>NC_058094.1:51680000-52930000 GCF_020171115.1 Neogale vison
AGGTGATCCGAAATATGGTCTTAAGAAATTCAGAATGAATAAATTATTTCTTACATCTCCTAAAATACAGCACAGTGTTAGTACCAGGGCATTAAAAGGAAGTATCCTGAAGCTATTATGAATCAAAAGAAAGCTTGGTTTAAAAGAAAGGTTAAAATAGCTGTGTATTAAATCTTGAGGTATGAAATAAAATCAATCTCTATTTCATCATTAGTAGAATGGTAGTTGAATAACAATCATTACTTTCAAAATGCTGATGATTATATTATATAATATTTCTACATAACATACTTTCTAATATTATTATAAAATAACATGAACTGGAACACTCTAATTTTCACCTATATGAAGCCAAATTATCAGAAGAATGAAAATAATCCATTCTAAAGTCAGATTCAAGGAAATCCTAATCTGGCATATACTCATTTCCTAATTACAATTACAATATTGAAAATGAAAATATTTTTTATGAGACAAGTCAGAGGGGCTTATATTCACAGAAATGTAAAATTAAGGACATTCTTCTTTCTTTTTCACTTTCAGATTTAATATTCATTAGAAAACTTACAGAATTTTGGACATAATACGAAATATTTTCATCTTACCTCAAAATAGAACATAAGGTTACCTTGCTAAGGCCATATGACTATCTGCTTTGGGATAAAATTTCATTGTTTTTTGACACATGTGATGATTAACCACCAGTTTCTTAATTTTTCTAATGTAATGAGATGTATACAACTTATTGTCTTTTATTTTTCTCATTCATTATGATAAAATGATAAAACCAAAATACAATGTAACATGCAAATATTTTACTTGGATATTTTATTTTTATTTATTTTTGTTAAATATTTTATTTATTTATTTGATAGAGAGAGATCACAAGTAGGCGGAGAGGCAGGCAGAGAGAGAGGAGGAAGCAGGCTCCCCGCTGAGCAAAGAGCCTGATGAGGGGCTCAATCCCAGGACTCTGAGATCATGACCTGAGTCAAAGGCAGAGGCTTAACCCACTGAGCTACCCAGGTGCCCTACTTGGATATTTTAGTAAATTTATCTTTAGTATGATTTTTTAAATGTTAAAACCATTTTAATGGATACATCTAAATAATTGATCAGTATCTAATAATTTGAAAATCAGAGGAAGAAATGATTATTTAAAGTCCTAGAGTGGCTGGGTAGGGGAAGAATGAGAATGTCATTTTCATATTCACAAAATTAATGAATCACTGGGTATAATGGAAGGATGAAACTAAATTAATCAGCTTGAATTTATTAATACTTATCAATATTTTTGAGACCTTTGGCTGAAATTGAAAGTTGCTGATTGGGAACTAAATGCATGGCTTTGCAAATGGAAGACATATTGTGTGTTTTTAAATGTTTTGATAAAGAAGATCTAAATATAGATAATGAAATGTTCAACAGAGATGAAATGGTCAATCAGATGGGCACCTGGGTGGCTCAGTCAGTTAAGCGTCTGCCTTGGGCTCAGGTCATGGTCCTGGGGTCTTGGGATCAGGCTCCCTGCTCAGCAGGGAGTCTGCTTATCTCTTCCTCTGCTCCTTCCCCACACTCACGCTTTCTCTCTCTCAAATAAATAAAATCTTTAAAAGAAAAAGAAAGGGTAAATCATAGAAGAAAATAAGTTTATAAAGGAACATAGTCCTAAGGAACACAGATTCATGATATCAAGACAGCATCAGTGTTAAAAGTGGAGATGTGAAGATCATATGTCATGGAACATCCTGGCAAAACACTGATGAATAAAATGAGATCATAAGTTAGAAAGGAAAAACTGTTTGGGACTAAAAATGCATCAACAATGAGAAGGCAGGCAACAAGTGACAGATTCATCCACATCTATTTGAAAGAATCCAGCTTGGAATCCACAATATGGAAGCAGAACAACATCAGTCTTGAGTTTTGAGACATTGTTCACTATGTTAACTTTTGCTATTTATTTGCTGGAGGACAAGAATGAGAAGATGAGCAAAGAACAAAGCAGGTTGTTGAACAATGGAAACAGAATTCTAGAACGAAAAAGAATAAAGCAGCAACTAGTCCAAGAAGTATGGTATACCAGAGAGGTTATAAATTCAAGAAGTGAGACTCAGTTGCCAAGAGAGTAATCCTATTTCAAGAACTGAAGAATGAGCTAGATCAGAGGTAGACAAAATATGGCCCTTGGGCCAAATCTAGTTTGTATCTTGTTTTTGTATGTACTCAAGCTAAGAGTAACTTTTACAATTATAGATTGTAAACATGCTCTCCCCAACTTACACACATGCACACACATAAATTCACAAAAGAGGCTTCATTTGTCCATACTGCTAACAGCAAACACAGAATGTCCACTTTGTGCTATAGACAATGACTCATAGGAACCCTACAAGCTATACTACAGGAGAAGTCAAAGGGTTAAATTTCAAAGAATCATCTCTACAGGTAATATATTCAATAATGTATTCCTCTTCCTTGACCTTGTTTCCCCCCCCCCGACCTTCTTGACTCAGCTCTATTATAGGGCTTCCACACTCTACCCCATACTCTACACATAAATCCATAAGGAAGGGCTTCTACATCATTAACATGTTCTTCCCAAAGCTGTTTAATCAGAGGTTAATCTTGCTTATAATTGGCTTACTTCTCCCTCAGGATCATTCAGAGCCAGGCATTCAGTCCATCAGCTATTCAGCAAATATTTTAAAAGTATTTATTATATAGTAGACACAGTTCTAGATGCTGAGAGTCCAATGGCAAATAAGATAGAGTTCCTTTCCTCAATTAGCTTCTAATGCACGGGTGTAAACCAAAACAGAAGGAAAGGAAGGAGGGAGGGAAAGATAACATCTATGAAGAAGATAAAACCAGATGATGAGAGAAAGTAGTGAGTTATTTTAGCTTAAAATGATCAGGGAATTTTTCTCCAAGCTGATATTTCAATTACGACATAAATAATCAGAAGAAAACACCCATAGGGAGAGTATTCTAAATAGAAAGGCTACTGAGTGTAAAGACCCAGAGAGAGAAATATGCTTCGCTGTTCAGAAAGAATTTGAGGGTGCTCCCCCAGCATGAGCATGGGGATAGTTAGTAGCATAGGGAGTAGACAAAGTCAAAGAGACATCCCCATTACTGACTAAAATGTTTTAATCTGTGACAGAGATTAAAAAAAAAAAAGACTGAAGCAGGAATTCAAACATTTTTTGTAATCAATTCATAAATCACTAAAATGACCAAAAAATATATCAATTACACAAAAGGTTGGTATAAAATAGTCTCAACATAGGGGCACCTGGGTAGCTAAGGGGTTAAGCGTCTGCCTTCAGCTGGGATCCACCCCCATGTCAGCTCCCTCTTCTGTAGGAAGCCTGCTTCCTCTCCCACTCCCCCTGCTTGTGTTCTCTCTCTCTGTAAAAATAAATAAGTAAGTAAATGTCTCAACAAAATTATATTCAGCAAACTATTCTTTCTCCTCTTAAAGGCAGAGGCAAATCTCATACTGTCATGAAGAAAATTTTCCAAAGAGCTATATTGCATTGCAATTTATGCCTAAATACCTCAGAAATTTATTTGCCATATTGTTACAGAACTACTATGGATAAAAGATCACTCCAGACTAGGATCATCTGAAGGAGGTGACCTGAGAAAAGTGTTGTTGGGAAGTCTTGAAGAAGTGGTTGAAATTGGAACAGCAAAGGAAGGGCGTCGTGAAAGCCAAAGCCTGGGAGAAATTTTTCCCTAAAGAATGAGATAGAACGGTCTGCCACGATACAGCATTTTCATAGAAACAGAAGATATATCTGGAAACAAATCCTTGGAGCAAATGACTGTGAGCCTGCTTAAAAAAAATGCCTACCTATTTAAAGAGCAGAATTTTTAGGGATGGAGGGCTTTTCATACTCACTCATCCAACCACAATATATTAAATAAAGCAAACACTTATTATCAAGCAGTATAAAAAAGACAGTCTTGGAGGTTTTTAAACAAAAAGGGAAGTGACACTATCTACCTCAACTACCCACTCCAAGATCAGGGTGTTCCTTCTATACAGATAATGTCTCATATGGTGTTCACGACTGCCGAGTATCATTGCAAATGCTTTCAACTTTCTTTCCCAGGGAGAGCTCAAGAAATGCTTCTGTGTTTCTCAGAGCATTGTAAAAAATAGGAGAGATGTGATACACCTACTGCAATGTTGTATATGGTCCCTCCCTCACACACATCAGAGCAGAGCCTCAGTTCTATTAGTCATTTTTCTCTGAGACCTTAGGACAACAACAGAAAGCATAGCTTTCCCTAGTTTATTTATTTGAAAGACTAAACCACTCTGTGGTAGTATTTAGCACAAAAACTATGTTTTGATTATGAAAACAAAATGTACAATTATTTTCTTTAATGCATTTATGCCCAGCTAGAAATTCCTAAAATAGTTAACACTGACTAAGCTTTATCAAGTCAACATATACTCATTATCTCCGTATTAATATAGTCATTGTTATATAGACATCGTATAGTTGACTCCATAGATGTCTTGGCAAAGTCCCATACACAGGCAGGCACTGCCTTTCTTTTTCTTAAGAGAGCTATTAATAAAAATGGAAATGTTATTAAGTGCCTTTTATCAGTAATGATATACCAAGTTAAATTGTATCAAAATTAATATTTCTTTAAGATCATGCATATGTTTCCAAAGGACAGAGTATAAAAATGGGAGAACTGAAAGTCCTCAGGCTGAATATGAAAACCTGAATATTAATGGCATAGAAGTAGGACATGATGAGCAAAATTGAATTACAAATCATAAAGTTAAAAAATAAAATAGAACAAACACTATGAATTTCCTGAGGAAAGGGCATTTGAGGAAAAGGTTACAGATAGTGTCCACATTCACAGAATAAGGACCAAAAAAGAGTTTTAATATCTCTGGTGTTTTTAAATTTAAATTGATTAAGGTGGCATTCACATAACATAAAATTAGTCATTTTAAAGTGAGCGTTTCAGTGGTACTGTATCTAGTTTTATGCCAACAAGAAACTCTTAGCTATGTTATAGAATATATGTTAAGCTTCTCCTTGAAAATTTCCTGGGGGATCTAGTGTTTACTTTTCTAAACACCAGAGATTCCCTAGAGGTTAAGTTTGCTAAGATTTCACTTATCTAAAAAGAACCCCTTGATAGGACATGGATCAATGAGCATAACTGCCTTCTTTAAGAATACTACAACATAGAAAATCTACTTCCTCCCAAGAAAGCTTCAGATCAAATTAAACTTCAAACCTTATTCCAGTAACCCATCAGGTTGTCTCCTGTCAAGCACCCAGTTTTCCCATCACCATCTACCTACCTTTTAAAAAAAAATAATATGTTAAGTTGGACACCATACAGTACATCATTAGTTTTTTTTTATATCATTAGTTTTTGATGCAATGTTTAATGATTCATTAGTTGTGTGTAACACCCAGTGCTCTCTACCTCTTAAATAAGGTTTGACAGATAAAATACAGGACAACCATTTAAAATTGATTTCCACATTTCATTTATTTTTGATGTTTTTTTTTAATTTATTTATTCATTTATTTTTAATAATCTCTACCCCTAACATGAAACTCAGACTCACAACTCCAAGATCAAAAGTTGCCTGAATTTCCAGCTGAGCTAGCCAGGCATCCCTAAATTTGAATTTTACATTTTAAAAACTACCTTTAAAATAAGTATGTCCCAAATATTCCATGAGATGTACTTATAGTGGTCCCCTCCCCCATATCTTTGAGGATTATGTTCCAAGAACCCCAGTGGCTGCTGGACACTATGGACAGTACCATAACCTTTACATACTTTGTTTTTTCCTATATTAAAGTTCAATTTACAAGTTAAGCACAGAAAGAGACTTACAAGAATAACTAATAATAAAATAGAACAATTTTAATAATATACCATAATAAAAGCTTTATGAATGTGGTCTCTGTCTCTCTCAAAATACTGTATTGCACTGTATTCACCCTTCTTGTGATGACGCAAATTGATAAAATGCCCATGTGATGAGGTGGAGGGAGGTGACTGACAGCATGGTGATTGATGTTAGCCTACTATGTTCAATTTTTGACGATGTGTCAGAAGGAGGATTATCTGCTTCATCACTACAGTTGACTGCGGCTAACTGAAACCATTGAAGCAGGTATTGTATACACTAAATAATTTATTTGTTGTTTGAACTTTAAATTTAACTGAGTATCATGTATTTTGTGTGCTAAATATAGTGACTTTAATTAAAACTGAACATGAAACTAGACTCATTCTTTTTTTCTTTCCCCCATTTTCTTTCCAGAGGAGATTCTTCTCCTGACTGTCCTTTCTGTCCCTTTCTGACTGAACTGATAGGGGCTTCTGATAGGAGACATGCTTTTTCCCTAATAGCTTTTCTACCCTAGCACATAAATTAAGAGTACCCTACATTTCTAAGTACTAGAGATAAAAGCCTCTCCCTACCCCCAAGTAAATCTCTGATTTCTGAATTTAATAGGAAGAACTAAGCGTTTTTCAGTTGAGTTCTTTCTAGGATTTCTTTTTCCCAGGGGTGATTGTCAGGTAGACATACAGATTCTTTATGTGCAAAATGATGTAAATCGATGCCTTCCATGCTCAGAAAGTCTATGTCTTTCCTGTCATCAAGCAGTTAAATTTATTTCAATGGCAGTATTAAGGAATCTAAGTATGGACTCATCCAGGCTTCATTTCCAAACAGCTTTATTTGCAAGTACTTGACATTTGAATATTACTTATGATTCTTATGTTTTATTTCTCTATTAGGTTTAAAACCACAGAAGAGTGAGGTGTGGATAATTATTGTTGCTAAAAGCCAAACATCATACCAACACCTCCCTCTCTGCCACTTATAAAATTCTATTATTAATTTATGCTGATGCAATCCAAAGTTTCTGAATGTAGAGTTTGTTGGTGAATTTCATAGGATATGATTCCTTTGGCAGCATGTAAAATTTAAAAATGCAGTGCTATGAGTATGTCATATATATATATATAATGAATATATAAAGTCATCACATTTTCAAATTATTCAGAGATCCATATATTAACTTCTTTCTTTTTCCTGCCTGTCTTCATTCACACTCTACTCAGAATTAGTGAAACACCTCTTACTGCTCTTCTTTGCATATTTTTCAGGTCATCATCGACATCAATAAAGTGATAGTTTTTGTTTGTTTATTATTTATTTTTTATTTTATTTTATTTTTTCGGTGTACCGGCATTCATTGTTTATGCACCACACCCAGTGCTCCATGCAATATGTGCCCTCCTTAATATGGTCCATATATACAATGGAGTATTATGGCTCCATCAGAAAGGATGAATACCCAACTTTTGTATCAACATGGATGGGACTAGAGGAGATTATGCTGAGTGAAATAAGTCAAGCAGAGAAAGTCAATTATCATATGGTTTCACTTACTTATGGAGCTTAAGGAATAAAGTGATAGTTTTAAAAAATATATTTGTTTACTGAATTGTCCAAAGACACTAATTTGTTTACTGAATTGTCCAAAGACACTACAAATCACTGAAAATATAGCTAGGCCTTTCATATTGTAAACAAAGATCTTTATGATTTTGTCCTATTTTTAACCTATCCTTGTGTTTTAAAATTCTTCCCGTGTAGTTTAATTTCTAAGTTTACATTAGATTAGACTAGATTAGATTTTACAAATTGAGTGTTATGAAATATGTGCTGTTCTATTTTTTTTCTTTGGTTTAGTTGACACACAGTATTCATTACTTTCAGGTGTACAACATAATGATTCAGCAAGTCTATTCCTACTGCTGTGCTCAGCACTACTGTAGGTCCCATCTGTTACCATACAATGCTATCACAATACCATTAATACATAAAGACTACATTCCTTATTGTGTACCTTTTCTTCATATAAGTAATTCATTCCATAACCAGAAGCCTGTATCTCCTACTCTCCTCCACTCATTTTTTCCATCCTCCTACAACCTTCCCCTCTGGCAACCATTAGTTTATTTTCTGTATGTATAGGTCTGATTATGTTTTTTTTGCTTGTTGATTCATTTGTTTTGTTTTTTAGATTCTACATATAAGAGAAATCATATGGTATGTGCTATTCTTGAATTCTCATATATCACTCTTGGAGAAACAGATTCTAATAGTCCACAAATTAGGTATGCTTTACCAGGATCGTAATACAATATCAAAATTGGTATCAAGAACTTTCATTGTATTTATCTTATGTACTTCTCCTTTAAAAGTACTCGAACATGTTCTCATTATCAATGCATAAGAATGTGTATATTATCACTATTTTTAATGGCCTAAATCTGAAAATAACCTAGTTGTACATTAACAGTAGAATGGATAAATAAACTAGGATGTTGATTCAATGGAATATTATACAGCAATATAAAATAACAACCTCTTACACACAACAACATGGATAAATCCCAATCCACAATACTGAGCAAAAGTATCCAGTTTCAAAGGGTATATGCCTATGGTTCCACTTATATACATTTCACAATTTATATAATTCAAAATTCAAAATTCAAAAATAGAATAAGACAAAAAGGAATAAAATTAATCTATAGTGTTAGCTACCAGGAGAGTTTTGCATCTGGGAATCTTTGGGGTTCCTCAAACACAGTCTAGTCAAACTTAAGTGTCAAATATATAAAGTCCAAGGACCTCTTCACCTATAAATCCCACTCCTCTCTTACCTTTGATTTTTCCCATGTGCTGCTATTCTAGGAGGAATGCTTTTCTTCTGTCCATATAGCTAGTCCTACATGTCTCTATAACTTGCTTTCTCCAAGCAGTTTTTCTTGTTTCAATTAATCTAATTTGATGTCCTTCCTCAGACTTCTATGGCACACTGTGTTTTCTTCCATCATAGCATTTATTTTAGTGCGTTGTAATGGTATATTTTTAGATTCATGATTTTTTTTGTTTGTTTTGTTTTTGGTTTTTTCTTTTGTTGTTGTTGTTATTGTTGTTGTTGTTTTAAATTAAAATAATTTATTTCTTTTCAGAAAAACAGTATTCATTATTTTTTCACCACACCCAGTGCTCCATGCAATCTATGCCCTCTATAATACCCACCACCTGGTACCCCAACCTCCCACTGCCCCACCACTTCAAACCCCTCAGATTGTTTTTCAGAGTCCATAGTCTCTCATCATTCATCTCCCCTTCCAATTTACCCCAACTCCCTCCACCCCTTGTCCTCCATGATATTTGTTATGCTCCACAAATAAGTGAAACCATATGACAATTGACTCTCTCTGCTTGACTTATTTCACTTAGCATAATCTCTTCCAGTCCCATCCATGTTGCTACAAAAGTTGGGTATTCATCCTTTCTGATAGAGGCATAATACTCCATAGTGTATATGGACCACATCTTCCTTATCCATTCATCCGTTGAAGGGCATCTTGGTTCTTTCCACAGTTTGGCGACCGTGGCCATTGCTGCTATAAACATTGAGGTACAGATGGCCCTTCTTTTCATGACATCTGTATCTTTGGGGTAAATACCCAGAAGTGCAATTCCAGGGTCATAGGGAAGTTCTATTTTTAATTTCTTGAGGAATCTCCACACTGTTCTCCAAAGAGGCTGCACCAACTTGCATTCCCACCAACAGTGGAAGAGGGTTACCCTTTCTCCACATCCTCTCCAACACATGTTGTTTCCTGTTTTGTTAATTTTGACCATTCTAACTAGTGTAAGGTGATATCTCAATGTGGTTTTAATTTGAATCTCCCTGAGGGCTAGTGATGATGAACATTTTTTCATGTGTCTGATAGCCATTTATATGTCTTGATTGGAGAAGTGTCTGTTCATATCTTCTGCCCATTTTTTGATATGTTTGCCTGTTTCATGTGTGTTGAGTTTGAGGAGTTCACTATAGATCCTGGATATCAACCTTTTGTCTGTACTGTCATTTGCAAATATCTTCTCCCATTCCATGGGTTGCCTCTTTGTTTTGTTGACTGTTTCCTTTGCTGTGCAGAAGCTTTTGATCTTGATGAAGTCCCAAAAGTTCATCTTCGCTTTTATTTCCTTTGCCTTTGGAGCATATCTTGAAAGAAGTTGCTGTGGCTGATATCGAAGAGATTACTGCCTATGTTCTCCTCTAGGATTCTGATGGATTCCTATCTCACGTTGAGGTCTTTTATCCATTTTGAGTTTATCTTTGTGTACGGTGTAAGAGAATGGTTGAGTTTCATTCTTCTACATATAGCTGTCCAGTTTTCCCAGCACCATTTATTGAAGAGACTGTCTTTTTCCCACTGTATATTTTTTCCTGTTTTGTCGAAGATTAATTGACCATAGAGTTGAGGGTCCATATAAGGGCTCTCTACTCTGTTCCACTGGTCTATGTGTCTGTTTTTATGCCAATACCATACTGTCTTGGTGATCACAGCTTTGTAATAAAGCTTGAAATCAGGTAACATGATGCCCCCGGCATTGTTTTTGTTATTCAACATTTCCTTAGCGATTCAGGCTTTCTTCTGATTCCATAAAAATTTTTGGATTATTCGCTCCAGCTCTTTGAAGAATACTGGTGGAATTTTGATCGGAATGGCATTAAAAGTATAGATTGTTCTAGGCAGTATAGACATTTTAACACTGTTTATTCTTCCAATCCAAGAGCATGGAATGGTCTTCCATCTTTTTGTGTCTTTTTCAATTTCTTTCATGAGTGTTCTGTAGTTCCTCAAGTACAGATACTTTACCTCTTTGGTTAGGTTTATTACCAGGATCTTATGGTTCTTGGTGCTATAGTAAATGGAATCGATTCTCTAATTTCCCTTTCTGTATTTTCATTGTTAGTGTATAAGAAAGCCACTGATCTTTGCACATTGACTTTGTATCCTGCCACGTTGCTGAATTGATGTATGAGTTCTACTAGTTTGGGGGTAGAGTCTTTTGGGTTTTCCATATAAAGAATCATGTCATCTGCGAAGAGAGAGAGTTTGACTTCTTCATTGCCAATTTGGATACATTTTATTTCCCTTTGTTGTCTGATTGCTGTTGCTAGGACTTCTAAAACTATGTTGAACAAGAGTGGTGAAAGTGGGCATCCTTGTCTTGTTCCTGATCTCAACGGGAAGGCTGCAAGCTTTTTCCCATTGAGGATGATATTTGCTATGGGTCTTTCATAGATAGATTTGATGAAGTTCAGGAATGTTCCCTCTATCCCTATACTTTGAAGCGTTTTAATCAGGAACAGATGCTGGATTTTGTCAAATGCTTTTTCTGCATCAATTGAGAGGACCATGTGGTTCTTCTCTCTTCTCATATTAATATGTGGTATCACATTGATTGATTTGCGAATGTTGAACCATCCTCGTAGCCCAGGGATGAATCCCACCTGATCATGGTGAATAATCTTTTTAATGTACTGTTGGATCCTGTTGGCTAGGATCTTTTTGAGAATCTTAGCATCCATATTCATCAGTGATATTGGTCTGAAATTCTCCTTTTTAGTAGGGTCTTTGCCTGGTTTGGGGATCAGGGTAATGCTGGCTTTATAGAAAGAGTCTGGAATTTTCCTTCTGCTTCAATTTTTTGAAACAGCTTCAGGAGAATAGGTGTTATTTCTTCTTTGAAGGTTTGGTAGAATTCCCAGGGAATCCGTCAGGTCCTGGGCTCTTGTTTTTGGGAAGGTTTTGAGTCACTGCTTCAATCTCGTTACTAGATATTGGTCTATTCAGGTTGTCAATTTCTTCCTGGCTCAATTTTGGTAGTTTATATTTTTCCAGGAATGCATCCATTTCATCTAGGTTGCTAAGCTTATTGGCATATAACTGTTGATAATAACTTCTGATGATTGTTTCTACTTCCTTGGTGTTCGTTGTGATCTCTCCCTTTTCATTCATAATTTTATGAATTTGGGCTTTTTCTCTTTTCTTTTGGATTAGTGTGGCCAATGGTTTATCGATCTTATTGATTCTTTCAAAAAAAACAGCTTCTAGTTTCATTGATACGTTCTACTGTATCTCTGGTTTCTACCTCATTGATCTCAGCTCTAATCTTGATGATTTCCCTTCTTATATGTGGAGTTGGTTTGATTTGTTGTTGATTCTCCAGTTCTTTAAGGTGTAGAGACAGCTGGTGTATTCTGGATTTTTCAATTTTTTTGAGGGAGGCTTGGATGGCTATGTATTTCCCCCTTAGGACAGCCTTTGCTGTAATCCATAGGTTTTGGACTGAAGTGTCTTCATTCTCATTGGTTTCCATGAACTGCTTCAGTTCCTTTTTGATCTCCTGGTTGATCCAAGCATTCTTAAGCAAAGTGGTCTTTAGCTTCCAGGTGTTTCAGTTCCTTCTGAACTTTTCCTTGTGATTGAGCTCCAATTTCAAAGCATTGTGATCTGAGAATATGCAGGGAAAAATCTCAGCCTTTTGTATCGGTTGAGTCCTGATTTGTGACCCAGTATGTGGTCTATTCTGGAGAGGGTTCCGTGTGCACTTGAGAAAAATGAGTATTCTGTTGTTTTAGGGTGGAATGTTCTGTATATATCTATGAGGTCCATCTGGTCCAATGTGTCATTCAATGCTTTTGTTTCTTTATTGATTTTCTGCTTCAATAATCTGTCTATTTCTGAGAGAGGCATGTTAAGATCTCCAATGATTAGTGTATTCATATCAATATGACTCTTTATCTTGATTAACAGTTTTCTTAAGTAATTGGCTGCACCCATATTGGGAGCATAGATATTTATAAATTGTTAGATCATCTTGGTGGATAGTCCCTTTAAGGATTATGTAGTGTCCTTCTGTATCTCTGACTACAATCTTTAGTTTAAAGTCTAATTTATCTGATATGAGAATCGCTACCCCAAACCTTCTTTTGAGGCCCATTGGCATGAAAGATGCTTCTCCATCCCTTCACTTTCAGTCTGGGTGTATCTTTAGGTTCAAAATGGGTCTCTTGTAGACAGCATATGGATGGGTCCTGTCGTTTTATCCAATCTGCAACCCTGTGCCATTTTATGGGCGCATTTAGGCCATTCACATTGAGAGTGATTATTGATAGATACGTTTTTATTGACATCGAGTTACCTTTGAAGTCTTTCTTTCTGTAGACTGTCTCTATAATTCTGTTGAATGCTATTCTTAGGATTTTTCCTCTTTTATAGAATCCCCCCTTAATATTTCCTGCAATGTCGGCTTGGTGGTTGCATAGTCTTTTAAGCCTTGCCGGTCTTGGAAACTCTTTATCTCTCCATCCATTTTGAATGTCAGTCTTGCTGGATAAAGTATTCTTGGCTGAGTGTTCTTCTCATTTAGTGCCCTGAATATATCTTGCCAGCCTTTTCTGGCTTGCCAGGTCTCTGTGGACAGGTCTGATGTTATTCTGATGGGCTCCCCTCTGTAAGTAAGGACCCTCTTTGCCCTGGTGGCTTTTGATGGTTTTTGTAGTTTTAGAGGAAAACAAACCGCACCCTGATCTCGCTCTCAGAGAGAAGCCTCAGTCTGGGTGCAGAGCCTAAATAAGTTCCCCCTTGGCCGCTGGTGGAAGAAGAAGATGGGAGAGTTCTTATAAATTCTCAGTATGTGCGAGGAAGGTTGTTTTGATTTTTCCTGGATGTATCTTGATATCTTTGTTAAAGGACTCAACTTTCCTAAGATAAAGGGGATTAAAAATTGGTTTACCTAAAGGGGTAATTGTTTGAGATGAAGTTCATGTGATGAATAGAATTGAATTATGTGAAATAATCATTGAACAATATTGGAGAAAACATATCGTGGATGAACTCTCCTCCTTAAGCCTGGATTTCTATCTCTAGCATCCTGTTTTCCTAGTATTTAACCCTTACAAATGCATTTAACCCTTACAAATCCCTCCTTTATTCAAATTGCATTTGAATGCTGTCTCACACTCTTCCACTCACTTCCTTTGCTAGTTGGGGTGGTATAGATGTAGGTAAGAGGGAACAGTATATTTTTTTATAATTCTAATGAGGTGGAGTAGATTAGATTGTTAGTAAATTTATATAACAGCTAAAACTCTTTACTGCTAACTTAAATCCTGTTGAATTTCTGAGACTGTTATAAATTTAGTCCTATAAACTACATGTTTTGGGTTATAGAGTTAGATTTAGTGTTTATAGTTTAACATTTGATGGCAAATTTTTATTCATACTCTACTATATTTTTATTTATACTCTACTATACCTAACCTATGAAAATATAAAAATATATTAAAATATTAAATGAAGTCTATTCTATATTATCCTATTTCTGGTATATGATCTTGTCCTTGTTTATTTAGAAGAAGTCACTGATTTGTGGAAGATTAAGAATGATATAACAGACATTTAAAGAGAAACAGTCAATGCTCAGTTTTTCAGATTCAAAACAAGCTTAAGAAATCCAAGATTGGGCACCTGGGTGCCTCGGTGGGTTAAGCCTCTGCCTTTGGCTCAGGTCATGATCTCGGGGTCCTGGGATCAAGTCCCACATTGGGCTCTCTGCTTGACAGGGAGCCTGCTTCCTCCTCTCTCTCTCTGCCTGCCTCTCTGCCTACTTGTGATCTCTCTCCGTCAAATAAATAAATAAAATCTTAAAAAAAAAAAAAAAAAAAGAAACCCAAGATTAAAATATTAGTGCATTACTTTGTTAGGGGGACTATAACAAACTGGGTGACTCTATCAGCAGAAACTTATTTTTTCACATTCTGGAGTATAAAACCCAATATCAAGGTGCTGGCAGATTTGGTTTCTCCTGAGGGCTTTTTTCTTGGCTTGTAGATGACCACCTTCTCATGATGTCCTCACATGGCCTCTCCTCTCTGCTTATCCATCCCTGTGTGTCTAAATTTCTCCACGCACAGGGCTCCAGTCATATTGGACCCATATAACCTCATTGAACCTCAAGTACATTCTAAGGCTCTATCTCCAAAAACAGTCACATGCTGAGTTACAGAGGGTTAAAGGCTTCAACATATATATTTAGAGAGAAGAAAATTCAGCCCACAGCAATGTGTTTAATGAAAACACTTTGTGAGTATTCATGAGTATAGTCCTAGCCTGAACAATAAAGTGGAAGAAGGTAGAATCCTCCACGGCTGACATTCTGTAGTCCAGGGAAGAACATGGGCTCCCCAGGATCAGACAGGGAGACCAATAAAAGAACTGCTAGGAAGAATCATAGTATTGCATACCTGAGAGGGGGATCTTTGATTGTCCCTAGGGAGGGGATTGGGCAGTAAATTCTGGGAAACATTAGAGTAGAGGGGTTTGGACCTGTTTCTCAAATGAAGTTCCAGGGAATAATAAGATCACCGATGAAACCATAGACCATTGTTCCAAAACGCTCACTATAGAATGACTTACATGAGTTATCTATGCAGAGAAGCTGGAGGCAGCCTTGCAGGAAGTTCTACTCCTAAGCCGTTGATTAATCATTTCCTTTTGCCCCAGATAAAAGCAAAGAAGTGAGCTAGAGAAAACATTTCATGGTATGACAGAATAATCCAGTAGCAAATGGAACACGGGAGCTGGATGTCACATGAGCCAAGACTACTTAATCAGGTGACAGTATATCAAGATTCTGACTCGCAAATTCCAACATGAGCCTATGCTGGTGGAAAGTAGCCAGAGGAGAAGATTGTACATTTTGGCAGGTGTTAGCAGAAGATGGCCATGGACTCGGTGCTTTCCCGATAAACAATAGCAGGGAAATCTTCATATGACTGAAATGACTGGAAAGTCGCTACCCTCTGACATAACTTCTTTTCAATATCCAAAAGGCTGAGTAATTCACAACTAGACAGAATGGTAACTTCAAGAAAAGACAAAGACATTAAAAAAAAAATTATATATATATATATATATATATATATATATTAGAGATGTCATATTTTCTGCCTGCATAAATTCTTAGACTCTTAATTTTTATCTGGTAAACATTTGTTTTTCAAAAGCTAATTAGAGTATGTATGTTTGTATATTACCTGGGCTAGGGTACACTTTTATAATAGTTTCTGTTTGTTTTTTCTCAGAGCAAGGCAAATGAATTGCTACTATGCTATAAACTTTAGATCAGGCAAAGTTTCAAACTATCTACTTTGCAAGACATGACTTTTTTTTTTTTTTAAACAGAATCTGAACACCCAGAGTTGTTTAAATAAACAATATAAAAGACATAAATATACTGTGGGGAGGCAGGCAAATGTTAGGTGTATCATGTTTTCAGTGAACGGGTAACAGGAGGAGACTGAGTATCTAGGCAACTTCTTGTCAGTAGGATAATGCAGATTTGATAACGCCTGATGGGTAGATTCAAGGTTAGGGAAGGATTCAGATAACCTTGATCTCAGAACAAAACCAACAGTGAAACAGAAAGTGCATCTTGAACTCTTCCACTACTTTTCTGCCTTGCTTAGGCACTTTCCTCCCAAATGCACAGATCATAAAAACTGTCAGCAGTATGCACCTGAATAATGCATCAAGAGATTGGAAGTTACTAAAAGAAAAGAAAAAAATCCCAAACTGCTGAAACAGCAATACTACCAACCATTACTGAGAGTGGCAGTTTATGACAGAGTTTATTGGTAGTTTCTGTTACTTATGAGGAATAGTTCATAATTCATAAGGAACCATTCTTGCTTATTTGTCCCACATAAAAAAAAAAAAAAAAACTTAATCATTAGCACAGGGCCAGGGGCTGATCGGGTAGTTATTACATCTGCTTCATAATCTTAGACAGATTTAATATTATTAGCCTCAGTTTTCTCATCTACAAAATAGGGGGAAATGTTATTTTCAGAGTTGTGCTGTTGAAATTAAGAATTTAATTCTCCATAATATTATACTTTCTGTTTCTTAATTATTATAACATTTATGAATTTAGGGTCAGTATTTCTCATAAGGTTTTAATATTTCAACAATTTTTTAAAGGGGAGAATGTTTGTGGCTGGAGTAGTTTGCACTGTGAAGTTCTTAGGTACATTTCTCATTTATAAGTAAGAGCTGAATATATTCTGGACAAGGAAGCTGGTTTAGGGGTTTAAATCTAAATATATAAATTCACATTAATGTATTCTTTTCAATAAACTAGACTCATTAGGCAGAATACCTGATAACACGTGTTTATTCCCTTCCAAGAATTTCTTGTTATATTGAAATATAAATTTCCTAGGCTAAAAAAGAGAAAAAGAGAAAAAACTGGATAAAGTCCTATAGGCACCTGAATAAAATTGAATATTAAGTTTTCAGAAATATAAGAGGGTATTGAATTAAACAAATCTTAATTACTTTGTTTTCAAATCTTAATTACTTGGGGACTTCCATAAGAAATAGACTTATGTAATATTAACTTTCCCTGTGATGAGTTTTCATTGAACAGCGCTACTTTAATGAACAAATGATTTCACCTATAGACTAAGAAAAATATTGTCCAAATCTATTCAGTGGTATTGTATTCTGAATAGAATTTAAGTCCCTAGAAACCAGGGACTTATGCCTAATTAATAGACTTAAGGAGAATCTATTACTTGACCATCAAATCTCTCGAACACTCATATTTAAGTAAACATTTTTGATTTGTCTTAACAATTAAATTAGAATGAAACCCAATTAAAGTTCAATTAGCAATTTAAAGATTCAGATTTGCAGAATGTACGGTGAATTCTAATCTTCTTTCAGTGATTGATGTGCATGTTCAGAATATTAAGCTCTTACATGTTCCTAATAGCATTTTCATTTGCACATGCAGTGCACATGCTGAGTTAGTCAAGGCATTCTAATAAGTCGTATTCTAATAAAGCAACCTGGAACTGATAATTGATGTGACTATCAACAAACAAAATAAATCAATCTAAGTGAATCTCACAATTCTCTTTTTTCTTCACTTAATATAATTATGATAAAATATTCTGATGTGCTTCACAAAGCAATCTCACTGTGAGCTGCTTTCTCTATGACTAGAGTGAATATTTAATAGAATATTTTGTAGAAATAACAAGATTTTTAAATTTGGCAATGTATTTTATGTAAGAGAGGATTCAAACAAATGAACAGAGAGATCTGTTTGAGGGTGAAAAAAATGTAAATTCATTATTTATATGACAAGTAACTTAAGACTGACAAGATATGGGCTTCAAAAATGTGCTCTCAGCAAAATTCTCCTTAAGGGTGGCCAATGTTTATTGGACTATATTAATAGTCCATATAAATAAATAAATATATATATTTTTAAATCAATCAAATAGACTGATACATGACCATATACAAAATATTTGAAGTCACGACTAAATCAAAGTTCAGACAATGTAATTGATGCAGATTAGAGGCAGAATAGTGGATGGCATAGTGGAGTCCACGCTATCAGACCCCAAATGCCCATTTTGAGGGTAATTTAAGGGTTACGGTGATTCCCCTACCTACAGGTGCTTCAATCAGTGTGTGCCATGAAAATACTTCTAAGAAATATCTGATATTAGGAGACATGTCTTATGACACAAGGCAGTCCTTCACTCAGGGGAGAAAAACTAGAAATAGGTGCTGTTCAGGTCAGCACGAGGACCTTTGCATCAGGAAATCAGTCAGCATGATCTCAGTACTCAACCAGAAACCACAAGGAGAAATCCAGGACCAGGTAAGGAAAGCATAGTCTCAGTTTCAGGGAGGAAATCAAAGGCAAAAACAGATTAAGAGATTAAGATGATTATTGATTTAAAAAACTAAAGGCAAGTAAAGCAGAAAGGAATATCCCTCTTGAAAGACTATTTTATTTCTGGACAATTCTGCAATTGTTCTGCATATTAGCTATCAGTAGTCTCTGGGGCTCTATACCTTTGGTAAGGCATGGAGTATGTTTATTAGGAACATAAATTCTGAGGATGCCTGGCTGGCTTAGTCGTTTAAGTGTCTTCCTTTGACTCAGATCATGATCTTAAGGTCCTGGGACCGACCCTGGCAGCATCAGGCTTCCATCAGGCTCACTGCTTAGCAGGGAGCCTGCTTCTCCTTGTCCCTCTGCCTGCCACCCTCACCACTTGTGCTCTCTCTCTCTCTTTCCTCTTTCTCTCTCTGACAAATAAATAAATGAAATCTCAAACAAAAACAAAAACAAAAAAGAAAAGAAAAGAAAGAAAGAACATAAACTCTGGGATCACATTGCCTGATCTTAAATCTCACCTCTCTCACTTTCTAGCTGTGTGACGCAGGCAATATACTTAACCTCTCAATGCCTCAATTTTGTTATCTGTGAAAAGAACATTATAGTAGTATCTCTAAATCATAGAAGTATTGTAATGATTATGTGTGTTCATACAGATAGCCTGCACAGAACAATACATACTATATATAAAACTCTATATGTTTTTTTTTAAGATTTTATTTATGTGTTTATGACAGAGAGAGAAACAGTGAGAGAGGGAACACAAGCAGGGGGAGTGTGAGAGGGAGAAGCAGGCTTCCCACTGAGCAGGAAGACCAATGTGGGGCTCAGTCTCAGGACAGTGGGATCATGACCTGAGCAAAAGGCAGACGCTTAAGAACTGAGCTGCCCAGGAGCCCCAAGTTTTTGATAGAAATGATTTCTTCACCAAAGTGGAGAAAATCACAGATTATTTTCTTCACTGAAATTTTAGTTTCTTCGAAAATTAGGAGTAATTATTGGTTAATGTCATATTCTAAAATAAATTTTGTGTAATCCTTAAAGCAAATAAAAAGTAGAGGAAGATTTGAAAATACAAAAGAAGAAAGTAAAAATCATCTCTGAGCTTGACTATACCCAAATCACTGTCCTGGATTTGAAGGTTGACCACAATGGTAACTTGAAATTGACTTAAGTTATTTTTACTTTGTTTTATTACCAAGTCATGACATAAGTTGTACAAAGGACATACTCATGAACAAACATGCATGTGAGTGAAAGCAGTCCTCCAATGCATCCAGAATTTGTTAATGAGCCAAATGTCAGAGGTCAATACAGCCAATGTGGAGTGAGATATCCTCAAGACAAAAGGAATCAAGGATGATGGACATGCTGTCTTCTGCTAGGTTGTTGAATGCCATGTTAGGGATCAGAGATTTATTCTATTATGTGAGGAGGGTTTTACTTTCCATATATCTATAGTTTACTTCCTACTAAAGCTTTACCCCTATATACCAGGTTATAAAATGGTTGTAGAATTAACAAGTATTGGCATATTAACTCCTAGAGCATTTTGCTCTATCTGTAATAATGAACAAGTATGCTAAGTTAATATCTAGTAGTATCTGTAAATTGATCATATCCTTGACTTTTCATGAAAATTCATAAGATCTCCATGGAAATATTGGGAGAGAAGAATTAATTTCTATTCATAGAATTTAGTGGTATCTAGGATAAGAATTTAGAAATATGATCTTAGAGGAAAGGTCTAAGACACCTTTTTAATAAAACAAAGATTCTATTTATTTGAGAAAGAGTAGGAGAGCACAGAGAGAGAAGCAGATCCCTTGCTGAACAGAGAGCACAATGTGGGGCTCAATTCTGGAGCCCAAGTTCATGACCTGAGCTGAAGGCAGACACTGAACCTATTAAGCCACCCAGAGCCCCAAGAAAAGGCCTAAAGATTTCTCTTTTATTTTAAAATTTATTTTTTATTTATTTTCAGCATAACAGTATTCATTATTTTTGCACCACACCCAGTGCTCCATGCAATCCGTGTCCTCTATAGTACCCACCACCTGGTACCCCAACATCCCACCCCCCACCCCTTCAAAACCCTCAGATTGTTTTTCAGAGTCCATAGTCTCTCATGGTTCACCTCCCCTTCCAATTTCCCCCAACTCCCTTCTCCTCTCTAACTCCCCATGTCCTCCATGCTATTTGTTATGCTCCACAAATAAGTGAAAGATAATTGACTCTCTCAGCTTGACATATTTCACTCAGCATAATCTCTTCCAGTCCCATCCATGTTGCTACAAAAGTTGGGTATTCATCCTTTCTGATGGAGGCATAATACTCCATAGTGTATATGGACCACATCTTCCTTATCCATTCATCCGTTGAAGGGCATCTTGGTTCATTCCACAGTTTGGCGACCGTGGCCATTGCTGCTATAAACATTGGGGTACAGGTGGCCCTTCTTGAGGAATCTCCACACTGTTCTCCAAAGAGTCTGCACCAACTTGCATTCCCACCAACAGTGTAAGAGGGTTCCCCTTTCTCCACATCCCCTCCAACACATGTTGTTTCCTCTCTTGCTAATTTTGTCCATTCTAACTAGTGTAAGGTGATATCTCAATGTGGTTTTAATTTTAATCTCCCTGATGGCTAGTGATGTTGAACATTTTTTCATGTGTCTGATAGCCATTTGTATGTCTTCATTACAGAAGTGTCTGTTCATATCTTCTGCCCATTTTTTGATATGATTGTCTGTTTTGTGTGTGTTGAGTTTGAGGAGTTCATTATAGATCCTGGATATCAACCTTTTGTCTGTAATGTCATTTGCAAATATTTTCTCCCATTCCGTGGGTTGCCCCTTTGTTTTCTTGACTATTTCCTTTGCTGTGCAGAAGCTTTTGATTTTGATGAAGTCCCAAAGTTCATTTTCGCTTTTGTTTCCTTTGCCTTTGGAGACCTATCTTGAAAGAAGTTGCTGTGGCTGATATCGAAGAGATTACTGCCTATGTTCTCCTCTAGGATTCTGATGGATTCCTGTCTCATGTTGAGGTCTTTTATCCATTTTGAGTTTGGCCTAAAGATTTCTGATATGACTTTCATTTAAAGTACTCCGAATGAAAAATAAAACTTAAGTGACTAAACATAGGTATAGGGTCTGGACTAGATTATCATTGTGAAATTTCATATTGCTATTAATATTGGCTTTTTAAGATATTAATTAGTTCATTTTAAATTCTGAAGATAACTGCAAATAAAAGTGTAAATTTATAAAAATGAAATATAAAATTACCAAATATGAGGTGAACTTTCTAAGGTACTAGGGAAATATTCAAGACTTGTAAAGTCAATATCCCACTACTTGGGATTTTATGACTATTTTCCAAACTCACTTTTACATCATGAGAATTAAAACTGTTTTAAATTAAGACATTCAAACATTTTATATAATTATAAAATGAGGAAATTTATCACTTTGTGTAAAACTTATGAAATTTGGTTAAAGTTTTAATAAATACTTTCTTTCTATGAAGCCAGCATACCCTGATCCCTAAACCAGGCAAAGACCCCACCAAAAAGGAGAATTTTAGACCAATATCCCTGATGAATAGGGATGCTAAGATTCTCAACAAGATACTAGCTAATAGGATCAAACAGTACATTAAAAAGATTATCGGGATACCTGGGTGGCTCAGTTGGTTAAGCAGCTGCCTTCGGCTCAGGTCATGATCTCAGCGTCCTGGGATTGAGTCCCACATTGGGCTCCTTGCTCGGCAGGGAGCCTGCTTCTCCCTCTGCCTCTGCCTGCCTCTCTGTCTGCCTGTGCTCGCTCTCTCTCTCCCTCTCTCTCTGACAAATAAATAAATAAAATCTTTAAAAAAAAAAAAAAAGATTATCCACCAGGGGCATCTGGATGGCTCAGTTATTGGGCGTCTGCCTTTGGCTCAGATCATGATCCTGGCATCCTGGGATCGAGCCCCACATTGGGTTTCCTGCTTGGTGGGAAGCCTTCTTCTCTCTCTCCCACTCCCCCTACTGTGTTCCCTCTCTTGCTGTGTCTCTCTCTGTCAAATAAATAATTAAAAAAAATTATCCACCATGACCAGGTGGGCTTTATCACTGGGATGCAAGAGTGGCTCAACATTCACAAATCAATCAATGTGATAGAACAAACCAATAAGAGAAGAGAGAAGGACCACAAGGTCCTCTTAATTGATGCAGAAAAAGCATTTGACGAGATACAGCATCCGTTCCTGATTAAAACACTTCAAAGTATAGGGACAGAGGGAACATTCCTCAACTTCATAAAATCTATCTATGAAAAAACATAGTGAATATCATTCTTTTTTTTTAAGATTTTTTTTTATTTGTCAGAGACAGAGGGAGAGAGAGCGAGTGAGCACAGGCAGACAGAGAGGCAGGCAGAAGCAGAGGGAGAAGCAGGCTCCCTGCTGAGCAAGGAGCCCGATGTGGGACTCGATCTCAGGACCCTGGGAACATGACCTGAGCTGAAGGCAGCTGCTTAACCAACTGAGCCACCCAGGCATCCCAGTGAATATCATTCTCAATGGGGAAAAGCTTTCTCTTTGAGATTAGGAACCACTCTCACCACTTTGTTCAACATTGTACTAGAAATCCTAGCAATAGCAATCAGAAAATAAAAATAAATAAAAGGTATTCACCTTGGCAAAGAAGAAGTCAAACTCTCTCTTTTCACAGATGACATGATACTTTATATGGAAAACCCAAAAGACTCCACCCCCAAACTACTAGAACTCATACAGCAATTCAGTAATGTGGCAGGATACAAAACCAATGTACAGAAATCAGTTGCTTTCTTATACACTAACAATGAAAATACAGAAAAGGAAACTAGAGACTCGATTCCATTTACGATAGCACCAAGAACCATAAGATATCTGAGAATAAACCTAACCAAAGAGGTAAAGGATCTGTACTTGAGGAATTATAGAACACTCATGAAAGAAATTGAAGAAGACACAAAAAGACAGAAGAACATTCTATGGTCCTGGATTGGAAGAATAAACACTGCTAAAATGTCTATACTGCCTAGAGCAATATATACTTTCAATGCTACCCTGATCAAAATTCCACTGGCATTTTTCAAAGAGCTGGAACTAACAATTCTAAAATTTGTATGGAACCAGAAGAGACCCCAAATTTCTAAGGAAATGTTGAAAAAGAGAAACAAAACTGGAGGCATCACATTGCTTGATTTCAAGCTTTACTACGAAGTTGTAATCACCAAGATAACATGGCACTGGCACAAAAACAGACACATAGACCAGTGGAACAGAGTAGAGAGCCCATATATAGACCCTCAACTCTATGGTTAAATAATCTTTGGCAAACAGGAAAAAATATACAGTGGGAAAAAGACAGTCTCTTCAATAAATGGTTCTGGGAAAATTGGACAGCTATGTGTAGAAGAATGAAATTCAACCATTCTCTTACACCATACACAAAGATAAACTCAAAATGGATAAAGGACTTCAATGTGAGTCAGGAATCTATCAAAATCCTAGAAGAGAACAGGCAATAACCTCTTTGACATCAGCCACAGCAACTTCTTTCAAAACATGTCTCTGAGGGCAAAGAAAACAAAAGTGAAAATGAACTTCTGGAACTTCATCAAGATTACAAGCTTCTGCACAGCAAAGGAAACAGTCAACAAAACAAAGAGGCAACCCAGGGAATGGGAGAATATATTCACAAATGAAACTACAAAGGGCTGATATCCAAGATCTATAAAGAACTCCTCAAATTCAACACACACAAAACAAAATCATGTCAAAAAATGGGCAAAATACATGAACAGACACTTTTACAAAGAAGAAATACAAATGGCTAACAGACACATGAAAAAATGTTCATCATTACCCATCAGGGAGATTCATAAATACTTCTAAAATGAAGCAAGAATATTTTAAATACATGATCTAAATTTTTAAATCAATATTTTTCCTTACCAAAGAAGATACATGGATATGGAAGCAGCCCAAGCATCCTTTGACAGATAAATGGGTAAAGACAGATAAATGGATATGTAATGGATTATTACACATCCATAAAAAAGAGTGATAACTGGTTATTTGTGACAGCATGGGTAGATTTAGGGAGCATTATGCTAAGTGACATAAGTCAGGCAGAGAAAGACAAATTGCATATGATTTCATTTATATGTGGAATCTAAAAAACAAAACAAATGAATAAACAAAAAAATCACTGGAGATAAAAGGTACAGGATGGTGAATATTGTCAATGATATTGTAATAGTGTTGCACGGTGACACATGGTAACTATGATTGTCATGAGCACAGCATAACACAGAGATGCTGATTACCATGTGGTATATCTGAAACTAATGTAACATCATAGGCAAACAATAGTCAAATTTTTTAAAAAATGAGATACCACTACACACCTATTAGAATGGTCAATATCTACAACACTGACAACACCCAGTGTTGGTAAGGACGGGGAGCAACACATGTGGAGCAATTGCTGGTAGAAACGGAAAATGCTATAGTCACTTTGGAAGGCAGTTTGGTTGTTTCTTTAAAAACTTACATACTCTTAACATGCCATCCAACAATCACTCTCCTTGATATTTATCCAAAGGAGATGAGAACTGAAGTCCATCTAAAAACACTCACAAGAATGTTTACAGCAACTTTATTCATAATTGCCAAAACTTGAGTATCCAAGATGTCCTTAATGAGGTGAACTGGTTAAAAACTATGGTATATCCAGGGGCACCTTAATGGCGCAGTTGGTCAAGTGTCTGATTCTTGGTTTTTGCTCAGATCTTGACTTGGGTTGTGGAATTGAGCCCTGAATCAGGCTCTAAGTTCAGCACAGTCTGCTGAAGATTCTCTCTCCTGTTCCCTCTGTGCTAACCCCATTCTCTCTCCTCTCAAATAAATCTTTAAAAAAAAAAAGAAGTAAACTATGGCACAACCAGACAATTAAACATTATTGGTGTGAAAAAGAGATGAAATACCGTATCATGAAAGATGTGAAGGAAACTTTAATCCATATTACAAGGAGAAAGAAGCGAATCTTAGAAGGCTGCTAATTGCATGATTTCAGCTATAATACATTCTGGAAAAGACAAAACTATGGAGAAAGTAAAAAAAGCTCAGTGATTATCAGAGGCTGAGGAGGTAGGGGATAAATAGACAGAACACAGAGGACAGTGAAAATATTCTGTATGATATCATGATGGATACATGTGATTTTACATTTTCCCAAACTCATTGAATGTACACCACCAAGAGTGAACTAAAATGTAAACTATGCACTTTGAGTAACTATTACGTCTTAATATAGGTTTATCTTGGGTTAAAAAGATAAACATTGGGTAAAAAACTCATTCTGGTGAATAATGTTGATAATTGGGAGGCTATGCATATTTGCAACAGCAGGTATATTGGAAATCTCTGTATCTTCCTCTCAATTTTGTTGTAAGCCTAAAATTGCTGTTAAAAACAATAACAACAACAACAACAAAACAGTCTTAAGGGATGCCTGCATGGCTCAGTTTGTTGAGCGTCTGTTTGCCTTCAGCCTGGGTCATGATCCAAGGGCACTGGGATCAAGTCCCGCTTGGGGCTCCTTGCTCAGTGGGGTGTCTGTTTCTCCCACTGCCTGCCACTCCCCCTGCTTGTGCTTTCTCTCTCTGATAGAAAAATCTTAAAAAAAAAAAAAAGTTTAATAAAAAAGAACATAAAGTATATTATGAAGCCAAATGTGAATCTATTTCTCTCTTCTCTCCAAAACCAGTTTTCTTTCTGTCTATAATTCATTTTGTGTGTGTGTGGCTGAATAGAGCTCTCTAACTTACAATTTACCATAATATATGTAAAGGAAAATCCTTCAGAAAGTATATAACACAAAGCTACTTATAAATATATGGATTTGTGTGGGTGTGTATGTGTATATGATCTTATATTTATATTTGCAAATACAGTGAATATTTGTGAATATAGTGGTGATTATGGTAAGTAATAAGCCAGGATGTATTTTAATTGGAATAAGTGGGTAATATTTGACTTGCAATTATTCAACTTCAGTGTGTACTGTCTTAACTGTATTATAGTATGGTTAATTTTTACTGAGAAAAAGAAGTTGACGCACACAATGAATTTCTGATTTGTTTAATATTAAGAAGTATTAAGAATAGAACTAACTATAGGGGAAAATGAACTGATTATTTTAAAAAGTGTTTGGCATTATTCTTTATAGCTGACTACATATAATACTAGTGTAATGTACAAAGTTGTATATTCTCTTTTCCTGTCATTGGTAACGTGTTGGACAGCTATAATTGTGAGTTTTTGTAATTGTGAATTTTTAATAATGCAGACCTGACAGTAAGAATGGACTGTGTCATTATGTTAACAAAGACTTTTTGTAGAACTTGAAAGATAACATGCTCAGAAATTCTGAAATATTGCAGATTCTGCAACAACTTGGACAGGAAGTGAAATACCCTCAGACCAATACAACGTGTCTCAATGCTACAAGGTGGCTTGCTGTTCTGTCCATCCACTTGTCATAGAGGATGCCATTCTCCTTACAATTTAATCATTAATGTCCCTAAGGCACTTTTCTAAAGACAGTACTGTATTTCTTGGGGGGGGGAAAAAAGGATTTCTACAAATAGAGCCATACATCAGAACATGTTCTACCTTCATTAGGGGACTTTATGATCATTTCTAGACATCAGGAAAAGTTCTAGTCCCATTCATTGTCTGTTTAAAGGATAAATCCAATAAGCTCCTAAGATTATGAAAAGTAATTAGGGCTATTGATTTTTATTTTCAATAATTTAAACCACTTAACAAAATGTTGTTCAAGATAAATGAGAAAATTTTAAATTAAAATATGATATTCAAATATTTCCAGTGAAGAAGAAAATGCATTCTCTCCTAAGCAAGCAAATACACCCACACTGAGAAATCTCTAATTTTAAATGAAATTTTCAAAAGTTGGACAAAGGCTACCTAGCAGGGAATAAAATATAAGTAACCTGAATCTAGGAGGGAGGAGTCAAGATGACAGGAGAAGTAGTAGGCTGAGATGACATCAAGTAGCAGGAGTTCAGCTAGATAGCTTATGAAACCATTGCAAACACCGACAAATTCAACAGGAGATTGAAGAGAAGAAGAGCAACAATTCTAGAAACAGAAAAATGACCACTTTCTGAAAGGTAGGACCGGTGGAATAGTGACTCCAAAGCCACAGGAAGATATACCACGGGGGGAGGGGCCAGCTCCCAGCAAGCAGCCGAGTAATCAAGCACAAAACCAGAACTTTTTTTTTTTAATTTTATTTATTTATTTGACAGACAGAGAGATCACAAGTAGGCAGAGCAACAGGCAGAGAGAGGAGGGGAAGCAGGCTCTCTGCCCAGCAGAGAGCCCAATGCAGGATTCAATCCCAGGACCCTGAGATCATGACCTGGGCCAAAGGCAGAGGCTTAACCCACTGAGCCACCCAGATGCCCCCCCCCAAATCAGGACATTTAAAAGTCTGCTCCACTGAGGGACATCAGGCCAGAGGCTAAACTGGGATGAAGCCCATGCAGGGACAATGTGGCCCCAGGTCCTGTGGGGTCACAGAAGGATATGGGGTGTCTGAGTGTTGCAGAGCTTGCAGGTATTAGAGTGGGGAAGCCAGCTACAGAGACAGAGCAGAGGAGTGAGCTCTCAACTCAGGGTTACCTTGAACTGTAATCCGTGGCACAGGCCACTGTTCTGTGAGTGGGGTCCACACAAGATCCAGAGAGATCCCCCCGTAAGAGCTCAGGGATCTGAAGGGTTCAGACACTCCAGGCAGAGCTGTGTGCCAGAGACAGAGACTCTTGTTCACAGGCTGGGTGAGCTTGGAGCACAGCTGGAGGCCAGGGAGAAGGGAGTGAGTGAGCGCTTTTCTCTGAGGGCACACTGAAGAATGAGGCCCCGAGCTCTCATCTCCTCATGGCCAGAGACTGGGAGGCCGCCATTTTCATTCCCATCCTCTGGAACTCTATGGAAATCATTAAGGGAACCAAAGCTCCCAAAAGTGAACCCAAGCAGATTGCTTAGCCTGGCCCCTGGTAAGAGTGGTGCAATACCTCCTGGGGCAAAGACACTTGAGAATCACTACAACAGACCCCTCCCCCAGAAGATCAACAAGAAATCCAGCCAAGACCAAGTTCACTTACCAAGAAGAACAGTGGAATTCCAGAGGAGGAGAAAGCAAAGCATGGAATTCAGGGCTTTCTCCCCATGAATCTTTAGTCTTGCAAAGTTAATTAATTTTTTTAATTTTATTTTTTTCTTCTGCTAATTTTAATGTTTTTTTAACTAGTTTATCTAAATACCTTTCATAAAAAAATCTTTTTTGAAACTTCATTATTATAGTCATATTTTATCCTTCATTGTATTTAACTTTAATACACCCTAAATCTAGCACTGGGCTTGTTCTAGTCTCCAGCACAAGCAAAGTCTCTTCACTTTCTTTTTCTTTATTCTCCCAACCAACTTACCTTATCAACTCTTTTTTTTAGAAATTAAAAAAAATTTCTTTTCATCTTTATAGTCATATCTCATCCCTTCATTGTGATTACCCCTATATATGGTTTTCACTCTTTAAAATTTTGGGGGGTAGTTTCTTCTAAGAGACCAAAATACTCCCAAAATTAAGTGGGTGACCCTGTTCTAGTCACCAGTCTAATATATACATTTTTTTTCTTTTTTATATTTTTTCTTTAGTTGTTTTCTTTTTTTAATTTTTTTTCTGAATTTTTTACTCCCTCCCCCCCTCCACAATTTAAGGTCTCTTCTGATTTGCTTAAGGCACATTTTCCTGGGGTCTTTGCCACCCTTTTAGTATTTTATTTGCTCCTTCATATATTCTTATCTGGACAAAATGACAAAGCGGAAAAACTCACCACAGAAAAAAAGAACAAGAGGCAGTGCCAAAGGCTAGGGACCTAAGCAATACAGACATTGGTAATATGTCAGATCTAGAATTCAAAATGATGATTCTCAAGGTTCTAGCCAGGCTGGAAAAAGGCATGGAAGATATAAGAGACACCCTGTCTGGAGAAATAAAAGCCCTTTCTAGGAGAAATAAATAAACTGAAATCTAACCAAGTTGAAATAAAAAAAGATATTAATGAGGTGCAATAAAAAATGGAGGCTCTTACTGCTAGGATAAATGAGGCAGAAGAAATAATTAGTGATCTAGAAGACCAAACGACAGAGAATAAAAAAGCTGAGGAAAAGAGAGACAAACAACTACGGGACCACGAGAGGAGAATTTGAGAGATAAGTGACACCATAAGATGAAACAACATTAGAATAACTGGGATTCCCGAAGAAGAAGAAAGAGAGAGGGGAACAGAAGGTATACTGGAGAGAATTATTATAGAGAATTTCTCTAATATGGCAAAGGGAAAACATCAAAATCCAGGAGCTGCAGAGTACCCCCTCAAAATCAATAAGAATAGGTCCACATCCCATCATCTAATAGTAAAATTTACAAGTCTTAGCAACAAAGAGAAAATCCTGAAAGCAACCCAGGACAAGAAGTCTGTAGCATACAATGGTAAAAATATAAGATTGGCAGCGGACTTATCCACAGAGACCTGACAGGCCAGAAAGAACTGGCATGATATATTCAGAGCACCAAATGAGAAAAACATGAATCCAAGAATACTATATCCAGCTAGGCTATCATTGAACATAAAAGGAGAGATAAAAAGCTTCCAGGACAAACAAAAACTGAAAGAATTTGCAAACACCAAACTAGCTCTATAAGAAATATTGAAAGGGGTCCTCTAAGCAAAGACAGACCCTAAAAGTAATAGGTCAGAAAGGAATAGAGACAATATACAGTAATAGTCACCTTACAGGCAATACAATGGTACTAAATTGATATCTTTCAATAGTTACCCTGAATGTAAATAGGCTAAATGCCCCAATCAAAATACACAGGGTATCAGAATGAATAATAAAACAAAACCCATCAATATGCCGACTACAAGAAACTCATTTTAGACTCAAAGACACCTCAAGATTTAAAGTGAGGGGGTGGAAAAGAATTTATTAAGCTAATGGACATCAGGAGAAAGCAGGGGTGGCAATCCTTATATCAGATCAATTAGATTTTAAGCCAAGGACTATAATAAGAGATGAGGAAGGACACTATATCATACTCAAAGGGTCTGTCCCACAAGAAGATCTAAAAACTTTAAATATCTATGCCCCTAACATGGGAGTAGCCAACTATATAAACCAATAAATAACAAAATCAAAGAAACACATCAACAATAATACAATAATAGTAGGGGATTTTAACACTCCCCTCACTGAAATGGACAGCTCATACAAGCAAAAGATAAACAAGGAAATAAAGGCCTTAAATGACACACTGGACCAGATGGACATCACAGGTATATTCAGAACATTCCATCCCAAAGCAACAGAATACACATTCTCTCCAGTGCACATAGAACATTCTCCAGAATATAACACATCCTGGGCCATAAATCAGGTCTCAATCAGTATCAAAAGAATGGGATCATTCCCTGCATATTTTCAGACCACAATGCTCTGAAGCTAGAACTCAATCACAAGAGGAGATTTGGAAAGAACCCAAATACATGGAGACTAAACAGCATCCTTCTAAAGAATGAATGGGTCAACCAGGATATTAAAGAAGAATTCAAAAAAATCATGGAAACAAATGATAATGAAATCACAAAGGTTCAAAATCTGTGGGACGCAGCAAAGGCAGTCCTGAGAGGAAAACATACAGCAGATACAAGCCTTTCTCAAGAAACAAGAAAGGTCTCAAAGACACAACCAAACCCTACACCTAAAGGAGAAACAAAGAAAGCCTAAACCCGGAAGGAGAAGAGAAATAATAAAGATCAGAGCAGAAATCAATGAAATAGAAACAAACAAACAAACAAACAAAAAAGGAATAGAACAAATTAATGAAACTAGGAGCTGGTTCTTTGAAGAATAAATAAGATTGATAAACCCCTGGCCAGACTTATCAAAAAGAAAAGAGAAAGGACCCAAACAAATAAAATCATGAATGAAAGAGGAGAGATAACAACCAACACCAAAGAAATACAAACAATTATAGGAACATATTATAAGCAACTCTATGCCAATAAATTTGACAATCTGGAAGAAATGGATGCATTCCTAGAGACATATAAACTACCACAAATGAACCAGGAAGAAATAGAAAAAACTGAACAGACCCATAAACAGTAAGGAGATTGAAATAGTCATCAAAAATCTCCAAACAAACAAGCCCTGGGCCAGACGGCTTCCCAGGGGAATTCTACCAAAAATTTCAAGAAGTATTAGTTCCTATTCTCCTGAAACTGTTCCAAAAAATAGAAATGGGAAAAAACCTTCTAAACTCATTTTATGAGGCCAGCATCACCTTGATCCCAAAACCAGACAAGGATCCCATCAAAAAAGAGAATTACAGACCAATATCCTTGATGAACACAGATGCAAAAATTCCCACCGAAATACTAGCCAATAGGATCCAACAGTACATTAAAAGGATCATTCACCACGACCAAGTGGGATTTATTCCACGGCTGCAAGTTTGGTTCAACATCCACAAACCAATCAATGTGATACAATACATTAATAAAAGAAATTACAAGAACCATATGATACTCTCAATAGATGCTGAAAAAGCATTTGACAAAGTACAGCATCCCTTCCTGATCATAACTCTTCAAAGTGTAGGAATAGAGGGCATATACCTCAATATTATAAAAGCCATCTATGAAAAACCCACTGCAAATATCATTCTCAATGGAGAAAAACTGAAAGCTTTTCTGCTAAGGTCAGGAACACAGCAGGGATGTCTGTTATCACCACTGCTATTCAACATAGTACTAGAAGTCCTAGCCTCAGCAATCAGACAACAAAAAGAAATTAAGGACATCCAAATCGGCAAAGAAGAAGTCAAACTATCACTCTTTGCAGATGATAGGATACTATATGTGGAAAACCCAAAAGACTCCACTCCAAATCTGCTAGAACTTGTACAGCAATTCAGTAAAGTGCCAGGATATAAAACCAATGCACAGAAATCAGTTGCATTTCTTTACACCAACAACAAGACAGAAATTAAGGAGTCAATCCCATTTACAATTGCACCCAAAACCATAAGATACCTAGGAATAAACCTAACCAAAGAGGCAAAGAATCTCTACTCAGAAAACTATAAAGTACTCATGAAGGAAATTGAGGAAGACAAAACGAAATGGAAAAATGTTCCATGCTTATGGATTGGAAGAACAAATATTGTGAAAATGTCTATGCTACCTAAAGCAATCTACACATTTCATGCAATCCCTATCAAAATCCCATCCATTTTTTCAAAGAAATAGAAAAAATAATTCTGAAATTTATATGGAACCAGAAAAGACCTCAAACAGCCAAAGGAATATTGAAAAAGAAAGACAAAATTGGTGGCATCACAATTCCAGACTTCAAGCTCAATTACAAAACTGTCATCATCAAGACTGTATGGTACTGTCACAAAAACGACACATAGATCAATGGAACAGAATAGAGAGCCCAGAAATAGACCCTCAACCCTATGGTCAACTAATCTTTGACAAAGTAGGAAAGAATGCCTAATGGAAAAAAAGACAGCCTCTTCAACAAATGGAGTTGGGAAAATTGGACAGCCACATGCAGAAAAATGAAATTGGACCATTTCCTTATACCACACACGAAAATAGATTCAAAATGTTTGAAGGACCTCAATGTGAGAAAGGAATCCATCAAAATCCTTGAGGAGAACACAGGCAGCAACCTCTTCAACTGTAGCTGCAGCAACTTCTTCCTAGGAGCATCGCCAAAGGCAAGGGAAGCAAGGGCCAAAATGAACTATTGGGATTTCATCAAGGTCAAAAGCTTTTGCACAGCAAAGGAAACAGTTAACAAAACCAAAAGACAACTGACAGAATGGGAGAAGATATTTGCAAACGACATATCAGATAAAGGGCTAGTGTCCAAAATCTATAAAGAACTTAGCAAACTCAACACCCAAAGAACAAATAATCCATTCAAGAAATGCGCAGAGGACATGAGCAAACATTTCTGCAAAGAAGACATCCAGATGGCCAACAGACACATGAAAAAGTGCTCCACATCACTGGGCATCAGGGAAATACAAATCAAAACCACAATAAGATACCACCTCACACTAGTCAGAATGGCTAAAATTAACAAGTCAGGAAATGACAGATGCTGGCAAGGATGCAGAGAAAGGGGAACCCTCCTACGCTGTTGTGGGAATGCAAGCTGGTGCAACCACTCTGGAAAACAGCATGGAGCTTCCTCAAAAAGTTGAAAATAGAGCTACCTTATGACCCAGCAATTGCACTACTGGGTATTTACTCTATAGATACAACTGTAGTGATCCGAAGGGGCACGTGCACCTGAATATTTTTAGCAGCAATGTCCACAATAGCCAAACTATGGAAAGAACCTAGATGTCCATCAACAGATGAATGGATCAAGAAGAGGTGGTATATATATACAATGGAATACTATGCAGCCATCAAAAGAAATGAAATCTTGCCATTTGCGATGACGTGGATGGAACTAGAGGGTATTATGCTTAGCGAAATAAGTCAAGTGGAGAAAGACAACTATCATATGATCTCCCTGATATGAGGAAGTGGAGATGCAATGTGGGGGGTTTGGGGGTTGGAAAAGAATAAATGAAACAAAATGGGATCGGGAAGGAGACAAACCATAAGAGACCCTTAATGTCGCAAAACAGAGGGGGGCTGGGGGTGGGGGGTAAGGAGAGGGTGGTGGGTTATGGACATTGGGGAGGGTATGTGCTATGGTGAGTGCTGTGAAGTGTGTAAACCTGGCAATTCACAGACCTGTACCCCTAGGGCTAATAATACATTATATGTTTATTTAAAAAAATTTTTTTTTTTAAAAAAGGTGTAACCTGAATCTATAAATATTAAAAAAAAATCTGGACTTTGGTAAGGATCACAAAACTATGGAAATTTTTCACCTATATTTTATGTACAATTAGAAAAGTAACACACACATGGTTTTTAATAGTACAAAACAAGACAGACACTAACCAATGGAATAAGAAATGCCATTCCTCCTCTGCCACAACTCTTCCAGACTTTTTTACCCTGAGGCAAAACAAACCTCCTTCTTGCTTGGGTGCCTTTCCTGCTTCTGATCTGAGCTGCTGTTTCTTTCTTTACCCAGCCGAGAATCAACTGCCTCTGTCTCTTCAGGGTTGTTCACTGCTTTGAAATCGGTTTCTCAGCTCCATCAATCTTGGCTCCAACCATCCTCTTGTTTCCATTATTACCTTTGACTTGGATTTGAGGAAAAGAGCCATCGATATGTGATAAATCACTATTTTGTCAGGAAAGCCAGAGGTCTTTCACTCAATATATTGATCAATATAAGGACAAATTGCTGTTTCATAATGTCTTCTCTACTTATTGAATAAGTGGCTATGTTTTTACATTTATTTATGTTTTATTTAATTTCTTGCCAAAGAACTTTAAAGCTTTCCCTCCCCCAAATTGCTTCACAATTCTCATTCAATTTTATTGCTAGGTCTTTATGCTTTCAAAATTATTTTAAATATTTATCTCACAATATATCCCAGATTGTTATTGTGTGTGCATAACATATTTTTTCAATGGAAATTTAATAATGAGTGTAAGAATAAGATGGAAATACAAATCTAAAAAAAATGATATGTGAAATCAGGGCCAGATTAACAAACAAACAAATAATCAAGACATAAATGAAGTTGGTTTGATACAGAATCCCAGAGGGATTCCCAAAAGCTAAATACCTCCCCCTAAGAACAAGAATATCCTTAGACAACTGTTAAAACTCAACCTATGGGGGCGCCTGGGTGGCTCAGTGGGTTAAAGTCTCTGCCTTCAGCTCAGGTCATGATCTCAGGGTCCTGGAATCGAGCACCGCTTCAGGCTCTCTGCTAAGCAGGGAGCCTGCTTCCCCCTGCCTCTCTGCCTACTTGTGATCTCTGTCTGTCAAATAAATAAATAAAGTCTTTAAAACAAACAAACAAACAAGAAACTCAACATATGGATGGTGCTAAAACAACTGTATGGAGAGGAGACCTTTAGGACACTGGTCATAAAAAGTTTCTACAACACAAACAAATAGCAAACACATTTTATTTGGATGTTTGGTTATAATCCTACAGAATTTTAAAAAAGATTTATTTAGTTATTTGAGAGAGAGAGAGTAAGAGAGAGCAGAAGCAGGGAGGAGGGGCAGAAGAAGAGGGAGAAGCAGGCTCCCTGCTGAGCAGGTAGCCTGATGCAGGACTCAATCCAGGACCCTGGGATCACGACCTGAGCCAAGGGCAGATGCTTAACCAATTGAGCCACCCAGGCACCCCTAACCTTACAAAATTTTAAGGATATTTTTAGTATATACTTCTAGTGCTCAAGCACATAAATGTATCGTCCTTTTATGGGTTGGATACACTTTACAACAAGAAAACTTTTACTCTCCCTATTGCAGGTATACGGGGTCAATGGGTTGGAGGCAGAAGTAATTTTTTTTTTTAAATAAACATGTAATTGCTGGTCTTAAGACTCTTATTCTTCCCTTCACTTCTGCAAAAATCTGAAAAGATTCATGATGGATGATAGTACCATGAGATCAATAGAGCCTGAGTTCTTACACAGAGAAGAGCTGCTAGGAAAAAAAAACTCTGTAATGATAGAACTTTTTTGAATATAAATTAATACCTTTTGTGTTAGCCTGTTGACACTTCTGGAGTTATAGAAGGTAGCAGAAGGTAGCCTGTAATGGCTAATCCAGCTAAGTGATCAGCCAGGTAAAATGCTGTAAAAGCTGATTATTACCTGGTGTTTTATGTAATGTCAAATACCCTTCTCCTCCTCCTCTTCTTCCCTCCTCCTCCTCCTCTTCCTTCTTCTTCTTTCTTCTTTTAAAGATATATTTATTTATTTATTTATTCATTTATTTATTCATTTGAGAGAAAGCATGCGAGGAGAGAGGTTCAGAGGGAGAAGCAGACTCCATGCTAAGCAGGGAGCCTGATGCTGGACTTGATCCTGGGACTCCAGGATCATGACCTGAGCCAAAGACAATTGCTAAACCAACTGAGCAACCCAGGTGCCCTCAACTGAGCCACCCAGGTGCCCTCAAATACCCTTCTATTTGTACCTTGTTGTATATCAGAGGGCACATGATATAGATATTACACACACACACACACACACACCCCTATGATTATGTTAACCACCACCACCTCTTTAATGTAGTTTCCTAGTTTTCTATACTGCAATGTTGCTATTTTTTCCTTTTCTTACTCTAGTCTTTGAAAGCATGTCACAAAGTCAAGGGAGAGAAATTTGGAAGTGCCAAGCTCCTGGATAGGGCATGGGTATAAATCTATATAATTGGAAATTCTGTAAGAAATATATAATAGTTTTTATAAATACCTATTTTTAGTGCGCTAATATTTTGTTAAGGATTTTTATATCTATATTCATGATTGATATTCATTTGTAATTTTTGTTTCCTGAGATGACTTTTTCTGGTTTTGATACCAGAGCAATATGACTCATAGAATAAGATGTCGTTATGAACTGAATGTTTGTGTCCTCCTAAACATCACATGTGGAAATTCTAATCCCCAATATAATGGTTATATTATGGTTTGTTGTTTAAGCCATGTAGTCTATGGTATTCTGTTATGGCAGCCTGAACTAAGATGAGAAGTATTTACTGCTTCTATATTTTCTGATCATATTTGTGTATAATCTGTATCATTTCCTTATTAAATTCACAATGAATCCACCTAGGCCCAGGCTTTTATTTGTTGAAACATTTTAAATTAATAATCAATTCCTCTATTTTTTATAAGCCTATGTAGATTTCTGATTCATTTTTAATCAGTTTTAATAATTCGTATCTTTCTAGGAATTTTTCTACATTGGTTAAATCATCTACTTGGTATAAATTTGCTCATAATCTTTCCTCATAAATATTTTAATTACTATAAATTAGCTAGTGATTTTATCTCTTTCCATGTTTTTAAAATATGTCATTCCTTTTTTTTTCCCCCTTGATCATTCTAGCTAAAGGATTATTGAATTTGTTGATCATTTCAAGAATAAAAGCTTAGTTTCATTGTAGTTTATTATTTTCCTGGTTTTTATTTTAATTTTTTATTTTTTTAAAGATATTATTTATTTATTTGACAGAGAGAGAGAGAGAGAGTGCCAAGCAGGAGGAGTAGCAGGCAGAGAGAGAGGGAGAAGCAGGCTCCTTGCTGAGCAGAGAGCACAATGTGGGGCTTGATCCTAGGACCCTGGAACCATGACCCGAGCCAAAGGCAGACAATTAACTGACTGAGCCACCCAGGTATCCTGGTTTTTATTTATTTATTTTTTAACTCCTTATTGTTTTCTTCTGTCTGCTTGCTTTGGTTTTACTTTGCTCTTCTCTTCACAGTTCTTAAGGAGGATGTTTGTTTATTGATTTGAGGCCTTTTTCCTTTTTAACAGATTCATTTAAAGCTTTGTGTTTCCTGTATTTCCTTTACATTTGATTAATTTGTGTGTTTCATTTTCCTTCAGTTACTTTTATGACTAACTTTTTGACCTGTAAATTAATTAGAAGTTTGTTCAAGGTTATTAATCCTTAAAATACCTAATCCACTGTTAATCCTACCCAGCATATGCTTTACCCCATACATTGTAGTTTTTAGATGTAAACATGACTTGCACTTTTTGCTCTCTTCCATACTTCTACTGTTATGAACATGTAAAATACAGTGATAACAATTATTTTAATGCTTTTTTCTGTTAAGTCTAAATTCTGTGTCAATTCTGGGTTGGTGCTGGATTGATTAAATTTGTTCCTCATTATGGATTTTATTTTCTCTTATCTTTGCATGCCTTGCCATTTTTTTCCATTGGATTTCAGAGTTTGTGAATTGTACCCTTTTTTGTTATCTTATTTTCAATTCCTTCTAAGTAGACTTGAATTTGTATTGGAATATTTTTAAGTTACTTAGAAATAGGCTTATCATTTTGCATCTTCCTTTTTTAAATTTGTTGGGGGGGGTGAGTTGGTAGAAGCAGAACTAGAGTAGTAATCAGCCTAGGGCTCATTATTTTCATTCTGCATGCTCCAGATAATGCCCTGTGAAACATGAGATTTTCCAGTCTGGTTGGTGGGAAGAGGCAATTTTCCAACCCAATGTGAACACCAAGCATCCTTTCAGGTATGTTTTCCCCAGCCTTCTCTAATTTCCTCACTTGATTTGGAGGGAGATGGGTAGCTTTGTAGACGTCAGAGTTTTCTCTGCTTGTTTTCTCCTAACCCGTAACATACCCTGTGAAGTCTAGCCAGGTTAGTTTCTTCAGACTTTCTGCCCTGTCTCCTCAAATCAGGGAGTTGGCCATGCTCTGCTTGGTTTGGCCTCCCTTGTCATGGACCGGAGCCCCTCTCAAGGCAGTAAGGAGTGACAGTCAGAGTGATCCTCTTACTTGTTTCCTATCTTTTGGGAATTACTGATTTTCAATCATTGCAATGTCTTGAAAAACATTGTTTCATGTATTTTGTTTCTTGGCTGTTTCAGACAAGAGGGTATATACAGTCCTTATTAATCCATCTTAGCCAGAAGCAAGAGTCCATTATTTCTTTTTAAGGACATGGATAACTCTGAGGTGAAACAAGAGATAAGAATCATTGCAATTTTAACATTTCATCTTCCAACTTTCAGGAGATTAGATTGGTGGAGGGCCTATATTTAGATTAGACTTATATAAATATATATTTGGATGTTGATGCATGTGCTGTTTTTATGTGAGGTAAGTTATTAGATGCCTGTGAATGCATGGATGTTTTACCATAAAGCTGAGTTACTTATTCTTTTAACCATGTCTTCAGAAAGAAGTCAACAGGGCGCCTGGGTGGCTCAGTGGGTTAAGCCGCTGCCTTCGGCTCAGGTCATGATCTCAGAGTCCTGGGATCGAGTCCTGCATCGGGCTCTCTGCTCAGCAGGGAGCCTGCTTCCCCCTCTCTCTCTCTCTGCCTGCCTCTCTGTCTACTTCTGATTTCTCTCTGTCAAATAAATAAATAAAATCTTTAAAAAAAAAAAAAAAAGAAGTCAACAATGATATTGTTCACACTTGATATTTGACTAAGAATACCAAAGTAAATATTCCTTATTTTGATTTGTTTTGCCATATAATTTGGGAGGAGGTGGCAGCCCAATCATTGTGTTAGGTGTTTTACATACATTATATCATTTAATTATTGTAATAATCAATGAGGTAATTTCTATTAGCTTCATTTTACAGACAATGAAGTTAAGGCTTAAGGTGGTCATGTGGACACAGTACATACAGAACTTTATTTCAAACTTAGATCTAGCTGATTCCAAAATTTATGCTCTCCCTAACCTTAGTATGTTCCTCCTATTCAAAGATCATAAAAGCACAAGTAATTTTATTTATTTTCATTTGTATTCTTGAGTAATTTATAATCTGTCTCACAAACATACATAACTAAAGGACTTTCACACAAGAGTGAAAATATTTTTACAGGAAGAGAACTCAAAACCAACAAAAATACTATTGTATTAGATGTGTGACTTTTTTTTGTGGTTGAAATCTAATAAAATAGAAAATACACAGACAACAGTAATAGAGCCAAAATTATGTTTCTGGAATTAATTATTCTTTAATATTTTGCAAAGGAGAACAATTACTATTCTTGGTACCATAGTAAATCCATTTTAGTTTTAGATAACAGATAATACAGTGCATATTACAGATTAATATAATTTGTAATTATTATTACTAATTTAGTGTACACTTTATGCATTCATTTTTTAAACTAAATTTCATGATTCAGCAATAGTGAAATTTTATATTAGAAAATATAATTTTATTTAAGACTACTAGACAAATAAAATAATCCCCTTGGGATTTAATCTTCCAAACATATTATAGCAGAAATTGTGCTAGACCTTCCTAATACCCACTCCCTTCTCCTGGCATATAACAGAATAAAAAACTACAGTGTGTAGTTGGACACATGTATATTGGTTAGAAATAATACTTTCCACACTCCCTTGTGTTAGGTGTACACATACAAAGATATAAAAATAGGGGGTGCCTTGGTGGCTTAGTGGACTAAGCCTCTGCCTTCGGCTCAGGTCATGATCTCAGGGTCCTGGGATCGAGTCCCGCATCGGGCTCTCTTCTCGGCGGGGAGCCTGCTTCCTCCTCTCTCTCTCTCTCTCTCTCTCTGCATGCCTCTCTGCCTACTTGTGATCTCTGTCTGTCAAATAAATAAATAAAATCTTTAAAAAATAATAATAATAAATAAAAAATAAATAAAAATAGAAGTGGGATTGTGTTGTGAAAGGTCATAAAATGCAGGAGCTCTTGTCCTTCCCCATCATCCATTTGGCTATTTGGCTGGTAAATAAAATAGTGAAATTTAGCAGTCATCAGGAGAATGACGGAGGCTAAAAACTGTAACTGATTCAACTGTCGTTAACACAAATCTCCAAAAAAAGAGTAGTTTAAGCAGAGTAATTCTCTCTCATTTAGCAAACTAGATCCTGCTGGTAATTACTTTCCTCCTCCATAATCAGTAGCTTAGAAAATTAGAGGCCACCTGGATGGCTCAGTCAGTTCAGCTTCTGACTCTTGATTTTGGTTCAGGTCATGATCTCAAGATCCTGAGATTAAGCCCCTTATCAGGCTTTATACTCAGCAGAGTATGCTTATCCCTTTCCTTTTCCCCACTTGCATTCCCTCCCTTTCTTTTCAAAATAAATAAAAATAATCTTTAAAAAAAAGTAAATAGAAAAATATAATTCATAGTACGAAATCATTGAGATATAGAATTATGCAAGGAAAGAGAGGGTATTGAAGACAGATCTAACAGATTTAATATTAAAATAATAATACAGAGTGCCTGGGTGGCTCAGAGGATTAAGCCTCTGCCTTTGGCTCAGGTCATGGTCTCAGAGTCCTGGGATTGGCCCTACACTGGGCACTCTGCTCAGCTGGGAGCCTGCTTCTCCCTCTCTCTGCTTGCCTCTCTGCCTATTTGTGATCTCTCTCTCTGTGTCAAATAAATAAATAAATAAATAAATCTTAAAAAAAAAATAAAGTAATAATAACCCAAAAAACTAAAATGGCAGACAGAGGATAATGAATAAACTAATTATTAAAAAACATTTTTGGTGAGCTGAAGCAAAGCATTAGCATGACATTTAAAACGACTCAACTTGTTCTAGGAGGAATTGTTGTTTTAAAAAATCCACTTAAAACTACAGAACACTTATGAAAAAAACTGAAGAGGACACAAAGAAACAGAAAAGTATTCCATGTTCAGGGATTAGAAGAACAAACTTTGTTAAAATTGTCTATCATACCCAAAGCAATCTACATTTTTAATGCAATTCCTATGAAAATACCTCAAGCATTTTTCACAGAGCCAGAACAAACAATCCCAAAATTTGTACAGCACCACAAAAGATCTAGAAAAGCCAAAGCAATTGTGAGAAAGAAAGACAAAAGTGGAGACATCACAATTCCAGATCTCAACTCATATTATAAAGTTGTAGTTATTAAGACAGCATGGTATTGGCATAAAAGCAGACACACAGATCGACAGAACCGAAAAGAAAATCCAGAAATGGATCCAAAACTGTAAGGTCAACTAATCTTTTACAAAACAGGAAAGAATACCCAATGGAAAAAAGACAGTTTCTTCAACAAATGGTGTTGAGAAAATTGGACAGCCACATGCAGAAGAATGAAACTGGGCCATTTCCTTACACCATATGCAATAATAAATTTAAAAAGGATGAAAGACCTACATGTGAGACAGGAAACCATCAAAATCCTGGAGGAGAACACAGGCTGTAACCTCTTTGACATCAGCCACAGAAACTTCTTACTGGACACATTGCCAGAAGCAAAGGAAACAAAAGCAATAATGAAGTACTGGAACTTCATTGAGATAAAAAGCTTCTGCACAGAGAAAGAAACAATCAACAAAACTAAAAGACAGTCTACAGAATGGGAGAAGATATTTTCAAATAACTCTTCTGATAAAGGGTTAGTATCCAAAATCTATAAAGAACTTATAAGACTGAACACCCAAAAATCAAATAGCCCAGTTAAGAAATGGGTAGTAAAGGTGAATACACACTTTTCCAAAAAAGACATCCATATGGGTAACTGACTCATGAAAAGATGCTCCATATCACTCATCACCAGGGAAATACAAATTAAAACCACAATGAGGTATAACTTCATACCAGTCAGAATGGCTAAAACTAACAACACAGGAAAAGCAGATGTTGGCAAGGATGCAGAAAAAGGGGAATCTTCTTATACCATTGGTGGGAATGCAGACTGGTGTGTCCACTTTGGAAAACAGTATAGAGGTTACTCAGAAACTTAAAAATAGAACTACCCTACAACTGAGCAATTGAACAGTGGCTCTTTACATCATTCGTATGTTTCTCACTCACTGCCAGCATCTGTGCATCACGGTTATTCTCCAGATCTGTTACCCTCCATGTGTCACCTTTGAATCAAAGGCTGCTTAATCATTTGGAACCTCCATATTAAAATGTACTTCTACCATCACTAGGGCAGGAGAATAGCGGGTAAATAGTAGAGAACTTGGGCTCCTGGGTAGCTCATTCGGTTAAGCATCTGCCTTCCACTCAGATCATGATTTCAGTGTCCTGGGATCGAGCCACATCATGCTCTCTGCTCATTAATTCTCTGCTTCTCATGCTTTCTGCTTCTCCCTCTCCCTTTGCCCATTTTTCCATTTGTGCATGAGTATGCACTCTCTCAAATAAATAAAATCTAAAAAAAAGATAGTAGAGAACTTGAAATTAAATGCTTATACTATGACGTGTGAAACATTATGTCTGCTTCTATTTCATTGTCCTGAAAAACATACAGCCACACCAAAATTTTGAGGAACAGAGAATTTCAGATCTCCACAGTCGCAGAAAAAAAAGAGAACCAGGGCATACATGAACACTGACATCTGTTTCATAGAATGCATTTTTTTAATATTTTATTTGAAATGTGGAAAACTAATCATGATATATCTAAGTGGATTTTTAAAAGATTTTATTTAAGGGGTGCCTGGGTGGTGCAGTCAGTTAAGTGTCCAACTCCTGACTTTGGCTCAGGTCATGATCTCTTGGTCATGAGATAGAGCCCTGCATCAGTCTCTGGCTCATCACAAAGTCTGCCTGAGATTCTTTCTCCCTCTCCATCTGCCCCTCCCACTCTTGCTCTCTCTCTAGCTAAAATAAATAAATAAATGTTTAAAATTTTGTATTTAGGGGCGCCTGGATGGCTCAGAGGGTTAAGCCTCTGACTTCAGCTCAGGTCATGATCTCAGGGTCCTGGGACTGAGCCCCACATTGGGCTCTCTGCTCAGCGAGGAGCCTGTTTCCCCACTCTCTCTGCCTGCCTCTCTGCCTGCTTGTGATCTCTGTCTGTCAAATAAATAAAATTTTGTATTTAAGTTTTAGTTAACATAATATTGCAATATGGTTTCAGGAGTAGAATTCAGTGATTCATCACTTACATACAACACCCAGTGCTCATCACAAGTGCCCTCCTTAATCCCCATCGCCCATTCAGCCCATCTTTCACTCACCTTCCTCCATCAGTCCTTTGTTTGTTCTCTACCATTAAAAATGTTTTACAGTTTGTTTCTCTTGCTCTTTTTTTTCCCTTCCCAAATGTTCATCTGTTTTGTTTCTTAAATTCTACAAATGAGTGAAATCATAGGGTATCTGTCTTTCTCTGATTAACTTATTTAGCTCAGCATAGTACACTCTAGCTCCATCCATGTCATTGCAAATGGCAAGATTTCATTCTTTTTAATGGCTGAGTAATATTTCATTGTACATATACATTGTACATCTCTTCTTTATCCACCTGTCAGTTGATGTATTTGGGCTCTCTCGATAGTTTGGCTATTGTTGATAAAGCTTATGAACATTGTGGTGCATGTACCCCTTTGAATCTCTATTTGGACATGAACTCCATTTACCATATTTTTTTTTTCATTTACCATATTTTTAAAGTGCATATACACCAAGTCAACTACAAATCTGGGTCAAGTACATTCTTGTTCTGTTTTCTGGTTCACTTTCTCCAATTTCACTGGACTGCTCCCAAGTGTGATTGCTTCTTATTTTTGTTCTTCAAGATTTGCACTTCACAAATCTCATTTAAGACCTTTATTAAGACCAAATATATTGTCCTTATCTTCTGAATGTTGCTCAGTTCAAATATTTCTATTCTTGTCTGTCTTTTGAAATACTATTAGTCATAATTAATCTTTTAATTTTATTTTATATAATCCCTTTGTTAGGACCAATTTAATGTTAAAACCCATTTAACTATTAGGGCCTGCTTAGCCAGAGCAACTCCGTATTGCCTAGGTAGCCATATTGTTGTTTACATCCACAGACTTCATTCCAGGAATAAACACCCCAGTAGCCCCTGGAATTGGTTCCCGCTATCGATTCCAAGAGTAAACACCTTAACAATAGAAGCCACATACCTTGGGTCTGCAGTTATGCCCTATAAAATCAGCCTGTGAGATCAGGACCAGGTTGCTCTCTTCGGACATGGCCCTGGCTGGTCCTTCTAACTTCTAATGCTTGGCATAGAATAAAACTCTGCATAACTTTACTTTCACTTTGTCTCAGTCTCATTCCCCTAGCCTGTCAGTCTGACTTCTAATGCTTGGCATAGAATAAAGCCTTTACATAACTTTCACTTTGTCTCAGTCTAGTTCCTTTGATAATGGACCTCAACATTCTGGGGGCTTGTCCACAATCAACCAATGAGAACTGAGCCAGCATCAGAATTTCTGGAAAAACCTCTGGAGCTAAGTTCTCGAGACCCCATCCTTCATGATCCTGTCTATCTGTCTGTCTGGTTGTGGAGCACCAGGGTATAGCCCACTGGGAGAAACTGGATGCAGTATTGCTCCCCAGGGCTGGAGTAGTTGTGGGAAGGCCCCATCTCTCCTCTGGTAGATTATCAGGGGGTTCGAGTCCTCCTAGGCAGTCAAGGGAACTACCAGGGTGTTCGAGTCCCCCTAGGTGGTCACCAGGGGTTCGAGTCCCCCTAGGCAGTCAGGGGGTTCAAGTCTCCCTAGGCGCTCATGGGGTCCAAGTCCCCCTAGGCAGTCACTGGGGGTTTGAGTCCCCCTAGGTGGTCATCAGAGGTTCGAGTCCCCGTAGGCGGTCAGGGGACCGAGAAAATCCCCACCAGTGGCAGGTTGTATGTTTTTGAGTTAGGATTACATCTTGCATACCCTTAGACTTGATATCTGGTCAAGAAAGGACGACTGGGTCTGCAGTTGTCTTTGTCTTGTCTTTTCGTTGCCTGTTGTGTTGTTTGTTGTGTTTGAAAAAAATGGAGCAAGTGGAGAGTAAGGAACCTGTGACACCCCTAAGTCTTGTTCTCTAGCATTTCAAGGATTTTCAAGGTAAAACCACCCAGTTGGGTGACAAGGTTTACCCAGGAAAACTCTCTAAAACTGGGAATCCTTTCTCTGCCTTCTGGCAGCACTTTTTTTTTTTTTTTTTTTTTTAAGATCTTATTTATTTATTTTACAGAGATCACAAGTAGGCAGGCAGAGATAGAGGGGGAAGCTGGCTCCCCACCAAGCAGAGAGCCCAATGTGGGGCTCAATCCCAGGACCCTGGGATCATGACCTGAGCGGAAGGCAGAGGCTTTAACCTGCTGAGCCACCCAGGCGCCCCAGCACTTTGTTTTTCTGTCTCCCCCTTCTGTTTCTGCACCAACTTGGGTGTGGCCTGCACAACTGGCCTCTAGACCATCCTCGGTGCTTCCTGCACCACAGTTCCTTCTCTCTTCACTGTCAAGGAGCAAGAAGAGCAGCCCCTGGACCTAACATCCCCCCCCCACTCCATATCTTCCCACCCATGTCTCAGGTAAACATTAAAAGTGGAGTGGGTCCAGGTGAAACGTAAATCAGTATTTGAACTAAGTTAAGTTTATTGGTTTAATTAAGATAGACATGTCTTTAAAGATAACAGCAGCAAAAGTGAAACTTCAATCAAAGTTTACTAAAGGTCAAATAAGCTCATGTTATTTGTTAAAATCTGTTAGCAAAGAAATAACTGAACTGATCATTAATTGTCTGTCTCAAAGTTTTAATGGGTAATTATTAAAGTAGCTGTTAAAGTCTTTGGTAATCTGAAACTTTGAAGTTTTGCTTGGATGACAAATGGAAATAAATTTGTTGGACATCTAGGTCTTAACCAAATGGGATAAAATGCTAAAGCATTGGTTGCTGGAACTAGGTTTTTGCTTTTGAAATCTGTTGTTAAATGTTAGGTCCCCCAATAATGGGTCCGTGATTAAACAAGCAAGACTGATAAAAAGCAAAGGTCAAGCAAAGCTTTATTTCACACCAAGCATCAAGAATCAGACTGAACGATCGGGGCTGTGCCTCTTACAGAGACGGTGACCTCTCTCTGTTTCACAGACTAGCTTTTAAGGGCAAAGGCCATGCGGTTGGGCCTGGCCACACACAGGTGGTCAATGAAATTGTAACACACAGAGAGAGCTGCACAGTCATGTTAGGTCACACATAAGTGACCAACTGAATTACAATTTACCCTAATACATATTTGAACCAGCCTATCACCTTGGTCAGAATTGGCGTCCAAAAGGTGCCCAGAGGGCGGGGCCCATACTCCTTGGTAACTAGGGAGACAGTATGTGTCCTCCCCACTAATCAGATGTCTCTACCTGGCCTGACCCACCCTGGTATTTGGGCTTTGTTACCTGGGACTGGTTTCCAGGACTTGTTTTTAAGTAAGTCCCCTGGGGGAATGGTGGCAGGGACAGTTTAAGGGTTAAACAACAAGGTTATTGTTTAACCTGGATGGAAGTGTTCTGGCTAAATAGCTCCTTACAGTAAACATGTTTTATGCTTAACTGATTCATAAATTTGCCTTCTAAGAATTCTTTTGTAACAGTTCACAATTGGTTAATATTTAGTCTTCATTAGAGATTGAGATGTTTCTAAGAAAATGTAAATGGTTTTCTCTTCGCCCACTCAGAATTGTAAATGAGATCACTTTGATTCATAAGGCTTTCCCTTGGTATGCAAAGTTACTCAGGAGGTGTTGCTAAACCAATGATAAACCTTAGGTTACATTTGGGTAAATGTTGTAACTACTCTAGAAGTTCTATACATTTCCTAAAGTTTTAATGTTTTGATAGGGTCATCACTTGATATTAATCATATCTATTCTGAGTTTTTGTCATTTATAATTGTTTTAATTCTCTTGTAAAATGAATTCAGCCTTAAAGGAAATTCATATGGGAGACTTTCAGGACAAATACAGGTCTTTGATATGTTGAAATCCTGGAACTGAAATGGGTAAGAATTTCCAGAAGTAAGAGTTGCATTTGAACTAAACCAGAATTAGTGACATGGGACTAGATGAACTGAAAGATTGTAATGTTATGTCTATTAATGTTTTGTCTTATTTTAAACATTACTGGCTCTGTAATGTTTACACTTCCAGACTAGGCAAACTTTTCTTAAGTTATCTGTAACTTATAAAAATGTAAAAATATTCACTTATAAACAAATCAAGGCATTCAACTTTTCTATCTGAAGGCTCTAAAACTCAAAAGGTCTCAGTAAATATTCTCTCTTCCATGACAATCAGTCATTTGCATAAATTTAATAAGAATCTGTTCTCCTTGTAACAGGGCACCATTGGAAACACTGCTCATTCTACCAAGGCTTTGACTAGAATGTCATATTTGAAAAAGACTCAGATATGACCAGACAGCTTAAAGGAACTAAGATTGACTTTATAAAACCTGGAGCTGTAAAGCCCCTTAAAACTGTTGGCCTGATACCTTGCTTACAGAGTTCCCAGCAGCCTCACCAGGTGAGTAAAGAATGTTACTTCCTGGCATGTGCAGGAACTTCAGGATACATTGGGGACCCAAGAAGAGGAATTCGCCCAAACTGAATGGTATTGCAAGCATGTCTTATAATGAGTATATGGCTTGGCTTCTGGCCAGGAGAGGCTATTACAAATTCAACCTAGAGATTCCTTATAAAAAGTTCCAGCAAAGCAGATTATAAAAGATCTAAATGATCACTCACTGTTCCTGCTGAGCTTATGTAAATAATTAGGCCAAGTTTGTTAAAACTGGACTTGTTTTTCAAATAAATTAGTCCCGATTTGTCTATCTCTGGAAATGAGGGTTATTCTAGTGAAAAAAAATTGTTTCAGTAACACACCTTTGTTGATATTAAGTTCTAGATTTTGTTGTCTTTAAATGTTTGTTTACCTAAGCTAGACAACTTGAGGTAAACTTCAGAGAAATTGCACAATAGCTTGTTTAGACGATCTTGCTTTTGCCAGTCAGTCAGCCCCAGATATAAGGAGGGAACTTCAGAAAATTGAAGGATTTGAGGGAAGAATCTGACTGAGTTAGTGGGAATAGCAGAGATAGCCACTGAGGACTATGAGTCATGCTTGTGGGGGACGAGAGCTTTCTTACAGATACTGCAGGAAAAAGGGTATCGGGTGTCAGCAATGAAAGCACATGGGCACTAATTAAAAACTACACTAAGCCTACTGACCAGAACTCCAGACAAGTAGTAAAAATAAACAAGACTCTTAAAGAAGCCTTGACAAAGTTAATTCTAAAGACTGGCGGTGGATAGGTGGGTCTTCTTCCCTTCACCCTCCTTAGGGTGCAATGTACATTCTACTTAAACAAGGTTACCCCATTTAAAATAATGTTCAGGAGAACCCCTCCACTCTGCCCACAGCTGCAGGAGGTTGTCCTAGCAGAAATGACTGATCAGTCTGTACTCCCTTCACTGCAGGCCTACAGTTTGTCTTAAAAAAGAGCCCACACAGAGATCCAAGCTGTCTACACTGAGATGGAGACGGAAATAAAACTGCATCCTTACCAACCTGAAGACTTGGTTTGGATATGCCGCCACCAAGTGGGAAACTTGAAGCCTTGTTGGAAGAAACCATTTACTGTCAACCTATGGAGTACCCGAGAGATTCCAACATCTTACTGCGGGAATAAAACAGACAAAGCCTGTGGTTCCCATCCTAATTCCAGCACTAGTTGTGGTAGGGATAACAGGGTCCACAATAGGAACTGCAGCTTTAATAAAGGAGGACTTAACATACTATTCCTAAAAAAGAAGGGGCTCTGCGTAGCCCTGGGAAAGAAATACTGCTTCTGGGTATTAACTCCCTAATGTCATTTGTACAAAAAAAAAAAAAAAAAAAAAAAAAATTGGGGCAATAAAAATGTTAGTCCTACAAACTCAATATAACCTCTTATAACAGGAAGACATAAATCTGGCTGAAAAGTCAAGGAATTGACTAATCTCCAAAGAAAAGGGGGGAATGTTAGGGCCGATTTAATTAAAACCTGTTTAACTATCAGGGCCTGCTTAGCCAGGCTGACTCCATATTGTCTAGGTAGCCATATTGTTTACATCCACGGTCTTCATTCCGGGAATAAACACCCCAGTAGTTCCTGGTATCGGTTCTGGGTATCGATTCCGGGAGTAAACGCCTTAATAGTAGAAGCCACGTACCTTGGGTCTGCGGTTATGCCCTATAAAACCACTGTGAGATCAGGACAGGGTCGCTGTCTTCGGAGACGGCCCTGGCCAGTCAGTCTGACTTCTAATGCTTGGCATAGAATAAAACTCTGCATAACTTTCACTTTGTCTCAGTCTCGTTCCTTTAATAATGAACCCCAACACTCTTAACCTCTTTTTTGATTATTTTCTATCTCCTTATTTTCCTATAATCAGTTCTGGATATTTACCTCAGCTTTATCATTTAGAATATATAATCTCTCTTTAGCTTACTCTAAATTGCAGTTTACAGCATCTGTGGTGGTATCTCAAATTTCAATGAGGTGGTCTTTAATTCTAGATAATTTATTTTTCTCTTTAAAAAATAGAACACTTTTTGAAAATAAAATATTTATTGGAGTTTCATTTTATTTATCTTTTTAGTTATTATAAATACAAACACATAGTGGTTGTGTGTGTATGTGTTAAAATCAGTGGTGAACCTGTGAGAAGCCAGAAGTTTCACTTCTACCCAGGATTGACAAGGAGCCCATCCCCTTAGGTGTGAACAGAGACAGAATGGAAAATCTTGACTTCCATCCCTCCTGGGTTACTAGATACAGAGAGCAATGACTAAAAACGCTATAACACAAAGTAGATCATGGACTTAAATATAAAACATAAAACTATAAATGTTTTTAAAAGCAAACAAAAAAAGAGATAAAGAAAATATTTGGAATCCAGAGCCAGGTAAAGAATTCTATTTGACACCAAAAGCATGATCTATAAAAGATAAAAAAGTTGATAAATTGAATTTCATAATATTAAACCTTTTGCTCTGTGAAAGACCCTATTAAGAGGATGAAAAGAAAAATCAAATAGTGAAAGAAGGAAATTTTTGAAAAACACTTATCTGACATAGGATGAGCACTCAGAACATATAAAGCTCTACAAACTCAGATGGTATCTCCATTTGTGGTGATCATAACATAACATATAGAGAAGTTAAATCCATATGTTTTAGACCTGAAACTAATGTAACATTGTGTGTCAACTATATTAAAAAATATATCAAAAGAAGGAAGAGAAAAAAGAAAAAAAATCCTTTCAGGTGGACAAAAGTTATGAAAAGATATTTCTCTGAAGAAGACATCCGGATGGAAAATTATGCCCATGAAAAGAGATTAAGCATATAAATTAAAGCCATAATGAACCATCACTGCACACCTATCCAGATGGCTAATATAAAGAAATAGTGATAACAGCAAATGATGGCAAACATGCAACAAAACTAGTTTACTAAAGTGTTTCTGGTATGTGTATGAAACACAGTGGAGCTACTCTGGACAAACAGCTTAGCAATTTCTATCTTTTTTTTTTTTATCCCCAGCTTTATTGAGGTATAATTGCTTAAAAAAAAAAAAAAAAACCCTGTACATCCGACATATTTCACTTAGCATAATTCTCTCTAGGTGTATTCATGTTTTCTCAAATGGCTTTATCTCATCCTTTCTAATGGTGGTATAATATTCCATTATGTATATATACCACATCTTACTTGCCCACTCATGTACTGATGAATACTTAGGTTGCTTCCATGCCTTGGCTGTTGTAAAAAATGCTGTAAAAATATACATCTTTTTGAGTTAATGTTTTTGTTTTCTCTGCATAAATAACTAATAGTGGAATTATTGTATCAACAGGTATTTCTATTTTCCACAGTGGCTGTACCACTGTACATTCCCACCAGCAGTGCAAGAGGGTTCCTTTTTCTCCACATCCTCACCAACTTGTTGTTTTTTTATCTTTTTGATTCTAGCCATTCTAGAATGTGATAGTGTTATTTCATTGTGGTTTTGATTACATTTCCCAGATGAGTAATGATGTAGAACATAGTTCAGGTACATGTTGGCCATTTCACATGTCTTTTTTGGGAAAAATATTGGTTCAGATCTTCTGCCTTTTTTCTTTTCTTTTTTTTTCTTTTTTCTTTTTTTTTTTTCTGAGGGAGAAGGGAGGGAGGGCCCTAAAGAGAGGGAGAGAGAGAATCTTAAGCAGTCTCCACACCCAGTGCAGAGTTTGATCTCATAACCCTGAGATCATGTAGTTGTCCAGTTCCCCAGCACCATTTAATGAAAAGACTATCTTTTCCCATTGTATATTCTTGCCTCCTTTATTGTAGATTGACAACATAATCTTGGGTTTACATCTAAGATTTCTATTCTATTCCATTGATCTGAGTTATTTTGTGCCAGTACCATACTTTTTTGATTACTGCTTTGTAGTCAGACTGAGAAAGACAAATACCATATGATTCCACTCATTAATAGAATCTAAAAAAAATAAAAAATAAATAAAAAAAAGAATAAACAAGAAAAAAAGTAGAAATCAGACCTGTAGAAACAGAAAACAAATTGATGGTTGCCAGAAAAGAGAGGGGGAGGGGATGAACAAAATGGGTGAAGGAAAATGGAAGATATAGGTCTCCAATTATGGAATGAGTGAATTATGGGAATAAAAGGCAATATAAAAAATACAGTAAATGACATTGTAATAGTGATGTAACAGGACAGATGTTAACTACACTTGCAGTGAACATAGCTTAATTTATAAAATAGTCAAATCATTAAGTGTACACCTGAAATTAATGTAACATTGTGTATCAATGGTATTAAAACAAAACAAAGCAAAACAAAATGCACATAATTAATATAAACAATTCACTGAGTTTGGGCGTGTGTACGCACTCTTGTTACTCCAAAAGTCTCCTTACATCTCTCTGGGTTTTTGTCTGTTTGTTAGTTTTGTTAGATATTCACTCCAAAAGTCTCCTTACATCTCTTTGGGTTTTTGTCTGTTTGTTAGTTTTGTTAGATCTTTTTGTAGTAAGAACATTTAACTTGCGATCTACCCTTAAAAAAAAGAAAAAAAAAAGATTTATTTATTTATCTGAAAAAGAGAGAGAGAGAGAGGATTAATGTGTGATTTGGACTAGAGAGAATCTTCAAACAGAATCCCCGCCAAGCGTGGAGCCTCATGGGGCCCTGATCCCAGGACCCATGAGATCATAACCTGAGCCAAAACCAAGAGTCAGACACTCAAATGAATGAGCCACCCAGGCACACCAAGCTACCCACTTAACAAGTTTTTAAGTGCACAGTACTTTATTGTTAACTATAGTCATTTTCTTATGAAACTAAACACACAATCACTATACTATTCAATAGTTACACTATTAGTCATTTTTCCTGGACAGTTAAAGACGTAGGCTCACCCAGCTCTCTGTACATGAATGTTTATAGCCACTTTATTCATAATAACAAAAAACTAAAAGCAGTGCAACTATCTTTTAATGGGATAATGATTTAATGAACTATAATATATTCTAATACTCTTTGACCATAAAAATGAATAAAGTATTGATACATGCAGTAACCTGGATGAGTCTACAAAGAATTAAGTAAAATAAAATAAATAAAAAGTGATCCCGAAGGGTTAGAAACTATATGATTCAATTTATTTAAGAGTCAGTCTTGAAATGACAAAATTATGGAAATGAATTACAATTTAGTGGTAACCACATTTTAAAGAATGGGTGGTAGCAGGGTAGAAGAGACTTTATGAATTAAATGACATGAGGGAACCTTATGGTGATGGATATTCTCTGCCTTGACTGTATCAGTGCAATAGCCTGCTTATGACATTGTATTATAGTGCATGTGAATTCACAATTATCTCAAAAATTTTAAAAAAAGTTAAAAACTACAAATTCATGTGAATGACTATGAAAGTATGTACCTTGTGCAATGGGTATAGATAATATTTTCCCTTCCTCCCAAACCCATAACCAATCTAGCCACAGGTTCAAACAAAGTGCCTGCTTGTCTAGTTGTCAGATCTTCTTAATGAGACATGAAGTTTTATCTCATATTTTCTGAGTTCAGCTATGCATTTAAAATAGTTTTTGTTCTATTTTATTCAGCATGTTTAGATGTCTGTAATGAGATATTTTCCACATTATCATAACCTATGGATTGCTGGATTTGGGGAACTATGAATATACTTTTTACTTGAGTTATTTCTTAAAGAATTAAATTTAAAGAAAAATAAACTTCCAAGGGTGTGACTACTTGTCAATGAAATTAGGTTACTATATTTTTTCATTTTTCTCAGCTTTACTTGGAAATGGTATTTTTTAATTGATACATACTTATGATAGGATTATATCATAAAAGGTTTTCAATTTCCCATTCAAAGTTTCTAAAAACTCATGTCAGATTCCTGATAAATATTCCCTCCATGAAAGGTTAAAATATTCATTTGTGAGTTTAAAGAAGTATTTCTCTTTGAGTGTATATCAGTAAAAATATGCTTGATCTTGGAAAATTGAATTAACCAGTTTTTCAAAACATAAGTGGGAAAAATAAGCAGAAATAAGGAAAAAAGTAATTTTACATGTAGTGAATCGAAAATCCGAACTTCATTTAAGAATATTTAAAATATAAAGATGCTTTAAAAAATTGCTAATTAATTTAATGATGGCATAGACGTGAAACTTGTACCTTATACTTCCCTAATCTAACACATACCAATTTCAATAACATTTCATTTCAAAACACCCATGAGAATTATTACACATTTCCACTACTACTTTAGAATAGTAATAGAATAAAACATTGTTTGGATCAATGTTCTAATCTTATGGCAGGCCTTATCCTAGAACAGTGGAGGCAGGGTGGAGGCAGGGTAAAGGACCTGCTCTAAAAAGGGGTATGATTCCTATATAAAGTCAGATATTAACCTTGCAATGTATCTAATCAATTAGCAGATGATATTTATGCTATGATTCAACTATAATGCTGATAAGATGCTTCAGTGTGTTTTTTGGTATCTTAACATACATATTTGTAAAATGTCTACTTTGTATTATTTACATAAATTATAAAGATATCATGATCTTAATGGACTTATTTTAACAGGTTTACTCTCTATCCTTTGAAGTTTTAAGCATCCCACCCAAACCAAAACAGATCCCAATTAGAGGTGTGACTTGAACAGCAAGATAATATATTGATTTCTTGTTATGTACTAGACATAGGTGAGACCTCCAAGCAAAAAAACAGAACAAAACAAACAACAAAAAACCCATAGTTTTCTGTCCTTAAGGAGTTTAGAACACTTTTTTCAACTTTCTTCTACTGTATATCACTCAGGATCATGGCTGGTATACAATAAAAATTGTTGTTTTAGGAAACGTTTAAGAAAATGAATATTCACATAAGTCTGCTCAACGTAGAGGAATCTGTAAGAGGTAAAGCAGTAAAAAGAGGAAGTCGTTAAACCAGTGGGCTTCAAGCCAGGTATATGGTCTGTGCTGGATAACTAGTTTGTGCAGACACACCTGATGCCCTTGTTAGTCTCTGTCTTAAGAATGTAGAGATCCATCCTCCCTCCATATTCCCATGAAGCAGGATATGTGGAGTAATGTGTTTGTGTCCAAGGTCAGGGGTTCCAGGGGTCACCAACCTGGTGCCTCTCCTTTGTAATGAAGAGTGACCAGGGTGCCTGGGTGGCTCAGTCAAGTGTGTGCCTTGGGCTCAGGTCATTATCTCAGGGTCCTGGGATGGAGCCCAGCATCAGGCTTTCTGCTCAGCAGGGAGTCTGCTTCTTCTTTTCATTCTCCCTCTGTACTCTCTTAAATAAATAAATAAAATCTTTAAAAAAAAAAAAAAAAGTGTCCAGATGGTAGGCCTTGATCTCCTGGTCATGCTGGCCCTGTAAGGAGGGGGAAGGCTACAAAGAGTAGCTAGGCTAAGTTGCTAGGTTGTAAGAACTTGCTGCATGCAGATCCCAGCAGGGAATGGTTTGTCAGTTGGCTGCTCCTGGCCTTCCTGTACATTACTTCACCCATAAACCCGTGTCTTGATCGCTGTCTACCAGTCTTTTCTCGGGCCTCATTGGACCATCACCCACCCTCAGCGTAGTGTCTGATGGGCTGCAGTGACACAACAGAGTGAGGAGAGAAAACAAATGACTGGAGCGCACAATCAGAGGTTGCTGTGTGGAGAGGACTGCATGGCTGAAGCTTTGCTCTCGTACTAGGGGCCTCAGGCAGACCCCTGTCTGCATGCGTGAACTGGAGGAATACATTTCTAGACCTCACTCTCCTTCATCCTCTTAATGCTCTCGGTTGAACCCAGTGAAAAGGCAGAGGGCAAAGAAGCTCACTAATGTAAACCATATACTGATTCACCTCTCATGACACAAAGCAGGGAGGGGAAAAGTGGAGAGAGGATCTGGAGGTGTAAACGAAGATACCCAGTACTCTCTGTGATGCACCAATGATCTTAATATGCTTTCCGTAGTAAAGATAGCTCTGTGTGGTTTGCTTCAAAGGGAAGAGTTGCTTTACCGGTGTCTGGGATTCTCCCTGTATTCTTTTTTATTTCCCCTTAATCAAGCTTCATCATTTCACTATATACAAAACCAGATTTAGGATTACTGGTCTAAATTAAAATAATTTAATTTCACTTCCCTTATTTTTAAAATTGAGACAAAAATGATACCTGGTTTTTATTTTAAAGGTCAAAATCAAATGAGGTATGTGTAATATGTTCACAGTATCATCTGCCTTACCCAATCCTGCTATCATAGTGCTAAAGGAATACACTCTAATTTTAATAAATGATAGCACCATTAAGAATTAAGTAAATTAATCTATCAGCAAATATACCAAAGATGGATGACCTTTGAATTAAATTTTCTTCCCTTTCTATAAAGAGATAATATGCAGTTTGTTCAATCATTTTGTCTGGTTGATATATTTCTGTATCTCAATGTCAAGTTCACTTACAAATATTTTATCTTAACAGAAGTTAATAAATTTGTAGTTAGATATCACTGAAACAAAGAGATGAATGACGTTTTGGTGTTGAAAAAGAAACAATGAACTGGGGATCTGAATTCTTGGGTAAAGTCCTTGTTCTTTATTAAATAGCTTCAAGACCTTAGATGAACAACTCATAATTATAACTTGTCATAAATCTACATTTGGAAGGCCAAAATGGGCTATTGTGGCAAAAAAAAAAAAAAGTACTATTAAAGTATTTTTTTTCTGGTTCAGTGAAGTCAATACACTAGAATTTTGCTTTTAATGTGAATGCAATGGTTTAAGACAGGCTAGATTTGTTTTGTTTAACTTTTTTTTTTTTAAAGCTAGATAGATTTATTTATTAATTTATTTGACAGACAGAGAGAGAGAGAGAGATCACAGGCAGGCGGCGGGGGGTGGGGCGGGAAGCAGGCTCCCCGCTGAGCAGAGAGCCCGATGCGGGACTCAATTCCATGACCCTGAGATCATGACCTGAGCCGAAGGCAGAGGCTTAACCCACTGAGCCACCCAGGTGCCCCAACAGGCTAGTTTTTATGAACTATTAACGTAAGGAGCTAGCACATATGCACTCACACACATACATGTGTGCGCACACACATGCACACACATACATACTTAACAATATTAGGGTTGAGGAATGTTAATAAGTATTTTCAAATTAATGGCAAAATTAGTGCAGAGTCAAGAGACTAAACATGTTTGCAAGTTGAAAATCTCAATTCATTTTCATGTAAAATATGGAAATTACTTTATGTCAGGGCTTGTAAAATACAGAAATTACTATATGTCATTTAAACATTTTCAGAAATAAATACATTGGTTTCCATTTTATTTTAACTGCAATGCATTTGGGTAGTTTAGTATTTCAATTATTTCTGACATGTTACATGCCAACTAATATCTCGCAAAACTTGTCTGGAATATATTTTTCCTTAGGCTTTTTCATTTGGTTTTCTTATTCATTTTCATTCCCCAAAATATTTGACATCTGAAGCGCTGTAACTATAATTTAAAAGGAATCCATTTGTGACAATAATAAAAATAAATTCTTGAATTTTGACAGGATTTTATAACTTTAGAAGAATTTTCATCTCAAATAAATATTTTATCCTCATATATTTATAATGAAATATTTTTATGTATTATAATTTCTCTTCATGCACAAATAATTCTAATAGAACCAGGAGTCTCTAATGTTATTGCCTTTAGTTCAATTATTTCATTCTTCCTTTTATGAAATCTAATTTCTTCTAAAGACATAGTTTCTGGTCTTTTTAAAATGCACGTAGGTTCTTCAGTATTTCTACCTTTGCAGGAAAACATTATCCTTAAGATTGTGCTTCTTCTTCCCCCTTTCCTTTTGATTATGTGTAAGAAATTATTTTTTTAAACTACAGAGCACCTACTGTCTTCCCTTCTGTTAAATTTTTTTATAGATTCAAAAAGTTCTGTTATTTCCAACCAGAAGGCAATGTTTTCTTCCTCAGTGTCCTCTTCTCCATACATATCTCTTATATAGACACTGAATCTCTTACCTGAAATTACAGTTATTTATGTTTAAAAACATTTTATATCTTGTTTCTATTTTTTTAATGTCTTCTGATCACTTGAAGATGATTTCAATATCCTCCTTCTTTAGTCAATCAATTCCAACTCTTTTAAGTGTAGTTTTAAATGATACATTAGAAATTTCTTTCCTGTAGTTCCTATTAGATCTTGAATAGTTAGTTAGCTTCTATGTTGTCATTTTCATCATTATGTTTTTCTCAGTCTATATATACAGTTTTGAAAAAACTTCTCCCTTGGGACACCTGGGTGGCTCAGTCAGTTAAGTTGCTGTCTTCAGCTCAGGTCATGATCCCAGCGTCCTGTGATCGAGTCCTGCATTGGGCTCCTTGCTCGGCAGAGAGCCTGCTTCTCCCTCTGCCTGCCTGTGAGCACACATACTCTCTCTGATAAATAAATAATTTTTTTTTAAAATGGGAAAAAAAACTTAAAAAAATAATAAATAAATAACTAAATAAATAAAAATTTCTCCCTAGAGTGGAAGACTTACCTACTGGATCTCAACATAAGCAAAAGAGATATTTGCTGTTCCCTAGTCATTATAATTTTCTTTTCCTCTATTTTTTCTCTTGTGATTCAGTTGCTTCTAGAATCTTCATCAGCATAGCTGGAGAAATTTGGCAGAAAACAAACCAAATAATCTATGATACAATTGCAAGTGTTCGATCTGGGGTTAAGATTCTAACATTAGTTACATGTCATTCTCTTGTTTCTTCTGTTTCTACTTCCTTTTCCTACCATTTAGCCCTTCAAATGGCCCAAGATGCTCCTGATTTTATAGTAATGACTTTTTCACCTGTTTTAGATTTTCTTGAGTATATACTTGAATATATAATTGAGTTGGCTTTTGCTCCACCTTATCTGGCTTATCTGGTATGAATAAATAAATACATAAATAAACAAACCATAAATATTCTCCCCAGTATTCCTGGTATTTCCAGAGTGATGTTATTTTTAACTCTGAAACTGATAAAAGGTTCTATTTCATTTCCCCATGATCTGTTCTAAATCTGTCTTTCTTAAACGATTTGCATGATTATTGAATATCTGCTCATGAAAAACTGGGTAAGATTATTTAGGAGGATGATTTTCTCAGTTTTTTCATTTAAATCCCTTTGAAACACTGACTGTGAGATACATGCTCACATACTGAGCAGTCTAGTTGGGGGATATGCTATTGCATGACCTATTACCAAAAATATAACTTCTTTAATCAAAAAAAAATTTTATTCATTTTTTTCTGTATAATCTGCAATGTTTCTTAAGTTCTCATAAATGATCACTTATGTCCTTTCCTATATTGGAAGTTGTGTAGAGCTTGCTAATGTTAAGAATTCCTATTCCTACTGTTCTTTATGTATTGTTTATTAATAATACATATAACATTTTATCCTAGCACTTATTTTGCCTGTACGACTTCTGTAAAAAGCAGCAAAGCTTGAAATTTCTCAGTCTTTGCAAATATTTTGTGGAATTGAGCAGTGAGGGGATCATATGTTAATGTTTTATTATGTTTGCTAAAAAATCTTCCATTTCTCCTTATGCTGAATGTTTATATATTTGTTCTCTACTTGTAATTATCTTTATATTCTTGTTTTTTCACTTTTTTTTCCGCCAGTAATAAGTGTATGACTTACCTTGTGCTCCATTTTTTTTTTCTATAATCCTCATCCACATAGCCAGATAATAAGGTTAACAGACCTTAAAAACTCAATAATTATAAATCAAATTGGTACTTGGAACTACTTAATATTGGATTCAAATCATAAAACAAAATTTGTTATGTATTATTTTCTTTCATGTTTTTGCTTTATGTTTTCTTTGCCTGTCTTTACCTAATGTTAACATTTCATGCCCCTATTGTTCTTTATCTCTTGTTATTGGTTAATGTTTACTTAAATTAAATAATCTATGTTGTCTAAAAATAACATTTAAAAAAATGGCCTTATGAGGAAATGAGATTTCTGTTATGAGGATATTTGATATGGTAATTGTGGGGAAGGATTTTTTTTTTTTTGGGTACAAATTCTATCTTCATGATTTTTCCAAGATAGTTATTTTCTGGAATAATCCCAGGTAGTATAATGCAAAATACCCCTGAAAATATAGTTAACTAGATGGGTGCAATATTCCAGCTGTCTGATAGAGAATTTTTTAAATTTCACTGCTGTAAAGGAGAAAACAATATCCACCTTTGGGAAGCTTTTCTTTACTATGGGGAAGGACCATGTGAATATTCCTCTTAACTAGGCAAATGTGAAATAAGAATGCTCCATTATGGTATTCAAAGATTGAAACTAAGTGTTCTGTAATTTTATTATAGCTGTCATTCTCCAAGATTCATTGGAACACAGGGAAAAAAGATAATTTGAATAAAGAAAGCAATGGCCTTCTGAGAGAGGAAAGACTAATGATACAACACTTGCTTTCTGGGATTGGAAGTTAAGAAAATCTTTCATAAGAAGCCTGAGTGTTTATCATCAAATTCTTCTAGAAGGAATGAACACTATAACTCTCAAGGGTGACTGGTCAGGAAAAAGATGTTTTCTGACCTGATTACTTGGATTTGGCACAAGCACCCCAGACTCTTAGAAGGACTGATTTTACATATCAGCTGGATTATTCCATTCAGGACACTGACGTTGTGTTGTTACGTCTGACTTTCAAAACCACAAAATTAAGAAGAATCTATAAAACAGACAACAAAGATATTAACTGATAGATTAAGTAAGAATGCAATAATAAACAATCACAGAATCTCAGTGGCTTAAAACAAGTTTTGTTGTTTTGTTTTGTTTTTTTTTAGATTTCATTTTTCATTTGACGGACAGAGATCACAGGTTGGCAGAGAGGCAGACAGAGAGAGAGGAAGGGAAGCAGGCTCCCCACGGAGCAGAGAGCCTGAGATCAGGACCTGAGCTGAAGGCAGAGGCTTAACCCACTGAGCCACCCAGGCACCCCTAAAACAAGTCTTATAGCTACATAGTCAGTGCTGCCTGGCAAAGAAGTCAGCTTGCTTTTACCACTTACAATGCAGGCAGATAAAGCCTCTACATCAACACACACTGTAAAGATTTCCTCAGCAAAGGAATAAAATGATGGAAAATTATGCATCTCTTACATGCTTTCATCCAGAATGACAAGCATCACTTCTATTGCTCACATTTCATTGGCCAAAGCATGATATATGGATACATGCCTAACTTCAAGGGTGCAGAGAAATTCAAACATATTTGGTAGCTTGAAGTAAGAAAACCAGAAGGATCAGTTAGTGACACTAGTGACTTTTTTAAGCATTACATGGATGGACATTTTGTAGACATTGCTTTACATTTTGTCTATATTCGATACATAATTGACCACACAGAATTTAAGTTCCATTACAGTGATATGATTTGGTGTCACTGGAAGAATGATCCAACAACTTAAAATTTCTGTTTCCTTTTTAAGCTCTTAATTTCCCACAGTTTCCCTTTTGGCACTAAATTTTATCTCCTGTACACTTAATTCCTTATCACGTGCAGCAGTGACTTATACTAAGGCACTGATAACTTTTAAAACTGTTGCATTAAATCAAGCAAATAAAATAACTTAAAACAATGACTAAATTCATGAAGGCAGTTTGAGAAAAATAATGATTGACATTGGAACCCTGTTTTTTCAAAGTGGCTAAATTGCTGGCAGTTGCAATATAGATACGTAGATGGGTAATGAAATGCAGCGAAAGTGGCAGGCTTATCAGGATATAAAAGTAATTATGTAGAGAATCAATATTGGAATCAAAATTATCATTGCCATTTCACTGTTAAAAGAAACTTAATTATTAATATCACTCAGATTTTACTCTGCCATATGACCAAAAGGGCCTTAAATTTCCCCTGGGATTGACTAACCTTTCCAGTCTTCTTGCTGACTCGCAACCTCTTACTCTTCTTTTCTTAGAGATTTACCTAATGCCTGTAAATTATTTCTCTGAATCTTTGAAATGTCTTCTGAAAAGGCTCTTGCCAGTTTTACAACTCAGGAATGTTTTTGGGACCTGGGAGCCAACTTCCAAAAGGTAATTAGATAGCTCCCCTAATTCCCAGTCTCTTTGGGAGGGTCGGAGCCTAATTTCATTTACAACCTTGCTTCAACTGGTAAAACTACCTTCTGTCACAAGAATAGGAGAAAACTTACTTTTCCACTGGGTAATACAAATTAGTGGAAATGAGGGGCCAGTGATCTCCCTCTCAACTCAAAGTTTAAAAACCTCCTTTCAACAGAGTTTAATTCAGACTTCATTCTAGTCCCTCTCCCTTATTGCAATAACCTTGAATAAATTCTTCCTTGTTTGTCAGCTTTATCCAGTGCAATTTTTGCTTTGACACCTCTGATCTGACTCTCCAGCTCTTTTCTTTTCTTTCCATTGTGAACCTTTTCCACATTCAAGATTGGATAGAAAGAAATATATTTTCTTAAGATTGTCATTTATGTTTGCAAACAATATATATGTATGTGCCTAAAAACTTAGCAGTGTTCTAGGTATTTTTAGAGAAAAGTTTACTGCTCTTTAGTTATGGATTTTTGTGCTCTTCCTCCAAAAGTGCAAGAAACCGAATTATAATTATATTTCCTAAACATACACTAGATTTTTTTTAAAGATTTTATTTATTTATTTGACAGAGAGAGATCACAAGTAGACGGAGAGGCAGGCAGAGAGAGAGAGAGAGAGAAGCAGGCTCCCTGCTGAGCAGAGAGCCCGATGCGGGCCTCAATCCCAGGACCCTGAGATCATGACCTGAGCTGAACGCAGCAGCTTAACCCACTGAGCCACTCAGGCTCCCCCATATGCTAGATTTTTATTTTAAAACAATACCTGAGGTCAGCGTGAGATTATCTCAATACATTGTATGTTCTAGCTAAAAAGTAAACTAGTATTATTCTCAATGTGGTAATATATTAAGAAAGTGTTTACTTCAAATATCTATCTTACATTTGCTCAAGTCAGTAAGACTTTCACCATTTTGCATTGTTTAAAAGCTTAAAAAGCATAAACAGTTTAGATGTTTGGGTTTTTAGTTTGTTTAAAAAAACAGTTAATTCTTCAAAATTGTCATAGACAATTCATAATGGATTCATTTCTTTTGTTTAAAACCTGGTTTTGCTAGACATTCTGTGTGCCTTTATATCTCTCAGATTTAGCACAGTGACCAGTTTGAATGCTTAATAAATAAATAAATGAAGGAATAAATAAATCAGCCATCATTCATATAGTGGGCTGTAACCACATGGCTGTAGAGGTTTTTAGGAGGTTATAATGTCTGAAGTAAAGACCATTAAAAAACAAAGCTCTTCTATCACCTCTGAAGAATGAATGTTTACTATTAGACAAAGTAAGACTGATTAGCTTTTTTTTCCCATTGACCAAAGAAAGGCCACTGAAGTTCATAAATTACTGTCATATCCCGATTCTCAGAATACTACTCTACCATGCAATGATTTATGTTACAAATATGATACAGATAATATGACTATGACTCTATAAAATATCATTCTCTCTTTTAATACTAAGCAGTCTATATCTTTGTTAATAAATCATGTGACTCACAATGGGAAAAATATTCTTAATGATGTCATTATTGCAAATATGTCAGCTTTGGGAAGTCAAAAGGTAGCTTAAATTTATAGGTGTTTCCTCACATTGCAGTGGCTAAAAGTGTTGAGATTAAAATTTTCTCTACTAAGGGCTCGGAGTGGACCACTAAGTAAAATAGAATTTTAGCAAAATTGATAGCAGATAATTCAAATTTTAGCATGTAATGACTTTACCTTCCAATTCAGTTTGGCTCAGTAAATTCAGCTTTATTATTATTCAGGGCTTCAGAAAATTAGGTCTCACCTAATATTAAAGTAAGAAGTTTTATAATATTTTAGAATGACTTTAATTTTTAGAAGGCATGGCATTTTCAATATTATGGAAAACAGTATCAGTAAACATAATTTATTAAAAATTATTTTTATAATTAACATTATCTTATTAATTTTATTATATTTTAATATAATCCCTTCTACTTGAACATTTTAAATTAAATTTGATAAGCAAAGAATTTGATTCATAAGTAAAAAAAATGTGTTTTTTTATTGCACTGATATCCATGCTCCCTAAGAAGATGATAAAATATTTTAAAACAAATTCTTTTGACCTTGTAGATAAATAACATCTTACTCTGACCAAGTATAATGATATATTGTGGGGTCCAATAAACTCCAGAGTGATCTTTTCCTTTAATAACAGAAGTATATCAACTTCACTAATTTTTCTTTGAATATTTGCTTAATTCAAATCTTTCAGCTTCTATAAAGAATAGACATTCTGCTTCAGAATATTTAGTCTTTTGGGTTGCCTGGGTGACTCAGTCTGTTGGGCATCCAACTCTTGGTTTCAGTTCAGGTCATGAGTTCAGGGTCCTGAGATTGAGCCCCAGGTGGGCTCCACACTCACCACTCAGCAAGGAGTCTGAGATTCTTTCTCTCTTCTTCTCCCTCTTCCTCCTCCCTCCCCCTGCTTGTGTGCCTGCCTCTCTCTCTCTCTCTCTCTCTCTTTCTGCCTCTTTCTCTCTAAAATGAATGGATAAATCTTTTTTTTTTTTTTTAAAAAAGGTCTTTAATTGAAACCAGAGAAAATAATTAGATGAAGGACTTCTTCAAACTCTATATTGGCCTGTGTTAAGATCAGTGAATTATTTCAGTGTTTCAAATTAGACAGCAAATCTTAACCATTGACTGTAATAGAGTCAATTCCTTTATAAACAGCATTTAAAACCCAAATTGAAAACCAGGATTCACCTCACAAAAACATCTTAAAGATTTTTGGCTCTAAAAATCATCTCCAAAGATAGGAAAAGGAAGCTTTTGTTTATAATCTGGAATGTACATGTCAGTATGAGAAAAGAATATTTTACAAATAAAAGAAAAATTTAAAGTAAAGAAAGTCTTCCCAATAATTATGTAAAATTAAATAAAGTGTAATTATAATCATATAGTACACAAAGAAAGATTTTTGTTACCCAGCATAATATTCACTTAAAATTAATTTAGGATGCTTAAATTGTGATAATCTCATTTATCATGGGAAAATAAGAAATTTCTTATTATGGAAGATAAGAAATCTTCCAATTTAGGATTATATAGCTTAAACACCAGAAGAGATTCAAAACCATAAATGCCTTCAGTCACCTATCTTATTAATGCCCTAAACCCTCTTGATCATACCCTCAGGGAATTTACATCAACAAAATAATCTGTTCTACTACAGCATCTTCTATAATCATGATAAAGTTCATTAATATACATAGCTCCAGTATGTCTTTTAAGACCTCACACTCCTAGAACAGAGACATACTGCTTACCAGATATGGCGCTCTCTGGTTAACATTTCCCTCCTCACTTACAGCTGGATGTGGCCGTGTAACTACTCCAGCTAACAAGCTGTGGGCAAAAACGATGCATGTCACTTTGGGGCCAGTGCCTGACTTCCCAACTGTCTCTTCCGTTCTGGTGACCAAGAGATCACATTTTAAATGGTGCATCAACAAAATAGGAGGAACTTCTAGCAGCAGGAGTATCTGAATGGCCATGGGGAGCAGCGCCCTCATAGACATGCACTGACAACTATTACAGGCAATCCATAGTTTTTGGTTGGGTTCAATGACCGACACTTGCAAGCTTTTCACTCTTGTAGCATATCCTCGCCTGTCTTACAAATCCTTGCCCAGGACATCTGCTTGAACCTCAGAAATAAAGTCTAATAATTTTTCCACATGACACCCATCAGATAATTGGGAACAATGCTCTCCCTAAATGTCTGGTTCTAGTCAAGCATACTTTAAACAACTGTCAAATTTCCCTCAGTTATGTTGTCATAACAAACAACTCCCAGATCTCAGTGCGTGCAGCTACAAAGATTGATTTCTCTCACAGGATACCTTTTGGTGTGGCTGCAGAGTAGCAGTGACTCTGATACACAGGTTCTTCATTGAGCAAGCAGAGTCTCTAGGGAGAGTATGGCTGAAAGGGTGGAAAAAACCAACATTGGAGGAACCACACATGGATTTTATGCTTAAAGGTCACACTAGTCATTGGCACAAGACAATTTCAGAGCCAAATGCCCAATCCTGGAGTAAAGTAAATAGGACATACAATAATTTCACAGAGAGAGGCAAAAAATTAATAATTGGTATCAATAACAAAACATATCACACTTAATTCCTTTCATAGTTTCCCTCCTTGGTGCATTGCCTAGTGTTACACTTGGAACATGGTGGTAAATATTTTGAGTCAATGGCTTTTCCTCTCTCAACATTCTGCTAACTCAAATGTTATTGTTCTTCAAAAAATTGTCTGTTAACAACAAATGTATGTCTGCAGCCATTGTATTCAGGAATCCCCTTGCCAGAGAACAGTAGAATAAGCTTTAAAGATCACTCCTTTTGGACTATACATTGTCTTTTAATGAAACAAGATCATATTAACTTTTTAATCACCTAAGATCATTTTAGATTACTGACTCATATATAGATAAGTTCAACTTAAAAGCTTTATATTTTGTACTCTCAGATTGCTTTTCTGCCTTTAAATCATTAAGCCTTAAGAACAGAATGTAACATTTGTCCCTGTTAAATTACATCTAGTTAGACGAAACACATTCATCCAGACGGTTCAGAGCTTTTGGTGTCATGCTTCAGTCATGCAACATACCCCTTTAATTAGGAATTGCAGTCTTTCTATCCGTTTCCATGAACCCCAGGTTTGGTAGGAGTACAGAGTCAAGATTTGTACAAATTTCATACAAATACAAAATTGTCATACCTATACAAATAGAAAATTCTCTAAAAGATGGCCTGGGTCAAATGTTGTTCCAGAATCTTTTAGACACGCTTCCCCCAATATAACTGCTTTTCTATATTTGGAATGTAAGTGAGAAAGTGAACAAGAACCTCAGAAATTTGGTTAGCACCAGATGCCCTAGACATAACAGATTGTGTTGTCTTTGTGAAGGATTTTAGATATGTCTCTTTTAGAAACCTGCTGGAAAAGAGAGAAATGTAGAGAAAGGAGTTATGGGTTAGAGATACATATGATGTTTTGATGATCACTTCTGCTTATTTTTGGTTACAGAATGAGGTCATAATCTGATCTGATTTTGCTTTTGCATAGCCTATTGTTTGAGTGTCACCCACAGAACAATCCATGATTTTCCACGGATTTGTGATATCTTTAGGCCATCTTTGTTGTACTGTTTAGGTAGAAGGAAGCACATATTCACAGGTTCCAGGGATCAAAACATGGACATCTTGGGCAAGGGGCCATTACTCAGTCAACCACACTTTTATAAACCTATTCAGTTTTATTCAGATTGCTTTATGCAACTTGTTTTTAAATTAATCAAGAGAACAAAGGTGGAGAAACATGGAATCATGCTCTACATAATTATGTTTATTGGCACTCTTTCTGTGAGGGTGTGTATTTGAATTATTGTCTGGTGCCAACTGTTTTCAGCCTGATGAACTTCCTTTCATATTTCTTGTAAGACAAGTCTGCTAGTAACAGACTCTCTCAGTTTTTGTTTATCTGGGAAAGTTTCTATTTTGTCTTCATTTAGGCAGATCTCTTTGAGCTTATCCTCCTTTGAATGTGTTGAGCTTCCCGGATGTGTAAATTATTTTTCAATACATTTGGGTTGTTTTCAGAAATGATTTTGTTTGGTATTTTTTTTTTCTTCTCACTTCTCTCCTCTCTTTCTGATACTGCCATTACGTATATTTTGATATGATAATCGGTATCCCAAATTTTCCTAAGGCTTTTCTCAATTATTTTCATTCTTATTTCTGAGCTCTTTTTTTTTTTTTTTTTTTTTTTGCTTGTATGCTTGCTATCCATCTATTCTCAGTTCACTTTTTTTTTTCCTGTCAATTTGTATCTTCTTATGAGCTCCCTAGTGAAATACTGTTTCACTTTTTCCCAACTCCAGAATTTTCTGTGTTCTTTTTTTGGGGGGGTGGGGAGGACAAAAGGAGTGGGAGAGAGAGAATCTCAAGTAGATTCCACGGCATGGGGCTTGATCTCAGGACCTTGATATCATGCCCTGAGCAGAAATCAAGTCAGACTGATTGAACTAACTGATTGAACCACCCAGGTGTCCCTACAGTGTTCTTTTTTCTGACTTCTACTTGTTGATATTCTCTATTTGATGTGACAATTATCATTGTACTTTATTTATTAATTCACACTTTCCTTTAATTCTATGAACCTGTTTAGAATGGCCATTTTGGTGTTGGGTTTTTTGGTGTTGTTTTGTTTTGTTTACTGGTAAATCTGGTCATACTTTCTTTTTTTAAGTTTTAATTTTTTAATTTTTTATAAACATGTAATATATTTTTATCCCCAGGGGTACAGGTCTGTGAATCGCCAGGTTTACACACTTCACAGCACTCACCAAAGCATATACCCTCCCCAATGTCCATAATCCAACCCCCCTTCTCCCAACCCCCCTCCCCCCAGCAACTCTCAGTTTGTTTTGTGAGATTAAAAGTCACTTATGGTTTGTCTCCCTCCCAATCCCATCTTGTTTCATTTAGTCTTCTCCTACCCACTTAAGCCCCCATATTGCATCACCACTTCCTCATATCAGGGAGATCATATGATAGTTGTCTTTCTCCGCTTGACTTGTTTCGCTAAGTATGATACGCTCTAGTTCCATCCACGTTGTCGCAAATGGCAAGATTTCGTTTCTTTTGATGGCTGCCATCAAAATCTGGTCATGCTTTTAAGAAGTTTCTGTTGCCACTTTTTTCCCAGCGTGCCTCATCATTTTTTGTTAGAAACTAGATATTTTAGATAATATATTTTGGCAACTCTGGGTACTAGTATCCTATTGCCCTGAGTCTTGACACTGATATTTTCTTGTGTGTTATTTTAGTGACTCACTGAATTATTTTAGTGACATCTGTTTCCCTTTGCACAGGCTTAATCTTCATGTGGTCCTCAGGGGTGCACCATTTTTGGGTATACCTACAATCACCTTGAGATAACAGTGGTTAGATGGGGCTCCCTTCCTCTCTTTCCCTGACCACATACACTGTCACACCCTACTAATTTCCAGGTTATTGCTCAATTGTTTCAATAATGCCGAGAGGCATAGATTTTTCTGCCAACTAACTCAATCAAATTGTGGTTATTTTGGTGGAATGGTTTCTAGGGTCAGTGACTGATATTTGCTCAGACCCCAGTAGGATTCCTCCTCATTGTCCCACTCCCAGTCACTCTCCTGCACACCAGTAAGGTAATACGTTAGCCTATATCTTAAATGTCCTCCCAATTGTATTTCCCCACCACAACCTCTAATTAGGCTTCAAATTCCCCAAACTCTGTTGCATATGAAGTCAGTGCCTTTGAAAGGGATTACAAACTATGCATTTCTTGGCCTGCTTCTTTTCCCCTACCCCTGCCCTTACCAAGGGTCTGGAACTTGGGATAGGTACAATGACAAACTTCTCAGTGAGTGACACCCACACTCTAGGAGCTAAGCACTTGATGAGGGGCCAGAAGCCTCTGGGCTTGCTCTGTTGGTATAGAATCACTGTTTCATGAAGTAGGGCAATGGCAATTAGGGCTTCAGTATTCATAATAGGGAAATACCTAGTGGTGAAAGCTAGGATCTTAATTCCCTGAGGGAACTGGACAGAAGAATTGGGCTCCACTTCTCAGTTGCATGTTCTGGGATTTAGCCTTGGGTATAGTCAGGATAATTGAGAACTGGGTGGGGTGAGGGGGATGGATAGGGAACACTGTGTTCTTGACGGTAGCAGTCTGGAGTGGATTCTGTCTCCCCATACCTTTTCCTCTCCCTCTTTATCTTTTCCTGCTTCTCTTAAACTTACATAGAGAGGAAATTCTGTTGACTTATCTTCTATTCTTCCATAAGAAATAGTCTCAAGGAAGATACATTATATGGGTGAAGTATGTGTCTGTATGTTATTAATATATCTGATTAAATATCTGATTTAGGAAAAGAAAAAGAAAGGAAGGAAGGAAGAGGGAAAAAGGGAAGAGAAAGAAATAGAGAAACAGCAAAAGGAAAGAAGGAAAAAGAAATAAAGGAAGGAAGGAAAGAAGGAGGGAAGGAAGGTAGGCCAAATGCCCGTGGGAAATTTGATTCATGTTTTCATTAAAACAATGTGTCCACCTTCCCTAGACCTCTCACATCAGAGCATCTAGACACAAGTCAATGCCAGTGTCTCACTGTTATGAATATGGGAAACTCACTCTATGTCCCAAGTTTCACAAAACTTTTCTGGTTCTATTTGCATACTTCATGCAGAACGTTCAATTCCTGTTCTTCAACAGAATGAAATAGCTTAAGTATCTCTGCCAGAATCTAGGCCCAGTGCCCAGCAATCACGTAACTTCAAACTCAGGTAATATTCTACTTCTGTTCCATTAGAGTTATTTATCTAGCTTTCAGTAGAGTACACGTCTTTGAATTTGCTTATTCTTATAATTTTTTTAACATGCTATGTGTAGAGAAGGTAGAAAAAGCTCATAAATAAACTTACTATACACTTTTTGGCATAAAGTTATGGTTTTATTCTTCCTTCAGATTTATATGCAATTTAATTTTTTTTTAAAGAAGTTTTCCTCAGTCTTAGTATATGTAATTTGGTTGAAAAAAACTTGTAGGAATTTTGGTGTACTTTGTGGATAGAAGAATGTGGTGTGCCCACATATAAAATCTCATGGGATTTTATACCACTTCTCTTTTTTCTCTCTTTGTTTTTTTTTTTCAATTTTTTCTTTCCCATAAATTGCCTTAAGTAGAAAAAAATTCACTGAAACTTTTTTTAGCATATTACTCCAGATTTGTCTTTAATCCAATGATTTACATCTCTTCATTTCTGTATACCTACCCTCCTCACTGTAACTCCTCTACCAGGATCATTAAAATGATCATTCATTTTTGTCATCAAAACCTTTTATTGACTTAAGTCAAACTGTTCTCTCCTTCCACACATTAAACTTTTTCTCTACTTCTAGCATCTATTCATCAGCTTTCCTTGGGGTTGTTATATTCAATAGATTTTACAGTTCTACTTTTTACAAACAAAGTGTAGAGGATTAACAAAATAATTAACCATTTTATCTGAAATCTGAAATTCTTGTTATATCTACTAGATAAGCTAAATTATCTATTATTTCCACTGACACTTTATTAAAATAGAAACTTATACTCTCTTAACTTTCCCTATTGATCAATCAGAACTGTTTGCCAAAAACATTTCTTCTGTCAAAATATCTTGCACCGTTTTGATAAAATGGCCTAAGATATAGTCATACAAATCCTAACAATATTAACTAAGCTTAAAATTTAAATGCTTTACATGGGTTATTTTTTAAAAATCCTCCCTGACTCCTCACACAATAGATGGTATCCCTAAAAACATGTTCAAGATGAGGAAGTCAGGCTTATAGAGAATTAAGTAATTTGCTTAAAATCACAGAGGTTAAATTAATTGTCGAAGTCTGAGTATTATTATGCCACATCAACTATGAAGCTTTTCAGTCACAATTTTAAATATTTACACTGGTGTACGTTGTATAACTTAGTTCATATTTATTTTAATCCTTGATTATATTCTGCTTTATATTGAAACTCTACATTCACATGTATTCATTATTCTTTTAGACTGTGTAATTAATGAGGGCAGAAATTATGTTTTACTTTTTCCACAGCGTCTGCAAAACTGACTTGATACAGCTAAACTCACTCAGTAAAAGTTAAATGAGTCTTCAGCATTAAAAACATTTTAAGACTATTGTTAATTAGCAGCTTAACTACTTTCTAGCCTTGTGGTAGTTGACTAACTTTTTTTCATTTGGGAAAGACATTAACTTTATCATTTTGGCCTCTTTCTAATTTGTATAATTATGAACACCCTACACAAATCTAGTCCGAGGCTTTGGTTGGTTGAATATGTTTTGCAGCTCTCCCTAAAGAACTTTAAAGAGACATCTTTGAAGTAACCACTATTCAGTGATGGGTAAAGTGATGCCCAAGGGCTTACATCCTTATTCTTGTAGTCACTATATGGATTTTTTAAAATATTTATGATTAGGAAAATTATCTAATTGCATATTCTATCAATTATCATCCATCGATTTCTCTATGCATCTACCTATTTATCAATTCTCAATCCATCTACCCATTTAACTTCCCTGATCACCTAACCTCTCATCCATCAATTATCCATATATCTGCTAAGTGATTGACTTATCAATCATCTATCTTTCTAGGAATGGCTGTAAAAGCTCATTTTTTAATTCAACTATGAAAAATAAACAAATGTAGTTCTTAATTTTTTTCTCCCTTAAAATAGAAGGGATCTCTCATTCCATTCAGTATGAAGTCAGGCCCATAGGTGATTAAAGTTTTCATGAGGTGTTTCCCAGCTGGCTAGGGCTCTCTTTATCTTGTTCCAAAGGTCAATGTTGATAGGCTAACTATATAAGCTTACATGATCTTAAAAGGTAAGCCTCACAGCTAGTGTTTAGAGAGAGTGGGAATTTTTACTGACACTTGAAGTCCCGGCAGCTAGGTTCAAATTTCCACAGGTGAAATTCTCCTCTAAGGTGGTTTTTCTCTGTAAGATTCTGCATGGGAATAGGGTTTACGTCACTCATTCCTCAGAATACCCACAAAATCTGCAAACAATTCCCAAATTTTTATTGTGTACTCAAAAACCAACCCCTTTTCAAGGATATTTCTGCATTTAGTCTTCCAACCACTTTTTATCATTTCCCAATTTGGGAAATTCTATCTAGTTTTTCTGCAAAGGGCTTAGAAACAGCATTGATATTTCTTTCCTGATTGAAGGTTAGAGTAAGTGAATTGGATGCTCAGATAAAGTGGTTTTTTTCTTCCTTAAATAATCATCTCCTCTTATATCTATACTTTTAGATATGAATCCATATATTTTGAATTAATTAATATCATTCATCAATAATGTCTTCTGTGTAGTATGTATATATTTGTGGGTATGTGTGTTATATGCAACATTTTGTGGAGATTTAGATGGGCTAGACAGAAAAGGACTAAAACACTTAGGCAGTGAAGTAAAGACAGTAAATGTATATATAGATTATTGGGTCAATGTGGAACAAAGAATGAAGGAAGTAGTGAAAGTGGTTATTAAGAAGAAGAGGAAGATGGTAAATGTTACAGAGGAGAGGATGATGGCTAGAATTTTGGTTATGTAGATAGCAGCTTATGAAACTGCTACCCTTAAAAATAACTACACTTATATGACAGCAAAGAAACAGTGATTCTCACCTTGGAGAAATGATAGAGTACTCAGAAGGCGACTTTGGGAAACCACCAGAGTTGGGCGAGGATATGGGTATGTTTAATAAAAGAAATATTACAAGTGAAATTGACTTTAAGAATTTAAGAGTGGGACATCGAAATCAGTCTGAGTTGGAGAAAAGAAATAAACTGTAAGGCTCTTAATTTTTAAACCAAATGTGTAGGGTGTGTGTGTGTGTGTGTGTGTGTGTGTGTTACATGCCTATGGGTATTTTAAATTCTATTGCTGCATAAACTACCACAAATTTAGCAGCTTACAACCAATGCAAATTTATTATCTCTCAATATCTGTAGCTCAGAAGTCCAGGTACAACATAACTGGGTTCTTTGCTTGGGGTCTTACAGGTTTAAGTTAAGGTGTTGGCCAAGGCTGCAGCCGCATATGAGCTCATTCAATTAGTTAGCAGAATTCAGCCCTTTACAGCCATAAAACCTGTGGCAGCTTCAATCATTCTTTGAATATTTTCCTTCTTAAGGGATCCCACATGATTAAGTCAGATTATGTCCCTTTTGATTAACTCCAAATCAACTGATTTGTCATCTTAATTACCTACGTGAAATCCATTTGCCATGTAACACGGCATAACTGTAAAGTGAGACCCATCATATTTAGAGGTTCTGAGAGCATTCAAACGAGGGAATTATACAAAGCATCCACCGCAAGGGATGGGATTCTTGGTGGTCATTTTAGAATACTGCTAACATACTGCTTCTTGTTGCAGACACTTTCATTGTTCCTCCCATCCCCTCAGTATTCACCATTATTATAGCACCTGCCAATAGTGTCTTACAGCAAACAACTTCTCTTCCAGGGCTTGCTACCTTGGGTTCACTTATTGGGTAGATCAGAATTCTTCAGAGTTAGCATCCTTCATTGCTGCTTTCAGTGAATAATGAAAGGGAGTTAGAGTACAAATATACCCTTTTTTGGGGTCCTCAGACATAACTAATCATTGTTCGGTACTGTCTTTCAGAGGTTCCTAGATGTGTTGAACTCTAGTTGTCTACAGAGGTAATTTTATTATTAACAATACACCTTGTGTAAGTTTCTTCTTTTTTTTTCTCATTTTCTCACTCTTCTTAAGGGTTTCTTGGGATCACCTTCCAAACAAACCACTTCACACTCAAATTCTTATTTGGGGTCTGCATCTGTATATAGCCCAACCTACTTCAGTGAACTAATGTTATTTTATTACAAAGCACACAGACTACTAAAAAAAAAGTATATATGTGAGTGTATATAATGCATGCTGTATTAAATTATATCTATCTGGATTTATCTACATATATATACATCTATATATACATCATCTACATATATACACTACAGTTATCTATCTATATACATCTATTCACATATATATCCATCTAATATATATATATACTATCTACATATATATTCATATATGAGCATTGATACATACATACTTATGATTTTTCTAAACCACAGTTTTTCTTTGATATGTTCCAACCCTGTAATATTTATTCTTAATAAAACCTTAACTTTTTATTAGATTATCAGTATATGCATAATTATTAAAATATTTAAGTTAGTTACCAAAATTCTGAACACAGCAAATATTCCCATCATACATACTAGTATGTATTTCAACATTTCAATAAGTAGTACAAAAGGTATTATAAAGAATATTCTTTCACATATAAGTATTTTACTTCACGTATATTTTTCTACTAATTTCATCTTCAACTCCTCATAGCCTAGAATTTTTTGCATTAATTGCATATCTATGCATTACACAAAGTAAGATCAATGGCCTAATATTTTCTGCCATCTAAGTATCTTAAATTGACTTTATAATTTTTCAGGACTCCTTTTTTCCCAAACAGCTCTTAAAATTAGTTGAAAAAATAGAATTGATTAATAAATTGTTAAACCTTCATAGTATACCCATGCACTATTGGAATGATGATTTCGAGTTTTGTAACAATTTAGGGGATAATAACAAATCTTGGAGAAAGATTTAGGTAGATTAAAAATGAGTATAAAGTCTTGATATATTGTCCAAAAAAATGGATTTTCCTACTAAATAACAAAGTGCTAAAACAAACTAAAAGCTAGTTTGTACAAAGTGTATACACATAAATTTTTTATAATATGATCAATAACAATATTTCATTAGAAGTATTTTCTATAGCCATTTAAAGGCAAGTTTAAAATTTACCATCTATGTTACTGAGTTTCAGGTTTGGAATATAATTTTTGATTGAACTATAAGTGGATGATTGAGAGTAATGGATCTCATGCTTGTTGACTTTCTACTTTGCCAAAACATTGTGCTAAATGCTGTGCAATAATTGTTTTCTTTCATTCTAAACTAGATCATTAGGATTGCTATTCCTGTTTCACAGAGAAAGTAAAAGAGGTGAAGAAACCCTACATTACACAATTAGTAAGCAACAAGGTTGATATTTACACTCAACTAAGTAAAGTTGAACACCTCTGGTGCTTCCTCTGCCAAATACAGTACAGTCAAATCATTTAAAGACGATGATTTGGCTGTTTTCAAGGAGGGATTTGAGGCCATCATAACAAATAATGTAAAAGCATTTAAGTGTATTATAAAATGTTACAAGCTGGGTTTCTCTGTAGTTGACATAGATACTTAACACATTACTGTCCTTTGCCCATTGTGTTTGACTTGACTTATAGGAATAAAAAAAAAAATAGAAAGTTTGACATATTTGCTAGTAACTAGGATAAAGGGAAAAAAAAATCCTCTCTAAGTTTTTACACTCTTTTTAAGTAAAATCATTATGAAAGAAATTATGAGTGCATAAAACTGTAAAAGTTTAACAGACTTTCAGACTCTAACACATGTATATAAAGCGAACCTTTAGTTTCTTTTCTCATATACATGGGCTCCTTGACAATGCACTGCTTGCCAAGAATCATTAATGTAAAAATCCATAATATTAACAATTGTTCTATATTTAAAACTTTGATTTGTATGCTTATGTGGGTGGGCATATGGATCATTAGAACTTTAAAAAATAATGTGCAATATTCATGTCTTTTGTGAAAAGCTTTTTAATTTTGTGTATTTCATCCTGACTATTTCTAATATTGCTCTTTCCTAAAATAACAAAATAAATATATTTCTGATTAAAATCAAAGTCAAACATTTAGCTCAATTAACCAAATAATCAAAGTTTATTTTATTCTGGGGGCCATAACATCTCATTTTTAAAAAAAAATAATGTTTCATCAGGGTGCCTGGGTGGCTCAGTGGGTTAAAGCCTCTGCCTTCAATTCAGGTCATGACCGCAGGGTCCTGGAATCGAGCCCCGCATCAGGGTCTCTGCTCAGCAGGGAGATTGCTTCTTCCTCTCTCTCTGCCTGCTTCTCTGCCTACTTGTGCTCTCTGTCTGTCCAAAAATTAATTAATTAATTAATTTAAAAAATAATGTTTCATCCCTAGAATCTAAAAATGTATACATGCTTTTATTCTAATAATGACATGTGAACTAAGGTAGTCTACCATGGTCTACCAAATGGCTGACTGATTTGCAAAGGGATATGAATTAATATTTAGTAGTGATGTTTTGTTAGGTACTGAGCTTTTAGCTACTCCACTTTTATTTTTTTTAATATTTTTTATTTATTCATTTGAGAGAGAGAGAGAGAGAGAGATCACAAGCATGCGGGGAGGGCCAGAGGGAAAGGAGAAGCATATTCTCTACTGAGCAGGGAGCCCCATGAGGGGCTCAGTCCCAGGACCCCAGGATCATGACCTGAACCAAAGGCAGATGCTTAACTGACTGAGCCACCCAGACACCCCTAGTTATTTCATTTTATCTGATAGTCTAAAAGCCCTATTAGACATATACTGTTTTGTTATTGCTGTTTGTAGCCATTTATTCACAGTTACTGTCTTAATTAGATAAATAGAAAATGATAAATCAGAACACTTTTAAAAATGGAAAATTTTGGCCTTATTTATTCTTTGTTTTAGAGGATTGGTACTTTCATCAGTCATCACATAAGGTGAAAGAAGACCACTGTTAATAAATCAAGTCAGTGGACTATGACAATAATTGATAATAAAATCCTAATGTATTGATTTTTGGACTATGGTAGGCTTGTAGTCTAGTCTTTAATTTATTTACAAATATATTCAAGAATTTATACTTTTTATATCACACACACACACACACACACTCACACCCCATGGGACTTGTTTTCTCTTACATTCAACTACTTACTACCAGGTCTAAATTTTATTCAAGAAAGCAACCATTTTCTACTGCAATACATACACCAGGAAAACATACTTTTCCACCTAGCCAGAAAGATGGATATTTAAAGCCTTTTTAAAAAAATCAACTGATAGGGGTGCCTGAGTGGCTCAGTGGGTTTAAGCCTCTGTCTTTGGCTCAGGTCATGATCTCAGGGTCCTGGGATCGAGCCCCACATCGGGCTCTATGCTTATTGGGGAACCTGCTTCCCCCCCGCCCTGCCTGCCTCTCTGCCTACTTGTGATCTCTGTCTGTCAAATAAATACAAAAAATCTTTAAAAAAAAATCAACTGATACAATTTATCAAGATATAAGAGCAGCAAGAATTATAATTACTGGCTTAATAAATTTGATTCTTCTAATATTAAAACATATATAATTTTTAGAAGAAATTTGTAGACTAGAAAAAGGGAGTAGGAAAGGGACAAGAAAGGTCAAAAATAATCCTGAAGAAGAATGAAAGCTAAGAACTCTACAGGGTGTCAAAGATGGAGTTAGCAAAATCCATACGGAGCTAAAACAATTAAAACAGTATGGTATTGTTACAAGATGGAAAAACGGACCTTGAAACAAAATAGAGTCCAAAATGATCATATATGGATGGTCACCTGGCATATAATAAAGAGACACCATGATGCAATAGGGAAATAATGGTATACTGACTACAGTACGCTGGATCTATTGGATATTTTTATGAGAAAAAGTTTCCTTATCATTTTTCTTTATCCTATATCATAAACAAAAATAGATTCTTGGTATATTGCACATCTAAATGCAAATAATAAGACTTTGACTATATTAGACACTATCATTATTTTCCAGGGTAGGCAAAGAAATTTTAAACAAAAAGCACTGATCATAAACAAAAAATAGATATGTCAGACATTAACATTAAGAGGTTTTGCTCCACCAAACTATAGTGACAGAGTGGAAAAAATAATAGAATGGAAGGGAATATTAATAAAATATGTATCTGACCAATAAATAAATGTTTCTAGGATGTGTGTTTGCACAAATTATTAATAAAATGAAAATCAAAGCATTATACAATGAATAAAAATTGTAATAGGCACTTCATAGAAGATGTTCTGAATTGACTAAAAACATGAAAAAGTGTTTATTATTTATTTTTATTTTTTAAAGATTATTTATTTATTGATTTGGGAGTGAGCAAAAGCAAGAGAGATCACAGAGGGAGTGGGAGAAGCAGACTCACTGCTGAACAGACAGCCCAGTGCAGGGCTGGATCCCAGGACCCTGAGATCATGACCTGAGTGGAAGACAGATGCTTAAACAACTGAGCCACCCAGACGCCCCGTGAAAAAGTATTTAAAGTGATTATTCATTTAGGGAAATGCCAGTTAAACCCATAAGATATTATTCCAGGAATAGAAAAAAGATAATACCAAGATTTAGAACTGATATGAAGAACCTGGAGCTCTCAAGCACTGAGACCAGGAGTGCAAATTGATTGGTGCAAAGACTTTAGCCTTCTGAAGTTGAACATAACTCCAGGATCTGAGATTTTCCCTCAACAGCATCTCAACAGAGATGGCTAAGCATGTTCTCTATGAGACATGTGTAGCAATGTTCATTTCAGGTCATTTCATGATGCCAAAAGCTAGAAATAAAACAGTGTAACAGCTTTAGAATGGCTGAATAACACATGGTTTCTTTCTACAATGTCAAACGAGGGTACCGAGAATTAACAAACTTCTACTGTAAAAGAACACATGGATAATCTCACAGACAAGTTTTGTTTTGTTTTTTAAAGGTGGGGGAGACATATACAAGCACATTTTATATAAAATTCAAAAACAAGCCAAATAATTTAAGGGTCTGGATCTCAGGATAGTATATACTGGGGGCAGAGAATAACGGTAGTAAGAGAGCCCCCTCTGGGGGTCCAGGAATACTGTACTTCTTTATGTGTTGTTAGAGATTTGTTCACTTTATAGAATGTAACTGATTTATACAGTTATTATGATCTGTGTACTTGTTTTCTCTGCATGTTATACTTCTATAAAATGTTAATAAAAATGTTATATCAAAGTATAAGAATACCCCTGAAGGCATGAAACCTGAGTTTACAAAGAGGATGGTATGGCAAGTAAATTTCTCCATTTTATAGTAAGTACTCAGACATGTTCCAAGTTTATTACCAGTTATTTGCCCCTGATGAGAAAGCAGGAAGCCAGCCGGAAGAAATACTGAACAAGTCTCAAAAGAATGGTAAAGGGAGAAGACTTGAAAGAACTAATAGAATCCTTAAACTGATTTGTACAGTTTTCCTTTGTCACCATGTTAAAAAGGTCAAGGAATCATGTACCTCTGATTGCAATTGCTGCAACATCTTCAAGTCTGTTGGAATAATTTAGTTATTTTACCATTAACATTTGCAACCTTGCACAAGGATGGTTTGAATACTTGCAAGAGAATAGCATTTATGAACCTTAGAAGTATTATGTAGATACAAAGTATAAAAGGAATCTTAAGAAGTAAAATTAAGAGATAATTTTTTTTAAGATTTTTATTTATTTATTTGTCAGAGAGAGAGCAAGCACAGGTAGAGTGGCAGGCAGAGTCAGAGGGAGAGGCAGGCTCCCTGTGGAGCAAGGAGCCCGATGTGGGACTCGATCCCAGGACGCTGGGATCATGACCCGAGCCGAAGGCAGCTGTTTAACCAACTGAGCCACCCAGGTGTCCCTTAAGAAGTAAAATTAAAATACGAAATTTCTTCAGGAGAGAAGTTATATTTGCAACATATAAAACTATCTATTTTGAGTGGCAATAAATTTAACTCTATCTAAAAACATTTGCTTAAGAAAGGTATCTCTTTGGAAGCCCTTAATTCTAATACTATATAAAACAAAGTAACTTCAGCAACCTCCCTGCATGGAGAGGGAGTGGGGAACAGGAGGAAACTTGTTTGCAGTCAGAACCAAAGTCTAAGAGAATTTTCCATACACTGGATGGGACATAGATGATTACATTGGTTATTAGTGAAAATTAGATAAATTTATGGCATTATAGTGTAATCTAACCATAAAAAATTCATAGATGGATTCTAGTCAGTGGTTGTGAATAACAAGGAAGGAAATATTCCTTCAAGTTATAAGCTTTCAAAAGCCCACTCAGTTTTTGGGGTCTGGCCAAGGAGCCTATGATTCCCAATGGGACCCTGGATAAAAGGGGGGCTAGATATAACCACTAAGGAATTATGCTAATCCTAGCAGTTGCTAAAGAGGAAAAAAGAAAGGGACATGTGTATTGTATGAAAAATCTGGGACACTGTTGGGTATCAGAAAAATGGCAGGATAACTCCAAATACCATTAACTGAAAAGCTGTCACAATGGACAGGATTGTTATAGGTCCTGAGAAGGACAGGCACCCCAGGAGGAGGCTTCCAAACCTGGATGGCAAGGACTGAAAAAGCTACTGGGTGTGTATGTGTGCATGTGTACACACGTGATTTTTTCTGTACATTTTTAGACTTATATCAACTAGGATGCATTTGCTGATAAAATTGCAATTATCTTGGGGTGCCTGAGTGGCTCAATGGGTAAAGGGTCTGCTTTTGGCTCAGGTCATGATCCTGGGGTCCTGGGATTAAGCCCCACATCAGGCACCCTGCTCAGCAGGGAATCTGCTTCTCCCTCTCCCTCTGATCCCCCCCACCCCTGCTTGTGCTCTCAATCTCTCTCTCTCTCATTCTCTCAAATAAATAAATAAAATCTTAAAAAGATTGCAATCATCTATGTATGAATTACCAACTGATATTTTATTGAGAGCATTACTGTTCCCTTAGATATATCTTTTTTTTTAAAAAATTTCTTCCTATCAACTGTTTTTAAATGTCTCTGTCAGTTCCAAAACACTAGGTTTCATCCAAAGCAAGCTAAACTTTGAGTCTACCTTGTGTTGTTCTTTTATCTAGAAAGCTAACACATGAAAGAACATTTTGCCTGTGTTTAATTGAAAAAAAATGGTGCTAATGAATAAACATCTTGTTTTTCAGTCTCTGGACAATGTTAATAGAAGCTTAAAAGAAGAGCAAACTAATGAGTCTCACCACTAAATTAAACACGTAGGCATGGCCAGATGCAGTTACAAAGACACACCCTGACAGGAAAGCTCAGGTGTTTCCAAAATAAGTCCACCTGCTGTGGTGTCAATACCCAACAAAACTGATGACTGTCTGGGTATGATCAAAGAGTGAAAGAAGAAATTCACATGTAGACTCAGAAAATGTTCAATAATATCCCCTTGACTGTTCTCCTTAGGAGCCTAAGACAGCTCTTCATTCTTGTGGATTCTTATGTACAAATGGGTGTTCCTAAGTAATGCTTTCCCTTTGGGCTTATTCAAAGCAAGGGTATGTCTTGGTGGGTGGCTTTTGTTCATGTTTAATATCATTAGATCATGCTTTGAAATCTAGCAATTCAAGAACTACTATGGCCAAATTAGAAGACTTGAGTCTTACACTAATTCTTCTACTAATTAACTACTGAATTCATAAAATTCACTTAACCTCTCTGGATTTTCTCAGCTATAAATCCATGATCCTTGGATTTTGGAAATAATGGCCCATTCAAAAAATTTTAATACAGTATACTAGCATATATTTTAAAATCTTATTTTATTATTAGGGGCATTAAAACCAACGAATATCTGGGGCTATTAATTTAAGTTCCTGCTCCCCTCTTAATCATGTTGTCATGTTATATCCCTCTCAGGCCATGAAATCAAAAAGAAAGTTACCACAAAACAAGTCAGCTTTATGGAACACTCTCTTATCAGACTTGCAGAAATGCCTTGAAAGTTTTGCTCAGCTCCCAAATAGTAGCACAGAATTCCCATGTAAGCCCTCTACCTCCCTGATTGTTGCTGTATTGGAGTAAACAGAGATCTGATCAGGAAGGAGGGGAACATCTTCAATGTTAAATAAAAGTATTTTTTCACCTTTTAAACTTAGTCTTCAAATACACTTAGGGTAAAATGATCTGAGACAAAGGAAATTATTAGAAACCTGATTGAGGATTTTTGAAATATGAAACCAAATCATATTCATATTGCGATTCATTTTTGCCATCATTTTCACTTCCTAGAATATGCAAATTATAAATTCATTTAGCAGATATTACATGTAGTATCTATAGTAAGCCAGCACAGTTACAGACAAGAAAGTGTACACAACAAAAAGTTGTCAGGCCAGGGTTTCATCAGGTTGAGTTAATAAATATAGTCCTATTTTTTAAGTGATGTATCTTAGTAAGTGGTTGAAGTGTCTTGGAGGTATATGGTCTCAATATATTTCTACTCTACCTGTGTATTTAAAAAATAAGTCAAATGAAATCAAAGCTGTTTTCAAAAATGGCTCTACAGTTAATAAAACTTCTAAATGTAAAAAATTTAATTAAAAAAAGAAATGTCTGTGACCTCAGCTACAGTGCATAATAAAATGCTCTCACAGCCTCACTCACACATGGTTCTGTTAAAATTTGTTGTTTACAGTGACCTTCCTAACTAGACTGCAAGCTTTAGGAGGTCAGGAGAAATTGATGCCTTCATGAATTTGCAATTAATTTCTAGGCTCTTTATAGGTACATAGTAGGAGTTCACAAAAGTTTTTGTTAGACAAATGGCCTTTGAATTTTGATCTCTAAACTTTTGAGGATTTTTGATCTTTCAGTTATTTCTTCATGTTCTGTTTCTTTTCTTGCTCCCTGCTATATCATCAACTCAAACACATGCCATACTTCAGGTTTCCAAACACAATTTACGTTGGTCTATTCATCCTGTCTCTTTTGAAGGCAATTTTAAAGCACAGAGCAGTTTAATGGAGAAGTTCAAAACATTTTGAATGGTAATCCCTTCCTAGGTGTTCTATACAGATTTTTAAACAACCATCTATAAAATGGTTATAAACACATATTCTTGATAAAGCAGCAGGGAGCATATGTATATATTTTTGAACTGTAATGCAATAAGAAGTTGAATGGAAGGATTTAATAGTATTCTTCAAAATGTGCCATGGGCATGTTGCCAAAATACTTAAGCAAATGGCTTTTTGTATCCTTTTCTACTGAGTCAATATTAGTAATTTTCATAAAAGCATCTTATACAGTCAGGAGAGTCATGAAAGCATTTTTGCCATGAACAGAATGAGCTTATGTGGAATATTGATTCTTCATGTCAAACACAGCTGGAGTGTTTCACCAGTAATTCCAGATCTAGCCTACAGAATAGCCTCACTGTCCCTCATACCTAGTGACTCAGAATACGATTGATTAGCAGGTACCTTAAAAAGATGCTACTCGAAGGCTGAGTCTATGCAATATCAAGGGAAATGGAGAGAATGGTTTAGTCATTTTCAAAAAATTATGCTGAGGACAAACCAAAGCTGCCTTCCTTTCCTGATGTTTCCCTGGGAACAATAATCCACTTCTAAAGAGCCAGGTCACTGTTTCTTTCCCTTGATCCCACTGCAGATGACTACAGAGCATACCATTCTCTGTGATGGGATTAGGCATCTGTTACAAACAGATGGGCTACCCCAAGTAACACATAACAGGTAATAGCAAAGCAGAATGGATATTCCCCAATTCTCAGGGCTGATTTAGTTGAATGCTCCTCCTATGAGTACGCTGCTAAATTTTGTAGGAGTTTACTGCATTTCAGAGAATTGTCATGCTTCTGAGGACAGTTTAATGGGTCTTAATGTTTTGAGGTGTTTCAGAATTTCTTGACTTCTGGCTTGTATTTCGTCTTCAGGTTGTCTTTAACATTTGCCTATACTGTAATCATTAGCTGATTCACATCTTACAGTTTTGTTTTCATGATACACTTAAACTCTTCATATTTACAAAGCTTGTTTTTTCTTTAGACTTACAGATAATCTGAAAGCGAGGCATCCTATGCTATGTTCACTGGCATTTTCAGAACATATATAATCACGTAATTGTTTCCTTATAGAATTCAAATCCTAATATATTTTCCATTGGAAATTGTTAAATAGATCACTATATTATACTTATAAATATCCCCACTAACCATATGTGTTTAATGAGGGTATTTATATAATACACATATTTAAAATACATATTAAACATGAGATATATATTCTAATGTATGATTATAAATAACACACACACACCCATATACATGATACATGGATTAGAGGTTATAAAATTAACTTTGAGGGGTGCCTTGGTTGCTCAGTGGGTTAAGTGTCTGCCTCTGGCTCAGGTCATGATCCCAGGTTCCTGCGAACCAGCTCCACGCCAGGCTCCCTGCTCAACCTGCTTCTCCCTCTCCCTCTGCTTCTCCCCTTCTTGAACTCTCTCTCTAGCTCTCTCTCTCTCTCAAATACAAAAATTAAATAAATAAATAAATAAGAAAGTGACTTTGAAAATATGTAAGTAAAAAAGTTCACTTTTTACTTCTGTGTTAATAAAATCCGGAACTGAGTTTGGGATAAAAACAGAAACATATGAGTGGCCTTCTTTATGTTATCTTTAAAAGCACTTCCTAAAGATTTTTAACTGTATGAGTTTGGAAGAAAGAAACAGATCCTCACTTTCTTCAGGCCTTCAAAGTTTGGGATCATCTATTACCACTGATGAAATACAGCATCATGACTAGCAATAGATTATCCCAATTCTTTCCACATTACCCTGTTCTATATTTATGAATATTTATCACAATTTAAAGTCATGTAAAGATTTCAGTGTGGGAAGGGAAAGAACATTAGGAAACATTTTCTGTGGTTTCCAAATTCTAAATTCCCAGTAGCAACTCACTCTTTGAATCAGAAGTAGAACAGTCACAATCACGTTACCATATGACAAACTGTCACTTCATGAGAAATAGAAGGTATTATTTTGAATCCACAATTCCACAGATATTTCATGTACTGACCTTAGAAAAACATGTATGGTTTGTCATTTCCATGACGTTGTAGAAACAAATCTACATCTAGTTGAATATATTTAAACTTGTGAATTTTTTTCTTTAAAAGATGAGAAAATAGTTTTTTTTTAAAGATTTTATTTATTTATTTGACAGAGAGAGATCACAAGTAGGCAGAGAGGCAGGCAGAGAGAGAGAGAGAGATGGGGAAGCAGGCTCCCTGCTGAGCAGAGAGCCCGATGTGGGACTCGATCCCAGGACCCCGAGATCATGACCTGAGCCGAAGGCAGCGGCTTAACCCACTGAGCCACCCAGGCGCCCGAGAAAATAGTTTTGACATACACAGCTATATGGAAGTATTTATATTTTATTATTAAATACCTAACACTTTGGACTATGCTAAGACACAAACCCTAAGTGGTAAGTGTACTCAATTTATTGAATAAAGAGTTTATGACAGCATATGAAAGTCTTTATTTTTAGGTTAATATGTTAATAAGTATATTTTTGAAATAGTGTAAATTATTTTAACTGTCACTGTTTTGAAATTAACAAAGGCAACTTTTGGAGAGCAGATATCAAAGGTAAAGAGATAGTTTCTCCCAAATTTAACCCTTAAAGAATAGATAACATAGCATTTATTATATGGCAGACACTGTTTTATACAATTTTACAGACATTAACTAATTGTTTTATCTTCACAACAGTCCTATGAGATAAGTCATAATGTTGTTATTCTCTTATAGATGAGGAAGTGAAACAGAAGAGAACCATTAAGTAACCTACTTGCTCACTTACTTAATAAACAGCAGTTCAGTAGCAATACCAAGGTGTGAAATGAGGCAGCTTGGTTCCAGAATCTGCTACTCTTAATGTTCTCTGTGGTGACATACTGCTTTTTATTTCTGAGTAATTGTTGAAAGATACTTATATGGGTTGAACTGAGTTCCCCCCAAAAAGTACACTGAAATCCTAACCTTGGAATAGCATCTTTTTTGGAAGTAGGGTCATTGCAAATGTAACTGATTAATTAACATCACACTTCAGTGGGGTAAAACACTAATCCAATATGACTGGAGTCTTACAAGGGGAGGAAAAGAGACACAGAAGCACACAAAGAGAACACGGCCATGTGAAATTGGAATGGTGCAAGCCAAAGAACAACAGGGATTACTGGCAAATATCAGAGTCTAAAAGGAAGGATTCTTCCCCATGACTTTCAGAAGGAATGACAAAGATTTCCTATTGAAACCTTGATTTTGTACTTCTAACCTCCAAAAAATGCGAGACAATAACTTTCTACTCTTTTAGCTAGCTTATTTGTGCTACTTTGTTACTGCAGCCACAGGAAACTATACATACATGGACTGTAGCAATATGCAGAAATCAGGGGAAAAAATGTAATAAAGAGATAGGCAAGTGTAAACTTCCAAAAAGTGGACCTTAAATATTAGCAAGGGTCTAGATAAAAAAACTTTGAGGCTCTCAAAGAACTAGAGCTTCTTACCTTTTTTCTTTTTAAATTCTACTAGAAATTAAGATGCATTCAGTTTTGAGAATAAACTTACAGTTTCTGAATATTCCTTGCTGAACCACGTCAGGTATCTAATTTGCCTCTACATACATGTACAACCTATACTAGAAATATTGAGAATGAAAACAGCATGTCTTCTCTTTGACTGGTATCTTCCTCCTTCCCCTCCCCCTCCTCTTCCTCCTCCTTCTCCTTCTTCTTCCTCTTTCTCTTTTTCATAATAGGCTGCAGGCAAATCTGGGTAAACTTTGGCATGGAGAGAGACATCACCTGGCTAGGATTGTTACGAATGATAGAATTGTCCTAGACTTCCTCCTTTTGGGTGAAGGTGGACTCTGCCCTTATTAACATAATTTTATGCTTTATTAATACAATATTGAGTATTTTTCTTGTAAGATATGGAATAAGAGAACTATATCTTCTCTTATCACATTCACTAATACTGCAAACATTAGCAAATGTATTAAGGAAAAAAATTAAGAGAAATAAAGAACTTAAATGAATGGGCAGGTATACAATGATTATGGATTGGAAAACCCAATATTGTCTGTTTTCTTCCAAAATGGTTCAAAACAATCTCATTTAAAACTAAGAAAGCTTCTTTGTAGAAATTGGTACTGATTTAAAAAGTTATCTGAAAATGCAAATATCCTAAAATAGCCAAAATGGCCTTCAATTTAAGCAAAGTTGAGAGAGTCACCAAGTTGATTTCCATACAAGCAATAGAACTAGAGTAATAGAGATATTGTACATTAGGGTAAGGATAGAAAATATATCAATGAAATGAAATACAGAATATAGAAACAGACTCAAACATACATCTTTTTTATAAAAGTTGCTATGACAATTCAACAGTAAAAGGAGCACCTTTCAAGAAACATGTCTGGAACACCTGGGTATCTGTATAAAAAAGAAAAGGTATCTTACACTCATACTTCAAAGGCAAAAATCAATTCATGGTGAATCATGGACATAAATAAAGCTAACATTTTGGAGCTTCTACAAGATAACATAACCAAACATGTTTGTGACCTTGAGGTAGATTTCTTAGCTTCACAAAAGCACTAACAATCAAAAAAGAACAATTGAAAACTGAAAAACATCAAAACTAAAATATCTGCTGATGTCACTCTGGCAAATGAATAGGCTAGCCGATGAATAAGATAAAATGTTTGCATTGCATATTTGATGAAGGATCGGATCCTGAATACATAAAGAACTTCAAATCAGCAATAAAAAGATTTTAAAAATCTGGAATAAAACTTTGTCAGATTTTGCCAACCTGCCCATTTTCCAACTGGCCTGAGAGCTCAGGCTTATATCATGGATCTCCTGAATATAGGCCAACATGGCAGAGGTGGCCAACCCAGGACTACCGTACAGGGTAACAGAATTGCTTGGCAAATGACAGCCAGTGGTCACTCCATGTTAGGCTGGCTAAGGCATTCTGTCTTGGTCTCACTGTGCCCCTAGACTTTGTCAGAGTGCTATGATAAAACCATGCAGGGGCTACTGTGCTGGCTCCACTTAACCCTTCAGAACCTTGCAAGTTAATTATGCTGTTCACGGATGACTTGCCCCGTGAAGCTCCATTATGCCTAGAGGTCTTTCCTGCATGGTGACCTAATATACACATGTGATCAAAACCTGATTGGTTGTGCAGAAACTACCAGAAACAATTTACAGAGAGATCTTCTATGGTTTTGAACTATTTACTAATAGGAAGGATTCCTGGGACTTTATCAATAATCATCACTCATTGTTTTTAGCTCTGCCTTTCTTCACTGGGTATCTTTTAGTTCATTTACCTGGAGAAAATTGGGAGGACCTTGAGATAAACTCTCTCATCTCCAGAATTTTCTCAGTGGTTATCTGGCTGCTAGAGGAGACCAGACACGCCTCTTTCCCTTTGACACAGTGTGAAAAGAAAGATACATATTCAGATTCCCTGTCTTCCTTTCCTGGGTGGAGACAGATGTCCATTAGGAGGAGTGGAGTTCTTTTTTTTTCTTAAGATTTTATTTATTTATTTGACTGAAATCACAAGTAGACAGAGAGGCAGGCAGACAGAGAAGGAAGCAGGCTCCCTGCTGAGCAGGAGTCCGATGCAGGGCCCAATCCCAGGACCCTGGGATCATGACCTGAGCCAAAGGTAGAGGCTTTAACCCACTGAGCCACCCAGGCATCCCAGAAGCAATGAAGTTCTTTTTTTTTTTTTTTTTTTTTAGCAATGAAGTTCTTTATCAGAATCACTACCCATGTCTTCCACAGATGAAGACCAACAGAGCTTGGGGTTCTGAAATGGATTGACAACCAACTTCCTGAAGACAATTCCATAATTTGGAGTTATGTTTAGCATCTTTGAATTCTAAAGGAGAATCTTCCTTTATCAAAATGGTTACATTGTGTCTTCTCTGAGTTATAAACTGACCCCAAACATAGATCAGAGTTTTTGACCACAGGAATTACAGGAAATAAAGAAGCTTTTAAAAACTGGAAAACTAGTCAAAGAGTCTGACTCTGTAAAACTGAATAGAAGTCCACTGACTAGTGGTGTGTTAGAATCACAGATAAGTGTAAACTTAACAATTCTGCTTATCTACAGAAAAGAGAGTAGGTATACCTTTTCACTGTTCTTAGAAATGAGAAGGCTTAGACTGCTTTGACATCCAACCTAATATCCCAGCAAACATCTGTACAATGGGAAGGTTTCACATTATCTCATGATGGTATTTGGAAAAATCTTAAAATAAATCCCTTGTAGTGATTTAACTTACAAGGTACTTTATGGATAGGAAACCAGACACCAATGAAAGAACTTTATCATGATACCTAAAAGCATCATGTGGCTGAGGTCAAGAAGCAGACGCATGTCCCACTCCACCACATGCACTTGGTGGCAGTTGATGCAAAGCTGTCATGAACCAAGGAAGGGCTCATTTCATAGTTTGACCCCAGACTATCCAAATAATTGTTCTGGAACTCATATTCTTTGTTGACTTCTGAGTGTACTTATCAGTGTAAATTACACTCTATTAGAAACTAAGTGAAATATTTTAAGGCTTAAAGTTTTAGAGCCATCTTTCACCTAGATTTAAAGCACCACAGGCCTCGACTCTTGCATTTAGGAAAGCAGTTTTTACAATGATTGCCTAATTATGCCCTTAAGACCATCTCCTGATTGATTTTTACTCATTCATTATGTACAGTTCAAGGAGTCTGATTTCTTTACATTTGCAACTTGTTTTGCATCTTACTTAACCTGAAAACACATTATTTAGTTAACTTATTCTGAAAATAGGTCCTGATAGCCTAGAGACATTCAAATGGAACCTTTGACACATAAACCAAAAAAAAAAAAAAAAGTTGTAATTGACTAAAACATTTCAGGATAACTGGAACTAGCTTTTAAGCCAAATTTCAGGTTTTTCTACCATGCATTCTATACAGCTTATAAAACTCTTACCTTTCAAATGTTCCTCATCTATGTCCTTAAAAAATATCATTGGATAATATCAAATTCTCAAATTGTCCATTCTGTTAAAATATGTGTATGCACATTTGATTAAAGTAGGCTGAGATTATTTTTCCTCTTAAACTTACTTTCTAAGGGGTTAGAAAACTTCAGACATTCATAAAAATAGGTACAGAAATGGCTAAAAAGCACATAAAATGTTTTAAATAACAGTAATCATCAGTAAAATCAACAGTAAAATAACAGTAATCCTCAGTAAAATCAGTAAAAATCATCAGTAAAAAGTAAAATCAGTAACAGTAATCATCAGTAAAAAAAATCAGTAAAATCATCAGTAAAACAGTAAAAAATCATCAGAAAAATGAGAGTAAGCTAGCATTTCACAAACTCTAGAATGGTTAAAATAAAAAATCTTGACATTACCAAATGTTGGCAAATGTTTGAAGCAACTTCAATACATATTGCTGATAGAAACATAAAATAATACCACCATTTTGGAGAAATTCTAGTGATTTCTTAGTAAGTTAAACATATATCTGGCCAACGTTCCACCAATTTCAGTTTAATATTTTCCCAAGAGAAATGAAACATATGCCAACAAAAATGCTTATGGTGGCCTTATTAAAAGTAGTACAATAAGAAAAAGAAAAAGCCATCAATAGGATATTGGATAAATACATATTTTGGTATATTCATATAATAATATAAAAATGAACTACCGATATATGGCAGCAACATGGATCAATCTCAAAATCATTATGCTGAATGAAAGAAATGAAACTGAAAATAATGGAGCATATATAATTCCATTTTTAAATTATAAGAACAGGAGCACCTGGGTGGCTCAGTCACTTATGTGTCTGCCTTCAGCTCAAGTCATAATCCCAGGGTTCTGGGATAGAGCCCCACATTGGGCTCCCTGCTCAGCAGGAAGCTTGCTTCTCTCTCTCCCTCTGCTGCCCACCCCACCCCCAGCTTGTGTGCTCTCACTCCCTGTCAAATAAATAAGTGAAATCTTAAAAATAAATGAATGAGTGAATGAATTCTAAGAACAGCAACAAAATTAATCCATGTTGCAGAAACCATAAAGTGGTTACCTCTTAGAGTTAGGGTTAGAGTTGTATGAGAATTGACTGGAATGGGGTACAAAGGGACATCTCTAGGTGATGAAAAGGATATATAATCTCTACTGAGTGGCAGTTACATGGATTAATAAAATTGTCAAAACTCATCAGTTGAAAACCTAAGATCTGTGCATTTTTTTGTATTAAAAACTATCACATTAAAAAATCAAATAGAGTAAATATCTTTTCTTATATTCCTATTTTAATGCTATACTAGAGCTCAGACCATGGTTTAACAACTATAGGAAGAGAGGTAAAAAGAATAATTTCCCTGGATCCTTAGCTACAAAATCTGTTTATTAAAACAAATAAGGTACAATGATAGATGTCAGGGCTTTGTGCTTGTCCAGATGGACACCATCTACTTCGAGAGTTAGGAAGGCTACTATTTATTACTCTAGAGGCTGTGCTTGTCAATTTTTCATTCATAAGGCAAACCTAGAGCTCAAGTACCACTTTACCCAGTTAATCTGTGCCTAATGACTTGCCTGATTTTGCTATTCAGAATTCTATTAATTTTTCAAGTATGCCCCCAAATAGTCAAAGTATGCTTGCTGCACCAAAAAAGAAAAAAATATATATATGTATAGGTATAGGTATAGGTATTGGTATAGGTATATAAAAATGTTGCCCCCTCCATTCAGCAATTTTAATTACAACAGGAAGAAAATAAGAGCTCGGCTGAATTCTGGAAGACTACACAGAGACATTAAGGAATTTATGCAATTTTTCTGGCATTGGTTCATTATTTGCCAAGCAGGCAAGAGCCTCAATACAGCCAGAAACAGCTCCCAAATGGCACTGGTTAGGCACGTTATATCTTAAATAACAATTGTGCCCGGCTGTTGGAAAGCCTCCCAAATGTGACCAGCGGGGAACATTAGATCTTAAATAACAACCATGCCTCTCCATTTAGAGAATAAATCAGTGTTTAGAAGAAACCTGTCCATGCAAGTACACTGTGATTAAAATTAAGTGAAATTAAGTGTAGTGTGATTGGATGGATTTTTTTTTTTTTAGCAGTTTGTACAAAATGGCAATAGCTCATATAACCAGGCTAGAAGTACTTTCTTGAAACATTGTGCATGCAAGAAATGTTCTGGCTGCTTAGGTACCCTAAGGGTTTTTAATTCTATAGTGTTTACTGACTTGCACTGAAAATGTTATGCAGGTCAGTTCTATTGAATAAAAGATTCATTTGCATATAATTATTGATTATTTGTTACTCAATCTAAGCTAAATGCAGAGATTTTCCAGGACTTCACTGCTTAAACCTATACATTTAGGTTGTGCATGTCGTGTTCATAACAATACCTTCAATTTATATGGACCATTTCTTCGGAGGAGCTCAAACTTACTAATATGTGATCAGGATAACTTTCCTTTTTCAAAATGGTAGTGACCTATAACAAGTGTATGAAAAGCATATTTAAATAATCTCAAATCAATGAGGGTATAATTAAAGCCCCTTCCCAAACAGCTGGTCCAGGAATGCTGCATTACTTATGTGCTAGACATTGTGTTTATGTTACTCATGTAAAATTATAATTCTAAGCATGAGTAGATCAAAAAAGCCTCTAGGGGCATTTGTGCCAAAGTTCCCTTCTAATAGCTATATATCTGTGAACTCCAAAAAGTCATGGATTCCACTTACCTAAAACACTATGAAGGTGAACTTTATTGAAGAAAAGAGCATACAGTAGGAGATGGGGACTATTCAAGACTCCACGTTTTTGCATGTCTTGATGTTGTCCAGCTGATGCCTCAGTGAGGACAGATCTACCAGTCCACCATAGAATGTACCAATTAAAACTCAGCTCGTGAGAAAAGAGCATTACCATGACAATAAGTCTCAAGAGTGAGAATGAAGCCCAGCAGAGAAAACTTTGATTTGTGACATGGCAATGTAAGGATTAAATGTAGCTACACCAGAGGGGACCCTGAATGGCTAAGGGACATGAGAATGAACTAAAAAACAAAAGATTTGGAGTCTGGTTAGAAAAATTCAGCTAGTAATAGGAAAATGTAACTGATCTTAGAAATAGCTTAGCTAACTTGGTACTTTATCTCACCTTGCCTCTTTGGCTAACGTTCTCTCTATTGGTTTTGAGTTTCCAGAGCACTGATTTTCTTTGTCCCTATTATAACATGCTTCCTCTGTCCTGTCTTTACACTTCAAAATCCCATTTTTTTCCCCCACAATCCCATTCTTAAGTGGGGCCATGGGAAATTTATAAGGGGCCAGGACATCTTTCTAAAGAAAACTATGAATAAGAATAATGTCTAAACACTCTACCTGATATTATAGCTGAACTGGTGAGTTGTGAATACTTTAAAAATACTATAATACTACCATCAACTGGACAACCAAGAAGAAATAGATAAATTCCTGGAAGCATACACTCTTCCAAGACTGAATAATGAAGAAACAGAAATTATGAATAGACGGATTATTTGTATGGAGATTGAATTGGTATTCAAAAACCAGCCAATAAACAAAAGTCCAGGACCAGACAGCTTCACTGATGAATTTCACCAAATAGTGAAAGGAGATTTAATATCTAGACTTCTCAAACTCTTCCAAAAAACTGAAAAGGAAGGGATGCTTCCAAATTCACATTACTAGGGAAGCATTACCTTAATACCAAAACTGGAAAAGGACACCAGAAAAAAAAGAAAGAAAATGACAGGTCATTATGCCTCATGAACATAGATGAAAAAATCATCAACAAAATAATAGCAAATAGAATTCATCAATACATTCAAAGGATCATACGCTAAGATCAAGTGGGATTCAGTCCAGGGTTGCAAGTTTGGTTTGATGAACATAAATCAATCAACATAGTACACTACTTAACAAAATAAAGGATAAAAATCATATGATCATTTCAATAGATTGACAAAAATTGACAAAATTCAACATCCATTTATTGATAAAATCTCTCAACAAATTTCAAGAGATACAATCTTCCAGGGGTACCTGGAGGACTAACTAATGCTCACTTAACTAGCGTTCAGTTAATTAAGTGTCTGCCTGTGGCTCAGGTCATGATCTGAGGGATGGAGATCCTGGGATGGAGCCCCAAGTCAGGCTCTCTGCTCAGCAGAGAACCTGCTTCTCCCTGCCCCTGCCACTCCCACTGCTTGTACTCTCTCTCTGTGTCAAATCAATAAATAAAATCTTTAAAAAAAGATAGATATAACCTTCTAGTTATAAAATAAATAAGTCATGGAGATGTAATATACAGCATGATAATTATTATATTGCATATTTGATAGTTGTTGAGAGATCTTTCTTCAAAGTTCTCAATTAATTAATTAAAATTAATTAAAATTATCAAGGAAAATAATTTTTTTGGAAATATGTATGAGGGTGGTGGCTGTACTTATTGTGATGATTGCTTTGCAATGTATACAAACAGTGAATCATTATATTATATACCTGAAACTAATATAACTTTAAAGCTAATTATACTTCAATAAAAAAACTTAAATACCAAAAATATACGATATGATATCTATGATAGCTCATTATTCTTACGATCAATATGCATAGCACCAAGAATTATGGAGAGGGAAAGAGAAAACTATTATGTATATTTAAATTGTACTTAAAATTAATCTGATAAAGATATTTCCTCTCTTCTTAATTCTTCAGCCCTGTTCAGATTTCCTGTATTAGAGAGGCTGTTATTTTTAGGACTGTTTGGCAGTATAAATCAAAGTTAACCTACAATGGAAAAGTAGGAATCTTTCAATTTCTGTAATCACTCTTTCTGTATGCTCTTATATGTGTATATTTATACACAAATGTTTTAGACATATTCCAATGACCTAATATGTATAAAAAAAAATTAAAATATAGAAATTTTACAGTATGAGAGAAAATACAAGTTAAATCAATCTCTTTATTAATGATAACATTTTGTCAACAAAATATTAATATTTATCAGTTATGATAATAATGTAATTTAAGACTTATTTTCAAAAATATAGATGTAGGGGTGCCTGGGTGACTCAGTGGGTTGGGGCCTCTGCCTTTGGCTTGGGTCATGGTTCCGGAGTCCTGGGATCGAGCCCCACATCAGGCTCTCTGCTCAGCGGGGAGACTGCTTCCCCTCCTCTCTCTCTGCCCACCTCTCTGCCTGCTTGTGATCTCTGTCTGTCAAATAAATAAAGAAAATATTTTTCAAAAATGGATCTACATTGAGTTTATTCTGATACTTGATTTTAATATCTATAATGACTGGAAAGGTAACAAATACTGATTAATTTAATTGAGACAAGCTTCACAAATTATAATACTCATTTTACCCTCCAGTAATTACATTAAGTATGTATGTGTGTGATTCTGCAATAGCTTGCGTATAAATGATGTGGTAAATGCATTTCATTCGTGGTTCTAACCGAAATCCTATGATAGAATTCCTATTGTTTGTTGGATTTTAATATTCTTTCTTTTTCTGAATTCTAGTTAAAGCAGAAACACTATTAATGGTTTCACTTTTTTAAGTTTCTTCATAAAATCCAGTTTTCATCAAAAAAGTGCTTTTCAATTTAACCTACACTTTCTCAAGCTCATCTTTCCTTTAGAAGGATGTTAAAAAAGTAGTTCACACATTTTTTATTGAAAAAGCATCAACAAATTCCATAAAATTCCAAACTTCCACCCTCTATTTTACTCTTAGACTCAAAAGCAGCATAAAATATTTCATTAAGTAGTTTTTATAAGGTAATAAAACAATACTATCAAATGGCTTTAAATACTACTAATATTGTTGAGTTTATCAGTATATTTTGCTTGTTTACTTACATAAATACCTTATTAATCATGATATCATGATTAGGTATTATCATCTAATAGCTCAAGGTAAGGTTCATCATTTTTAATAGAAGATGGTAAACTTTATTTCAAATTGTCTTCATAATGATTTGGATTATAATGCCTTACATCTCATCAGATCTTAACAGATCATCATTGACTTTACATCTGTATTAGGTAATAAAAGACTTCTTGGAGTATGAGATACCTCTATTCTGCTAAGTTTCGCATTGTAGACTTGGCTTTATTGTTTGGATGACCCTGATTATCGCTTGTAGCATTAGCAAATGGAAGATTTTGCTTCAGTACTGATCTTCAGGGTATTGGAGGCAGGGGCGGGTATTTCCATCTATGGTCTGTATTTAAAGAGTTAGTATTTGGCTTAGGTCAGGGGATATAATGGGGTAGCTAATTATTTCTAGTTACTACCAATAGTCTAATAACATATCTAAGAACTAGGTTTGAGTCTTTTCCCTCTCCATCATTTACTCAAAAGAAACTTCCCCTTAGATCATAAGGCTGAACTGGAAAGTTATCAGTGTGACATAGATAGGTGACATAGAAATAGATGCTTCTCTCAACATGTTTATGCATGCCTCCTGGGTCTACTTGATATGCGCTTTTTTTTTTTAAGGATTTTATTTATTTGTTTGACAGAGAGAGAGAGATCACAAGTAGGCAGAGAGGCAGGTAGAGAGAGGGGAAGCAGGCTCCCCGCTGAGCAGAGAGTCCGATGTGGGGCTTGATCCCAGGACCCTGAGATCATGACCTGAGCCAAAGGCAGAGGCCCAACCACTGAGCCACCCAGGCGCCCCTGTGTTTTTCATTATACCATGGATTTTTACTATACTCATCCAACCCTAAAACATGTTGAGAATGTCCATTGGTCTTCTGGGTCTGAGTAGCATTCTGCAAATGGAAAATAGTGTGTTTCCAGAACCTTACAGATACATGTTGCAATTCATCTATGAATGTTTACCAGGGACTCATCTACCCCAGACACTTTCAGCATCTTTACATATACTGAAGATAAACTTACAGACTAGACCTGCTGTGTAACTCTCTCTTGCCCTGCATCACATTTGGACAGGCAGTCTCACTTGTTAATTAATTCAGAACAGAATTTCCAGGTATGCAGCTTACAAACTCCAAAGAAGCCTATTATGCCTTATTATCCTTTCTTAGTTGATGGAGATATGAAGTGTAGCAACTTGTCCTTTATTTCAGAGGGAAGATCCTGGCATGCTGCAGCCATTTAACTCCTAAAACCAATGTAACAGGTTCTTAAATCTTCAATTACCACCTACCATAGATAGTAATTATGATGGTAGATGGTAATTATTTCCTAATAGAGCATCTAGCATATTTTATTCTTTCTGCTCATGGAATTCAATTACCTAATATCATTAATATAATGGACTGATATGATGTTCTGGTGAATAGTAAGATGATCAAGATCTCTAGTATTCTACCCTGACAAAGAGAGGAAAGTTAACAGAGCCCTGAAACTAATAAATTAGAGCCCTGCTTTCCAATTACAGTTTAACTGATTTTGATTCTGTCTTTCTATGGGAATCAAGAAAAACATTTGCCAAATAGAGACATGTAAATCAAGTGGCAGAAGCTTTGTTTTTCTGTTGCAACAGCTGATCACATTAGCTATGGTGGAGCTATACCCTTGCTGGGCATGTAATACTCTATAGTCATCTGCCCTATCCATCTGATTTTCATCAGTATCACAGAGGTAAATTGATATGATGGACTCTACCATAATTGCACTCTTCAAGTTTTTGTTGATGGAGTCAATGTCTGCATATTTGTGTGAATAAGATATTACTTATGGTTTATTACCATGACTTGAGTTAAACGAAGTTGTAGAAGCTTCCCCTTCATCTCTTCTATCATAATGCCTATAGGGAACTGAGCCTCACTCTACAGGTGAGAGTTACACCAACTTTTAAGTATATATAACCAAATCTTATGTTTGTAAACCAGAGAAATATTCACAGAATGGATCATCTCTGAAATAGCTTTGGATTAGTTTTCCATTTATTACGTAAGTTCCTATTTAAGTCAAATACTACAAGGGCACTTTCAATCTTTAGTGGTGTCAAGTCAAAACTCTTATCTAAGAGGTATTAAAAAATCTGGATATTCTTCCTTCCTTAGTACATACCTATTCTAGCAAGAGGTATTGATAGATTCCTCTTAGGAAAACTTAAGCAATTCCTCTTAGGAAAACTTAAATGATTATTTACTATGTGTACATGTAGCAGAATTACAAGAACTTTCCTCAAGAGAAAGACATTCTAAACAAGGGGGTCTGGGTCTCTGAATTCACTTGTATCTGGAAAATGGGCAAGGGACAGCAGCAGCTAATATCAGTTTCTGTTTGCTAGCATGAATTATAATATTATTTTGTAAATTGAGCAAGTTTCTAATTGATTAACACTCTATCTTGCCCCTACTGACACCATGATCTAGTAGCCATTACCCTAAATAGTTATAATTTCCACTTTTCTGTGCTGCCTAAGAGGTATCAACTTAGAACTTTGGGTAATTTTATAGATAGGTGTGCCATATACAACCTTTTTAGTTCTCAGAAGAACCAACAATCTGTGACCTACTCCCAACAAAAAACATTCTAGGGATCATGATACATAAGATAATAATTAGGGTTAATAATAATTAGGGTTACTGGGTTTTCTTGATAGCCAAAAACTGGGATATAAGAATAAAGAACAGTAATTTTAGATATCTAGAAATCTTAAGGTATAATTACTTAATTTTTGACCCTCAGAATTATTGTACTTTTCACATGTCATGCTGTTTCTTCTCAGAAACATGCTGCTGTCTCAGAAAAGACAAAATGTCCACTTTAATGCTTTGCTACCATTCCCTCGAAAATATAAAGTATTTGGGGTAAATTAGCATATCTCCTAAAACAATGATTTTCTTCACAATTTTTCATGTATTATATAGAGAGATCTCTAATATACTCATTTCCTAAATGTATTCATCTAGATCTTGTCATGTAATATATTTTTTCTTATTTTATTAAGTCCTGGCTATGTTAGTTGTTTTTTAACCAACAAGAAACCTTTATTCTTGAACTCACTATAGAGGAAGCAAGGAAAGTTGACCAGTTAACAACTGAGACAACAACTTGAAAAAAAACACAAAGTAATATGCAAATCAATGTAAAACTACAATTAGACAATATTTGCCATATTAAAACCAAGAGCAAAATATTCTATTCCTAAGAATAGATAGATTTTATAGATAGGTGTGCCATATACAACCTTTTTAAATCTCAATTGTATTCTCTTTGATTTTAGAGCGTGGCACATAACATTATAGAAGAAATTATTTATAGTGAGCTTATGTAAATAAATTTTGATGTTATTGCATATGGATGCTTATAAGCAGAAATAAATTTTATGATCCTATAATAGATCTAGTTACTTGTGGCATTTTATCAGTGCAAGTTATAGATTCATCTCTGTTGACACTCAACAAAATGCACTGTTAGGTAAGTTGTGCAGTAATAAATTAGAGTTTATTTTTAAAGAAAAATAAAATATTGAAGTCTGTGACAATCATTATTGCATCAGTTCTACAAGTTACATGATTTATCAATAGTATCTGATTTATGCAAACATTTCTATGTTTTTCTTTCTATATTATTTTCATCACTTAAAATCTGCATCAGAATAAACAAAACAGGTGCAAATAAGAAGTATCAAAACTCCATATAAAATATTAATAAACTTGAACAGATCAGAGGTTACTGGAAATTTAATTATACTCTACTGCCTTTTTCTAGATTTTTCAAACTTTAACTTAGACATCTTCATGGGTCTACATCTCTGTACTCACCTCTATCAACTCCTCAAACCACACTTTGACTTTAAGCTCACTATGAAATGAGAGTGGGAGAAGAGATGGTTACCAGAGGGGAGTGGGGTGGGGGGGATGGGTGAATAGTTGAAGATTAAGAATACATTCATCTTGCTGAGAACGGAGTAAAAGATGAAACTGTTAAATTACTCTATTATACACCTGAAACTAGTATAACACTGTATGTGAACTATACTGGAATAAAAATTTTTCAAAAAAGAAGAAATGAAACTGAAACCTGGAAGTTGAAGACTAAATGCAATATCTGGCACACAATGACTCGAAAAATAATCCTGTGGAATAAATAAAGGGATCTGACTGATGTTAATAAATAAACTCACACTTTCAATAACTACTATTATTAGAAAAGCACAAAAAATAATGACCTAATATAAGCCCAAAAAGTACTAAGAACATTCCCATATGTCCTTGCCATGGCTTATAATAAATATGACCTTAAAAACATTTGCGACTATGTCTATGACCATGACCATGATAATATAAAATGTAAAAGAGGAACTGAAATAAAGATAATTAGAAGAAATGACAATAAATTCATCTAAAGTTTCTTTCTCCTAAAGTGATTTTCTTTTATTTAACAATTAAGTTTTTTTAATATGTTAATTACCCACCTACTAAAAAAGCACAGAGTCATTACCCATGTATTGCCATAGTAACTTTTTTCATTATTTTTTGCGTGTATTTAATCAATATAAATAAACAAAATCAATATAAGGTATCATAAAAGAGAAAAGTATCAGTTCACATACTTCCAGAAAAGAGTTAATTCAATTTAGTTTGTCCTTAGTTGTTATTGACGGGTGGAATTTGAATATTAACCTTTCCAGCATCTAAAGAAAAGAGCTGTCTTCAGAGCTAACTATCTTTTCAGTGGAAGCACCAAGTGTGGTTTATGGGCAATTTTGCAGCCGCTATTTCCCATTAGGCACATGGAAAAGTAAGTGAAAACCGTAGTGCGCTGTATCAGTGCAAGTTAAGCCTCTAAGCTTCCCCTCTTTCCAGACCATGATGGCTATATGGTGAATCTTTACATTTCATAATCCTCACTCAGCAGCAGATAAGCCACCAGCTTAAGTAGCAACAGGTGATGTTTCAGCATGTCACCCCAGCAATTCTCTCTTTGGTCTCTGTTTACTCAAGTTTTCACCCTCTCTACTGCGATAGTCCCATTAGCATACAAGAGCGGATTTATTGCTGCCGTCTTTAAAAAACAAAACAAAATATCAATAAATAAAATCTCCTCTTTTGAAGGCTCCATTTTTCTTATCCCCTATAAAAAGTCTTTGTAAAAGATCTGTCAGTGCCAACTATCTCTTTGCCCTTTGCTCACATTTCCTCTTGACCCACTCCAGGATTCAGTCCCTACCTTTCCACTTGGTAAGTGGGCAATGCTCTCCTGTACTCTACTGAGCTTAACCTAGGCTGAGTCAGCTCTTTTTTAAGCTAGCTCCCCGCTAAGCTGGGGAAGAAAATGAGTCTGAGTCTCCAACATAATGGCAGATGTTTCTGGGCTCTGCTAGCACATTCCCTCAGCTTGTCTGTTGTGAAACTCCCAACTGAAGCCTGCCCATATGTCTTCGGGATGTATTTGTGGGCTCAAGTCTCTTTTGTTCATATGATCAACTTCAATAATCTACATTTTATTAAATTTTCCCCTTCCCATTTCATATACTATCACATCTTCTTGCTTATATTACCTTCCAAATAAACGACTGTGCTAAATCCTTGTCTCAGGTTTTGTTTCCAGGGAAATCTAAAAGTGTCATCTATATTTCTTCTCATCTACTAGATGTCTAATTAATGTATTTTTGTTTAATTCTACCCCCTCTCTTTCAACAATAATGCAAGTTCCGTAAGGGAAAGTTTATTGCCTGTTTGTTGTTGCTGATAATAGTGTCTGGCACACTACTTGTAGGCCATAATTTGTTAAATGAGTGAATAAAACTAGCAGAGACATCAATATATCCACAGTGCCAAAAACAGGTGGATACTGGCTTTTGTTTGTTTGTTTGTTTGTTTGTTTTTCCTAAAGCAAGACCTGTTGTACTGTGTAGACTACTGAAATTGTGGCAATAAATATAGAATTCTGCATGAAAATTGGAATATTGATAAATTACAGAGATATTGGGGACACGTGGGTGGCTCAGTCGGTTAAGCATCTGCTTTCTGCTCAGGTCATAATTCCAGGGTTTTAGGATTCTAAGTCCTGCATCCGGCTCCTTGCTCAGCGAGGAGCCTGCTTCCCCCTCTGCCTGCCACTCCCTCTGCTTATGTTGTTTCTCTCTCTCTGTCTCAAATAAAAATAAAATCTTTAAATAAATAAATAAATAAGAGAAATATAATATAAATTACTGTTTTCACTTTAATAATTCAGTACTTTTCGGGCGCCTGGGTGGCTCAGTGGGTTAAGCCGCTGCCTTTGGCTCAGGTCATGATCTCAGGGTCCTGGGATCGAGTCCCGCATCGGGCTCTCTGCTCGGCAGGGAGCCTGCTTCCCTCTCTCTTTCTGCCTGCCTCTCCATCTGCTTGTGATTTCTCTCTGTCAAATAAATACATAAAAAATCTTAAAAAAAAATAATTCAGTACTTTTCAACTTTTAATAACTGTAATTGTGTTCTAAGTTACCAAGGTCTTATTCTGTAATTCTAAAATTTATATAAGCCAGTGGTGTTTCTATATTTTTTCCTCTACTTATAGTGACTTATCTGAATAATTACTAAAACTTCTGCCTATAGAATAAAATAGAGTTGGCTTTGATACTTCACCTACTTCATATAATCTTTGTATAGGCAGTGTATTTTCATAAATATCCAAAATCACTTAAAATTTTTTGAAAGCACATATGATATAGTTTGGACTTTAACACACTTATTTATTGAATATTGTCCTGATAGCTATTTAGATTATCTCCCTTTTTCTTTTCAAATAATGCTACAAAGGTATCCAGATATCCATCCATGTATATTTACTCTTGGCACATAATTTTTATTTTTTAAAGTACTGTTGCTAGAGTGGAAATATTTATATTGAATTTAAATTTAAAAATGTGATATCTGCTATAAAATTACCCTTCTAAAATATGATATCCATTTACGATGCTACAAAAATGTGGATAAATAAGCTACCCCTATACTATCAACACTACTGGATAAAATAATTATGTTTTTTTTGCCAATGTGATAGAAAAAAATATGCAATTTTCCAGTAGTTTAACTTATATTCCCCTGATCACTAACAATAAAACTGTGCATTAATATTCTATTTTCTGTGATTTTTTGCTAATATAGCAGCAGCCTTCTTTCAATGGGTCTTCCTACTTGCTAGGAGCTATAAAGTTTACATAAATGATCACAATTCTCTTAACAATTTTATAAGATAGTGGCTATTATTAACACCATTTTACTTAAGAAACTGATAGAAGTAAATCATTCCGAGTTGCACAACAAACCACAAAGTTGAACTGAAGCACCTTAGCTCTGGAACCCACACTCCTATGTTATGTCCCACTATCTTCTCCTAATTTTAAGGTCCATTTTCTATTTTTCTATTTTCTTATAGATAGATTTTGTTACGCCTGAGTTTTCGTGTCTGAGAGACCACCAAGGAGCCAAGCACTGTTGCAATCACACGAGGGTTTATTCGACAACCTTAAGCTTGGGCCCAAGTGTACCCAACACAGAAGAGTAGGGACTTGGACCCCAAACGAGATTATAGTCAGAGTTGTTAAAGGCAGAGTAGGGGTGGACTCGGTGGTGTGTGAGGACAAAGGGGATGATGTTGGTCTCTAAGGAATTTTGGAAGCAAGGTCTCCAGGACCTTGAGGGGCTAGCTATTGTTGGGAGAAAGGTTATTTATTACTAGTAATAAAAATCTTCTCGTGAGACCCTTTAAATGTATATCAGTGGGTCATATGCTCAGGAATGATTGCTGACACTATCTTGGAGGTTTGGAGATAAAGTTTCACATTTCTCCTATCAAGTGTCCTTTTAGTGAGATTTGGTTTTAGAAGAAATTTAACTTTACTTCCATTTCCTTCCGCCTCAGCCTTCTTCAGTTTTATGGAGGGGAGGGCGACATTAGGGCTTGAGGAACTAAGTTATTCGCCTCTGGAAACTGGGCTATTGATAAGACAACTTCTTTGTTGTAAATCTCCAGGACATTTGTAAACCCAGGGAGACTCCTGTTTTGCAGAATTATGATTTCTGCAAGTTAACTATTTGTTTTTCTTTTAGGGCAGCCAGGGGTCGCTGAAGAATGTCACACATACTACCAAGGGGAGGGGAGCAGGTGGAGAGGGGGTGCAAGGTGCCAGCTTTTGCTTTGTTAAGATGGCTGTACTTACGTCAGGGCTAAACTCGAGGTGGGTACAGCCTTGTTTTTCTTGGCCTTCACGGATTTAACAATCATAATAACTAAAAAAAAAAGGGGGGGAGAAAAACATTTGAAAATATATGGGGAGAAAAAAATCTTTTATCTATAACTGTAATACTTTTTTTTTTCCTCTGTCTCAACAGAAACCAAATAAGTAACACTCCAAAATAGCTAGAGTTGTCATTTCCTGTTTCTTTTATGGAAGTTTTCCTCATTATTTTAGTGCTAAAGTTTTAGAGTTCAATGATCATTCCTTTTTCTTAATTTAAGACAGGGAGTGAGCTTGAGGGGTGAGGGAAAGGCAGTAGAAGAAAGAATCTTAAGCAGGCTCCACACGGGTGGGTAGTCTGACTCCATCTCAGAACTCTGAGATCATGACCTGAACCAAAATCAAGAGTCAGATGCTTAATGGACTGAGCCACCCAAGCACCCTAGTTTTAAGATCATTTTTAATCAATATCTTTATACTCTGCAAAGTACTCAGAGCCTTGTATAATAAATAATTTCCTTCAAAAAAGAAAAGTTCACTTTAAAATCCTGATCTCTTTAATAGAACCATATTTGCTATCTGTAAAATTGTGATCCTTATAGTCCTGTTGATCTTAAGTGTATAAACAAGGACTGCGGTAATTCACACTGAGAAAGAAGTTAAATATGATGGGCTCTAGCAATCTTAAAAGTCGGGAAAACCAAATGGAATGCATCAAATTAGCCACACTGATTGATTCTTCAATGCTGTGTTATCTTGAATTCTACTTGTTACCTGTTCACTTAATGCTAGGGAGATATATGGACTTGGGGAACCTGAAGCTTACATAATTTTGGAAGCTCTCATCAAAAATAAAATAGAAGACATAAATACAAAGTTATATGCTCAAGTAAATGCTTATTAGCTGGAGAAAAGAAATCGTGTCAAATTACAGGAGATTTAAAGATAGATTTCTTTCCTTTCAGAACTCAAGAAAATTTAAAAAAAAAAAAAAGTTTGCAGTGACATGCTTCTAGAATACAATCTGGCTTCCACTCCTAGCCAAGAATACCATCCCAGAAACAGCTCCCACAGTGGCCTTGGAAGTAAGTGACAGCGAACCAAAATCTGTATCAACTTTATGGTATATTTATTTCTGCTTAAAGCTCATACTGAAATTAATTCTTTGAGTGACTCAAATGTCTTACAATCTTGACTCTAGATCATCATATATTGCTTTTCTGTGTCATCTCCCCACATCATCTTAATGTTTTTTTCATCTTGTTTGACAGTCTGGTCACCAGTGAAATATTACTTAATCAGAGGTCTTTTCTGCCTTCTTCCCTATTTATCCTAGGCAAGTACTCTTTCCCTATGTTTCCCTAACTCTCAACATTTGCCTTTCTGGAATAATAAATTACAAAATTCATGACTAAGTAATTTGTGATTACTCTTTTTAAAAGATTTATTTATTTGAGAGAGAGTGCACATGCATGTGCAGGGGCGATGGGGAGGGAGAGAAGCAGACTCCCCATTGAGTGCAGAGCCAGACCTAGGGCTCTATCTTAAGACCCTGAGATCATGACCTGAGCTGAAATCAGGAGTCAGATGCTTTATGGACTGAGCCACCCAAGCACCCCTCATGATTATTTTTTTGATAGGGTGTTTCCTGCTACGAATTAAAATCACCATAGGATTCCCAACTCCTAGTACATTATCTTGCACACAGTGATAACACTGAATCAGGGTTTTTGGAATTAATTGTTAGCAATAATTACACTAAATAAGTGGTCCTTCCTAGGTCTTCAGTATCTTACTCAATTCCTCCACCTTCATCTATCCTGACTCTCTGGGGGTCTTTTCTTCCTTGCATTCTGCCCAACAAATGCAATGAAAGGCCTTTTATAATACAATATTGTTATCTCTTTCAACTACTCAAGGAGGCATAAGTCATTTAGAAAACACAAAGGAGGCTATGTCCTTCTTTGTTTGTGCTATCACCATTATTTAAATTTGAAAGATGATAATGTTCAGCATTACAACTAAAAAGAAATTATAAGGAGAAGTTTAGCAAAAGCATGGGCTATGTAATGACAAAAACAGCTCACTGAGAAGGAGTGATTTGAATTTTACTTATTCTCTGAGCATATGACACAGGTGTCCTCTAAGTCAAATATGTGTATATTTTCATCTATTTTGCATTATACACATGGCTGTTCCTTTCCATTAGCATAGATAATTGAGAGCTGACATACATATTTAAAGACTTTTCTTAAACTACTTTGAAGCCTAATGATGACATTAAAATATCCAGAAAACATATTTATCTAATAACTCATTAAAAGTAGTCCTACTGTGACCTTTCCTTTTGGCCTTTATGTCATCGAACAAAAACTAGCACATTTCAAGTCTGCCTAGTTACCAGAAGAGTGGAATTCACAAGAGAACAAACTCCAAATTTACTGAGAATTAGAATTCTTTTGTTGTGCTAAATGGAGTGCATCATTAATCTCAATGAACCTTAAAAGGAAATGAAGCTGAATCAAGATTGAGTAATGAAGAAAGCAGGAGAATATGGCTTCCATCCTGAATAATTAATCAACAAAGGACTGGTGCCAGATTTGAGAACTACATGGGATGAAATAAATGTTTTGTGACTGATTTTAGTTTGGTTGTCCATATATGCGCTCATGCAGTTTTGGAGGGGAGGGAAGTGGGAGGTTGGGTGAGCCCGGTGGTGGTATTAAGGAGGGCACGTATTGCATGGAGCACTAGGTGTGGTGCATAAACAATAAATTTTGGATCACTGAAAAAAATTAAATTAAATTAAAAAAGAAAAAAGGAAATGCAAGTAAATACTTTCATTTTACCCATTGTCAAGAAAAAGTCTTGGCATATTCTAGGTGCTCAATATACAAATATTGAGTGGATGAATTATAGAAATAAAAATTAAGTAGAACAGTCCTATAAAATGCAAAGTAATAAGACACTAAGTAACATTTAAATTTGTCAGAGAATCAGAATCAGTACTGATGACTAAAAGTCTTGAGGACAAAATTTTCCCTGTATTGCTGGTTATAATAAATTCAGAGACTGAGAAGGTTATGTGTAAAATGATACTATCTGATACAAATTCAGACGCTGTTCTCTTAATCTGTCCATTCTGTGTAAGGCACTTAGGAAAACAGACAGCTTTTGAGAGCACAGGTAAATCTTATTTTGAACTATACTTCCAGCTCTTCTTCTTGTGAATGTGGACCTATCTCTTAGTCATTCTGTATCTCAGGTTTAATGTCTCTTATTAATAATATCTTCATAACAAATCCTTTACAATAAAAAGACTGTGATTTTAGATGCAGATCCAAATCATAGCAATTCTTTTTACAATAACCCTGACCTAGTTTGTGTTGGTAGCTTTGTTGAGATATAATTAACATAAAATTCTCCCTTTCACAGCATATAATTTAGTATGTTTTATAAGAATTGTGTGACCATCAACACTATTTAATCCCAGAACATTTTCATCAGGCCCAAAAGAAACCCCACCTCAAATAGCAGACACTCTAAATTCCTCCCTTCCTGGACAATACTAATGCATTTTCTATCTCTAGGAATTTGCCTATTTTGTCCATTTTTTAAAACTTTCTTAGGATTTCCTAAATGTAGGCTCAAGTCACCTGCAAATGTAAGTAGTTGTACTTTTTTTTAAAATAATCTAAGTATCTTTTCTTCTTGCTTAATTTTGTTGTATAGAATATCCACTACAATGTTCAACAGTAGTGAAAGCAGACACCCTTGTCTGGTTCTTGGTCCTAGGGAAAAAACATTCAGTCTTCTGTCATTAAGTAAGATGTCAGGATATACAATAGGTTAGGCTGTTATCATAGACGTCCCTTATGAAGTTGAAGACATAGTCTATCCCTACTTTTTCAAGTGTCATTATCATGAAAGAGTGTTGGACCTTATCAGGCTTATTAAGGAGATTTTTCCAAAGAACTTACTTTTAGTTTAATTAATTTTCTTTATTGCCTTGCTATTTCTGTTTCATGTTTCCATTCTAATTTATATAAATTCCTTCTTTCTGACCCTTTGGGTTAATTTTTTCTAGCTCCTTAAAATAAAAAATGAGTTTTTGGATTTTGGATTTTTCTTCTTTTTATTTTTTCATAGCTATTAACAGTATAGATTCCCTCTTAAGCACTGGTTTAGCTGTATTCCATAAATTTTGGTGTTTTTCATTCATCTCAAAGTGTGTTTTCATTTTCCTTCTGATTTTTTCTCAACTCTTTGGTTATTTAGGTATGTGTTGTCTAATTTTTACATACTTATAAATTTCCCAAATTTCCTTCTGTTTTGATTTCTGATTTAATTTCATTATGGAGGGAAAACTTACTTTTTTCAGGATTCCATTCTTTTAAATATATCAAGGCTTATTTTACAGCCTAACCTATTGTATATCCTGAAGAATGTTTTATGTGTACTTGAGAATAACATGCATTCTGCTATTGTTGGAGGGAGTGATTTCAACAGCTTGACTATGTCTAGGCATGGACAGCTTTGATTTTATCACAGTTGAAATTCATTGAGTTTCTTGGATGTTTACATTATAGTTTCCCTTGAATTTGGAAAATTTTTAGATAGTTTTTTCTTAGAATATTATTTCTGCCTCTTTATCTTTCTCTCCTTTCCTTCCTGGATTTTAATCATGTTTATGTTAGTGTTAAATGGTGTTCAACATACCTCTGAGTCTCTGTTGTTGTTTTACAATTTATCTTTAGATTAAATAACTTCAGTTGGCCCACCTTCAAGTTTGCTGATTTTTTCTTAAAGATTTTATTTATTTACTTGAGAGTAAGCAAGCATGAGGCAGTGGAAGGGCAGAGGGAAAGGGAGAAGCAGACTCCCCACTGAGCAGGAAGTCTGATGCTGGGCTTGATCCCAGGATCATGACCTGAGCAGAAGATAGATACTTGACCTACTCAGCCACCCAGGCTCCCTAATTTTTTTTTTTATTTTTTTAAAGCTCAACTCTATTTAACCTTTCTGGTAACTTTTATTTTTTTCCCCTCATTTCAATTGTAGCACTTTTTTGTTGTTGTTTGTTTAAGATTTTGTTTATTTATTTGACAGAGAGAGCACACAAACGGGGGGAATAGCAGAGGGAAAGGGAGAAGCAAGCTCCCTGTTGAACAGTGAGTCTGATGTGGGACTTGATTCCAGGCCCCTGGCATTGTGACCTGAGCCGAAGGCAGACGCTTAACCAACTGAACCACCCAGGTACTCCTCAACTCTAACACTTTGGAACTCCATAATTTCTAGTTCTTTTTATGTTATGTATCTTTTTTATTAGAATACTTTCTTTGGCAAGGCATTTTTCTCATTTGTTTCTTTAATTCTTTGTACATGGTTTCCCTTCGTCTTTTAAAGATATCTATAAAGTAGCTGACATAAAGTCCTTCTCAAGTAACCCCAATACCTAGCTAGGCCTCTTTAGGAATGGTTTCTACTGACCATTGTTTATGTTTCTACTGACATTTTTTATGTGATCAGAGTATAAATATACTTTCCTAATTTTTGCATGCTTAGTCCTTTTTTTTTTTCCAGAAAACTTGACATTTTAAACAATATAAAGTGGCAGCTCTTCTACTGAATTTGCTGTTGCTTTCAATATTTCTGTTGTTTCTTTAGTGACCCTCCTAGACTAATTCTTTAAAGTGTATATTCTTTGTTGTTGAGGTCATTGAGGCCTGTGTTTGGTTACCTTAGTGGTCAGCTAATGGTTGGATGTAAATTTCTTTAAATATTTTAAAACAATAAGCTTCACAGTTTTACCAAGGTTATGTGTGGGGGCTGAGGGTAGGAAGTGGGGGTTTGGACCCACCTTTGTCATTTGGGCAGTTTACAACTCCACCTTCCCCTTAATTTCCTGATTGTTCAGAAACTCAAGATCAGACAGAAATAAGAGAGTAAAGTAAGGCTTTCCTAAGTCTTTTTTGGGCAGGCACAGGCTAGAAAGCATGTGGCTTTCTAGCTCCAGAGGAATACACTGGAGTATTTCAAAGTCTCCTATAGACATCATATTCCCCAGACTTTCAAGATGTTTGTCCAGTCTTTTGTTTGGTTCAGGGTCATGACTGCCTCAGGCAGCGGCAGTGATTAAACAACTGCTGCTGATTGCTTTGCTTTGACAAATATCATGGAGGTAAGTTTCTCAGTGAAGCACCTAAGGGTTAGACCACTTAAAGACAAGCTTTGTGAATGGGAATTTTTCAGAAAGCTGCTGGACAGGTCAACCAGTGATGCTTTTGGGAGGCAGGGTTTTTGTGGGAGTACCAAATATATGTTTTCCCTCCTTTGCCTGCCAGACTGCTGGTTTTCACTGCATGCATGGTTGTTAGACTTTCAGTTTTCAGTGCTTCTACAGATTAGAGGAGAGGAAGATGAAATGAAGACAAGTGAGGGGCACCTGGGTGGCTCAGTCAGGTAAGCTTCTACCTTTGGCTCAGATCATGATCCCAGGGTCCTGGATCCAGCCCCAGGTGGGGCTGCCTGTTCAGTGGAAAGTCTGTTTCTCCCTCTCCCTTTCCAACCACACTTCCTGCTTGTGCTCTCTCTCTGTTAAATAAATAAAATCTTAAAAAAAAAAAAGAAAAGAAATGAAGACAACTTAAAACATAAGAAAGCTCACTGTTCTTACTGACAATCAGCTGGTTTTCTTTAAATAAAACATACCTCAAAGTTTTATAGTCCTCTGCTTAATTTCTAGAGTTCTGAAAAGTTGATTTGACAATTATTTTTCAGTATTCTTTCTGCTTTTAAGGATTTTATTTTGAAGATCCTTACTTTACCGTTCTGGAAATGTTTCTCTCTTATGTAAGTATTAAAGTCTTTCTGAGAAAGACTTTAATAATCTTAAAAAGCGGAATTTAAAAATTGTGGAGAATAATAAGCAGTGGCTATTTACATGTAATCATAACACTTTAAGGTTTTTCTTTATAGAAAATACTGCCTATGGATCCATGTTATATTTTGGGTGGTCCATTACTATTGGTCCTACAGAGGTAAGACATGCCTATATAACATATTTGTGTGCATACAGATGAGGAGTAAAGTATTAAATCTTTGAAAGTTAAGTGCTCTTTTACCTATGTTACTTCATGAAGTCAGCAATTTCAAGTGAAAAGGAAATTTTTCCTCACTTACCTCCCCCTCAGTAAAGTCTGAGTGAGGATAGAAAGCTTACTTGCAAGTTAATATCTGTAGATAAACCATGTAATTAGTTCAGTTTTCAGCAGTTTTGCCTGAAAAATGTCAACAATGAAAACACTTAAGCATGGAATCAGAGACCCCCCCATAATACTCTCCCATGAAGTAGATGGCCTTTGATTAAAGGAAAACAATCAATAATGTATAGAATGAACTAAATCTGAGAGGAGAAAGCATGCAGCAATCTTGCAATCCAAATCTGCTATCCATTGCATTAAATACTACAGGACAGCCCCTTCTGTAATTTTGTCACTCTGAACTCAGTCAAGTCAAGATTCATTTCCCCACGGGGCGCTTGGGTGGCTCAGTGGGTTAGGCTGCTGCCTTTGGCTCAGGTCATGATCTCAGGGTCCTGGGATCGAGCCCCGCATCGGACTCTCTGCTCAGCGGGGAGCCTGCTTCCTCCTCTCTCTCTGCCTGCCTCTCTGCCTACTTGTGAAATCAAGAGCTGTCGAATAAATAGATAAAATCTTTAAAAAAAAAAAAAAAGATTCATTTCCCTCACTTTATCAATGAGCAGTGACCCTTCCAGAGTCCATTTGTATTCTCAGTGAAAAAAGTGAAAATCACTCTATTTTGGGCAAATATAAAATATCTTTATTACAGTACAGAAATACTATGAAGAAACACTGCAAATAAATTTTTTTGAAAATTAATATTAAAAAAAGATAAAATGTCTTAAAGAGTAGTTGGGAGGCTTAGAACTTATGTAAACAAAACATGCTCCACTATATGATGCTCACACTCCAGACAGGGAAAAAGAGATTCTGGCACTAGAACCTCTCCTCTGCAGCTCTGGATGGCCACATGTTTATGTAAGCCATCCCTCCACCATGCCAAAATGTGTCCTACAGAGCTCCTTTCTTTGTTCACTTCTAAATCAAATCTTCACTGGGTTCATTTCCTTGGTGTGCTCTAGCTTCAAGAGAGGCTGGAAAACAAGTTTTTGACTCCTTCTGTTGGGAGGTAGGACTTTTAAAATTAGGAACTCTGCAAATACAGAAGGAGTTCCAAAAGGTAGTGGATGTAAATTTAAAAAGACATCAAGAAAACATGCCTTCTACAAACAGTAATAATAGTTAACAACTGACATACACTGACGGTGCTTTTTGTTTTTATTTTTAATTTTATTTCTTTTCAGTGTTCCAGAATTCATTGTTTATGCACCACACCCAGTGGTCCATGCAATATGTGCCCTCCTTAATACCCACCACCAGGTTCACCCAACCTCCCGGCCCCCTCCCCTCCAAAACCCTCAGTTTTTCTCAGAGTCCACAGTCTCTCATGGTTCGTCTCCCTCTCCGGCTTCCCCCAACTCACTTCTCTTCTCCATCTCCCATGTCCTCCATGTTATTCCTTATGCTTCACAAATAAGTGAGACCATATGGTAACTGACTCTCTCTGCTTGACTTATTTCACTCAGCATAATCTCCTCCAGTCCCATCCATGTTGATACAAAAGTTGGGTATTCATCATTTCTGATGGTGTCATAATACTTCATTGTATATATAGACCATATCTTCTTTATCATTTCATCTGTTGAAGGGCATCTTGATTCTTTCCACAGTTTGGTGACTGTGGCCTTTACTGCTATGAACATTGGGATACAGGGGTGCCTGGGTGGCTCAGTGGGTTAAGCCACTGCCATCGGCTCAGGTCATGGTCTTAGAGTCCTGGAATTGAGCCCCACATCAGGCTCTCTGCTCAGCAGAAAGCCTGTTTCTCCCTCTCTCTCTGCCTGCCTCTCTGCCTATTTGTGCTTTCTCTCTTCAAATTAAAAAAAAAAAATGGGGTACAGATGGCCTTTCTTTTCACTACATCAATATCTTTGAGGTAAATACCCAGTAGTACAATTGTAGGGTCACAGGGAAACTCTATTTTTAATTTCTTAAGGAATCTCCACACTGTTTTTCAAAGTGGTTGCACCAATTTGCATTCCCACCAATAGTGTAAGATGGTTCCCCTTTCTCCACATCCTCTCCAACACGAGTTGTTTACTGTCTTGTTAATTTTGGCTATTCTAACTGGTGTAAGGTGGTATCTCAATGTGGTTTTGATTTGAACCTCCCTGATGGCTAATAATGATGAACATTTTTTCATGTGTCTGTTAGCCATTTGTATGTCTTCTCTGGAGAAGTGTCTGTTCATGTCTTCTGTCCATTTTTTGACATGATTATCTGTTGTGTGTGTTGAGTTTGAGGAGTTCTTTATAGGTCTTGGATATCAGCTCTTTGTCTGTACTGTCATTTGCAAATATCTTCTCCCATTCCCTGTTGCCTCTTTGTTTTGTTGACTGTTTCCTTTGTTGTGCAGAAGCTTTTTTTTTTTCCCAATTTATTTATTTTCAGAAAAACATTATTCATTATTTTTTCACCACACCCAGTGCTCCATGCAAGCTGTGCCCTCTATAATACCCACCACCTGGTACCCCAACCTCCCACCTCCTCGCCACTTCAAACCCCTCAGATTGTTTTTCAGAGTCCATAGTCTCTCATGGTTCACCTCCCCTTCCAATTTACCCAAATTCCCTACTCCTCTCTAACGCCCCTTGTCCTCCATGCTATTTTTGTGCAGAAGCTTTTGATCTTGATGAAGTCCCAGAAATTCATTCTCGCTTTTGTTTCCTTTGCCTTGGGAGACTTATCTTGAAAGAAGTTACGATGGTCAATGTCGAAGAGGTTATGGTCTATGTTCTCCTCTAGGATTTTGATAGATTCCTGCCTCATGTTGAGGCCTTTTATCCACTTCAGGTTTATCTTTGTGTATACTGTAAGAGAATTATTAAATTTCGTTCTTCTACACATAGCTGTCCAATTTTCCCAGCACCATTTATTGAAGAGACTGTCTTTTTTCCATTGTATATTTTTCCTGCTTTGCTGAAGATTATTTGACCATAGAGTTGAGGGTCCATATCTTGGCTCTTTACTCTGTTCCACTGTTCGATGTGTCTGTTTTTGTGCCAGTACCATGCTGTCTTGGTGATCACAGCTTCATAGTAAAGCTTGAAATCAGGCAACATGATGCCCACAGTTTTATTTTTCTTTTTCAACATTTCCTTAGCAATTCAGGGTCTCTTCTCATTCCATACAAATTTTAGGACTGTTGTTCCAGCTCTTTGTATAGTGTCAGTGGAATTTTGATCAGGATAGCATTGAAAGTATAGATGGCTCTAGGCAATATAGACATTTTAACAATGTTTATTCTTCTGATCCATGAGCATGGAATGGTCTTCCGTCTTTTTGTGGCTTCTTCAATTTCTTTCATAAGTGTTCTATAGTTCCTCGAGTAGAGATCCTTTACCTCTTTGGTTAGGCTTATTCCCAAGTATCTTATGGTTCTTGGTGCTATAGTAAATGGAATCAATTCTCTAATTTCCCTTTGTGTATTTTCATTGTTAGTGTATAAGAAAGCAACTGATTTCTGTAAATTGGTTTTGTACCCTGCCACATTACTGAATTGCTGTATGAATTCTAGTAGTTTGGGGGTAGAGTCTTTTGGGTTTTCCATATAAAGTATCATGTCATCTGTGAAGAGAGAATTTGACTTCTTCTTTGCCATATGAATACCTTCTATTTCTTTTTAATTGTCTGATTGCTCTTTCTAGGACTTATAGTACTATGTTGAAAAACAGTAGCAGGAGTGGACATCATTGTCATGTTCCTGATCTCAAAGGAAAGGCTGTCAGCTTTTCCCCATTGAGGATGATATTTGCTGTGGATTTTTCACAGACAGATTTTATGAAGTTGAGGAATGTTTCCTCTATCCCTATTCTTCTAATTGTTTTAATCAGGAATGGATGCTATATCTTGTCAAATGCTTTTTATGCATCAATTGAGAGGACCATGTAGTTCTTTCCTCTTCTCTTATTGATTTGTTCTATCACATTGATTGATTTGCAAATGTTGAAAGACCCCTGCATCTCAGGGATAAATCCCACCTGGTCATGGTGGATAGTCTTTTTAATCTGGAGGTGCTTTATATCCACATGCTCTCTTTAAAACAGTTCTTACTCCATGTACAAAAAAGTAAAATCAATCCTTACCTTACACCGTATAGAAAAATGGACTCAAAATAGATCAAAGACCTAAATTTAAGATCTAAAACTAAAAAACTCTTAGAAGAAAATATAGGATAAAAGCTTCCTGACTTTGGGTTTCACAAAGACTTCTTAAATATGACTCCCCAAAGTACAGGCAACAAACAAACAAAAACAAAAACAAACAAGAGGGACTTTGTCAAAATTGCAAACTACTGTGTATCAAAGGGTACAATCAATATATGCAAATTATGCATCTGATCAGGGGCTACTACTCAGAATACATAAAGATCATATATAAACACAACAGAAAAATCAAATAACTGGGTTTAAAAATGGGCAAAGGACTAGAGTAGTCACTGGAGAATAGACGATTCTCCAAAGAAGATACGCAAGATACGCAATGGCCAACAAACACATGAAATGATGCTAAACATTGCTCATCATTAGGGAAATAAATACAAGTTCAAACCACAGTGAGATACTGCCTCATACTCATTAGAATGGGTACTAAGGGGGGGGGGGGAGACAAAGTTCAAAGTACAGAGCACCAGAAAAGAGAAAAATAATTCAGAAGAGAGGCAGAGAGTGCTCCTGGATGATTCTGCAGAGAACAGACCAGCTGTGACTCTGAGGAAACTACCTAAGGCATGGAGAAAGAATCACCAAAAAGGATCAGAGGAAATAATATAAAACAAGAAAACAAATAAACAAAATCCCCTCTCATTTGGTAAGAGAGGCACCAAAATGTTTCAACAGGTTTGTTGCAAGATAGTAGTTATAAAAGGAAAAAGTCAGAATTTGCATCTAAGTTTCTTTGATTCACAAAGCCTCACACTCTCCATGAATACCACTGTTCTAACTCAAAGAGAATTAGTTACAACTTTTTAAACCTTTATCTTTATAAAGAACCATGTTGTGAGAAATATGTTATTTTTTTAAATCCACAGAGAAGCTTTCAGTGTCATTTCTTAGAGGTATCTATTACATAAAAATGATTCATCACTGTTACTACCCAATTGAATCTTACTGGAATAATATTTCTATGGAGTTCAGTAAATTTTCTTGCTGGCTAATTTTCACAGTACTACCATTCTTTGAGGACTAAATGATTATTTCCTAATTGATCATAAGTTTCCTTCTTGAGCTAACTATCTACAATTGACACAATAGAGAGCCCAGGATTTTAAATTCATAAGAATAGTTTCTCCTTAGAGAACCAAAATATGAAAGAAAGATCACAGAACTGACATTGATCACAGTGCATTATTATTCCTGTGAGTGAGTAAAACATGGCTTTTCTGAGAAAGTTCAGAAGCCGAAGCAGATAACCTCTATGGATTTGTCTATTCAAGTTTAAATTACTTCTATATTCAAAAAAATTCAATAGAAAAGCACCTTCTTGACACTGCTCAGAAAATGTTATGGATTTCCCGCAGCAGTATGTACTTATTGTTGACCTACAGTTAGTCTTACAGTTTATTTTCTCTATTGTGTTGGCTTGTATCACTGGGCTCATATGTTACAATTCTTACAAAATATAATCAACATTCTTTATTCATACTAAAATTTCACAAATAAAGTATCAATCAAGTTGAAGAAGTGGCGCTTATGGTTTTCTGGATTTTCTAATGAAAATCTGTTTTAACCATAATGCATGTCAAACATACATTAAGATTAGATGATTGATTTCCTTTTTAATTTATATCAGTTAGTGTCATAATCTCTCATAAAACATCAAAAGACTTATTCCTTAATAATAAAAATATTATGTAATAAACTAAGGTATATTACTTTAAATGTTGCTCATCATTATATAATACTAATGAAATGAAATACAGCAGGGTCCAAATGCATGAAAATTATAAACCCCTGCAAATTCTGTTTTGCTTTATAGGCTCTTTTCAAATTAGATGATGATTTGCTGGGACAACTAGAATTCTAATTTATTTTCATACTTATATTTACTGCAACTATTTTTATGTATTTAGAACTGTTTTATATTTCTAGCACCTATTATTCTAATAAATCTCTGTTAGGCTCACTTTATGACTCATTTTTAATTTAAATATAACTAGATACGTCCCCATAACTTAAGAAAATGATCATGTTATGATCTTATTTTTAAAAAATCAGGATGCTATATTATAGGACTATAACTTCATTATGAAGTAAAAAGTAAAGCTTAATGTTTGAAATGATGGGATTACTAACGATTTTTATTTTCTTTATATCTCTTGTAATTTAAATTCCACAGTGAATATATTTTTTAAAAAATCATTATGGTAAATCCTAAGTATATATAATAGTAGAAAGGTAAATACAATAAACCTCAGGTACTGATCATTCATTTCAACAATATAAAGCATGATCAATGTTGTCTTCTTTATATTTCAACCCTCTTCTCCCCATTGACCACCTGCTACTGACTGGAACCAATGTATTATTTTGGAGTCAATGCCAGACATCACTCTTCTGTAAACATTTGTGGTTGTTTTTTTTTTTTTTTTTCCCTAAAAAAATAAGGGCAACCTTTAGTACATTGACAGTATATATAACAAAATTAATAACTCCTTAATATCACCAAAAATCATTTTAGTTTTTAGATCTCTGATGCATAAAGATTTTTATATAGATTGTGAAATCAGAAATAAACAAGATCTAATATTGAATTTGGTTGATCGGTCTTTTAAGACTTTTTTATTCTATAACATTATTTCTCCTTGGCTTTTTCCTTGAAATTATTTCTTGAATAACTAACTTTAGTATTCTGTAGTGTTTCTCATATTCTGATTCTGGAATTTGCTAATTCCATCCCTTGTGCTGTTTTACTCTAGTATTTCCTGATAATTGTTACAGTTACTTTTAGAGCCTTGATAAATATTTGAGTAATAGTCTATTTTTTAACAATTTATACTTTATATGCAGAATTTAGTAATTCCTATAGCATCCCACCAAGAAATACAATTTCTTTTTTTTTTTTAAGATTTTATTCATTTATTTGAGACAAAGAGTAAGGGGGGCGGAACAGGAGCATGGGAAGAGGCAGAGGGAGAGGGAGAGGGAGAGGGAGAAGCAGACTCCCAACTGAAATGGGACCCTGCTGTGGGCTCAATCCCAGAGTCCTGGGATCATGACCTGAGCCAAAGGCAGATGTTTAACTGACTGAGCTACCAAGGCACCCCAAGTGATGCAATTTCTTTTTTATATATCTGAAATAATGTGTTCATGTGTTCCTATCCACTCTTTACAAAATTTCCATCTGAATTTCACAAATGGTTGAAGATTGCTTGATTTCATTATTCATTTAAAGGCTACAAGATTATGATATTCTAATTTTCTGATGTTTCTTCATTTGTTAACTAAATATGTCTATAAATAAGAATGTTCCCTAATGAACAATATGGCTATCCTATCATAAAGCACTAATGACAGGATAAACTTAAGGTTTTTCTTTCGTTTGTATACCAATTTTTAAAACAATGAGGTGGTTCAACGTCCTCACACAAACTCAACCAATGGATCCCTGTGGTACCTGCTATGTACTTACCAATTTACACATATTTGTAATTATTATGCTGTTGAAAAGGCCAGTGGATATCCTTTCATCTTTGCTACAGGATCTGTCAGACAAGATCCCAATAGTCTTTGGTAGCTTGAATATGTCCATATGCAATGAACTGAAAAGACTTATACTAGTAAATATTGTCTTTAAATCCATTTCACAAGCCCTATAGAAAACAAATGTCAATATTTTCTTTTACCTTATTTAACTTATTTTAAATTTTTCATTGGAAAAACATGCACAGGGTCAAAACAAAATAGATTTAATATGTGCACATATTTTTGTTCTGCCATCCAACTCTACCCAAGTTCTGCTGCCCCCACTTTATAGATATATCAATGTCTTCAGATAATAATTTTATTTGGAATTATCAGCTTTGCATATTGTATACTGCTTAACTCAGTTAAGTCAAATACATCTCTGTTCACTTTCTTCTCAACATACTGATTTTATTAAGTTTCTGGTTTATAATCTCTGTAACATCAGATATTTCTTCTTCTAACAAATATAGGCACTACTATTCCTATACCCTTGCTTTTCTATTAACTGTTAAGTAACAGTTTAGCAATTAAATCTTCTAAGTTTGTATTTAAAGTTCACTATGACTAATTTTATTTGATAGAGGAAATGTTTCTGTGTGGAACTTGGCTAAGTATTTGCTGATTCACTTTTGTCATTTTAAAATAAAGAATGTGTCCTAATTGTGACCAGCTTGCTCTGAATTATTTATTTGTATATAACTCATTTTATATTTTCATTTTTTCCATTTGGTTATTGTCTCCTATATTATTTCCTTTTCTTTTACATTTTTGCTTATTTTAGTACTCTTAGTGTGCTAAAGGAAAACTACAAAGATGTAGAAAAACTTTCTTTAAAAATGTAAAGAAAAGAAAGAAAGAAAGCAGTAGGGAGAAATCTTTTGTACTCTGAAACAGGTGATTAAGTCATTTCTGTTTCCACAGAAAGGGGAAATACACCTTTGCTATTGTTACTTCAAAAAAAAATGGATCGAGGAAATTTAATTTTATTATCATTAATAAGTAAATATTGCATTTTTCTACAGTTTCTGTGATAATGTCAACTAGCAGCCATGTGATGAAAACACAGTATTTAAAAATTTAATATAAAAAATATTTTCTAGCCATATAGTTTTCTCTCACCTAGTGCCTGATTTTATCTCTCAGCTCAGAGATGAGTATCATTTCAATTATTAATACTATATGGAACCATGTTTTCACTTCAAGGTGTGCTGAGTTAGTGACAGTTAATGTACTTGGAAAGTATATTATTTTCTACTGCAATGATGATTTTAAAGTTCTCTGTGGATTTCTTCACGGTAAGTTGTACCCTAGTTCTGTCACTGGGTAGAATCCAAGACCTACCCTTTACCATCCACCTGCTTGGACTCACTAACCTTCATCTTACATTTTTCCCTAAGTCTTCTTTCCAGCTCACCTCTTCACTCAGGCAAATCATCCCCCAAACCACCTCTCAGGTGATAGTAACTGCCTTGATAAGACCTCCCATCAGCCCAGACCACTCAAGCCTTTTGAGCTAAATCCATTACATCCACCTGTATTGATGGACCATGGAGTGACCCCTGGAATGACGACCATTTAGCTTTCCTCCTTATAATACTAAATACTAAATCTCCACCCAAGGAGGAGCCTCAGCGTCATTCACATAACATACAATGTATGTATAGGCATCTTTCCTTAAAGCACATGAATGACCTTATGCCCACCTCTATCTAAATATTCACCATAGCACTCAACAAAATGTACCCATTCACCCTCTCTCAGGGAGTCACTACTTTGGAAGCTAGTCCACGAGATCTCCTTACTTAATGCAAATAAAGTTTACTTCATGGGAAAACTCCACCTGGTGTACATATGACTCACTAAAGAGCAAACTCACGTTCGTTCAGCTTCAGTTCTATAAAAGGTGAGGTCATAATTATAAGTGCTCTTCTTTTTACCAAGAGCATTAACATTTTAGTATAAAGGAAAGTACTTCTGTCCAGTTCAGTATAAACTTCCTCTCTCATATCCTAACATTCTAATGATTTGTTACGTAGGACATCACTTGGCTGCTGCTTTCTACCCATCTCATCCATGAATAATGAATAAACAAAACTAAAATGCAAAATTTTAAGTGGATTATGATTGGTCTCAAGCATTTAGAGAAATTCGGATTTCACTATGTGATTACTCAACTCTGGATAATTAACCTACCAGATTTCAGTCAGAATATACTCTCTGGAGATTTCTGAGGAATAAGTCAGCCTTAACAAGGAGTATACCACAATCTACAATTTGCTTTTTAAAACTATGTCCTTGTCTCTTCCATGAAGGCCCAAACCAAAAAAAATCAACTCAGCCAAGTTAGGAGAGCTCCACTTCCTTCTCCACATCTGCATCCCTTTATTTTTTATTTTGGCTGCAAAAGCCAAATATGATTTAGAGAAGACTTTAAGTAATGTTTCTATCCAAGAGGTAAGGCAGTCCAGAGTTCTTCATTTCTGATCAGATAATGAAATGTAGACCCTAACTGACACTCAGAAGATTGAGTGGGGATTGACATTTACAAAGTGTGTTTCCTATATTATCAAACCCTTGGGGTATATGTCAATAGTACCTGAGAAGTCAAATGGAATACTCTGTAAGGAACAGAGGCCTGATCCCAACCAGAATCAAGAATTTCCTCTGTATCACAGGCTGAGAAATGTGATTCAGCCAGAATATAACCCCCCAAATACTAAACATTATTCAAACCATTTTTGATCTAAAAAGTTGGGGAGTTTCTCAGCAAGGCTTCTTGTCTTATAAAGCTTTACATACTATGATGACATATGACTGGCACGTTCAAAGAATAAAACAAGGCAGATAAACTATAGAGTGTTCAGGGTAGATATAAGAGCTGAGGTACTGAAGGCAGGGATAAGGATTGTGTGACTATAGGTGAAACTATAATGGCCTTGAACAAGTATACAAAAGGGAACAAAAATATGAAAAGAATATATTAAAGAAAATTTTGGTACCCTTGGGCAAAGGAAATGGATAATCTCAGAAATGGGAGTAAAGGGGTAAAGATAAAACTTGGAGATTTTCCATGAAAGTCTGTGAGATGAAGACTGAATATTATTACCCATTGTAAATAAAAGTGCTAAAAGTCACAGAGACAAGGAGTAGAGTGTTAATAAGGAAGTGGTTAAAATGGTAAACCATGTGAATTTAGTCTTTTCTGGGAGACAAGTAGATGGTGGGTCCAAAGCAGATGTTGACTGAGTTATTACTATTTTTTTTAAAATTCTAGATATAAAGTGGAAGGTATAAAATAATGGAAGGGCAAAATTAAAGCTTTTGGGCTAACAGTTGGAAGAGGAAGTGCACATTTTTTAAAAGGATGTTTTTAAAAACATGTAAGATAGAATGAATAGCACAGGTAAAATTTCAACCTTGGATAAGACTATTCTAATATTAAATGCCATAAAATTAAATGCAATTAAAAGCAAATTGACTATACTTTTTTTTTCCCCTCATGAGTGATTTATTCACAACTGATTTATAGAGTTTTGCATAAATTAGATATGTATATACATAGATGTTTTTAGACTTTATTAACACTTTAATTATTTTAACAATTATTCTTTTAAAAAGAAAGCTCTTTCTTTGCTTTTTTTAATTCTTATTTTACAATATGGTATGTATACTCAGCATATTCAAATTAAATACATGGATTTTTTTTTTTAAATCCAGCCTCATTTTAAAATTCCAAACATTTGAGCCGAACTGGTTAAAGCTAAACATTTCTCTGAGTGAAATAGTCATCATTTTTTGGTAAGGTCCAACAGTTTAGAGCTCTATATGATATCAGCATTCTCATACACACTTTGTTTTATTTGATAGTTATTGATGTACACATGTCATGTCTTCTTTTAGTAATGAATTTCCTAAAAAGAGCTTCATCCTATTTTTCACATGTCTCTTACATGTTTGGCATTCAAAATGCATTAATTATTTCACAAATGAATTAAATAACTGAAATGCCAAAGGGCTTGTGAAAGTGGTCCATTAGAGATGCAGGTTTAAGGTGTGCTGTTGTAGTAAAGCTGAAAAAATGTGAGCCCTGAGCAGCAAGCAGTAGTTGTCCAGCTTGTTGGTTTCAAAAGCTAGCGTCCAGGGGCACCTGGATGGTTCGGTGGGTTAAGCCTCTGCCTTCAGCTCAGGTCATGATCTCAGGGTCCTGAGATCGAACCCTGCATCAGGCTCTCTGCTCAGCGGGGAGCCTGCTTCCCTCTCTGCCTACTTGTGGTATCTCTCTCTCTGTCTGTCAAATAAATAAGTAAATCTTAAAAAAAAAATTTAAAAAGCTAGTGTGCAAAAAAGGAAAGCAAAGATGCAGAAGTACAAAATACTGTAAATACTGTTTTTGTTCTTTTGATTTGAGTTTTTGGCGCTCCTGTTCTCTTTTTGAGAAATTTTGTTAGAGTTTAAATTTTCCTTTCTGCCTAAGTTCAGCTGAGTTTCTGTCAAATGCAATGAAAGACTCCTGAATAATACATCATGTCTCAATTGAAGGAATTCCTCCAGGTATTGTTAAAATATATGTTAGAAAGTGATGAATTCCAAAGAACAACTGTCGTTAAGAACTTTGCATTTGCAATATGCAGGAAAGAAATCAGTATTCCTTAATACCTGGTACCATAAAATGTTTATTCTGGCCTCAGTATGAGCATATTACATAAATAGCATTTTTTAAATATCTTTATGTATTACTCTCCTGGAAAGTCCACCAAATAGACTTAAGATATAACAAAATTAGTTTTACTACAAGATACATCATTTGTAGAGTAAAATAATAAACATCTTATTTTTAAACATAATAGACATTCACATGCCTATCTCACAACCTAATAAATATAATTTATCAATATTTTGAAGCTCCCTCTGTGCCTTTCTATAATCAATCTCTTCCAACTTATAGCCTACCCTAATATGAAAATTACCATGAATTTCTGGTTGATCATTATTTGTCTTTCCTTATAATTTACCATATATATGATAAAAGGCACATATGATTAAATTTTCCCTGCTTATGATTTTAGAAAATCATTTTTAAAATGGAATCACACTATTCAGTCATTAAAAAAGAAAAGAAAATCTTACCATTTACAAAAACATGGATGAGCCTTGAAGGCGTCAGCTATGTGAAGTAAGTCAGAGAGAGAAAGACACATACCATTTGATCTAACTTACATGTAGCATCTAAAAACAAAACAAAACTAAAACCAAACTCATAGATACACAGAACAGTTGCCAGAGGTAACGATTGGGGCTGGGTGAAATGAGTGAAGGTGGTCAAAAGGTACAAACTTTCAGTTATCAAACAGGTAAGTCATCAGGATATAATGTACAGCATGGTGAAAAAAACAACATAAAATATATCATAATCACAGCATGTAAATTCTTCTTTGGCCTGCTTTTATCATTTAATATCATGGGATTTTTGTTTTGCTTTTTTAAAGATTTTATTTATATATTTGACAGAGATCACAAGTAGGCAGAGAGGCAGGTGGGGAGGGGTTGAGGGGGAAGCAGGCTCCCTGCTGATCAGAGAGACCAATGCAGGGCTCGATCCCAGGACCCTAAGACCATGACCTGAGCTGAAGGCAGAGGTTTTACCCACTGAGCCACCCAGGCACCCCCAATATCATGTTTTTGAATTTCATTTCTACAATTGTAGTTCATCGTGCTTTCTAAATACAAATTATTTAGCCATTCATTTGATTATTGATGTTTTTGACTCATTCTAGTCTCTTGATATCAATAATAATGCTGTAATGAAATATTCCTGAACATGTTTCCTTAAGTATACATATAATATTATCTTGGGTGTGTTCACCAAGGAGAAGGATTACTGAGACACAGAGTGTGCACATTTTTAAGGTAAGCACACAGAACTAAATTGCTTTCCAATTAAGGTTGAATCAGTTTATACTCCTCACCTGAGAATATAAAAATCTCTGTTGCTCCATTTCATAATAACATTTATTATTGTCTTTATTTTTTTTAAGATTTTATTTACTTATTTGACAGACAGAGAGAGAGAGATCACAAGTAGGCAGAGAGGCAGGCAGAGAGAGACGGGGAAGCAGGTTCCCTGCTGGGCAGAGAGCCAGATGTGGGGCTCGATCCCAGGACTTTGAGATCATGACCTGAGCTGAAGGCAGAGGCTTAACCCACTGAGCCACCCAGGTGCCCCTATTATTGTCTTTAAATGTTTGCCAGTGGAAACAGAATATTATTTCAGGTATTTTTAATTGTATTGGCTCTGAAAATAATGGGGCTAAACATACTTTCTCATGTTTATGGAAAATTCATCTTTTCTTTTCTGTAAAATGCCTATTCATTCCTTCTACCTTTCTATTAAATTGTCTTTTTTGCTTATGGATTTCCAATATTTTCAAATATTTATACTTTATGATTATATGTGTTATAAATATCTTTTCCGGAAAGGTAGTTTGTCTTTTCAGTTTCTGTAAGGAACTATTGGACTAAGCACAGTTCATATATTTAAAATTAGTTAATCAGTTTTTCTTTATACTGTTTTTTTCTGGATGTTTAAAAAGTTCTTTCCTACCTCTAAGTCATAAGATAATCTCTTATATGTACTTTTGAAGATTTATTTATTTATTTGAGAGAGAGAAAATGTGTGGAGAGGTGGAGGGGCAGAGGGAAAGAGAGAATCTTAAACAGACTACTTGCCAAGTTGGGAGCCTGATGCAGGGCTCAGTACTATGATCCTGAGATGATGACTGAGCAGTAAGCAAAGTCAAAGGCTTAACCAACTGAGTCACCCAGGCACCCCTCTCTTATATGGTTTTTAATATTTTTCATACCTTGGCTTTTTACACTTACATTTATAATCTATCAGAAACATATTTTTTGTACTGTATTTTAGTACAAATATAATTTCACTTTTTTCCATGTAGATAAACAGTTCTCCAGCATCACATACTGGATAGTCCCTTTACCCACTGATCACTGGTACAAGCTCTTCTATGTTGCAATTTTTCAAAAAATCAGGGGTATCTGCGTGGCAGAGCCAGATAAGCATCTGACCGTTGGTTTTGGTTCAGGTCATGTACTCAGGGTCAGGCCCCACAATGGGCTCCACACTCAGTGTGGAGTCTGCCTGAGTTGCTCTCTCCCTCTCCTCTGCCCATCCCTGCCCTGCACACTCACACACACACATACACACACACACACTCATCTCTCTCTCTCTCAAATAAAATAAATAAATCTTTAAAAAAATCATAGTGTGTTTGAGGTTTCTATTATGTTGCATTTGCAAGTGTGTTTCTTCTGTGAAAACCACAAATGCCTTTGTTACTTTAACTTAATAATCACTCTTAATATAAGCTATGACTTAGGTTCATTGGCCCAAAGAATGTCTAACCTCTTTGCCTTTCATTTTCATATAAACTCTATAATTAATCTGTCACATTTCTCAGGAGCACCCAAAGAAAACTGTTCAGATCCATATTGGAATTGTCTTAATTAGAATCGAATTTCCTGAGAATTGACATTAAGTATAGAATTTTCCCATTAATGAACACTATTTGTTTGTTTATATGTTAATGCCTTTCAAGAAATATTAACCGATTCTGGGGCGCCTGGGTGGCTCAGCGGGTTAGGCCGCTGCCTTCGGCTCAGGTCATAATCTCAGGGTCCTGGGATCGAGCCCCGCATCGGACTCTCTGCTCAGCAGGGAGCCTGCTTCCTCCTCTCTCTCTGCCTGCCTCTCTGCCTACTTGTGATCTCTCTCTGTCAAATAAATAAATAAAATCTTTAAAAAAAAAAAAAAGAAATATTAACCGATTCCTACCAAAGGTTTCTCACATTTTTAGTTTGATTTATTTCTGTATCTTATTTTTTTTTAAGATTTTATTTTTATTTCTTTGACAGACAAAGATCAGAAGTAGGCAGAGAGGCAGGCAGAGAGAGAGGAGAAAGCAGGCTCCCCTCTGAGCAGAGAGCCCGATGCGGGGCTCGATCCTAGGACCCTGAGATCATGACCTGAGCCGAAGGCAGAGGCTTTAACCCACTGAGCCACCCATGCACCCTTGTATCTTATTTTTTGTTTGGATTTAATTATATTAAATTTTTAACTGTTTGTTACTATTACTATTGTATAAAATTGTGATTGATTGTGTGTGTGTGTGTGTGTGTGTGCTGGTGACTTCATTGCCTCTCAAATTTTTTCACTGCCTTTTCATTTGTATCAAAATCCAAAGCTATGTGCCTCTAGAAAAATGTATTTCTGAGGCATTATTAAATGCAGCTGTGGGCATGGTACTATTTCTCCAGGTTAGTTATAAACAATTAGCAGAAATGTGGCACCGAGTCCCCAGGTAGTCTCTTTACACTGAAGGGGTTATCCCTCCTCTCACTTTCTCTTATTCCTGCATTCTGAACTTTGGACTCAATGACTGGATGTTCCCACTAAAGATGGTAGAGGGAAAAAAATGGACAGAATGTAGGCTCTGATAATACTGGATCTTTTACACTTGCCTGCAAAACCGACCTCCACCCTCCTTTTTATGTAAGAATAAGTCCAATCTCTGTTTTTCCCAGAATGAAATTCTTAACCCTTACATCAATGGATTTTAATTGTGATAGTATCTGCACTTAAGAAGAAAAGTCTGTAAGTAAGACTAAAGTCAGGAGAAAAATATGGAATATATTTTTTTGTTAAATTACAAGTCATTTCCAAATAAGAAAAAAATTAGCAGACTTTTGTTTTCTAAAATAGCTCCATTTATGAAATTGGCTTAATTCAAAAAAAAAAGTGCCATTAAGTGCAAAAATGACTGAGACATGATGAATTGTTTTCTATAGACTCTCAACCAATAGTAAGAAGATTTCCCCTATGTTTTTATTATTGTTTATATTAACCTTAAAACTCCAAAAATCAAGTTGAGACTTCACATATTTTACTTCTCTTAAGGGAAAACATGTGTTTGTTATCAGCCAGCAGCAATGAAACATTTTCTTTGTCAAGACACTTGCCATTTTAAAGCTGTACAATACGAAGCATCATTATAAAATGAAGCATTCAAGTGCTGATGATCTGTTTCCTCTCTATTGACAACTAAGAAAGGCTAAAGTTGTGCAGCTGTTACATTCCCATGATGCATGTACTTTTACCTTTATACAAACTAGGCAACTATTTCTTTGGTATGCATAGGCTCAGAAGACAGGCACAAAATAAAGTTCCTGAAACATTCTTTGAAATTTTTTTTTATAGAATCTCCTCTCCCTAACGCTCACTGGTTTGAGAAAGAAAAATAAATGGATGATTCATGAAGGTTAAACATTGCCAGCTGATACTTTTTACTAGCTGCAGATGGAGCAGTTTCTTTTTAAAAGCAAAGTTCAAGTCTTCACACAAACAACAATTAGAAAAGTTAATGAGTCTCATTTTATTTAAACAATTTTAGTTCAGCTGTGAGAAGCTCAGCTACTGACTATGTTATGAGACACTGTATTTAATTAAATGTTGTTTCACAAGAGGGCAGCTGAATATACTCAATTTTCCAGCATTAAATTTGTTTATACAGACTTCCGTTCAGCACACTTCTTATCACCTGCTGGCCTTCCTATTTTTTTTTTTAATATTTATTACTTTCCTAGACCATCTCTCAGATTTATTTATCATGAAAGACATATGCATCACCTGCCTTCTATATGCTAAATACTGATAAAGCTCAGGAACATACATTTATAATAGAGTGCTCAATGATGAAAGACTTGAAAATCAGTATATCATTTGAGTATTAATGCTATTAGAAGTACACAAAGTGATCAGAGTAAGTCATGATTTACAGAATATGCCTCCGAGGTAAGTATAGCATAGTTTCAGCTATCTCATGATGCTTGTGGAAATTTGAAAAATTAATCTGCCATTCAATCATTAAAAACAAGGTATTTCAAACCAAAATTTATAAGAAGACATGGAGAAGTGAAAACAATTCGATCTTATAATGATTTGGCCAAAGTTTTCCTATTTAGGTCAAATTTTGCTTTCATTAAAGTATATCTATGGTATGTGATTGTGGTATGAAAAATATGTTTAGAAACTGTAATTTTTGACTACTTGGAAATATTTTTCTGTATTTTAAAAAGTCTAATGAAAAGTATGGAATGAAGTTTTGTTTCATTTTGTTTTGTTTTTTGTTGTTGTTTTTTTAAGATTTTATTTATTTATTTGAAAGAGAGAGAGATCACAAGTAGGCAGAGAGGCAGGCAGAGAGAGAGGGAGAAACAGGCTTTCCACTGAGCAGAGAGCCCAATGCAGGGCTTGATCCCAGGACCCTGAGATCATGACCTGAGCCGAAGGCAGAGGCCTAACCCACTTAGCTACCCAGGCGCCCCTGAAGTCTCATTTTATATCAAATATATTAAATGTAACTATTAATACAACAAATGTTATGCTGCATTAACAGACACACCTAAATTATATTTTATAAATACCGAGTAACAAAAACAGAATGCTGCTATTCCAAAGATGTTTTAGAAAAATTCAGATTTTCTGAAGAAAAAAAAATATGTGTAATAAATAAGTGGAAAAAGAAAACAGGAGCAGTCAATGGCAGAGGGCTTTGTAATAATTACCAGAACTCTGGTAGTTAAAAGTTTGTTTATCTTCTTATGGGGAAATCACCCAGGAATTCAATTGATTGTTGCTTCAAAGTCCCTGATTGATGGGTCAGATCTTATAAGAAAGTCAACTTGTTAATCCATTAACATGTTGGTCTTGAATATCTAATAAATAGAGATCACAGATGCTGAAAACAATAGATTATTTTCCCCTAATTAAAAAACACCTTTCGATTTTCACAGAATTTTAGATATACAAGAATCTATAAAAATAACAAGTACTGATGAGGATATGGAGAAATAGGAACTCTTATGCTCCACTGGTGGGAATGTAAATTGGTGCAACCACTATGAAAAACAGTATGAAGTTTCCTCAAAAGATTAAAAATAGAACTACTATATGATCCAGCTATTCCACCTCTGGGTATTTATCCAAAATAATAATAACAGTAATAATAATAGTAATAGCATCAAGCCAATGAGATATATGCATCCTTATGTTCACTGCAGTATCCTTTACAAAAGCAAAAATAAGGAAGCAAACTAAGTGTTCACTGAAAAATGACCAGATAAATGGATACATGGATAAAGGATGTGTGTCTATATACATATACATATGTGATGAACATATATACACACACAATATGTATATGTATACACACACACACTCACACAATGGAATATTACTCAGCCATAAAAAGGAATGAAATCTTGCCATTTGCAACAACATGAATGAACAAAGAGAGTATTATGTTAAATGAAACAAGTCATACAGAAAAAGAAAAATGCTGATGAATGAATGATTTCATTTATATGTATACAGGGTGTGGCAGGAGGTTGTTTCCTCATAAAGACCTCTGTTGCACTTACCTTGAGTTTGTAATCTTGGATATGGGCCTTTGTTTCTACACAGTCACATTTATAATGCTGCTCCAAATTTCTAATCCATTATAAGTCGATTTGTTTACCTAAAATATGACACCCCTAAACTCCTTCTAGGATTTCTGCATTGAATTCTCACAGCCCAAACCACTCCCTTGCTGTCACCTCTAGTCTTAAGTACTGTGCTATCTTTAATCTGTTCATCTGTAAAATTGTAAAATACTTCCCTAAACTCTAATATATGTTTCTACACCAATTTTGCATAATTTTTACTGGAGAATAGTCTTGAATTCTTCTTAAATGGCAACCTTATTTCTTGGTTCTATACTCATTCAGTATGAGTTCTGTTCTGTCTTTTGATTTTTGCCTTGGTGATCCTAGCTCAACTCATATTCCTCAGAACTATGCCTTTGCTCAGATGTTGAAAGAAAAATCATTTCCACTATTTACTCTCTAGTATCTGTCAGCAGCCCACATCGGCCTGAAACATATATATGGGTTAGCAAACACATAGAGGGCAAAGACTTTGAGTTATAGAAAACAAGAACACTTATCATTTAATGTAAACGAATACTTACTAAAAATCCATTATGCTCAAGACACTTTACTAGGCACCTATAATAGATCTATAATCATTATATTTATCTTGATTTATTGTACCTTTAGAAAATAATAGCTTTCAAGATCATTTTTAACATGTACAGCATGCAGGGATATTAATCTACCCAACTACCTAGAAAGTGTCTACCTATGAAAGAGAGTTAGTATTGTATCTGATACTTTTGCACTTTAAAAGCTATAAAAGGTCAAGAAGAGTTGCCACGCGCAAAATATTTTAAACAATTCATGATGTTGAATGTTTACAATGGCTTCACTCTATAATCTCCAAGAAGCTGAGGATATAAATAATGTAATATATAAGAAAATGTTATGTATTACAACTATTTCTAACATTTAAGTAAATGGAAAATAGAAATAATAAAACATTCAGGATGGGGATAAAGTTGAGGGAAAGATTTTTACTTTGAATTTGTGTTACTTGAATATTTTAAATAATATTTTACTTTAATTATTACTTAGAAAATGACATATTACAATGAAAAGAAAACCAAGGAGTAAGTTCTTGATAATTATATTTTGAAAGCATAAAGAATTGATAATGTCCACTATAAATATTTAAAAGTAAAAGCTAAAAGAATATTGCAGTGGCTCATAATCCCATCAACCACTCTTCTAGCCTTTCTTTATTTTTTTTTAAGATTTTATTTATTATTTTGAGAGAGAGAGAGAGTGAAAGAGCATGAGAAGGGAGAAGGTCAGAGGGAGAAGTGGACTCCCCATGGAGCTGGGAGCCCAATGCGGGACTCGATCCTGGGACTCCAGGATCATGACCTGAGCGAAGGCAGTCATTTAACCAACTGAGCCATCCAGGAACTCCTAGTCTTTCTTTTTCTTGCCTTTTTTTTTTTTTTTAAGATTATAAATTGTAGTAAAACTTTCCATGGTTTTTATTCTGTATTTATCACTGTTTTTCCTTCAGTCTTTACCACCCATATTAAAACTATATTTTCTATTCCTTTTTTTTGTATAAGTTCATCAACATGGTTAGGATGCTTTTGTATTTCATAACTTTGAGAGCAAAATAACAATTCCAGCAAATTCTCTGTAAAACTCCAAGGTTATATGATTCAAATTATGTTTATGACCAGAGGGCCAATTTGTTGTTTTAGTTCTCCAGCCAGTTGTTCATCTCTTATTTTCTTTCTAACACAAGTATTTATCTTGGCTGTATTTGTTTTTAATAGGTTTTTTCTTTTTTGTTATTTTCCACACAACTTTTGAGCCATATCTCAATTTAAACCTTAACACTGAGCCTAGATTCCCTCTTTCCCTCTCCTTTTGCCCCTCCCCCCTCAAATAAATAAATAAATCTTAAAAAAGAAAATAAAAGGGGCACCTAGGTGGCTCAATTGGTTGAGTATTTGACTCCTAATTTAGGCTCAGGTCATGATCTCAGTGTCCTAGAATCCTGCCTCAGGTTCTCTGCTCAGTAGGTGGGGAGGGAGGGAAGGTCTGCTTGAGATTCCTTCTTTCCCTCACCCTCTGTTCCTCCCTCTACCCTCTCTCTCTCAAATAAATAAATAAATAGTTAAAAAAAAACCTTATCTTAGATTATCCATCTCTCTTAACCTTACTGTATATTCAACTTCACTGTCTACCCTTATTCCATGTCCATTCATAAAAGAATTATTAGAAATTTCGTCATTATCCAACCTCAGTGATTCTTCTATATTCACCCCTTAATAAACTATTCTTTAAGAAAAAAAAAAGATCATATTTATTTATTTATTTGTCAAAGAGAGAGAGAGAGAGACACCACAGGCAGGGGGAGAGGCAGGCAGAGGGAGGGGAAGGCTCCCTGCTGGGAGTCTGAAGTGGAACTAGATCCCAGGACTGGGATCATGACCTGAGCTGAGGGCAGTCACTTAACCAACTGAGCCACCCAGGTGTCCCACCCTTTAATAAATTACTCCTATGCTTAAAAATTTTAATTCATTTAAATTCCATTATTGGTTTTAAATGTAATAATATATTCATCCAACAAATACTGAAATACTCATCATGTTTGAAACTATGTGTGAAGTACTGGGTGTACTCTGGTGAATGAAACAGACAGGGCTTAATCCTCTGGAGTTTACAGTGAAAGGAGGAAGGCAGACTCCAAGCAAGCAAATACATAAGCTACTAGACTGTGATACACATTATTATCAGAAATAAAAATATTACCAAGAATATTTTTGGGATAGAGATGGAATTGGAGAATATGATGCCTATGATGAGGCCCTGAAAATGAAGTTATTTGGGCAGATGTGTAGAGAGGCTGAGACATGTGAGAAAAAAATTCCAAGGGAAAGAAGTAAATCATGTAAAGTTATTGCAGGTAGTACATTCCTTAGAGGCCTACAAGGCCTGAAATAAGAGTAGTATCCTAAGCATAAGTAAGTGGTGGAGCAGAGGGAGATGAGTTTGGAGGGTCAGCCATAGCTGGATCATAAACTGCCTTGAAGACTCAGGTAAGAAAAGTGTGTCTCATTAAGTGCAATGGGAAATCTTTTAAAGAAAGAGAGAGATGCAGAGGGACAGAGGGAGGGAATCTTCAGACAGACTCCCTGCTGAGCCAGGGAGCCTGATCGGGGGCTTGATCTCACCACCCATGAGGTCAGGATCTGACCTGAAACCAAGAGTCACATACTTAACCGAATGAGCCATACAGGCACCCCGCTCTGAAGGTTTTTAAAGAAGAGTGTTGCTCTCCTCTCTCTTTCCTCTCTTCTTTCCTTCATTTATTCCTTCTTTCTCTTTACTTAACTAACAGATATTGAGTGTACATAGCCAATTAGCCACAATTTTCCCTTCCTTGTGAAGTTGTTAGTGGTTGGTTCAGTAGATCTTTTAGGAGAGTATTATTATTGATATCCTATCATTATATCATTAGTTATCCACTCAAATTGATGATAGAAATCTTGACAACATGAACTCTTGAATTAAAATTATTCTGGAACACCAAGCATCTCACTTTCTGTAGACAATTTTGTTGGTCTGTGGAGAGGAGTTTCAATATGCTACACCTTAAATAATTGAGTTTTCCTCTGATTTCTGAAGTTATAAGTCACCTGAAAATGGAATATCCTTATAAAAGCCAGAAAAATGAAGTGTGGAGAGTTAACTAACTTTATAATTTCTGGAGCATTTTCTTGTCTATTCCAGTTCCTGGAATATATTTCAGCCCCCTACTAACTGAGGTGAATTGTGTCCCAAATGCCAAAATGATCTACAAAGTCATGTCAAGCTTGGTAAAAGAGTGAATTATTAGTTTGAGATAAAGCATTAGCTTTAGGCAAGAAAACATGAAAATTAATCTTCAACCCATCCATTAAGAAAAAGTAATTAAAGCAAAATAAAGAATGAAAAATCACTATAAATCTACATTAGAAATTTATGTCTCTCTCTCCCTCTCATACACATACACACAGCACAAATAAATTTAGTGAAAACAGAATTGGTAAAAATGATGCTTAAAATTTCCTCTTCCAAACAATGAAACCATTCTTGTTAACCAAAGACTTGTGTCAGCACCCAAAATACAATCTTGAAAATGAGTAGAATCCCTGAAGAGAAAAAACAACAACTAGAGCAAATGATGTTATTTAAGCTTTAATTAAAGCCACACTCATTAAAACGATGGATCAAATTGTCTCTTCTAGTCTTGGAGAAAGAATGAAACTGAATCTCACTAGGATTCTGAATTTCACAGCCAGCCTAATTGTAAGAAAAAGCACTCACTCAGGAAGTCTTCCTAGAGAAATGAGAGTGCTCGCCAAAACTGTAGAAAACATTCATGTGGAGCTATAGGACGCTAACATTTTTTTCTAATTGTAACATTCTACATTTTCTCTGGAAAAGAAAAATCATGTATTTTATGGCATTACAAATATATTAGCTTTATTAAATGAAAATTAATAGTAAGAAACCATTCTCTGTGCTTATGCAAAGTGAAGTTCTCAGAAGAAATGCATTTTCTAATCCATCTCAATCTCATCTTCTTTCTTCGCCCTTCAATTTAATTGTATTTTAAAAGACAACCATATTTCCTGTATGTTTATTTTCCTCAAGTATTACATCTATAACAGACTTAAGAGCAACCAACAATTAGGGCTTTGATGAAAAGGAACATTTTCTTAAAGATACAGCAAGAAATGAAAATACAATCTGAAGAAATCAAGAAATACTGAATAAAAGGTAAACAGAAATCTGTGATAGTGATTATGAGGTAGGTAAGAGCAAAGCCAACATTTGCTGCCTCTATTTTTTTTTTAAGATTTTATTTATTTATTTGAGAGAGAGAGAGAGAGAACGTGCAAGCACACAAGCAGGGGAAGAGGGAGAAGCAGACTGCTTAACTGACTGAGCCATCCAGGCACCTCTCATTTGTTTCCTCTTGTATTTACACTTGTCTAAGCCTTAATAGGCCTCCCTTAGTGACCTGCCATTCCATCCCCTAATTTACTCATTTTGTATTTCAGATCACTTTCCTTGTTTGTTCCATTCAAGTATCTATCATCACTAATCATAAGCATGATTTTCAATATACAGTCATAGTGAAGCCTCTATATTCAAATACTTTTCCACACTACAATTGGATCTTTCTAAAACAATCTCTTAACTTCTTTACATCTTTTAGTTAAAACAACTTCTTACTAACTCACCGGAAAGTCTTCTGCTCTTGTCTATAATAGCTGACAGGCTTTTTATGTTAGTAAGACAAGCTGTATTTCTAAATGCATTAGGGAACTTACAGATTTCTTAAAATGTTTTAAATTAGTCTCCTTTGCTTCTTTTTTTTTCTTTTGCTTCTTAATTTCTTCCTTATTGTTACGTGTGTCAGTCATCTTAATTAGCAACGAATAATACCAGTTCCCACATGCTTCTTTCAAATAACTTTTATCTTCTTTAATATTTCACATTATTTGAGTCTTAATTTAGCGTGATTGCAATTGTATAAACTAACCAATGTCAGTGGGGTTTTGTGAGAAAATAGAAACTTTCTTTTATATTTCTAATAATTACTTGAAAAGAATTTTCAGTTAAGGAAAAAGTCATATTTTTAATGGCGCCTCATTATTAACAGAAATACTTGACAATCTTCAAAACTTGTCTTTAAAACTTCTGAACTGTACTTAATTGTAAATGAATGTATTCTTACCTGTACTCTGCCTCCCCTCAAATTTTGTATGGAAATATAAGATGGATAAGAAATAGACAAGAATTTCCTATTGAGTGGACATTTCCTAAAAAGATAATAATCATAAAAATATAATTTGCATAATTTATATCTATCTGGTGTTGCATTTTCATTTGCAAAACTTTAGGGGAAAATTTTACAACATATATAAATAGAATAATAGTTGCGATCTACCTTTAAATGTAAAAGCTTCCCATAATTAAAATGTAACTACCATGTAAGCCAGGTGCTCATTAGTACAATATGCATATTTAGCTTCTTTACATTTTCTTCTGTCTTAATTGGCAACCATGGTTCCTCTTTTGAAAGAATACAATGAATAATGAGCTTATCTTTCGTGCAACTTGTCATAGTAAGACACAATTATTTTAAACTAATTAGGGGGAGGGCTGCTATAAATTAATGAAAAGACTATTTTATAAAAGTTTTAAAGTCACTGTATGTCTAACATGCATATACAAATATATAGTATGGCATATCATTTTATCTAAATGCTAATGATTTGTTAATGCATTGACATTCCACTTGTCTTCTATAACAGTTCACAAATAACTAGCCAATTTTTTTTTAGATTTTATTTATTTATTTGACAGAGAAAGATCACAAGTAGGCAGAGAGGCAGGCAGAGAGAGAGAGGGAAGCAGGCTCCCCGCGGAGCAGAGAGCCCGATGCGGGACTCGATCCCAGGACCGTGAGATCATGACCTGAGCCGAAGGCAGCGGCTTAACCCACTGAGCCACCGAGGTGCCCCTAGCCAATTGTTTTTATCTGAATATCCTTAATATATTTTATTTTCTTAAGTGGGAAAATATTTCTCCTCTAGTTTTTGTTTACACTATTAATTTGCTTTGTACATACTTTATTCAAAGAGAGTTCAAAGATAAATGTAAATGTAGCTCGGATAAATTTTCCTTTAAGACCAAATAGCCTCTACCACCTTACCAAAAGGCTTCTGGGATCTTGGTTAGCAGAGGACAACCTTTCCTAGTTGTCAAACAAGGGCTGTTTCTAAGAGCGTTAAAAAGACTTACACACTTTGTCTCAGAGTGTGAAGAAAACATCTGCTAGTCTGAATCAAGATGTAATTTCCAGTCTCCCTGGGATACTGTGCCAAGTCACACTCTTTTCTCTCACATACACTTTATCTTGGCAGCTACTTAGCCTCAAAGCCTTTGCATTTAGATTTTTCAACATTAATCTAAAAGGAAAAATTAGATATAACACTAGTCACTGTTACTCTTACTTATTGGAACTCAGTGATATTTGTGCCAGTTCTAGTTAGACAATGTTTACACTGTGTAATCCCACAGCAGGGATAATATCTCCTATATTTGATAAGTGCTCTCTAATTATAATGTTCATCCTAGCCTTCTCCTGAGCAAGTTGCTTGAGTCAGGGATTCAAATTTGTACAGACAATTTGAGTTGTTAAAAGTGTCATTAACAGACTATTTTGATAGGTATTTTTCCATTTTTATTAAAGTATGAATTCCAAGGGAACTCAAACTTTTAAATTACTTTAATTGAAATTTTATCTATTTAAATTCCATTTAGTCAACATTCATTTATTAAATATTTATTTTATTCTAAGCTCTGATCTCAATGCTAGAAAATAAAATAATTAACTCAGAGATGTAGGCATTATGCTCTTTCTAATCTATAATGGAATATTTGCAATTTATTTTAATAAGGGCTGTAATATTCATAAAGATGTATGAGAGCAGGGAAGAGAGACTTTTTAACTCCCTCACGGGGAGGCTTCAAAAAATAATTGACATTAGAACTAGGCCTTGAAAAGTGAGTAGAATTCGGCCATGGTAAAAGATATTTGGGGTGACGAGGAAGGCATGGTTAGAATGCAGTGTAAAAGTGGGATGGAAGGATACTGAAGTTAGATTGTAATGGGCATTGTATTAGTTAAGGTGGTTTGGGCTGCAAGAGACAAGCATCATTTATTATCTCAATAAATAAAAGGTCTGCAACAGGTGTTTCAGATTTGGTTCAAGGGGCTCAGTGATGTAAATAAGGACCCACAGTCTTGCCATCTGTCCCCACTCTGCCATGTGAGTGTGTTGAGAACGTCTCTGCTCCTGGTTTTTGAGTTGGCTGCATTAGCTCCAAGCACCAGGAGCTTGTGTAATAGCTGCAAGTCAGAAATGAAGGGACAGGAACAGAAGGGGCTTTGTCTTTCCATGTTCTCACTTTTTATCAGAGGGCTACATTTAGCCATGGATGGGAAGACGGATTATAGCGCTGAAAGTTTTGGGTTTTGCGCTTTAATTCTCTCCTCACACAAAATACTATATTCACTTTCATCATTTTCAGGATTTATCTAGAAGAGCTGTATAAATTTGGGATGATGAGCACCTTGATCCTGCTAGCTAAAATACTCTCCTAGCTAATAGATCACAGAAAGAGCAGATATAAAAACTACACGATAAATAGCTTAAAAATTGACTTAAGATTGTATGAAGAGATATAATAATAATTTGCAAAGATTAATGTTCTAATATCTTGCAGTGTCCCAGGTGTTTAGAATACCTTCTCCAAACATATTTGGGCAATAGTAATTCAGAGGAGGTGAGAAGAAAACATAAAATAATAGAATTCTCATTTATTTTATTTTATTTTTTAAAGATTTTATTTATTTATTGGGCAGACAGAGATCACAAGTAGGCAGAGAGAGAGGAGGAAGCAGGCTCCCTGCTGAGGAGAGAGCCCGATGCGGGGCTCGATCCCAGGACTCTGGGATCATGATCTGAGCCAAAGGCAGAGGCTTTATTTAACCCACTGAGCCACCCAGGCGCCCCTCATTTATTTTATTTTTAAAAAGATTTTATTTATCCATTTCAGAGACAGAGAGAGCACAAGCGGGGGGTGGAGGAGAAGGAGAAGGAGAAGATTCCCTGTTGAGCAGGAAGCCTGATGAAAGTTCCATCCCAGGACCCTGAGATCATGAACTGAGCCTAAGGTAGATGCTTAACTGACGGAGCCACCCAGGCACCCCTAGGTTTCATTTTAAAAGGTGGACTATTTGTTTGCTTTCTTCATCTCCCCAGAGTTCACTAAGATATGAAGATATGAGGAGATTTTTTTCTTTTTAAAAATTGAAATTCTATAAACACTAGGAATTTAGAAAATTTTAAAAATGTATATAATCGATCAGAACATTTGAAAAATTCTTCCCAACTAGTAAAGAGATTGGATAAGACTGGAAAAGCTCTCAAAGCATAACTATTGTCCAAGATAATGGGTTTTGTTCTTCTCAAGACAACTCCACAGTTGCTCCAACATTGGAAATCCAAGTAGAAAACATAAAGAATAGGAATGATCATACTGACAACCACTTGCAACACTCACTTCAGACCAGGGTAGGGATAATGGGAGGATTGAGTGGAGGAAGGAAGTGTCCTTTCTTTCCTATTAAACAGAGATTTTGTTTAAGATGTGATGACTTTTAGCAGATTATGTATTACTCCCTAAATAAAAACACAGAGATGTGATTTGGTTGAAGAAAGTATGAGTAAAAAGCATTCCTGGAGCATCAGGTTGGCTCACTCAGTTAAGCATCAGAATCTTGATCTTGGCTCAGGTCATGATCTCAGAGTCCTGGGATCCAGCACCACATCTGGCTCCATGACCTACCCATTTGCCTGTATGCACTCTCTCTCTCCTCAAATAAAGAAAACCTTAAAAAAAAAAAAAAGCATTATAATTTCTTTCCAATTATCAAAATAGCAAGTAGAAAAAAATTTGGTTTCACTCGTTACTTTCTTTTAACCAGAAAAGTGTAAATGCCATTCCACTGGACTCAGAGGAGTCCCTGGAATCTGGATTTTAAAAATATACCAGATGTTAGTGATGCTGTGTCAGTGAACCATACATACTTGGAGAAACATTTTCTTATTGTGTACTTGTTTCCTGGTCTTTTTTTTTTTTTTTAAATCTCCATCTGCCTATGCTGTAGTTCTAGTTGATCAAAAAGTTAATAATAACAAAGTAATTATGCAGAGCATTTATTTCTAAGTTAGCCAATGTACACTGAGTGAATAGTATGCAGCAAAAGGTAATATGCTTAAATATAGTAAAATATTTAAATATTCCGTGCAGTGAAAGGAGATATAATCAGTATCATCTCCTTTTAAATGTGTTCAAAATATTTTGTTAGTTTTCACTATTTTCTAAAATTTGGGGGTGGTTTGACTGTATTTCTTGTGGTGATGATGATGGTGATTGTATTCCACATCATGTTTTACCTATTTGAGAAAATGTGTAATAACCCATAATAAACCATAAATTCCATGATTGAAAAATTATATCAAAATCATTTTTATAGACCCATGACACATTTGGGTCTCAAGAAATGTCTGTTAACTTATATGTATAGTTGTATTTTTGTATAACATCTGTTGATTTTGTAGCTCTAAGAACACACTTCAAAATTTAAAGAAGTCAATAAACACTCTTTTTTGGACGTAGTTTTGGGTGCCAAAGAAGAAGATAGGTTTATCACTTTGCACAAAAGTGCAACTGTCTCCTAATGGTATATGGGGAATTATAAGCTGAGTATTTTGACATTTTATATTGATATTTAGAGAAACAAGTGTTAAATATATTCCTGAAAAGTATTAAGTAATGACTAATATTACTTAATAGAATGTATAATTTTGAATTATCAGGGTTTTATAGACCCAAGTGACCAAATTCATTGAATTAAATTTTAAAAATCTCTCCCTTTTTAATTTTTCTCCAGAAAATTGGAAATATAAAGGGATACAATAATAGATATAGGCACTATTAAATCCTAGTGCTTAGTGATGTTTTCATAAGCTTTCTCTCCCCATTTTCAACTCTATTTTTCAGTTTATTTTATCCCATTTTTGTGTACAGGAGTGGAAGTTAACTTTATTCTCACACAAATTTAAGGTCATTGTTGGCATCTTTGGCTTTTATCAAGCTCACAGTAGCTACTGGTGTATGAAGCTATACAACATTTTCAGGTTGAAAATCAGTAGTCTAGTTGTTTGTGTAGTCTGTAGAAGAGGTAGAAAATGGAATATAATTAGGAGATGATGATTAAAAGGTAGTCTTAAAATAACATTATGAGGGCGCCTGGGTGGCTCAGTGGTTTAAGCCTCTGCCTTCAGCTCAGGTCATGATCTCAGGGTCCTGGGATCGAGTCCCGCATCGGGCTCTCTGCTTAGCAGGGAGCCTCCTTCCCTCTCTCTCTGCCTGCCTCTCTGCCTACTTGTGATCTCTCTCTGTCTATCAAATAAATAAATAAAAATCTTTAAAAAAAAATAACATTATGAATAACCTCCAGTGCATGTTACAGAGTATGTGATTTATTTGGCAGTAAATATTAGGCACCAGGGAATGAAATAACCAAATCTGTTATTATGAAGCTAATTGGTATAAGTGATATGTATTTCAATATTATTGATCCTTTCCTCCCTTGAAAGCCCAAATAAATTAGACAAATTATTGGTTGTAGGATTTATTGGACAGTTTTTGCCCTGAGACTTTTCATTTCTTCTATTTCATATTTTACTGATATTAAATTACTTTATTATTTAAACAGTAAAAGAATCATTTACATATTTATCTAAACAGAATGCAAGGTTCTCAAAAGTAATGGTCACATTTTATGTTTCCATGTACTACCTTTTTGTTTAACATACTGACTTCCTATACCCTATTTTCAAATAAGTTTATTGATTAACTTAATTGTCAAATTCACTTGTTTGAAACAAATATTCATGTGAATATATTACTTAAACCTAGTTCTAGGAGTAAAAATTTGGTTTCATGAGAAAGCATTTTAACTGTCATTTGTTAGAAATATTGAAAGTATGCATCAAACATATTTGTTTAATAAACAGAAATATAAATTTAATGAAGTTATAACACCAGTGTATTTATATACACATATAGTATGTGTATGTCTATCTCCTCCCAAGCATGTAATACAGTTTTCATGGATACAATTTCTTAATCAGAGACAGATATCATAGTGTCATCTTTATCTGCTTCTCTTTTTTGCACTTTAATCATTACCATGTATATAGAGGGACTTAAATATACCACAAACACAACAATAAACTGAAAAAGAAAAATTATATGAGCATGTAAATAGACATAGAGAAAGTACTGATAAATTTAACACTCATTTGTGATTAAAAAAAGGAACTATCACAAACTAGAAAAGAGAAGAATTTCTTCAATTTAATAAAGGACATCTGCCAGAAAATCTACAACTAACATCATGCTGAACTAGATAAATTTCCTCTAAAATAGTGAGCAAGGCAAGGACATTCCTCCCACTATTCTTATGCAATAAGACAACAAAGAGGCAAAAAATACAGATTGGGAAGAATGATTAAAAACTATCTTTGTGGGGTGCTTGGTGGCTCGGTGGGTTAAGCCTCTGCCTTCAGCTTGGGTCATGATCTCAAAAGGTCCTGAGATCGACCCTCGTGTGGGGCTCTCTGCTCAGAAAGGAACCTGCTTCCCCCTCTCTCTCTGCCTACTTGTGATCTCTGTCAAATAAATAAATAAAATCTTAAAAAACAACAACTATCTTTGCTCACATATGACACGCTTCTCATACACATGTCCTATACAAATAATATAACAAGACACCTCTATACACCTCTTAGGATGACTAAAACACAGAGCACTAACAACACAAAATGCTAGCGAGGGTGTGGAACAAGAGACATTCTTCATTGCAAGGGAATGAAAATGGTATAGCCACTTTGGAAGGCAGTTTGCCAGCTTCCTACAAAGGTCAACATAGTTTTATCCTGTGATACAACAAACGTACCACACCAATGCAAAATCTTAAACAGAAGAAAACCGAGTGGGGGTGGGGATATGTAGTATATGGAAATCCTCTGTACTTTCATATCTATTACTCTATAAATTTAGAACTACTCTAATAAATATAATCTATTAATTTACAAAATTACCACTGTTATTAGCAACAATGTTACTGTTACAGGCTCTAATCTAAAATGATTAATTTGAAGTAGTTCATCGTCTGTGTCAAGTTCACACTTCATTTTAGATTGCTGGTACAAACACATGATTAACTTAATGTCTGGCATTCATCAGGTATTCTGTTCATGTGTTTTATTTATGACATTCAAACTGTTCTCTGTTTATGATGTCTTCACCTTCTCTTTCGTTATTTTAATAATAAGTACTTTCTCGTGTATTTGATAATAAGTTAAATATTTTACATGCTACAGTTTATATTTCTTGAGATGTACTTTCATTTCAGCTCATTAGATACCCGTTATTTTCTTTTTACCTATTTATTGACCTTTACATTCAAAAACTTCACTCAGACTTTAAAATGATTACTTGAGAGACTTTTCTCTCTTCCTCCTTCCTTATCTCCCCTCTATTTATGTACCAATGCATAAAGGACTAATTTAAAATAATTTAATATCATCATTAATACCTTTAATAAAGATTGATGATATTATGTTTAAGCACTTTATGGAATTGATACTGTTAACAATTCATAAGGAAATTGTCAGACCAACAATCTGAAGTTTTAAAAAGTTTAATATAGTATTTTGCCAGATGAATTTAAGTATTCTGTGATTCCTATAGGAAAATGTGAAAGTTTGTAACAGCATATATTTGAAAGCATCAATTTTTCTCTTATGAATACTCAATGTAGTCTTAAGAATGAATTGTTATATAGTATGAGCTCTTGAATTTGGGGTCAGAAAATATTCTTTTATATCTAGATGATTCGAAGACTTCTAGGTTTCTATTTTCTGTCTCCAAACAGTACAGGAAATAATCATTGTTCCAAAAATATTATTTTGAACTTTTCAAAGTTGATTTGTACTTGATTGGGTCACAAGGAAAAACAAATGTTCAACAAAAAATAAATTCCTAAACCAAATAAATGAAAAGGTATTATACCTTACTTCTATAAAAAAATTCAGCCTTTATTTCCAGTAATTATTTTATCTTTATCTTGGAATTTTTTGAGGGGAAACAGAGCTATTTTCTGCTTTTGTGCATTTGTCTCTGAACACTAAGTGTTGAATTGAAAAGAAATTTGAGTAAGATACACACATACTTAGTGAAAAATGCTCCTTATTAACACAAAAATCCAGCTCACAAGTAGCCAACTAGTTCCAGGATAATTCTCAGCATACTGTACTGTGTAATTAAGCTGCTTTCCATTCCTTTTATTACTACATTCATTTCCTATTCTTTTTCTCTTTTTCCCCCCTTTGTGACCATGGTTTAATATCAGAGTTTAAAATTTTGTTTTGTAAGAAAGAAAACAGAGATAAAATTATTAAAATTTACATATTCTTAAAATTGCTGGGATAGTTTTGTAGATGATACAAAAATAGAGCAAAAAAGTATGTTTTTTTTTAAGATTTTATTTATTTATTTGGCAGACAGAGATCACAAGTAGGCAGAGAGGCAGGCAGAGAGGAAGGGAAGCAGGCTCCCTGCAGAACAGAGAGCTGGATGTGGGGCTTGGATCCCAGAACCCTGAGATCATGACCTGAGCCGAGGGCAAAGGCTTTAACCCACTGAGCCACCCAGGCGCCCCTGATTTTTTTCATATAACACTATTTCACATAATGTTAAGTGTGTATTTTCCCTCTCTCATATTGCTAATTTCCAATTCCACATTGAACATGAATAAAGGAGGCCACATAGTTACAGTGTTTATACTACCAAAGAAATGCAGTCATTAATTCAAAGTGCTGGAGTTTAAATTCAGTATCAGCATAGCTATTTTCAAATAACTTAGGTCTACATGGAAAAATATGCAAAGTACTCTTTTTAATGATACGTTTCTTTAATGAAAAATGTGACCATTACTTCTGTGAGTGTTTTCTATACACCTTTAAGTCTTTATGGAAGAGAAGATTTAGGCTCCTTTACTGGGAGGCTCCTTTACCTTACTTCTTACCCATTTAAGAAATAAAAAAAAAGTATGTCAAATCGTATATAACAGGTCACAACATGATCTACTTCTGAGATATGGAAGCTGAAGTTTCGCTCCATTTTAGAAAGTCTCCATTCCTGCCATTTTCCTGCTAGGCTCTATTTACCCATGTTTGGTATTTTGCAGCTGAGTAAAAACCAAAGAAACTATGTACCCACTCTAAGGGGGAAATAAGAAAGTTAATCATTCCCTGACTTTCTTCCCAGGACCCAAACACCCAAAAACCTCTAAGAGCCAGATCCCAAACATGTTTCAAGATAATAGCTTTGAACAAACCTCACCTGACACTGGCATCAATACACCTCACTTTCAATAATTTATAAAATAACACCTATTATTCATGTGTCACTTGCCTTTGATTGGACCCTACCCTGGATTCCTGAAGGAACATGTATCCTGGACCCCTTTCCAATATAGACCCTTAGCCCCAAACAATGAAGAGTCTCATTCTCCTTTTCTTTCTGGGTCTCCCAAACACTCCATCTGCTATACTCTTAAGTCATCAGTTATTAAATAAACTCTGCTTTCACTTCCTCCTCATTCATGTTTGATTTCTGTCTTGCAGAGAGCCAAGAACCCTCTTGGTTGGTCCTGCAGGACACCTCTGTGGGTTCTCAGACCTCAGACTCCCTTCATCATTTCCATAGCAATCACTTTAACTCTACTATAGTTTTGAAAAACAGTCTGAGCATCTGCTAAACTCACTTTAAAGATTCTTAAAAATATATATTTCACTTTTAAAAATAGATGCATAAATCTTATTAGTAAATACAAAATTCAAAGAAGTTTTAGGGATCAGTATATTTATAAAAAGTCACAGTTTAGAACAACTATATGAGCAAAAAGGAAATATAATAAATCAAAGAGATTTTAAAGATCCAAGTGTCTAACTTTTTGAAGTTAAAATGAATCTTGAAAACTAAATGAATGTTACATAGAGAATTTCAATGTGATGCTGGAAAGAAACAGTAATTTGAGTTTCTGAGTGATAGTGTACCATATTTTATTTAAAAAGGAATGCTGCTATTTATAATTTTGTTTCATTAATATCACTCTTTTCTCACTGCATCTTAGAAAATATGAAAAGTTTGGAAAAAGTTATAACAACTGTGACTCTTTTAGTCAGTGGTTCAAAAAAAGTATCCTACTCATAGGAATTTCAGCTTATGGTAATGGAGATTTTAGGGACTAAGTATCCTGCAGGGATCCTATTTCAGGAAGCACTCTATGGAAAACATGCTCCAAGTGCTTTCTCTGGAGCTTCTTGCATCCTGTGCACTTCAATACTCACAGTAAACAGATTAAGACACAGAATTAATTTTTCCATTTAATTGGTAAGTGATTTGTTATGTTGAAATATTGGAGCTATCTAAACACAAAACCTTATAAGTTAGGAAGGAATTGATTGAATACATTGGTTGAATTAAGTATGTAATGTTACAATTTTTAAGCCAAAATAACATAAATGTTTACAAAAGTTCAAATTTAGTAAATATCTGTAAAAAAATTAAAAAAATAAAATCAATGGAAGATTAGAAAATCGGTGAGAACAGAAAGTTTCAGAAAAACAAAAAAATCAAAATAAGCTGGGAAGGAGTTATGTTTCTAGCAATAGTAGCAAAGGGAATTCAAATCAACTCTTACAATGAGAATAACCAGAAAAATTAAGCAAAATATAAGTGGCATTGTAGAACTAATAAGTTCATGAAGAATCACATGACTAACAGGTCAGCATCCAGAACTACTTTTCTATTAGATCTGTATTTTCCGACAAGGTAGCTTCTAGAAGTAGGTATCAAATACATGAAATACCACTGATACAAACTGAGCTGTGACATAAATTTAAATACCCAGCATATTTTAAAGACTTAACATGAAAAATAAGGTAAATTAGTCATTAACAATTTTTACATAGGTTACATGGTGAAATGATGTTTTTGATATATTAGGTTAAATTAGGCTTTATATATTTGGTTAAATATATTAGGTTATATTAAAATTAATTTACCTGGTTCCTTTTATTTTAAAGTTTTATTTATTTATTTTAGACAGAGAGAGAGAGCATGAGTGGGAGGGTCTAGGGAGAGAGAATCTCAAGCGGACCCTAGGCTAAGGGCAGAGCCTGACTCCAGACTTGACCACAGGACCCTGAGAAGAGTCTGATACTTAACTAACTATGTCACCCAGGCAGTCCACACCTGGTTCTTTTTATTATTTGACTATAAATATGTGACTATAAAAACATTCTAAATTACATATGTGATTCACATGTCTCACTTATATTTCTCTTAGTAGCAGTACTCACAACTTTTGCAGATTACCATAGAGACATCTGAGACGCTGGGAAACTAAACAGAGTTCAGCTGACTCATAGGGTAGACTGGAAAATATTAGAATTCCAAACCTACTAAGTAGAAAAAGACCACTGGTAAAGACTGCAGGATTTAATTGAGATCATGAGCTCCTATCTTTCTCTAAAACAGAACTAAATTTCATTCATAGGAACTAATATTCACCTTTGACTCATCTCATCCTTGAATGTATTATGGAGAAATCGGGTTGAAAATAGCTTTAGACTAGTTGCCTGTGAGAAGCAACTAGAAACTTCCTGGAGGATTATAACATCAAGCAGAGCTCAATCTGTCTTTAGAATTGTGTTTCCAATACTAAGCATGCTCTCATACTCAATTAAAAATAAGCAAGCACATGAAATGACAAGACCTAACTTAAAACCAAGAGAAGCAGTGAAATAAGTCAAGCAGAGAGAGTCAAGTATCATATGGTTTCACTTATTTGTGGAGCATAACAAATAGCATGGAGGACAAGGGGTGTTAGAGAGGAGAAGGGAGTTGGGGTAAATTGGAAGGGGAGGTGAACCACGAGAGACTATGGACTCTGAAAAACAATCTGAGGGGTTGGAAGTGGTGGGGGGGGTGGGAGTTTGGGGTACCAGGTGGTGGGTATTGTAGAGGGCACGGCTTGCATGGAGCACTGGGTGTGGTGAAAAAATAATGAATACTGTTTTTCTGAAAATAAATAAATTGAAAAAAAAAAAGAAAGAAAACCAAGAGAAGCAATAGACAAAAGAGACAGGCCAGCAAGAAATGCAGTAAAACACAATTTTCAGACACGTGTCTTAAAATAGTGAACTTGTAATAAAAAATGTATTAAATTATAAACAAAATGGGTAACTTCAGGAAGAAATAGACAGTTTATAGGAAAGTACAAACAGTAAACTGCAGAAGTGAGAATGCTGTAAGTGAAATTAAGAGCTCAGTGGATGGGTTTCGTAGATGATTAGATGAAACTAAAGTGTTGGTCAATAAATGGAAATATAAATTAAAGAAAAATATCCATAGTGAAGCAAGAAGAGAAATGCTGAAAATACATATCAAAGGGTACAGAACTATTGAAAAATATATAAGCAAGAAAAATAAATGAGGTATTAAAAAGATATAACATACTTATAATTTAAATCCCAGAAAAACAGAAGAAAGAAAATGGAGCGGAAACAATTCTTGAAGAGCTAATGATTGAGAATTTTCAATAAGTGATAAAATACATCAAGCTGTAGATTTAAAAATTACTCAACACCAAGCTCAATAAATACAAAGGGATCACACCAGTTGTTCAGAATAAAGACCTTATCTTTGTTAAAGGCTTAATAAAACCTAAAATCTTAAGAGAAAAATTAAAACTGATGCTTATTTATTAAAAAGTGATTGATGTCAGGAGAAATGGAATGATGCTGTGGTAGGCAGAAAAAGACACCTCCAAAAGTGTTCCTATTCTAACCTGTGAATATATTAAATTACATAGCAAAGGAGAATTACCGTTATAAATGTAATTATGCTTGCCTATCAGATGACCTTAAAATAGAAAAATTTTCCTGAAATTGTATGGACAGGACCCATGAAATCAAAAAGGTCTTTAAAATTTTGAAATAACAAATTATAATAAAATATAGCTTATCTACCATTATCATGTCATAGAATGAACCTAGTAGAATTTTATTTTAAAATGTGCATTTTTCAACAAATCTCATAATACAAACATGCAACATAAAGATGATTTTAAGTTTGTATAACTTGAGTATAAAATTACAGTAAACATATTGACCAGAAGATTCATCTTGAATAACAACTTTTCAAGTTGGTTCATGCTGGAAATCACAAATATTATTTGAGCATTATTTGGCTCTCATAGCTCTGAGTTATTCTTAAGAAAAATAGCAGAAGAAACATTGAGTCATGAATAAACCACTCTTTTTATTTCTTAACTGGAACAAGGAATTTTGAAGTTGTTGAAGGAAAGTCAGAGGAAAATGAATTTATTTGGTAAAAAAATTTTTTCTGCATCTTTGAGACATTATCCTGTGAAAGTTTTATGACTAGAATATTTTGTGAACAGAATATGAACATATTAGAATAAATGCAAAAAGTAGTCAGTAAAGCTAACAATAAACGTTAAGCACAATAAAAATGTTTCCCAACTATGGTGAATGATCAATAGATCTCTAAATGGTTTAGTGAGCCAAATGATCTAGTCAGGAGGCAGTTAAATGGGAAACAAATTACACAGCTTTCAAAAATCCATAGATTAACATTCACAGATTCTCTCAAGTTAGTTTCATTGTTTTAAATATTATATGCATTTTTATGACAGGAAAGACAGCAGTATTATGTGAAAACCAATTAGCATTTTTTTCCTTACTGGACTATATATTTCAACTTTAATATATTCTTCAATAAAATTTAAAACAATTAAAAGCTGACAAGGGATTAATATCTAAAATATGTAGAGAATCTATGTACAACCCAACACCAAAAACAAACAAACAAAAAAGGGCAAAGGACCTAAACAGACATTTTTCCAAACAAGAGATACAGATGTCCAACAGACACATGAAATGATGTTCAATATCACTAATCATAAAGGAAATGCAAATCAGAGCCACAATGAAATATCACATCACATCTGTCAGAATGGCCAGATTTTAAAAGGTAAGAAAAAACAAGTGTGGGCAAGGATGTGGATAAAAAGGAATTCTCATGCACTGTTGGTAGAAATGTAAATTGATACAACCCCTATGGAATGTGGAAGCAACCCAAGTGCCCACTGAAAGATGAATAGATAAAGATGTGGTATAGATATACCATGGAATATTACTCAGCCATAAAAAGGGATAAGCTCTCAGTATCTGTGACAATACTGACAGACCTACAGAGTATTATGTTAAGTGAAATAAGTCAGAGAAAAAGAAATAATATATTACTTCACTTTTATGTGGAATCTAAAAAACAAAACAAATGAATAAAAAAATGAAAAGCAAAATCAGACCTATAAACACAGAGAACAAATGATGTTTGCCAGAGGGGAAGGATGTGGAGGGATGGGAAAAAATGGAAAAGGGGAGTGGGTGATACATGCATTCAGTTAAAGAATGAATAAAAGTCACAGCAACAAAAGGCACAGCATATAGTCAATGGTATTGTAATAGTGTTGCACAGTAATAGATGCACACCTGTGGTGAGCAGGGCATAAGGTATAGGGTTGTTGAATCACTATGTTATACACCTGAAACTATTATAACATTGCATGTCAACTAAACTCAAATAAATAAATAAATAAATAAATAGGTGATCTTTTATTAGTAATTTGTTTTCCTAACCAAGATAGGAAAGGACATAAACCTTCAGAAGAATATTTCAAGTTATTTCCTGAAGAAGAGTATCTTTCTTTCCTAACTTTTGCTAATGCTGTATGGTTGCTTTTATTACACAATGTGCTCTATCCTTTTTCCCATGATTTAAACTTACTATTTTATAGATTTTGTTCCTATTTTAATTTCATCTGAATACTACATAAAACTTAACCTGGAAATTCTCATTTTTCAAAGACTTGACTATTTCCACCCTTAAACCCTTAGCACTAATTACTCTCCATCCATCCCCTTTATGGAGTGACTTAGAGTTTTATTGTAAAGTTGTTTAATATATCAACATTTGAACTTAATTCTTTTTTTTTCTTTTTTAAATTTATTTGAATGAGAAAAAGAGAACTTGAGAGAGAGAGAAATCACAAGCAGGGGCGGGGGACAGTGGAGGGAGAAGCAGGCTCCCCAATAGGCAGGGAGCTCAGTGAGGGACTCAATGCCAGGACCCTGTGATCATCACCTGAGCCAAAGGCAGATGCTTAACTGACTGATCCACCCAGATACCCGAACTTCAATTATTTTTTAAATTCAGTGTCTAGCCACTGCAAGAGCGCTACTGAATTTAGTACAGAGTAAGTACTCTTGGTGAATTCAGGTACAGATCAATCCTGGCAATACCATATGAAGGATTTGGGACATGAGGTCTTGGAGGGAAAAAATATCCCTGGGAGAATCCTAGTTTGGAATACTGGAATAAAGACCTAATTGATCAATTAACTCTCTGTGAGAACCACCTCCACCTCCTCCCCACAACCAAGTCCCATCTGTGCCTCAAATTCAGTGAAATGAAGAGCTTGATTCATAGCCCTGCAAAATACGGTATTTTAACTTGTTAATAAAGTAATACATGAAAAAAAATTAAAACATGTGTTTGGAAAAGATGAAGAGGCATAGGAAGACAAAAAAATAATCTATAATCTAAACAGCAAGAGAAAGTAAATGTTATCTTTTTGGTCATTTCTATTTGAAAAATGTGCTAACTGTACAATTTTTAATGCAGCAACTATTTAAATTAATAATTCAAAAGCATCAATATCTTTTGAACACATTGTTTTAGGTTGCAGAATATTTCATTATGCGCTTGTCACATAATTTATCTACAGATTTCCTCATAGATTTTTTTCATATTAATAATGCTGAAATGAGAAAAATTATTCATAAATCCTTGTGTGCAAGAATTATTTTAGGCTATAGTCTTGGATGTGTTTTGTTAATATTTGTCAATAAATTGTCTCTGATGAATTAACAAACCAAATGACAAAATATTATCATACCAATCTGAATGCACAATTTCATACACTAAACATTATTTTCATCTTAATGTATTAATTTGGTAAATTTAAAAACTTATTCTGTTTTATCACTTTGATAAAACTTAACAGGTAAAAAGCTGAAAAAAATTTTACATATTTTTATCTATTTTATTACTTGTTCTTGCTTATCACCCAGTTACTCTCTGGAACTATTTATATTTTTGAGTCTTCCTTGTAATTATGCTTTATAACTAATTTATTGGAAAACTCAAGTGATTTGTTACAAACTTTCTTTTTATTTTCTTTTAATTTTTATGATATTTTTGTCATACACAGTTTAAATTTATATAGTGAAATCTACTGTGTTCAGTGCTTACATAGATTATAAATATATCCTTATAAAACTTGTATAAAACTGGGCACCTGCGTGGCTCAGTGAGTTAAAGCCTCTGCCTTTGGCTCAGGTCATGATCCCAGGGTCCTGGGATCGAGCCCCATGCTGTCAAATAAATAATAAAATCTTAAAAAAAAAAAACTTGTATAAAACTTCCAAGTCTTAAAATATAAATTTCCTATTTCCTTCATCTTCTCTAGAGGACTTAGCATTTAATATACACATTAAAATTCATGAGAAAAGTTAATTTTTTGTTTGTTTTTCTAGTATTTGAATTGTTTTCCTCAAATAAATAAACCAAATGAAAACTCCCTAACAGCAGCAGCTAGGTGAGAGGTGTGAGTATCTACATGAAAAAAATTAAAAAGAGTCATTACTTTGAATAAGTGGTTATATGACTAAAATATGAAGAAGCCTGGTTTTATTTTTTATTTTTTAAAGATTTTATTTATTTATTTGACAGAGATCACAAGTAGGCAGAGAGGCAGGCAGAGAGAGAGGAGGAAGCAGGCTCCCCACTGGGCAGAGAGCCTGATGCGGGGCTTGATCCCAGGACCCTGGGATCATGACCTGAGATGAAGGCAGAGGCTTTAACCCATGGAGCCACCCAGGTGCCCCAAAGCCTGTCTTTATTAAAACATAACAAAATAACCTAGACCCTCCCTTCCTGCTTCTCAGTGACAAGAAGCAGAAGGAGGAGGAAAGAATCAGGTCATTTTGCTATCAGCTTCCTTGGTATGGAGAGATGACTCTAATTGAATATCCCAGGAAAGGTTCACTGAAAACACTTACTTAACACAATCCTTTACACGTGGTTTGTAATACTCATTTTAAAACTGTCTCAGAATCAGAGCACCTGGATTGCGCAGTTGGTTTGGCTCAGCTCATGACCTCAGGGTCCTGAGATTGAGTCCCCTGTTGGGCTCCCCACTGAGCATGGTGTCTTCTTGAGATTCTCTTTTCCTCTCCCTCTGCCCCTCCTAATCATGCTCTTTCTCTCTCTAAAATAAAGGAGGAAAAAAAAAAAAAAAGACCAAAAAATAAATTCAGTTTTCCCCTTGTATTTTTAGGACTTGAGCAAGAATACAAACCTACTCTTTAGCTATTTATATATATGGAGACTCAACATATGTATAAATATCTTATTATTTAAATTAAGCCATCAAATGTTTAAATAAAATATATCCTTGAAGATTATTTTCATGATCTTGAAAATTATGTTCATGATCAGGTTCAGATCTGGTTCAGAAGACCAGATTCAAATTTAGAATTCTCTATTCCTCATATATCCACAGCAGAACATGGCAGCAGAAAAGAGAGCTGGCCACTGTCTCCTGGCTCCTGTAGCCCATCAGCCTCACCTCTTCTTCTGTTATCTCACAGGTACATGTGGACAATCCAGCCCAAGTCCCTGCTGCTGTCCATTCCCCACCCTTTTAAAATAGGGTCCAGATACACAGATAGCAGTATGGTCTGCTTTTAGAAAGAAGGTACTTGGCAAAAGACCAGCACAGGAACCAGAAAGCAGGCTCAATGCTTTTAAAGAAAAGTACCAGGTATATGGACCATGTTTTAGAGCAAAGACAATTGTACTCTAGATGTGAGGCACCCCTTGGCCTGGTAACTCCTGACTCGGTGGAAAGGGGTTTAGCCACAGAGGGTCAAGAGTGGGCCTCCTTCAAGTTCAAGATGCTTGTAAGTGCTGGTCCCTGTGCTTCATAATGTCACACCTGTGTCTAAAGATGGCACTTAGGTGAAGCAAACCAAAAAAGGAAAAGAGAGAGGCATGAGAGAAAAAACACTACGAAATTTCTTCTTCTTTTTTTTTTCTTTTTTTTTCAATTTATTTATTTTCAGAAAAACATTATTCATTATTTTTTCACCACACCCAGTGCTCCATGCAAGCCGTGCCCTCTATAATACCCACCACCTGGTACCCCAACCTCCCACCACCCCCCCGCCACTTCAAATCCCTCAGATTGTTTTTCAGAGTCCATAGTCTCTCGTGGTTCACCTCCCCTTCCAATTTACCCAAATTCCCTATTCCTCTCCAACACCCCTTGTCCTCCATGCTATTTGTTATGCTCCACAAATAAACCATATGATAATTGACTCTCTCTGCTTGACTTATTTCACTCAGCATAATCTCTTCCAGTCCCGTCCATGTTGCTACAAAAGGTGGGTATTCATCCTTTCTGATGGAGGCATAATACTCCATAGTGTATATGGACCACATCTTCCTTATCCATTCATCCGTTGAAGGGCATCTTGGTTCTTTCCATAGTTTGGCGACCGTGGCCATTGCTGCTATAAACATTGGGGTACAGATGGCCCTTCTTTTCATGACATCTGTGTCTTTGGGGTAAATACCCAGGACTGCAATGGCAGGGTCATAGGGAAGCTGTTTTTAATTTCTTGAGGGATCTCCACACTGTTCTCCAAAGAGGCTGCACCAACTTGCATTCCCACCAACAGTGTAAGAGGGTTCCCCTTTCTCCACATCCTCTCCAACACATGTTATTTCCTGTTCTGTTAATTTTGGCCATTCTAACTGGTGTAAGGTGATATCTCAATGTGGTTTTAATTTGAATCTCCCTGAGGGCTAATGATGATGAACATTTTTTCATGTGTCTGATAGCCATTTGTATGTCTTGATTGGAGAAGTGTCTGTTCATATCTTCTGCCCATTTTTTGATGTGTTTGCCTGTTTCGTGTGTGTTGAGTTTGAGGAGTTCATTATAGATCCTGGATATCAACTTTTTGTCTGTACTGTCATTTGCAAATATCTTCTCCCATTCCGTGGGTTGCCTCTTTGTTTTTTTGACTGTTTCCTTTGCTGTGCAGAAGCTTTTGATTTTGATGAAGTCCCAGAAGTTTATTTTCGCTTTTGTTTCCTTTGCCTTTGGAGACATATCTTGAAAGAAGTTGCAGTGGCTGATATCAAAAACACGACTATTCTCTTACACCGTACACAAAGATAAACTCAAAATGGATAATTTCTTCTTTTTATTGGTTGTTTTCAGTTACTGCTGGCTCAATGGTATGTCTCTTAAAACTAAATGATGGAAATATATTTAAGACAAGCATATGCATAAAGTGCTTTAGAAACATGACTGATGTGACCACACAGCAGTAATATCCATCTTCCAACATTGCAGCCCTAGCCCACTGATTAGCTTCCATTTTAAATAGTGACTTACCTTCATTAGGGTTCTATTATTCAATATTATGGTTTCATGCATAGCAATTTAAGCCACAATTTTTGTCAATAGTAGGAAGGGAATATTTCAACAAGACATCATTTTGTTCATGCTGGCTTGCATGTAATAAACTCTGTGTCTATACAGAAATCTTGGAAAATGACAAGTCTATAATTTGGTAATTTGGTGTATAATACAAACTGTGAAGCAAGCACAAAAGAAGATGTATCTCTTATTTGTTTTCTTGAGTTACAGATTATTTTTATCCAATTAATGCTAACTGGGGCTATTTTATCTAGTTTCTTTAAAAGAGAAAAAAATAATGATAAAACAAATGTGGCACATCCATAAAATAGAATACTACTCAGCAATAGAAAAGGAAGAATTATTGATATGAGTAAAAAAACATGGAAGGGTGTGAAAAACAGTGTGTTGAGGGAAAAAAAAAACAGCCAAATACAAAAGAATATACATGATATAATTCCACTGAAACAAAATTCTAGAAAAATCAAGTCTGACTTATAGTGTTAGAAAGCAGATTGATGCTTCCTTTGGTACCAGAATTGACTTGGAAGGTCTAGGGAAATAAAACACTCCATATATTATTAAAGTGGTGGTTCTATACATGAATATATATCTGAGTCCTAGTCAATAATATACATAAAATAGGTTTATTTTAGTGATGCAAATTATGTGGAAATATTTTTTAAATGTTACCATTCAGATAGGACCAGTGCTTATACACAACTACAGAGCAGAATCAATATGACCCCTCACTCCCAACTTATAAACTTATTCCACCTTTATCCCTTCAGGCATTTGGAATCTCTTCTTTGTCATGATGCTCACTGTGAAACCTGTTGTCACCAGAAACAGAAAATCAAGAAATCCCAACATCTTAAAACCAAACTACATTGCTGGAGTGCTGATAGTACTGACGTCATTTTTGGTGCTAGAGCTCATTCATCTACATGCAATGACCTCCCTCAGGGCTATGCGTTCCAGACCCCTTAAGGTTAATAAATGGGCGGACCAGAATGTGGAAAGACTTGTTCTCATCTTCCCCAAGGCTGTTTAGATAACCAGTACAGGTAACATAGTTTCTTCCCCACCCTCTTCTCTTGTGCACAAATGGCGCCACAAGGTCTGTAACTGTTAGACCCTTTGACCTCACCACAGTGACCCACATATACCCACTTACTCTATAAAATCTATGGATTAAGGTATGAACTTTCCAAAGAATAGAAGAGTAGTGCTTGAATCATCCATCTACCTGGTTTTCCCTGCCAGTAAGTTACCCTGAATAAAACTATGTAAATGATAAGGAGTGGTTTGCCTCATTTTTTGGTCTCAAAGTGCCCTTTCAGTATGGAGGATAATTTACCATTCCCCCCTCCACCTTCTAATATATATCTTTGTATGTTAGTATAAGGACATATATTTTGGACACTTGGAACAAATTGTATTTTTTGAACTCGTAGTCCATACTTTTGAATTCCAGTAAGCATATCTCTCTTTACACCCTCTTTTCTAATCAAGTGTGAAATGACATAGGAACTTGAAAGATGAAAATAAAAGTTTTTTTTAATTGCCATTAAAGCCAAATAGAAGATTATTGACCTCTGACCCCAAATTAGGCTTCTACAACTTGTCACTGAGTTTGCACTTCTAAATATACTGTAAGTCAATTTCGAGTTTCAGAGAAGACAAATTTACCCAGCCAGATGAAAGAAAAATTAGTGAGTCTATCAAGTCCTAATAATAGAAACATGGAAAACAGAAGTCAAAAGTTATAAAATAGTGAAAAATGTCATACTTTAAGAAATTAGATATAACAATCTTCTCCCAAGGGACAGGCAGTCATAGACAGAAAGACAAGCTAAGAGAAGTACATGAACCAACATTTCCTCCCAGACCTAGGGAATATCCTACTTCTAAAAGTAAGATCACATCTTTATCTTTGGGGGTCCCCAGCAGAAGTCAAGAGTTGTCCTATACAGATGGAGAAATAATATTTCTCTAAAGGTATCAAGAGTTCTCTGTTGAGAATAAGGTCACTATTCTGCCAGTGTAGAAGTCTTGTCCACAGAATCAATGGAATTCAAAGACAGGTTATGATCACACTACTTTAGGCTTTTTTTTTTTTTTTTTTGAGAGAGAGAGAGAGCAAGAGCACGTGAGTGAGTGGGAGAGGCAAAGGGAAAAGGAGACAGAATCTTAAGCAGACTCCATGCACAGCGCGGAGCCCAGTGCTGTCCCTGAGTTCATGACCTAAGCTAACAATCAAGAATCCGAAGCTCAACCGACTGAGCCATGCAGGTGCCCCTATTTTAGGTTTTTAACAGTGAGGATGCAAGAGAGTCTCAAAGTGCCCATACACTTAGGCTACAACTCCCTCTGCCAAATCTAAGCCCCTGACAGAAGGAGTCAAGTCAGGGAGCCTCAGGCAAAGTGAGCTTGCATGTATGGCTTATGTTTTTAGGCTGCAAGCATGTTCAGCAATGAGTTTCAGTAAGAAATAAGGAAGAGAGAGAGAGGAGATTTCTCAATTTCTCTTCTACAGAACTAAAGACTACAGACGACATAACAATGCTTTCAAATTTCTGAAAAAAATATGGGACACAAGAAACAAATATCTAGCTAAGATGTGCAAATATGCAGGCAGAAAAAAGGCACTGAAGACATTCTAGGATTCAGAAAGTATAAAACATGTACCTTTTCTTTAAAGAATTACTCATGAGTGCACTCCGTAACTCATTTTCTCAAACTCTATTTTATACAAGCTCTTAGTTGTGCTCATATTCTGCTCCTAATGTTGCGAACAGAAATGTATATATATATATATATATATAGGAACTATATATATATGTATACACACACATATGTATATATACAATTTTCTTGCTTCCTTCTGCTCTGAAAGCACCCTATTAGTTTATTGCCATATTTTTCTTTGTGCATCACAGGACCAGACTCCTAAGGAATAGCTGATATTGAAGTGAATGGACCTTATATTCATCTTACAGGAAGAAATCAAACTATAGTGGAGTAAAGAAATAATTCCTGCCCAACCCTACAGGTGTGTTTCTTCACTGCTGCCATACTATGTACTCAGACACATGAATAAAATCTTAGGGGCACCTGGGTGGCTCGGGGTTAAGCATCTGCCTCTAGCTCAGGTCATGATCTCAGGATCCTGGGATAGAGCTCCACGTCAGGCTCTCTGCTCAGCAGGGGGCCTGGTTCTCCCACTCCTTCTGCCTACTTGTGTGTGCTCTGTCTGTCAAATAAATAAATAAAATCTTAAAAAAATAAAATCTTACACATTGAAAAAAACAAGACCATTAAGGATCCCTTTCACTGTGTGAAAATAAGGGGAAAAAATGGAAAATAAAGGGTGTGAGTAGATAGTGGATGGTAGTTATTGCATTGCACAAAGTTGTTGAAATCAAATATGAATAATATTCTTCACTATTAGGTTATTCAAGAATATAAGGTTATTCAAGAATTTACAGGGCCCTCAAATAACGATTATGACTTCATAATCACAAGTGCTTCTTATGAGTTAGGTATAACCTGAACACAGGCCTAATGAACTGACTTCTTGGAACATGTAGGACAGGATGTCGTTTTTATAGAGAATTCTAAAGTCAGCTTTAATTTAAAATAGGATGTGTATTACATGGAGGGGATAAAATACATTGATGTGTATTTATAATAAGCAGTGTAAGGAGGACTAAATCTTAACGGGAGAAAAAATGAAAATTTTCAATAATCCTAAAGATAAAAAACTATGCATAAAAGCAGAAGCAAACTAAAATAACAGAATTTTTAGTTGTGGTTAGAATTAGACAAATGACAAAGACCAACAAGCAAACAAAATGAACATTGAACTAACATTTTCTGTAAGTAGTACAATGTTAAAAGTTAAGAACTCTGAATTTTCTCAACAAAAATTTTGCTTCTATCACATTCATGAAACAAAATACCCCTTAGTTAGTAATGGGTCTTTTAAAATTTAATAAGAGGAATTTAACAGTGGAAATACCTCTGTATTAAAGTGACTTCTCAACATTTAGAGTGTTCAAGTATATTCAAACTACTTGCCTGAGTTATGATTCAAAGAATTAAATAGGCTACGTGGTTGAACTAAATGACCTTCAACTGTCTTTCAAATTTGTAAATTTAAAAACTTTCTAAAGAGAAAAATATCATGGATTTTTTTATTCCCTTATTTCCAAATGCTATTAAGAAATACAAACATTTATTTACATTCATGTGGGGCTTGGTTAAAGGAATTATTATATCTTAACTAATGCCAGTGAATAAAGTAAAAGTACTTCAAATTGCTGGCAGTTTTTTTTTTTTTTTCTAGTTCAGAAGAACCAACATGACAGACGATATCATACTATTTTCCAGAGAAATTATAACTAAAGTATATCATTACTGTCAACTGATGCACTTACGGAGATTTATTTATCTCTGAGGAGTTACACTTGGTGGCACCAGATTGAAATGGGTGTGGCCAGTGTTTATAAATGGGCTTGATTTACTAGACATATGGAGGAAAATCATATTTGATTCATTCCAAAGTGTATCAAATGTAATGTGAATGACAACTAAACTCTCCTTAAAAGAAAAAGCCATCTGTATAAATGTAGACCTATTTTCAGTGGGGAGGGGAAAAAAAAAAGGATGGCAAACTATCTCTCTCATCATGCTTACAACTGACCTTGAGTTGGTCTGCACATTCATCTATTTTAGAAAGTTTTTCCCCATTTATTTTTACCAAGTTATTGCCTCTGCTCTCCCCTCCTGCAAATACAAAGTAACCTTGTTGTAATTCCAGAGAGCACATGTTGTAATGGTTCTATTTTAAAGAGTATATTCCAATCTATATGTTTGAATCTATGTCCTTTGTGCAATTTAATGTCATTTTCTCTTAAATCATATTTGAAATACTAAAATAAACCTAAAGCTGCAGTAAAAAAGGATGTTCTATATTTATTGAGAAAATTGTGTTCATTTCAAAAGAAAGGAATTTCTGTTTTTAGATGAAAGTAGGAAATCAATGTATTTAGGTTTTTATTTTTACATTTTTTTTAAGATAGGGCAGGATGTACTGTAGAAAAAAAAGTTTCCATTTTTCTTTAAATCTATTTAAAGTTCAAAAGCTACTTATTATTTTAGATTATAACATACAGATGTCAAATTTTTCCTCCTATTATTAAACATTTAGAATAATTATAAACATTCACTAATGCAGATTGATCATCTGCTGAAGAAAGCTGAAGAAAATAGGTATAAATTGGAATCAGCATATAAATTTCAGGAAAATAGCCTATTATTCAAAAAATAATACCTGCTACTATGGCATAGGAATTTCCCTGAGTTGATGAGAGAAAGTGTTTCCATTTTACATTTGTAGAGACCATCATTTTCTACTAAGTTAAAGTAAAAATAAAATGGCTTCCAAAAATACCAGTTATATCACATATAACCACGGATTTCTTATATCATGTAAAATTAATAAAGGAAGGTGATATAAATAATGGAAATTAAAACCTTTTTATTCTATAAATTCTAGTTACTTTGTTTCATGTGTGAACAGACTTTCAACTATTTCCACATACACATACTTTCAAAGGATATCTTGATGACTGAAAATTCTTAATAACATTTTATATTTTCTTTGTGCTTCTCCATCATTGATACTCAGCTGTTATCAAACACATACCCGTGGCTGAGACCAAAAACGCAGTCTTGATCATGGCACACAAATATTTTTTTCTCCATCGTTGCCAAGATAAATATAGCTTAAAATTTAATAAATTAAAGAAGTGTATCTACTAACCACAGTACAAGTCCGTCTCCTGTATGGCACATAATTTAAATGATAGAAAATTATTTTTATAAAAACATGGCCACTTCTTTTCCTAGTTGTCAACCTTATTGTATCCCTCACCCTGATATTCTCATCTCCTATTCATTTGACTATTTCTTTGGTCATCAAACATCAACCTAATACCAAGTATGCATATATTCATCCCTTTCATGATCATTTAGTTGAATTATTATTTTACTTGTCACTTTAATAATATATGTTCTTTTTTTTTTTTTTAAGATTTTGTTTGTCAGAGAAAAAGAGAGATAGTGAGCGTGGGTGCAGGCACAAGCAGGGGGAGTGGCAGACAGAGGGAGGAGCAGGCTCCCTGCTGAGTAAGGATCCTGATGCAGGACTCAATCTTGGGACCCAGGGAACATGACCTAAGCCAAAGGCAGACACCTAAGGGACTGAGCCACCCAGGCGTCCCTATGTATTCTTTGATCTAAATCTTAGTACATACAAAATAGAACTCATTACATTGCTCCAAACAGACCTTGAAAATGTTTGGGTTTCATTAAAGATTTTTTGCTATTGGTGTAATTCTGTTTGGTTTGTTGTAATGTATGCTATGATAACTTCATACAGTCTTGCAACAATCCCCATTAAAGACCCTTAAAATGTGAGCTATTCAGTTCATATTTGCTAAAAAATAAATTGGTGAACTGACTGAATAATATAGGTGAAAGGTACACATAAAAGCATTTTCCATTTACAGACTAGTCAATACTTTTCATATGTGTGAACATATTCATCTTTAAAGATTATTTCCTTTGTACATTTTAATTCAGCCCTAAAGGAGGAATATTTTATTTAGTTATTTTCTAATGTATAAAGGACATGTAAAAAGGATGAGAAAGAGAAGATATGTTCATATCTTTGTTATCTTTGATCTTGTTAAACTATTCTAATATTACCAATGATGCCATCATAAAGAATGAAGAATGAATGGATATAAAAATCCCAGGACTGGCTTTATTTTGACTTGCCAGAATCTTAGGATAATTTAATTTTTATTTATTTATTTATTTGACAGACAGAGATCACAAGTAGGCAGAGAGGCAGGCAGAGAAAGAGGAGGAAGCAGGCTCCCTGCTGAGCAGAGAGCCCGATGTGGGGCTTGATCCCAGGACTCTGGGATCATGACCTGAGCCAAAGGCAGAGGCTTTAACCCACTGAGCCACCCAGGCGCCCGGATAATTTAATTTTAATATAAAAGAGACATTAAGTATCACCTATTGCAACCCATTTTTCTTATAACTAGGAAAATGAAGATAGGAAAATAACATTCTTTTTTGAGGATCACATATACGTAAATATCATATGTCACTGTAAAATTTGGACTACCAGCAAATTGTACCTAATCTGTAAAAACATCCTTTGCCATATGTGTATTTTTCACAAGAATATTTCTTGAAATTCCACCTAAGAAATTCATCTCAAGTATATGAATAAATGAGTCAGACATATATTGACATATTTCTTATAATTGCATAGTTTAAGGAGGCTGCTCAGTTGAGAGAGCATGAGACCCTTGATTTTGGGGTTGTATGTTTGAGTCCCATGTTGGGTGTGGAGATTACTTAAAAATAAAACCTTTAAAAATTGTATATTTTAAATTTTGATTTCTGGTATAAATGAAAGTTTCAAATATAAACTTAATATTGTTATTTTGTAACCAATACTTTGAAAAAAGCAACATCTACTATTTAAGGACTGACCCAAGAAAGAGGGTATAATTTTGTCTTTAAGAAGTTGATAAGAGCAGGAAATTTAGCAAGAAAGATTGAGTTTAATTTTCAACATATTTGATATTTAGATCATACGTGAACACCCATAAATTAAGTGTTAAATTCAAATTTTGTTGAGCAATACAACATACGGAATAACTGTGATCTTCTGCAGGACTTTCTCTATCAATAGCATTTATATGTCAAACATCATATCATCTTGAAAAGCCTCTTGCTCCTAATAGTGTAAAACAGCATTATTTTATGGCTTTATTCTGTCAAAGTAGATTTATATAAACTGTAGAACAGACATCAATTTGATGATCACAGAAGTCATAAACAATATAATTTTAAAAATTCAATGGCATAAAGACACCTGGGTGGCTCTGTCGATTAAGCGTCTGCCTTCGGCTCAGGTCATGATCCCAGGATTCTGGTATCAAGTCCCACATCCGGCTCCTTGCTTGGTGGGGAGCCTGTTTGTCCCTCTGCCTGACACTCTGGTTGTTCTCTCTCTCTCTCTCTGACAAATAAATAAATAAAATTCAATGACATAAAACACATTTTTTATTTAGAAAAGTAAACTCTTTGTTCTAATGTCCTTTGGCAAAGGAACTTCAAATCTTATAGGTGTCTGTAACTTCAAAATAATTCATACCAAACTGGCTGGTCTCTAGTGGCTATATAAAGATTTAATCCAGTTGATAAAGACAAATAGTAATCTTTCCTTGCCGGTGAAAAGATGAACTGAATTCATATCTTATATATTCATCTTTGATTCAAGGTAATGGAACATATCTTATATCAAAATGGATATTGACCTCTCCAAGCATCTTTTGCTACCTAACAACAGGCAACAGTGATGTCACTCCACAATGCACACACACACACACACACACACACACACACAGAGTTCTCATCATTGGAATGTTAAAAGCTTATTTGGATCTACTGCATTTCTCGAAGCACTCTTAAGCTGATAATAATTTTTCACAGCCAACATTTATGCTTATTTATATATTTTAATCCTGAGTAAATTATATCTTAAGTTTATGTGAATTTTTGTTTCTACAGTCCTTATTAAATATCTCCTTTGACGAACTTAAGGCAATAGAACAGGGACTGATAGAAACAATGAAAATATCATAGACTATAAGCAACTTTTCTAGTTTTCAATAGCAAAGTCGTGCTAAAGCCTGCTTGTGGTCTGAGAAAATATACCTATCAAAAGTATGTATACATTAATTTACTCAATTATCCAAAAGTTACTAAAATGGAGCTATTACTATGCAAAATAAAATATATCTCCTGTTTTAAAAATATTTCAGCTGACTATAAGCAAAGATATATACTATTTAATCCAATGTGGTAAATGTTCCAAAACACTTCTAGAAAGCAGAATATATGGATATGTGGATATAAGGAAGTATATGAATATATAAAATAATCGACTTAGAGTTTAATGAAGGGGTACAGTTTAAAGTCAATACTTGCATGTCAATAATATTGTCAAAACAACATTAAAAATATCTTGAACCATTCACAAAATACTTGGTATGTATTGTTTTGTGTAAACTTTGATGCATGCAAAAATACATGAAACTCTTGAGATGGAATATAGAAGGAACTGGAGGTATATCTTACAGGAGATCTGAATGTTTGATCCATTCTCATTTTATGCCAACTATGAATAGATAAATTTAAGTAAATGAAAAAAATGTGTCAAAATTCTAAATTCCTTGCTGGACTTTGGTGTTTATAGCATTCAGTTTTAATGTTAAGCCTTACTAAATTTAACATAAGAAAGAAATTCTTTTTGCTTTTATAAGGACTACACAGGTTAGATGAGATTGGCTTTCAAGTTCAAAATTTTGAAGAAATTTGAATGTGCATGTATGTTTACCAATCTTACATAGACTGGGGTCAAGTGGAAAATATTCCTAGTCAATACATGAACTGAGTTTTGAGAGACGAGTAGGATTTAGCCAAGCAGAGAAATGAGCAGAAGCACTCACTAGGCAGGAACATGCAAAGGCACCCAGGCATAAGGAAACGCAGCATTGCCAAGGCACAACAAATTACTCAGTGTGCCTGGGGCACAGGTGTGAGGGGAAACTGCCAAATGATGAAACTGGAGAACTAATCACAAGGCAGATTACAAAGGGTCTGGTTTGCCAAGCTAAGGGGTTTGGATTTGGTCCTGAAGGTAAAGGGAGTCATTCATCAAACAGAACTCAATTCATCGTGTGAAATTAAAAATGGGAAAAATGAGAAGTGCCTACTAGTAGACTTCATCTTCTCCATGTAATAAACAGTTTTCAGAAGATAAGGAATAATGTGTAAAGTTGTTGAATCACTATGCTGCACACCTTAAATTAATATAATGTTCTGTATCAACTTTACTAAAATAAATAAATAAATAAGGTGGTATTAGTAACACTAAACATAACTTATCCTCCTCCATAATAGACAGGCTTCAAAGCAATGATACAGTCAAGAGTGAAATTATATCTGATAATTCACAGTCATAATGGCACATTAGAACGTAAGTATATAATAGTCCTGTCATGGGGGATGGGGAGCAGCCAAATAAGACTCTTCAATTACAAGCAAATAAAATATTTTAAATGTCTGAAATAACTCATACTTTCTAATTGCCTTTCAGGTTTTGATACAATGTATCTGAATGGCTCTAGGGCTTCAAAAAAGGCCAAAGTTGAGGTTTAAGTCCTTTAAAATTAAATTGCTGGTGAATACCTAGTATGGGTCAAATCTAGTGCATCAAAATATATTAGTTCAATTTCGGCTGACATGATAAATGTAAATAACAATTTACATGTAAGATGGACAGAAAAGTTTTGAATCCAGGCTGTGTCATTTCTAACAATATGTCCTTGATAATATCAATTTTTATGAACATTAATTTCTTGATATAAGAAAGGGACGGATACCTCCCCCCACACACTTTTAATATTCTTGAGGAGATAAAGTGAAATAATGTACACAAAGGTCTCTGGTCGAATAACAAAGATAATATAAATTAGTATCTCATTAAATGTGTCTTGAATGATACACACTATTAGTGGCTTTTGACTTAGTATAAATGGAGATCAGTATAGTCTTGTGGAGTCAAGAGAAACACAAATACACAAAATACCACAGTGATATGTGATATATATATATATATATATGCCACAGTGATTTTATATATATATGATTTTATATACATATGAGATTAGATATATATGGTTTAGATATATTTATATATATATGATTATATATGCCACAGCGATTTTATATATATGTACATACACATATATATAAATTAATTAAATCATATTTGATTTAATTTACTTATTTGACAGAGAGAGAGCACAAGCGGGGGTAGCAGAAGAGAGAGGGAAGGAGACAGAGAAGCAGGCTCCCACCAATCAGAGAGCCTGATTCGGGGCTGGATCCCAGAACTGCGGGACCATGACCCAAGCCAAAGGCAGAGGCTTAATTGACTGAGCCACCCAGGTGCCCTGCCTCAGTGATTTTTTTTTTTTTTTAATTTGTGCCACATTGTTAAGGTTATACTATTACACAGAGAAAATCAATTGGGAAGTTGCTAAAAAGTCGACTAAATTTTTAAGAGTCTGAAGAACTACTACAAAAGAAAGTCGGACTCTACATTGTTATTGTTATTCTTATACAAGTTACTGTTGTCACTGCAAAACAGAACTGGATAGATTTGATCTTGCCATGAGTAACTACCTTCCCAAAGCAAATTGTTCACCCATGTGTGGTGAATTACAATGCCCCAAGGTACAACTTAGTAAATTGCTTCTTTTTTAGGCATTGACTGGAACCCCTGAAGAAAAATAAAATCATTGTGTGCTAGTGAACTCTGTGTTGCCAGACAAATTGTTTCCTATAGGATTAATGTAACAAAACAAACTTGTATGTCTATGGTGTATTACCTTTTTTTTTTTTCCCTTACAAAATGACCCAGAGGTTTATATTTGCTTAAGGTCATGCATATCTTCAATCCATTTAAAAGAGTTAGAAATGGGAAAGAACATTATTCTTTTCCCACTTAGGTGTGAATTCAGTCATAAAGAAAGAATTCAACTGCATCAAAGAATCAGTATTAACAGTGGGTAATTTTATATCAAGCCTAGAGTATACTGCTCTTAGAAACACTGTATGAATTAATTGAAATATTTTTAGATACTCTTGGATATTTACTTTGCGTATTAACATTTATTCTCTTTCCTACATGTTTTTTGAGACAATACTAATAGAAATGCACAAAAAAACTGTGTATTTTGCAAGGTTACAGGACTGACACTCTTACCTATGACAATAAGGAAACCTTTAGAGGCTGGTGATTTCTGCACAATTTAAGATAAACTGGAGAATTAATTTTGCAATCACATTTTAATGATCAACAATTTTATATGCAAAGTAACATAACTGAGTATTAGAAATATGACAATCAGACTTCTGAAACAACATGATCTAAAACAAACTTTAACTTATGCATAAACTTCTTTCATTGTGATTTATGTGATCTATAAAATATTACTACTTTATCTCCACATTGATAGGAAGTTCCTGATATGGTTGATGAATTTTTGCTAAAGCTCAGATAATAGCACATTATTCCTATTCCTACTGTCAACATAACCTTAGGATATTTTATCTACAGCCTTCTGGGTTTCACCCAGACCATTTCTTCAAAGTCCATCCATTATGCACAGAGAGAGCATACAAGTACCTTTTTCTCTTCATCATCTGTAAAATCTTAATACATTTTAGACAGACTTTTCAATTTTAAGTTTGTATTTTAATTCCAGCATAGTTAACATACAATGTTATATACATGCAATATATACATACAATATAACATGCAATGTTATATTAGTCTCAGGTGTGCAATATAGCGGTTCAGCACTACCATACATTGCTCAGTGCTCAAGGTAACTGTGCTCTTTACTTCACCTATCCCACATATTCTCCTCACCCCCCGCCCTTCTGTTAACCATCCGTTTCCTCTCCACAGTTAAAAGTCTGCTTTTTGGTTTGTTTTTATTTTTTTTTTAAGATTTTATTTATTTATTTGACAGATAGAGATCACAAGAAGGCAGAGAGATAGGTAGAGAGAGAGGAGGAAGCAGGCTCCCTGCTGAGCAGAGAGCCCAATGTAGGGCTTGATCCAGAACCCTGAGACGATGACCTGAGCTGAAGGTAGAGGCTTAACCCACTGAGCCATCCAGGCACCTGGCTTGTCTTTATTTTTTTTGTTGTTGTTGTTTTATTCCCCCCTTTGTTCATTTGATTTGTTTCTTAGATTACACATATGAGTGAAATCATATGGTATTTGTCTTCTATTGCACTTAGCATTATGTTATACTCTCTAGCTCCATCCATTTGGTTGCAAATGGTATGATTTCCTTTTTTTTTTATGGTTGATTAATATTCCCTTGTGTAATTTTGTGTGTGTGTATATTCATATTAATATACACACACATGCCACATCTTCTTTATTCATTCATCTATTGATAGACACTTGGGCTGCTTCCATAATTCGGCTATTGTAAATAATGCTGCAATAAACATAAGGGTGCCTATTTCTTTTTGAATTAGTGTTTTTGTATTCTTTGGGTAAATACTCACTACTGCAATTGCTGGATTACTTGGGTAAATCTATCTTTAAATTTATGAGGAATCACCATAGTGTTTTCCACAGTGGCTGCAACACTTTTTTTTTTTTTTTAGTTTATTTTCAGCGTCACATTATTCATTGTTTTTGCACCACACCCAGTGCTCCATACAATACGTGCCCTCCTTAATACCTACCACCTGGCTCCCCCAACCTCCCACCCCCAACCCCTTCAAGACCCTCAGGTTGTTTTTCAGAGTCCATAGTCTCTCATAGTTCACCTCCCCTTCCAATTTCCCTCAACTCCCTTCTCCTCTCCATCTCCCCATGTCCTCCATGTTATTTGCTATGCTCCACAAATAAGTGAAACCATATGATACTTGACTCTCTCTGCTTGACTTATTTCACTCAGCATAATCTCTTCCAGTCCCGTCCATGTTGCTACAAAAGTTGGGTATTCATCCTTTCTGATAGAGGTATAATACTCCATAGTGTATATGGACCATATCTTCCTTATCCATTCATCTGTTGAAGGGCATCTTGGTTATTTCCACAGTTTGGCGACCGTGGCCATTGCTGCTATAAACATTGGGGTACAGATGGCCCTTCTTTTCACAACATCTGTATCTTTGGGGTAAATACCCAGGGTCATAGGGAAGCTCTATTTTTAATTTCTTGAGGAATCTCCACACTATTATCCAAAGTGGCTGCACCAACTCGCATTCCCACCAACAGTGTAAGAGGATTCCCCTTTCTCCACATCCCCTCCAACACATGTTGTTTCCTGTCTTGCTGATTTTGGCCATTCTAACTGGTGTAAGGTGATATCTCAATGTGGTTTTAACTTGAATCTCCCTGAGGGCTAGTGATGATGAACACTTTTTCATGTGTCTGATAGCCATTTGTATGTCTTCATTGCATAAGTGTCTGTTCATATCTTCTGCCCATTTTTTGATATGATTATCTGTTTTGTGTGTGTTGAGTTTGAGGAGTTCTTTATAGATCCTGGATATCAACCTTTTGTCTGTACTGTCATTTGCAAATATCTTCTCCCATTCTGTGGGTTGCCTCTTTGTTTTATTGACTGTTTCCTTTGCTAAGCAGAAGCTTTTGATCTTGATGAAGTCCCAAAAGTTCATTTTTGCTTTTGTTTCCTTTGCCTTTGGAGATATATCTTGAAAGAAGTTGCTGTGGCTGATATCGAAGAGGTTATTGCCTATGTTCTCCTCTAGGATTCTGATGGATTCCTGCTCACATTGAGGTCTTTCATCCATTTCAAGTTTATCTTTGTATACAGTGTAAGAGAATGATCTGTACTCGAGGAACTACAGAACACTCATGAAAGAAATTGAAGAAGACACAAAAAGATGGAAGACCATTCCATGCTCTTGGATCAGAAGAATAAACATTGTTAAAATATCTATACTGCCTAGAGCAATCTATACTTTTAATGCTATTCCGATAAAAATTCCACTGGTATTTTTCAAAGAGCTGAAGCAAATAATCCTAAAATTTGTATGGAATCAGAAGAGATCCCAAATTGCTAAGGAAATGTTGAAAAACAAAAATAAAACTGGCGGCATCACGTAACCTGATTTCAAGCTTTACTACAAAACTGATCACCAAGACAGCATGGTACTGGCACAAAAACAGACACATAGACCAGTGGAACAGAGTAGAGAGCCCAGATATGGACCCTCAACTCTATGGTCAAATAATCTTTGACAAAACAGGAAAAAATATACAGTGGAAAAAAGACAGTCTCTTCAATAAATGGTGCTGAGAAAAATGGACGGCTGCAACGCTTGACATTACCAACAGTGAATGAGGATTCCTTTTTTTCCCACATCCTCATCAACTCTTGTTATTTCTTGTGTTTCTGATTTTAGCTATATGACAGGTGTGACATGATATATCATTGTAGTTTTGATTTGCATTTTCCTTCTGATGAGTGATGTTTGTTGGCCATTTTGACAGATCCTTCAAGTGAGGAATTAGTAGAATTCAATTCCTATACCTATTTGTGTTTGAATGTTCTTTCTCCTTAATATTTCTTTCCTCTGCCAAATCAACTATGATTTTCTAACTATCTTGATATCAGTGAGAAAAAAAATAATTGAGAAGATGTAGGTTCTTGAAGATTCAGTGCTAAGGCACTCAGAAATCCTGGATTTTTGTTATCTAGAAAATAATTTTCCTCATCTGTAATGTGATTCCTTCCTTCCTTCTTTCCTTCCTTCCTTCCTTCAAGTAAGTCATTCCTTCCTATAATTATTCTTTATTTTGAACCTACTATGTACCAAAACTGTGTTAACCTTTGGAGGACCTAACAGGGAACAAGCCATGATAATTGTCCTGAAGATGTTTATAATCCATTAAAGCAGTGGATCTTAAACATTTTTTATTGCCAATTCCATATCTTATTTTATTTATAATTCATCCTCTTATAGGTCTGTAATCATTTTAATAGTAATATTATATTAATATCTTTTAAAACTTATACATTAAATGGATAATTATTACATGAATGATATTTTATTTTATTTTTTAAAGAGTTCTTTTATGGAGGGAGAGCATGCATGAGTCAAGGTGGGTGGAGGGCCAGAAGGAGAGGGAGAGAATCTCGAGCAGACTCCCCACTGAGTGGGGAGCCCAATGTGAGGCTTGATCCCAGGACCTAGAGATCATGACCTGAGGAGAAATAAAAGAGTTGGATGCTTAATAGACTAAGCTACCCAGGCACCCCATGAATGATATTTTAAACATAAATTACTTATTGACATTATAAAGCACTTTTATTTTTTATAAATATTATTGGTAACATTTTAAAATAGAAAATTTTGAATATTTTATGATCTTTTAAATACAGAATTAAATCATGTGATATAATGACATTAGAGTTTTAATCTATTTATTTGAAATTTTAATTTCTATTGGGTTTCAAAAGTGAATATTTTACTTAAAAATGATAAATAGAGGCTCATGTAAAGAGTGTGCTATTGATATCAATTCTTAAATATCAATACTGTCTTTTTATTTCTTGGACCAACCACATAGGAATTTAAAATATTAGCTAAAACATTTTACTTTCAGTGATATCAATTAGTTCCCTGTCAAAATATCTGAAGAATCCTATATATACAATTGTTCAAAAAGTGAGCCAAAATCCAATACATTTTTTCTTTTAGTGACTTTTTTGCAAAGGTTAATTATATTTTATTATATTTTCCAGTATTTTTAAAGTAAATGTACCAGTGTGGGTGTTTGGCCCAGATTACACCCTTTTACAATTTTTGACAACTAAATAACATAATACTGCAGACATCTTTAAACATCATATATACATATATATATGTATGTTTAGATATATATGTAAATATATAATATACATATGTATTCTCTTATTCAATTTTTTTCCCTAAAAAGCAATTACTTTCTCATTCATTTTCAAAACCACACTTAAATTAAAAGGATAAAATATGGGTTTTATGTAACATACTATTAACAGCTATTTGTCCTCATGGATAATATACAATTTGTAATACTTTTAGTATAAAAAAAACAAGAATGATTTTCACAGAATTCAATAACAAATTTAAATAAGAATTTATTATTATTACTTGTTATTTTGGCATAATTTTATACTTAACAAAATAGCTACTAAAATTGCACAGAGTTCCCTAATCCACTAAATTTTTTGTTTCTGTTTTTGCTTTTTTCCACTCCAGGATCCAGTCTAAGATTCCATATCCCATTTAGTTACCTACCCCCTTTACATCCTTTCTGTGACAAGTTTCAACCTTTCTTTGAAGTTTTAAGGAGTATTAGCCATTATTTTCCAGAATGTCCCTCCATTCATACTATTGTTATCCCATGATTTGATTGAGCTAGAGTACCACAAAAGTGATGTGATATCGGGGAGTAAATGATCTAAATAAGTCTTCTCATAGTCAATGTTAACTTGATCATTTTATTAAGGTGGTGTCTGCTGGTTTCTCAACTATGAAATCACTATTTTAATATTTGCCATTAACAAACATCATAGGGTACATTCTTTGATACTATACAAATATTGTTTCCCATTAAATATTTGCATAATAATTTTAGCTTCCATTGATGTATCTTGCCTGCAATAATTATTACTGTGATACCCTAATGGTGATTTTCTTTCTCTATTTCTGGCATACTTCTACTAACTGGAATGTCCTATGAGACTTAGCTGTCCCTTCTTCTCAATTTATGCATTTATTGAATTACTTATATCATTATGGACACATGGATACTTATGGGTACTGGTATTACAGTACTAGCATAATTTATTTTGTTGTACATATTTGGCCATTAGAAGCTGGCTCTTGTTACTCCTGTGTCCTTTCAACATGTCCCAAAACTTTTGAATCTTTCCTATTAAAAATGCTCCAGACTCATTTTTATATGTTCCCATCCATAGCACCAGGATCTAACAATTTTCCAGGAATCCCAGGTTTCTTTTATTGAAGAATAGGATTTAGGTATCAAGATCTGGGCACCAGATGTGTTTAGTGTTATTAGGGTGTCATTGCTCATAGACCCTAAGAGATATAGGTATGTATACTAGCCAACACATTATCTACCTATCTATCATCAATTTATCACATCTATATTTAAAATGAGTTCATATTGATACCTCTGATTCCAATCAGATACCAAAGTTTTCATGCTGTTCTTCTCCCATTTCTTATTCATAACATCTTTCTCCATGAGTGAGAAATCTGGCTTTCATTATATATATTATTTATTCAATCTAAGCATAAACATAAAAGAAATTTCAGAATTTCTTATAAATTTTCTAACCACACTGCAGTATTTATAGATAGTTTTTAAATATTTTATTAGCTCTCAGTATCATTTCTAAATCCTACTTTTATTTATTTATTTTTTAAATGGTGACTATTGTTTTCTGTAATTTTTTAAAAGATTTTATTTATTTACTTGACAGAGAGATAGAGATATAGAGAGATAGGGAGAGCACAAGCAGGCAGAGTGGCAGGCAGAGGGAGAAACAGGCTCTCCACTGAGCAGGGAGCTCGATCCCAGGACCCTGGGATCATGACCTGAGCCGAAGGCAGAAGCCTTAAACCACTGAGCCACCCAGGCACCCCATAAGTATTGTTTATAATCAATCTCCCTTCCTCAACATAGGCTGGGGCACTGAACTTTGGAAATAAGGTTGGAAAGGAAAACGTACAGTTGGCAAATATAGGTAAAATTTGTGTCCTAACCACATCCTTCTTTATCTTGTCTCACATATTACTCATGTGAGGTTTTCTCTCCTTCTGGACTTCAGTAAAATAAACGCCATGCTGATTTTGGAATCTAACTTCATGGGCAATGAAAAAAAAGGGTAGAGAAGATAGTTCCCACTTTGGATGTACCATGAACCATAGGAACTAGGAGATGAGAAAGAGCCAGGAAGTAAGTGCTTTGACCTTTCTCTTTAACCTGGTACCATCAGTGGTATCACCTTTCAACCTTCCCAAGGCAAATTTGTCTGCAACTAGTTATCTCTTCAGCATGACGGTACAATCAGCAGTGCTTCCTATCTTTCTTTGCTTGATCCCCCCCCCCCAAGCCTCATTATTTTGGGCTTGTACATCACAAATGAAGTTTTATTAGCAGTTTGTTTTTCAAAAGATTTTACGTATTTATATGAAGAGAAAGTGAGCGTTGCAGGGGGAGCAGCAGAGGAGAGGGAAAAGAAGGTTTTCTGCTGAGCTGGGAGCCTGATCTGGGGCTTGATTCCAGGACTCTGAGATCATGACCTGAATCAAAGGCAGACACTTAACTCACTGAGGCACCCAGGCGCCCCCAGCACATTAATTATTGTGCTCTGCTGAAAGAGGAGTAAGGTTAAGGAAGAAAATAACTACTCTGCACAGATGAAATTCTATCTGTAGGTATCCCCGTTTCATTTATAACTTATTTGTTTTCTCTTGGAAAAAAAAAAAAAACAGAAGAAAAGATAGCTATGAAGAGCTATAAATGGGTAAGCAATTTCTCTTCCTTGGTCAGACTGTTTCTTACGACACATGGTCAATTCAGTTATGTTTTGATTTAGTGTTAGCTGCATATCTTTTCCCATCCTTTACTTTTCATTTATTTGTGGGTGTTTTTTGTTTTTTTGGGGTTTTTTTTGTATTTAAAGTGAGTTTTCTGTAGGTCGCATATTGTAAGAAGTTTCATTTTTATTCAATCCAACAATCTTTTAATTGGTGTTTTCAGACTATTTGTATTTAATGTGAATATCGATATAGTTTGCTTTGAATTTATCATTTGCTATTTGCTTTCTATTTATCTCATCCCTTCTTTCTCCCAACAGTTCCTCTAGTTCTTCCTCTGTTTAATTGAATGTATTTTTTAAGAGATTTTATTTATTTATTTATTTGACAGACAGAGATCACAAGTAGGCAGAGAGGCAGGCAGAGAGAGAGGAAGGGAAGCAGGCTCCCCACTGAGCAGAGAGAGAGCGCCCAGTGCCGGGCTCGATCCCAGGGTCCTGGGATCACGACCTTAGCCAAAGGGAGAGGCCCTAACCCACTGAGCCACCCAGGCACTCCTTGAATGTATTTTCCTGGTTGATTTTCATGCGTTTTATTTGCTTTTTACTTGTATCTCATTGTTTCAGTTTTACAGAATTCCCAATCGTCGCTGTGGGGTTACAGAAAAAAACTTTAATATATCATAGTTTACCTTCTAGCAAAGGAATAATACCTCATATACAGTATATGAACCTTAACATAGTATAATTCCAATTTATTCAGCAGCTTTGTGCTACTGTCCATGCTATTTTATTATTAAAACTCCACATCCCATTGCTATAATTTTTCTTTTAAATTCTTTTCTTTTACAGATACATAAAAAATAAGAAAAAAGGTTTAAAAGATTTTACCCAAATATTTACCGTTTCCATTGTTTTTTCTTTAAGTTGATCTTAATTTTGCTCACATTATTTTTTCATCTGCCTGAAGATCTTTATTTTTGTCTGCACTTCTGTCCAGCTGGTAATCCATTATTTCACCTTTACTGTGTCTCAAAATGTTTGTTTTGTTTTTTTTTTAAGATTTTATTTATTTATTTAACAGACAGATCACAAGTAGGCAGAGACAGACAGAGAGAGAGGAAAGGAAGCAGGCTCTCTGCTGGGCAGAGAGCCCAATGTGGGGCTCAATCCCAGGACCCTGGGATCATGACCTGAGCCAAAGACAAAGGCTTTAACCCACTGAGCCACCCAGGTGCCCCTCTCAAAATGTTTTTGTTTCATTTTTTTTAAAAGTTAATTTTAGTGAGTATGTAATTCTAATTTATTCTTCACTTTCTATTAGAATATTGGGGATATTTTTTCCATTGTGTCCAGCCTTGAATTGTCAACTATTACTCTATTTTTTCTTCTCAGTACATATATCTTTTTCCCCTCTATACTTCCAGCATATTCTCCTCATAATTGGTTGTCAGCAAAGTAATATGACATATATTTATGTGGCCTTCCGTGTCTACTGCTTAGAGTCCATTGGACTTCTTAGATCTGTGCGTTTAGAGTTTTCATCAAATTTTGGAAACATTCTCAACCATTATTCCTTCCCTTCTTTTGGGACCTTAATTACACTTATTTTAGACCATTTAATAATATTCAAAAACTGATGCTGTTTTATATTGATCAGTATTTTTTCTCTATGTTTCATTTTAAGTAGTTACTATTACTAGGGTTTGTGTAATCTTTGATTCCACAGACTCTAATATGCTGGGTATATTCCATCTCAGACAGTGTTTTTCATCACTATAAATACAATATGAGTCCTATGTACATTATCTATTCATTTTCTTATCATAATCATGTTTTTCTCTATCTTTCCAAACAAATTAATCTCATTTACAATGTATTTGCTTGCCCACTATTCCTAACACTTATCTCATTTCTGGAATTGTGTCTATTAACTGATTTTTTTTGGGGGGGCATATTATTGGTTGCATTTTCCTGGTACTTCACGTGTGTGATTTTGTTTTTAATAAATGATAGGGACAGAGAATTTTTCCATTATATTTAAAATTATCATTTTCAGTGACTATGACAAGATGCCTTAGAGATGGAGAAGGAGCAGTCAGTGAATGAGATGAAGGCCAGGTGAGTAGAGAATTCCAGAAACCAAAATGGTTATTAAAGTAATAATTATAGTCTGTGACTAAATGTTCAGTCATCCATTTTTATCTACTGCTCTGCTTGACCAAATATTAGTCAGGCACCTCTCCTCCCCACAGATGCCTGAACTTGAGCTTGTCTCCAAGACTGAACACAAAACAGAGGAAAAAGGGGAACATGCCCCTTGTCAGCATATCCTCAGTATCTTCTAACAGGAGACAGATTTCCTGTCAAACTATAATCATGTTCCCTTTTGATTACCCTATGTCTCTTTAAAGCGCCTGTAAAGTATTACTTATCCCTTTCTATAAAATAAAAACTTTTTTTTCTGTTTTATTTTGAAATGCTTACAGATTTCTGAGATTAGAACATTCTCTCTATTGCAGTATTCTTTTGGAATAAAATCTCCATTTATTTAAACTCTGGATTTGTCTTTATTTGACAAAATTGTCTTTATATATAATTCAATGCTACAAACAAACGTACTTACATAAGACAATAAAAAGTAGTACCATGACAGCATGCTGAATCAATGTATGTGGCAGTCCCTATCTAGTCAGCCCCTAAAATGAGGAGGCATTTTTCTAGACCAAAGGTCAACAAATTACAGGCCAAACAAAGTGTGTCAATTGGTTTTTATTTATGGATTCTTTCACCATGGCCACAGGGGATGTAAAGCCTAAACTATTTACTTCTTGATTCTTTAAGCAAAAGTTTGCAACCTTTCCTCTAGACACTCAAATATACCTGGAAACAAGGCAAAGTTTCCAACCACATAGATATTCTGGTCCTCTTTTTGTAATATCTATATACATTTTATAAAATAAATCCAATTATTTTCTTGAATGATTACTTAAATATTAGATAAACAAATACAGACAACATGATCATTCATTTGTGTATTCTTATTCATCTAGCTTAATGCTTGCCAAATACTTGTCTTTCTGTTTTTCAAAGAAAGGTAGGAAGAAGGAGCAGAAAGAAGAGAGGAAGAAAGTGAGAGAGAGAGAGAGAGAAAAGAAGGAATAGGGAGATAGGAAGGTAGATTTGATAATACAAAAAAGCAATTATTTCAAATAGTTCTTCAATTTGACATTCATCATGTAATTTTCCTAGTAGCATATTTACTTTTTGACCAAAACAGGATTTCTAAGGGTTGTGAGAGCTTCTGATACACTCATGACCAATGGAGCATTACTGTAATAATTTCTGTGTTCCGTGAATTTGAGGATAAGAACTTCTCTCATTATTCATATTTATCAGCTACTTGTGCCTTTTTGAAAAAAGTTTTTGACACTGTATATATTGATGTGTTCAAAAGTAAGTAATTCATTATTTTTAAACTACATTTTATGAATTATATATATTATCTGTGTTAATTTTTTCCTGCTATAATATTTTTAAGCATTTTAATACAAATTCTTTGGGGTCTTGCCAGAGATGAGTATCATGTAATATTAATTATATCATTAAAAATCCAATAAATCATTAAAAATAAGTCTAGTAGAGATGAAATGAATAAAAATACATCTTTTTAAAAATTCTTATTATGGAGTATATGACACCCATAAAATTATAGGTTCCTATGCAAAAGGTTGATGCTAGTGCTCCAGGGTCAACTCCCTAATTATATTTTGGTAAGATTAATATTAAAATCAATTTACATTGCAGGAGAATTTACCAACTAGTAGTGGAGAGAAGAGTTCCTAAAGCAGGATAGTGCCTAAGGAATGTCAAGCTGGGACAAGAATTTGTTGAAGATAATTAATGAAATATCAAGTTAAGGGTATCCTGCAAATTAATGGAAAAAGTTAAACTCACTGCTGTAATTTCCAGCAATATATGTATTAAGTTATTCAATTTACTTAAATTATTGCATTTATTATTTCTTGAAAACATGGGCTCATTCTTTAAATGTCATTAATGTTAATTCTTTATTTTTATTAAATTATGACACATAAGCTATTCCATTTTAAAATGCTAAAAGCATTTTAACATCATAACAACAACGTAACCATAACAGAAGTTCTTCTTTCATTCCTTTCTCAAACTTCCTTTCCCAGAGGAAACTACTCTCAATAGTTATATACATACGTGTGTGTGAATGTGTTAAGTTTTGAAGTTTATTGCCACATACTGAAAATAATAATTAATAATTTTATATCCCCTAATTCTTTGCTTTTAAACTTTTTAGTGACTTCCCTTATGGGAGATAAAAATTTTAGGTCACTTTCAAATCCACAGTTTTCCTTCATCCATTGTCTTCATAAAATAGTGTTTTCCATTCTGGTTAAATTCATATTCAGTATTGTGACTCCTGTAACTACATAAATAGTATTTAATACAAATCCAAATAGTTTTACATAATTATATTTTTGTCCTTGAACTTTAATTTTATCAGAGCTAGTGATTATTGTCTCCATTTATTTATTTTTTTGCTTCTCTTGCTAATTTATCTCCAATTGCATATTAGTAAGCTGATATTCTATTAACAGAAAAGATATCTTTATATGTATAGTTCCTCCTTGAATCCTCTGATTCCATTTTTATAGATTTTGCTCTCTAAAGCAGTCTTTTTTTTTTTTAGTACGATGACACATGATATTACATTAGTTTCATGTATACAACATAGTGATTCCACATCTCCCTATGTTTTGCTATGCTCACCACAGGTGTAGCTACCATCTGTCACCATGCAACACTATTACAATACCACTGAATACAGTACATAGGGAATACAATTCCCTAAATTGTACCTTCAATCTCTTTCCTATATATTCTGTCATTTTTGATGCAACTATAAATGGGTTCGTTTCACTAATTTTTCTTTGTGATAGTTCTTTGTTAGAAATGGAACTGATTTTTATATGGTGATTTTTTTTATACTGCAACTTTGTTGAATTGTGTAATCGAAACTGAAATTTTCTAAGAGAGTAGAACTTAAATGTTCTCAACGATAAGACAAATAAATAAATAAATAAGGTGATGTATGTGTTCATTAACTAGATGAGGATAATCCTTTTAAATCTGCATGTATATAAAATCACCATGACGAACACTTTAAATCTCTTATAATTTTATTTGTCAATTATATCTCAATAAAGCTGATTTTGAAAAAAATGATGCACTGAAAGACTGATTGGGAGAGTTTTGTGTGTTACAAATATAGATGATCATAGATCATTCAGATCCTCTCCTAAAAACAACTGAGTGATCAGCCAGCTTTTTTCACTATATGATCCAAAATGGAAATATTTTCTTCAGTTTTTACAGAAAAAAAAAAGAGTTAACTCCAGTCTCCTGCTTTGTGATACAGGCATCACAGGTGTCATTTGGAAGTTGGAAAACTATAAAATTATTTTTGTCTTTTTTTACTTCACCCAGAAAAGAGATGGGGGGTGGTAGGCAGTATTCACGTGATTTCTTGGATTAAGTAATTTAGTTTTTGTATGTTGCTTTAAAATCTGATACTATACAGGTAGAAATCATTCAACAACTTATTTATGACTTCTAAAATATTATTTGGAGGGGCACCTGGGTGGCTCAGTTAGGTGTCTGCTTTCAGCTCAGGTCATGATCTCAAGAGTCCTGGGATAGAGCCCTACATCATTGGGCTGCTTTTCTCTCTCCCTCTGCCTGCTGCTCCCCCGCTGTGCTCTGTCAAATAAATAAACAAAATCTCCAAAAAAATAAATAAAATATTCTTTTGAATGATTAAATTGCTTAACATGAAAAATGCAAAGACTAACGAGGACATTTATTTTTAGTTTATACTTTATATATCTGGAAAATTTCCTTATTTTTCTTTAAGCTTTATCTGAAATATTTTTTCACTGTTTTTTGGTTTTAGTCACACACACAAACACACACACACACAACCTAATGGTGTCCTTTTTAGACCATAACTATGTAGCACAACTAATGCTATTTCACAGGTTAGCACTTTTAGTATGTTTGATATATCAAAACAATATCTAAATATTTTGGTCAAATTTCTGAAACATTCTAATAAAAATATTTGTTAAGATTCAAATAAATAGGGGCACCTAGGTGACTCAGTTGGTTAAGCATCTGCCTTTGGCTCAAGTCATGATCTCCAGATCCTAGAACTGAGCCCCAAGTAAGGCTCCCGTGCAGTGGGGAGTCTGCTTTTCCCTCTCCTTCTGTGTACACACTTTCTCTCTCTGTCTCTCAAATAAATAAATAAAGTCTTTAAGAAGTTCAAATGGTTTATTTCCAAATTTAGAGTTTCTTTTCCTATAAAACTGCATTTTATTAGACTACACTAATTGACTTTTAATTACACCTTAATGAACCAAAAGAGGATTAAATTATAAACACTGTTTCAAAGTAAAAAAAAAAACTGGAATAAAGGTATAATGGCACAAAAGTAGACTTTCAAAAATGCTTTCACAATATTTTATTGCATCTTAGATATGCAGACTTTTTAATCCCTATCTTGATTTTATTTCAGAACTTTGGTGACACAATTATGCTTAGGGGAATTTAAAATTTTTTCTAGGTTTAAAAAAGACACAAAATTTAACCTTTTCCGAGAAGATTACTTTATATCCTAGTATCATTAGTCTTCCCACTGTATTGTCAGTAAAGACTTAACTTTTTTGTATAATGTCTTACTAAACATATTTTCATAGTGATATCACTTAAACAGTAAACTAAGTTTAGTCAGCAAAATATTTTGCTGGATGAAACTGCAGGAAAATAGAGTATTTCTTGTCATAAATGGAAAAGAGTTGCCTCCCTGTAGTGAGATGCCAGATTCGCATGAACCCATAAATTCTTATTTTAATTTGAAGCTGACCCGGTTAATTAATAGGTTCATATACAACTTGTCTCCATTTTACACAGTAGGTGACAGGTAGAGGAAAACTGAGAAAATAAGAAACATGAACATGGTAACTTATATTTTAAGATGCCGAGAAATTTGGGGGAGTGAATATTTCAAATCTCCAGTAATTCCAAACCAATTAGACTATTTTGAACAAGATCAGCTATAAAAATGTTTATTCACTGAGGACTCCCTTTCTAAACCTGTTTAATTTAGATTCTATAATCAATAAGTATATTTACCAAGTTTTCTTTTTTATACCCTGTTACTTCACTGGTTTTATGGCTTATCCAAAGAAGGCCGGTCATCTGCACCAAGATTTCAGAGCTGCTTTTACCTATATGACAATGGTTGTGGATGTGCATAATTTAAATAGAAGTAAATTATCCAACCATAACCAATTTGCAATGATATGCCCATAAGGTCTTGCCATGTAGCACTGCCTTAAAATACTAATTCTTCCGAAAACCCCGTCGGAAATTGGAATTATCTACTCCGTGCATCTTTCTCAATTTAACTACAGACATATAAAAACTATAACTTTCTAATTGTTTTCTGTGATATCTAGAGTCTATAATCAATTAATTTAAAAAATCTTTAATCCTTAATGGTTGGCATAGAGAAAATCAGCCTCTTCCCCTCCACAAAATCAGTTATTAAGGGTACATATATATTGTACACACATTTAATTCTGTATTTTCTCTCTGTTATAAATAAATGCTCACTTACACATTTATGTTTTATTATGGAAATATGTCTACATGACATTCTAGAACAATTTTCAAATGTTCTCTATTAACAAAATGTTGAATTTATAAAACCAACTCTGATGCAATACAAAGTCTAGGGCTGCTATTTATTTTCTTCACTTATTAAATGTAACAGACCTGATGTAATTGAATTAAACACTGGATCATGTAGGTTTTTAAAAATTGCTCTATATTTTTTAAATAAAAAACACATAAAATCAGTTAGTGCAGACGTTCCTGTATATTTTGTTAATACCTAATAGCCTAGTTGCAATCAAGTAAGGAAGCAAAAAAAGTCTATAATAGGTTTACTTCATAGTGATAGGAAAGTACTCATTTTATTATTCACTTCACAAATACTTATTTTATCTTGTATATAATATTTGTAAATATAGCGAAATTACTAATTTTTACTCATTTTTATTTCTTATTCTCAAATATGTTCCAGCAATAAGGAAGATTCAAACTTACTCTAGATTCATCAGTATTTAAGCTGCTGTTAACAAGGTAGTAGTATCAGCTACAACAATATATTTCTTAAATTTTTTCTAGAGATAATTAATAGAGGCATCTGATGTTAATAAGGAGTTGCTAACAGACATGATAAAATGAATGGCAAAAATTAAGAAAGATTTGAGTGCTTATAGTTCAACAACACTATTTTTTTTTTTTTAGGTGCATTTTTTTTCCAATTTATTTATTTTCAGAAAAACAGTATTCATTATTTTTTCACCACACCCAGTGCTCCATGCAAGCCGTGCCCTCTATAATACCCACCACCTGGTACCCCAACCTCCCACCCCCCCGCCACTTCAAACCCCTCAGATTGTTTTTCAGAGTCCATAGTCTTTCATGGTTCATCTCCCCTTCAACAACACTATTTTTAATAAAATATTTCCATAGCTGAAACTTTTATTCCCCCACAGAACAGGTGCTTTCAAGTAGTCGGGAGGAATATTTATATAGTCTAACCTCATTGGGAAGAGAAATACATTCAGTACAATCTTATTATGTGTCAAATATATGCCCAGACCTCACAATGGATAGTATTCCTAGAACACATTCCTTGATATTATTAACCTTATAATACAATTGAGGAGGGGTGAATATCTTTTCTTATGCTTTATAATATGATATCAAATATCTACTCCTTAAAAGAAACATTCTTCTTATTTGACATTTATTCTCCTTGGAGAATAAATTGTCTTTGATATAAAATTTTCTACATTTTACTATAATTGTCTAAGCCTTCATTTAGAAATGCTCTATATTCTCTTCACACTCTGTGCCAGGTATCAATTTATTGCCTCTCAGCTCCAAATTCTCTCTTTACTACCTGCTTTGCAATTATGGACCACTGCCATATGTACACACAATAAATCTTACACTGAGCTTTCTTTAAAGGGCTGTGGCCATATACACAAGTGACAAAATGGGAAAATGAAATACCCATACCTTTTAGAGACTTTGAGACACTTCCTCTAAATGAATACTAATATTTCGGGACCCAAAATTCCACTGTGGCCTATCAAAGTGGAGATCAATGGTGCTCTGCTGATAGATGGCAGGTTGAATCAGACTCAAAGGGCATCCAGTTCATTCTTCAGACTACTGGGTGTGTTTTCCCCCAGTTCCTGAACCTTTAATTGGAATAGGTGTAATTAATAATAATAACTGGAAGAATCTGCACATTGGCTTTCTGACTCATGGGATGAGGGCCATTCTATAAGACATGTGAAAGCCCCTGAAACTCTCCTGTGCCAAGAGAGTAAACCGGAAAGAAAACCATGGTGTTGATACCTATCCCCATTCCATTTAACCCATCAGTTTGACTTCTGATGCGGATCTTGGAAAATGAGTGTGGACCATCAAAACATTGATATGATGTTGCAAATGATGATATCAGTTGCTCTCACTGCAACTTCTATTCTTGTTTTACTTTTTTTTTAAAGATTTATTTATTTATTTATTTATTTATTTTTCCAATTTATTTATTTTCAGAAAAGCAGTATTCATTATTTTTTCACCACACCCAGTGCTCCATGCAAGCCGTGCCCTCTATAATACCCACCACCTGGTACCCCAACCTCCCACCCCCCCGCCACTTCAAACCCCTCAGATTGTTTTTCAGAGTCCATAGTCTCTCATGGTTCATCTCCCCTTCCAATTTACCCAAAAGCACATACCCTCCCCAATGTCCATAACCCTACCCCCCTTCTCCCAACCCCCCTCCCCCCAGCAACCCACAGTTTGTTTCGTGAGATTAAGAGTCACTTATGGTTTGTCTCCCTCCCTATCCCATCTTGTTTCATGGATTCTTCTCCTACCCACTTAAGCCCCCATGTTGCATCACCACTCCCTCATATCAGGGAGATCATATGATAGTTGTCTTTCTCCGCTTGACTTATTTCGCTAAGCATGATACGCTCTAGTTCCATCCATGTTGTCGCAAATGGCAAGATTTCGTTTCTATTGATGGCTGCATAGTATTCCATTGTGTATATATACCACATCTTCTTGATCCATTCATTTGTTGATGGACATCTAGGTTCTTTCCATAGTTTGGCTATTGTGGACATTGCTGCTATAAACATTCGGGTGCACGTGCCCCTTTGGATCACTACGTTTGTATCTTTAGGGTAAATTCCCAGTAGTGCAATTGCTGGGTCATAGGGCAGTTCTATTTTCAACATTTTGAGGAACCTCCATGCTGTTTTCCAGAGTGGTTGCACCAGCTTGCATTCCTAAAGATTTATTTATTTTAGAGAGAGCTCTCTCAAGGGGAAGGGCACAGGGAGAGGAGAGAGTAGGGTCACAAGCAGACTGCACTAACCCAGAGATCACGACCTGAGCTGAAACCAAGTCACCAGATCAGATGCTCAACGAACTGAGGCATTCAGGCACCCCACAATTGCTGTTCTTAATGTAGTATCTTTACTGGAGAAAGTCAGCACATCCCTGGATCCTTTCTATCCAGCTGCTTACCTGGCTAATGTCTTTTTTCTTTCCCATACAAATGTGCAAGGGCCAGCTGAAGTAGTTTGCTTTTACATCTGAGGTCCTCAGTATAACTTCACATTTTTGCCCCAAGGCTATGTAAACTTTCTGGCTGTCTGTTAAAATATAGTCCCGAGAGATCTTAGTCATTTTAGCACTTTATAAAACAACACACTGGTCCACGATGTTGAGAACATTATCCTGATTAGCTCTGATAAGCTGGAAAAATTTATTTTTGTACCTTAGTTAGACATTTGGAAACTAAAGGGAGGGGAGGGAGATAAATGCCAGAAAAATGTAGGACCCGGTCTGTTGGGGAAGTTTCTGGAGGGTTAATGATATGGGGGATTAATGAAATAGCCTTCCCAAAGTGAGGACAAATTGCTGCAGTTTGCACCACCAATCAAGGAAAAAAAAAAAAAAAGCATACATTTGGTAGGTCTTTTATAATTTTGAAGGCAAACTAAGCAACACTCGAGTGTGTCACTTTGACCCATATACAGACTCATTCAGTTTCAAGTGTGTATCAGAACAGCACACAGACTTTGCGACAATTTCAGACTGCAGTACAAGTTGTATGGCCACTTGGGCTTTATAGTCATAAATGGTTATAGATAATTTGATCTGCATAATCAGATCTAATGATATCAAAAAGATCTGTCACAAATAAAGATGTCCAATGTGGACTCCAACAAACACAGCAGAAGGATCATAGGCGAAGGCCTAAAGGATTCTGGAATGATCTACACCCTCTTCTTTGGATAACAATTCTCTAGCAAAAAAAGCTTCTGTTTATTATTAGGCTTTGGTAAATACTAAAAGCCTAACTATTCATCTTCAGGTGGCCTGAGCTTCCCATCATGAAGCTGATGTTGTCTGACTTTCCCAGTCTTAAGGTTGCGTGGGAACAGCGGCAATCAATCATTAAATGAAACCGTTCTATGAGACATGTGCTTGGGTGGGCCTGGAAGGTACAAGCAAGTTGTATAAGCAGGTAGCTGAGACTCCTTTGGCATCCATTCTGGTTGCATCACCTTCTCTTCCACAACCCAAACCTATGACCTCTTCACAACTAGACAAGTGTGGGTTAAAAAGAAAGAAAGAAAGAAAGAAAGAAAGAAAGAAAGAAAGAAAGAAATTAATTCACTCTGATTTATGGATGGGAGTTCAAATGTGTAGAATGCATATAGAAACTGAATAGCTAGAGAGAAGACTGTACCAATTATCCAATTATGAATTGTTTCTCATCTCCAGACTTACGTTTCAGGGCCTCTGTTCTGACAATGTACTGAATTCTGGCTCTGATACAAAACGCCATCAACTGACCTTGTGGGCCTGTGAGAACATCTGGTGGTGCTGTGCCCCAGACACACAGTGTGCTCAGTTTCGTAGCAACCTTTCAGCTCTAGGCCCCGCCTGGTGATCAATATCCCAGAGCCCTCCTGTTCTGGACACTGTGTGTTCCAGGCCTTGTGACAGCACAGGTGTCCCCACTTCACAGCAAGCCCCTCCATCAGCACCACCACACCCTGAGGTTTGTTTTTTGTAACTCTCCCAATGTAAATGTTGTACGCACTGGTCTTTGAGCTCACATCAGTGCCTTGACGTGCTCTATGGGCCCACCTGACAATTGTGGCAATAGCTCTTCCCTTGCTAACCCAGGGAACTTCTTAGCCTTTCAGCAGGCTGCAACCTCACCTTTTCTAGAGCGGTATGAATCCCAGCTTTGGGGAACAGGCCTCCCTTCCAAATTTGATTTTCTTTGGGACTTCCCTCAGCCCTAGAGCTTTGATCTAGTGACATTTGAAAAGTGATTGAAGTAGTGAAAAAATTTTTTTTGTTTGGATTTCACTTTTTATATAGGAAGATGACGTTCCTGGACTAAAATAATCTCAGGTATGGGCCAAAGCCAGCATTAGACTGGATCCTTCTTAAGAAGAAACATTTTGAAACAAGCAATAATTTTCTTTTTAATCTTCATTAAGTGGTAGTTTCTAAGCCTCACAGGCATAGCTTCCATATTCCTTTCTATGAAAAGAGATTAAATTTAGGGAAGTATTCTAGAAGGAGTTAAATAAAAAGCCAAAATTTGGGAAAAGAAAACAAATTCATAAAAACTGAGATCATTTTGTCCAAATCTGAGTGTCATGTAAGCAGGAAAAGAAAATGTAGAAATCACAAGAAGGATATTAAAATAGCCACACATAAATCACTAAAATCTAAGTAACTTAAATATTATTAGAGAATATAAAATGTCAATGGCAAGTCCTATCATTAGATATTAAGTTTAAAAATGAAAATAAACTTAGAGATTAAAACCCACTATGCAACATTTATTATTTAACTCACAGATTTAAGATGTAATTTGGAGATGTTATTTTACTAAGGAAAACTAGAGAACATAAAATTCTCCCTAGTTGGTGTCTGATTCATCTGATTAATTATCTAAAATTTTAGGGAAAGATCTGTTGCTACCAGACTGTTTAAATCTTAGAATAAGTAGTGAGCTTCAATCACTGCTAACCTATTGATTCTGATTAATCCTGTAGTGATTAAAATGCATTAAATGATCTTTAATGCACTAAGTGCATTAAATTTGTGCTTGAATTTCTAATGTAAATTGAAATTCAAAAACTTCTTCAACAGAATGATATATGAAGTTCATCTCAGAAATTCTGAAAAGGGTTTTAATATATTCTACTCTAAATTTCTTATTGAGCATCAATCTGTGGGTTGTAATATTAAGTTTCAAAAGATTAAATGTTAAAAAAAAAGATAGAAATTTACCCATTCCAATTCTATAACAAATCCAAGAGGTCAAGAAAAAAAAAAGCTATTTTAAATTTCTTTTATGACAAAAGCCTTTGTCATTTATATGTATACTTAAAAGGTACTCAAGTAGAAAAATCAAGAGTTTACATTTATTAAGTATTTTTTAGCTTTATAACAAAATTGACAGGAAGGTAGATTTACCATACATTCCCTTTCCATTATCAGCATCCCTTATCAGAGTGGTATATTAGTTATAACTGATGAACCTATATTGACTCCTAACCACCTAAAGTCCACAGTTTACACCGCAGTTCATTCTTGGTTTTTTACAATGCATGGTTTTGGACAAAATGTATAATGACATGTATCAATCATTATAATTGCATACACAGTATTTTAACTTCCCTAAAATTCCTCCACATTCCTAACACGGTGCTCCACCATGTTATCCCCACTCCCCAACCTTTGGAAAGCACTGTATCCATAGTTTTCCTTTTTCCAGAATGTCAGAGTTGGAATCCCACAGTGTGTAGCCTTGTAAAAGATCGGCTTCTTTCACTCAGTAATATGCATTTACGTTTTCTCCATGTTTTTTTCACAGTTTGGTAGCTCACCTTTTTTCATCACTGAATAATCGTAATGAATTGTATGGATGTACCACAGTTTATTAAGGACAACATGATTACTTCCAAATTTGGGCAGTTATAAATAAAACTGCTATAAATATTCTTGTGCAATTCTTGGGAGGACATAAATTCTCAACTCCTTTGGGTAAATACCAAGGAGAACGATTGCTGGGTCATATGATAAGACTATGTATAGTTAGGTAAGAAACCACCAAACTGTTTTCCAAAGTGCTTGCACCATTTTGCATTCCCACCAGCAATTAGCGAGAGTTCCTATTATTTCATATCCTCAGCAGCATTTGGTGCTGTCAGTGTCCTGGACTTTGATCAATTTTATAGGTGTGTAGCAATATCTTGTTTTAATTTGTACTTCCCTGATGATAAATGATGTGGAGCACCTTTTAATTTTCTTATTTTCTATCTTTATATATTCTTTAGTGAGGTATCTGTTTAGTCTTTGGTGAGGTATCTGTTTAGTCTTTTGACCCATTTTTATAATAGGGATTTTTCCTTATTTTTGAGTTTTAACAATTCTTTGTGCTATTTTGGAGAATTCTTTATATGTGGGCTGGTCTTATTCTTTGGACACCATCTTTCACAGAACAGAACTTTTTAATGTTCATAAAGTCTACCTTATCCATTATTTCTTTCACAGTTCATGCCTTTGATACCACATCTAAAGTCTTTGCCCTTTCCAAGGTCATCTAGGTTTCCTCCTGTGTTATCTTCTAGGAGTTTTATAGTCTTGAATTTTGCACAAGACTCTTTTCTAAACATTTTCCCATTATTAATATTTAATAATGTATGTGAAAGTGTTCATGAACAAAACTGAAATGTGTTTTTATGCATATGAACATAATGGCTTGTCCTTGTTCACCACCTCACCACATGTATTTGTGAGTGTAATTTAGTATTTACATCAGAAGGCATCTATTTTAAAGACATTTACAGGAAATGCATTTATTAATATCTTAAATGTATTTGAACATGAAAAATGGTGTGGATATTTGTAAGTCTCATAAGATGTATTCAACATGCATATTTTAATTGAGATAAAAAAGCAAATTCAAATGATCATAATTTAAACTTTTTAATTAGGTATTTTCATTGACATCTTCTGTAAAATTATTTCATATGTAGTTCTCAGATCTCCAGAATACCCAGAGCTCTAAGTCAAAACTAATTAAAGTTAGGTTATAAAGCCACAATTGAGATTGTTAATTTAATTGGTTATTTGGGAATTGAATCTTTTACAAAAATGTTTTCTGAAGTTTTTCTTTGCCTATTTTTGACTATATCACTGATGTTTTTGTAATTTATTACATTTAAAAAGTGACATTTTAAGGTGCAATATTGATATACATAAATAAGCCTAAAATGGATTTTTTAAAAAGATTTTATTTATTTGTTTGACAGAGAGAGATCACAAATAGGCAGAGAGGCAGGCAGAAAGAGAGGGGGAAACAGGCTCCTGCTGAGCAGAAAGCCCAATGCAGGGCTTGATTAAAATGGATTATTTTGTAAATGGAATAATTCTTCTTTGCAGAAAAGAGGTGTTTAAAGTAATGAATTATGGTGAATAAATTACTAGAATTAGAATTGTAATCAACATTAAATGTAGAAACAAACAGAAGCACAGGGAAAGAACAAAATCCTGTACGTCCCAGATATCAGAGACTAATTTAGCTAATATTAATAATGTCCAGATGAAAACAAAAACTAATTTTTTGAAAACAGTTCATTTTGAGCTAATTTTAGACTTAAAGAAAAGTTGCATAAATGTTGTATATAGTTTTCATATATTCCTCATTTTCCCTAATATTTTCAACATATATGATAAAAGAACAAGAAAGTAACATTAATATACTATGAATAACTAGACTATATAACTCGTTTTAATTTCACCATTTTTTCTACTAATGTTATTTTTCTGCCCCATGATCCAACTGAAGATCTCACATTGCATTTCATTATGATTTCTCCTTAATCTCTTTCAGATTATAGAATATCTTCAGTCTTTCCTTGTCTTTTATGATCCTGACAATTTAGGAAGAGTGTTGAAGAATTATTTTTAGAATGACCTCGACTTAGATTTGTCTAATGTTTCCCAGTGTTTGGAATGAAGCTATGCATTTTAGGCACAGAAATGATGTTGTCCCCTCCTCTGTATATCAAAATTTGGGAGTTCACAATCCCAGTGTCTTGCTATTGAATATATTTTATTGATCACTTGGTTAACTTGGTGTCTGCTGGGTTACTCAACCATAAAGTTACTCTCCTTGATTTTCACATTTAATAAATATTCTGGATAATATATTATATTAGGGAGGGTGGGTATATTATTTCTTCTCAAACCTTTGCCCAAATAAAACAATCTGACTTCTTTATTTACCTGCACTTAGAGGTTGCCCAGAGCCACAGTGATCCCGGCTGTTGATTATGAGCATGTTTCTTTTCTTTCTTTTTTTTTTTTTTAAAGATTTTATCTATTTATTTGACAGACAGAGATCACAAGGATGCAGAGAGACAGGCAGAGAGAGAGGCAGAGAGAGAGGAGGAAGCAGGCTCCCCGCCGAGCAGAGAGCCCGACGTGGGCCTCGATCCCAGGACCCTGGGATCTTGACCGGAGCCGAAGGCAGAGGCTTTAACCCACTGAACCACCCAGGCACCCCTATGAGCATGTTTCTTACATTGCTTTAAACCCTTTCAGCTTTAGTGTGTTACATCTTACATCTGTACCTGGGCTATCCAGGCAGCTAGCTAACCTCACCTGAATGTATGTGAGTAAATTACATAATTTAAAACATGGGCACATGTACATTTAGTAGTACTTCAGAAGTTTTACATTTTAAAGTGTATTTAAAGTTATTGAATATTTTAATTTTTGTCCTCACTTACACATAAATACACAAAGCAACTATTAACATACCCTTCAAAAAGTGAGAGATATTGAGGCTTGCTAAAGAAAAATAAAACTACTAAAATCACAGGCATGGTAGCATTTAATATTGAAATTATATGCAAATTAATTCATCTGTTTGATGTGATTGTGATTTTTCCTGATAACTCCATGTTTTAATTTTCTCACAAATTTAAATGGTTAGGAAGATAATGTGTTGCCCTATTTGGTTCCTTCATTATATGACAAATGGCTTGGGCAGGTGCAGAGTTATATCTTTAGGAGAAAGTTCAGCAGGTGGACCCACGTCTTCAAGGTTTTTGTGGCAAATGTGTTACAGATGAGCACTGCGCTTTTGTAGGTAGGGGCAACTGTGCTTCAGACAGCTGAAAGCCTTACAGGAAACTCCAGGCTGGAGGTTCTATTTCACTATCACATTTTCTCTCTTCTTCTCCCAGATCTCTGAGGCTCACTGTCAACCATCACTTGAAACCTTTTCACAAAGTATTAAGCATCTCCATCACTTTCTTAGGTGTATTTTCTTTTTGTGTCTTTTAGAAAATAATCTCTAGGCTTTTTTATTCCTCTGGAGCTACACAGCTTTGATTTAAAAAAAAAAAAAAACCTACTTAGAGCATTCCTTTCCCTTCAGAACCCCCATGAGATTTTCATTGTTCATAAGGAAGCATCTGGAATCTTTGATATGTTTTGCATTTGTAGACTGTTCAAATCCATGACATTTTAAACTGCGTATTTATGAGACCAGTGTCACCCCAGATGTTTAAGAGTTCTAGAGGATTTGAGACTTACTTTGTCCTCAGAATATTTCCCACTCTTGAACTTCACACACTTTCTGATTTGTTCCCCTTCACTTATTTCTTCCTCTTTTTACTCATCTTTTCTGACAATTACTTAATGTAGTGACCTCTAGTCCATTTTTTTTAAACAAGGATAGTCCTTTTAAAAAAAAGATTTTATTTATTTATTTGACAGAGAGAATGAGATCACAAGTAGGCAAAGAGGCAAGCGGGGGTGGGGGGGAGGGGCTTGCGGGGGAGGGGGGAAGCAGGCTCCCTGCTGAGGAAAGAGCCTGAAGTAGGGCTGGTTCTTAGGCACTGAGATCATGACCTGAGCCGCAGGTAGAGGCTTAACCCTCTGAGCCACCCAAGAGCCCCCTAGTCCATTTTTAAAGGAAAATCCAACATCCACAAATTTATTTCTATTCTCCATTCTTTATACAAAACTTCAATACTTTTATTCTGTATTTTTTTTTACTGCTTTTAAGATATTTACCCACTTGTTTGCTAATCATTTTTTTTATATCCAGCATTGTTTTATCTTTACAGCCTCCAGTATATTTTAATCTATTATGATTTTTTTCTTTGAAAATCTTATTTATTTTATCCTTCTGGGCATTTTATTTATTTATTTTATCTTATTCTGGGCATTTTCATTCCAGTTACTGTCTTCTTACAACATTCTGATCCTTTTTATAAGAAGTAAGTCTTGCATTCTACTGTGGTACCACACAAGTTCATAACATTTGGGTTTGCATCCTTATGTATAGATATTTTCAATATAACTTTCACACTCTTTTGTGTCCTTATGTTTCTACTCCTTTTTTCTTGTCCTGATGGATATTTCATAAAATACAAGTTGCTGTATTTGTAACCATTTTTCTCCTAATTATCTTGCAACAAAGCAAGCTCCATTTAATTCTTTCTTTGCCAGCGGTCACACTTGTGTGTGCAAACATGTATAACTGTGCACATTGTGCTAGGGTCAAAGAGGGATGAAATAAGCTTCTTGAATCTATAGTTGCAGATTGTTGTGAACAGAAATCAGCTCATTTTTAAGTTTCAGGTACATTTACCTTCTTCCCCCTGTTCTAGCACCCAGCATACACTGCTTTATGATTTATTTTTCTAGTTTTAAATCCTGAATCCAGAATTTTCATTATTCTTATTACATTTTCTACAATAGATGGTGGAAAATTTCCTCCCAACTGTAGGGGCCAAGGTTAGGCTGCTCCGAGATGGACCATTTGAGTTAAAAGTAATCAAAACACAGAAGATGCAAGAAAAACTCTCTTCCTGGTCCTCAGCTGCCTAAGTTTACGTTGGAAAGTAGACCCTGTACCAGGAAAAGGGCTATTCACAGAGACTTCCCTTTACCTAAGAAATTTACCTGCATAACGGGGTAACCTTTGTTTCACAAAACATCTCCTTTCACCCTCCTTCTAATATAAGTTTGATGCTGCCTCATGGTCTATGGAATTTCATATCTACATGGATTCCAGTTCTATTTTCTCCCATTGATCTATCTCATGTCAATTTGATTTTAAGTCCAGGTAGAAGGACCCTGAAGGGCAGATGAAAGAAAGTCTTGTCTTCCTCCTCAGCATCCCCAAACCTCTGTAGCAATTTAACGTCTGTATTCTTTCTAACAGTATTTCTGAATGGATTTGGGGCAAAATACTCTGGATATAACTGAAACATGTCTTACATGGAAAATATGTGTCTATCAGTGTTTTTAGTTTTTAGTTTTAGCTTTAGTTATTAGGAATAATAAGGAAAGTACAAACAATTTCACCATCGTTTTTCATTAAATTCTGTCTCATAGAGTAAAACACACCTAGAAGTGCTTTTACATTTTAATATAGTACAACTAATTTTACCTCCTAAGGACCTTCTAAATCAGCTACCTCCTTTTTAATTGTAGAAGCTTTATTGCATTCAATTTTTAGTAATTTTATGATTTTTTCATTTTTTTCTAGGTATTTTTGTGTCAGTTTGAGAATAGCTACAGTTAAGACATCATATTTATCCAGAAATGTTTATATTTGACATTTACTTCACTGAACAGTTATTAAGTAAACCAATAAATTTGTTCTGTTTTGCCACTATCTCATTGATTTGTACTAACTAGATATCTCTGAGTGCAAAGCTTTAGCCTTTGCTATATAAAAGTGTCTTTAAAAGCTCAAAAATATCTCCTCTGGTTCACTGCACAGTGAAATACAGTAGCAAATATAGTTATTATAAATATATTAATATATACTTTTAATCAACAACTCAATAGCAGCCTGCTGTGCTAATTATTTTTGGTACATGAAGACTGATTGCATTTTCTTAATTAAACATTTTTTCTTAGTATTTTGTACATTTACATATTCACTGAATCATGTCAAGTATTACTAAAATTTACTTTCCTGTTTCTAAAATTTATATTTGGAAAAAAAATAAAATGAAATATATTATTTTTCCTTCCATAGCAACCAGTAAATAAAGGATATTAGAAAATGTAAATACTAGACACATCAGATGACATATTGATCTACATCAAATATTATAAAATCATTTCAAAATTTTACTTAGGTCTTAATTTTAAGAGATGGCAAAAGAAATAACTTACATGATTCTTATAAGAATAAATATATGAGAATAAATATTTTAAAAATTTTTATCATCAATTCAATAAATATTCTTGAAAATATAATTTGTCTGGGTTTTGAGAATTCAAAAATGAAATAATATCTCTATTAGCCATAGTACATAAGATGCAAAGTAGGAGAAGCTTAAGTTGGCATGAGAGAGAAACAGAAGTATCCCAAAGAATTATTCGAAAACTTATGGACCAAGGCTTGAAATACAAGAAGGATTTTGCCATGATAAAAAATGGTGGATTGCAAATGATTTTAAGATAGAGCAAATTTTGTACAAACAGGCAAAGGAATAAGTAACTGCAGAAAATTTCTGGCAACAGGCATTTCAATTTGACTGAACTATTTAAAAAGCTAAGAAACAGGAGTTGTGAGAGGTAGGACAGATCTAATTAGACACTGGGTCATAAATATCCTTATACCTCAATCAGAAAAGTTAAAGTTATTACCCTATGCATAATGAAAAGAAGAAGCATCTCTGAAAAACCGTTGATTTGGTGATTATCATTGTAAGAAAACTTCCACCACATGTAATATGCAGGAAATATGGAAAGGGAGGGAAGAGCTTGTGGGAAAGAATAGATAAGAACAAGGAAACTAGGAGAAATGTTTTTAATGAAATCACTGAAGAAACTATCCTTTACCCATTGTGTATTCTTGGTGCTGTTATTGAAAATTAATAGACTCTATATGCTTTGGTTTATTTCTAGGCTCTATTCTGTTACACTGGTCTAGATATCTGTTTTTATGTCAGCACCATACTTTTTAGGAGGCTGCACCTCCATGAATATTATCTTCATTATTTCTAGTGACTCTTTTCAATATACATCATACTGAAAACAACAGTTTCAAATTTCTCCTAGAACTGCAAAATTTCCTTTCTATTTTTTTAATTGTAAATGGATATGCACATAGACAATTTACATGCTTGGGCCAATAAGGCCCATTGTACCCATTTAAATCTGTGTTCTTCCCAAGACAATTCCTTCTAAAGACTTGATACTTTCAGATTGTCTCCAAGAGCAGTCAGTATTTCCTTTTCCTTATTCATCAAAGTCATTCTTACTGCATCAGATTTCACTCACAGTTTTAAACCTCGGAAGTCTACTCTTGTCTTTCCCAGTACAACATGGTTGATTACTGAAATCTCTATGAAGAAGAGGAGAGTTTAACTGCAGTAAATTATAGAGGTGAAAAAGTGTAAACATGCAAAAAATGTCACGTATTTGGATATACTTACGTTACCGAGAGCTTACATATTAGTAAGAGCACTAACATTCGAAGACAGACCTTTGTTCTTTTCCTGTTCCTATTGATCAGTCCCTGTGTATTCTGAATCAAATCACTTAACTAAGACTCAATTTCATCTTCTATGAAATAAGAGCATTCAGTATGTTTGCCTTCAAAACAAGAGACTTTATTCCTTTTCACAGGGTTTAAGTAGATACAATACACAATAACAAAGATGTTCTATTAAAAGTGTAAAGTACTAAGCTTTTATCAATTACTGAATAAACATAACATTATTTGCTTTAATCCAAGAGTACTAATGTTTGAGTATTCAACAGAAAATCTTCAGAGAAAGAAATCAAGAGTAAATTCTGTGATCTTTATAATGTAAAAAATAGTGTATACATTCATAAAAGTAGGCCACAAAGAGATCTCTTAGCACAATGCAAACATCTGAGTAAGCACATCACAAAAGCACATCACTGATAATCTTAAAATCTCCCTGGTATTTTCTCTCAATATTATTTCTCCCTAGCAAAAATACTACCTATCTTAAATTTTATGTTGATTTTTTTTCTCTGTCCTCATGACTTTACCGTGTAAGTTTGCATCATTAAGCATTACATTTATCTTGTAAAATAAGTTCATATAATATGTGTGATTTTTCATCTGGCTTTTTTTTTTTTGCCATTATGTTTTCCCCAATTATTTTTATTTCTGGATCATATTCCATTTTAAGAACCCACACATTCTTTAAACATTTTGCTGGTCATAAGAATTTGGTTTGTTTCCAGTTTGTGCATGTTAGAATGCTTCTATGAACCTTACTGCAATATTTTCTCAGTTTCACTCATATGCATTTGTTAGTACATACCTAGAAATAGTATTGTTAAGTTATGGGAGTATACATATTTCTAAGGTTAAGAGAAAAGTCCTGTTGTACGAAGTGATTAAATTAATGTAGACTCCATATAGCAGTGTCTGGGGATTCCTGTTGTTTTACATTCTATCCAACACTTAGTAATCTCTCTCTCTCCTCCCCTTTCTTCCCTCCCTCCCTCTTTCTCTTTTTCTCTTTCTCTCTCTTTTCCATCTTTCTTTCTCTTTTCTTTCCCCTTCCTCCCTTTCCACCTGCCTGCCTGCCTACCTTCCTTTTCTTTCTTTTCCTTTCCTTTCCTTTTCCCCTTCTTTCCTTCATCACTTTTAAGGAGTAGTGAAGTTCTGGTATCACATTGAGTCTTTTAATTTGCATTTTCTTAATGAATAATGATGATTAACACATTTGTGTATCTTCCTTTTTTACATGTGTGTTTCAGGCTTTCAACTATTTTTCTTTTTTGATATTTCTCTTATTGTTCGTAGAGTTTTTCAAAAATATTCTTTGTAAATATGAGATTTTTCTGCCACTTTTGGTGCACGTATTCTCCCATTATGTGATTTAAATTTTCATTACACACTCTTTTAATATTAAATATCATTTGATGAACTGGAATACTTTTTATCATGCTCAGTTATGCCATATTCTCCTGTATAGGTAACGTTTCTTGTACCCTCTTTAAAAAACTTTCCCTACCCAGATATTTTCCTATATTATTTCTAAAATTACTTTTTGATCATTTTTTTCATTTTTGGGACTTTTGTATATGGTGTATATGACTTTTGTATATGGTGCAATGTAGGAGCCATGTTTTTCCCTTCTCTAATATGAATGAGCTTGTTAATTATTGAAAAGATTAACCTTTTCCCACCATTCTTCAAATCCAACTTTATTCTCACCAAATTCAACTTCATTCTCAAACATTATAATAATCATTTTTACTGATTTTAAATAGATACTTTTTTTAATTTTGTGGAAATACAAAAATTCATTCCATTCCTCTCATCTTGATAAATTAAATTAGAACTATTTTAGGCCATAACCATAATCAAAAATAACATTATTGGGGGGGCACTTGGGTCACTCAGTCAGTTAAGCATCTGACCCTTGATTTAGGCTGAAGTCATGATCTGAGTTGTGAATCTAGCCCTGTGCTGGGGTCCTCGACCAGCTTAAGATTCACTGTCTCCCCTGTCCTTCTGTCCCTCCCTGCCTAAAAAAATTGAAAAAATAAAAATAAAATAATTATAAATATACAGTAATCTATGAAATAGAAATTTCTGTATAATATGTATATAGAATAGAATTCTCAGATCAAAGTATATATGCTCATCTTGCATTTTAATAAGTGTGCCAAATTATTTCAAGTTTTTTATTCATTTATATTCTCACTAATATAGTAATAGTGTATATGCTGTCCCCACTTTTTTCATCTTCTTGTTCATTAGGTTTTTGTTTGACTGTTTTTGCCCATTACAAAGTTAAACATATCATTCCTCAATCTGCATTTCACCAACTTCTAGTAAGTTTGAAACAACCTTCAGATTACTACTCACCTATATTTAATCTTCTTTTTTTAATTATATTTACTATTTTCTAATTAAAACATACTATATATTTTTCTTACTTCAGGGATTTCATATATATTAGGAATATTAACCTTTTATATGTATATAAGTTGCACATATTGTTTTAGTAAATTGCTTGCAAAAATGGTCCCAATCCCTCATCCCCTTCTTTTGCAATCTGCACACCGTGCAATCTAACTTGTAGTTTCTCCATTTCAGCGTATTCCCATCCTTTGTATGTCCACTTGTAATTTATTTTGGCCAATAAAGCTCATTAGAAAGAATGTCGATTTTGAACCTAAACCTCAAGAAGCCTCAAATAATGCAGCTTATTCTTCCAGAAATCTCCATGTGAGCATACACAGACTACCCTACTGGATGAAGTGAGACAAGTGGCCCAGTTACCCTGGATGCTCTTACCAAGAGTCCATCTACTAACACATGAATGGGGCCCACCAGGACCAGTCAGCACCCAGCCCACCCACTATTCTACCATAGGCACATAAGCAAGTCTAGTCAAGATCAATGGAATCCGGCTCAGATCAGCTGAACTACCAGACAAGTACAGAATCAGGAGTAATAAAAATGCTTCTTTCTTTCTTTCTTTCTTTCTTTCCTTCTTTCTTTCTTTTTTTGTTTTAGGACACTGTGATTTCAGTTGTTTTGTTATGAGATATGGATAACAGATCAAATTTTTAATCGATTTTTATCACATTTATATGACTATATTTAAATCTTGGTTTAGAAAGTGTTCTGCTCCATGGTGGTAAAATCATTTTCCTATAATTTATTTTAAACTCTTGAAGTTATAGCTTTGATCCATATAGGTAAGAATGTAGCTCATACACATTTTTTTATTCTATGTTGAAATAGAAAGCCAATTCAGTATCATTATTTAGTGGATCCTTTTCAACTGAATTGGTACCTAGAATATACATCATGTGTGATTTGATCAGGTATCAGCACCATTATGCTTTCAATGAAATTGCTTTGCTATCTCTTTTTTTAAGCCAGTACAGAAACCACACATTATTATTGCATCTCAGATCAATGGACAGGAGTTTGATTCAGGCTAGGTTTCTTCACAGATTGTGCCAAAGTGTGATTTTTTTTTGCTCAGGATACCACAGGTCTTGTGTAAGAGAAGGCAAACCAGATCCCATTAGGGGAAAAGAATGATTTAAAATGTCAGGAAGCCCAAACAGAAATATCCACCACCAAAGGATGAGTGTCAGAATTAAAATCATATTTATTCATTCAAACAACATATATTTATTTTATTAAGTATATACCAGGAATTACTAAAAGCTGCCCTACATTCTGGTGAGAGTAATATACAGATAGCAAAATAGTTACTATATATATTTAGTTATATAATATATGTATACATTATATACACACACACATTCACACACATAAAGGTAATTAAAAATGTTGAGAGAACAAGAGTTAGGCATATACATAATAAGCAGATTCCAGGAGAGGGAAAAAAATAGCATGTTCAAAGGCCAGGGTGCAGAATATACTTGGAATATTAAAGAAACCTAAGTGGAGGTACCTGTGGTGGCTCAGTCATTAACTGTCTGCCTTCAGCTCAGGTCATGATCCCAAGGTCCTGGGATCAAGCTCTGCATCAAGTCGTGCATGGAGCCATGCATGGGACTCCCTGCTCAGGAAGGAGCCTGCTTCTCCATCTCCCCATCCTGCCACCAACCCCCCCCCAACTTGTGTTCCCTCTCTCGCTGTCTCTCTGTGTCAAATTAATGAATAAAATCTTTTAAAAAAATAAGCAGACTAATGTATCTGGAGGAGAAAGGATGAGTTGATAGGTAATAAGATCAGAGTTGTGGATGAAATCAAATTCTATAGGCTACCTAGTCCTTTCCACTGAACTGATTTTGACTTTTACTCTATTTATATGGGAATCAACTTACATAGCCAGAGCACAGAAATTATATGATCTAATTTAAATATTAAGAGGATCACCTGGACAGGCACCAGGATAAAGATGAAAGCAGAAAGAACAATCATGAAGTTATTAGATTAATTCTGTTATTAGATGATACTATCTCAGAATAGAGTGATAGAAATGTATATTATGAAAAGTCATAAGGTTCTCATTGTAATTTGAACATAAACTTAGAAGAATTTACCAATTTCTTTCATGTGGATATATAAGAAAGTAAAAAATGACTCTAAAATTTTTTGGCTGAGTAAAGAGAAGATTTTATTGAGACTAGAGAGATAGGCAGAGGAACAGGTTTTGGTGGAGAAAAGCAAAAGCTTAGTTTTGGAGTTGTTCCTTTTTATTTTTTAAGATTCTATTTATTTATTTGACAGAGATCAGATGTAGGCAGAGAGGCAGGCAGAGAGAGGGGTGGGGAAGCAGGCTCCCTACTAAGCAGAGAGCCAAGTGTGGAGCTGGATCCCAGGACCCTGGGATCATAACCTGAGCCGAAGCCAGAGGCTTTAACCCACTGAGCCACCCAGGCACCCGGAGATGTTACTTTTAAAATGTAGACACAGAAGGGATGATAATTAGGGAGTTGTATAGATGTCTCTGGATCTCAGGGTAAAAGTCTGGCTAGAGGTGCCTATTTGGGAGCTGTTAGTATGTTGACAGTATATCAAGCCATAAGAATGAATGGCAAGATAGGTAGAGATGAGGAAAACTCTAGGGATTAAGTCCTGCAGCAGTCCAATTGAATATATCAGAGAGAAAGTAAATAAAACTGAGATAGATTAGCCATTGAATTACAACAGAACCAATTGTACATGGTGTTCTGGAAGCTTAAGGAAGTAAAATATCTCATAATGGAGAACATGGTCAATTGTCACATGCTTCTGATAGGTCAAGCGAAAGAGACCTGAGGAATGTCAGTGGATCTGGCAACCTGTAAGTTACTTGGGACCCTAAGGACAACATATTTCCTGAATATCTAAGTGTAGTGGTCTAGAATGACTGACGCTTCCTTCAATGGACATCACAAGAATAGGAAATTGTTCTGATGAACCTTCCTGCAAAGTTGTGCTGAGAAACATATAGTTATAGATGGAATGTGTAATCATGGGATTTTTTTTTAATATATGAGAGATAATATAGCATGTTTCTATGCTCATGGAAATGATACAATAGAGAGGAGAATCTATATTACAGAAGATAACTGGAACAATTACTTGAACCATATCTCTAGGTAGGCTAACATTGTAGAAGCTAGTATACCAAATGAGAGTCTGGGGATACACAGGGGATTCATCCAAAGGAACAGGGACAAGAGTATATGATATAATTAGAAGAGTTGTAAATATGACAGAGTTACTGAGAACAGAGAGAGAGTGAATGGAAGCACACTGTATAGAATTCCTGGGAAGTATATGTAGCTGAGGCCTTTTCTAGTGTGGAAGAGTAGAGGCAGAGTAGGCCCAGAGCTGAATTTAACAAAGGTTGGTATTTTTGCCATTTGAAGCATGAAGACAGTGAGAAACAAGGTGATTTGTAAGGCATACTAGGGAATGATTATAAGCATGGGCAAGAAATATATCCTGAATGAAGAGGGAAATGAAGATGTGTGGTGGGGAGAAAGCAGTTAGAACACTGAGCAGCTGGTTATTCCTAGTAGCTCTGGGTGGGTATGAAAAATTATAGCATTTAGGATAACAGACAGGGCTGTTAGATAAAAAGATGATGGAACTCAGGGAAGTTCAGAAATTGATATTTTTGAGGGGTCCCAAGTTTATTGGTATGAGCCAAGTGATTGGGGTGGGAGGTTAAAAGACATTGTAGGACAAGATCATTGAAGGAGAAGACTTTGAAGTCCAGGCTATTGGGGGGAAAAATCTATCTATCTATGCACATATATATAGGAACATCTATAGTGTACTGGATGTCAAAATCTTTAAGAAATAAGTGCAGATAACCTGGCTTTATGGATGACTGGAACGAGGAAGGATAGTAGTAATGTTTTGACAAAGGGGGTTTCAGATTTTTAAGTTTATTTTATACCAGACATAAATTTTAAAATAAAATTGGTATATTAGTATATACAATGAGAAAAGAAATAGGTAACAGAATTTTTTTTTCAATTTATTTATTTTCAGAAAAACATTATTCATTATTTTTTCACCACACCCAGTGCTCCATGCAAGCCGTGCCCTCTATAATACCCACCACCTGGTACCCCAACCTCTCACCCCTCCCCCGCCACTTCAAACCCCTCAGATTGTTTTTCAGAGTCCATAGTCTCTCATGGTTCACCTCCCCTTCCAATTTACCCAAATTCCCTACTCCTCTCTAAGAATTTAAAAAGAATTTAAAAATAAAAACATCCGGTACTTTCAAGGCATCTTGAAATGACAACCAGTAAGTACCCTTAGGGGGGGAAAATTTATTCTAGAATATCAGAGGAAAAGGTAGACTTAAGAATAAATACTATATACTTTTAAGTTAAGAAGAAAAACAAAGTTCTCTTTAAAAGAACTGAAGAATATGAATAATATATTTAAGCATATGAAAGATAATTTTTTGATCAGAATATAGCAACTGCTTTGCTATTTAGGATCTAGTTACAGGTCTTCTGTAACTGAGTATTTACTGATTCCAAGTAAAACTTCTGTTGTTTTTGACAGACTCAAGAAAAATGAAAGGATAAACGTTACCACAAAGTTTTTTCCAAGTGTTCAAATATATTTTCTGATTTCTGTATAAAGTTTTGTTAAATACATAAGATTATTTTAAGAACTATGATCAGTGTAATTTATTAATGTCATTTCTATAGTCAGAGCCTAATAATAGAAAAGCAATAAACAGCTAACATAAACATATATATCTCATCATTATAGTTGCTGGTTATTTTTCTCTAGATGTTACCACTGCATAACTTCTTCAAAATCTATATAATGGCCTCATTCCTCACTTCGTATTTATAAAATCTCTGCTTTTAAAACGTTTTTGAACAGCCATAGTATTCATAATATTTTATGGATAGCTTTATGGAAAAACTGAGCAATAGCGATTTGTTATGAATAATTTATATGTAATGATTTCCAAAACAAAGTTATAAAACATAAAATAAAAAATAAAATGGGTTTGTGTGGCCTAAGGTAAGACAAAAAAAAAGTTTAAACAGAAAACTTGTAAGCTACTTAAAGTTATATAAAAGAGTAAAAATATACATTTTTTTCTGTATGCTGTTTATATGTCCTTTCTTAAACACAAGTACAGATGTTCCTCCCATTTTCCTATAATACTACTGAAATTTGGCTCAGTTTTGCATTAATCATATTACAAATAATAGGAAGACAAGATTAATTGAATGAGGGCAATTTCTTTTGCCCCCTAGTCCTTAAGTCTCTGGAGGATTAAAAGTATTGGAAGTTCCATACGGCTAGCAAAATGGAATCAGTATGTATGACTGTAAAAATAATCCTAGAAATAAATGAAGCTTCTTACACTAATAAACATGCTCGAGGAAGCTAGCTCTGAAAAATAAAGTCTCCTGCTTGAAGCAAATGCACTGTGAGAAATGGAACTCTTAATCTCTGGTTGTTTCATACTTGGCCAGAAGCTGAGGGCTGCAATAGATAAATTGGGTAATTTCTTGTTTTATGTTTACTCCTTCATATTGGAGAGACCAAAAGGCAACAAGGGCTATAGATGTAAAAATTCTACTGTATAATAATCTTTAATTTAAAAATTATAGTGATGATAAACTGCAACCAAGTGATTTTGTTTACTGAAGCATGATACCATCCTTCGCTCTTGAACTGCAGAGAGAATATTTGATGTGATTTTTACAGGGATTCCATAATAAAAACAATAAAAACATTAACAGGGCAAATATTTTTTAGGGATGCAGCATATGGCAGGCACTGGCTTGTCGGTGTTCTGACATAGATCATTTTCTATCATCCTCATCATAACCCCATGTAGTAGATCCTGCTATTAGCTACATTTTACTAATGTGGACACTGAGATTTAGAGACCTGGAAAAATTAAGCAAACTGTCGTCATATAGCTTATAGTTTCTGGATATTACAGCTAAAATCTGGTAATATAACAATCCAACTCTGAAACTATCTTGATCACTGCATTCACTTCACATGATCTGATAGGCCTATCAGATCATTAAAAAAATGTTTTTTCCTATAAGTTTTCTGACTGCATGATAAGCTCTCATCTTGGTAATTATGTTACTCCATACTGCTCTCAAAACAGAAAAGTGCTTCTTACAATAAAATTTTTGATAGTTATCTTCAGTAACATGAGACACAGAATTATAGTTTCCTAAGTCCCTCTGCTTAGCCTACATTTCTATCTCAGAAAAACATCAAAGTACTTTACAAAGCCAATCCTACTTTTAGCCTGTTTAACTTGTTTGGAAAATGGGACACGAGTTCATTACTTACTTTATAACCCTCTTTACTACTTCCTTATATTCATCTTATACTTGTCCCTACAGCCTTTGACATTGTGGACTATGCACTTCTTGGAAAATTTTTCATCTTTTGAATCCATGTCACTATACTCCCCTCATTTTTCCTTTTGCCTGTAAGATACTTTAAAATATCCCTTCTGGACTGCTCTTTCTCAATGTAATATATTTTCAAGACTTAATTCTAAACATTCTTTCATTTTCACTCTCAACGAGAGATAACATCTACCACCTTGAAATAAATTATTTATATAGTTAACATGCTAAATCTGTATCTTCTTCCCAGAACTCATGTTGAGTTACAAATCAAGTTCCTTCTGGACATCTTCCCTTGATGTACAAAGAATGAATCAAATTCAGTGTGCTAAAAAGTGAACTAATCAGCACCTCCTAACTCCAAAATAAATTTTCTCCTTCCAGGACATGACCTCAATCCTTGCCCAAACCAGTCTCACATTTTTTTTTTTTTTCCCCTCACTCTCGATAGGCAATTCCAGCACCATGGATAGCTGAGTCTACCACGTCAAACATATCACCTTACATTCTCTTTACTAATGTTTATTTCCCTAAAAATGACCGTCCTTATTTACTCCCTACTTCTTACTCTACTGAACCATGTATGTATCTTGTATTTGACATTTCTTCATAGTATATTGCTTACGGTTCTTCCAATGATTCTCATTGTCACATTGTACTTGGCACTGTTTTTTTAATTCATCACCTTCAGTCTACAGATCAGAATTTCTTCCTACAAAAAGCATTCCTGGATGTTTGAATACTGAATTACGTGACTCTCCCCTGTTCTGATGAAAATTTGTATTCCACATTATTGTCTATCAGATATACTATAATTGTCTTTTAGTTATTACTATTCCTTGACATTCCCATGTCTTTTAAGGCAAATAGAATAGTTTGTCATTGCAGCTTCAGGCTCTAGCATAGCAAGTTTTACAAAATGGGTTTCAAAATTAATAAATTACAAGAATAAATTAGTCTCTTCAAGCAGTTCACAGGTATACAGATTCTAATTTAAAATAGTCTTATAGGGCGCCTGGGTGGCTCAGTGGGTTAAGCCGCTGCCTTCGGCTCAGGTCATGATCTCAGGGTCCTGGGATCAAGTCCCGCATCGGGCTCTCTGCTCAGCAGGGAGCCTGCTTCCTCCTCTATCTCTGCCTGCCTCTCTGCCTACTTGTGATCTCTGTCTGTCAAATAAATAAATAAAATCTTTAAAAAAATAAAAAAAAATTAAAAAAATAAAATAGTCTTATAAAACAGCACTGAAATTAATGTGAGATTTAATCTTTTTTCTACTGAATTTTAACTGTGAACTTCTGAAATGCAAATTTAACCCCATCTCAGAGGTTTTTATTTTAAAAAAATACAAGATTACAAAATCCTTGTTTCCTTAATGCTTGTGCCTTTTAAAGATCCTGTTATTATACAGACTTCTCATTTCAGAAAAGCAAGTCTATTTCCAGTAACACACATTTAACCAGTCTGTTTATTATCAACGTAATCTTTACATTTTCTTTATAAGGATTAATATTTACTCTTGATTACTTTTCACATATACACATTATGAATTTTTAATTATCCATAATTTTTATTACTTCTCAGTAAAGATTTGAGATAAGAGTTTAGATAAGACATGCTGTATTGACTTTTAAGACAGGAAATGCTCATTAAAGACAGCTTTGTGTCAAATACAAGAAATCCTTTTTTTCTGAGAAAAATAATGCCTCACTTATTTTTATATAGAATAAACGCAAATATATCTGAATATCTCTCATTAAATAAAAAATTTCTTTACACTGATTCAAATATTTCCAGGTCATTAAAAATGGAGATGTTGTTAATAACATTTTTTATAATAGCATTCCACAAATGCTTATGGTTATTTGTAGAGTTTGAACTTAATAGAACATGGCATAGAATAAACAGTAAAACTAATAGCAATAAAAAGGGAGTGTTTCATTTTCCGATATTCAAAAACAAGGGTAATACAAAAGCTCTCCTAAGGACACACTACTGTGAATCTCTCTAATCTAAAAACCAGCAGGTAGCAAATTCAGTACTCATGCCTCCTAATGTTAGTTGTATCTGTGCAGTTGGAGATACCGTAGTTCAGTTTCAACAGAATATCTCGAAAAGGAAGAGTCACAAATGCTTGAAAATAAAATTCCTTCCCTTTCTTTAAAAACCTAAGTAGCTACTCCTATAAGAAGTCACGACTTTGCTTTGTTTTATTTTGTTTTAAAGGTTCTATTTATTTATTTGAGAGAGAGAGAGAGAACACAAGCAGGGGGAGGAACAGAGAGAGAGAGGGAGAAGCAGATACCCCATTATGCAGGGAGTCAGATGGGATGGGACGCCGTGTGGGGCTAGGATCCAGGACTTTGGGAACATGAACTTAGCCACAGGCAGACACTTAACCCACTGAGCCACCCAAATGCCCCCAAGATTTTTTTGTGAGTGTGCATTTTGAATACTTTATAAACTCAACTGGTACTCAAGGCCAAAAACAAACAAACAAACCAAAAAAAAACACCAAAAACCAAAAAACAAACAAAAAAACAAACAAAAAGTTTCCATAGGGGTTAATTAAGAAAGTAAATATATTGCAATAGAAAGGGTGATTCTTAAAAATCTGATGACATAAGTGTTGTGACAATCATAAACATTCATGGGGCACCTGGGTGGCTCAGTGGGTTAAGCCTCTGCCTTCGGCTCAGGTCATGATCTCAGGGTCCTGGGATTGAGCCCCACATCAGGCTCTTTGCTCGGGAGGGAGCCTGCTTCCCCCTCTCTCTCTGCCTCTGCCCACTTGTGATCTCTGTCAAATAAATAAATAAAAATCTTTAAAAAAAATCATAAACATTCATGAATGTAGTGTTTTTGTATATGCTTGATTTACATAAATGGTTGGTGCTATGTTATGTAGGTCAAACTAATTGTTTTTTCCTCTGCCTATTCTCCCCCCATTTATTCATCCATCCAGTCATGCAATGACTTATTTAAATCTTCATAGATTTGCAGATACCCATTTTATTCTTTGGATTATAATTCAATACTATTACCATTTATTTTGTTATAGATTTGGCCTTTGGGAGCTCACTATACATAGTTGCCTCCTGTGTCCTTGTGAATAATGCCATTTTTTCTTTCTTTCTTTTTTTTTTCTTTTTTGCAATTTCTTACTTTCTGGTTTGACAAGATGTTTTAGGCTCATCTTCTATTTTCCCTGCCTCAGCTCTTATGCTATCCATTTCTTCAAGGGACCTCAATTCTATTTTTTAGAGAACTGCATTTAGAAACAAAGATCCAGGTGCTAGCATGCTTGTTGCTATTAAGAGGCTGCTGTCTCTAAGTCCTCCTGGCAGATACACCCAGGAAATATATGTATATTTACTAACCCATCCATACATAAAACTCAGTATTTATTACTCTAACCATTCAGAAGTATGCATTCCAAAATGATGTGGATTTATACAGATTTGGCTGACTCTAATCCATCATCAGAGTTCAGTCAAGTTGTCTTCCCTTTTTTGCTTTCTGTTTCTTTCTCTGACAGGGTAAAAACTTCCGTATTCTGTTATATAAAATTTATTAACTTATTTGTTCTTTTTACTTTATTTTACTATATGGAGATTGAAAGGTAAAAGAATGGAAATAATGCACTTTTAAAATAGAATGTTTAAAATGTTTTAATATAAGATTATTTCATTCATACATATATATATATATACTCAGACATGATTTTAATCTATGGGTCTGAAAGTCTATAAACTAGCTAAACTTACTTATTATTTCAAATGGATATTTTGTAGATTCCATAGTATTTTATTCAACTATCAGTTCGTCTGAGAACAAAAGCAGTGCAAACAAAGAGAGATTACTATTTCTAATGAATCTGAATGATTTTTTTCTTTTAACCTTATCGCACTTACTAGGGCTCCGGTGCAATGCCGAATGCAGTGGTGAGGGTTTACATCCTTGCCTTGTCCCTGAGTTTTGGGAGATATATTAAATCTATCACCAAGTATTATGAGAGCTACGATTTTTCAAATGCAATTTAACAGGCTGAGGGATTCTCTTAATTGGGAATGTTCCTAGGAATTCATGTTAGTTTTTGTCAAATGTCTCTTCTGCGTATATATAGGTAGTCATATTATTTTTCTTCTCTGTTTGTTAATGTGATGGATTACACTGATTTGTTTTTAAATCTCAAAATAACTCTGCATTCTAGGGATAAATTGTCCTTGGTCATGATGTTTTGTTTTGTTTTTTTTAAATAAGCTCATTTTATTTTGTTTGTTTGTTTGTTTGTTTGTTAAGATTTTATTTATTTATTTAACGGGCAGAAAAGACAAGCAGGCAAAGAGCCAGGCAGAGAGGGGGGGAAGGAAGCAGGCTCCCCACTGAGCAGAGAGCCTGATGCAGGGCTTCATCTTATGACCCGAGATCATGACCTGAGCTGAAGGCAGAGGCCCAACCCACTGAGCCACCCAGAGGCCCCTGTTTTGTTTTGCTTTTCTAAGTTTTCATTTAAGTTCCAGTTAGTTAATATACAGTGTAATATTAGCTTCGTGTGCAGAATTTAGTGATTCAACACTTACATACACCCAGCACTCACCATAAATGTACTCCTTATTCCCATCACCTATTCTTACATATAGTTGAATATGATTTTTAAAAACTGCATGAATTTTGCATCTATGTTCAGGTAGGATTATTTTGCCATCATTTCTTTGATTTTGTAAAAAGGGTAATGTTGATCTCATTAAGAGGGAAAGCATTTTCTCCCTTTTAATTTTATGGAAAATTGTATGTAGAATCGTGTTGAATTATATTATTTATTTCTTAAAAGCCTGGTAGAATTTACCATCATAACATCATAACATGGCATTTTATTTGTAGGAATGCCTTTTAATAGGCTTATTTCCTAAATAGCTATAGAGTTAAGAAGCTATATATTTCCTTTTAAAATAGTTTTATTGGAGTGCCTGGGTGGCACAGTCAGTTGAGCCTCTGACTCTTGGTTTCCAGCTCAGGTCATGATCTCAGGACTTTATAGTGTCAAGAGTCATGGAATCTAGCCCTGCACAGGGCTCTGTGCTCAGTGTGGCATCTGCTTGAGTTTCTCTCTCCCTCTCTTTCTGTACCTCCCTTCAATGTGCAAGTGCATTCTCTCTCTCTCAAATAAATAAATAAATCTATCTTTAAAATAAAATAAAATAAAATAAAATAAAATAGCTTTACTAACAAAAGACATAAAATAAGCTGTAATTATGTTACTATTAAATATACTATATACTATTATAAGTTACACATACACACATATATTTGTGAAATATTCAACATAACAATGAGGATATTATAACCCCAACAAATTTGTTCATGCTGACAATGTTTTTTAAACTCATATGCCCACTAGTAAGAAACTCGAATCTTTTCTGAAGTATTTAACACCTGTGGTTCCTTCCTATGTTAGATTGCTTAGATCTTATACTACAGTTTACCATAAAACCTATAGAAATACTGGGAGATACCTTAAGAGAGTTCGGTAAGTTGCGTGTATTCTCTTCCCTAACCCCATCACATAGGAGCAACTTTATTTTCTCTTGATAATCCACTTTAATCATTCTAACCATCACCTTATCTTATTCTTCAGTCTTATTGGTCTAGAGTTCAATTGACTCAATATTGTCAAGTGTCAGTTTCAAATCCCTGTTCAATGTAACTCTTTTCATGCTTCCTTGTTACAAGTACAGGAATCAAAAAGTTGAGAAATAGATAATTAGACACAATGATCAGAGGTATCTCTCCTGCTTCCACCTATTGATTCTTCTGACTACAAAAGAAACAGCATCATATTCTCTTCACTGAATCAGAATGTGTATCTCCAGCTATCAGAGATAAATCCAAGCTCATAAGTTTTTGTCTCCTGGTTGGTACCATAACTGAATCCTAAATAAGTTATTATAGCTTTCTGCATAATCAGCTGTTTATCAATGCTGTGGTATATCTTTTTTTATGAAAAGACTTACTTCTCAGAAGTCATCCTGTAAGAAATGATACGCCCTAGAATAAACTTTTAATAATTCTGTGGTTAGCACTGCAAGTAAAGCATAGCAAGTAGGGAAGGCTAATCTATACCCAGAATCAGTATCCATTCTAATGTAAATAAATTACTGTTTCCTCCATGATAGAAGACATTAAATAAAATCAAAATATAGTCAAGTGGCTGGCTATTCCCTACCCATCCCCTCCACCTTGGTTATGATGTCTCCTTGGTGTTCACATTGGTTTCTGTTGCTGGCAGAATGGGCAGGCAGTAGTGATGATTAGGAGACCAGCTATGGCAATGGCAGTCCACATGCTTGACATCATTCACCTCCTAATTGTCTGCCAGCAACACATAATGGATTCATGAAATCACCCAGCCACTGTGGATGGACTCCGGCCAAACTCCATTTATCACTCTAATCCTCAAAGTCCCCACTGTGTGACCCAGCAATTAGCATTTTCTAAAATTGTTGTTCAACAATGTTGACAATTGCTTGTTAATATGGAATGAAACTTGGATAAATACTTGTGTACCTCTTTGGGTAAGGCCAGCAGGAAGATTTTAGTGGTATTTCAGTAACTATGAAAATTAAAAGTACTTTTCAAGATTACTGACATTACTCAAAATATTTATCAATGTCATTATTTCATTTACATTTCAGGGTATCAAAAAGCTTCATTCAAGGAACTCAAGGTACATTAACTAATTCTAGGCATCAACATTGGAATAGTGAAGCACCAAAACTATCCTGCTCTCTAAAGATTATTTTCTGTTAACCAGAACTTAAGCTTTTATGTTTGTGTTACTGTTTATGTTTTGTGGACACCTAAGGGTTGTCCACAAAGTCCAGCACACTGTGAGCAATTTGTCACCTTCAAAGATCCATGCTTGTCAAAGTATTTTCTTTATTGCATTAGCCCTGCTTTTATGACAATACCCATTACTTTTGGTACTTAAGAGCTGAAAGGCTGAAAGGGCCTCTGTGAGCCAGGATCTCATCATTCTCACTAAAATCGGAGTCTTTTTTTTTTTCCTCCCATTTTATTTTATTTCTCTTCAGTGTTCTAAAATTCATTGTTTATGCACCACACCCAGTGCTCCATGCAATACGCGCCCTCCTTATTACCCACCACTGGGCTCACCCAACGCCCCTTCCCCTCCAAAACCCTCAGTTTATTTCTCAGAGTCCTCAGTCTCTCATGGTTTGTCTCCCTCTCTGATTTCCCCTAACTTACTTCTGCTCTCCATCTCCCAATGTCCTCTGCATTATTCCTTATGACCCACAAGTAAGTGAAACCATATGATAATTGACTCTTTCTGCTTGACTTATTTCACTCAGCATAATCTAAGAGTCCCTTTTCATGGCAATTTCTCACATTTATCTCAGGACTTCAGGGAAAAGTAAGTAGAGTATTTCTTTTGTTAAATAAACTTTTTAGTTTTAAATGGCTTTAGGTTTAGAGAAAAATTGGGAAGGGATACTAGAGTATCCTCATATAGTCCTACGAACTTTCTCCCATTATTATTGTCTTACATTAGCATTGTACATTTTTTACAATTAATGAACCAATACTGATACATTATTAACTAAAATCCAAACCTTATTCAGATTTCATTAGTTTTACCTAATATGTTTTTCTTTTTCTGTTCTAGGATCCCATAAAAGACACTACCTTATATTTAATCATCAGGTTTCCTTAGGCGCCTCATGGCTATGAGAGTTACTACTTTCCAAGGTTATTGACACTACTCAAAATATTTATCAATGTCATTATTAAGGGAGATTCTTTTTACCCTGCAAGGGACATAAATAATGGTAGGTTAATGAATTGTCTTTTCATTTTCCTTTAGCACAATATAGACCAAAGCTGAGTTTATGATTTAATCAGCCAACTAAGCAAACAATTTGAACAATTCCCCATTAATCAAACTAGCACAATACATTGAAATTCACTGTTAAGTGCACCCATATTGATAAATTCAACCAGATCTTAAATTCCATTCCTCTGCTTTGTGCAGCCATCCACAGAATACGCTCCTACACATATGCCCTAGACTTTTGCCAATATAGCAATTCTTCTAATTCTAATTCTGAAATTCTTCTAATATTAAAAAATTTCTTCTAAGATTGATTTTGTATGGTTGATGGGATGACAGTAGTGAGAGTTTCTTACAATGAGACCTAAGAAAAGTTGATGTCCTCTTGCAAGATATGTCCCTGAAGGTTCAGGCAGGGAAGCAAAGACAGTATTAGCACTATAGAGAAGGATTTTTTTATAGGAACAATATTTTGCTCTAATGTGGAAGTCGCTGAGGTAGGTTCCACAAGGGAAGATAAATAATGAAGGGGAACTCATTCACCAGCCCTCCTATAGCCAGGTGTATCAGAGAGGTACTCTGAAGAACGGATGGATTCAACAGTGTCTTGGGCTTACCATCCTGAGACTTACAGTAGAGTTACTGTTGGTCCAGAGGGGGAGCAGTAAAGGAGAATCAGACATACAGCACTGCAGAGTGAGGACAAATGGAAACCCAATGGAATTACTGCATCTATCCATCTCCAGGGAGAGAAAAAGACCAGGTAGAAGCTGGTAACATCTCCACATCTCTCTGCTCCACTCTGTCTGTGATGAACTTCAGAGAGTAATAGCTACTATTATTCACTTCTGTTTTACAAATCTTGAGCAAAATTTCTGTCAATTCAAACCTGGAAGCATTCAATAAAGAGGATTTTTGAAACGTTAGTCCTATCTTAGGCAAGTTAACATAGTATTAAACCAACACAAACCCCATTTTGGCATATCACATGAATTTGAGCACTATCTCAATTTTAAGTATACAAACTCTGTAGCAGCAAGGATAACAATATTTTAGAAAAGCAATTCAAGATCCTGCTTTTCTGACTCTGAACTGAGCTGACAATGAAGACACTGAGCCTAATATCTTTGCTCTAAATTCTCCACTACGGTTATAAGCAAGCAGGCCACTCCACAGTTCCAAGAAGTTTCCTTAGCTCAGCTGTACCAGTCACTTGATACAGCAAAGCTGGTCTTCAATATACTTTGTGCAGGAAACCACAGGAGTTAAATTAACTACTTTATCATGGAGTGTTCTTTACTTCCAAGTTCCCTTTTTCTAGGTTCATGGATTTTCACACCCTTCAAACAAACCCAGAGAAAGAGCCCATTATAATTCTTATTTTCTCAAGGTCTGTTACAGGGAACAATTTCCAGATTCTAATTACTTATTAATAAGCATTCCTGGTTTATAGGCAATATAGTGATACATCACAGTTTGAAGCATGAATAAATTTTTGAGGCATATATGGCCCAAAGCATTATTAGGAGGCCCAAAGAAAGAAACTCAGGCTGAGCTTCTAGAGATGACGCCCCAAGTTGTGTAGAGAAGAGAGCTTCTACCTCTAGCACTGTCAGGAAGCTGCCGAGGAAAGTTGCTGCCTTCTGGAATTACTCCACATAACATGATTCGTACACCACAAGGATGCTTCACACCTGAAAGTAATACAGCTCTAAACCTAAGCCTCCAAGAACTGGATTGATTGTCAGAATTACATCAAATGCCTGTTCCACAAAGGAGATACTCAAAATGTAGTTTTCAGTTACCCAGACTCGTCAATTCAAATAGTCCCGCCAGAAGGTAGTTTGGGTGTCGATATGGAAAAATACACACCCAGTGATTGTTAAACTAGGCTTAGCTGATCAAATGACCAGCTGCCTGCCTTGAGTCATGATAAAGTGATGTGAGTAAGGAGGACTTGCCAAGACTGATGTAGCAGTACCAGCATGTTTGTTCTCTCTCTCTCTCTCTCTCTTTTTTTTTTTTTTTTTAAAAGCTCAGCACTGCTGGTAAAGTGGTAATTCAGAGCCAAGAGTCTCAATGCATACCGCAGTTTTCAGGGCTCAGCTTCAGCTTCAGCATCGGCGGTCTTCTGCCATCCTAATTATGCAGCCTAATTTGGCCGATTCTGGCTCCATATCCTCCTTTATGTGATTCTTACTTTCCAAAATTTTTTCTGCGGGTTTCCTCAAAATTCTGTAAGCTACACAGTACTCTTTCACTAAATTGCTTTTACTATTTAAATCAGATAAGGTTTCTACTGTCTGTTAATTAAGTGGCCCAAACATTTCAAACTAAATGATTTTTATCCTTTTCAGTTGCTACAGAAAACATTATCAATGGGAAAAAACAAAACAAAACAAATCAAAACAAAACGGGTAGTTAAGTTTACTGAGAACAAATTAATATCAGGAAAATGGGTTAGTAAGGCCATCAAACGCAAGCCCTTTAAAACCCAGAACTATCTTTTTGTAGCTATTTCACTGACACATATTATATATAACATACAGACTTTAGGTCATACATATGATTCTCCTAAGTTGCAACTGTATGCATATTTTGTATGGAGCTTGTTACTGTGCCACATGTAAGAGTTGTAGATCATTTACTATGAAGTGAGCACATGTTTTCTCAGAACTTCTTAAAGGGAATATGTAGTACCATAGACACTATGCTTGACTGAAAGGAAAAGGTTGAGAATCTGATAGGTCACTTACATTCTTTTGATTTTACATTTCTCATCTGTTAAATGGAGAACTGGATGAACCCTAAAATATTGTCTTTAAAAAATTCTATGACAATGTTTAATTTTAATAATTTAAATAATGATGCTAAAGCAAGTTTCAAGACTATAAAGCTAGATGTATCAATCATATGTGTAAACACCACTGCTCAGGAAAGATACTTCTATACCACTATCTTATAGGATATACTTTGTTTTAAATGTGAGTTTACTGATTTCCCAAAAGCAATTGGCTAAGAGTTGATCTGTCACTTGTTCTAAGTTTGCCCCGTTTTCTCTTAAATTCATTTCTTGCCCTTGCTTGGTCCACTTGGTTTCACAAACTGGCTCTTTCCTACTGGCAGTAGTTCCCTGACTTCCAAATTACAGGGCAGGAGAAAGGTCAAAAAGAGTCTCTGTGTGGTGTGTGTCTCTGAGTGTCTCTAATTGTGTGTGTCTCTTTTATATCTTGACTGTGTCTCTGGAAGCTTAGATTTCTTCCTTTGAATTCTAGGGCAATTTTGTATTTTTAAAATTTTTCAATTGCAGTACTATGGACACTTCTCATCCAAAAAAATCAATTCATATGCTATGCATAATACTAGTAAATATAATCATTTTCAAAATACTTTATACAAATGCATTTATTTAATATACACATTTTTTACAATACCTGAGCATTCTGATTCCAGAAAAGGAATATTTAAATGACAGGAATCTTGGCTGGACATTTCATGGATAGCACTTTGACTGGAGAAAATATGCTCAGGTTACTAAAAAATATCAAAATTGCAAAATGTTTCCCTCATACATGATTTGTGTTCCCTGATCACTGTAGTGTAAGATGCATGAGATTCTCTTGAGTTTGATTCATTTTTTTCACATAAAATGAGAATATCAATTAGTGCAAATACAATTAAACAAAACCTAAATGAAGTAAAGTAAACTTATAATTTGATGTGTGAATTTAGGTCCAAATTTTACCTCATCTCTAAAGTAAAATTTAGGGTCATTCACGTGGAAAAATTATGTTTTCTAGATGAATTCTACAGTTTAATGTACTATCTCTATTTAGTTTAAAATGCACCTTTTCTATTACTTATTATTTGTGAAGCTATGTTATATACTACACTAGTTTTCTATTGTCCTAACAAATTACTACAGATTTAGGAACTTAAAACAACACTCACTTCTCATTTCATAGTTCTGGATGTTAGGAATCCAGACAGGCTCAACTGGCTACTCTGCTTAGGGTCTCACAAGACTAAAATCAAAGTGTCAGCCAGCTTGGACTATCTTCTGGAGGCTTTAAGGGAGAATCCACATGCAGGCTTTTTCAGGGTTTTGGTAGGATTCAATTTCATATGGTTGTAGGATTAAGGGTCTCCTTCCTTTGGCCAGGGAAGTAACAAGTGACCAGGTGTCATTCTTAGCTACTTAAGACTTTCCATATTCCTTGACTTGTGGCCCATTCCATCTTCAAAACTAGCAGGGTCACACCAAATCTCTATGCCTTCCACTCTCCCATATCTTTTTAACATTCTCCCTTTTCAGAGCCAGGAGAAAGCTTTGCTTCTAAGAGCTCCTGTGAATACACTGGACCTATCAGGATAATCTCCCTATTTTAAGGTCAACTCATTTGTCAACTTGACTACATCAAAGTCCCTTTTTGGCCTGGTAATGTAACATATTCAAAACTATGACACTAGGGGCTAAAGTATGAAGGTCATAATTCTGCCTGGCACACATATATATCTTAGAGAAGAGAGAGATGTGTTCAAATAATAAGCTAGACAAATATCAAGAAAATAGAAAAACAGACAAAATAAGTGAAATCTTTCATGGGGAATTAAATGAATTATTTTCTAAAGGCTTTACTATGTGAATATTAATACCTTCTGAAAAAAGATTTCATAAAGCAGCATTTATCATATCTATTTAACTATGGAGCATTGTTTTTGACAAACACTCTTGAGAACAACAGTTCTCCAGCATTAGATTTTTACAAAAACTGGTATTAAAAAATGCCATATATGAATGTTTTTATTAAATTCCTAAATAAAATACTATCAGGTAAAATAGAAAAATCTGGGGCACCTGGGTGGCTCAGTGGGTTAAAGCCTCTGCCTTCGGCTCAGGTCATGATCCCAGGGTTCTGGGATCAAGCCCTGCATCGAGCTCTCTGCTCAGCAGGGAGCCTGCTTCCCCCTCTCTCTCTGCCTGCCTGTCTGCCTACTTGTGATCTCTGTCAAGTAAATGAATAAAATATTTTAAAAATAAAATAAAATAAAACAATCCCTTAAAAGAAGCACTTACCTTATTTATTTATTTATTCACTTATTTATTTATTCATTTATAAAGATTTTATTTATTTGACAGAGAGAAAGAGATCACAAGTAGGCAGGGAGGCGGGCAGCAAGAGAGGGGGAAGCAGGCTCCCCATTGAGAAGAGAGCCCGATGTGGGGCTTGATCCCAGGACCCTGAGACCATGACCTGAGCTAAAGGCAGAGGCTTAACCCACTGAGTCACCCAGGTGCCCCAGCACTTACCATATTTAAATATTATTTCTTTAGCTCAAGAACCTAAGTATTAATTTTGATATAAACATCAACCTGAGATACCAATAGAACTTAAGATTTCAACAGATGCTATAAAAGACCTTTCAATTAAATCCATTAACTACACTCAATAAAGAAATTCTCTTAAAATATTAAAGCATATATATACTTTTGTAGCTAAGTAAGGAAGACATATCTCATACTAATAGTCAAAATTATATTTAAGATTGAAAAGGTAGAGAATGGGGCACCTAAATGGCTCAGTTGTTTAAGCATCTGCCTTCAGCTCAGGTCATGGTCTCAAGTTCCTGGGATCAATCCCCATATCTGGATCCCTGCTCAGTGGGGAATGTGAATCTCCCTCTCCTTTCCCCCCTACCCCTGTTCATTTCTCTTTCCCTTTCACTCATTCTCTTTCTCTCAAATAAACAAATCTTTAAAAAAGAGAAAAGGTAGAAATATGCTAATATTAAGAAAAAAAGCAATGAGGTCTTCTGTAACTATTATTAATTACTGTTGTTCCGAATGTGTTCCCCAATGCAACAAAAAGTGAAATACAAATAGGGAATAAAAAATAAAAGCTTTCTTCAGATTTTGTAACCCCAGTGATCCAATGAAGATCAATACGCTTCTTTCATGTGCTCTCATTATTTCCCTACTCTCTTCAAATAAAGGCTGCTGAGTTTAAATATTTTCAGCCTAGTTAAGTATGTCCGTTTATTTTTCTGATACTTGTACAACCAACCTCACTTCCTTAATTATATGTTTCTACCCTTTGTTTTCACCTTACTTCAAACTCAGACTTTTTGCTTTCTGAATATGTTCCTCTTTCATGTAAAATTCCTTACAGATTAAGAATTTGATAATTTCTAGGTCAGAAAAAAAATCTATTATTCAAACAGATCCTCTCCATCTTCACCTGCCTGAGCAGATTTATTATTACACACAGTTGGTTCCATTCCATTAGAGAAAATCAAACACATGCCTGGATTATATTCCTTGTTTGTCTTGCCTGTCTTCACTTTGGTTTTTCTCTTCTCAACTATAACTTTCCTTAGAGTCCTAACTCTAAATTTCTTAGACATGTTCCCTTAGGGAATATGCCATGTTCTTCTTCCTTCCTCTTGCAATAATTGTGTCATCTTGAAATTCATCTAATACTGCTTAAAGTATTTTATGTGATCTAACAGGTAATCTCTTCCCACTCCTGCTAAAAATTATTGTGTAACCACCCAGTATAGATCTCAGTTTTCAGCTATGTTTCCCCTGTGTCCTGTATAAGGTTGCTCAATAGTTTCCTGAATCCAAGGTTCCTCAGAGATCCACAAACCATTCATTTTTTCTGCTATTAGCTTATTTGTACCCTGCTCACCTTTCATGTCTTTGTAATAGTGATTATAGCCTTCTTTCCTAATCTAACCTTTCAGAATACCTAGATATGTTAGTATTTCAATTTTATTTTCTTTTCCATTTAGTCTGGCCACCAAGATCTGTATTTATTCCTTTCTTGCTCCAGCCTCTATTCTGAGTTAAAAAGTCAAAACCCATTTGTATGAGTATTGTTTTAGAGTTTTTTATTTGTTTGAGTTTGATATTATAAGTCTTTCCGCTTGAGATTTTTTTTTTTTTTTAGAATACCCAATTTCTAGTTTCAGAGTATACCAAATGTAAGACCTTTTTTAAAAGGTTTTAAAAATGGGTCTAAAAATATGACTTTTCCTCATAAAATAGGTCCTCTCCAATCAGTTTTGTGCCTTTATAAACTATACCACATAGCTATTATCTGAATTTCTGAAATCATAATGACACTGGTAGCAAAATATGACAAGAGGTGTGCTATGCTCTCCTTGAGTTCAAATTCTTCCAAAAGGTGACCTTTATCAGGCACATCCAAAAAAACAAAAAACAAAACAAACAAACAAACAACAACAACAAAAATCAAACAAACCAAAAACCAACAAGGACTACAATTTTGGATCTAGTACCACTTAAAATGTCTATTTTTAACAATTCCACAACCAAAATTTTACATACTTACTATTGTGACCCAAAGTCAAACATAATAAATTATATATTTCTGAACTAAAAAATATAATAAATGGGGAATGTAAGTAAAAATTCTCCCCACTTTAAGCTCACTGATGTCCAGTTATTCTCATATTTTATATCAGCTACAGTATGTTCACTTTCCTGGCTTTCTATGTAAGGCATGTGAAAACCCTGGAGACAGGAGGGTTAATTCTTCAAACCAGCATGAGAGTTACACTTTATCCAAATAAAGACGCTTGTTTCTGGTTCCAAGAGCAAATTCTTCCATGTTTGGAAACTTCAACAAATCTGTCTTTACTCGTGCTCAAAGACACCAGGCAAAAATATAAAGATATATTTCATTTGTAAAATGCTTCAACCCATCAAGCCCACATCTACTGAGAGGGGCTGTCCCCTTTCCAAAAGACATAGAATCCACAACACAGTAGCGATCACCGTGGTTTTTGGAGCCAACTGACACACCCTATCAGACTGTAGTCTACATAAGTAATGCCACCTGCAACTGTGAAGTGCCAAATCTTCAGAGCCACATGTGGAGTTCCTGCTTAGCAGACCCACTGAGTAAGGATATTGTAGTTGCTATGAGTTCTAGTTTGATTGATAGTGTCCATTTCTAAATTAACCAACACTCAATTATTAATACAATTCTAAGATCTGCTTTTCCCTACCCAGATGTATCAACTGAGGCCCAAAACTGAAAAGGCTTAAAGAACAGTAATATACTATCTCTGCTAGACACGCAGAATGGTAGTTCAAAACAGGTTTGGCAGTCCTTATAGTCCATTACCCAATTTCATCTTAAATATAAGAGTCTGCAAAAAACAATTATATAGAAAGGACCAGTTTATTTAAGAAAGCTAAAAAACATTTCTAATGTTCTTCTCATTTTATTTTATTTTATTTCTTTTTGGTGTTCCAGAATTCATTGTTTATGCACCACACCCAGTGCTCCATGCAATACAGTCTCTCCATAATACCCACCACTGGGCTCACCCAACCCCCCGTCCCCTCTCCTCCAAAACCCTCAGTTTGTTTCTCAGGGTTTTTAGAATTTCTTTGAAGACTGTGCTCTAAAACTTCTTGCATTCCTGTGACACTCATGGCTGCCTCATCTTTATCTAAGTGGGGCTGTAGGAGAATAACCAGGTGAGATGAATGTCTATGGCCTGTGTTAACAGATAACACAGATTTGGGTGCCTGATACCAACTGAGAATATGTGAAAAACAGGTAGCAGGTAGGTCTATCTGCCATGTCAGAATAAAAAGGTGAGGAGGGGGGCACCTGGGTGGCTCAGTGGGTTAAGCCTCACCTTCCACTCAGGTCATGGTCTCAGGGTCCTGGGATCAAGCCCTGCATCGGGCTCTCTGCTCAGTAGGAAGCCTGCTTCCCCCGCCTCTCTCTCTGCCCTCTCTGCCTACTTGTGATCTCTATCAAATAAATAAATAAAATCTTAAAAAAAAAAAAAAAAAGTGAGGAGGGCAGCGATGTTAGCTGGAAACCCCAACCCTAACCCCTAATAATTACAACTGCACCAGCTACGTAAAATTTTGCCCTTTTCTACTTCCCTCCTGTTCCCTCTGAAACTGATCTTGCAGGAAAACTAAAAATGGTATCTACTGAGGAAGGGAGGAGATAGAATGAAAAAAAAGATAGAAACTATTTGTGTCAATGTTTCCTCCTGCAAATTTCAGAGCCTAGATCCGGTCAGCTGGTGAGGAGAATGAAGGTCAGACAGATATTTGAGAAAATGGGAACACTTTAAATGAAATGAGAGATTAAAATTTTGATGTTAGATTATATTGGACTTCCAAGAACCTGAAAATAACATGGCTTATTGACAAATAAAATTGATCATAAAAATTAAGATCACTTCCAAAGATCTGCCATTTTACACAGAAACTGAAATGTAGTGATGAAAAGAATATCCAGTAATAACCTCATAATTAGAACTTGCCCTCTGTCAACAAGTCGACAACACCGCTATTAGAATTCTGATATAACATTCTGCTTCTAATTTTTTTTTAAAAGATTTTATTTATTTGACAGAGAGAGACAGCAGGAGAGGGAACACAAGCAGGGGGAGTGTGAGAGGGAGAAGCAGGCTTCCCGCTGAGCATGAAGCCCCACGCAGGACTCGATCCCAGGACCCTGGGATCACCACCTGAGCCAAAGGCAGATGCTTAGCTGACTGAGCCACCCAGGCACTTCCTACTTCTAATTTCTTTGTAAGAAACTAATTTTTTTCTTTTCTCTCTCTGGAATTTTTAAAAATCTCTTCCTTATCCCAATTTGTTGTCCAAGTTTTATTATCATTGACTCAGCTAGCAAATCTCCCTTTGTCTTTATTGTTCTACATTAATTTTTGTAAATTCTGTTATTTCACTTAATATTGATTTCTTCTTTTTTTTTTTTTAATAAAATAGTCCCAAGTTTTTCTAATTCCCTTCCTTCCCCCCCCCCTCCTTTTCTTTTTCTAATAGTAAGCATTCTATGTTTTCTTTCTCTGGTTCTTCCGTGCTGTATTATTTGCCTTGTTTTTTTCTCTATAAATTTTTAAAATAAATATCCCAAAACACTTTTCTGACATTTTTCCCCTAATGGGAAATTTTTTTCTCTGCTAAGGGGAAACTTTTTCTAGGGCTGTCATTTTCCCAAAAATAGTATGGAGATAGTCTCATGATCTTCAAACTATACTCGTGGTTGCCTTGTATGCACTTAATTCGCACTTATTTGTAGAGCTAGACAATGATTTTTATATCCAGTTGTGTGCACAAGGTGTAAAGAAAACTATAAAACAAGGAGGAATCAGGAAAACCGTTATCTCACGCTTCACCCTTCTAGAGTCTTTTCTAAATTGTCTTGAAGTTCCTGAACCTGAAATGCCCCATGTGGGAAAGTTTTCCTATTAAAATGGACACAGACTTTGGGTAATGGAGGAACGGATGTAGCCATCAAGTAGGTTTATTAAAATATCACACCATACTGAAGTTTAGACTAAATCAAAAGAACATGCTTTGTGGTTAGGCTCTTTTTCTCTGCTCCTACTCTCCCTGCTACTACTGATTATTTCTGCAGCCACCTTCTTCAGATAGAATGGTTGAAGTGGCAGCATCTCTCCCCTACTCCGAGTTTAGAGACTGCTATCTGTGCACTGGGTATAGCATATTCTCTTGAATTTATTCAGATTGTAGTGTATCTGGTCAATATTTCCTAGGTTGTGGTAAGAGATCTGGTATTTCCTACACTTAACGCTTTAATAAACATTTTTGATTCACTAGATTTATTCCACTGAGTACCAGAGATTGGTAATTTTTGAAATATGCGTTAATTTGTCCATATTTGCTACACATAGATATTAAAACATCTATTTTTCAGCCACCATATTTATCAGATTGATCATATTTATGCTGCTTTTATATTATCTTTTACACTTGAAAAAATATGGAATAAAAATTCAAAGGTTTATAAGATGGCATTGGTGGACTGTCCTGATAATTTACCCCATAAGTTACCTGGTATCTAAATAAATACTTTTTCTCATCTAGGTAGTTAGTGCTAGAAATAATTTTCAAATGTTTTTTCATATTTTTTAGTGAAATACATTAGATATATTTCCAATAGGATTCTTCCAAAATTTGGTATGGTTAAAATGATTCAAAATATAAGAAATATAGTTGCATGGGTAATAAGGATTTTTACAAATTCTGTAACAAATTCTAAAAGACCTTGGGAGCAATCCTAAACAATCTTTTTTTTTAAGATTTCACTTATTTATTTGACAGAGATCACAGGTAGACAGAGAGGCAGGCAAATAGAGGAAGAAGCAGGCTCCCCGCCGAGCAGAGAGTCCAATGCGGGGCTCGACCTTGGGAGCAATCCTAAATGAAAAGGTGAAGGTAAGTAAGATTCCTTAATGATAAATAATTTCCTGAAAGAAGGTGGAACAGAACAATTTCTCAAGTTCTCTTTAAGTTCCATGGTTATTCAAAATTCCCAGTGTTATGCTTTTATATTAGTGATATCACCACCAATATTAGGTGTGTCCAAGTTAAAACATTCATTTTACTTAGATTTTAAGTGAGTCTCCTTATAACATCATTTAGCAGCAGACCATATTATCATCTGATCTTTTTTTTCCAGGTAGAATTTTCCATGTACCTACTTGTTATTTTACATGAATTAACATTTTAGAATTTAGGCCTCTATAAAATGTCGAATTTGTCTTTAAATATAACCATACTTACAAATTATTTTGGGCAATTTTCTTTAAACCAGAACAATCTAAAAATAAGAAGTCATTTTAAAAAATTGATTTCCTAGTATAGCTGATTAAATGAGACTCACATTATCTGGCAAACTTTATAGTCTATATGTCATGAAAACTCACAACTTGATACATCACACCCAAATATGTATACATACATATGCATATATATACATGTATTTATATAATACTATATATATAATTTAACAATAAAGCCATTCACTTATAATTTATACTTTTGCATTCAAATTATGCATATCAGGGCATCTCAGGCATAGTATAATGTCAATGTGGGTACAAATTAAATGCTTCACTTTAACCTCTGAGAAGACAAAAAAGTTTAATATAAAGTTTAATGTTTTATGATTTACTGAAATAAAATCAGATGGAAAAATCATACCTTACTAAGACTGTCTAAAGTGAACCTAGTACCTATCTACCTAGCTAGCTAGCTGTAGAGACTTTCTATATAATTTTCAGGCAAAAACATAAATTCAGAGACATAAGTAGGAAATGGAGATTCTCAATCACACGTAGGCTCTGTTGCACTCATATACATTCCACTTGACATAAGTGTTTTACCTGAATATATAGCCCTGACATTCTATTAATAACATTTAATGGGAACTTTCAACCAAGGTAAACAGAATTTATCCTTCCAAGTACACCATTGTTTGAAGGACATTAGCAATACATAATTTGTAGAGACTCTGGTCTTCATGATTCTGTTTTAAAAGCTACCAGATATGCCAAAGCAGTAAGTTATAACCCCAAACCATGAACCTCCTGCAATTGAGAAGAAAGACATTTATTCTTTCACACATAATATTATGGCAATTTCTGGGGAATCAAAGTGTGAATAAATAAAATAACTTAAGTTTATGTACTTTTTATTATAACTCTGGAGAGTTAAAAGGCAATGTGAGCTGCATTGAGCTCCTGGCATGTTTAGTAATAATCAAAGCAGAAGGGGGAAAATGTTTATATAGTGCTAATACAAAAATATTGGTATATTGATTTATATAATACTATTTAATATATAATCATCAGGACTAGAGTTGTATAAGAAGACTGGGATATTCATGTGATTGGTTTTATATATGGTGTTTTCTCTAGAACAAATCACTACCTGCCTTGCTTCTACAACTGTTCAGCACTTCTAATTAATTTTTCACCCAAAATCTAATGCATTGGTGTGTCATGCTACAAATTACATAACATGCTGTATATGTAATTCAAGAACTCTTGGCACCACCAATGCCATGTTATATAAACATTATACTGATTTAATACTATATGAATTGTACATTATTTAGAATCATGTTGAAATCACTAAACATTTTAAGTGTAAACTTAGCTACTGTAACTCACATAGCTCTTCATTATTTGTAATGATTGTATAAATTATCCTTGTTGAGAACACGAAGTGTAGTATACTATTAAAATGAGGGAAAATACATTTATGATAAAAAAAGAATCCTGACTTTACAATGCTGGGTTTATACTGTCAATAAGTAAAGTAAAATATGAAATCTAATGAAAATTTTAAGTAATAATTACAAAACATTAACTAAAGTGTCACCTGTACACTTCAAGGTGGTTAGATGGATTCTTTTTTAATGCCCCTAGTTGCAAATTCTTTAGGACAACCTTCTAGAAAATCAAAGATCAAATTAGACACAAAGTGATATTATACCATTTACTAAACACAACTGAAGAAATGGAAACAAAGCAATGTGACTTTCTCCGAGCCACAAAACCAGGCAATCACAGAGCAACAGTCAGCAATCTAGCTCTCCTACAACAGAACAGCAAAGTATTCATGGGTACCAGATTGAAAGTCTCTTCTAATTTAAACTCCATATTTTTCAGACTTTTTCATCCTCTACAAGCCATTTAATCTCTTTCAGTCTTAGTTTTTCTATTATAAAAAGGAAGACAAAGGTTCCTGGGTGGTTCAGTGCGTTAAGCTTCTGCCTTCAGCTCAGGTCCTGATCACAGGGTCCTGGGATTGAGCACCACACCCCATCAGGCTCTCTGCTCAGCGGGGAGCCTGCCTCCCTCTCCCCTCCACCCCCTGCCTGCCTCTCTGCCTACTTGTGATCTCTGTCTGTCAAATGAATAAATAAAATCTTAAAAAAAAAAAAGGAAGAAAACCAAAAACAGCATCAAAAACAAGAAACAAGAGTAACAATAATACATCATGAGATTTTTGTGAAAATGATACAAGGTAAACAAGCTTAGAAATTTAGTGGGTAAAGGGCTTAGTGTAATATTTTGCACACATAAGTGTTAAATAAATATGAGGTATTATTTTATTGTATTTGTTTCTATTAATACTATGACTACTGGTATAGTCATACACACACACACATTATCATCATCATCATCACACACACACACACACACACACACATTATCATCATCATCAAATAACTCAAAGAGAACGACATCTGTCTCTGGTATAATGACTATGTGCTTCATTGGGGCCTTGAGTATACTGACTCTACCATTAATATAATTAATCCATCACAACGTCCTTTAAAGCCTTGTCCCTTCTTATCCTTCTCTGCATATAAAGCAGCAAAATTCCAAACCTGTTTCTAATTGTATTAACTATATGGGTGCCTGTATCAGGTTAAATGTTGACTATTGTCTGAGAAAAACCACATAGCTATGCTGCATCTCTCTTTCAATTCATATAGGCCCTCAATAACTCCCAAAACTCTCCCACACTTTGCTAGCATGTTCCTTCTCTTCATTTACAAAGCAACTGCTTCATACCTTCTCCTCACATCTCAGACTTCCAGTTGTACTCAGGGTGACTCCTCACCTGCAAGAACTAAAAACATTGCCCCAAACCTCCTCATGAATATCAAAGCAATCAATCATGAACTCCTTTCTCCTCCTACCAATACATCTATCTGTATGCTTATCTAACCTGGGTCCCTATTTGCATTTCCTCCAGTCGCAGTGGTCAAGGTAGCTCCTCTCTCATTAAAGGCTGGCTCTTCCACCTGTACCCTGAATCCTATCCATTTGTACCTCTCAGGCAGCTGCTTCTATAATAGTCACTTCTCTTTATAATTATTAACATATTCCTCTTTCATGAATATAATGAACTTTTGTGTTCACCCATTACCAAGAAAACTAAACAAAGGAGGGCTGCAATTTCCATTCACCACACCTTATCCTCAATGCAGCTCTATTTCCCTTCAACTTCACAGAAAAATTCTTGTAAGACTTAAACATCTGTAGTCACTAAACTCACTTCTTTAACTCTCAATTTCCTCATCCTACTCAAAACTGATTTGTCCAAATGACTCTACTGACAGTAATCTTATCAGGTTACCAATGGTCTCATGTATGTTATCCATGGGTACTTCTCTATCTTCATTTTGACATCTAGGCAAAATTTTTCACAACTGAACACTTCCTTCTTTCTAAAGCTGCTGTTCTTCTTTGTCATTGATGACACCATATTCACTGTTCTTTCTTCTACTCATTTGTTTCTCCTCCTTAATCTCCTTATCTGTTCAGATATAAATCTTATAGTTGCCCAGAAGGTCTGAGACTCTATCTTTTCTCTTTATTGTGTCCCAAAGTTATATTATCAGTCCCATGGGCTTAAAATGAATGCATTGTTATCTGTATGTTGTTGACATCAAGTTTACATCTCTAATAGTGACTTTTCCATTAAGTTCTACCATCAGATTTGTATAGAGAATTACTTATTTGATTGAGCTACCTTGTCATTGCTTCAGATATGATATGACCTAAACAGAGCTTCTATTTCCACATTAAAAAAAAAAAAGTGAGTAAATAAACCACTAACCCCAGCCAAACCATCTCAGGGTAAGACTTAACTGATTTCCTTTTGTCTACTCCTGCTGTCCATAATCGATCCTCTCCCCATAGCCAGAGTGATCTTTTAAAAACCACAAGACATTTTTCTGTTTAAGATTCGACAGATACTAACCAAATCAAAACCACATTGAGATACCACCTTACACCAACTGGAATGCCAAAATTAGCAAGACAGTAAACAGCATGTGTTGGAGAGGATGTGGAGAAAGTGGAACCCTCTTACATTGTTGGTAGGAATGCAAGTTGGTGCAGCCACTTCAGAAAACAGTGTGGAGATTCCTTAAGAACTTAAAAATAGAGCTACCCTATGACCCTGCAATTGCACTACTGGGTATTTACCCCAAAGATACAGATGTAGTGAAAAGAAGAGCCATCTGTAGCTGCAATGTTCATAGCAGCAATGCCAAACTGTGGAAAGAGCCAAGATGTCCTTCAACAGACAAATGGATGAAGAAGATATGGTCTATACATATAATGGAGAATTAAGCCTCCTTCATAAAGGATGAATACCCAACTTCTGTATCAACATGGATGGGACTGGAGGAGAGTGAAATAAATAATGCTGAGTGAAATAAGTCAAGCAGAGAAAGTCAGTTATCATATGGTTTCACTTACATGTGGAGCATAACGAATAACATGAAGGACATTCAGATATGGAAAGGAGAAGTGAGTTGGGGGAATTCAGAGCAGGAGATGAAGCCTGAGAGACTGTGTACTCTGAGAAACAAACTGAGGGTTTTGGAGGGGAGGGGGTTGGGGGATTGGGTGAGCCTAGTGGTGGGTATTATGGAGGGCACGTATTGCATGGAGCACTGGGTGTAGTGCATAAACAATGAATTTTGGAACACTGAAAAAAATAAATTAAAAAACAAAAATAAAAACAAAAACCAACAACAAAAAAAATTCAATAGATAATATAAAATGGAACCATAGAAATACTCAATCCAAAAGAAGTTGGAAAAAAGAAAATGGGGAAGAAAGAACAAATGAGATAACAATTAGCAACATAATACATTTAAACCCAAACCTTATATTCATAATTATATTAAATTTAGAGGTAAAAACACTCAAATTGAGAGGCAGAGATTATCACGTTGCATATAAAAGCAAGACTTAAATCTAAATTTATTACATAAAGAATATATATATTTTATATATACTTTAAATATAAAGCATATATTATGCATTATTACTATTTACATTGTAATTCACTATACTGACAAAAAACAAAACAAAACAAAAATATGCTCAACTCAATAGACACAGAAAAAGCATCTGTAAAGTCTAATATACATTCCTGATAAGGACTTTTAGAAAACTAGAAATAGCGGGTGGCTGGGTGGCTCAGTCGATTAAGGTTAAGTGTCTGTCTTAGGCTTAGGTTGTAATCCCAGAGTTCTGGGATAGAGCCCCACTTCAGGCTCCCAAGTAAGTGGAGAGTCTGCTCCTCCCTCCCCCTCTGCCCTTCCCCCACTCACTTATGCTCTCTCTTGCTTTGCTCTCTTTCTCTCAAATAAATAAAATCTTAAAAAAATAAAACTAGAAACAGAAAGATACTTTTTCATCCTGATAAAGGACATTAAAAAAACCTACAGTTAACATCATCCTTAATGGTAAAGACTGAATGGTTTCCTTCTATGTTCAGAAACAATGCAAGTATGTCCACCCTCATCACCTCTACTATAATACTGTAATAGAAGAATTTAGCCTATGTAGTGAGGGAAAATATAATGCAGCAGGATTAGAAGAGAAGAAGTAAAACTGTATTTGAAGATGGCATGATCTTGTATCATGGAAACTTTGGTAAACTCAACTTATGTACTCAAATTTATTCCCTAAAGTAAAAATCCTCAAAATTGTTGAAAAACAACATGCAGTGGGATTCATAATAATTACTTTTAAAATTCAAGGTAAATAAAAATAATGTAAAATTATACAATAATAGGTTGTATTTATAGTAGTTCAACTGAGTTCTATACCATGTATGTCCACATAAATTATTTACTTCTGCATCTCAATGACTGCACTAAGTAGGTTTGTGAATGAAATAAAGGTATGGTGTAAAAATTAACGATATTTACTGATCTTAATTTTAATCCAGAAACTTATACGAACACAGCAGAATAGCCTAATAGTCAGGCTTAATCTGACTTTCTCTTAAGAAAATAATTTTTTGTCTTTTTTAAAACTTTGATTATTTTGCAAAATTTGCATATGGGAAAATAAACTTTATGTTACATATTACTATAACCATACTCTGATTGAGTGAGTTCACAAAAGCAGATTCTAGATCACCTCAAAACTTGATTCTGCTTCCATATGGGCTCTGGACAATTTTATAGTCTATCTCTGTACATGGCACTTTTGAAATCAATGAAAATTCCCTGTTCAAATCAACAATATGAAGGTAGGAAACCAAATGGAAAAAATGACCCTTGAGATACTACGGCTCTTGAAATTGAAAAGTTACCTTCTTATTACAGAACTCAAGGCAACACATTTCCGATTTCAAGGGCAGTGAAGTTATATTTTAAAAAGTATTTCTAAAACAGCCTTCACATTCAGCAACACACCGATGTATTAAAACTGAATTGAGATCTTAAAATGAAGATAATGAAAACACAATAGTGCTCTTTTAAAGTAGTCTTACAAACTGCTTATCAAATGTAATAATGGTTTTGAAACTACTGGAATGCAAAGAAAAAAAAACCTAACCATTTCCATTTTTAAATAACTTGAGAAAACAAACATATTAAAACTTAAATAGAGTAACTTTGATTATTAATTTTTATATAGTGGTAAATATATATAACATTTAAATTAGACATTTTAACTATCTTTTAGTGTAATATATAGTGACATTAATTACATTTACAGTGTTGTACAGCCACCACCACTATCTTCTTCCAAAACTTTGTCATCACCCCAAATGAAAATCTGTACACAATAACTCCTCTTAGCAATAACTCTTCCTTCCCTCCACCCCACCCCTGGTAACCTACTTTCCATCCCTTTGAATTTATCCATTTGTGGAATTACACAATATCTGTTCTTTTATGCCTGGCTTATTGCATCTAGCATAATATTTTCAAGATTCACCCATGTTGTAGCATGTATCACATTTTGTTTATCTATTCATCAATTGATAGACAACTGAGTTGTTTCCACATTTTGACTATTGTAAATTATGCTACAATGATTGTTTGCATGCAAGTATCAGTTTGAGGCCCTATTTTAATTCTTTTGGATATATATCTAAGAGAGAAATTATTGGGTCATATCGTAAATTCTATGTTTAATGCTTTGAGGAACTCTCAAACTCCTTTCCACAGCTGCACCACTTCACTCTCTTACCACAGATATATAAAGGTTCCAATTTCTCCACATCTTCACCAACATTTACTATTTTACTTTTGTGTGTGTGTGATACCCATCCTAATAGGTATGAAATGAAATCTCATTGTGGTTTTGATTTACATTTCCCTCATGACTGATGATGCTAAGCATCTTCTTATATGCTTATTGGTCATTTTCATATATTCTTTGAATAATGTCTGCTTGGTTCTTTGCCTATTTTATAATAGTGTTTATTTTTCTTATTGTTGTTGACCTGTATGAGTTCTTTACATATTCTGGATAGTAAAACCTTATCTCATAAATATGCAAAAACTGTTTCTTGTTCTGTGGGTTGTATTCTTGCTCTGTTGATACTACCACTACTGGCCTGTGCTTTTAGGTCCATTGTTTAGATAGTCATTGCCAAGTCCAAAGTAATAAAGATTTAGCCCCATGCTTTCTTCTAAAAGTTTGTAGTTTCAGCTTTATATTTAGGTCTTTTGATCCATTTTAGTTTATTTTTATATATGGTATAAGATCTTCATTTTATTTGCATATACATATTCAGTTTTTCTAATACCTGTTGTTGAAGACACTATACTCTGAGACTCTGAAAGATTATGGCATCTTTGCCTTATGTTAATTGACTACATATATATACACATATATATGTATATATATATATATTTGTTTGTTTCTGGGGTGTCAATTTTACTCCAATGGGATATATATATTTGGGTTGGTGCTTCCAGGAATGCAGGAGGAACAATATATGACTGCTGGGCCGCCATCTTCCAGGCCACCCTCTTCCTCTACCCATGACTCTCCTGCCAGAAGGACATATGCTGAGGATAGGTCACCATAAGTAAACTTATACCTATGCAAGAAACAGGAACATCAGGACTCCCCTATCCTCCAACCACCAAATACCTTACCATATATAGTTGTGAACCCACGCCCCAAATACCTTACCTTATATGGCTGTGAACCTATGCCTGCCTTAACCCAAATAAAAGACCCACTCGACCCCCTCCCTGTGGGACCTCCCTGAATCTCCTCTCCAGAGTCGTGGAACCTTGCCTGAGAGCACCTTTAATAAACCTTGCCTTGTGCCTATCTCGCTGATGTCGTGTGTATCTCACCTGTAAAACTTTACATATATATGTAAGGTTTTACATATATATATATATATATATACACACATACATACTTTGTCAGTACCACATTATTTTGTTTACTACAGCTTTGTAAGCTTGAAATTGTGAAGTATGAGCTTAGCTTTGTTATTCAAGATTGCTTCGACTACTCAAGGTCTCTTAAAACTTAATAATAAATTTATGTGGGTTTTCCCATTTTTATCCAAACACCACTGACATTTTGATAGGTATTGCACTGATTCTATATTTTTGTAGAAATGCAATCTTGACAATAGTAAGTCCTGTATATATGAATAAGATGTGTTTTTATTTATTTAAGTCTTCATTCATTTCTTTCAGCAATGTTTTGTAGTTTTCAATGTATAAGTCTTACACCTCATTGTTTACATTTATTCCTAAGTATTTTATTCTTTTTTATATTATTGAAAATGAAATTATTTTATTTCCTTTTCAGATTGTTTGTTGCTAGTATATAGAAATACAGATAATTTTTGCAAATAGATTTTTCACTCATCAAATTTCCCAAATTTTAAAATCAGATGTAACAGTATTTTGTAGATTCTTTAGAGTTTTCTACATATAAGATCATGTCATCTACAAACAGAAACAATTTTACTTCCTTCCAATTTGGATGTCTTTTATTTATATTTCTTGCCTAATTGTTCTGGCAAGCACCTCAGATAACTATGTCAGAGAGAAGTGATGAAAGCAGATACCTTAGTTTTATTCCTTATTTTAGAGGAAAAGCTTTCAGTCATTCATCATTAAGTATTATGTTAGTTGTGGACCTTTTCCATGTAGAAAAAGATTCTTTCTAATCATAGTCTTTTGAGTGTTTTTATCATAGTAAATATGACAATATTTTTATGCTTCATTTAAGATTATCATGCAGGCTTTTTTTCCTGTATAATATTAATGTGGTGTAATACACAGACTGATTTTTGTATGATGGACCATCCTTGCATTCCTTGTGTAAAGCCCACTTGGTCATCATTATAGTCCATTTTATATGCTGCTGAATTCACATTACTAGTATTTTGTTGAGAATTTTTATATTAATATCACTGTAAAGGATATTGGTATAGTTTTCTTTTTCAGTCTGCCAATCTCTGTCTTTTTTTTTCTTTTTACATTTTTTTTCCAATTTATTTATTTTCAGAAAAACATTATTCATTATTTTTTCACCACACCCAGTGCTCCATGCAAGCCGTGCCCTCTATAATACCCACCACCTGGTACCCCAACCCCCCACCCCCCCACCACTTCAAACCCCTCAGACTGTTTTTCAGAGTCCATAGTCTCTCATGGTTCACCTCCCCTTCCAATTTACCCAAATTCCCTACTCCTCTCTAACACCCCTTGTCCTCCATGCTATTTGTTATGTTCCACAAATAAGTGAAACCATATGATAATTGACTCTCTCTGCTTGACTTATTTCAATCAGCATAATCTCTTCCAGTCCCGTCCATGTTGCTACAAAAGTTGGGTATTCATCCTTTCTGATGGAGGCATAATACTCCATAGTGTACATCCTCAATGGGAAAAAGCATGCAGCCTTCCCATTGAGATCAGGAACAAGACAAGGATGCCCACTTTCACCACTCTTGTTCAACATAATATTAGAAGTCCTAGCAACAGCAATCAGACAACAGAGAGAAATAAAAGGTATCCAAATTGGCATTGAAGAAGTCAAAATCTCTCTCTTCGCAGATGACATGATTCTTTATATGGAAAACCCAAAAGACTCCACCCCCAAACTACTAGAACTCATACAGCAATTCAGCAACGTGGCAGGATACAAAGTCAATGTGCAGAAATCAGTGGCTTTCTTATACACTAACAATGAAAATACAGAAAGGGAAATTAGAGAATTGATTCCATTTACTATAGCACCAAGAACCATAAGATACCTGGGAATAAACCTAACTAAAGAGGTAAAGGATCTGTACTTGAGGAACTACAGAACACTCATGAAAGAAATCGAAGAAGACACAAATAGATGGAAGACCATTCTATGCTCTTGGATCGGAAGAATAAACATTGTTAAAATGTCTATACTGCCTAGAGCAATCTATACTTTTAATGCCATTCCGATCAAAATTCCACCGGCATTCTTCAAAGAGCTGGAGCAAATAATCCTAAAATTTGTATGGAATCAGAAGAGACCCCGAATCACTAAGGAAATGTTGAAAAACAAAAATAAAGCTGGCGGCATCACCTTACCTGATTTCAAGCTTTATTACAAAGCTGTGATCACCAAGACAGCATGGTACTGGCATAAAAACAGACACATAGACCAGTGGAACAGAGTAGAGAGCCCAGATATGGACCCTCAACTCTATGGTCAATTAATCTTTGACAAAACAGGAAAAAATATACAGTGGAAAAAAGACAGTCTCTTCCATAAATGGTGCTGGGAAAACTGGACAGCTATATGTAGAAGAATGAAACTCGACCATTCTCTCACACCGTACACAAAGATCAACTCAAAATGGATAAAAGACCTCAATGTGAGACAGGAATCCATCAGAATCTTAGAGGAGAACATAGGCAGTAATCTCTTTGATATCAGCCACAGCAACTTCTTTCAAGATACGTCTCCAAAGGCAAAGGAAACAAAAGCGAAAATAAACTTTTGGGACTTCATCAAAATCAAAAGCTTCTGCACAGCAAAGGAAACAGTCAAAAAAACAAAGAGGCAACCCACGGAATGGGAGAAGATATTTGCAAATGACAGTACAGACAAAAGGTTGATATCCAGGATCTATAATGAACTCCTCAAACTCAACCCACACGAAACAGACACACACATCAAAAAATGGGCAGAAGATATGAACAGACACTTCTCCAATCAAGACATACAAATGGCTATCAGACACATGAAAAAATGCTCATCATCATTAGCCCTCAGGGAGATTCAAATTAAAACCACATTGAGATATCACCTTACACCAGTTAGAATGGCCAAAATTAACAAAACGGGAAACAACATGTGTTGGAGAGGATGTGGAGAAAGGGGAACCCTCTTAAACTGTTGGTGGGAATGCACGTTGGTGCAGCCTCTTTGGAGAACAGTGTGGAGATTCCTCAAGAAATTAAAAATAGAGCTTCCCTATGACCCTGCAATTGCACTCCTGGGTATTTACCCCCAATGTTTATAGCAGCAATCTCTGTCTTTTAACTGTTAATCCATTTACATTTAAGAGAATGACTAAAAATGGACATACTCATGTCTTTAAGCTATTTGTTTTCTGTGTCTAATGTTTTTATTCCTCAGTTTTATTAGTCCTTTTTTTGTATTAAATTGGTTACTTTTGTAATACACATTTTACTTTCTTCTCTGTATGTCTGTTTAGTTGTTTACCTAACTAATTGGTCGTTACCATGGGAATTACAATTCTCTTAGATGCATAACAACCTAGTTTGTATAATTCCAACTAGTTCAATACTATACAAATACTTTTAGAGCTCTCTCTTCCTCCCCCTTTGTTTTTGTATTGTCACTGATCACATCTTTATACATTGTGCCAGTTAGTACAGATTTATAATTATTGTTTTATGCATCTTCCTTTTAAATCATATAGAAAAAAACAAATTACAGATGAAAACTATAACAATTAAAGCATTTTTTTGCCTGTATAAGTATATATAGTAGTCTTTATATAGTATTCTTCATTTGCTTTGACTTATTGTATAGTAGTTTTACTTCATTTCAGTCTGAAGGACTTCCTTCCTTTAGCATTTTTTAGAGCAGGTCTATTGGTAATAGAAACCTGTAGCTTTTGCTTATCTGGGAATTTCTTCTTCATTCTTGAAGAATAGTGTTGCCAAATACAGACTCTTGGTTGACAGATTTTTTTTTTTCCTTTCAGCGGTTGAAACAGATCATATGACTGCCTTACAGCTTCTGTGTTTCATGAAAAACAGCCATCCACTGCAAACAGTATGGAGGTTCCTCAAAAAGTTGAAAATAGAGCTACCCTATGACCCAGCAATTGCATTACTGGTATTTACCCCAAAGATACAGTGATCCAAAAGGTCATGTGCACCACAATGTTTATAGCAGCAGTGTCCACAATAGCCAAACTATGGAAAAAACCCAGATGTCCATCAACAGATGAATGGATAAAGAAGAGATGATATAGATAGATAGGTAGATAGATAGATATAGAAAGACAGACTCGATGGAATATTATATACAGCCATCAAAAGATGAAATCTTGCCATTTGCAATGACGTGGATGGAACTAGAGGGTATTATGCTAAGTGAAATAAGTCAATCAGAGAAAGACAGTTATCACATGATCTCACTGTACGCATAATTTAAGAAATTAAATTCTAAGAAATTAAATTCAGGGGATCACAGGGTATCCTTAAATCAAAATTCAGCAGCCTCTCCCTTCACTGGGTGATTTCTTCGTTGCTTTAAGTATTTGATCAAGTTCTAGATTCCCAAAAAAGTCGACTCTCACAGTTTTTTTCTGGTTTAATGGTTGCTATAGTGGAAAAAATAACACTAGGAAATTGCCACCCTGCCATTTTCTATGATTTACTCCTAGGTTATCTTTTTTTTTTTTTTTTTTTTTTTTCCCCAATTTATTTATTTTCAGAAAAACAGTATTCATTATTTTTTCACCACACCCAGTGCTCCATGCAAGCCGTGCCCTCTATAATACCCACCAACTGGTACCCCAACCTCCCATCCCCCCGCCACTTCAAACCCCTCAGACTGTTTTTCAGAGTCCATAGTCTCTCATGGTTCACCTCCCCTTCCAATTTACCCAAATTCCCTACTCCTCTCTAACGCCCCTTGTCCTCCATGCTATTGGTTATGCTCCACAAATGAGTGAAACCATATGATAATTGACTCTCTCTGCTTGACTTATTTCACTCAGCATAATCTCTTCCAGTCCCGTCCATGTTGCTACAAAAGTTGGATATTCGTCCTTTCTGATGGAGGCATAATACTCCATAGTGTATATGGACCACATCTTCCTTATCCATTCATCCGTTGAAGGGCATCTTGGTTCTTTCCATAGTTTGGCGACTGTGGCCACTGCTGCTATAAACATTGGGGTGCAGATGGCCCTTCTTTTCACGACATCTGTATCTTTGGGGTAAATACCCAGGAGTGCAATTGCAGGGTCGTAGGGAAGCTCTATTTTTAATTTCTTGAGGAATCTCCACACTGTTCTCCAAAGAGGCTGCACCAACTTGCATTCCCACCAACAGTGGAAGAGGGTTCCCCTTTCTCCACATCCTCTCCAACACATGTTGTTTCCCGTTTTGTTAATTTTGGCCATTCTAACTGGTGTAAGGTGATATCTCAATGTGGTTTTAATTTGAATCTCCCTGAGGGCTAATGATGATGAGCATTTTTTCATGTGTCTGATAGCCATTTGTATGTCTTGATTGGAGAAGTGTCTGTTCATATCTTCTGCCCATTTTTTGATGTGTTTGTCTGTTTCGTGTGGGTTGAGTTTGAGGAGTTCATTATAGATCCTGGATATCAACCTTTTGTCTGTACTGTCATTTGCAAATATCTTCTCCCATTCCGTGGGTTGCCTCTTTGTTTTTTTGACTGTTTCCTTTGCTGTGCAGAAGCTTTTGATTTTGATGAAGTCCCAGAAGTTTATTTTCGCTTTTGTTTCCTTTGCCTTTGGAGAATCAGAAGAGACCCCGAATCGCTAAGGAAATGTTGAAAAACAAAAATAAAGCTGGCGGCATCACCTTACCTGATTTCAAGCTTTATTACAAAGCTGTGATCACCAAGACAGCATGGTACTGGCATAAAAACAGACACATAGACCAGTGGAACAGAGTAGAGAGCCCTGATATGGACCCTCAACTCTATGGTCAATTAATCTTTGACAAAACAGGAAAAAATATACAGTGGAAAAAAGACAGTCTCTTCAATAAATGGTGCTGGGAAAACTGGACAGCTATATGTAGAAGAATGAAACTCGACCATTCTCTTACACCGTACACAAAGATCAACTCAAAATGGATAAAAGACCTCAACGTGAGACAGGAATCTATCAGAATCTTAGAGGAGAACATAGGCAGTAATCTCTTCGATATCAGCCACAGCAACTTCTTTCAAGATACGTCTCCTAGGTTATCTTTTAATCTATTTAATATCAAGCGTCACTTACAGCATCTTATACTAAAAGTTATCTTGAATTTAGACTATTATCAACAAATGTACTATGGATTTTATGAAACATGTCTAGAGCATATAAATGACCTAGTCCATTTTAGTCCATACACATTTTTTCACTAGCAATATCTCATTTTATTTTCACAACACTTTGCATGCATTATTCACATTTCTGAAGTTACAAGACAAAATAAATGTTATAAAAGTTTAATGATAAAATCATAACTTTTGAATGGGAGAACCAGAATGCAATCCAGGCCTCCTGAGTCTGTATGCCACACTCTTTCATTAATACAATACTCATAGAATATTAATCTCTGGTGATTTGAGTAAACTATGATGTAAAATGTGTACATTGAAGAATTTGTAGAATTTTCAAAACTATTTTATCCTGTTACCAAAGTTGTCATTGTTGTTTGCAAATAAGAGAATGAACACTTTAATACTATTTTACTTAATAAAAGCAAACATGCCTGGGGATGCACTTTCACTTCTTTTGCTAGATGGTGTCATTTTAAAGTTTGAGAGCTATGTCAAAACACTCATATCTAAAAATAAGAACATAATGGCAAACAAAATAAATCAACTTTGCAGGTTTGCACTTGATTTCTAGAACTTTTCCATAGTTTAGAATAAGATTATGTGGTTTTTTTTTAAAGATAATGTGTTTTGTTTTCATTTAGTAAACCAGCATTATATTACTGCTAATCTGCTCTATGTAAATAATAGCAACCTGCATATTCCCTAGGGTGATCAGTCCTCTAAACCCTGGAGGAGGAAAAAAAAGTGTCTATATTTTGCTATTAAACTGTTTGCAATCAGAATGCCATATACTTTGTATAATATAAAATTTTTGTATGGCTTTCTGGAAAATTTAAAGTAGGAAATTTGAAGGGTAAGTGAAAGGAGTATGCAGAGAATATAGTTTCCCAGAGGTAGACCCAGCAATAACAAGAAACGTGACAATCTACAGTGATCAAAGAATAGACAGACTCCTGAGCTGTTGCAAAAAATGAAGGTCAAAAAAGTGATCAGCCAGAACCAATTTATTATGACAGGGTATTAAATTACTCCAATATTATGTAATAGAGAAAGGAATATGCACTCTTTTTAATATTTCTATATATATTATTAAAAATTTAAAGTGTTTCCTTTGGAAAAAATATAACTTCATGTGAAATAAATATGGTATTCTAGTGCATAGTTTTAATATGTGCTAATTTATTTCAGTCTAAAGAAGGTGATTCAAAAATTAGTGACTAATTATACTCTACAGTAAGGTTTACTTAATAACATCCCTATTTTAAATCTCTGTGTTGTGTGAAATACATATTGGAGCAGAAAAGTAAGATCATTGGACCTAATTAAATTAATGATATGTAAATTAATGCTTATTTTAAGTACAACGTTAACTTAAAAAAAAACTGGTAATCTGAATGTCCATCAGTACAGGAATGGGTGGATAAATCATGCTACTATTATATGGAGCACATTGCACTGTTTATTCTCTAGCGATACTCATCTTTATCTCCAACCTTGTCAACTTTTAATTATATCCCAGGAATGGATTGTATTTCCCATACAGCCTTACGAACAGGGTTCTCATTTAGATTCCACAATGAAAAGCACTTGTGTAATATTTTAGAAAAAGAGAGAGGGAGATCATTATTCTCTGTTGCAAGAAATAAACAGCTGAACAGATGTGAAGCATGAAGAAAGTTCCACGTGAGCTTTTGTTAATAATCTGCAATTGAGATAATTGATAGGCACTTTCTGGGATTTGGGGATTTACTAATTTCTTGGAAGCTATAAAGGGTGATCGTTCTTCTTTGCCCCCTCTCCTACTGCCAACTTTTTAAAAAAAATACTTTCTTTTAGCCCATGCTCCTGCTAAAATGTATTATTTCAGCCCTTGAGGCAAAAATACAATTATACATCTTTTAAAATTAATGACTTAAATCTCTAGGCACTGACATGGAGAAAAGTTCACAAAATATCATTTCATGAAAACAAGAGAGTATTACAGAATGATAAATGTTTATTTTGTGAAATTCTGAAACTGTTTTAAAAAACTGTTCTCACAAAATCTGTTGATATTATGAAACGTGTTTACATGAGCATAGATATGTAAGATGTTTAAGAGGCAAAACAATAACCTCTATGAATCTCAAAATCATATAACTTGATAAAACACACATTTTATTTTTAATAATTATTATAGTGAAAATATTAGTAAAACTAAAATTTTTAAAGATTAGTCTACATTTTATGAAAATGTTACTTGCTTATAATAGATTAAATTACTTTTTTTTAAAGATTTTATTTATTTATTCGACAGAGAGAGATGACAAGTAGGCAGAGAGGCAGGCAGAGAGAGAGAGGAGGAAGCAGGCTCCCCACCAAGGAGACACCCCGATGCGGAGCTCGATCCCAGGATGCTGGGATCATGACCTGAGCCGAAGGCAGAGGCTTTAACCCTCTGAGCCACCCAGGTGCCCTCTAGATTAAATTGTTTTAATTGTGTCAGGGTACATAGTTTTTCTAGTTTATGAACATGTTTGCTCTTTCTGTTCTCCCCGTCCATTTACCCTTCTTTTCTGTAGTTTTACCTTGATTGTCAATTCTGTATTTACCACTATTACACAGTTCATATACTTTAGAAAAGTAGACACCAGCACCAACTTCAGGATTAGTCCCTAGTTGGCTTAGTTTAGGGTGATTGATATAAGAAGCTTAATTCAAGCAAATGAATAAAATCTATAAAATGTATTTTTGCATACTGAAACATAATTTCCCACTCTTCAAATGTTTCTGGGAGACAATTTATCTTTCTGTGTGATAGAAAGCTGGAAGTCTATAGAGCCTGGAAATTTCTGGAAGCCATTTTATGAGTTTGAGAAAAATCAATAACAAAAAAAAAAAAAAACACTGAACTCCATTAAGACAGACAAATAAGTCTCCTCTTGTGCTCTCATGTTAATGGCAGGTGGCATATGCTGAGGGGGACACAAATAACCATTGCTGACACAGGATGAGTCTCCCTGCCTGCCCCATTTCCTCTTCCTGTTAGTACTGGAGCTAGCCAGCATGTCCAGCATGTCCATGGCACTACCCACTCACTCACAAACCAGCTGATCTCAGGGGGTCAATCAGCCTGGCGACAAGTACATCCAGGAGATCAAGCCCCTCACCCTGGAGGAAACCATCAACCTTTACGCTCTTACCAATTATGCTTTTGGTACAAGAAGTATTTCTAAGAGAAGGACAGCTCTGCTGCACCCAGATTTCAGTGCATGAGGGAGGAATTTGATAAAATTGGAATGAGAAGGACTACAGAAGGGATTCTGCTTGTACATGGCTATCTCATGTATTACTGCTAAAGCTAAGAACAACTATCTTCAAATTACCTGGTGGTGAACTCAAGCCAGGAGGAGATGAAGTTGAAGGACTAAAGCACTTAATGACAAAAGTCATCAAGATGGAGCCCTGCAGGACTAGATCATTGATAACTGCTTTGGTAACTGGTGGAGACCAAAATTTGAATCTCCTCATTATCCATATATTCCTGCACATATTACAAAACCCAAGGAACATTAAGTTGTTTTTGGTTCAAATTCAAGGGAGAGCCTTGTACACAGCCCTAAAAATTACAAGCTGGTAGCTGTTAAAATTGTTGTTAAAATTAGATGACAATGCACCAGGATTTAGGCCCATCTAGTTTCAGACTCCCTCAGCTTCTGAGCAGGTTCAATTTTATGGACAACTGAATTGTTGTACAGTGGAGAAGTAAAAGAAGTCATCTCTGTGAGCACAGATAAATGATGTAGAATAAACATGGTAGGAAAGTTTGTCGGTTTTTTTTTGTTTTGTTTTGTGTGTGTGTGTGGTTTTTTAAATTTTTATCTCTTTCTCAATCCCTAAATTGCAACCTACTTTCTTCTGTTATTTGAATAATAAAGTTGATATGAAGACCTAGATAGTGGTGTAAACAAATGTGATGATAATTTTCAATTTACTTTTGGCTCTACTCATACTTTTTTGTACAACACTAAAGAACATGGACTTCTTATTTGTATTTTCTTAAATTTCACATTTAACTTGTAAAATTCTCTAAGAAAAGAAGAAAAAGATAGACAAGTAAGATACAAACAAAATAGGTCTTTAATGATAGGAGTGAATCATCAGATCAAACCTTCTGTACATCATCCTAACTCTGAAATAATTTTTGCATATTCTTAAAGTCAATCTGAGTCCTATATTCTTATACTTGTAAATGGAAAACTCCTAAAAAACACAAAATAAGTGATTAATCTTAATGTGTGGACGTGGGTAACCTAATGATATATTCTTTCAGGTTGGGAGGTTAGAAATATTTCTAAAATGTATTAAAATTATTTCCTGTGGTAATGATTAACTCACAGTATTTGCCTTCTAAGGGTATAGTTTAGGAGATTAGAAGTAAAAATGCAGCTTTTGGATTATATTTTTATATTTCAGTAATATAATGGCAAATATTGGTAGACATGTGAGAAATAGGTTTCTTCAATTATAATTGGGAAAGTTAGTTTAAAAATCCATTCTTGAGGCCATTCTGACAGTATTTCATCAAACTGAATTTGCACACATCATAGGATCTAAGAACAACTCCTGAGTTTGTATTTCAGAGAAATCATCATATAGGAATTTTCATTAAGGACGATGCAAGATATGTGAAGATGCTCATTATATCAATAACTGAATTATATTGTATCAGATTATGGGAGACAATCTAAATTTTGAATGGGTAAATATGAGGTAGCTATACACCATGGAAAAGAGTTAAAAGCAATAAACTAGGCTATACAGAACCTAAAAATAGTGCTTAGTGGAAACATTTGGAAACAAAATAAAACCTATAGGTGAGTACTCACTGTGTAAATCTGTATAAATTAGTATAAATTAACAATAAATATATCTTCAAAAACACATGTTTTTAAAAGCTACATACAAACTCAAAAGTCCATATCCCATGGCCTAAAACTATTTCCCATAGATAGTGTGGTAGAGTGAGAGTGGAGAGTGGGGAAAAAGAAAACAAAATGTATCAGTAAGGGTAATAACATGGGATTCTGCATAAACTGATAATATGTTGCCGTGAAGCAAGAAGAATGATTAACTCAAACTTTGTCCAGGCTCCAAGTATAATAATAGTATTAAAGTAACATACCTTGAGAATCAAGTTTTTGTTTTTGTTTTAAAGATTTTATTTATTTATTTGACAGATCACAAGTAGGCAGAGAGACAGGTGAAAGGGCGGGCGGGAGGTGGGGGAGCCTATGCGGGGCTCAATCCCAGGACGGACCCTGGGATCATGACCTGAGCAGAGGTTTATCCTCCGAGCCACCCAGGCACCCCTGTTTTGTCTTTTGTTTTGTTTTGTTTTTAAGATTTTATTTATTTGAGAGGAGCAAGAGCAGGGTCAGAGACAAAGTGAGAGGAAGAAGCAGAGTCCCCCGCTGAATGGGCACCCTGACCCCAGGCCCAATCCCAGGATCTTGGGATCATGATTGAGCCATCCAGGTACTCTGAAAATCAGGAATTTAAATTTAGCCTTATTTGACATCAAACTTGCTTATTTCACTGCCCCACATTGTTCCTCATATAAATTCCATTTAATTCATTCAAAAAATAATTTTAAAATAATATCACGATAACTGTATTGAGACAGAAAGTCTTTTCAAAACATCACTGAATAAGTAATTCAATATCCCTGAAAGCCTAGGATTCAAAGCTGGCAATCATAAGAGTGATCTATCACAGTCAGAATGTTGGGAATTACTGGGTTGTAGGGTTAGCAATGAAAACATACTTTGCAGAGATTTATTATGGGATTTCAATTTGATTTGCCCCAGGCTATTAATGGTAACAAAGCTCTGTTTCCACATATCCAGGGGCTTTACGATCAGCAATATATCATTATTTCTCCAACTTTTATTTTATATTCTTCAATTTGTCTAGACCTAAGTAGGGTCACAAATGTGGCTGTGAATGTCTATGTCTTCTGTGACTTACATTTTTTAAATAAATAGATAAGCACACTTACTATAATGTGGTAAATACAAAGGAAAAAAAAAAACTTTCAGAAGTTTTTTTTAAACTGCCTGATTATAATTTGAGCATTTTACAGATAGAATTTTTGAAGTCAATTATTATAATCTCAGATAAAGTTTAAAAAGGCACTATTAGAATGCCTTCAATATTCATGAATTTTAATCCTTGTCATATTAGTTATTCACTGTTGCATAAAAAGCTACACAAAAATTAATAGATTAAAACAATATTATGCTTTAGCCCAGATATCTTAAATTTTATCAGGTGCTATTTCTTTCATCAATGCATACCAAGCTGGGGCAGTTCCTAGTATGTGGTAACCCAAGGACCCGTTTTCAAAGCGCCTCACTGATATCTAGAAGCTTGGTGCTGGTACTCAGCTGCAAACAGGTGGAGTATAATTTAGAAGTACCACTTCCTCTTCATGTCGCCTTCTCCATGACTGAGCATACAAACAACAGGAAAAAAAAAATGCAATGGCTTTTTTTCTGACATCGTGTTGGGATTCATAAAATACCACTTTCACCATATTCTATTGGTTATGGTTACTGCAAAATCCTACCAGTTTAAAGGAGAGGAAAACATATATCACACAATCATGGGTGAGTTTTAAGGTTCTGCAAGACTGAAAAGGGAAATATTGCTTCAAAAATATATTTCAAATGTTTCAAAAAATTAATTCTGCCCTTTTATATTATAATGGCTAAGATCTGTGAATTAGAAATGTTAAAAGTTGACACATTTTCCTTGTTATCTATTTCAAAAGAAGAGTTTGCAATATTTTACTTTTAAATATGATATTTTGCTCTAGAAATATTTGTTGTTATTCAGCAGATTTAGACATTTTCTTGTAAGTTTTCCATTTTAATTTTTTTATGACTGAAATGGGAGGTTTTGTCCCTTTAAGATGCTGTATTCATTTTATTTTTATTTATAATCTTGGATTAAATATCTGCAACTGAGACCATAATTTCCCTTTTTATAATGTTATTTTCCTGCTCTGGAATCGAGTTTATGATGGGTGTTAATTGTAGCTGGTTAATAATTGTAGATAGTTACTATTATGTATTTGAAATCATTTAATAACAATAAGACTCTTCGATTTTTCTCATTTACTTTGTGTCAGCCCTTGGTAAGTTTTCTTTCCATTTTCTCTACATTTTCATGTATGTTATATGGAGATATTATTAATATTCTCTATTTTTTTCAATAACTCTAAATTCTGTATTTATACCCATTTTTCAATTTTTGCATGGTTATTTGTGCTTACTATTTTATTTTATTGTCATATTGGTTTGAATTTTTATAAATAGTATGATACATTTCACAGAAACAATTTGTTTACTGATTCTGTTTTACATTTTCAGTTTATTACCCCATATTCTTCTTATAATTATACCTTTCTTTTCTTTTTTTTTTTTAAATATATTCTTTATTTATTTGACAGACCGAGATCACAAGTAGGCAGAGAGGCAGGCAGAGAGAGAGGGGGAAGCAGGCTCCCCGCTGAGCAGAGAGCCTGATGCGGGGCTCGATCCCAGGACCCTGGGATCACGACCTGAGCCAAAGGCAGAGGCTTTAACCCACTGAGCCATCCAGGTGCCCCTAATTATATCTTTCTTTCTACATTTAGTAGATATAATTTGTTGTTCTAGTTTACCTTGCACACCTCTCAATTTTTTCCTTTGTAATATATCATCAGACAACATTAGTATGTGCATTCAAACTGAGAAATGTTATTTTTTTCTAGAGAACAGAATCATTTATTACTATGAAATATTCCTCTTTATAATATTTCTTTTTTGCTGTTGATTCACTGTGCTTAATATTAACATAGTTACACAGACTATATTTTGTTTAGCGATTGTGATGTTAGTACAGAGAATTCCGTATGGCCAAGTTAATAAAATAATGGCATCTTTTACAACCAGATACAATTTTAAAATTAAGAATTTGATATTGTCATAATACTTTTAACTAAATTACAGATTTTATTTCAATTTCTCCAGATTTTCCACTAATGCCTTTTTCAGTTTCAGGATCTAATCTAAGATACTACAGTGCAATAATTTTCTATGACTCCTTATTTTCCTTCTAAGTAGACAAATGACAGTCTAGTTTTGGTTCATTTTTATTTCTAGTTGCAGTATTTCATGGTCCCAAACTAAAATCCATCTCCTTTCTCACCCCTTCAAGCCCTATGCTGTAATTTTCATACTCCCACTCCTGCAAAGCTGTCAAAAGTATTCATCCTCTTGTCTGTTAAGCTTTCTGTCCTGGTTCCTCTTTTATGTCCATCATTTGGACTTTGGCTAGGTGATATTTTACAACACTGATAATTCTTTCATGTGTTCTAGGTCTTCTTAATGGGAGAGTATCTGCAAAGCACGTGCCTGTCATTAATCAAAGTTGAAATATCTAACAGTTTTATAAGTAATCAAAACTGAGTTGTTGGAGTTACTCTACGGTCAGCATCCCTTTCATCTTTCAAGCAGTTAGGACTATTAAGCAACATATGAGCATTCTCTCTTCTCTACTGAGATTCTATCTACACTGTATAACTAACTCATAGCATGCTAAAAGCAACATATGTGCATTCTCTCTTCTCTACTGAGCTTCTATCTACACTGTATGACTAACTCATAGCATGCTAAGTTTGAGCTTATTTTCCCTCTATGTACATTCCATATACACATAATGTATATAGTGTATATATTTTCTATGCTAAAATAAAAGTACCCTCTTCTGATATGCCAAAAGTATAAACAAATATTCATCATTCAGCAGATATATTTTTAGTACCTACTGTTCTACCATGCATTAGATATAACTCAAATGTGGGATTGGGAATTTCAGAAAAAAAAAACTATAAATAATTGTAATAATACATTTATGGGCAAAAGTAGAATTATACAATATGTTCAAAATGGGGGGCTATAAAAAGAATAGAGGGTTGGCACTTTTCCTAGTTTCTGTTCAGGAGCCAAGTATACCACTGCCCCATCTGGGGTATTTAGTGAAATGTGTTTTAGTAGTTTGATAAAGATGGCATGGGAAGAAGAGAACATAGAATAAAATCATAAAGCAAAAGCAGCAAATGTCAAATGGACAAGGCTCTTATGTAGCAAAAAGTCCAGAGAGGAAAAAATGTCTTGTCTTACTAAATCAACTTCTTTCACTACACCATGTATCTTTCTGGAACATAAATTGCCAAGTTAGACTAGCAAAAGAATTCAACTCTGTGTCATGTAACTGAAATCACTCAGTGCAGATAAATATTACTTGTATTGAGAAACAAGGCAGAAGATCACAGGGAAGAGAGGAAAAAATGAAATGGGATGAAACCAGAGAGGGAGACAAACCATAAGAGACTCTTAATCTCAGTAAACAAACTGAGGGTTGGTGGAGTGAAGGTGTTGGTGAGAGGCATGGGCGGCTGGATGATAGACATTGGGGAGGGTATGTGCTATGGTGAGCACTGTGAATTGTGTAAGACTGATGAATCACAGACCTGTATCCCCTGAAACAAACAATACATTAAATGTTATAAAAAAAAGAAAGAAAGAAAGTGATAGATGTGATACTGAATAATGTACTATAATTGGCGATTCTCTCTCATTACTATGGGCTTCCTTTGAAGTAGCTTAATAATGATGGGCTTAGACCTGACTCATCTTCAACTCAGAAATCAATTACTTCTATTTACTAGGTTGTAAACATTGTATTTTTAAGGTGTCCTGTCAGATTAGACACACTTGTTTGGTTTCCAAAAATAAGATGCTATAAAATATAATAATAGAGCACTTGAAGCAAAGCTTAGTAAGTAAACAACGTTTAAGATTAAAAAACAGATATTATTGGAAAATGTAGAGCATTCAACATAGCTCATCACTTGTGATCTATAAAGTCGAATTAAGTAATAAGCATATAGGTTATATTCAATGACATCAAAATTTGTGATATCTCTTGAGGACTCACCATCTTTAAAAACTAGTCTTGCAATGAAGTATTATCCATAGTTATGAAAGAGGGTGAGCCTATACTCTTAGTGAGATATTTTATTACACTGTTTCATCACTAATGTTTTCAGGGATATTAACTCCAAAATATCAGTATAAGATACAACTTATGGAAATGAGCCAGCATCACAGTAAACAAAATAATTGGAGAAGATATGGCATATTTATTTGTGACACAATAACTGTCCAGAGTATTTTAATATTATTTCTTTTATTAAACCAGGACAGATCAGTGAATGTAATCCTAGAAATGCCTTTGGTTTTAGAAAAAAAAATAATAAAATAATAATAATAATGTAATCCTTCTTTTGTCTAAAAAAGTCAATGCTAAGTGCTATAAAAAAGACAGCACAGGGGCGCCTGGGTGGCTCAGTGGGTTAAAGCCTCTGCCTTTGGCTCGGGTCAGATTCCAGGTCCTGGGATTGAGCCTTGCATCGGGCTCTCTGGTTGGCAGGGAACCTGCTTCCTCCTCTCTCTCTGCCAGCCTCTCTGCCTACTTGTGATCTCTGTCTGTCAAATAAATAAATAAAATCTTAAAAAAAAAAAAAAAGACAGCACAGCTTTGTAGGATCTCAAAGTGTTTTGTTTTTAATAAACAGATTTTATTAATCTTTTCTAAGTAAAAACTAAAAAAGAAAAAAAAAACCTTACTGAGAGAAAAATAATTTGCATGTGTTCCAGTGCCATCCACAAAATACCTCAGCAGTACTCATTTATGGGCCAAATAAGATGCCTGCCTCTCTAACACTTCGGGCACTTAAATGATTTTTGAAAACAAACAAAAAAGAAAGTGGTAGCTTGAGAATATCAAGCTCACTCAAATCACAGTCACCAAAGTCACTCAAGTCACCAAATAAATGTTTCCTTGCACCCTCAACCCTTATGAGGATTTTTTGCTCCCATCCTCCTCCTACTCAGAAGAATGGCAAGCTTTCTTTCCAAACATATTCTTTATTCCCATCTCAATCCATCTCACTGAGCCCCGCATATATATCCCCATATATCCCAGTAAATTCCATCTTCTAGGCGCGTGTGTGCACAAACACACACACACACACACACACACACACACCACCCAATTCTCAAGACTGCTTCGCCAATAGTTCCTTAGATACTGAGCAGGTGATACTAACTTCTACTGCAGAGAAAAGAAATAAAATAGAAGCTATGAGACTTGCAGTGATACTTCCTGTCACCTAATTTAAGTAATAATAGTATGTTTGTGTGTGGTAAACAGGAAAATGACATCTAAGAGATACCCACTACCTCATTGTCACAAGCTATGAATATGTTACTTTACATGGCAAAATAAACTTTGTAGATGAGATTAGATGGAATTCGAGAAGGAGTGATTATCTAGGTGGATGCAGTCTAATCAGAATCTTTTCATTCTGAGGTTAGAGACAGATGTTACTGTGATATGGTTAGATAGAAGTAACCGCTGCTGGTTTGGAAGGAGAAAGAGAATCATGAGCCAAGGACTGTGGCAGTCTCTAGAAGCTGGAGAGAGCAAGAAAATGGATTCTGCCCTAGAACTTCTATGAAGGAATAGTCCTGCAGACACACTGATTTTAGTCCAGTGAGACTGCCAGATTTCTAACTAAAAGGCCAGAAAATAATCAACTTGTGCTGTTTTCATCCATTAAATTTGTGATAATTTGTTATAGCAGTGTTATAAAACTAATACAGTGGATATACACATATCTATATTTATATTTGTATATATACTATATAGTATATTTATACTAAAGTATTTTAGTATATTAGTATATATATACTTATATATATACTAACCCTATATATTCATGGCAGAAAATACACACACACACACACACACATACACATAAGAAGTATAGTAAGACATTTGAAATAATATGCATTCACTTCTTATTAGTGGTTATTTGTGATAGGCGAGGTCAGTGAGGTTGTTAATAAAGATAAAGGGAAACCTAGCTTTGTCAGTAATGTTCCAACTTAAAATTCTTCTAAATTCTAATATACCATTTTTAAAGAATAATGTCTCTTGGGGACTCTTGGGTGGCTCAGTTAGTTAACTGCCTGCCTTTGGCTCAGGTCATGACCCCAGAGCCCTGAGATCAAGTCCCACATTGGGCCCCTTGCTCAGCAGGGAGTTTGCTTCTTCCTCCACCTGCCGCTCCTCCTATTTGTACACTCTCTCTCTCAAATCTGATAAATAAATATATAAATAATAGTAGATAGATAAATCTTTAAAATTTTTAAACAATAATATTTCTTGGATAATGAATGTAACAAATTAATTAAAATCTTTACAAGAAGAAAGTTGTAGGGGACAGAAGGAAATCAATAGAATTGAGAAAATTTATTTGCAAAACTGTTACACGCATCATCCTTTTTGCCTATTTCCACTCTTCTGGGTGTTCAGTGGTGATCTGGGCCCCCAAGGTGAATATGGATCTAAACTTAGTAAATTAACTGTTTGTGTGGATGATACCAGCGCTCACATCATAGTAGTACCTCAATTCTAGATTATTATTGTTAAAGTAAGCCGTTAGATAGGTTCTGATAGGATGCCTGCGTAATGGCCAGGAGACAGGAAGTCATGGACAACCATGAGGCAGTCAGAGGCCTGTCCTGGCAGCACTCCAAAACAAAGCCACAAGAAACCTAATCAAACCAGATGGGCCCAAGATGGCCAACAAAGTAGGCCAAAGTTTACATTATTCCTTCATTATACCACATAAACATACTAAAATCTCTTTCCTCAGGGTGCCATGACAGGAATACCCTAACCAAATAAGAAATTAAAAGCAAGAAACCCTGCTTCCAAGAAATCCATGCCTCAAGAAATGAATATTCCACCCCTTTGTTACCAACTGTCAATAAAAGACAGGAACCTAAACCTCAGTGGGCACAGCTCTTGCAGGAGCTCACTTGCTCTTACATCTCAAGAGTCTACTTTCTCTTTGCAATGAAATTTCTAGCTATGCTTTTCTCGGACTTGTCCTTCAGCTCTTTCCTGCAGCAAACTCAAGAATCTGGTATTCATCGGCAGTTGAAATGCCAAGGCCTCAGAAGTTGCCCAGTTTCTGGTAACATGATGACAGTTAAAAGAGTTAATAGTATCTACCTCCGAAGTGTTAATTATTTATTATTATTATTATTATTTACTACATACAATCATGGATGGAGATCCTCATTTCTGTGCATTCTGATATCTCATTTAGATTAAACCCTAAGCTCGTTTGTGGCTTTGATTATATGCAACTTTTCTTACTTTTAGCAAATCTGTCTCACACCCACTACTTTTACCACTAATTCCAAATTGAATATTCTCCACTAATTGTAGTTTTTACACATAATTATGTAAAGCTGAATTCTATTTTTCTTTCATTTGCTGCCATTATTGTCTCTCTTTCTGAAAGACATTAAGATCCATGAAGAATTGAACCCCTTCTTTACTGTCATCCTTTTAGAAAGGTTGATATCTAGGATCTATAAAGAACTCCTCAAACTCCACACACACAAAACAGACAATCATATCAAAAAATGGGCAGAAGATATGAACACACTTCTCCAATCAAGACATACAAATGCCTATCAGACACATGAAAAAATGTTCAACATCACTAGCCCTCAGGGAGATTCAAATTAAAACCACATTGATATACCACCTTACACCAGTTAGAATGGCCAAAATTAGCAAGACAGGAAACAACATGTGTTGGAGAGGATGTGGAGAAAGGGGAACCCTCTTACACTGTTGGTGGGAATGCAAGTTGGTGCAACCTCTTTGGAGAACAGTGTGGAGATTCCTCAAGAAATTAAAAATAGAACTTCCTTATGACCCTGCCATTGCACTTCTGGGTATTTACCCCAAAGATACAGATGTAGTGAAAAGAAGGGCCATCTATACCCCAATGTTTATGGCAGCAATGGCCACGGTCGCCAAACTGTGGAAATAACCAAGATGCCCTTCAACGGACAAATGGATAAGGAAGATGCGGTCCATATACACTATGGAGTATTATGCCTCCATCAGAAAGGATGAATACCCAACTTTTGTAGCAACATGGATGGGACTGGAAGAGATTATGCTGAGTAAAATAAGTCAAGCAGAGAGAGTCAAGTATCATATGGTTTCACTTATTTGTGGAGCATAACAAATAGCATGGAGGACATGGGAAGATAGAGAGAAGGGAGTTGGGGGAAATTGGAAGGGGAGGTGAACCATGAAAGACTATGGACTCTGAAAAACAATCTGAGGGTTTTGAAGGGCCGGGGGGTGGAAGGTCGGGGTACCAGGGGTGGGTATTATAGAGGGCATGGATTGCATGGAGCACTGGGTGTGGTGCAAAAACAATGAATACTGTTATGCTGAAAATAAAAAATAAATTAAAAAAAAAAAAAAGAAAGAAAGCAGTAGGAGACTCTCTGGAGTCTTGGCTCTTAGCCCTTAAACAATTGGCATCTTCATATTCCAACTAAGCAGGTCTTACTTATTCAGTGCTGAGCAGAGGATAATTTGCTTTCATCCTTCTTCCTTTTCTAACTCTAAAAGTACAATAAGCCCATATGTTAAGTATGATTTTCCACCCTGTTTAACCCAAAATCTCAAACACAGGAGTCTTTGTAACTGTGTTCTTTTGTTGTTGTTGTTTTGTTTTCTGAATATTAGAAGACCTTTCTTGTAAGTTAGGTCAAGAAAAAGATTTTCATAAAATGGGTGTGCTTAAAGAACTCTAGCCTAAAGGAGTTTTCTGCTTGTGAGACTGGAAAATTAATTACTTTACTAAACATATGAATTCAAGTGATTATAAAATCACTCATCTTCATTTTATTTATTTACTTTTTAAAATTTTTTTAAGATTTTATTTATTCATATGATAGATAGAGATCACAAGTAGGCAGAGAGGCAGGCAGAGAGAGAGGAGGAAGCAGGTTCCTGGCCAAGCAGAGAGCCGGATGAGGGGCTGGATCCCAGGACCCTGGGATCATGACCTGAGCCGAAGTCAGAGGCTTTAACCCACTGAGCCACCCAGGCATCCCCACCCATCTTCATTTTAAAATTAATATTGTTATTTAAAATTACTGAATATCTACAGCAAATCTAAGAAGCAAGAATTTTCTATCCAATTCAATTCTTCCTTTATAAACATGTTACATAAATACCAAGCTACATCCAAGAAATAATTTAAAATAAGATATATACATATGTTCTTATATCTATGTGAATGTGTGTATCAAATGTATCTTATTCTTAAATTATCTATTCCTGTATGATATATGTATCTTATTCTTATATATATGCACATATATATTTCTTTTTTTTTTTAAGATTTTATTTATTTATTTGACAGAGAGAGATCACAGGTAGGCAGAGAGGCAGGCAGAGAGAGAGGAGGAAGCAGGCTCCCTGCTGAGCAGAGAGCCCGATGCGGGGCTCGATTCCAGGACCCTGGGATCATGACCTGAACCGAAGGCAGAGGCTTTAACCCACTGAGCCACCCAGGCGCCCCTGCACGTATATATTTCTTAAATTATTTCTCAGATATATATGAAATTTATAAATTTATTTATATTTATAAATGGTTATTTAAATTTATAAATGGTATTTATATATGTGTGTGTGTGTGTATATATATATATATATAGTCAAATAGTAATGGAAGTAATAATGAAGCAACTTTGTGTAACTAGAGAAAAATAAGGAAAGAACAAATAATTCTCATTAGAAAGAAGAAAAAATGGGAAGAAAGGTGGTAGTTATGCTTTGATAAAAGTGATCACTATAGAGTGGACATTAAACTGTTATTACCATTATGACCATGGCCACAACTATGAGTAACAACAATAATACTTGCTGGTATTTAATGAGTGCACGTTATGTACCAGGAATTTTTCTAAACATACAGCATTAATTAACTCAATATTCCAAATTTCCAAGGGAAGAGAGTTATAAATACATTCCAGAAGAATAAACATCATGAATAAAGGACTAAAAGTTCAGGGAACACAAAGGGCAAGTCAGAAACTTGGAGTGTGCCTGGAAAACAGTGAGAAAGAAAGTTGGATTGGAATAATGCTGCACACAACTTGAATGCCATAGTAAGTCATCTGAATGGAATGATTTTATAGTAAAGAGTCATCGAAATAATTTAGGTAAACAGAGTCTGCAAAGCTGATCTATCTTTTAGAAGGATAACATTTGCAGCAAGATGGAAGTTAAATTTTGTAGTATGGGCAAGATAATGGAGAAATAATAATAAAATAAGAATGAAGAGTTAGGTAGAACTAGAGAGTTACTCAATGGCACAGAATCTGATCTTGAAAATATTAAGATTGAAATGCCCATGGTACACCTGGGAGAGAAGGTTAAAAGTAGAGATTTATAATCATAAATCTGGTCTGAAGACAGTAAGCATATTAAGTAAAAAAGAGGCAAATAAGTAAGTAGAAGACAAATACCAGAGATACAGTGATTCCAGCAAAAGAGACTAGAACAAGTAATAAGCAGATTGGAAGAATATTATCACAGAAAACAAAAGAGGAGAGATTTTCCAATAAAAGAAACCACAGTGTCAAAGGGGCAGATGTTAGCTGGTTTAATTACTGTTAGATTTTGAAAATATCAAGAATTGATGAGCCTAGGAAGAGCAAATTAAATGGAGCACTGGGGGGATGCCTGGGTGGCTCAGTGGGTTAAAGCCTCTGCTTTGGCTCAGGTCATGATCCTGGGATCAAAACCTGTATTGGGCTCTCTGCTCAGCAGGGAGCCTGCTTCCCTCTCTGTCTCTGCCTACCTCTCAGCCTACTTGGAATCTCTGCCTGTCAAAAAAATAAATAAAATATTTTTTAAAAATAAAATAAATGGAGCACTGGGAATGAAAATTAGATCATAAAAAATTAAGGAACTGAATGATTAATTTTTTTAATTCCTTTAATACATTTTAAAAGAAAATGTCCAAATAAAGAGAGGGAAACAGAAGCAATTGTTTGTATAAGGGAGGGGAAGTTAAACTGGACAAATTTTAATGAAGGCAGTTGAAGTATTTTCTAATAGGTTACAAATTACTTAGGACCCGAAAATACTTGATGCTCAATAAACACTCCTCTGAATTATATTAAATTATCAATAAACTGTTTAGGAGATAACATAGTTTTAATTTGTAGATTGCCTGTATAGAACTTTTAATATTTCATATTCTTCTTGGGGGAACTTGTCATATATTCAAAGCTAGGAAGATATGGAAACAAAAAAATATGGCTAAAGAAGATTTTTAAATGTTAAGTAAAGAAAAGTAATTATTTACCATGTAAATTTTATTGTCTCCAGACAGCAAATGTCCATCAAATGTGATCATTGTGTTTGGACATTTCATGAAACTGATAATAAATGTAAAAAAAAAATCACTGGATTATTTGCTGTCCTTGGCAATATAGATAAAAGTATACCCTAATGAATGAAATTAAGGAATAGAGCATTTAAAATAGATAAGCAACCTAGATTCTTATTCACATTTCAGAAAAAAATAGGTCAGTACACATCTGAATATTAAAATACTTTCTTATCATGACTAAGGTTTATGTTCTGAATTTTTTTCCTATTCTCTTTTATTTTCTTAAAAATATACTTTCCAGGTAACTTTAAGAGAGAAAATATCATTTAAAAGGGCAGTAACCTAAATCATCAAACAAAATATCACATTTCCCAACCAAGCATATTATATTTAAAATCCATATATGAAAATATTGAAGCTTAGCAAGGATAAGAACTGTGTTAATTTATAGATGGGATGGTTCTTTTTGTAGAAATAGCTTTTAAGTTAATCACCCAGTAGCCAATGTGCTCCAAAAATTAAAGATTAAAAAATATCTTTTCCATTCATATTTCAATTAAGGTAGAGATTTTTAAAGTACCAATTGAGAGGTGCCTGCGTGGCTCAGGTGGTTAAGAAACTGGCTCTTGATTTCAGCTAGGTCATGAACTCAAGAGTAGTGAGATCGAGGACCCATTGGGGTCAGCAGAGAGTCTGCTTGAGATTCTCTCTCTCCTCCTCCCTCCACCCCTCCCCCAGCTCATGCACATAAATTTGCATACTCTTTCTCTCAAATAAATAGACAAAATTCATTAAAAATAAATAAATAAATAAAGTACCAATTGAAGGGATCACTTTTTCCTTCTAGTCAAGACTTCTTCCATTGACATAGCATCCTACAAAGCCCAAGACCCAAAAAGAATGCATGAATTCCTTACTTTTTTTTTTTTTTTTAAGATTTTATTTATTTGACAGACAAAGATCACAAGCAGAGAAAGAGGAAGGCAGAGAGAGGAGGAAGCAGGCTCCCTGATGAGCAGAGAGCCCGACGAAGGGCTCGATCCCAGGACCCCAGGATCACGATCTGAGCCTAAGGCAGAGGCTTCAACCCACTGAGCCACACAGGCACCCCTGAATTCCTTATTCTTTTTTATTTTTTTAAAGATTTTATTTATTTGACAGAGAGATATCACAAATAGGCAGAGAGGCAGGCAGAGAGAGAGGAGGAAGCAGGCTCCCTGCTGAGCAGAGCGCCTGATGTGGGGCTCGATCTCAGGACCCTGAGATCATGACCTGAGCCGAAGGCAGAGGCTTTAACCCACTGAGACACCCAGGCACCCTGAATTCCTTATTAATAAGGGAGAGAGCAGAGCTTAATTTAGACATAACCACATCAGCCAGCATGATTACAGTTTTCCTTTGAGTTTTATTGATGCAACTTGTTTTTTCTATATCAAACTAATTTAGCAGTTGCAATTTATATTTAATATACTATGGTTAAAACAAAGACGGCAAAAGTCTACATAAGAAAATTAAAAGTGAGCAAGCAATTAAAGGTTCCCTGCTATATTTTTCTATCTGCATCACCTTCCCTAGTGGAGGGAATAAATCTTTGGCAAAACTACCAGGAAAGAAGACACTGACAATCAATAAAAATTTGTTAACACACCAATTTTGCTCCTCATCATTTGTAGACATAGCTTTTTCTGATCCCTGCAAACCTATATAAAATTAGGAGTACTTATATGGAAAAAAGATATGGGGATACAATAGGGGAGGCACATCAGACAAAATGACAACCTATGATTTCTAATTTCATCCCATTTAAAATGAATCTACATAATGTTTCCTGAAAACTGTATTCTTTCATGTTTTCTCCACTCTTTTCAGGCTCATTGCCTTAGCAATAGTCTTGTGACTTACATGGTGACAGGACAGCAAAAGCAAAGCAAGTTTTCTGGAAAATGTGCGTGTACTCTAGAGATTTCCAGGTAGCTACAGCCAAGGTACTTATAGTCCCCAGTTCATAAGCCCCAGTAATTCTCTGGGGGCAAGATGGGTATTTTAGGCTCTAAGTTTTGGAGAGAATTGAGGTTACGCTTTAGCAAATATTCTTTCAAATGTTCTATCATCAGGCTGAGAGTGTACACATGCATATACACACACACACACACACTCCATACACATATATGAATGCACAAACTCACACATACACAAACACATGCACACTACTCCAGAGACTCTGATCTCTCTCAGAGTAAAAACTGAACTTTTCACAATGTTCAGATTTCTAGGCAGTCTGCCCTTCCTTCACTTCTAATTTTATTTTCAGTCTTCACTAACTTTCTCTCTTACCTCTCTTCTTTCTAGAGCTTTTAGTCAGTTCTAGCTATTCTGGCATTCTTGTATGTTTGTCATTGTTAAGATGATGGAATTCTTATTCTTATAATGTCCTCCTCATTATGGCTTTGGATCAGTCGTTTCTTCTACTGAGGGCACTGCAGATACACAGATGATTAATATGTTGGCTTCATGCATCTCGTCCAATCTCATCTTCACAATGATGCCTACTTACTCCCTCTTTTTAAAACTTCAAACCACTTCCACATGCAAACCTGATCCTCTTACTCTGTTTTTTTTAGTCACTTATCTACAAAAATAGTAATTCAAAGAGGCACATGCACCCCAATGTTTACAGGAGCAGTGTCTGCAATAGCCAAACTATGGAAAGAGCTGAGATGTCCATCGACAGATGAATGGATAAAGAAAATGTGGTTTGTGTGTTTATACATACACATATACATACAATGGAATATTACTCAAGCATCAAAAAGATGAAATTTTACCATTTGCAATGACGTGGATGACACTCAAGGATATTATGCTAAGTGAAATAAGTCAATCAGAGAAAGACAATTACCACATGATTTCACTCATATGTGGAATTTAAGAAACAAAATAGATGAACATAGGTGGAGTGAGGGGAAAATTAAAATAAGATGAAATCAGAGAGGGAGCCAAACTACAAGATACCCTTAACTATAAGAAACTGAGGGTTGCTGGAGGGGGAGGTGGGTGGAGGAATGGAGTAACTGAGTGATGGACATTAAGGAGGGCACGGAATGTAATGAGCACTGGGTGTTATATGCAACTGATGAATCACTAAACTCTACCCCTGAAACTTAAATAAATAAATAAATAAATAACTTATGTTTAATGTATAATACACTTATTTATTTTTTTATTGTTTATTTTCCTCCATTTTCGTGGAAGCTCTGAAGCAATAGGGATTGATATTTTGTTTGCTTTGTTCTCTGACGGAGCCAAGTGCATCAAAGAATGCATAGGTTAGGGGCACCTGGGTGGCTCAGTGGGTTAAGCCATTGCCTTCGGCTCAGGTCGTGATCTCAGGGTCCTGGGATTGAGTCCCGCATCGGGCTCTCCGCTCAGCGGGGAGCCTGCTTCCTCCTCTCTCTCTCTCTGCCTACTTGTGATCTTTCTCTGTCAAATAAATAAATGGAATCTTTAAAAAAAAAAAGAATGCATAGGTTAGTGAATGCATGTAAAAGAATAGAAGAAAAGGAGAAAAGGGAAGAGGAAGAAGGAGGAGAAGAATAAAGAAGAGGGGATGACTAAAAGGAACAGGGAAAGGTGGGAGGACGGAGCCAGAAATAAAGGCAGGAGCAGAAATTAAAACAGTTTGCTCTCTTCCTCGAGGTCTTCAGTCTCCTTATCACAACTGCCAACGTGAAGTGCCCATCCTAGACACGAGTGAGCAGTCTCTCTCTCACACCTTCAACCCTTCTCTCTCACGCCTCCTAACCCAGGATGTCAAAAATGTAGACATTATCAAACTTATGCTTTGTATTAGTTCAGGCCGTTGTTGCTTCTACCATCATCTTGGTCCTTCTGTCAGAAAAGAAAAATTCATGCTGACATGACTATTTTAGAATTCCTTTGAATCTCAGGAAGATCTTGTTCTTCCATAAGTTTTACTTAATATAGGCTGGATAGGACAGGGGTGCATCCCTTAAAGGAGGAAGCTGATACTTCCAACGTTCTCGTTCTCTAGGTGCCAGTGTCTTCTTGTTACCATACAGTCATGCACAGACCTAATGTCTAAAAGGAAATAGGAATTAGGAATTTTTTTCTCTATACATCAGCTTTTTGGAGTAATGCTCAAAGAAAACTATTAGCATATCATAGTTAAGACCTTCAGAAACAAAGTAAAATATTTAACAGCTACTATTTTTAGAGTACAAAAAACCTGAAGACAATTCAATAATTTGTATGACAAGCACCTTATTTTAAATAGTCACCTTATTATTTACATAAATAATCAGTCTTTCAAAGTACTGAAATATAATAAAGTTTTTATAAAAAAGTGATATCAATTAATTATGACTAGCATTATAAAATGTCACTTGATTTTTTTAAAGAGCATAAAATACTAACACATTTACTAAAAATCATCTTTATTTTGATGTGAACATAATACTAAGATAGGTATTTGTTGATTTTTAAACTTACTGTTTGTTATTCATGTCATTTCATTTTAATGTGAACCTAATGATTCAGAGTATTGGAACTTAACATTTTATTTTATATATTTTGTAAGCAAAATAAAAAAATCACTATCCTGATTTTTAACCTCCAATAAGACAGATTTCATTTATAATTTCATTGATCATTTGAAAAAGCAATATTATCTAAAACTTTGGTGCCCAGTTTATGACATTCAGATCAAAGACTCAAAGTTAAACATAAAATTACAGTCTGATCAAAGACTCAAGGTTAAAAATAAATCATAATCTAAGGAAGACATCTAACATCTTATTCCTAATTGGAGTGTAGGTAACATGGATCTTTTTAAGATAAATCTGTGACAGCAGGTCACTAATAGTTTTTTAATTCATTATTATTTTAATTATTATTTAATTCATTATTATTTTATGATTATGCCATTTCTGGGTGTGTGTGAAATGAGAGAAGGAAAGAATAACTAATGTTCTCTGAAGAAAAGAAATTTCTTAGCAAAAGTGGTGTATGGGTAAAAACAAATATGCATGCCAAATATAAAAATCCCTAGTTTGCCCCACACTCAAAAAAAAAAAAAAAAAAAAAAAGCCTGAGAGATCCAGCAAGTGATCTTTCTTTTGAAGCATTTAATTTTTCCTCAAAATGCGATGTGAAGTCAGGTTCAGATTATATTTTAATGTTTGAAATAAAGGGAAGGTAAGAGGTAGAAATAAAAAAGTACATGTTCCTTAACTTCTTTCCTTTAAAACATGATTATACATACACCGAGGAAAGGAAGATTTCCTAGAAAGTTTTGCTGCCTTCTTAGCATAACTTTTGTTGTTCTTGTTGTTAAGACATCTTGATTAATTTATTAAATGCTACTGTGTTTTACAGTTGAAATGTGTGTTAGTATACTTCTATAAGAATTCTTGAGGAGTAAGATACATTTTGAAGATAGTTAACTAAATTATTTATCAGATGCAAGAAAACTCATAATGGGGTTACTACAGATAAAAATTCTTACTTTTTATTGAATTAATGAATATTCTCAGATCAGGATCATGGGTGATCTTGTTCAATAAAAGCATAGTATTTTATCAAAAAATAAATCAGTATACATCCATGGAGTACCATGATAATGGCATTATTTTCATTATCTTTATAATTAATAGCTCCAGAAATATATGATAATTTAATTACATTTACCATGTTTTGCTCTAATCCAGTAAATAGAATACAATAACTATTTTCCAGTGGTTTGTTATTCTGCTAGCTTGATGATTTACCACCTATGTAAGCAGAATGAGCAAACAAAAAATTAACTTCTATCCTCAAGTGAGATGGCTAGAATTTAATTAGACAAGTTTCATAAAGCAATAGGGTGATTCTAGTCTATCCATACACATGCTTGGATGATATAAAAATAAAGCTCTTCCCATTTTTTTAAAGAAAGATATATGGATCTAGGTTTTGTTTTAGTCAATCAGCTCTCTTGATGTTTGTGATAAATTGGACAATTATACTTTCCAATCTCAAGAGGGAAATTAGGCAAAACTTATGTTTCCTATGATTTTAAATCTGGTGGTTTCTGTCGGAAAAGATGCAGTAGCATGCATGCAACCTACAGGCTATTTTCAAAGTGCTCTTAATGGATTTGAGGGTTGATGAGGAAAGATCAACTGAGCTGTTTCAAGACCACTGCAAGCTGTGTGCTTAAATTCATCATTTCAAGGCTATCCATGGTCTTATGATTTTTTTCCCAGCTAACTGTGACTCTTTGCATAGCTGAGGTACAGGGGTGCAACAACAACCTGCAAGGCCCCTTGCCACTGACAAATTTGGCAGAGAAACAAGTGATGGTGAAACAAAGGAATTTATTTCAGCGAGGCTGACATCAGGAAGAAGAGGCTCAAAGATGGTCTCTAAAGTGCCAAAAATCCTTGCAGGTTCTCATAAGGAAAATGTGGGGTAAAAACGGGTGGTTAGCTTCACGTAGGCAATGAAGGTTAAATGGATCATTGTCTTAAGAGTTAGGTATGTGCAGGGTCTTGGCTCAGGGTAGTTCTTAGTTCTTACTGTTTGAAGGGGTAGTTCTGGTTCCCATCCGGAGATGCTTTGCCCTCAGGGTCTTCTGCCTGAGCCAAGAGATAAACTGAAAAAAAGAGCCCAACTAGAAAGTTTGAGGTCAAAATGAAGACAGCTGAAGTCCTTTTTTATTAGCTTTAATATAAATAATCACACAAAAAATATACATTATCCTTTGATTATTATGGATATTACCAATGAAAGACTGGCTTAACTCTTACTTTCATCCATCCCCAAAACTTTATCAAAGAAATCTGTTTTAGCTAACGTCAGATAAGAATGCATTTTCATATCAGAGGTCATATCTCTGACTCAATTTAGGGCCCTATAGAATCCCTGTAGAACCATCTATGCAATTCAATTAGCCCATTTGGTAATTCTTCTTCTTTTTTTTTTTTCTTTAAGATTTTTAATTTATTTATTTGCCAGACTGAGATCACAAGCAGGCAGAGAGGCAAGCAGAGAGAGAAAGGGAAGCAAGCTCCATGCTGAGCAGAAAGCCCGATGTGGGGCTCGATTCCAGGGCCTTGGGATCATGATCCGAGCTGAAGGTAGAGGCTTTAACCCACTGAGCCACCCAGGCGCCCCACTGTTTGGTAATTCTTATAGGCACAGTGTATTTTGTACACATACTAGGATAAGTATTTAATAATGCTCCAATAATTTATCTTTATAGAAATCACAAATATAAAATATTATCTGTATTTTAAAGCATAGGCAACTGAGTATCTGGTATGTGAAGTTACTTCAATAAAGTCACAGTTTTTCTTTCGTTCTTTTTCCTTTTTTTTTTTTTTTTGTTAAGTAGGCTCTATGCCCAGCATGGAGCCCAAAATAGGGCTTGAACTCATCACCCTGAGATCAAGACCTGAGTGGAGATCAAGAGTTGGATACTTAATCAACTGAGCCACCCGGATGCCCCAAAGTCACAGAATTTCTAAGTGATAAATTTGAGTTTCTATTCTGGATCTTTAGACCAATGTTTCTCCAACAGTGATTCCCTAGACCAGAATCATCTACATTATCTGGAAACTTGCTAGGATCCTTAACATCTGAAAACTAGAAACATAAATTCTCAAGTATCATTTTAAAACTAACATACTAGAAAAAACATGGGGGCTAGGGTCATGCAAATTCTATTTTAACAAACCTTTCAGGTGGGGCTGATGCACACTAAAATTTTATAATGGTTTTAGATATAAAACCTGTACTATTTTTCCTTAAATATTCATCTGAGAGAAAGAGAGAGAGAAACCACCCCCCTACCACAATGCACATGCACATGCATACAGGAGGAAGGGCAATCTCAAGCTGACTTTTTGCTGAACACAGAGCCTGGTGCTGGGCTCCATTCCATGACCCATTAGATCATAACCTGAGCTGAAATCATGAGTCAGACACTCAACCAACTGAGGCACCTAGTTATCCCTAAAATCTGTACTTTTTAAACGATTCTAAATGACTTCCTCCTGGCAAGGTTTTAAAGTTGCACTGAACTACTAAGCAAACATTAATAAAAGGTTACAGAAATGGAAAGGAGAAAATGAAATTGTAATTATTAGTAGATAATATGATTGCCTCCCCAGAAAATCCAAATGAATTTGTTGATAAATTAATAAAATTAATTTGAAAGTTTAGCAAACTGGTTGTAAAAACATCAGTATACATATTCTGTCTACTTTTATATATATAATCAAGAAATAGAAACATAATAATAAAGTTTAAATAGAACTGTCACCAACTAGATCCCCAGATCTGACTTACTGCCCACCTGCTTGTATCCACAGACCTTTCTCCCACGTTTTTCCTTAAGCTCCTCTTCCCAGCTTCTCTCTTAATTCTAAAAAATTAAGCAAAACCACCTATCAAGTGATAGCAACTTCCCTGAGAAGACCTCCCACTTACCCAGACCACCCAAACCAGTGTGAGCATAACCCTTTCTGCCTTCTTCTGTGCAGATGGACCTCTAGAATGACCGACAATTACTTTTACCTCAATATAATACTAAAATCTCCACCCAAAGAGGACCACAGGCCTCATTTACATAACATAAAATGTATGTATAGGCATGTTTCCTTAAGGTGCATGTGAAACCTTACGCTTGTCTCTACATATGGTGACAAGGTTCCCCTTTTCCTAACCCTAAATAAAAGGAACCTATCCACCTTTGCTGGAGGAGTCATGGCTTTGGAAGTTATTCCCCATGATCTCCTCACTTGCTGCAAATAAAGTTTACTTTGTGCAACGACTCCACCTTGGGTATCTGTGACTCTCCAAGGACAAACTCACGTTGGTTGGGTTACAGAACTGCAAATTAATTGAGAAAAATCCAATAAAAATTCATGTGAAACCTATGCATTAAAACTTAGAAAACTATAGTGAAATATATTAAAGACCAAGATATTTAGTTTAATACACAAAGTCCAAGCAAAGAAAAATTTACTATCACAAGAATGTCATCCACTCAAAATTGTTCTAGAAATTTAATGCTATTCTAATAAAATTTCAAATAGTTTTTATGGCCTTTCCTAGCTAATTCTAAATTGAACATAGGATTGCAAAAATCAAAGACTATCCAAGACTGGGAAAAAGGAAAAAGGAATTACTCTAAGATACATCAAGATTTATTAAAAACCTATAATAAACACAGCAGTGTTGTTCTAGTGTAAGGAAAGATAAATTGAAGGCAATACAATACACATTTTGAAACAGACATGCATATAGAGGAAATGGTGATATCTGACAAAGATATTATAACATTGTCAAGAATAAAATACACTGAACAATTAGGAATCTAGAAAAAAAATGTTTATCCTTACAAAAAAAGAAAGGAGTAAGTTAGAAGGGGAAAGGGGGAGGGAAAGGGAGAAGGAGAGAGAAGAAAGGAAAGAGATCCAAATCTTCTAGAATAAAGTATAGGTAAACACATTACAATCTTGAAGTAGGGAAGAATTTCTTAACACACTCTCACCAAAATGTCAACATAATATAATCAATATATACAAGCATGTGTATATATATAAGAATTCAAATATATCTAAATTGATAAGTTTTGTTTATCAAAAGATATCTTAAATAAATGAAAGAGAAGTTTAACCCAGGTAGAAGGTAACTGTAATGTATAATCTATAATTAGTATTCAAACATTTTAGTAACCAACAAAGCATGGACATGCATCTGTAGGGAGGGAAAGTATTTGTAAACAATCAGCATGTACATACTTGTTCGCATAAACTGTACATTGTTAACAAAACAGTAACATCAAGAATACATAGGAGCACCTCAGTAGTTCAGTCAGTTGAGTGACTGGATCTTGACCTTAGTTCAGGACATGATCTCAGGGTCCTGGAGTCAAGCCCCTTGTTGGGCTCTGTGCTCAGTAGGGAGTCTGATGGTCTCTCTCCCTCTGCCCCTCCCCCTGCTTGTGTGTGTGCAGGCTCTCTCTCTCAAATAAACAAATATCTTAAAAAATAACATATAAATAACTCCTATCAATAAATAAAAAAAGAAACCTATGGAAAAATGGCAAACGACTTGATCTGACAATTCATAGACAATAACATAGTTATGGTGTTACCATCTTTTTCTCTAATATCTTACTCTTGTAGTTTTTTAAATGTACATCAAGCAGACTTCTCTTACAGTAATTTTTATACTAATTATTAGATATGGCCTCAAACACACAGACACAAGCACACACAAGAAATCCAAACAAACCATTAATTAAAAAAATGCAAATTCAATCAAAATGAGATTTTCTGCCCATGTACCTGTGAGACAGGGAAACTGAAATTGACTCCAAAAAAGACGCTTTTTTGTGCTTCTATTCTTGCTATGACCTACACCTCTGCCTTACACATCCCTTAATATACTTCCTCCTTGTAAAGGTCAAGGAGTTAATGGTTTCTTTGGAGTCCTCTAGCTCAACAAATAACATCTAAGGAGGGACCAGGAGAGATCATCATGTATGTTTTCCAGGACCACTGACTCCAGACACCTTGATTCCAAGACCCCTGGCTCCAGGGTAAAAGTGACATGGAAGATACTTGAGCACTCGTCCTTATTTTGACCAGTTCCTGGATGTCTGAGAGGACACGTACACCTGACCACTGTCCTCCACAAAAACTACAGACCTCAATCTCTCCTTTCCTTTCTAAGTCTCCAAGACACTCTGTGTGCTATACTCTATCACTTAAACAATTCAATAAACTGTGCCCTCACTTCTTCTTGGCTCATGTTTGATTTCTGTCCTCTGCAAAGCCAAGGACCTACTTGACTGGTCCTGTGCGACTTCCTCTGGGTACTCAGATCCAGCCAGCTTGCATCACCAGGAACGAATTAAAATCTACAATAATAATCAAAATATAGAAAAAATAGGATTTTTTTTTCTGGTGGGCATGTAATTTGTTAGAACCACTTTGGACAAAAACTGGCATTATTTTAAAAATTCTAAACTAATAGGAGTGATTCTACTTCTAGCTATACATGCAAGAGAAAATGCCATATATTCAAAGCAAGAAATTGATACAAAAAATGTGCCTAACATTGTTAACAGCAATGAAAAATAGGAAACACTCCAAATATAGGGACTTGATAACTAAGAAACTGATAGTGGTACATCCATATAATAGGACATTAGAAAACAGCAACAACTATAGTTATATAAAATAACAAGTTTAAAATAACAAGTATAAAATAATAAGTTGTAATTATATGCCAATATTTGAGTGATTTCAGCAATTCTCAGAAGATTATCATTTCTATTTCAAAAATAGGCAGAAATGATTTACATGCGCACTGTACACATGGACACACATATGCATTTGTCGCAAATTATTAAAGGAATGAGCAGTGGTATGTGGGCAAAATTTAATAATGCCTCTCCAGAGAAAGCATAGGAAGTCCTGATTTATATCATCTGTAAATTTCTGTAATGTAAATACTCCCACAATGGTGATATCAAACCACGTGAAGTGACGTGATATGAAGACGAAACCAAGGAATACAGCGAGAGTCATACTCTCTGTCACTCTATTGTTTGCACCAGTTCTAGCAACAAGAAACTGAAAGCTATTTTCCTGTCAGCATGACTTACTTACAGCCAATAACTGTCCCTTTGTCTTCAAGTTATGGGCTAAAACATGAACTCCAAAATTATCTGGGACTGAATAATTATGTAATTCAAGGAATCTCTCCTCTTCCCTCCTTTTGCTCCACCTCCCTGCATCTTTAACTATCAAGCACCTTATACGAACTCTCTTTTCCTGACCTTGTTGACTTCATTTTATGGTGTCTATATTTCCTCTCATATTCATATCAAACCATTTTGCCCTAAATTTAATGTAGGCTCTGGCCTACTAACTTATGATGTGATTCTCTGAAAGAATAAACATCAGAGAAAGTGAGGTGCATATTCAAATATATCTTTAAAATATTGTATTGAAATGCTAATCCTATAGCTGATCCATTAGCCCTAGCACATACCTGTACAAATCAGCACAGTGCCTTTCCCAGAGGAGAGATTTCTTTAAATTGTACTGAACAATTTAAAGAACATCTGTGTCTTTAAAGGATTTCATTTTTCTGCTAAAATTAAATAGTTTTATTGAGGTATAACTAATATACAAATATAACTAATATACAAAGAACTGTACATGTGCAAACACTTGTGAAAATACCAGCACAATCAAGGGAGTATACTTATCCAACTTAGTCCAAGATATTCCTTTATATATTAAAGGGCTTATGTCCTTTATTTTGGTGATGGTTTTGTATGTATGTGTCTGTATGTGTGTGTGTGTGAAAAGAATGAGATCCTCTGTTGAGATTTTTCAGTCCTAGACATTTTGAGGTTTTACTGAATTCTAACTCATTCTTCAAAAATCTGATTGAGAACTTTGCATTACAAATTAGCAGATCTATAGCTGCTTAAAGTACTCACATGCCATAGCATCTCTTACATTTGTGGTGTTTATTCAAATATCAGATTATTATTTTCATCTGGGCTTCCTAAAAGGTATGCATTGAGGAATATAATTTCTTAGGGGTTAACAGAGATAATTCATAACTCTGGTATAATTTTGTTTTTCCATTTGCATTTAATTTCTATCTCCATGCTTTATTTTATCATCTACCATTTGCTTTTTTAAGTTAAGTGCCAAGTTGTGTAATTTTTGTCAGCTAGAGAGTGTTAGGGTCCATGATCAATGGAGCGAGACTGATACAAAACAAAGGTCAAGCAAAGCTTTATTTTGCGCCAAGCACTGAGAATCAAACCAACCGGTCAGTGCCACGTCTTACAGAGACAGAGACGACTCCCAGCCTCACAGATTAACTTTTATAGAGCAAAGGCCATGTGGTTGAGCCTGGCCACACACAGGTGGCCAATGAGATTGCAACACACAGAGAAAGCTGCACAGTCATGCTAGGTCAAACATGGGTGGCCAATTGAATTACAATTCACCCCATAGTAGCTATTTGAACTAGCCTATCACCTTGGTCAGAATTGGCACCCAAAACGCGCCCAAAAGGTGGGGCCCACACTCCTTGGTAGCTAGGGAGACAGTATACACACTCCACTGCTTGGATGTCTCCCCCGGGCCCGACTCATCCCTGCATTCAGACTCTGTTATCTCCACATGACCTGACCCACCCTTGTATTTGGGCTGTTATCAGGGACTGGTCAACCATATTTTACTGGTTTCCTGGACTTGCTTTTAAGTAAGTTCTCCTTCAGGGGGCGGGGGTCAGTTTAAACAAAATCATTGTTTAACTGAGATGAAATCGCTCTGGCTAAGTAGGCCTTTACAGAGAGCATTTTATGAGCATAGACAGAAGAATTGGGAGGAAGTATATCATCCTGATGCCTTAACCAGGTAACCTAGTTTTTAAAATGTTTCTTTAATGTCAGGTAGTGACTCTATTCTGCAGAGATTTCCTGTTCTGTTCATTTAACCTGTTTTATTTTTCTGTTCTCCTTATCATGGGTTTAATTACTTTATGCAAATGCACACTTGAAAACTCTAAAATTAACATTTACATATAAAAAATTAAAAATGAAATATAAAACTCTACTTAAGCAGATGTGATCATGTAAATATAAATATGAATGGATATTTATATTAAAGTAGAAATATAATAAAATACACATTTATATATCATCTGTTTCCCCATTTGTTTTGACAAGATGACACACTAATTTTTAACAACTCCTACATATAATTCCCAATTAATTATAACAAAATAAATTGGCTTACCCATGAAAATAAATTCGCAACCTTATAAAATTTTGACATGGAAGTAGCTGGCTTACATTGGAATTAAATTTTATTCTAACAGTAGCTACTACTTTAGATAGTAAAGAGACACAATTCTGAACTGCTGTTTAGAATTATTTCCTTTATTTTTTTAACAATTTTATTTTTTGAGTAATCTCTATACCCAATGTGGGGCTCAAACCCATGCCCTGAGATAAAGAGTCACACCCTCTACCAACTGAGCCAGCCAGGTGCCCCTAGAATTATCTCCTTTAAAACTGCTATAATGATAGGATATGTGAGCAGAATTTAATTTAAATGCTATGAATTTTCTCATTCATTCATCCAACTACATATTTACCACATTCATTTTTTTTAAGATTGTATTTATTTATTTGACACAGAGAGAGAGATCACAAGTAGGCAGAGAGGCAGACAGAGAGAGAGGGGGAAGCAGGCTCCCTGCTGAGCAGAGAATCCGATGCGGGGCTCCATCCCAGGACACTGGGATCATGACCTGAGCCAAAGGCAGAGGCTTAACCCACCCAGGCACCCTGTTTACCACATTCAAAATATTCAAAATTGTTTAAGAATCTAAACTCTTCTGCATTGCAAACTTAATGGGGGGCTATAAAGAAGAATAGAGATAGAATAGAAATTTCTTAGTATTTGAAGTAATATAACCAAAAGGACCTTCTGATTTTGTTACTTAGTGGCTCCCTAATGTCAGCATATTATGACTCTAAACCTTTACTCATCTATAAAAATAGCAAAATAAATGATTTTAACATTAAAGAGTTGCAAAGGACAAAAGATAAATGATGCCAATTCATATGTAAACCTTAATGTTTACTTAATAGACTGATAGCTTTAAAATGCTAGACACAATATACATTATAGGCATAAATAAATGGAAGCCAGCATTAGTGGATGAAACTTCCCTAAACCATTCAGTAAATAAGTATTAGGAAACTGTAATATGCTAGGTAATAGAAGAACACAACATTCATGAAAGAGTTAACAATTTAAGAAAAAAAAAACAGATAAAAACACAACTACAATATAATTCATTTATGGGTATAACATTGTTAAAATGTCTATACTGCCTAGAGCAATTTATATTTTCAATGCCATTCTGATCAAAATTCCACCAGCATTTTTCAAAGAGCTCCTAAATTTTGCATGGAATCAGAAGAGACACCGAATTGCTAAGGAAATGTTGAAAAAGAAAAATAAAACTGGCAGCATCACGTTGCCTGATTTCAAGCTTTACTACAAAGCTGTGATCACCAAGACAGCATGGTACTGGCACAAAAACAGACACATAGACCAGTGGAACAGAGTAGAGAGCCCAGATATGGACCCTCAACTTTACGATCAACTAATCTTCGACAAAGCAGGAAAAAATATACAATGGAAAAAAGACAGTCTCTCCAATAAATGGTGCTGGGAAAATTGGACAGCTATGTGTAGAAGAATGAAACTCAACCATTCTCTTACACCGTACACAAAGATAAACTTGAAATGGATAAAAGACCTCAACATGAGGCAGAAAACCATCAGAATCCTAGAGGAGAACATAGCCAGTAACCTCTTTGACATCAGCCACAGCAACTTCTTTCAAGATATGTCTCCAAAGACAAAGGAAGCAAAAATGAAAATGAACTTTTGGGACTTCATCAAGATCAAAAGCTTCTGCACCTTATGCCAGTTAGAGTGGCCAAAATTAACAAGACAGTAAACAACATGTGTTGGAGAGGATGTGGAGAAAGGGGAACCCTTTTACACTTGGTGGGAATGCAAGTTGGTGCAGCCACTTCAGAAAAGAGTGTGGAGATTCCTTAAGAAATTAAAAATAGAGCTTCCTTATGATCCTGCAATTGCACTACTGGGTATTTACCCCAAACATATTGATGTAGTGAAAAGAACGGCCATCTGTACTCCAATGCTCATAGCAGCAATGGCAACAGTCACCAAACTGTGGAAAGAACCAAGACGCCCTTCAAAGGACGAATGGATAAAGAAGATGTGGTCCATGTATACAGTGGAGTATTATGCCTCCATCATAAAGGATGAATACCCAATTTCTGTATCAACATGGATGGGACTGGAAGAGATTATGCTGAGTAAAGTAAGTCAAGCAGAGAGAGTCAATTATATGGTTTCGCTTATTTGTGGAGCATAAGGAATAACACGGAGGACATGGGGAGATGGAGAAGAGAAGGGAGTTGGGGGAAACTGGAGATAAACTATGAGACACTGTGGACTCTGAGGAATAAACTGAGGGTATGGAAGGGAGAGGGATGGGAAGTTGGGTGAGCCTGGTGGTGGGTATTGTGGAGGGCACGTATTGCATGGAGCACTGGGTGTAGTGCATAAACAATGAATGCTGGTACACTGAAAAGAAATTTTAAAAATAACTAAAAATTAATTAAAAAAGAAGTGGGCAATAGACAAATAAGAAGGAAAATGAGCTGATTTGAAAAGGACCATGTATAGCAGGTTGAAGTAGTAGGTTTTTCTCCCTTGGACAAGTGAATGATTTCTGAGACAAAAAGAAGACAAGGTAGAAATATTGAATTACAATGAGAAAAAAGTAATGGCAGACTTTTTTATTTTTTTTTAAATATACTGAGTTTAAAAAGATCTATCCAATTGAGGAAAACCTGACCACTCTTCAGTTGCCTATAAGAGCCCTTCCTTCTCTAAAATGACATCATGATGCGACTACAGTTCTTAGTCTTTTTTTTTTTTTTTTTTAAGATTTTATTTATTTACTTGCCAGAGAGAGAGCACAAACAGAGGAAATGACAGTCAGTGGGAGAAAAAGAGGCAGGCTCCTGTTGAGCAGAGAGCCCAATGTGGTACTCGATCCCAGGACCCTGGGACATGACCTGAGCTGAAGGCAGAGGCTTAACCCTCTGAGCCACCCAGGCGCCCCCAGTACTTAGTCTTAATGCAACCTGCAATAACTCATGATTAGACTTCTGAAATTGCAACAAAGTCTTCCTGTCTCTCGACAGTTTGCTGTTACCAGCTAACAAAACAGTCTGTCTTTGGTATAGTGTTAGCTAAATAGACAGTTTTTAGAAACTAGCCTTTAGTACTTTCATTTTACTAAAGACAAAGATTAAATTATTTTGGAATAACTGAATTATGCTACTGAATGAGTAAGAATATTTTTTAATGGAATTCAAACAATTAAGAACATTTGTTAACCATTTTGGAGTGCCTTCCTCATTAAAACCAATGTGGCAATTTTTATTAAAATTTTAAAGTCTAATTTTTCACTTACTCTCTAATTAATCTAACATTATACAGGATCCTAATCTTATCCCATTTTGTACTTAATAACTGAACCAAATGAAAACACATGCTATTGATGTTTTCACTTAGCATGGCCATATTCTTAAGTTCAGAAGTTTTGGAAAAGAAAATATCAAAACTGCCAACCATGTAGTGGAATGAATGTCAGGTTGTTTGTTTGTTTGTTTTAATTGTGTTTTAAAAATACATGGAAGACTTAGACAGATTTACTCCAGCACATATGGCGTTCCCTCACTGATCTACCATTTTGGGTATATTTATTAAATTGAGAATTATGTGCTTATGCATTGTTTGAAATGCGTAAGTGCAGTTTTGGTAATACTGCAATTAATGCATTTCTATGAAAGCAATAAATCTCACATTATTTTTGGCTATTTTTATTTTAACCTTTATTTTATTATTAAGCATTTTCAAAGCTCTTCTCTTTAGGTTACGCCCTAAGTACTGAAAACTAATTTAACAGAAAAAGTCCTTGAAATTTTACTTCAGGTAAAGAAACCAGATTTATCCCAGCAGAGAGTACTAGAACTATTACCTCTAAATGAATATGCAATAGAAAATATGTACAATGGTCTTTTTTATGTTAGTTTACCATTATTTTTTACTCCTGTTTGCCTACTCTTTGTTTTACTTTAGGATTTGTGTGACGAGCCATCAAAGCACTATTGGCTATGCAATTCAGAACTGAAACCTGAAACTGAAACATCAAAAGAAAGCTTTCTTGTCTGTATTTCTAATGGCTCTGAAATGTATCATGATTATTCAAACAGAAGTGATGGTTATGGATTTATTACCTTTTCTTGTTTGTCTCCATTTGGGGGTATCTAAGAACCTTGTTTTGAAATATCAGCTGGAACAAGCTAGATTCCACATTAGGTTGCATACTTACTGCTCTAGTTATTATGAGAATGTCTGACTGAAGATACACTGTAAAGCTTCCTTTTGGTAGTTATTGAAATGCCACATGATGAAACAGGCAGGAAAGATAAACCTATTGCAGCATATAATAATGTTCCATCTGCCAACACTGACAGCCTTTGTTATCTGGCCTTTTCCTCCTACAAGGGTTTCTCAATAACTTTGATAACATTATTGCTATTCTATCCTAGATACATTTTTCATAAGCAATTATTAACAGCTTTATTTTTAACAGAGTACCATGAGTATCACAGCCTTCTTGCATACATTTCTTGGTGCATTTACATATGTGTGGCTTAATGACTTTGCAAACCATACTGCATTTTATTCTTGAAAGTGTGATTAGAATTTATGCCTTTAATTTCCTAGAACTCTTACTTCCACCTTAATAGGTAACCATCTTATCACTTTAAGTTGTTCATTATAAATTCATATGTGTTAAATTAGTTTTCAAATTGAATTCAGGATTCACCCAATTGATAAGCATAGTAAATTAATGCACAATGAAGCAGGTTGCCAACTACAGTAAGAGCTGTTTACTGAGATTTTTCTGCACAGATCTTTGCACATATAAACAGAGTTAGTTTACCCATTTATCACTTTAACTGCTAAGACACTGTACAGTAAGTGCTATATGTCATTGCTACACAGTGCACACTGGAAGAATTTGCTTGGTTACACAGTTGTGATAGTTTCTTTGTTTTCTCCCTAAAGCAAATGTAACACTCTCTCAAATGCCAGATGGAAAACTAATTATCTCTAAAACAAATACAGCTGTAGCTAAAGCAGTACTACCTTTACAACCAGTATTTCTTAGTCTGGCCTGGAGGAGCATACCTAGATATAAAAGCCAAGCATAATATTTCCATGTCTAGTTTGTCATCTGAGACTGCAAATAAGAAAGTTTATTGTGAGAAGGGCATGAGAAAGTTATTCCTAGTTAGTTTAAAGTGAAAGGCTGAGGTTCAAATGTCATGTCCATGGCCAAGAATTATAGTTCTCAGCATAGCTCTTATTTTAGCCTGTATTTGACTTAGAATTTAGAGATTTAAAGTTCCTATCTTTCCTTGGGAGAATGGTGGAATCTACTAAAGACTAAGTGACTTTTGGCTGAATTTTGCAACTTCACTAGATATTTTAAATACATAAATTCCAAAAGTATGTTTTTAGTTAACAAACTTTGATTAGCACCTTCTATGTACCAACCATTATTCTAAGTACTAGGGCCTCAGTAGTAAACAAAAGAAAAAGCAAATCTCTGCTTTCCTAGAGTTTGCATTGCAAAGAAAATGGGCAGTATAAAAACAAGTAAAATGTAAATACAGTCGATGGCCGTGACTGCTCAGGGAAAAATTAAGCAGGTAAAGGGATACTGAGTATTAAGGAGTAGAGGCTGCAATTTTCTTTTTTTCCTTTCTTTTTTTAAAGATTTTATTTATTTGACAGAGAGAGACAGAGATAGATCACAAGTAGGCAGAGAGGCAGGCAGAGAGAGAGAGGGAAGCAGGCTCTCCACTGAGCAGAGAGCCTGGATCCCAGAACTCTGAGACCATGACCTGAGCTGAAGGCAGAGGCTTAACCCACTGAGCCAGCCAGGTACCGCAAGGCTGCAATTTGTAAAAGGAATGCACAGAAGGTTTCATTGAAAAAGTAGAATATACATAAAGACCTGAAGGAAGAAAGTGAGTTGAGGGATTTATAGAAGGAGGGAATATCAAATTAAATGCCCTTGGGGTGAAAGAATCCTTGCCATGCTGCAGAAAAAGAAGAGAGGGTAATGATTATGAAAAAAAAAAATATGAAGACAATATGAAGAACAAGATACGAATGTGGAGAGTTAACAAAGAAACAATGTTGGGCATTATCAGCCACTAAGCTGATTCTTTCAGTGAGTCAGAAAACCATTAGAGGATTTTGCCAACAGGTTTAACATGATTTGACTTACGTTTTAGAAGAATCTGGCTCTGGTCTGAGATTAAATTTATAAAGGTTGAAGCAGCAAGACAAGTAAAGAGTGTGTTTTTTATCATCCAGATGAGAGATGATGATGATAGCTTACATCAGGGTGGTGGCCACGGTGGCTGTGAGCAGTGGCTAAATCCTGAATTAATTTGAATGTACTTTTTTCATTGGATTTGCAAATAAATGTGTTACTGATAAAAAGAAATAAACCAAGAGGGATGCAGGGAGAGAGAGAATTGTTGGAGCTACAGTCTTGAGCAGATGAGAGTAGACAGAATCTAATGCACAAAGGCTTGGCCTCAGAGAGGAGATAGAGCCATGTATATAGCCATGAGCTAAAGGGAAAGTATGTGTCAAAATGCTGCTTGGTCCTGCTGGTCTATGTAATAAATTCCTATTGCTGCTTCCTTTCTCAGAGAAATAGAAAACATAGTCAACAGGGATGAGTGAAGATAGGAAAGAGGTGTTAGGAATTTGAGAAGTGGCAAGCAGATAAGGGAACATAGCAGAAAGGTTGTGCCAGATACATATTAAATGGTTTCTGGGCAGCATTGGAAGTTTACTCTCATTTAACTTTAGTTAAATGACTAACTTAAGTTAAATAATTTTTAATGTAACTATTAAACAGTTATATTAATAAAACTATTAATATTAATATTTTATTTAGTTATATTAATAAAACTATCAATAAATAACTATTTAACCTAAGTTAAATAACCTTAAAAATCATGTAGTTAATCATTCTTCTCCAGCCACATTGAGCTATGCACTTGCAGCATACAGTAGGTTTATAGCTGGATTTAACCTGGGTTGTGTTGTAGCAAAAAATCAGGGCCCCTTTCCCCAAAGGAAGAAAAAAAAAAAAAATAGTGTCAAAGCTTACAACCTAAGGATCAGATCTAGATCATGCTGGGTTAGTTTCCAATGCCTCTTAAAAATCAGAACCTGCCTTCTGTTAAAACTACATTTTCTAGTCATTTCTCAGATTTCAGCATAGTTTAAGACATATATTTAAGTTTTTTAAAAAAGGGTTTATTATATCACATTCAACAAAATAATTTCTCTTACACAAATATAGTTTATGACTTCACTTCAGCACAACAATATTCTCAGAGTTTAAATATGTAATATTTATAACATCATTTTTTTTAAACTTATCATTAGAAATTCCTGTTGTATACTTAGTATTTTACTACTTAAAGTTAGTAAATTTACTACATGGTATGTCAGTAGGAAATATTATCTTAAGATATAAATTTATAATGTTCTGTGTGTTGTGATTTCACTTAGTAAAAAATCATTTAGAATAATGATGTTTATCTCCCAGGGGAAAAAAATACTGATATGATATACATGTATCATGTATTATATTCATATAAATACAAATATTTAAAATCATGTTTCCCTGCAATTATTTTGGAGATCATCTCACTAACCACTAACACCCTTCTAGCTCATCTGCATTGTCAAACTTGGCATTCAACTTCAAACTTCCTAAACTAACAAACTGAAAAAAGGCCAACTATGTTTTATTAAGAAAGAAGGAAGTGGGGGCACCTGGGTGGCTCAGCTGGTTAAGCCTCCAACTCTTGGTTTTGGCTCACAGCATGATCCCATGGGTCATGAGATAGAGCCCCAAGCTGGACTCTGCAGTTGGCTGTGAATCAGCCTGAAAAATGCTCTCCTTCTGCCTCTCCCCCATCTCATGAGCCCACCTGTTCTCTTCCTCAAATAAATAAATCTATCTTAAGAAAGGAAGGAAGGAAGGAAGGATCGATTTCAATTACTTATCTATTTCCTACCTCTAATCTTGGGCAAGATACTCTCAAAATACATGTACTCTTTGTTTAGGAAATACACCAGTTAGGACAAATACAATGTTAACAGTTTTCTAGAACATGATTCAGAATGGGTTATGCAGTGTGCTTTGAAGTCTGACAATACAAAATAACCCCAGGTAAGAAAGTAATGACCAGATTCTGCAGAACTTGTACATAATTTTTAAATATTTGGATCACCTTCTGGCTACTGGAAACCACAGAATGCTTGAAACAGGTAATATGATCAGATTTGCAATTTCAAAAATTAGTCTGCATGTTACATGACAAAAAGACTGAAGGGAAGTGTGTCTTAATATAGGAAGTTGGGTAATAGGCTACTGATCCATATGGAAAAATAGTGATGCCATTTTAAAATAAGGTTGTGTGTGGAGATTCCTCAAGAAATTAAAAATAGAGCTTCCCTATGACCCTGCCATTGCACTACTGGGTATTTACCCCAAAGATACAGATGTAGTGAAAAGAAGGGCCATCTGTACCCCAATGTTTATAGCAGCAATGGCCACAGTCACCAAACTGTGGAAAGAACCAAGATGCCCTTCAACGGACGAATGGATAAGGAAGATGTGGTCCATATACACTATGGAGAATTATGCCTCCATCAGAAAGGATGAATACCCAACTTTTGTAGCAACATGGACGGGACTGGAAGAGATTATGCTGAGTGAAATAAGTCAAGCAGAGAGAGTCAAGTATCATATGGTTTCACTTATTTGTGGTGCATAACAAATAGCATGGAGGACAAGGGGAGTTAGAGAGGAGAAGGGAGTTGGGGGAAATTGGAAGGGGAGGTGAACCGTGGGAGACTATGGACTCTGAAAAACAATCTGAGGGGTTTGAAGGGGTCGAGGGTGGGAGGTCAGGGTACCAGGTTGTGGGTATTAGAGAAGGCACGGATTGCATGGAGCACTGGGTGTGGTGCAAAAACAATGAATACTGTTATGCGGAAAAGAAATTAATTAATTTAAAAAAATAAAATAAGGTTCTGTCAGAGAAAATGTGAAGTGAATGAATTAGAAGTAAAACTGTCAGAAATTGAAAATGGAGAGTGCTGAGAACAGAAGGTATGAAAGGTGACTTTTTACTCTTTGCCTTGAATGGTGGTTGCATTCACGGGATTGGAAGACACAAGTAAAAATTTTTATTTGGAAAGAAATGTGAATTTTTTCTGGGAACTTATTGATTACAAGGTGTTTTTCAGTCATCCTATTCAAAATATTACCTGAGAAGCTCATTTAAAGGCCTGTATATCAAGGAAGAAATCAGGCTGAAAATACAAACATGAAAATCTTCTTCATATTGCAATATATGACATCATGTGCACTGGGAAAAGTATTTCCCAATGGAAATTTAAGGAGAAAATATAGAGTAAAAAGGCAAAAACAAAAACAAAAACAAAAAACAAGGCTTAGGCAACAATTTATACAAAAATTAAAGGAAGTTGATGCTGAAAGGAGATGGGAGTGAACAAAGGGCAGGAGGGCCATGTCATGGACAAGAAGGCAGAAGAGTGGTAAACACAATAAGTGAGTGACAATGTGGAACAGTTTTCAGAGACCAGGTAGACTTGAGAATAATAACGGTCAAGTTAACTTTTATAGAAGACATTCTGTTTCCAGCAATAATTAAATAGAGAAATAGGAGGGGACATGTAATTAGAATGGCTTGAAGACCAACAGGGAGACGAGTAAATAAAACCGGTTAATATAGCTATATATTTTGAAGTAGTTTACTCAGACATTCACAACCCCACTAAGAGAACCTGAAAGGCTCCAAGAGGTTTTCTTCTCTCCCAGGGTTATACCCTAGTTACTAAACATGGCAGATGGCCCCCTGGGCAGGAAGAAAGGAAAAACAAAAACAAAAACAAACCTCACAGAGGAAACAGAAGGCTACAAATTCTCCCAGGTCATCCTGTTAATGACCAGGACATGATTTAGCTGGAGGCTGACATTTCTAGACTTGATAAGAGCAGTATTGGTGGTTCCCCCTAAAGTAAATTGGTCTAAAGTTGAATTGCACATTCAAAGAATTAGAGCATTAAAAGCTTTTATTGAATGCTTTTACAAATTTTTCCAAGTCATACTTCACTAAAACCAGAAGCTCCTGAGCACATCAAGTACCTGAAAATTTTCCCATATAAATTAACGGTAGTTGTTTCTTTGCTTTATGACCTTTTGGCTTACAAAAGTTTTCATAGGAGCTCTACTTTCAGAGATTGGGGTAAAATTGTATACGTACTATGTGCTAGGAAAACACTGGGAATGATGATTCCTAAGATTTTCAATGATTACTGGGAACCTCAAATCAAATGCAAAAATTATTTTCATTTATTTTTCTGTAAAACTATGTAGTAATAGTTAAAAATAAGAGTCTGAATAGAAATGGCTTCATATTGATGCTTGCAGTCTGCTGATTCTATGAATTTAATGCCAGTATAATTTTTGACAATGTTTTCCTTCATAACTCTATGCTTACTATCTTCAACACAGTAAAAATCGTTCAAATGAAAATATTTTGAACAAGTAGCCACTAGCCTCATAGGTAGTTACTAGCCTCATGTGGCTACTTATATTTAAATTGATTTAAAATAATAAAATTTAAAAATTAGTTCCTCAATCACAATATAGATCTGCCTTCACTTACCACAGAGTTATATTCCAAAAAACCCATCAAAAGTTGAAAATGCACTTAATACATTAGAGCTTAGCTTGGCCTACCTTAAACACGCAACAAACTTACATTACCTTCAGTTGGGCAAAATCATCTAACACAAAGCCTATTTTATAATAAAGTGTTGAATAGCTCATATGATTTACTGAATATTGTATGAAGAATGAAAACTAGGATGGTTATGTGGGTACAGAATGGTTGTAAGCATATTGGTTGTTAACCTCATGATCCTGTGGCTGACTGGAAAGTGTGGCTCTCTGAGGCTGCCCAGAATCACACTGCATATGGCTGGCCTAGGAAAAGATCAAAATTCAAAAGATCAAAATTCAAAATTCAAGATCAAAGATCAAAATTCAAAATCCAAAAGATCAGTATGCAGTCTCTACTGAATACTGCTTTTGCACCATTGTAAAGTTAAAAAAATCCTAAATCAAACCATCATAAATTGGGAACTGTCCATGGTCATATTACAGGGGCTTAATAAGCACATGTGACTAGTGTCTATCATACTAGAAAGCACAAATGAATGGCATTTTCATCATTGGTAAAAGTTCTATTGGACAGTATAAATATTGACTAACCTTAATTTTCATATATTTGTTTTTGACAAATGCTATGCTAAATTACACACCACAGTTTCCCAGATTATAGTTTAACCACAGATTTTACAAATGGTAAATTTCGAAAGCTTTTTGTCATACAGTCTCTTTGTGCCTAGAAATACTGTATGGTTTAGGATGATGAGGAGAGAAGATATACTACAGGCTTTGAGAGTTTGGGCTGTAATTTTCCCATCTCAAAAATACATATCATCCATTAAATTATGTTTAATGAGAAACTCTGTGGTAACAAGTGATCCTCCCAAAATATGACAACAATAAACTTATTTTTCATATAATGTCCAATAATATCAGTATATTGTCTCTTACTTTGGGAAATACTTATTTAACAAAACCCTGAAGACTTACATAATGAGATATAAAGATACAGAATAGCAGCAGATCCAGTGTTTAGATTGGCTTCTCATGCAGAGCTATGCAGAGTATATTAAGAGACAGGATCAATCAATCTGGTAGGCAATTTCTTGGCATTCTTTGGCTTTCCAGTGCCTTGGAATTTCCCATTGCACCAGAAATGGTATCAGTCATAACATGCATATTGTGTAGTTTGCTTATTATTTGGTTCTGAGATTAGACAGATATTTTACTTTAATGATGTGGTTATTTCACACATTATGAATCACAATGTTATTTCACATTGTGAATCACACAAATTCACTTATTCACACAAGTGAAATTCACTTATTTAACACAAGTAAAGATGCACTTAATCTGCCAGCCTCCAGAAACATAGGCTCAAGACCTATATCAAAGCAACTTAAAATCACAATCAATAAAATGTAAATGATTTCTAGGGTCTTTCATGTAATGTTTAAGAGTGATTTTCCCCCCCAAAAAAATTTCTCCTTGTGTAACAAAATGGTCAGATCTTTCTCCCAAAATTCTAACTAAAAACAAAATAAAACAAAAAAACCTAGAAATGTCTAGAAATGTCTAAACAAATTTTCATAAAATTCAGTGAAATAAAGGATGATATGTAGAGAACACATTCATAGGAGTGCATATTTGAGACACTGTTTCAGTTGATTTTGCCAAAATTTAGTTCATACAGGCCATCTGTAATTAACAGAATTTTTAAAAATAAGCAAATATTTCTTGGAATGAGTAATGCAGTCAATCAACAAAACTGTTTAAATCCATTGCCAATAGTAAAATTACATTTTTCACTTTCTTTTACTAGTTTGAAGATTATTTTGGAGTTAAAAGATACAACATACTTGTAATATATTGGCAATATTACAGCTTTGGAATCACCTCCTATCTGTTTCTTCTTTGTATTTAAGATTTTTTATTTGCAGAACTGAACTAGAACAGAGACATCATTTTGAACTTGGTTTAAAAAAAAAAAAAAAAGCAAAAAGCCAACTTAGCCTCAGTGTCCCGGAACCATGAACACAAAAGGAAAGGCAGGCAGTATGTTTGCTCAGATATACAGTTACCTTAATATTTCTAATAAAATAAGTGCATAGGTCAAAGGAATTTTTTTCTCTACTTCATGTAAGTAGGTGTCTTCCCCTGCCCCCCTTTGTATGTCCCTCCACTGAATGGGAAATCTGTCTGGGAAATTGCCTCTATAATGTTCTTGCAAGTTCTTTTCCTAATGATTCTAGGGAGTTTGCCAAGCTATTACAATTTTGCTTGTAACTGCACTAAAACTGTTAATTAATTTTGAATGATATATTAAGGATATTGACTCTCTCTCCTCCATTTACTCCTGTTTTATTTTATGTTCATTATTATATCCAATTATAGATTGAAATGATTTGATTTCTGACAAAGAAGTAAGCAAAGTGGAGGAAATTTTCCATGGCCAATCTGATTTCTGATTTGTCAGTACTCCTGAAGTGATAGCCATGTAAGGTTCACCTTTATGACAAGGAACTTTTGGTTTTGTGCACAGCATTAGAGGAAGAGGATAGGTCAGATTTAATTGCTCACCCCAGTTTAACTAGAGGTCTCTATCTTGTTGCCATAGATTGCAAAACTGGCCACAAAGCTGCCTCCTCTATGTACCCATATTAGAAAGCTGATTTTCTTCTCATCAAAAAGGTGGAGTCTTTTCCCATACTTTTTTAGGTTAGCTTCATGCTTTCCTTTGGCCAATGGTGTAGCAACAAACATGACAAAAGCAGAACCTTGAAAAATGTGTGTACATACAGGCTTGTCTTCCCTCGCTGCTTTTGAAATGTTGCCACCATGTACGTATATGCACACATACATGTATACACACAATATATATGCACAAGCCTGGGTCACCCTCCTGGAGGATGAGGGACAACATGGAGAGAGGCCCTATTCTGTAACTACCCAAGCCAAATCCTTCAAAAACTAGCAACAACTGATTGCAGATTCATGAGTCAATGGGCTTAGGCTACAAGCACAGCATATGTCACCCCAAATTACTAGTCTGTAAACAGTAAGCTAAATGCATGGTTTGGTGATGTTATACTTCCTGTTTTAACTGATACTTATGTGCTTTCTGGTTATAACAGGTAGATTCTGATTCCCTTAAAGCCACTAATTATACCATAGCATATCTTATTTCAGAATGATGGAAACTCAGAACAAACAGATAGAAACAGTGTAGTTTCCTTTCTTGTTATGCCTAAACTCTGTCCCTCTCTTCACTTTTTTAAAATTTTTTAAATTTATTTTCAGGATAACAGTATTCATTGTTTTTGCACCACACCCAGTGCTCCATGCAATCCGTGCCCTCTCTAATACCCACCACCTGGTTCCCCCAACCTACCACCCCATGCCACTTCAAACCCCTCAGATTGTTTTTCAGAGTCCATAGTCTCTCATGGTTCACCTCCCCTTCCAATTTCCCCCAACTCCCTTCTCCTCTCTAACTCCCCTTGTCCTCCATGCTATTTGTTATGCTCCACAAATAAGTGAAACCATATGATACTTGACTCTCTCTGCTTGACTTATTTCACTCAGCATAATCTCTTCCAGTCCCGTCCATGTTGCTACAAAAGTTGGGTATTCATCCTTTCTGATGGAGGCATAATACTCCATAGTGTATATGGACCACATCTTCCTTATCCATTCGTCCACTGAAGGGCATCTTGGTTCTTTCCACAGTTTGGTGACCATGGCCATTGCTGCTATAAACATTGGAGTACAGATGGCCCTTCTTTTCACTACATCTGTATCTTTGGGGTAAATACCCAGGACTGCAATGGCAGAGTCATAGGGAAGCTCTATTTTTAATTTCTTGAGGAATCTCCACACTGTTTTCCAAAGTGGCTGCACCAACTTGCATTCCCACCAAGAGTGTAAGAAGGTTCCACTTTCTCCACATCCTCTCCAACACATGTTGTTTCTTGTCTTGCTAATTTTGGCCATTCTAACTGGTGTAAGGTGGTATCTCAATGTGGTTTTAATTTGAATCTCCCTGAGGGCTAGTGATGATGAACATTTTTTCATGTGTCTGATAGCCATTTGTATGTCTTCAATGGAGAAGTATCTGTTCATATCTTCTGCCCATTTTTTAATATGATAGTCTGTTTCATGTGTTCTGATGATTGTACTTCCTTGGTGTTAGTTGTGATCTCTTCCTTTTCATTCATAATTTTATTAATTTGGGCTTTCTCTCTTTTCTTTTGGATTAGTGTGGCCAATGGTTTGTCGATCTTATTGACTCTTTCAAAAAACAAGCTTCTAGTTTCATTGATATGTTCTACTGTATCTCTGGTTTTTACCTCATTGATCTCAGCTCTAATCTTGATTATTTCCCTTTTTATGTGTGGACTTGGTTTGATTAGTTGTTGATTCTCCAGTTCTTTAAGGTGTAGAGATAGCTGGTGTATTGTCGATTTTTCAATTTTTTTTGAGGGAGGCTTGGATGGCTATGTATTTCCCCCTTAGGACCGCCTTTGCTGTATTCCATAGGTTTTGGACCGAAGTGTCTTCATTCTCATTGGTTTCCATGAACTGTTTAAGTTCTTCTTTGATCTCCTGGTTCATCCAAGCATTTTTAAGCAAGGTGGTCTTTAGCTTCCAGGTGTTTGAGTTCCTTCCGAACTTTTCCTTGTGATTGAGCTCCAGTTTCAATGCACTGTGATCTGAGAATATGCAGGGAATAATCTCAGTCTTTTGGTATTGGTTGAGTCCTGATTTGTGACCCAGTATGTGGTCTATTATGGAGAAGGTTCCACGTGCACTTGAGAAGAATGAGTATTCTGTTGTTTTAGGGTGGAATGTTCTGTATATATCTATGAGGTCCATCTGGTCCAATGTGTCATTCAATGCTCTTGTTTCTTTATTGATTTTCTGCTTCAATGATCTATTTCTGAGAGAGGCATGTTAAGATCTCCTACTATTAATGTATTCATATCAATATGACTCTTTATCTTGATTAACAGTTTTCTTATGTAATTGGCTGCTCCCATATTGGGGGCATAGATATTTATAATTGTTAGATCATCTTGGTGGATAGTCCCTTTAAGGATTATGTAGTGTCCTTCTGTATCTCTGACTACAATCTTTAGTTTAAAATCTAATTTATCTGATATGAGAATCGCTATCCCGGCCTTCTTTTGAGGCCCATTGGCATGAAAGATGCCTCTCCATCCCTTCACTTTCAGTCTGGGTGTATCTTTAGGTTCAAAATGGGTCTCTTGTAGACAACATATGGATGGGTCCTGTCATTTTATCCAATCTGCAACCCTGTGCCATTTTATGGGCACATTTAGGCCATTCACATTGAGTGATTATTGATAGATACGTTTTTATTGACATCGTGTTACCTTTGAAGTCTTTCTTTCTGTAGATTGTCTCTATATTTCTGTTCAATGCTTTTCTTAGGATTTTTCCCTCTTTTATAGAACCCCCCCTTAATATTTCCTGCAGTGTCAGCCTGGTGGTTGCATAGTCTTTTAAGCCTTGCCGGTCTTAGACTCTTTATTTCTCCATCCATTTTGAATGTTAGTCTTGCTGGATAAAGTATTCTTCACTGCATGTTCTTCTCATTTAGTGCCCTGAATATATCTTTTTTTTTTTCTTCCAATTTATTTATTTTCAGAAAAACAGTATTCATTATTTTTTCACCACACCCAGTGCTCCATGCAAGCCGTGCCCTCTATAATACCCACCACCTGGTACCCCAACCTCCCACCCCCCCGCCACTTCAAACCCCTCAGATTGTTTTTCAGAGTCCATAGTCTCTCATGGTTCATCTCCCCTTCCAATTTACCCAAAAGCACATACCCTCCCCAATGTCCATAACCCTACCCCCCTTCTCCCAACCCCCCTCCCCCCAGCAACCCACAGTTTGTTTCGTGAGATTAAGAGTCACTTATGGTTTGTCTCCCTCCCTATCCCATCTTGTTTCATGGATTCTTCTCCTACCCACTTAAGCCCCCATGTTGCATCACCACTCCCTCATATCAGGGAGATCATATGAGAGTTGTCTTTCTCCGCTTGACTTATTTCGCTAAGCATGATACGCTCCAGTTCCATCCATGTTGTCGCAAATGGCAAGATTTCGTTTCTTTTGATGGCTGCATAGTATTCCATTGTGTATATATACCACATCTTCTTGATCCATTCATCTGTTGATGGACATCTAGGTTCTTTCCATAGTTTGGCTATTGTGGACATTGCTGCTATAAACATTCGGGTGCACGTGCCAAGACAACTGACAGAATGGGAGAAGATATTTGCAAACGACATATCAGATAAAGGACTAGTGTCCAAAATCTATAAAGAACTTAACAAACTCAACACCCAAAGAACAAATAATCCAATCAAGAAATGGGCAGAGGACATGAACAGACATTTCTGCAAAGAAGACATCCAGATGGCCAACAGACACATGAAAAAGTGCTCCATATCACTTGGCATCAGGGAAATACAAATCAAAACCACAATGAGATATCACCTCACAGCAGTCGGAATGGCTAAAATCAATAAGTTAGAAAATGACAGATGCTGGCGAGGATGCGGAGAAAGGGGAACCCTTCCACACTGTTGGTGGGAATGCAAGCTGGTGCAACCACTCTGGAAAACAGCATGGAGGTTCCTCAAAATGTTGAAAATAGAACTGCCCTATGACCCAGAAATTGCACTACTGGGTATTTACCCTAAAGATACAAACGTAGTGATCTTTACTTTTGAATATAATATGCATGAGTCCAACTTTTTTTTTTTTAAAGATTTATTTATTTATTTGACAGACAAAGATCACAAGTAGGCAGAGAGGCAGGCGGAGAGAGAAGGAAGCAGGCTGCCCGCTGAGCAGAGAGCCTGATGCTAGGCTGGATCCCAGGACCCTGGGATCATGACCCAAGCTGAAGGCAGAGGCTTTAACCCACTGAGCCACCCAGGCGCCCCACGTGTCCAACTATTTTTAAACAAAATTCAGATGCCTGATATCTAGAATCATACATCCACCTCTTTTTTTTCCTCATTTGATCAGCCATTAATAATCTGGTTTTCTCATTCTCATTCACTACATGCTGTGTTTCTTACAGTGACCAGGTTTCCATCCTACCTCCAACCCTCAATATTGCCAAAACATACAGGCAAATTATCCATAATTCTATGGACAGAATATTCATCCTACTTCAAAAACATAATGCAAACATGGAAAACTGAAGAGTAAACAGAAATTCTCTTTAAACGTTTTGATATTTAGTGGCACCTGGGTGGCTCAGCCATTGAGCGTCTGCCTTTGGCTTAAGTAATGAACCCAGGGTCCTGAGATCAAGCCCCTCATCAGGCTCCCTGCTCAGTGAGTAGTCGTCCCTCTCCCCCTGCTCATGTTCTCTCTCTGTCAAATAAATAAATAAATAAATAAAATCTTTAAAGTAAAATAAAATTTAAAAATTTACATTTATATATCCTCATACAGGAAGTGATAGGGAATGTAAGGAACAGGAGGTTTAAAAAGGAATTACATAGGCCATGAACTATTAGGTAATGTGCAAGAATCCTTAAGATGTAAGGCAAGAAAAACTAGAGCCAGGTGGCCATAGTTATTAGGAATCTAAATTTATCTTTTAATATTTTTCTCAGAATATTCCTTTAGTAAGAAAAAACTTGGACTTCATGTTGATTACAGATACAGGGAGCAAATGTTTACATAAGTACACATATGTACATGTATGTATGTACATATATATATGTATATATACATATGCATATGTGTATATATATGTATATACATATATCCATAGTTTTGCTCAAATAGCATAATAACACTTATAAAAATGAGATGATATGATGGAGTATCTCTATGGGAGATGAAGAAATAATAAGGTCCTGGGTTAATGTTAAAAAATGGATTATTATGAATTATTTTAACAAGTTGACTTTTGGTTTTACCAATTTGTTATGTTAAAAAAGTTTTGGTTACACCACATTTTACTTAAAATTAACTGGAGAAAAATAAGGAATTACTATATTAGAAAGACACAAGAGAACTGAGAGACAGGTTTTAGAAAGTTTTTCTAGGACCTAAAATATCACAAGTATATGGAGCAGCTACTTGCAGATCAATATATCTTAACTTCTTGTCTACTTCCTCTTTCTCCTTTTGCTTTCTTCATTCATCTCCCCATTTTTCTTAGTTTTAGTAAAAGTTCATCCTAATTTAACCATTTCAGATAGGCAACCCTGATTATTTTAAATTCATTTTAGACTCTGACATATTTTAATATACCTAAATCATAGATTATATATATCTTGTTTTGTAAAACATTCCCTAGAACAGTATACATATATAGTTTTTAATATTTCAATTTTAACATATAAAAATATGATTTCAAGGAGTCTACCCTTGTTAGCATTGTGTAATTAAATAGGCATACTATTTAGGAAAACATTCCAAGCAATATCTCTTTCATACCTAAGTGATGGCAGTCATAGTCTTACCTAAGTTATTCTACCTTCTTTGGGTCGAAAGATAAGCAAAAATATGTTGGTTGAAAAGCCTTAGAATATTTCAATAGTTAGGGATATCTGGGGAAACAAAAACGTATTTTTCTTCGAGCTAAACCCAGAAAGGGAAATTTTTACAAATATTTGTAATATTTTTTAATTTCCTGTCTGATGTACTTTCTCTGTTCTGCTTTCTAATTCTCTTCACCTGTAACTTCCATCACAATTCCATAATAATGGTTGAATTAGAGGTTTCTAACTTTTCATTTCTGCAATCCTTTGTGTCCAAGGGTCAGTAGAAGCTGGATCATGGAAGGCCTGGAATTTAGATTATTATATTAAAATAATGGAAAGATAAAGATAACAAGACATTTTAAGCAGGAAAATACTATGATCAGACTTCTGTTTCAAAATGGATTTTATCTATCACTGATGACATTAATGATAAGAGATGATTATATAATAGTTTTGTAAATAATAAATTTAGTGTGCTGTTAGTAGTAACTGAGGCAGAAACTGATAGCATGGAAAAGTCCCATAACATTCTCAATGAAATTCCATGCATATTATATTCTTTTTTTAAAAAGATTTTATTTATTTATTTGACAGACAGAGATCACAAGTAGGCAGAAAGGCAGGCAGAGAGCGAGAGGAGGAAGCAGGCTCCCTGCTGAGCAGAAAGCCCGTTGTGACCTGAGAAGAAGGCAGAGGCTTTAACCTGCTGAGCCACCAGGCACCCCGTGTATATTATATTCTTAAATAGTAAGTGAGGCAACAAGTTAAAGCTCTCAAGGAAATAAGTATTTCAGAGGCAAAAATAAATATTATATGGAGAGTGAACTTCCCTAAAACTTTTGATATTTTTCATTATTTCTTGTACATTACATTAGAAATAGCCCATAATCATGTATTCATATAAACATAGATATGATACATACAAAAAATTCTTCTGTGTACATTCCTAAAGCTACTGATACAGTAAAATAACAGATTCAAAAAATTCTGCAGATTGGACTGACTCCAGTTATAACAAACAGTGCCTAAGACTTGGTAATGGTAATGGTAAGTGTGGAGAGAAAAGATGCATGTATAATAAGGAAGTAGTCACTGCCCATACATACCTCTAAAATAAATATAAAACATTTTATGTTCCATTAAGTGAATTAGAGATTATAACTGGAAATGTTCCAAATATTCAATTTTATGTGAGAATTCATTTAAAGGTATTATCCATGTCAAAATTTAGAAGGATTTCTTTTCTCCTGGGAGAACGTCAAAATACCTTTCTTCTAAAACTAATTTCACTTGCTATATAGCATTTTAATTCTAATAAACAGTGGCTATTGTAAGAATTCCATTGATTTTTCATACCAAAACAAAAAAAAATGCAGAATTCTAATGAACACTAAAAAAAACCATTTTTCACTTATTTTCTCAAAGTTATTATTATTATTATTATTATTATTATGTAAAGTAGTACATAAAAGTTCAAGCATGTATTCAATATATAGTTGATCCTTGAACAACACAGCTTTGAACTGTGAAGTCTCAATTATATCCAGATTTTTCACAGTACTATAAAAGTACTCTGAAAACTATAAAACACTGCTGAAAGAAATTGAAGATGACACAAACAAATGAGAGATATCCCATGCTCATGGACTGGAAGAATTAACAGTGTTAGTGTTAAATGTCCATACTACCCAAAGCAATCTACAGATTCAATGCAATCCTTATCAAAATACCAACAGCATTTTTCACAAAACTAGAACAAATAATCCCAAAATCTCTATGGAACCACAAAAAAGACCATGCATATAGCCAAAGCAATCCTGAGAAAAAGACCAAACTGGAGGTACCACAGTTCCAGATTTCAAGATATAATATATGAAGCTGTAGCAATCAAAACAGTATGGTACTAGCACCACAGTAGACAAAGAAATCAATGGACTAGAACAGAGAGCCCAGAAATACACCCAGGCTTAAATGGTCAATTAATTTATGACAAAGAGGGCCAGAATATACAATGGGGATAAAAGTATCTTCAATAAATGGGGATGGGAAAATTGGACAACTACATGCAAAAGAAACTGGGTCACTTTCTTTTCTTTTTTTTTTTTTTACCTGTATTATGATCTTTATTTATATAGATCAGAGATCCCTAAAATGAATTGTACATATCTCAAGTGACATGCTAGCTGACCACTGATTTTGAGGCATTCAAGAATTCCTATTTGAATTTATTTGTTCATATTCTTTTAATAGTCTTCATTTCTAGTTTTATATACATTATAATGTGCTTAATATATTAAGACAATAAGATTTTTATAATATTAAATAATGAATATATATCCATATATTGCAGACATTCTCCTGAAGAAAATGGTGATGAAAAAGATTCAGAAGCAGTTTTCCTTTTGCTGACATACGTAATATTCTTTATTTCTATGTAACTCTGGTTGTCCGTAGTATGACAGCAGCTTTCCAGGGTCTTCAAGGAAGAATCCTTGTGGACAGCTAAGGTTTATATAGCAGGTTAACCATTCGTGTGTGGAAACTCTCATTTTTTGTGTTTATAGAATTAATTTTTGACAAAACAGGAAAAAATATACAGTGGAAAAAAGACAGTCTCTTCAATAAATGGTGCTGGGAAAACTGGACAGCTATATGTAGAAGAATGAAACTCGACCATTCTCTTACACCGTACACAAAGATCAACTCAAAATGGATAAAAGACCTCAACGTGAGACAGGAATCCATCAGAATCTTAGAGGAGAACATAGGCAGTAATCTCTTTGATATCAGCCACAGCAACTTCTTTCAAGATACGTCTCCAAAGGCAAAGGAAACAAAAGCGAAAATAAACTTCTGGGACTTCATCAAAATCAAAAGCTTCTGCACAGCAAAGGAAACAGTCAAAAAAACAAAGAGGCAACCCACGGAATGGGAGAAGATATTTGCAAATGACAGTACAGACAAAAGGTTGATATCCAGGATCTATAATGAACTCCTCAAACTCAACCCACACGAAACAGACAAACACATCAAAAAATGGGCAGAAGATATGAACAGACACTTCTCCAATCAAGACATACAAATGGCTATCAGACACATGAAAAAATGCTCATCATCATTAGCCCTCAGGGAGATTCAAATTAAAACCACATTGAGATATCACCTTACACCAGTTAGAATGGCCAAAATTAACAAAACGGGAAACAACATGTGTTGGAGAGGATGTGGAGAAAGGGGAACCCTCTTACACTGTTGGTGGGAATGCAAGTTGGTGCAGCCTCTTTGGAGAACAGTGTGGAGATTCCTCAAGAAATTAAAAATAGAGCTTCCCTATGACCCTGCAATTGCACTCCTGAGTATTTACCCCAAAGATACAGATGTCGTGAAAAGAAGGGCCATCTGTACCCCAATGTTTATAGCAGCAATGGCCACAGTCGCCAAACTATGGAAAGAACCAAGATGCCCTTCAACTGGGTCACTTTCTAACATGATACACAAATATAAGTTCAAAATGGATTAAAGATCTGTTAGAGGAAATAAAAATATTAATTTGAAAAAAATACTTGTACTTCAACTTTATTGCAGCATTATTTACATTAGCCAAGATATAAGCAACCTAAGGTAAAGAAGATGAGGTACACACACACACACACACACACACACACACACACAGGAATATTAGGATGCCATAAAGAAGGACGAGATCTTGCCATTTGTCACAACAGGTACAGGCCCAGAGGGTATTACGCTAAGTGAAATAAATCAGACAGAAAGACAAGTATCATGATTTCACTTATATATGCATCTAAAAAATAAATGAATACATAAACAAAAACTGAATCAGAACTATTAAATACAGAGAACAAACTGATGGTTGCCAGAAGGGAAGGGGATGGCGGATGAGAAAAATAGGTGAAGGAGAGAGGGAGATACAGGCTTCCAAGTTGTAGAATGAATACACTACCGGAATAAAAGGCACAGCCTAGGGAATATAGTCAATAGTACTGAAATAGTATTGTATAGTTACATATGGATAGTAGCTATATATTTGTGGTGAGTTTAGTATAATGCATGGAGATATTCAATCACTATGTTGTACTCTTGAAACTAATGTAACATTATGTGTCAACTATACTCAAAAAATTTTAAGAAATTGATATTGGTTTAATGTGTGCATCTATATAGAGTATTATATGAATTATCTACTTTACAGCTTTATAATCCCTAGCACAGTTGAGATAAAAAACTCTTCCATTCCAACAAAGATCTGCCTCTTTCTACACCTCTTTAGTCACATCCATTCCTTGTCTCACACCATCACAACACCTGTAAACACTAATGTGTTTCCAATCTCTATAATTCTGTCTTCTCCAGAATGTTATATAAGCAAACTCATTAGGTATAAGGGCTCCTAAGATTGTCATTTTCACTCAGCATAATGCTTTGAGACCCACCCAAGTTGTAATTCTTTGTTTTGTTTTGACTTTTTTGCTGAAAGTACTGCATATATGGCATGTATATACTACCATGTATTAAACTATTTACACATTATAGTACATTTTTATTACTTCCAGTTTGGGATATTACAAATGAAATTATTATGAATAATTATGTAAAAGTTTTTGTATGAACAGGTTTTCACTTCTCTTAGATAAAAGCCTAGGAATGTCATAACTAGGTCATATGGTATTTCTTCTTCTTCTTCTTCTTTTTTTTTTAAGAAACTGCCAAGCTATTTTCCAGAGTGACTATAACATTTTGCATTGCTACCAGCAGCTTTCCAAAGATCCAATTTTGCTCCATTTTTGTCAGCATTTGGTAACATAATTTTTTACTTCAGCATTCTGATAGATTTATAGTGATATAAGTGTGTATTTCCCTGATGGATACTGATTGCTTATCATCTTTTCGTGTGTTTATTTGCTATCTGTATATCCTCTTCATGTCTTTCACCTATTTTTTTAAATTGCATTTTTATTATTAAATTTTGTAGTTCTTTATACAGTGAGAATAGGATAGAAGCTATTTCTGAGATATGTGGCTTTCAAATATTTTCTCCCAGTCTATAACTTGTTTTTTCATCTTAACAGGGTCTTTTGCAGAGCAAGATTTATAATTTTGATGAAATTCAGTTTATCAATGCATTCTTCACTTTTATGGACTGAGGGTTGAGTGTTAAGTCACTAATTTCCTATGTTTCTTTTCCTAAAATTTTGTGCTTTTACATCTTAAATTGAAATCTATGATACATTTAATTTTTGCATACAGTGTGAGGTACAGGTTGAGGTTACTTACTTATTCATTTTGATGGGGATTACCCAATGGGCACAGCACTATTTGTTAAAAAGGCACTCCCACTCCTCCAGTGAACTGCCTTTTCACTTCTGTCAAGTATCAGTAGATCGCACTTGTGAGGCATTATTTGAGTTATTTTATTTCATTGATTTCTATGTCTTATTATTTTGTCAATACCACATGGTCTTAATTACTATAGCTACCTAAAGTTCTTGTGCTCGCTTCGGCAGCACATATACAATAGCTACCTAAAGTTCTTGAAATCATTTTTCTTTTTTATAATTGCTTTATCTACTTCCTTAATCTTTTAAATACAATTTTAAACAATGTTTTCCATACCTACAGAATCCTCCCTAGGATTTTGATAGGTGTTGGGTTAAGGTTACATATCAATTTCAGTAGAACTGGCAATGTATTAGTTAGCTCAGGCTACCATAACAAAATATTATTGACTGAGTAGCTTAAACAACAGAAATTTATTTTATCACAATTCTGGAGACTAGAAGTCCCGGATGCTGGGGTGTCACCATGGTCAGGTTCCTATGAAGACTCTCTTCCTGTCTCACAGTTGGTTACTTTATTGCTGTGTCCTCACATGAAAAGTTAGGGAGGCAGCTGTCTGGTGTCTCTTCTTGTAAGGGCAATAACTCCATCATGAGCATCCAAACTTAATGACTTCATCTAAACCTAAATACTTCCCAAAGCCCTACTTCCTAATACCATCACATTAGGTGCTAGGGCTTCAATATATTAATTTTAAGAGAGAAAAACTTATACTAGTAATAACATGAAACTCACCCCTGTGTCATATCTCAAACTCTACAATACCTAGCCTCTGTGTCATCTTCTTTCCACCTTATGTAGTCTTATTACATTCATTTCATATATAATGAACAAGGTTTTTAGTTGTACTTAGTGGAAGGAATAGGGAAAATACCTTTCTTTATACACTTCCTCATTTCACAAGCAGAAGCTTTAGTACTACTTTTGACGTTTATAGTATCACTGTAATAATTTTACTATAACACAGAACAAATTAAATCATTTAAAGCAACCTATATGAACTCTAATGTCCTTTTTTCTGTATTCTTATCCCAATAAGTGCACTAATAACCAAGAAAAAAAAAACTTTTCCACAGTAAGAATAATTTTTTATTCCTATGGGTTTTAATTTTTTTAAAAGATTTTATTTATTTATTTGACAGACAGAGATCACAAGCAGGCAGAGAGGCAGGCAGAGAGAGAGGAGGAAGCAGGCTCCCTGCTGAGCAGAGAGCCTGATGTGGGGCTCGATCCCATGACCCTGAGATCACGACCCGAGCCTAAGGCAGCGGCTTAACCCACTGAGCCACCCAGGTGCCCGGGTTTTAATTTTATAACAGTCCCCCCCCAAGTATTTTCCTTGAGGAATGTAATAATATTCTCAAGTATGAAACAAAGAATTTATGAACCAAGAAGGTAGCATATTTATCAAGTGTATCTGACATATCACATATCATTCTGTGATTGAAGACCATTTCAAGAGAAATAATAAGCAAGATTTCATCCCTTGCAGAGCTTAAAATAAATAATATATACACACATACTGAAGAAACAAGTCTTAATAAGCTAAACACACCCATCCATCCATCTACACATACAGATTTACATACATCTAAGACATTTATTTTCTGTCTACTATTATGTGACAGATATTTAAGTAGTGTCTGCCTATAAAGTCATGAAGAAGAATGGCATATGCTTTTCTATCAAAAATTTATAAATTTTGATACAACTTGATACATGTACAATTTAATATGATATAATATGGTATATAATCACAATAGGGCAGTATAAAAATTTTTTGAGTGATATCTTAGTCAGGAACTAAGGGATTTGAAAGTCAGGAAATATTTTTTATAGCTAACATTTATTTAGTACTCGCTTTTCAAAATATTTTGCCTATATTAAGTAATTTGATATTCACAATAGCCCTATGATATAGGTGCTATTATCATCTCCATTTTTACATGGAAAACTAAGACCCATAAACATTTTTTAAACAGTAACTATACCCAAACTGTCAAGAGACCAGACAATATGCTCTATTCCGTTTCTTCTAGAAGTTGAGCCTTGAAACATACATAAGAAAAAGGGTAAGGGACATTTTTCAGATGGAGAAATATAAATCTAAAGGTCAGAAGCAAGATATAGTCATTTTTCCATGAACTTTCAGTATGACTGGCTCTTTATGGACAAATGAATGAAAGGTGATATAAACTATAACATTGACTTTGAAATGTATCCCGAGAACAATGGAAAATCATTGAGAGGTTTTCAACATGAGAGAAATACAATATAACTTACAAATGTTTACATGAACTTGGAAAATCATGGTTAAGGTGAGTGAAGAAAGCAGATTGAACAAATATTTATGGCTGTTTATTTAGCAATGATTGATTAGAAATTATGATTGATGAAAGGAGAAAAAGAATGAATTTTCCCAGAATTCTAGATTGCAAAATTGGCTGAGGTCATTCATTCCAATATAATAAATGGCAAATATTAGGTGGGAAGGGCCATATATGTCTGGTGAGAAATAATTCAAGATGGTATGTTTGGACTTTTAATTGCAGAGAAGAAGTTAAAAGCAGATAGTTAAGTAAACTGTTAGAAATGAGTTATCAGAATTGAATTCCTAGAAGAAAAAATTTAGAGATTTAAACCAGGTCTTGCTTTTTTTAGTTTTCCTATTTCTTTTATTTAAAAATACTTTTTTTTTTTTTTATGTAATCTCTGCACCCAATGTGAGCCTCAAACTCATGACCCTGAGGTCAAGAGTTATATGTTCTTCCAACTGAGCCAGCCAGGCACCCCATTCTTCCATTTTTTTCTTGAAAGCAAACAAAAAACAAAACCTCTCACCCCTTCAAATTGATCTACAGGAGCAAATATTCAGTTTCTCGGAGGTTTCCTCTATAGACACGTTATCTCAGAACACAGCAGGCAATACCTTATTAGTTATTGCACTAGTGTTTATCACAGTATTCTACTTTCCTTTTTCTGAATATTAATAGAAAGCTCACTGACTTCTAACTATCTCAACCCAATAAGCAATTCTTATTTGCTAAGGGATTATTCACAATTAACTCTTTAGTATCAATTTCCACATTACAATTTTGTTGAGTGAGAACAGATATTTACACTTTCTAAACTGAACTAGAAAATTAATGTGCTAGCAGCCTCCTGAGTAGTTCACAAAAGCAAGAGAAATGGTGAATGGCCCATGACTCGTGAAAGATAGGAATTAGAGTAATGCAGGCATCTCAGCACAAGAATTTGAGGGCCATATCTCTAGAATGCAGCTTCATTCTTTACCTTTGCTCACGTGATTTTCACTACCAGGAAAGCTCACCATACTTGTCTTTAAGCCATAATTCAGGTTCTTCCTACTCTAGAAAATCATCCCTGAACTTCTACATATTTTGAGCTAAAATTCATTGTTTGTGTTCTTAGTTCCCTATTTATGTGTCTCACATTAAACTTACACTAATCTCTTCACTACAAACCATATTTACGTCTAATATTTTTGTATAGGTGCTAGAAATAATGTACAATTATTAATTTAATCATGTTTGTTTGTTTTATGAGTAATCCAAACTCTTCCATGCAATGAAAATAACAGAGCAAGGGCAATTAAAAATAAACTCTAAAAACCTTCATGGAGTTTTCTACTCACTTTATACTTCTATGATATGTTTATTCAAGTGTCATGTATTCATTTATCACCAGCTTTTCATCCAGAAGCATGGGTTTCCTAGATTTTGTTTCCTGACTTGGAAAAACACCCTTTTAACGATTGTTTCTCTTTTGTTTTAGTTCTGTAAACTTTAGTTTTAAAGTTTAGTTTTTTAGTTTTTTTAGTTTGTTTTAGTTCTTTTGTTTTAGTTCTGTACTCCAAATTCAGAATAATCTCCTGTTATTGTTCTAATGGTTTTATATGATAGCCTTTCTAATTTGAGCAATTAAACCATTTAGAGTTTGTTTTTGTTGTAAAGTAGGGGTCCAAACTGAAATATTTTCAATGTAGTCTTTAATTTTAAGCTCTATCCACAATATAACCCATGCTATTTATATTGATTTGTGATATACTCTATCATATATCCAAAATTTATTTGTTATTACAATGTCTTCTGTTCTATATCTTACTATTTCAAGGAGATTTTACATCTACATTCTTTAGTTTTTTTGAGGTCTCTTTGCCTATCACTAGATTTTCCCTCACATATATTTTAAAATTAATTGTCTAAGTTTCCTTGAAAATTCTGGAGAAATCTCACAGAAAATTGTATAACAGTTTTTTCAAATAATTTGAGTAAAACCATCATCATCACAGTGTCCTGTTGTCATACTCATGAAAATGGTATGTTTCACCATTTATTTATGTTTTGAGTAGTTAACAATGTTTCCATAGATTTCTTGTACACTTTTAGTAGGTTACTCCTTTGATACATACAGTTTCTACTGTAATTGTGAACAGTCTAATCAACGCCATGATTCTTCAAGTGTGTTTCCCAGTATAGAAGTTATTCACTTCTCTAATGTTTTAGTGCCAGAATAAATAAATACAATCAATTTTTCTAAAATAACTTTACATGTGACACTCTTCCTGAAGTCTGTTGTCAAGTCTAATGTCTGCTTGTTAATGGTGTTCAGTTTTCCATTTAAGGGACTATTTTATTTGCAAATATATTTTATTTCCATTCAAGGGACTATTTTCCATTTAAGCACCATCTTATCGTTAAAATTTTTCACTTCATGTATCAATCAATCAATTAATTTTAAAGATGTATTTATTTTAGAGAGAGAGCAAGAGAGAGCAGGTGGAAGAGCAGAGGGAGGGTTAGGGAGAGAATCTCAAGCAGACTTCCCGCTGAGTGCAGGGCCTGACAGTCAGGACCCTGAGATCATAACATGAACCAAAATCAAGAATTAAACACTTCACCTATTATGCCACCCAGGCGCCCCTCATATATCACTTTTTTTTAATTTTTTTTTCATTTATTTATTTTCAGAATAACAGTATCATTATTTTTTCACCACACCCAGTGCTCCATGCAATCCGTGCCCTCTATAATACCCACCACCTGGTTCCCCCAACCTACCACCCCCCCGCCACTTCAAACCCCTCAGATTGTTTTTCAGAGTCCATAGTCTCTCATGGTTCACCTCCCCTTCCAATTTACCCCAAACCCCTTCTCTCTAACTCCCCATGTCCTCCATGCTATTTGTTATGCTCCACAAATGAGTGAAGCCATATGATACTTGACTCTCTCTGCTTGACTTATTTCACTCAGCATAATCTCTTCCAGTCCCGTCCATGTTGCTACAAAAGTTGGGTATTCGTCCTTTCTGATGGAGGCATAATACTCCATAATGTATATAGACCACATCTTCTTTATCCATTCGTCCATTGAAGGGCATCTTCGTTCTTTCCACAGTTTGGCGACCATGGCCATTGCTGCTATAAACATTGGGGTACAGATGGCCCTTTTCACTACATCTGTATCTTTGGGGTAAATACCCAGGAGTGCAATGGCAGGGTCATAGGGAAGTTCTATTTTTAATTTCTTGAGGAATCTCCACACTGTTCTCCAAAGAGGGTGCACCAACTTGCATTCCCACCAACAGTGTAAGAGGGTTCCCCTTTCTCCACATCCTCTCCAACACATGTTGTTTCCTGTCTTGCTAATTTTGGCCATTCTAACTGGTGTAAGGTGATATCTCAATGTGGTTTTAATTTGAATCTCCCTGATGGCTAGTGATGATGAACATTTATTCATGTGTCTGATAGCATTTGTATGTCTTTATTGGAGAAGTGTCTGTCCATATTTTCTGCCCATTTTTTGATATGATTGTCTGTTTTGTGTGTGTTGAGTTTGAGGAGTTCATTGTAGATCCTGGATATCAACCTTTTGTCTGTACTGTCATTTGCAAATATCTTCTCCCATTCCGTGGGTTGCCTCTTTGCTTTCTTGACTGTTTCCTTTGCTGTACAGAAGCTTTCAATATATCACTTTTTTAAAATGTCTTTGGCTTCTGCCCAAAAAATACAGTGAGCATTCTACATAAATATAGAATGAATCTATATTTTCACCATAAAATTTAAAATGTATCAAACTAATTCAGTAGATAATCTTTACCAATTTTTCATACTTCTAGCTTTGTCAGATTTTATTTCAGTTATAATGAACTATTGAAATTGAACTTTATGTAATGCCTTTTTTGTCTAGTGAGTTTAAAAGATAATGGTCCTCTTGAAGATTATTAAGATTGTGATTTATGAATTCAGATGTGATATTAAGCCTTCTTGCATTGTTGAGATAAATTTGATCATTATGTATTATTTGGGGAGACACCACTGAAATCAGTAAACCAATATTTTATATTAAATTTTCACATTTAAATTAATAACTGAATTAGGCTTATAATTTATGGGTTTTGTGCATTTTTAAATATTTCTGGATTGGTTTTATTAGCTTCAAATAATGAATTGGTCAATGCTCCAATCTTTTAATATATTGTTTTCACACTATTGGGCTTGATGTAGCAATAAAAAGCAGTAAGTTACTTGTGCACATGACATCTTGGATAGATGTTTAAAGCATAGGTTTTTTTAAAAAAGTAAATTATGATAAATTTTATGTAGTTTAAACTTATGTACACCACACATGACTTAGGTTTTTCAATTCAATAATACTTTATGGATATATACTAAATACACCAGAAAATACATTTTAGTTGTTTGAGTACGCAGTGAATCAATGGGTGTGGAGAAGGGAAATTAAGGGGAAAAAATCTAAAACAAAACATTAGATATTAAAAATAAACATTAAATATTTAAAATGTGTTACACAAAAACAGAATATTATTGTGCCATGTACTGAACAGAATAATTTACTCTTACTCTATGCACTTGACATTAAAGCAAAGCAACGATTGACAACTAGAAAAGTCACTTACAGAGAGGCTTTTTGATTTTTGTTTTCAGAAAACAAATTATTTGAAACACATTTCACTGACAAAGGAAATCATCTTTTAAGATGTTTTCCCTTATCAGACAGTTAATGCCTTCTGTCAACTGATCTAAGACTTTAATGTGGAGAAAAAGGACAATTTTCAATAGCCGAAGGTGCTGGATTCACTATAAAATGAAGTTACCAGGTGGATTTCATCTAGTCAAACCAGCACGACATGCAGAACCTCATAAAAACATCTGACTAAATTGCCAAAATTTATCTCAATTGCTGGTTTTCCCAAAACACAAAAATTAAGTTAATATATAAAATACTGATTGGGCATTACTCGGAAAACTGATAGTCTTGCCATTTGTTAATATCTACTTGTAAAACTTATTTCTTTTGGCAATGACATAACAAAAATATAATAACAAAAATAAAAATTTTTATTATTTTCATATTTTGATTTTGTTTTTTAGTTTTATAAATTTTTTATAATTATATTCATCTCTGGTATACCTTCTCTAATGTCATGCTCTACACAAGGAAAATTATTCCAAAAATAGTTAATTAATTAATTAATACCGACATAAAACTTTATTGACTATTTTACAATAGCTACTACAGAGACATTTTTTTCTAAATTTTTCCTAGCCTGCCTTCCTAGCAAAGGATGATTTGGATGATACTAGTGTGAAATCCAACACCCCAGGTAATGATAATAAATATAAGCAACAATTTTTCTATACTTCCATATTGTCAAAGTTCTGTCATTAACTATAAGAGAACTCTAAGTTAATGAATCCTTTACTCTCTTTGGTGTAAACCCACTGGCCTGCCAATACAGTTTATCCAAACTATGAAATGCTCCTATAAAGGATCCTGTCACCTGAATCTTCTTCAAACCTTTGTAATCTTGTTTGTACTCTTTGACCTCACCTAAATAATTGTACTATGCATAAAAATGGTCAATAATGTAGGTCAATCTGTGGGCTCAACAAAAAAAGTATGATCATTCCATCTGGAAATTTAAGGTTTGTATAAAATAGGAGAGAGGTGCATGTTCACCCATACAGTCACATAAATGTGGGCCTGGGGCAGCCACAAGAGGGCCACGCTCAGATGAAACAGACAGTGAATCTGCTGGGAAGAGAGAAGTGAAAACAGAATAAACCTAAGGGAGGAGTAATAGGTCCCAGATAAAGAGACAACTTAGATATGTATCTGAATCCTAGAGTCTTTCCAATTCCCAGGTCATGTCTTTAGCAAGTCCACTATACACCTACCAGGAATACTTAACTGCTGGACACACATGGTTTGACATAAATGTCACTGTGAGAGGATTTTGTTGTTGAATTTTTTTTTTTATTTTGAAGAAATTTTAGATTTACAAAAGTGACACAAAGATAATACAATAGGTTCATGTACCCTGCACCCAACTTTTCCTAAAGTTATCATCTTACACAGTCATGATATATTTGATATATTTGCCAAAAATAAGAATTTAACATCAATCCAATGTTGCAGACTTTTCTGTATTTCGAGAGTTTAGTAACATAACGAACATGTAATGAGTATTATTTAAGGCTTGGAGTTTTGTCTTACTTTCAGAGTTCTCTGAGGAAAGACCATCATCTTCATACTCTCAAAAATAATGCCTCTAGGACAGCTTAAACAGAATCTAATCTAGCATTACATATACTACTGGCCTACAGTAAGTGATCATTAAATATATCTTGAATTAATTTTTCTTATTCTCCACCTCTGTTAGAAATGAATGATGAAAACTTATAATGTAGACACAGAAAACACTTTGAAAATTGTGTTCATTTCCTTGACCAAGGAAGTATAGGGCTTGAATCCACTCTGCAATGCACCAGGCTCTCTTCACAATAAAGCCGTTTTGACATACTGAAGAAAAAGCAGAAAGCTGCTTTATCTCACTCTCTAACACAGTCACCTTAAGCTACAGTGATATAAGTTCTTTTTAGACCAAACTACAGGTTTGTTTATCTGTACTCAAAGGTGCCAATCTACATTACGGATTAACATCCAAAACCTTCAATTCTTCACAACAGATTTGACAAAATATGCCTTAAAGCATGATTTTCGATTTCATTTCTGCTTCCTTAGCTGGAAAATCATAAAGTACTGTGTTTTTTTGGTTACACGTAGTGAAAATAGATTATTATGTTACCTTTCAAACCAGGACACACTGTTAAAGATAAGTGAGAAGTTACTAGGGAGAAAAAATGGAGAGATAGAGAGAAAGAGACAGTGAAAATGCTTGACTCTGAGAGGCAACGTACTAAAAACATTTTCATGAGACAGACTGAATTTAAAGACAGACTGTACTCAAGCTTCTATCCTGCATTTCCCTCTTTTAAATAAGTAGTAGGTTTAGAAAATTGAGCAATCTCGATGTTGCTATTTAGTATTTCTACTACTGTTTTATTTTATATCTGATTCTTCACAGAAAATGTTGTAAAAATTGTAAAACTTTTCTGTAATAACTTTTTTGAAGTTATAAGGAGACTGAATAGAAGCAAGACATGGGTCTATGGCCATACCACCCTGAACGCGCCCGATCTCGTCTGATCTCGGAAGCTAAGCAGGGTCGGGCCTGGTTAGTACTTGGATGGGAGAAGCAAGACATGGTTTCACTGGAGGAACATATACTCTGAGAACTCCACTGCTCTAAGGATATACAGATAGATACTGTTTCTAAGGATACATAGATATCAAGGAAATAGACTTCTAATCCAGGATTTCCCACCACACAGTGAATAAATCATATAAATCTCTAGAGCTTCAGCTTTCTTTACAAAACAGGTGATGATGGTAATGATGATGATAATGTATGTGATAACTCCAATTTATGGGCATACAGGTCTCAGAAATCAAATGAAAATTTGGCAAATCCATTTACTGAAAATTATAAAGTACTATCAGGAGCATTAAAAAATTATTTAAAGATAGATTATATCAAGGGCAGGATTTGAAAAATCAAAAATTAGCATTCAAAAATGTCAAATTATATTTGTTAACCATATAGAAAGGAATTAATCAGACTTTTTACTGGTCAGAAAAAAATATATACCATTGTGAAAACAGTTTGAAGTTCCTCAAAAAATTAAAAATAGAACTGCCATATTCCAGCAATCCAAATTCCACCTCTGGTTATATATACAATTACATTAAGATTATGAAGAGAGGGCGCCTGGGTGGCTCAGTGGGTTAAGCCGCTGCCTTCAGCTCAGGTCATGATCTCAGGGTCCTGGGATCGAGAGTCCCGCATCGGGCTCTCTGCTCAGCAGGGAGCCTGCTTCCTCCTCTCTCTCTGCCTGCCTCTCTGCCTACTTGTGATCTCTCTCTGTCAAATAAATAAATAAAATCTTTAAAAAAAAAAAGATTATGAAGAGATACCTGCACTTCCATGTTCACTGTCATTTTCTCCTGTTTCTCTGTGTCCTAATGTCCTCTTCGTAGAAGGACATCAGTCATACTGGATTTTAGCCCATCTTAATGACCTCATTTTACCACTTTGATGATCCTATTTCGAAATATAGTCACTTTCTGAGATACTGTAGGTTAGGACTTCAACATGAGAATTAGTTTGGGGCATAATTCAGGCCATAACACACATGACCATCAGCTCTCAGGAAAATGCCAGTGAACACCACAAAGCAATAGTACTTCACAGCTATCTGAAGGGATATGCTTCATAAATGGAGTTATAATACCGTGTTTTGGCTAGGGTATGGAAAAATGGATCTACCAGTTCCACTCCTAGGTATGTATCCCAAAAAAAGAAACAAGTATTTTCACAGCAGCACTATCAGTTTTAACCCCAAACTGAAAAGCCCAAATGCTTCCTTACCATAGGATTAATCCTCCTCCAAAAACAAAACAAAAACAAAACAATGTCGTGTATTCATACAACGCTATATGCAGTGAGAATAAACACAGTGTGAAAACTATATGCAGTAATATAAACAGGTGTCTTAAAAATAGTAGCCACAAAAAAAGCCAGACAACAAAGGAGTACATCTGTTATGACTCAATTTACAAAAAGCTCAAACTTTATGCTAGTAAAGACAAGTGAGTTATTGAGGTACACAGTGATTGGAAGGGGACAACAGCTGTTGCTGTGCAGTAAAGTTTCTTGATCCGAAAGCTGGAAAAATGGGTGTGATCATTAGTGAGACTACACTGAGAAATATACTTAAGACTCACATAGTTTTCTGGACTGAATTATGCTTCAAGAATATTTTTTACATTAAATTGTTTATTTACATTTTAAATCTGTATTTACATATTTTTATATTTTATGTATTTTTAAAATTATACATATTTTAAATATTTTACATTCAATATTTTAAAATTTTTTACAGCTATCTTTAGTTTTTAAATCAAGAATTGTTTTTAATAAATATCATTTTTTTAAGATTCCCCAAAACTTAATTGTTATGATCCATTAATAGTTAACTTTAAGATTAGCAATTCAGATCTCATTAATATAAATTCCATTTTAAACCATTTATATTAATTTATAATGTAGAATTTGATTTATATTAATGATGCCTAAATTGTTAATCTTAAATTTGTTTGCTATTGTTTGATTTTGTATTTGTGTATCTGTATTAATCTTTTCACATTACTATATTTAATATACAGTTTTCTTCTTTGTAATGTTTTTAACACATTTAAGGCCAAGAACTATATATAGCATGATATGTTGAACTTAGTGGCAGAATATAAAAGCTGGTAGTTATTAATGTAAATAAACTTCTAATTTAGATACAAAGAAAAAAGAATCTCTTACTTTCTTCCTTATGGAGCCTGAACAACCCTGACTACATTCAGCAGTCAAGAAGAAAAATAAAATGTGTGCTCCTGTTATTAGGGCTTGAGATTCCAATATTATTCTTCTCCCATAAAAGGAACAAATTTCTTCTGAGAATACATGATTCATGGCTTGGGGCAAAACAAAACAAAACATTAATGACTCTGAAATGGTTTAATGTTGTAAGAATCTAAGGATGCTTTCTATTAATAATCCTATTTCTGTCTCTGAGTCTTACCATCCCTGGATCATGTAAATGTGTTCTAACAATTCAGAATCCTTCCTTTAGCATGAAATTGAAATATGAAATATCTCTAGTTTATTGTGCCATATGGCCTCAAAGTACTAGTGTATTGTGAGGATTACTGACCAATATTCACACTCAAATACTGGCTGTGTACTCAGAAAATCTGTGTTGCTTGTAATACTGATCTAAGTTGTAAAGGACAAAAGTAATTATCTTTGGGGTGACACTGTGAATGCAAGTTATACCTAAACTGAAAGGAAAAGAAGAATTAAAGTACTAAACATATTATTTAAAGGTATGTTATTTACTGGAAAAAACTTTACCAAAAAAAAAAGAAAGAATGAAAGAAAAAGAGCTATCAGGATTGAATTGAGAAAGAAGAATTTTACTTTTTATGTTATGCAGTACTGTGAAATTTGCATTTTGTTTAACTGTGGCTCTTGTGGTACAATTTTTTTTTTTTAAATTTCATAAGATGTCCTTTTTATTTTATAAATACTTTATATTATGTTGTATTTATATTACAATTTTATCACCTTTCATATTATGTTATACTTTATTAAATGTTCTCTCTAAGCAGGTGAAGTTAAAAAAAAAAAAAAAGAAAATCTGTATTGGAAAATTTAACATGATGAAAGCTTTAGTTCATCTAGGTCCACACTAATTCTAGGAACTTCCCTTGCTTGCTCTCTCAGAAAGTGAATTAATGTTAACCATGCCTAACTTCCATTCTGAAACAGTCATGTATAAGAGATTTTTCTCCTACCAGGGGCACCTGGGTGGCTCAGTGGATTAAAGCCTCTGCCTTCTGCTCAGGTCATGATCTCAGGGTTCTGGGATGGAGCCCCACATCAGGCTCTCTGCTCAGCAGGGAGCCTGCTTCCCTTCCTCTCTCTCTGCCTGCCTCTCTGCCTACTTGTGATCTCTTTCTGTCAAATGAATAAATAAAATCTTAAAAAAAAAAACAAATTTTCTCCCCCCAAATTATACTATTTTAGCATAATTTATCTTTTGTTTTGAAGGTGAATTCTAAGGACCAAAGACAAATACTACCCTCAAAGTGTTGCCTCTATTATCTTGTGCTAGGCCTTGCTAATAAGCATGTACATGTTATTTTTTGGTAAGTTAATTTATAATGAAATGATTTAATATCAGTTGCAAATTTTTGTCCATAAATTCAAAATTTTGGAAGATGACCCCAGGAAATACATGTTAGTTCTCCTCCTGAGCAGCCACTAATTATAATAGCCTTAAAAGAGAAATCATCATTTCTTCCTATTTACCCTTAAAAGAATCAGATCAGTCAAAGCTCTGTCGCTGACTCTTCCCTCTTCAACCCTTCTCATTTGCTTAGCAAAGAAGATTCTCCAGGCACTTGTGCCAAATTTCCTTGAGGACAATGAGAAAATTGTAAGTACAGTAGAAAGAAAGGAAAAAGGGTTTCTAAAAAAAAGAATTCATGTGAAAATTCTAAGTACTGACCCAGAGAGGAATGACATAGATATTTACTTATTATTTCATAAGAAGATGATGAGCTATTCCCTTAAGGCATAAAAGGTAGTGCATACTTTGTATTCTTTTAGATATATCAAAATTCTTTCAAATTTAATCACTTCCACATTGCCTTATAGGAGTCTCCTCTCCTTTTGTCTTTGAATCAAATTTAGTAGATTCTGAGCATACACTTTCAAAATACCAGATATTCAACCTGAAGTTCTAATGATAGCTGTTCATAATTACCATCGGTACATCTTTTAGGAACTAACCAAACCTAAGGTAGAAATAATCATTCTGCTCTTTTTTTTTTTTTTGTAAGTTTTAACTTATTTGAGAGAAAGAAAGAGGGAACAGGAGTGAGGGGGAGGGGCAGAGGGAGAATCAGACTCCCTGCTGAGCAGGGAGCCCCACAGGACCCGATCCCAGGACTGGAATCATGACCTGAGTCAACTGAGCCACCCAGGTGCCACTTATTGCTAGTCTTTAACATACAAATGATTTAAGTCTTTCACATGCAATATCTGCTAATTTACTAGTGAATATGTTCATGTTTAATGAAATTGCTGGGCTCTGGGGCACCCGGGTTGTTAAGTTGGTTAAGATCTGCCTTCAGCTCATGTCATGATCCCAGATTCCCAGTATCGAATCCTGCATCAGGGTCCCGGCTGAGTGAGGAGTCTACTTCTCACTTTGATGCTCTCCTCTATCATGCTTTCTCTCTCTCACACACACACTCTCTCTCTCAAATAAATAAAATCTTTAAAAAAAAAATTTGCTGGGCTCTATTGTGGTGGGAGACTATGAGAGAAGTCAGGTGTAGCATGAACTTCAGGGAAAGGCTGAGGCTCAAAGATGTCTGTCTACTGCTTTCACCTCTTGATAAGAAAATACTTTATTATATAGGAAAAGAAGGAGAAAAGAGTGAAATTCAGAATGTGGTGAGGAAGTATATTTGTTTATAACTCAGCAAATACAAACCAAAGAATTCAAAATTTATTTTCTCAATATATCAAAATGGCCCGTTTCAAGATAGCGATGCCAACATGGTCTTGTCAAGGTCATGTGGCCAGCAGAGATGGTACAGTGAAATTCTTCAGTGCAACACTCTGATACTATGAGTTGTAGAAAATAGTTCCTTAAAACGCTCCCTTTTCCTTTATACCCTCCTGCTTTTTCTCTATATTTTGTGAGCTGCAATGTATCTCTTTCTATTAGCTATGTCTAATCATATGTCTATATCTGCCTATATATATATATATACTAGTTGACCATACTGTTAGTTTATGTCTATATCTATGTCTATCTTTAGCTGTATCTATCCCCAAAGAAAGAATGTATTGGGTAAGAGCATGTTCTCAGAATCTAGCCTGTCTGCTTCACTCACATCTCTCCATTGATAGCATTGTGATCTTGAGAGATTTATATAAACTTTGTGTATCTTGTTTTCTTTACCTGCAAATTGGGGAAAAATTAGCAGCTACATTATATATTAATTGTGAGATATAAGTGGGTGAGTTCACCTAAAGACTCTAGAGTTATGGCTGACATACAAATGTTAAGGATGGTTCTTAAATTCCAACCGTCCGTTTTACAAATGCGGGTTTCACCCTACAGTGAAAGGAAGCAGAGAAAAAGAGGACACGGGGAAGAAATGTTAACAGTGATACTGTAGGCACTGGAGCTGATTAGTATCCTGGTACTTAAAATTTACATCTTCCTATCCCTGAAGGCAGATATCTAAAATGTGGAAAGATGTGGGGAGAGTAGAAATTTCTCTATATAAGCTTTCAAGTTTTTTCTCTAAGACATGTGTTGAAAAGTTAAAATAATTTACATAAATTTACTGGTATGAATAATTAGTAGATGAATGGGAAGAGCACGAACTACAGTAGGTGGATGACCCAAATGGGAAACTTGCCACAGAATAGAAAGTCCCATAAGTTTAGTTTCAATTTTAAATTTTCAGTTTCCTGACTTGAAAAACTATGGGTTCAAGCTATTTGATCAAAGTTCATCCAAGCATAGTCTGAATCATATACCTTAGCAAGAATCCTCCACAAAGGAGATTAAATTTATCCATCTAAAATTCACCTAAATTTTTCACACTTCACATAAAGTTCATCTTCTGCCTTGAATTCTCTTCTGTTTTCTCAGAAATTCCCTGAAGAAAAATACTTGACTTCATATTTTTATGCTGGGTTGGCTTTCAATCAGGTATAGCTTTATATCTCAGTTTCCAATCAATGAACAAACTCAGAAACATTCTACAAAGTAAAATGCTGTTGAGTTTTATTTTATTTTCAGAGGCAAATAGGTTTAGGGAGTTTTGTACTCTGTTGTCATTTGGATGTAAGACCTTTAAAAATGTTCCATGCTTCTCGTGACACTTAATTGAGTTTAAGTCTATGATTCTGAAAATCCTACGTCCTTTTAGTTGTCTGATGAGCATTTTAATTGACAGCTAGCTAAGAACTTTTTCAGGGAATCAAACAGTATCAAGGAACTAAAATTTATTAGCTATTCATAGTTAATACTGGCAAATGTTTAATCAGGTATTGAATTTCTGCTTACATTTAAGAAGTAACTATATTACTCCATTCCCTAATTCCAGTTGTTGTAATAATTGATGAGCAATTTCTTCTAGTCAATGATTTGTTTCTAGAAAATTGAGAGTTTATTTAAATAAGCTGTTTTTCCTCTTCAGGAGTTTTGGGGGTCACTTTTGAAATTTTGTTTATTACAGCTTAGTAGAAAAGACGCAACACATCAATTTTAAACCACTATATCAAGTCTTGTTGTTTACTCTAATTAGGCTTATGTAATACATATGAAGTAATTCAAAATTTATGCTAAGCTTCAGGATATGTTCTGCTTTGCTTTGTAATGTAAAATCTAGTAAACACACACATTTTTAAAGTTAATTAACTTCATAAATAGTGAAAAAAAGTATTGTTATTTTAAGAATCACTTGTGTACCAGGGAGAAAAATACCATTAAAAGAAATTATTTCCAGGATTCCACACTGGAGAGGGACTAACGGGCAGCTTCACCTCAGAAACAGTTGATTGTATTATTTAGCCGTGTGTTAAATGGCATTTTGTTTAAGAAAGCTAAGCCATGTTTTTTGTGGATAAGTCAAAGAAAGAAATGGCTAAATTAAAATTTCTCTAGGAATCCAAGAACTTTGGAATTGGAACCACTAGCAAAGGGACACTGTTATGGGAGAATGCTAACTAATGAAAGAAATGGCAGAGAGGAGGTTGCAAGAAGAAAGACGGGCAAAACTAAATTCACTACTGTAATGATAAGCAAGTAATTCTAAATGTCTAAAACTGACTTGTGAAGTCCTTCCTATCTTTTTCTTATGTGGCTCGTTCTACTCTTCCTCTATTTTTCCCAAAGTTTCAACGAATGCTTGTGATATACAACGGTCTTGGTTAGTTGTATATGTGTGTGTGTGTGTGTTAATAGGGGAAAAAAAGGTAGAATTAATCAATGATAAAGCAGAGATAAATAAGAAAAGGATTCATAGAAAAACTGCTAACAAGCAGTAATTTAGAATTCAGTAAATTCAGGACGTTTTGGTAAGGGATAACTGTGTCAATAGGGTCCCTCAGATATTCCTTCTTTTTTCTTTTTTTTTTAAATTTTCTAAAAATCTAGAATATACTAAAATAAGTGTACTATCATTTTCTTTAAGGACTAGATGACTCCTGAAGGTGGAACACCTTGAAATACCTATAAATCACAAAAGCGTGTTTAATTCTATACTTATTTTCTGAATCCTAGCTGATATCTCTTATTTATGCAAGTTAAAGGCAAAAGTTGTATTGGTAATAAGGCAAAAGAAACCACTCTTTAGATAATGAGTAAAAGTACATGTCTAATCTATTTGACATAAGCAAAAAGGAAAGTTCAAAAAGACCATGTCTACCTGAAGAACAGGGCTAGTTCTTCCTATATTGAAAATGCAGGAAAAATTAAAATGAAGAATTGTTAAAAAAATAGATCTGTTTGCAATATGAATTACAAAGTTTTTCAATGAAAAATGAATAAGTAAAAGATAAATAGAAATGAGAGCAAAAACAGCATATAAAAAGCAGTTTATTTTTTACTGGAGAAGAGTAGGATATAGTGCAAAAAAATGGAATGAGAAGCAAGAATTGTTGTTACCCTCTCAGTAGTATATTTGAGGAGTTACAGACAGTTCACAGAGCAATGTATTTCAGACACTGCGCAAATTGATTCACATGAACAACGACCCTCTGAAACAATCCTCTAATTATGCCCATTCCGAGTAAGGCAATGGAATTCAGAGAATAAAGCAATCTGACTAAAACCACACAGCTAGTTGCCATCAGATGATGGCAATGATACTGAGTTCCGGATGTTCAAAACAGAAAACACCATCCTCACCTCTAGACCAGCTCCTTCTCTTTTGTTTACTCTCATTTATCAGTTTCTTCACCCATAAAATGGATGCAGACCTTCCAAAGTCCTAGTACAGATCAAATGTATTAATGTCTGTGAAGCAGTTGGCATATCCCCAGGCATGATGAAAATGTTCTGCATAGATTAGCAGTTCTCTATTTCCTAGCATACCACCTTTCTGGCACATAATGTCTACTGTTCATGCATACATTTTTGTTCAACAAATGAACTGTGGGCAATTTAACCCACATAGCTAAAAACATTTAAAGGTAAGTTGGCTGCAATGTTTTCTTGCTGTTTATACAAGTTATTCTTTCTTCACAATACTTGTCACTAATAATCTGCTCACTTTTAATTTATTTGTGCAGATCCAGAGAAGGGAAAGAATAATTCTACAAATCTTATGAAGTAAATATATTAAAAATTCCATCAAGAGATATGAGCACTAGAGGGCCTGGCTTTTTGAGGTCCTGCGTAGAGCCAGGTGCAAAATTTCAGAGCACACAACAAATCAAAAGAAGACAAGGGAATAAGGAGAGTTCAAGAGCAGCCAAGAATAAGAGAAGCAACAGCAACTACTCGCACTACTAAATCACCAGCTCAGTCCTCAGTTCAGGCCCTCTTAGGCAATGTTCTTAGGGATTGGGAATCTTGTTCTGTTTCAGTGGTCAGCTATAACAAAATGCTAGACTGAGAAATGTATTCCCCATAGTTCTGGAGGCTGGAAGTGTCCTCACAGGTCTTTCCTCTGTGCACACATCCCTGGTATCTCTTCCTATTCTTAGAAGCTCACCACTCCTATTGGATTAGAGTCTAAGCCTTACAACCTCATTTAACCTTAATTATTTCTTTAAAGGCCCTGTCACTACATATAATTATGTTGGGGATTAAAGATAGAGAGATACATAGATAGATACATAGTCTCTCAAACAAGGGAAAAGACCGCACAGAAAAGTGAAAAGAGAAGGTTACATAATGAAACCTAGAGAATACCAGACTTTAACCAGGGAGGAAAAATGTCACAAGAAAGACACACACACAGACACACAGAGCAAAGAGTCTGAGAAGAAGGAGTCATAAAGGTGAAGGGGGCAGATCTAGGAAAATTCGAAATTTAGAAGCCAAGGATTAGGAAATAGTTCAAACAGAGGGTTCTGGAGACTCTCAGATGTCACAGAGAGATAAGGATAAGAAATGAAATTGCTGGGGCACCTGGGTGGCTCAGTCAGTTAGGCAGCTGCCTTTGACTCAGGTTATGATACCAGGGTCCTAGGATCTAGCCCAGCATGGGGCTCTCTGCACAGCAGGGAGTCTGCTTCTTTCTCTTTCTCCCTCTGCAGTTCCCCCTGCTTGTGCTTTCTTTCTTTTTCAAATAAATAAGTAAAATCTTAAAAAAAAAGAAAAAAAGAAATTGCTCATGTACAATTAGAGCAGCTTAAAATGAATGAATTACACAGTTCTGTGAATGACTTGAAGAGTGAATCAGAAGGAAGGAATTTTCAATAAAGAAAAGCAGAATCTTCATTTAATTAGAAGAATTAGTAAAATACAAATAAGGGACAAAGTAAAGACAAAGAGAACTTGAATTAGATATGTGAATATTATGTGTTTAAGAAGCATTAAAAAGATGACAGGAATTTCAACACAATTGTAAATATATTCATGTTAGGTAATTAAGAGTAAAATTGTTTAATTCAAATCCTTGAATATAATTAAGAATGAAACAAACTATATTCATCTTCAGATTATATTGTTTAGATATATCAAGAATTTCCTCACATTTGCTCAAACTATCAACATTGCTGTAAATTTTTTTTTAAATATTGAGTGAGCAGAGAATAAGTAATTGATAGTAAGACGAGCATAATATCAAAAAAGAAAACCTTCATTTTATAAGGCTATAACTTTATGAAGTAATTTCTCCATAACTGAAGAAATCTAATTGCCTAGATTTTCATTCTTAAATTTGGTTCTTTTTCTGGGTTTGCTGAGAAATATGTATTATATTGGCATGCTTCTATTCTGTAAACGTTTTGCCTAGAGGAAATGTTAAATAACATTCTGAATCTTCAATATAAATACATACATAAGTCTAGGATGTGGAAATTTTTACTCACTTCTTTCTGTATTTGTCCTATGACTACATATTTATGATGCAAAATCCATTCCTTCAAGGAGTACCCATTTTATTTCTATCATATTATTGCAACAGATCAGTGACTAAATGCTTCAACTGCAGAATTACTGAACATACCAGCAGGATTATCCTCTCAGAGAATAAATCCAAACCTGGAGGTCTTGATAAAGGGAATGAAGTGTGCTTCCCGTGAATAGCTCCAATCAAATGTCAAAAAGGTAGTGGATAAATTGTGTTGCTATAGGATTAAACATATTGTTGCTTGCTAGATTCTGTTCAGCGGATTTTTGTTTTCTTGTTAAGCATGTTCATCAAAGTCAAATTTCATTATGTTGGTGACGGGTGAAGTAGGTTAAAACCATGGCACATTATAATAAAGATGTACACCCAACCCTGGGTCTGCTAAATTCATTGTTCATAAATATGGTTCCAAAATACCATGGAAGAAAATACAGAGATCCTCCTGTATGAAGCAAGTTGTTTTCCTATGGTTGGAAATAAAGTCTCCTGTTAGTTATCCACTTTGTTCAAAAACAGGGCACCTCATAGCCAGGACTGTGACCACCATGTATGAAACATTGTTGGATTCAAAGAAAATACCTGATTTCCCAAGCGACTACTACAAATAAATCAGAAAGTGCTGTCAAAATTACCTACTGTATGTCAGCAAGTGAAGAGTAACTCAAAAATCAGTTCTATATCTAGTTCTATATCTGGTATTATTACCTGTTGGGGACACTTGGTTGAAGGATAGGGAAACTACATTGGCAAAAAAAAAAAAAAAAATGTAATTCGATGTTTGAAAAATCTTAGGAATTATCAAAGAGTCAATTTGAAATCACTTATATGAAAACAAGAAGGACTTTCTTTTATGTCATTCTGCTTTATATTAGAGTACCTAGACTTTCAGAAACCTAGGACCCCATTTATTAAAAGTATTTATCCCTAGCTCCACTGTTCAGAATTACATGAAAACAGTTGTGGACAAAATGTGAATGGGAATATTAATTGAAGAAATATATTTCTATAAATAAATAGAATCAAAAGAAAGGAATGGCTCAATTTAATAAAAATAATTAACGTGTGTATATTTCACTAACTACTAATAACGTCAGAAGGAGGTAAAGGAAAGCATACACAGTTGTGTATAGGAAATAATGGGCTTGTATGGGTATGAGGATGAAAATCAAATAGGGGAAATACATTTTTGTGTTTCTTGGGGAATTACTATCTTCCAACTGTGATCCTATCAATTGTTTCATTTACAGAAATGAAATGGATACTTAACAATCCTTTGCTTCCCGTATAGTCTTGTCACTGGGAAGGCAGTAGAAATTCTCAAATTCCTTGTATATGCAAGGCTTATAGCACATATAAAATATTGTTACTATTCAATTACATTTCTGGACACCAAGCACTGAGATGGTCTTTGGGGGCAAGAAATCAGCCTTCATCATTTTTTAAAATGAAGTACATAATCTAGTACTTAGCTATAAAGAAGACAACTTTAGCTTATCCAACTTTCTTTAACACATCAAAATATGTTTAATAAATACAATGCTCTTTATCTAAGGTACTTTAAAAATTGAATGCAAAGGGGCACCTGGGTGGCTCAGTTGGTTGAGTGTCTGCCTCGTGGTTTTTGCTTAGGCCATGGTCTCAGGGTTGTGAGATTGAGCTCCCCCATCAGCATGGAGTTTGCCTGAGATTCTCTCTCCCTCTCTCTTTCCCTCTCCCCCTGCTTACATTCACTCTCCCATAAATAAATAAATAAATCTTTAAAAACAAATTAAATGCAGGGGTTCCTGGGTGGCTCAGTCAGTTAAGCGTCTGCCTTAAGGCCAGGCCAGGCCAGGATCCCAGGGTCTGAGATCAAGCCCTATACAGGGCTCACTGCTTAGTGGGAGCTTGCTTCTCCCTCTCCCTGCCACTCCCCCTGCTTGTACCCTCTGTCAAATATATAAATAAAATCTTTAAAATACTGCAGATATAACAGAACTAACAGCAAATATCTATTGCCCATTCTCTCACATCTACTATGACAGTATTAAATATTTATAAGTAGAGTATTATTTCAGGATTCTTGGAGCAGACTCTGGATACTATGTTAAGAGTACTTCTGTGTTTTAGAGAAAAGCAACTTTAGTATCTTATTTCCTTTCAAAAGTATTTATTTAAATGTTCTTTTACCCCATTTTTAAGGTATAATTTAAAAATAACAATTCACTCATTTTAGCATACAGTTCTGTGAATTTACAGTCATACATTAATACCTCCACAATTTCCCTCACGTACTTTTATAGTCCAATATTCCAACATTCTTAGCCTGTCAACAATAGATATGCTTTCTATTTTAACAGGTTGTATTTCAATAACCTTACATAAATGTATACACATTCTTTGGCGAAGTATCTGGTCAAATGTTTTACCCATTTTTTTTCTTGTGTTGTCTTCTTATCATGGAGTTTTGAGAGTTCTTTTAAATTGTCATTACTGTATAAGTTTTTGCATATGGTAGAAGGTATGAAATACAGCTCATTTTTTTACCCATATGAATTACCAATTATACCACCATAATTTGCAGAAAAGACCATACTTTATCCATGAATTGCTTTGTAACTTTGTCCAAAATGAATAATGCAAATATTTTCAACAAAGTATTAGCAAATAAAATCAGTAAATATGGAGTTCAAATCTGTACCATGATGGATATGTGTCTGTCCTTTACTTTTCTTGTAATGTCTTTGGCTTTGTAAAAATGTATACATGAAGTAAGTGAAAATGTGCTCCTTCATCTTCTATATCCTGAGGAGTTTTGGTAAAATTTGTATTATTTCTTAGTTAAAATTTTGGTAGAAATATCAGCTAAGACATCCTTCAATATACATAGAACTATTCAGATCATTTCCTTTTGATTAAACTTTAGAAATCAGTGTATTTCTAGACAATTATCCATTTCATCTAAGTTGTTGCTTTTATAAAGCAACATTTTATAAAGCAAAGTATAATGTTCATTATATTTTACAATATATTTAGTGTCAAAATCCTCTAGCTTCACTTGGCACTTAATGCAGGGGATGGTCTGATAGAGGGTTTTCCTGTGCCTATGATCTACTCTCATCTTTAGGCTTTTTGTGCATGTGGTGTCTCTCTGAATCTTGTTTCCTACCCAGTGATAAACCATTGCTGGTTATTACTCAGGTCTTGTATGATGGTTAATTTATACATCAATGTAACTAGGTCACAGGATGCCCATTTTGTTAAACAGTATTCTGAGTGTCCATTAAGGTGTTTCTGGGAGATATTAACATTTGAATTAGCAAACTGAGGAAAGCAGCTAGCCCTCTCTAATGTGAGTGGGCTTCATCCAATTCTTGGAAGAACTGAATAGTACCAAAAGCTGAACAAGAAACAATTTGCTCTCTGCCTACAGGTTTTATATTAGGACATCAGTGTCCTCTTGCCTTCAGAACCTGTCATTTTACACATTGATTTTTCCAGGCCTTTTGGTCTGCAGATCTTGGAACTTAATCTCCATAACTGTGTGGGCCAATTCTAATCAACCAATCAATCAATCAATATCCTATTTGTTTTACTTCTCTGGAGAACACCAACTAATTCAACTGGCTACATTGGTGATAGAGGGTAGCATATATTCACTGCTATTCTAGTCCATTCTCAGTCTTAGGTATGTCCTGTGTCTACACATCTCAGTGCTGAGACTTTGTTTCACTAATCCTGCCCACTGGTAAGAGACCTTCTAAATAATTTGGGCTCATAACAGTTTCCCTGCCCTTACCTTATGAGTAAAGTTTTCATTTTATATTCAAATCAAAAACCCAGTTATAGTGAGTCTTCACCTACATCTGGGGGCAACAGTGTCCGCTGCCCTTCCACAGCAGTTCAAGGCCTAATTTTGCAGGCAAGCAGTACTGAGGCAGATATTCCTATCACTATGGCAATAGCAGCAACTACCCTCACTCTGTCTGATACCAACAAAAAAGCTTTCTCCAGTCTCCTGTCTGCCCCCAGTCTTCTTTGTGAACACCCAATACAGATCTCTGGGAAGAGAATGCCAGAAGTGTAAACTTTCCATGTATCTATGGTTTCCATGGATTTTATACTCTCATGCTAGTTCATACTTGGCCATTAATAGTTAAAAATTTTTGCTGAAACTAACCGTTTTCTTCCAGGGTCTGTTGCCAGTCAGTCCATATTCACTTCTCATTACTCCTAAGACACAGCTGTCTCTCCTTAGGTTCCACATTAGTTGGTGGTTCCAGTATCTCAACTCACCAGTGGGTTCAAAGAAGACTTATAATCTAGAGGCTATCCATTTTTTTGTTAGGATGTGATTACTGCTCTTTCCAGCTTCCTGCATTCCAAGCAAAGCCAAAAGTATATTAGATGATGTTTGATATCAGACTATTATCAACCAGGTTGATGTAACTACAGCAATTCCAGTCTATGGAACATTAACACCATTTATAATACTCACTATCTCAATTCAGCTCCAATTACCCCTCTGCCCTAAAGTTGTTAAGCAAAGAATAGGGATATGGGTATCTTTATTTCCTCATAAGATAAATCATAAGAAATAAGATAATAATTGTTATTGGCACACATTTTTAGTCATAGGTATACTTTCTAGGAATGTGATTCCTTTCCTGACATAATTTTGATGACCAGAATTTAAGATCTTTAACACATCATATAATTAAACTTAATCAAATACCTGTCTATCCTAACTAGCCACAGTGTATGTTGCTTTCCATTCTTTCAAAAAGAATACTGTTAAAATATCCGAGCTAAGCATTTAGTAATAGGACTACAATTTATTTATTTTACTTACCTCAAAGGTGGGATAATCTGACCAGAAATGTCCTATACATCCTATACAGTGGCTCATTTTAGACACCAGTAAATGCTAGCTAAATAAGTACAATGTGTACCATATTTTGGATATTTGAGAGTTAGAAACTTACTATTCTCATAGATTTAAAATGACATTCCTCATCTATTTGAAATTGTATCTGTTAAGTTAAATCTGCCAAGTGATTGGAAATTATTCTTGACATTCCTCTCTCCCTCAAATCTAGCCCACTCTGTTTTAGCAAATTTAATCTCCAACGTATTTTTCAAATTCAACTCACTTCAGATTCTACTGCCACCACTCTAAGCTTGCATTCTTCCTCTTCAACAAAATCTCAACAGACCTGGGGCGCCTGGGTGGCTAGGTGGGTTAAATTCTCTGCCTTTGGCTCAGGTCATGATCCCAGGGTCCTGGAATCCAGCCCTGCACCGCGCTCTCTGATCAGCAGGGAGCCTGCTTCCCTTCCTCTCTCTCTCTCTGCCTGCCTTTCTGCCTACTTGTGATCTCTGTCTTTCAAATAAATAAATAAATAAATAAACAAATCTTTAAAAGAAAAAAAATTGCAACAGGCTTTTGCCTCACACACCTGTATCCACTCTTCTTTTCTACAATGCATTATTTTTTCCAGGAGCCAGGAAAATCATTTAAAATGCAAATTTACTCAGTCCCTTAGTTTGTTAACCTTACATTAGAAACTTCTGAAGTCTAACTATTTAATTTGGTTTTCAAGATTTTGCCTTATTTGACCAGTCACTACTCTCCGCCCCTGAACCAGTACACTCTACTCCTTGCTACATTAATTTGCCAGATTCTCCTCCTTTAATTTCCTCAAGCTTGTTACATTCTTTGCCTCATGAAAATCTTCCAAGATACTATTACCTTTGCTTGGAATTACTATACTGAATCTGCTACATGGAGTGTATATATACACTCTCTATATATGGAATTACTATATTGAGTATACGATATATATAGTATATCTATACTGAAGCCTGCTGACTTCAGGCCTGGCTATTTATAATATCAAGTATTCACTTACATGTTCCTTTCTTCAGCAAGCCTTCTCCTACCACTTTTCACTCAGCTTCAAACTGAGATAAGCACTTGAATTTGTGTGGATTATACTGAATTCTTTACTCACTGAATTTATCACAACAGAAATCATCAATTATTCATATAATTATCTTTAATAACTTTTTTCCTCAAACTAGAAACTCTATTTTAGCAGTGATTCTTTTCATAATCAAAAAGTAAAAAGCAATTCAGAAAAAGTATTTTAGAATAAAATAAAAAATGATCTCTATGAAGAAAAAAATTGGAGAAACATCTAAAGAAAAAATGTTCACACCATATTGAGCTTTTTCAGTACCTCAGACAAAGGAAATGCTAATGAGTGGTCCAGAATTATAACACTAATCCCATGAAGATTAAAACTTGATTAGAATTTAATTTTGTGAAAATCAAAAGGACAACTGAACTAACTTTAGCAATGCATTTAGAATTCAAAAAAAAAAAAATTTGGAAGCTATTGGTCCACTCATTGAAACATGCAATGTAATTTTTTTTTTAAAGATTTTATTTATTTGACAGAGAGAAAGAGCAAGCACAAGCAGGGCATGTAGCAGGCAGAGGGAGAGGAAGAAGGAGGCTCCTTGCTGAGCAGGGAGCCTGACACAGGGCTCGATCCCAGAATCCCTGGATCATAACCTGAGCTAAAGGCAGCCGCTTAACTGAGTGAGCCACCCAGGCACCCCGCAATATAACTTCTTAAAAAAGATTATCTATTTGAGAGAGAGACAGAGCACAAGCAGGTGGAGCAGCAGAGGAAGAGGGAGAAGCAGACTTCCCGCTGAGCAGGGAGCCCCAAGCAACCCTGGGATGAGGACCCAACCCGAGGGTAGATCTTAACCAAATGAGCCACCTAGGTGCCCAAGCAATGTAATATTTTAAAATACTCTTGAGGAAGTTAAATCATTCAACTGCTACTTTGATTTGAAAACGGCACTTTCTTACATTAATTGATTGACTTTAAATCAAGTTGATCAAATGTCTTAAAATTCACTCATTTCATATTTTTTATTCATAATTTTGTGAAGAATATAAGCTTATCAAATTTACTACTGATACAAATGTGGAGGCAAATGTCAAAATCTGATATACCTTTAGAGGCTAAAGGTACTATGTTTTTAGCTCAACATAGCAAACTAGACTTCTTAGGAATAAAATTTAAGAACCAAATAAAATGAGTTACAGAGAATGCAGAAAATTTAAATTAAACTATGCAGCTGATATTAATGAAATATTTTTTAGCTCAACAAAAATACTAATCTCACTAATTCACACATGATTTTTTTTTAAGATTTTCTTTATTTATAAGACAGACAGAGATCACAAGTAGGCAGAGAGAGAGAGGGAAGCAGGCTCCCCACTGAGCAGAGAGCCTGATGTGGGGCTGGATCCCAGGACCCTGGGATGATGACCCGAGCCAAAGGCAGAGGCTTTAACCCACTGAGCCACCCAGGTGCCCCAACACACATGAATTTTTTAATATGTATTTTTAAGGCCTTTTGTTTGGGCTTTCCATTTTATTTTTCTTTCTTTATTCTATTTAACAGGATTCTTTATAATAGTGATATGGTAAAATTACCTTCTGATGGTCCAAAATATATATTTATATTAAACCTTTTATTTTGGAACATATTTCAATAACTTTATATAAAAACTAGGATGATTTTACAGAAACGTGTATGTAAGATGATAGGTGTGTCTGTATGTGTGAAGATATACATAACATTTTATATATATCATATGTCGAATTTATCCTCTCCCCCCATTCATATTTTTCAAAGATTATCAAAGGTTAAAATTAGATAATTATAGGGCTCATATAGAGTATTTTCCTGTCTTCTTTCCTTCCTTCCTCTTTCCCTCCCTTCTTTCCTACCTTCCTTCTTCTCTCCCTTCTCTGTTTCATTTATTCCTTCCCTTTTTTCTTCTTTCCTCCCTTCCTTCCTTTCTTCTTTCCTTCCTACCCTCATTGGTTCTGTCATTGAAAAGTAATATAGATATTAATGGACTCAAAATCTGCACTTACTTTTTCATTTGATTTTTCATGAACTATCTTCTGGGCAAGTAAATATTACTATTATTATTATATTTTTTAAGTATAAGCAAAATCTATTATATGTCTGTACCACAATTTAGTTAATCAAAACCACTCCCTTGATGATGTACAGTCATTTCCAGTTTTTGTTTGTTCACTTTGAGCAGTGCTGTAATAACCATCTGCGTGTATTTATACATGTATATTTTCTGAGTTTTGTTTCAGGTAAGCCAGATAGTCATATCTTTGTGTACCAAAATGCACATGTTAGAAATCATGATTTCGTACCAATGATTTGTCTAATTCCAATCCATTCCCACAAAATTTCCTCTTGCTTTCACTTATTCCTTATTCATTTGTCCTTTTTACCAACCTATCTCCAAACAATATCTTCACATTCATCCAAGATTTGGTTCTAGAATAACTCTCCAATAATTTATAAATTTCTTTAGAGGTATATGCATTTTTAATATCCTCAGTTGTGCCTAGTGATTGTTAACCATAAACATTGTCTTTTGATTTACCATTATCAAAGATAAAGAGGAATAAAGCCTTACCTTTCTATCTCTTCCTTTTTCTCTTTTCCACCTCCAGACTGTGTTAATTATATCAGTAATTTTTTTTTAATTTTCAAAGTTTGTTTTGTTGGACTTTTATCAGTTGAGATGTATAAAATGCAAGTGAGGGTCTGATTACCGTGTAAAGGCAACAATCTATGTTGCTAATAGTCCCAAACAAATCTCTTAGATGTCCCTCCAAATCTAAAAAATAGTTTATGTGTTTTTTCTTTATTGATGTTTGGTATCACTGACTCTTTGATAAATTATACAGTGTATCAAGATGGTTTAGAATATTGAAGCCCAAATAACACTGTTGGAGATAGAGGGAGAAATATATATAGAACAGAATATCTAATAAGAATACCCTATTTCTAAGAAACCAAACACAAAAGACACAATAACTTCTGGTCCCAATGCCAGCTAACTTTATAGATCATAATCACCAAGGTTCTGGGTGCAACTTTTAAATATAAGCACTGTATTTTATGTATTTTAATGTCAGAGAAATAAAGTATTAATATGTTTCACATGACCTTAATATTCCTTTTCCTAACAGAAAGAATGTTTTCTTACTATTCACTTTCTTTTAGGTTCTAAAAAATATAAATTATTTTACTTTGAAGCATTTCAACATTTTATTATCTATAAGAGTTGATGTTTGCAGCAAAAGGTGTTCAGAATATTTTCTTTTTATTATATAAAATTAAAGGCAAGAAACATGAACTGTCTTGGATTTTAGGAAATAATTAGCAAAAGAAAGAAAAAGAAAAGTAAGTTGTTATGGTAATTTTGCCACTATTAATTGGGTCTAAATATTTCAAAATTTCGTAATGAAAAATGCAATACTTCTGCGAATGGGAACTATTTTCTTATAGTAAAATTAAAACTGAGTTTTGAAAAGAGATCTGAAAATGGGTTTCAATTTTACCAAAAAAGAGAGAATTAAGGGTTTTAGAAAGAGAAAATATAGTTAAGTGTGTGTTAAAAGTTAAACTGCTTCCTCCTCAAAATTTGCATTTTGAGGTTCTAACTCCCAATACCTCAGAATATGACCTTTTATAGATGAAGGGTCTTTATACAAGTAAACAATTTAAAATGAAGTAATTTAAATAAATCTTAATCCAGTTGACAGACAGGGCTTGGACACCATAACATGCACAGAAGGAGAACACCATGTGAAGACTGAAATTATGCTGCTATAAGCCAAGAAACTACCAGAAACTAGAAGAGAGATCTGGAGCAGAATCTTCCTTAGCATGTTCAAAGGGATCAAGGCCTTGTCAACACCTTGAACTTGAACTGTTGCATTTCAGGACTCTGAGACAATTAATCCTTCTTAAGACATACCGAAGGAGGGCGCGTGGGTGGCTCAGTTGGTTAAATGTCTGCCTTAGGCTCTGGTCATGATCCCAGAGTCCTGGGATCAAGCTCCATGTCAGGCTCCTTGCTTAGCAGGGAGCCTGCTTTTACTTTGCCTGACACTCCCCCTGCCTATTCTCTCTCTCTCTTTCTCTGCCAAATAAATAAAATATTAAGAAAAAAACAAAAAGACATGCTCAATGATCTCATCCCAAGTTCTATGTGTGGACCACATCATAATATAAACTCTATCAATTTCAATAATGATTAAAGAAACCAAAGCATACTTAAATGAAGAAATACGTTATATTTACAGATTCAAATACTCACTATTGCAACTATGGCATTTGTTCCATGGTTGATCCATAAATTCAGTGAAAATCCACTCATGGTTCTGGCAGTCTTCATTCTTTTGTAGAAATTAACAAACTCATTCTAAAAAGTGTATGAAGGATTGTCTGGGTGGCTCAGTTGGTTAAACGTCTGACTCTTGATTTCAGCTCAGGTCATGATCTCAGAGTTGTGAGATCAGGCTCTGAGTCAGGCTGCCACTAGCATGGAATCTGCTCAAGATTCTCTCCCTCCCTCTTCCTCTACCTGCCCACCCCTCCACCAAAATCTGTTGAATAATCAAACTGACTTTGGAACATATAATGTAATTCTCCTTATAAATATAAGAAGCATGTACTGATACAATCAATAATATAGATGAATTTCAAATGCATTATGCTAAGTTAAAGAAGCCAAACTCAAAAGACTACATATTGTACAATTCCATTTAAAAGTCCCTTCTGAAATTCTCTCCAACACCATGTCCAACAGTGATATTTGGGCCTCAGTATTCTAAACCAACTTGATACACTGTATAACTTATCGAACAAAGAGTCAGTGATACCAAACATCAACAAATAAAAAAACATATAAACTACTTCTTTAGATTTGGAGGGACATCAAAGAGACATGTTTGAGACTATTAGCAACATAGATAGATATAGAAAGCACATAAGTGGTTGCCTGAATCTGGGAAAGGAAATGACTTCAAAGAGGCACAGAGAAATTTTATTTGTGATTAAACTCTTCTATACCTTAAAAAACAAAACAAAACAAACCTGAAAAAAAATCTTTAACATGACTTAAAAACAAGGTTTTGCACTTTTGCTATTTCCATTCTCACCACTCACCAAGGCTTCTGGCCAGATCTTACAGGATTTATTCTTTAAAATTCCACTTTTCTACTTGTTTTGTTTTTTTTTTTTCCTTTGCCTGTAATACTCTTTCTTTCTTTCTTTTTAATTTTTTTAAAGATTTTATTTATTTATTTGACACTCAGAGATCAAAAGTAGGCAAAGAGGCAGGCAGAGAGAGAGAGGGGGGAAGCAGGCTCCCCGCTGAGCAGAGAGCACGTTGCGGGGCTCGATCCCAGGACCCTGGGATCATGACCTGAGCCGAAGGCAGAGGCTTTAACACACTGAGCCACTCAGGCGCCCCTCTTTTTTTTTTTTTTTAAGATTTTATTTATTTATTTGTCAGAGAGAGAGTGCACGCGCAAAAGCAGGCAGAGGCTGAGAGAGAAGAAGGCTCCCTGCCAAGCAAGGAGACTGATGCAGGACTCGATCCCAGGATCCTGGGATTATGACCTGAGCTAAAGGCAGTGGCCTAACCACCTGACCCACACAGGCATCCCAGTAATACTCTTTCTATAGCCCTCTCTCTTGATTAATGTTTAATCAATCTTTAGACCAAACTGAGGTCACTTTGTATTATGTCAACTTGACTCAACTAACCTGTATTTTCCCAGAATTCTTTTTTTTTTTTTTTTTTTTTTGGTATGTTTCCAAATAGTGCTGGCTAAAAGAGCAATTCTAGCATGAGATTCAGAAGAAGAAAATCAAGCAGTGGCCATTTTTAATTCACAAACCATGCATTTTAGTTTGCTGGAAGTAAGTCAGTGCCCAGACTTAAAACTTCCACCCTCCCCTAGATTCTCCTTAAGCTTCTCCAACTTTCTGGACCTGATCTGATGAAGGGCTTTTCTACAGAATACCCGTACCATCAAGTCCCAGCTGATACAGGTATCAGTACACCCTCATAGGCTCAAGCTTTTGTGTTCCAGAACTGTCTTGCTCTTCCATACTTCAAATCTTCCCTTTCTTCCCAATCATTTACCCGGTGGACCTTCAGTTCCAGAATCAGAATCAGAAATCAGACATGGCATTACAGAGACTGCTTAACCAGCTCCCAAAATTATTTAAGGCAGATCCTCTTCTCCCTGTACCCTCCCCTAATCCATATCTATGTATGTGTCTCTCTGTCTTTCTTTTCCTTTAGGTAGATAGAATAGCTATAAAGGTAGAGATATATGGATACAGATATATGCATGCATACACACAAATGGTAATTAAGAGAATTAGGAGAAATTAATAGAAAATAGAGTTCTACTAGAACTATTTTCTCACCCCCAGAATTCAAGTGTCTATTTTATTTTTGCCAAAGTAATTTTTTTCCCAATTTATTTATTTTCAGAAAAACAGTATTCATTATTTTTTCACCACACCCAGTGCTCCATGCAAGCTGTGCTCTCTATAATACCCACCACCTGGTACCCCAACCTCCCACCCCCTCACCACTTCAAACCCCTCAGATTGTTTTTCAGAGTCCATAGTCTCTCATGGTTCACCTCCTCTTCCAATTTACCCAAAAGCACATACCCTCCCCAATGTCCATAACCCTACCCCCCTTCTCCCAACCCCCCTCCCCCCAGCAACCCACAGTTTGTTTCGTGAGATTAAGAGTCACTTATGGTTTGTCTCCCTCCCTATCCCATCTTGTTTCATGGATTCTTCTCCTACCCACTTAAGCCCCCATGTTGCATCACCACTCCCTCATATCAGGGAGATCATATGATAGTTGTCTTTCTCCGCTTGACTTATTTCACTAAGCATGATATGCTCTAGTTCCATCCATGTTGTCGCAAATGGCAAGATTTCGTTTCTTTTGATGGCTGCATAGTATTCCATTGTGTATATATACCACATGTTCTTGATCCATTCATCTGTTGATGGACATCTAGGTTCTTTCCATAGTTTGGCTATTGTGGACATTGCTGCTATAAACATTCGGGTGCATGTGCCCCTTTGGATCACTACGTTTGTATCTTTAGGGTAAATTCCCAGTAGTGCAATTGCTGGGTCATAGGGCAAGGAGTCAGTCCCATTTACAATTGCACCCCAAACCATAAGATACCTAGGAATAAACCTAACCAAAGAGGCTAAGAATCTATACTCAGAAAACTATAAAGTACTCATGAAAGAAATTGAGGAAGACACAAAGAAATGGAAAAATGTTCCATGCTCCTGGATTGGAAGAATAAATATTGTGAAAATGTCTATGCTACCTAAAGCAATCTACACATTTAATGCAATTCCTATCAAAGTACCATCCATCTTTTTCAAAGAAATGGAACAAATAATTTTAAAATTTATATGGAACCAGAAAAGACCTCGAATAGCCAAAGGGATATTGAAAAAGAAAGCCAAAGTTGGTAGCATCACAATTCTGGACTTCAAGCTTTATTACAAAGCTGTCATCATCAAGACAGCATGGTACTGGCACAAAAACAGACACATAGATCAATGGAACAGAATAGAGAGCCCAGAAATAGACCCTCAACTCTATGGTCAACTAATCTTTGACAAAGCAGGAAAGAATGTCCAATGGAAAAAAGACAGCCTCTTTAATAAATGGTGCTGGGAAAATTGGACAGCCAAGTGCAGAAAAATGAAATTGGACCATTTCCTTATACCACACACAAAAATAGACTCAAAATGGATTAAGGACCTCAATGTGAGAAAGGAATCCATCCAAATCCTTGAGGAGAACACAGGCAGCAACCTCTTCGACCTCAGCCGCAGCAACATCTTCCTAGGAATATCGCCAAAGGCAAGGGAAGCAAAGGCAAAAATGAACTTTTGGGATTTCATCAAGATCAAAAGCTTTTGCACAGCAAAGGGAACAGTTAACAAAATCAAAAGACAACTGACAGAATGGGAGAAGATATTTGCAAATGACATATCAGATAAAGGACTAGTGTCCAAAATCTATAAAGAACTTAGCAAACTCAACACCCTAAGAACAAAGAATCCAATCAAGAAATGGGCAGAGAACATGAACAGACGTTTCTGCAAAGAAGACATCCAGATGGCCAACAGACACATGAAAAAGTGCTCCATATCACTCGGCATCAGGGAAATACAAATCAAAACCACAATGAGATATCACCTCACACCAGTCAGAATGGCTAAAATCAACAAGTCAGGAAATGACAGATGCTGGCGAGGATGCGGAGAAAGGGGAACCCTCCTACACTGTTGGTGGGAATGCGAGCTGGTGCAACCACTCTGGAAAACAGCATGGAGGTTCCTCAAAATGTTGAAAATAGAACTGCCAAAGTAATTTTATTTTTCCAACATAGCACACTTCACACTCTCATGTGCATACATATTTATTTGTTTGTATGTTCCATTGAGTCAATCTCCATTAAAATGAGAAACCATGATTTTCTTATTCGTCATCATATCCTAAATGCTTTATAAAGTGTCTGGAAAAGATAAGTGTTATTTTATTTTGTTGTTGTTGTTTTAATTAACTAATTAGACTGTAAAAAAAAATTTCAAAGGCATTCATTCCACTCAAGGTGTTTGATGTTTATTGGACATGCATATGGAAACTACTAAAGGCTTTTGATCAAAAGTGCATGATGCCTGCAGATATCTCTGGGTGAATGAAGAGCTAGAAGACCACTTTAATTTACTGCAATGTTCAAATAAGACACAATGGGATAATGGGACAGATGTAAAGAGCAAATGCAAATAAAAGTATGAAAATAAACAAATTCTGGTGAAGAACAAGAGAAGTAAGAGTTGACACCAAAGTTTTCAGTTTTGATATTTGGGAGTGTGCTATAAAGAAGTCCATAAAGAGAACAAATTTGAGAAACAGTTAAATCATGAAATCAGTTTTAAACATGCTGAATTCGTGTGCTGGTTTGACAATCCTAAGGAAATATTTGTCAGATAGTTGGAAATTGTTGAAATGCAACTCTTTTTTTTTTTTTTTAAAGATTTGTTTATTTAAGGAGGGGTGGGGAAGGGATGAGGGAGGAGGGGGAGAGAATTCTCAGACTCCCCACTGAGCACAGAGCCTAACACAGGGCTAGATCCCAGGACCCTGAGATCATGACCCGAACTGAAGTCACAAGTGGGCCACTTAAGGTACTAAGCCACAGAGGAACCCCCAAGTGCAATTCCTTAAAAAACTACCAAAATAAACATAGATGTGTAAATTACAAATAAATAATATCCAAATCACTTGGAGCAGAATTGCTATATTGGAGTGGAATCACGAGTTTGTATGTGTTTATGTGTAAAGATTATACTGAACTATTTAAAAATTTTAGAGTAATTATCATTTGGTAGTAGAGTTTTTATTCTTTTCTATTTATACTATATAGATTGTATGCCTCAAAATACTCTTAATGTACTGCATTCAACAATAGTGTATTTATAATCAGAAAATTACTTTTTTAACACAGAAAAATTTAGTTTTTGTTTCTACAAATCTTATTGAGTTTTATCTTCTTCATCTGTGAAATGGATGGAATATCCATCATTATTACAGTGATTAAATATATGTGTAAGGGCCTGGTACACTTTGCAGAAATAACAGATACTCAATAAATGGTAGGTAAATGCATATGTTAACCTGAAAGCTGAAGGAGCAAGGGCAGACTTACAATGTGGGGTACAGTGAAAATTTAGAGAGAGGAAAGAAGATACTGGGAGATGATGTGTTGGAATTAAGGGATGGCACAGGTAGCTGTGAACTGGAAAAGAAGCAAAGAGAAACTCTGGGTACTTAGAAAACTTTCCTAAGAATCAACCCAGATATTCCAAGTCACATCATGAAATTAATTTTGCACATAATTTATTCTTTATAAGGTGATCAATCTGGGACTTAATAACCTTGGCAAATATGTTCACCCACATTTTAGGACAAGTTTGCATTGAGCCAATAATTCATTTATAAGGTCCTGAAGGTACCTGGGATAGTAGTTTGTAAGTTCATTAGGTTTTCTGAGAAATGTTCAAGTGACAGAAATAATCAATCCAGTCTACATTCTAACTGGAGTTAGGAGAAACTATAAGTTTAATTTTGTTTGTACTTTTATTTTCCTGCAACTATACTTCTAAGGAGATCATAACATAATGTATGCTAGTGGATCAGGAAAAATGTTTGTTTGTGGAGAGGACGGCCATCTAAATGGGCATGCAACAATGTGATTTTGACTACATCTCTCTAGAGTAATGCAGTCTTTATTTGGTAAGGTAAGAATGTTGGAAAATTAAATAAATTAAATTTATAAGCTCATAAACTCACTTTTCCTGAGTTTTATCTACTTCTCATTCTTTATGTGCTCTCTCTAGGGTTCATTTTTAAAATAGGTTCATGTAGGGCATGTAAGACCCACAGTCATAAATTATGTGTAATATACTATTCCTCCAAAATTAGTTGAGTAGATGTTCTAATATTTTATGTTTCAGAATGTTTGTGCAAAAACAATTTAGGAAATCTCGAGTCTTGAACAGTTTCTCCAGTCAAGCATGTTGATTACCTCTTTGCCTGAAATAAATGGTAACTGATTTTAGTTCTCGAAGAGAATCCAATTTCATTCCTTGAATACACACATAAACTCTGAAGAAGATGAATTTGATTTAAATAGAAATACACATTTAGGCACACTTCACTGTGTAAATGTTGACACATCTCATCAGCAAACAAAGTAAATGATACAGTTCAGGTTGAAGAGGTTTTTTTTCACTACAGCCTTCCATCTCTTTATTACCTAACAGGTTAACTTGGAAGAGTAAAGCATATTTATTAGTCTAAAATCTCATATTTGTAAGGTAAATGTAAGTTAAGCTCAGAAGCTATATGCCTTATTCAACATTAAATATTAATAAAATAGAATTTATAACAGCTTATAAAAAATCTGTATATGAAACGAAAATATTTTAAATATGAAAAGAATGTATCTACTAATTAAAAACTGACATATACCTGAGTTCATCTTATATTCTTTTAAATGTTTTAAACAGTTCTTGAAATATAATTTAAAAAAATAAGTTCAATCTATTTCCCAAAAGCAAATAAAATTTGGCTATCTTATTACTTTTTAAATTAATTTGTGTCTTCTCAACGCTGTTTTAGATTCTTATGTAGAGGTAACTTTTAGCATGCATCTACCTGTTTACTTATAAATATATGTAAAATACATAAGAATGTTACATCTGAACAGAAATCTGAATAATATAAAGCTGCAAGTCATATGAAGTATGGGCAATGTGCTTCTGGGTAGAGGGAACCCTGCAGGCAAACTTCGAGTCTAGAAAATTCTTGGCGTATTTGAGAAGCAGCAGGAAGGTCAGAGTGGATAGGGCCAAAAGCACTGGGGGTACAGAAAGAAAACCAAGGTGGTAGAAGAGTTAGAAAAAGGCTTTGATGAATGCCAAACTATAAATGGTATAACAGCCAATAACTTGAATGTATTCTATATATGATGGTGGAGGGAGAAAAGAGAGGAATCAGTAAGGACACTTAGAAGATACTGAGGTTATAGTAGTAATCTAGGCTAAATAGTATGTTTGCTAAGAATAGGGTAGTATTAGTTAAGGAAGTAAGGAGTTATTACTGTAGGCAGCAGTTGTTGATATTGGATGACAAGTAAAAAAGGAATCAAATCAAAATCAAATATTTTCTTTGAACATTAGGATGCTCATAGTAAGATGTCACAAATGAAAATCAGGCCACGGATAGAACCCATTAAACCTGTCATGAAAATATGACTGGTTAAACCCAGTACAGAATCACTGATTAGCAGAAAGTAGAATCCAAATGATAAAAGATTCATTAAAAAATAGCTGAAATATAAGAACACTTGAAGAAACAAACATATTAAGTTCTCTCTTTTTAAAAATTTTATGAAATGTTCCACTAAAATTCAACAATTGAAAGAATAAAATATGTACTTTTTCAAAGAAACACCAAAAAGAATTGTGTACATATGTCATAGTCTCTAAGTGGTTTCCTAAATCAGAAGTTTATATATTAAAACAAATGTTAATATTACTATTTTAAGCAAATACACATATAATAATAATGATAATAAATTAAAAACCCAGTCTCCCTGCCTATGTTCCCTCTCTGTGCCTCTCTCTGTCAAATAAATAAATAAAATCTTTTTAAAAAAATTTTGGGGGCACCTGGGTGGCTCAGTGGGTTAAAGCCTCTGCCTTCGGCTTCAGTCATGATCTCAGGGTCCTGGGATGGAGGTCCGCATCAGGCTCTCTGCTCAGCGGGGAGCCTGCTTCCCCCCCCCCCGCCTCTGCTTGCCTCTCTGCCTACTTGTGATCTCTGTCTGTCAAATAAATAAATAAAACATTTAAATTTTTTTTTGTTTTGCTCTCTTTTCATTACTAACTTTGAATTATTTGATCTCAGATAACTAAATATGAAATTATATCAGATAATTAATTTTAACATTAATAATAATATTAAACAGAACTTATCACTGCATCCCACATGATAGGAATTTTAAATGTATTATTTCATGAAAACTTCACTACTTTAAAATGAGGTAGCAATGACATAATCAGTCAGAGAAAGACAAAGTCACATTATCTCACATATGGAATTTAAGAAAAAAACAGATGAACATATGGGAAGGGGGAAAGACAAAAAAGGAGAGAGGGAAACAAGCCATAAGACACTTAATGATAGGATAAGCCATAAGACACTTAAGGAGATGATGGTGTGGGATGGGCTAGATGGATGATGGATATTAAAAAGGACACTTGGGATGAGCAGTTGATGGTGTATATAAAGTGAGGACTCACTGAATTCTACTCTAGAAACAATTATTGCGCTGTATCTTAACTACATTTAGGTTAAAAAAATAACAAAATAAAATGAGGTACATACTATTATCAATCATTTCGTAATGAAGATTGGAGACTAAAGAAAAATTAAATTGTCAAGGTCACACAGTTCTAACATGGTGCAATCTGAATTTAAAAGTTATGCCTTTCTGATTTTAGAGCGAAAACATATCATACACAATCTTATATGTCTTACATTTAATAATTGTTAGAAAGATTTAAAATTGAAATAGTTATCATTTCAGTTAGAATTTGATTCTAATACACATAGTGAGATATTTATGTTTTGTTTTTTTGCTCAGCTTATCATCTTGTTCTTTTTTATTTTTGGTTTCGTTTTACTATACTAATTCTGAACGGCTTTCTTGAAATGAATATTTGAAAAACACGATTATCCTTGAGGATTTAGATACTTTCTTGAAGAAATAAGCATGTGTGCCATGCATTGTGCAGAATCAATTTACTGGCAAAACGGATTTTTATGAAGTTAGACCTCAGCTCAAAGCCACACTTTAAGCTTACTGAATGACTATGAAAACATTTAAGTAATTAATCATAGCAGTTTTTGTGTTGAAAAAAACTCAGTCTGAGGGGCACCTGGGTGACTCAGTCGGTTAAGCATCTGCCTTTGGCTCAGGTCATGGTCTTGGGTTCCTGGGATTGAGTCCCATGTCAGGTTCCCTGCTCAGTGGGGAGCCTGCTTATCCCTCTCACACTCACTCTCTCTCTGTTTTCTATCTCTATCTCTCAAATAAATAAATAAAATTTTTAAAAAATCCAGTCTGATATTAGAAAGGAATTATGAAACATATTCTGTATTCCTATTTTCCTATTAGTCATTCTCTTAGATTTCTGATTTCTTTGAAGTATTTACTAGCAAAATAATATGACTGGTTTTCTGAATGAGCAAACAAAACAAAATGCATGCCATTTCAGTTATATATAGAAGTTTCTTTTAAGAAAAACATCACATTTCATTGGGTTCAACATTTAAACATTTTTGTCATAATTAGACCTTCTTTTTAAAATAAATTTAATACCATTTTGTCTTATACCTCTCTTATATTTCTCTAAATTACAATCTGGACTTAAGAAATTAAAGACAATGCAACATATTGAACTTGACATTTGTATAAATATTTTTAATAGATTCTCCACTAGTTAACTTCTGAGACTATTTAGCTAAATGTATACATGTTTTCTAATGGTATTTGTAAAAAAATGGTATCATTCATTTATTTCAACATTGTGATAAATATTTTAAGTGCCTGTGATATCCTGAACATTGTTCTCGTGGCTGATATACACAAGTAAACACATCATATGGAGTCTCAGCTTCTATTAAGTTTATATTTTGATGGAGAAAAGAGATTTGCAAATAACTAAAAGAAATATAATGTTATACATTGATAAATGCTATATAAAATTAGTAATACTAAGTATATGGTGAATAAGTGGGAAGATGGTTGATATTTATGAAAAAATAGTGAAGAAATGCTTCTATTTCAGCTAAAACACAAAAAGCTAACAAGATTTTAATACATCTCATGATTCTGTATCTCAGCAATTTAGGTAGGAAGTATTCTTTTGCTCCAAGTAGGCAATTTCTTTTCTCCCAGTTGTGTCAATTGACATTCCTCGGTGGTATTCAACAAGTTGAAGGGCTAAATATGGACAGTCCAAGAAGGCTTCACTCACATATCTAGAACTCTTTGTGGAGGTGATCAGAAGACTGTATTTCAGGGCTTCTTCGGAATATAGTGTCCAATAGGAGGACTTATACTATGGCTTAGGATTCCCAGATGGAGTATTCAAATAGAAAGTGAAAGCTATAAACGTCATAAAGCCTACACCTATAAACAGACATAACCATTCCCATCATATTTTATTGATCAAAGACTCATGAGCCTTCTCAGACACAAGAGAAGAAAAAGGAGAACCCACCTAACAACAGGAGTATCAACAAATAACGCAGACATTTATAATATGTTACAACCATGTGTATAGTGGAAGTTATATGCTGACAAACACTAATCCATTTCAGCAGAAAATGTCTGTGTGACTATGTATTGTATGTTTTACTCGTAAACATGTATGTTCCTTCATGGTCCTATTACAGATCTGCAAGTGGAACAAAGCCCATAGGATCAGTTCATCATTACAAAGGCAGCACTATTCACATCTAATTCAGAGTATACTTGGGAGTTCAAAGAATGGTACAAATATCTCTTTATTATGAACACCGTGCAGTTATTGTAAGCCTTTTTTCTGTATCAGTTTTTTTATCCTTTTTGTCTTTTCTAAAATCTCATTGCATTTGAATCTTTGCATTCTGTAAAGCAGATTATTGATAAAGCAAAACTTTTGCTTCCTGATAGTAACTCTCTCTCATAGCCTAACTTGTATCTTGCGTACATCATAATGGGAGACCTATCTTAACCAGCAGTGAGTATGGAGCTAGGCAAAGAGCACAAAAAATACTGAGAACCATATTCTAGTAAATTTTTCAGGGTTCTCATTTTTATACGCTTGTTTTCACCTTTCTAATTTGTTCCAATGGTGCTCCAAACAAGGCCAGGCTCCATGGATGTTCACTTAATTATTTTGCCTCTCACTGTATTAGTGAGTAGTGTACTATTATCTGAGCCTCTGGAAATAATAGTTGAAGCCAAGGATTTAGCAAATAATTTGAACCTAATAATTGAAAAATACACATTGATTAAAACTAAAGCTTTATAACTAGATGTATTTGCATTTCTCATTTATTTCCCTGCTAATGGACTCTTCCATCACACGGGACAGATTTCCAGAAATCTATCCTCTTAATTACTAGCTGATTGCACTCTATGCAAGTGTAAGGAATATAAACTAACATACTCTATTGTACTTATCTATCATTCATTTATTTGCTCATTCATTGAAAAATAATTTGGGCATAACTTCTTATTGAAACATAAACCTAAGTTCTGAAATGTTTGAAATGACAGTATTTGATTATATATTCAGATAGAAAACCACAGCATTTGAATATGCTTTATTTGTACTTTTCAAGCCCTAGATCACACTTACTCATTTACCACTGAATTTTTGTATCACAGATGCTCAGGTAAAAACTTACAAATTACTGCTTAATATGCAGGTAGAATTGCTGCTTCCAAAGGGGATTCTACACCATTTTATCAAATAGTGCTCCATGTAAACTGATGACATCAGAATAATGTGGCACCCTTATTAAAATACAGATTCCTTGGCTCTAGCAACATTTAACAAATCAAAGACTCTCTTTCTCTGGTGTAGGGTTTGGACACCCACATTTTTGCAAAGCATACAACAGGATTGTTTTTTTTTAAGATTTCTTTCTTTAAAGCCAAAGTTGGTGGCATCACAATTCCAGACTTCAAGCTCTATTACAAAGCTGTCATCATCAAGACAGCATGGTACTGGCACAAAAACAGACACATAGATCAATGGAACAGAATAGAGAGCCCAGAAATAGACCCTCAACTCTATGGTCAACTAATCTTTGACAAAGCAGGAAAGAATGTCCAATGGAAAAAAGACAGCCTCTTCAATAAATGGTGTTGGGAAAATTGGACAGCCACATGCAGAAAAATGAAACTGGACCATTTCCTTACACCACACACAAAAATAGACTGAAAATGGATGAAGGGCCTCAATAGGAGAAAGGAATCCATCAAAATCCTTGAGGAGAACACAGGCAGCAACCTCTTTGACCTCAGCTGCAGCAACTTCTTCCTAGGAACATCGCCAAAGGCAAGGGAAGCAAGAGCAAAAATGAACTATTGGGACTTCATCAAGATCAAAAGCTTTTGCACAGCAAAGGAAACAGTCAACAAAACCAAAAGACAACTGACAGAATGGGAGAAGATATTTTCAAATGACATATCAAATAAAGGGCTAGTATCCAATATCTATAAAGAACTTATCAAACTCAACACCCAAAGAACAAAGAATCCAATCAAGAAATGGGTAGAGGACATGAACAGACATTTCTGCAAAGATGACATCCAGATGGCCAACAGACACATGAAAAAGTGCTCCACATCACTTGGCACCAGGGAAATACAAATCAAAACCACAATGAGATACCACCTCACACCAGTCAGAAGGGCTAAAATTAACAAGTCAGGAAATGACAGATGCTGGCGAGGATGTGGAGAAAGGGGAACTCTCCTACACTGTTGGTGGGAATGCAAGCTGGTGCAACCACTCTGGAAAACAGCACGGAGGTTCCTCAAAAAGTTGAAAATAGAGCTACCCTATGACCCAGCAATCGTGCTACTGGGTATTTACCCCAAAGATAGTAATGTAGTGATCCGAAGGGGCACGTGCACCCGTGCAATGTCCACAATAGCCAAACTACGTAAAGAACCTAGATGTCCATCAGCAGATGAATGGATAAAGAAGACGTGTTATATATACAATGGAATACTATGTAGCCATGAAAAGAAAAGAAATCTTGCCATTTGCAACAATGTGGATGGAACTAGAGGGTATTATGCTGAATGAAATAAGTCAATCAGAGAAAGACAATTATCATATGATCTCCCTGATATAAAGAATGTGAGAGGTGTCATGGGGGGTTTGGGGGGGGTAGGGAAGGGAAAAATAAAACAGGATGGGATCGGGAGGGAGACAAACCATAAGAGACTCTCAATCTCACAAAACAAACTGAGGGTTGTTGTGGGGGGAGGAGGGTAGGCACAGGGTGGTTGGGTTATAGACACTGGGGAGGGTATGTGCTATGTGAGTGCTGTGAAGTGTGTAAACCTGGTGATTCACAGACCTGTACCCCTGGGGCTAATAATACAGTATACATTAATAAAAATTTTTTTAAAAATTTTAAAAAAAAGATTTCTTTCTTTAGAATGGGGGGAGGTGCAGAGGAAGAGAGAGTCCTAAGAAGATTCTGTGCTGAGTGCAGAGCTCAGCACAGGGCTCAGTCTCATGACCCTGAGATCACCCCCCCAAGTAGAAATCAAGAGACCACTGCTTATCTGACTGTGCCACCCAGGCACCCCCACGTACCACATGACTTTCAATCACAGACATTTTGAGAATATAATGAATGTATCTCAAACATTTTACCCTAGGAACTGACTGGCTTAATTTATACAAATTCCATATTAATCATGAAATAGATATATCAATTGGAAATGTAGTTTTTACTTTCCTACTGCAAACATGCATGGGAAGGGAGTGCTGCCTTCATCCTCCTAACGAAGTCAAAGGAATCTACCTAATATGTGTGTTCTAAAGTACAGAAATGTTCAGTGCAGTACAACTATAGTAAGCCTACAGTTTTGGAGCTAAAAGTCAGAATCCACAAACATAAATCAGTAAAAACCCTAGAGACAAATTCTTGTTGATTCATGCAGATAATTCTTGGTTGTGAGGGGGCTGTCTTGAGCACTGTAGGATGTTTACCACATCTCTGGTATTTACCACCAGATTCCAGTAGCATCCCCTCACATTTTGATAATCAAAAATGTCTCAATGTCACATGTACTTGAGGGTGGGGTTTGAGGAATGGACTCCAGTAGAGAACCACTGATGTGTTACCATATTTTACAGTTAGAACCGAAGCCCTCCACTGTGGATATTTCCAAACCTCATTATATTTTGTCAAGGAGCATTGTGAAGTGACTGCCAAACCGAAACTCTACAAAGGCTCTTCTAACATCACGGCAAACAAAACCATCTAGGATATTGCCCTTAAAGGAATAATTTCTTTTCTATTCTCTTTATGAGTTGGAAATGCATATATGTTTTAAAAATAATTTTTATTATTATCTATCTAATTAGGAAAGTAGGATATTCAGATTATGCTGATATATGTGTATGTGTGTACATGCATGTGTGTGCATGATTTTAGCATTTATTCTAGAAGTCTGTATTTAACCTACAAGGAATTAACATGGCAAAAAGGAGTTTTACTGAAAGATTACAGATGAATCATGGTTTATAGTAATATTGGGTAATATTGGGTCAAAGGGCAAAATAGACTATTGGGTCTAATTTACGTATAAAATTGCCATTTGTATTACTACACCACTTTAAAGGATCCTTTCACAGAGCTCATTCTTCCTCTAAAGCTCTTCAAGCTATTGTTCCACACCAGAAGATAAAGTTCAATCTTAAGCCATTCTGGAGGTTAGCTTACTTTTTCATCTTGAAGTCAGAAATCCAATTTAGGGCTTAATCCTTCTATATGATAATAAATGATTCCATTTTCATTTAGTTTTTTAAACAATTATAGCAGGATTTGAATAAATCAAACCCCCTCTCAAGGAAGAGCCCAGAAGTATGAACCTCTGTGAACTCTTCTTATTGCAGGATACTGGTTTCACACAATAAATTATTCTTTCATTGTTATCAACCAAAGTCATTTGTACTTTATGGTAACAGAAGACTTTATTTTTTTCTTTATTTTATTTAAACTCAATTAGTCAACATATAGTTCATCATTAGTTTTTGATGTAATGTTCAATGATAAAATTGATAACAAGCTTACTGGTTTCCTTATTTTTTTAACCAATGTTATGGAATATTGTGATTTAAAAAAACAAAATGATCCAGGTAGCATCAGCATAGGTTTTATAAACCAGGAAGATCTTATTCTGAAACTTGGCTTATACTCAAACTTGACTATTGCTGTAAATCCTGAAGATACTGATCTTAGAATTCTCATTTTTGTTCTGTAATAGAGAGTTAATAAATAAACTACTTTTATCTAATGGTTTATGGGGACTGAATGAGGTTATAACATTTAAAGCAAATAGCACAGTGATAACATAGAGTAATTACTCAAAACATGTAAATTTACACATCTGTTCCTAAGTTCCAGAGTTAGAATCACCTTCTTAGGTATTCAAAAGTAAATGTCTCCCTGCTTTAAAATATTTTTGCACAATTCGGTTTAAGTGTTTCTGAAGAGAAAGCTAGTAAACATATCTGAGTTCTTCCTAATCTCTCCCCACCTGCCTCCTCCACTCACAGCTTACCCCAGTGAAAAGCAGTGATGATTGTTTTTCATAAGCATATTTGAGTAGGCAAGCATGTTTAAGTGGAAATTATCTACTAAAAAGAAAGCATGGATTCTTAGGTTTGTATTTTTTTAATTCTGTAATATTTCCTCAGGCTAAAGCAATTTCCACTAGGACTACATTGCTTACAAAAAGTATACATTACTGGGGTTTTGTTGTTTTTGGTTTTCTTTTTGTTCTTTTGTTTTTGTTTTTAAAGATTTATTTATTTATTTATTTGACACAGAGAGAGAGATCACAAGCAGGCAGAGAAGCAGCAGAGAGAGAGGAGGAAGCAGGCTCCCTGCTGAGCAGATAACCCGATGTGGGGCTCGATCCCAGAACTCTGGGATCGTGACCAGAGCCGAAGGCAGAGGCTTTAACCCACTGAGCCACCCAGGCACCCCTCCTTTATGTTTTTGTACGTTATTATTCACTCCTGAAATACAGCTTAAAGAGCCACACACATCTAAGGACAATATGGTATTTAGTTTAACTCTTCTCTTCAGCTGGGTACTACTCTGTCAAATAAAGGGAGAGGGTTATCATTGTGCATTAATGATTACAATGTACAAGAGACAATTATAAATCTCATAAAAGGAAAAGTTCATACATTAATATAACACAAATTTTTTGAAGTTCTAATATTCATAAAATAAGTTAGAGTTTAAATCATAAGCCTGTATTGCTATATATTTTTTCATTTATTGTTAACATCTTAAACTTTTTTTTCCTTTTCTTTTTGGTCACTAATTTAAAAATTTTCTAAATAATATATTCTCATGCCAAATTATTGTTGTTCTATTTCAACTTTATTTAAAATCCAATTTATTGGTAATAACAGACCAGATTCTGGTGATAGCAGACTAGCCCAAAGCATACTTACTCTCTCTGGGACCAGGCTGAGCTCTAGGAAATTAGACAAAACATGTTAAAATAAATCTGTTTTGTCATCAGAGAAGTACTGTGGGAGCCAGAACTTGGGGATTCAAGATCAAGGAAAGAACGTAAGCTCAGAGAACTAACCCTGATATATTTTATCTCTTACCCATACCCAGTGCACCCAAGAGGTAGAAAAGATAAGCAAAAAGCCACAGCTCAGAGACCACATTAGGCAGAGTTTCAGACAGTCTCACGGATTTTGGGAGACAGCAATAGAATGCAGCCCACCAAAAGGAACCTTGTTGAACAGCACAAGATTTCTGCGCTTTCCTAAAACAACTTGAAATGTAGATGAACCAGAAAGAGACCAATGCTCACAAAGACTGAAAGCTAATTTCAAATGAACTCTATATTAATTTAAAAAAACAGTATATTCAACAGACAAAGCCTGAAAAACGGAAAGGTAATTCATTCAATAAAACCATAATTTAAAAATACATAATTACTTTCTAAACCAAAATATACACACAAAATTTAAACTTTATTTTTGTGTCAACTTTGACAGGTTGACAAGATCCCCCAATTTTTAATTGAAAGTGTTAATCTAAAATAGACACAAAGTGCTAGTTTAGAAGGGGAAAAAACATTTCATTTCTGAAAGCCACTAAGAATATTTTCTCTCCTTTCATCAAGTAAGTCTGCTAGGTATTATATCTAAATTATTTGAACTGACCAGACCATACATAGATCCTCGGTTAGACTCTTCTTGGGCATCCAACACCAGGCATGTTACTTAACTTCTATGAGTCTTGGTTTCCTCATTTGTACTGGGGGTAAGGATACACACTTCCCAGATTTATATCAGTGACTCAGTAAGAAAGTCCCAGATAAGGGGACAACAGAGTATCTAGCATATACTGATAGATTCCGTCTCTCAATTCTCACTTCAAAAACAAGGTTAATTTTTCCCTTCCTTTCCCCTTGTCTTCCCATTCCTTTCTTCCTTCCTTTATCTTTTCTCCTCCCCTTTGCCCTCTCCTTCATTTCCTTCCTCTTTCTCTTTTTCTTTTCCTAGGTGTGGAAAAAGAAAAGTAAAGAAAAGAATACCAGTGGAAAAAGAAAAGATTTTCTTTGGAAAAAAGAAAAAGAAAAGAATACCAATCCATATTAATGAATCAGAATCTTTAAGACAAGATGGAAATTATTACAAAGTATTCACGAAACCACTTCTATTATTACTTCATTCTTTTATAGTGTTCTACTTTGAAGCTGTATAAGAATAGGGGTCCTCATTTGTTTACTCAGACTATAGTTTTACCATTTTCATGTCAAGGTGCGTAAATTTTTTGTTGTTGTGCTTTGTTTTGCCATTTCTGCTTCCACTGATACCTCATCCCCAGTTAGAAATGTTCTGAGAAATTATTTTCAGATCCTTTCAGGGAACAATTTGAGGTTCACCACAGGTGAAATTGTTTCCAAATGATAAAGGGCTCATTTCTAGAAAAGGAAGCCATGAGATAAAGAATTTCTAAACTCTTTGTGTGCTTTTTATATCTAATTAGGCAAACTTTGAATATAAATTTTAAATGTGTTACCAGTGTAAAAATCAGAAAATTATTTTAAAAAGCCAGATTATTTTCAAGTATATAAAATATGTACTTTGTAAAATAATAAGCACACCTGGCTTATCACTTTCCTTCCAAACTATTTTTCTGAAGGAAATAAAATTTAACACTTTAAGAGATTATTTACTCAATATTTAAGGATGAATTTATTGACTAAATTTTGTCTTATTATTTTTTGTGTTTAGAGAAATGTTTGTCATGATTTTGATATGTATTTTTAATAGCAGTGAATTTCAAAATAATAGGTAAACAAAGCTTTCTCACAAAGATGTCAAATGGCTTATAGAAGTGTGTGTTTTTGTTGAAATCTGTCTGAATATCTAAGATTGTCAGTCTTTAGAATGGCTTGTATTTGGTGCTACCAGTAGAATAATTTTCTACTGAGATACTCTGAGGAACTGATATACTTACTAAATTTATACATATAGTATTAAAACAACATCTTCCTATCTAACAAAAAATTTTTTAATTTATATTCTTGTTTGTTCTTATTGTAAAAGGAGACTTCACAAAAATTGCTGAATGAAAGGTTTATCATTACAAATAGATTAATTCAAATATTAAATATTAACAATGCTTATTTAGAATGTTCCTATGTAAAATCTGTATATATTTCATAGACATGTATTTAAGGATGCTACCATGTGTCACCTTTCATCAAAGCAATGATTTATGCAACAGGAAGATGAGTGGCTGTTGATAGTTCTCAGAGTGAATTTTATCTGGTAACTGCCTTTCACCAAAAGGAACTGCCCTGCCCTGGGCCTTGTCCTCTACCTGGGTATATGTTGAAGTCAGTGTCAATGCAGGGGAACAGAGGCCCAATCTCTGTATTTCATTTAAAAGCATCTCTGTAGGGCAATCTCAGCTCCAGATTTCCCTGTAGACTGGGAGAGATCTTTGCTGAAAGTGCATTAAAGTTCCACTTCTCTACCTAACCCTCCTGTATATGCCCCCTATAGATATTGTTCTAAGGAGCAAACCCCCCAGAAAATTTCCCACATGCAGAATTCTGCATCAGAGTTTGTTTCTCTGAAATCTAAACCCAAGATAAATAATTATCTCTTATTCTATTTTCAAATATATTCAATTCTAATTTATCTCACAGACACTAATTGATAATATTTTCCAGAGTGAACTGTTATATCCATGGCAATTTTTATTAGAAGATATACTTAATATTTTCAGAACTATATCTAATTTTGATGAAGTGCATATTTTGCTCTAGGCACTATAATAAGTACTATATACGGCTGGAATATATAGCCTACAATCAACAAACCCTATAAGAGGGGTTATATTATTATTCACATTTTATAGAAGAGGAAAACTAGAAAGTTAAATAACTTACCCACAGTTACAGAGATGAATATGAACCCACATAGACTTCTAACCACTTTTTTTTTCATAAATTTGGTCCAAAATTACTAACATACCGTATTTGCTCACATCAGAAGTTATGTGACAACTCCTAAGACTAGTGAAAGAGACTAAAATAACCAAGCTAATCAATATCAACTAAAGAGAAAATGAAGCTTCATAACAAATATATAAAAAAGATCAAATATTCAGCTTTTGATTTTCCATATTATCCTCAAAAATTACAAATGAGCCCACTCATGTTTTCTTATATAATCTTTTTTGACTATTTGATGTAGCCTTTTCCTCAAACATGAGGAAAAATAAAATGAAAGTGTACAGTTTAAATGAGAGAGAGGGAGGGAGGAATGGATTGAAGGGAGAAGTAAAGGAGGAGGGGGAAGGAGGAAGAGAAAACGATGTGAGAGGATAAGACAAGAAAGGAAGAGCAGACTTCGCATATAAAATTGATAGACCATGGGAACTGTCCAATTTGTTAAATATTTTTATTATTTTATTTCAACAAAACAATATTATGATCTGAATAATCTGTGCACTCATTTATCATTATCATGCACATTAAATGTTTTTTTAATAAATAATTGTTAAGCCCCTAACACATGTTAGCAACTATTCACACTGCTTTTTCCTATAAGCACATCTAATATTAGTAAGAATTACAGGAGATAAGTACTAGATCTATTTTAAAGATTAGTAAATTGAGATTCAAAGAGGTTAAACACCTCATCCAACATTATACAGCTGGTAAACGAGCTAAGATGCCAAATAAAGAATTTTTTCTACAATGTTATAATTTATTCCTAATTTCCATAAATGCCCCTTCTTTTGTATTCTTAAAAACTTTTTAGAATTAAAGTTTCTTAATTTGGGAAAAGCACTACTCTTATTTCTGCTCTCTAAAAAACCATCAAATTTTAAAATCTGATCATAATGTCTTTTTTCCTAAATTCACAATTGATCTTTTCACCGGAAATTATATCTCACTTTTTTTTTCCCCAATTTATTTATTTTCAGAAAAACAGTATTCATCATTTTTTCACCACACCCAGTGCTCCATGCAAGCTGTGCCCTCTATAATACCCACCACCTGGTACCCCAACCTCCCACCCCCCCCCCGCCACTTCAAACCCCTCAGACTGTTTTTCAGAGTCCATAGTGTCTCATGGTTCACCTCCCCTTCCAATTTACCCAAATTCCCTACTCCTCTCTAACGCCCCTTGTCCTCCATGCTATTGGTTATGCTCCACAAATGAGTGAAACCATATATCTCACTTTTTAATTAAAGCTCTTCACCAGCTCTATCAGACAATATTTTGATTTATGGATATACAAACAAAAAACTCTTGTGGTCTCTCTTTTGTAATTTTGACATTATAATAATGACTAAATCCTTGAAAACTTTTCAATATTTCAGATTAATTCTGAGAAATCTTTAATATATCAAATATGTTGTAGTTATATAAATGTAGATAGACAGTCCAAAGGCTATAATTAAATAAAAAATAGCCAGGCACACACACACACACAAAAAATCCCACATGAATACATGAACATTTTATCTCAACAAATGGAACAATTTTGATTAAATGGAAGCAACTGCTGGAAAGCACAACTTCCCAAAACTGAAATAAGGAAAAAAAAGAACATCTGATTTGTCCCAATCTATTAAGGAAATTAAATATCTAACTAAAACCTTCCCAGAAAGAATATTCCAAAGGTGGAGTGAGGGAGTGGGGATAACTGGTGCAGTACTCATAGTAACAATTTCATCTAAATTGTTTTCCAAGAACAAAAAATAAAAATTTTCCAAAACATTTTATGAAGGTAGCATAACCTGTTACTAACACTAAACACTACTATGAAAAGTAAAATTGACTACTATGAAAAGTAAAATTGTAGAATGTCTCAGTCATGTCCATGCATGTAACAATCCTCTTCAAAATATGAGGAAAATAAGTCCGGCAATATATAAATCCAAGAAAATACATTAACCAGACTGGATTTATATCAATAGTGCAGAGTTGGTTTAACAACTGAAAAATCAAGATAGAATTATCACATTTACAGAATAAGAAAAATGGAATCATCTAAATAAATATATTAAAATTTTGATAAAATTAAATATTTAAAAACTATTAGACAAATAGAAATAAAAGATATCCTTGATCTTGTAAAATGTATCTTCTTGAAAACCCTCAGGAAACATCATTCTGAAAAAGAAATATTTAAATCTTTCTGCCTGAGAAAAAGGATAAAAAAAGAATGTCTACTGTTACCACTTGCAATAAAATTTGTACTAGATGAAAAAAAAAGTTGCACTAGACTCTGAAAAACAATCTGAGGGGTTTGCAGTGGCGGGGGGGGGGTGGGAGGTTGGGGTACCAGGTGGTGGGTATTATAGAGGGCACAGCTTGCATGGAGCACTGGGTGTGGTGAAAAAATAATGAATACTGTTTTTCTGAAAATAAATAAATTGGAAAAAAAAAAAAAAGAAGGACAGGAAAGAGAAATAAAATATGTAAGGACTGGAAAGGGACAAATAAAACTGTCTTTATTAATAAATGAAATTTTCCATTGGTGGAAAATTTTAAATAACTTAACATTCTGAAAGTATCATTGAGGGACACCTAGGTGGCTCAGTTGGTTAACTGCCTTTGGCTCAGGTCATGATCCTGGAGTCTCAGGATCAAATCCCAGTCAGGCTCCCTGCTCAGCACAGATTCTGCTTCTCACGCTGATGCTCCCACCCCTCATGCTCTCTCTCTCAAATAAATAAATGAAATCTTTAAAAATACATATATATAATTGAGAACAATATATAAGTCACCAAATACATAAAAATAAATCTAATTGAAGTTGTGCAAGAACTAAATACAGAAAATCAGAAAATATTACGGAGAGAAAATAGAGATATTTCTCTAATGGGAGATATACCACGCTTAATAATAGGGTCTCTTTAAATATTTAAACAAAATCAATACTATCCTAGCAGATTTATTATGGAAGTTGACAGGCCAAATTTAAAATGTCTTGTGGATGATGGGGCACCTGGGTGGCTCTGTCAGTTCAGCTTCTGACTTGATTTCAGCTCAGGTCATGATCTCAGTGTCTTGGGATCGGAGCTGGGCTCCACGCTGAGCTGTACTCCCCCTTACCTGACCTGGCCTCGTACCCCATGCACATTCACTCTATTTCTCTCTCAAAAGAAAATAATAATAATAATAGTAATAAGCCTGGGTGGCTCAGTGAGTTAAGTCTCTGCCTTTGGCTCAGATCATGATCTCAGGGTCCTGGGATCGAGCCCCACATCAGGCTCCCTGCTCAGCAGAGAGCCTGCTTCCCCCTCCCTCTCTGCCTGCCTACTTGTGATCTCTCTGTGTCAAATAAATAAATAAAATAAAATAATAATAATAATAATAATAATAAGATGTACAGGGGCATGCCAAAAGCCAATAAGAAGAAGAAGAAGAAGAAGAAGATGATGATGATGATGATGATGATGTACAGGGGCATGCCAAAAGCCAAGAAAGCCAAAGCCATTTTTAAAAAGATCAAGTTGAAGAGACTACTGGATTTCAAAATCTATTATTTATAGAGTTAGAGTAATTAAAGCAGCATGGGAGGAGTAGAAAAATAGACCAAAAGAATAAGTAGTTTTGAAATACACTTGCCTTAAAACAAAGAACACAAAAAAAGTAATAGTGGGCTATATTACATTTTGGAGTTTCTGTTCTTTTAAAAACACCTTAATGAGAGAAAAATGGCAAGCCATCAAGAGGGGAATATTTGCCACCCATAATATAAAAATCACCACCTATTATGGTTTATTTTCATTAGGTCTGATTTTGGCCTATTGCCCCATATAATTATTAATAGAACCACCTTTTATTCTCAAAGGTGTCATCACTTGGTCAATGAATTATGCAGTTATCTTACAACCATCCACCAAAAGGTATATATACAGAATATTTAAATAACTCCTATAAATCAATCAGGAAAAGAATAAAACCAATTAAGAAATATTCAGGACTTTAATAACAACTTTAAAAAATGGTATGCCAATAGAAAATTAAAATCTGAAAAGATGTTCAACAATATTTGTTATTAATAGAACACAGGTTAAAATCACAATCCAACACCACTACACTAAAATTAGCTTAGCTAAAATCTTCAAAAGTGACTATTTCAAATTTGATTTAGGATTTCAAGTAATTAGAACTCTCATATATTACCAGACTTGTATGTGATATTTAAATTATCACAACCATTTTGGAAACCTTTCTGACAGTCTTTACTAAAACCTAATGAACATATATTTACTGTACCATCTGTTAGTTCCACGCCTTTTTACATAACCAAAAAGAAGTATACTCAGATAAATATTAAAAATTATGTATAAAATTATTCACATTATATAAAATAAGCAAATACTATAAACAATAATATATATGACCAGTTGAATGAATATACAAATAACTTTATATACACACATATGTATAGTATAACAAAATCATGCAGCAATGTAACAACTTACTACTGTGTCACATGATATAAATGTATCTCAAAACATGTGAATGAAATAAACCAGACTCAAAATAATTCATACTTTGATTCTGTATGTTTGAAGTTCCCAAAAAAAGCAAATTACGTTCTAGAAATCAATAGTTCTTCCCCTTAAGGGAGGGCAATAAAGATGTTAACAGGGATTGGGCACAAGAGGACTTCTGGAATACTGATAATATCTCATGTCTTAACTTGGTCAAAGCTATATTCATGTGATCATTTTGTGAATAATTAAACTACACAATTATCATCTGTTCATTTTTCTCTATGTTATACATCAATAAAATATGTATTGAGTATATTTCAATAATTTCCAACAACTTTTCCTTTGGGGGAAAGTTTGGGTTTTTGTTGTTATTTTTTTTTTTTTTTGAAGATTTTATTTATTTGACAGAGAGAGAACACAAGCAGGGGGCACTGGCAGGTAAAGGGTGAGGAAGAAGCAGGCTTCCCACTGAGCAGGGAGCCTGAGCATCATAATCATTTCTAACAAAAAAATGAGTTCCCTCTATTGCTAACACGCCCCTCTGTACCGCCCTCCCTCTGAGGCATTATAGTGGTGGCTGAAAATGAAAGTGAACCACCTCAAATGGTGTATCTTTAAAGGTAAAGCATACAAGATATAACAAATTATGATTCACCAAAAAGGGATATAGCCAAAAAAGAATGCATCATTTTATTTATTTTTAAAGATTTTATTTATTTATTTGAGAAAGAGACAGCCAGTAAACAGGGGTAGAAGCCCAGGGAGTGGGAGAGGCAGACTCCCTACTAAGCAGGAGCCAGAAGCCTGGGGATTAGTCCAGGACCAGGGGACCATGGCCTGAGCTGAAGGCAGACATTCCCTAACTGAACCACCCAGGCAGCCCAGAATGCGTCATTTTAGATGTGGCAAAATCATTTTGAATTTTTCACGTAACTATTCTGACCTCCAGTGTGTGTGTGTGTGCATTCACATTTTTTTTAGTTGTGAGCAGAGATCTATGAAGCCAAAATCCTCTCTCTCCCATTAGGAGATTTTCAAATTTCTTTTTAAAGTCCAAGTGATTGCCCCCACTGGTCTGTGTTTGTCCCTGGTTTCAGTCACTCATTTAAACACACTGGTTGATAAAGTTCAGTATCAGCTAGATTGAAGATTAAATCAAGATAAAGTAAGTAGTCAATTGGTCACTGTCACAAATATCACAGGGGAAGACATGTACAAAGAAAATTAGTGTTTGAAAGGCTAACTGCATTTTGATACTGGCTAGTGTAGATCAAAAGCAAGTAATGTGAACCTTAGCTGCCAAACCATTTTCCCTCTGATATCAAATGACAGGCAAGAGAGTTACAGTGGCAAACAATAACATTTGTTTAATTTAGGTTAGAAAACTTAACTCCTATCAGGTGTTTAATAGTAAAAACAATTTCTTTGGGGTAAAGGGGACTGCTCACTTAATAAATGAGCATTGGAAGTTGAATTTTGGTGAGCATATAGAAGAAAAAAACATATTTTATTCAATCAGTATCTCTCACCCCAAACTGATATTAGAAAACAAAAAATTAAACATTCAAAATTAGATTATGCATGTGAAAGTTAAAAAGGATCTGAAGTCAATCCTTACCCATCCCACTTTATTTTCCACCATAGTTCGTCTTGTCCACATTAGTAGTATTTGCAAATTGAATCATATGACCCTAAATAATGAAATTCAGCACCTATTAAGAAACAACATTGTCTCTAGTGAGACACTGCCACATTTTACTTGAAGAGACAGAAATAAATTACTAATTACCCACAGATATGAACTGTTTGAATGGCAACCTTGCATTTTAATGTGGTTATATCATTTTTTAAAAACTTTCTGTATTTGCTTTTTTTACCCATCCTTCCTTCTGCTTTCTGGTAAAAACAAGCCCTCCTCCTCTTAATATGAAACTACTCTAGGGCCACTGGGGTGGTTGTGTCATTAAGTATCTGCCTTCAGCTCAGGTCATGATCCCAGGGTCCTGGCATTGAGCCCCAAGCCTTTGGGCTCCCTGCTCAGCAGGAAGCCTGCTTCTCCTTCTTCCACTCCCCTGGCTTGTGTCTCCTCTCTCACCATCAAGTAGATAAATAAACTTAAAAAAAAAAAAGGAAAAAAACAACTCTACTCTCCAAACATGTGATGTTTACTGAGAGCTTCCAAACAAAATTGCTTTTCCTATGTGGGAAAAATCATGGATGTATTACCTAAATTGGACTATTCATAATACCAACTGCCTTAATCTTTAGGGTTTATTCCAAACTAGACAAGATGTGTATGCAAGCTAAAGCTGCAGGCCACTTTCATGTCAAGTTGTGTAACTGGAGATGTAATCCAGGAGCTGTTGATGGCCATCATCCCCAATGCATACAAAAGCTAATCAGTCAGCTATTGAAAAGATGAAGCTAAAAAAAGAAAAGAAAAAGAAACCAGCACGCATAAAAAAAGCAAAGATTTAAATCTGAGACAAATCATACTGCTAATACTACATGTCTGGATCCCTTTGCTCCCAGCAACACTGATTTCATAAGCCTAAATCTGTCTTTCAGTTAAACTAACTGAGGTTGGATTGATGTTTGCAACAGAAGAAAATCCAATTAATATAGAAATTGGGATCTGAAATTAGGAAATTTGATGGGTTACAGGACAAGCAGGATTTGTTCATCCCAAGAAGGAAAATGGCAATCCATGTTACACATTAAACAGTTCCTTAAATTATTATCTGAGGAATCTTGAAATTAATTTCTTTTAAGTCAGGAGCTTTTGAAAACTGCATATAAAAATGTCAGCATATTAAATGACATGTTGTAATTCCTATGGCCTTCAGCAAGGGCTGTGAGAGACACAAGCTGCAACTGAAGCCAGGACACAAGATGTAGCTGAACAGCTACCTAGCTTTTCAAGAGAGGCCCCATGCTTCCAGTTGCCAGCAATCCCAGACCTGAGGGAGGCTGGACTATTACGAGTTTGGCTAAACTAAAAAAGTCAATTATTCTGCCTTTTTCTGAGATTAATACATGGCTTAGGGAGGAAACTACTTTGGGAGGGTCAAAAATTGTGGAAGGTGGGGCGCCTGGGTGGCTCAGTGGGTTAAGCCTCTGCCTTCGGCTCAGGTCATGATCTCAGGGTCCTGGAATCGAGTCCCGCATCAGGCTCTCTGCTTGGCAGGGAGCCTGCTTCCTCCTCTCTCTCTCTCTGCCTGCCTCTCTGCCTGCTTGGTCTCTCTCTGTCAAATAAATAAATAAAATCCTTTAAAAAAAATTGTGGAAGGTGGATTCTCCACACTCTCCTTTGGACTTGCTGCTAAATAGTAAAATTCTTGCTGATTGAGCCATCAATGTACCTGAAAACACTTAATAATCATGGTGTATTGTATATTTACAAGGTCACAGCATTCAGAGGAGTTACAATATCAAAAAAGTAAAAGAAGCAGCAGCAGGGGTATAGGTAATATTGGTAGTAGTAGCGACAGCAGCAATAATCATAATAAAACAAGCCTGTATATTAGAAAATCAACCCACTCACAGTGTATCTATCAATGACAATAAGACTTGAAATTATTTTATTGATTTAAATAAAATTCACATCTTTCAGGATTATCACTAACAAAATAGTATTCTGGATAAAAGCAGTCACTGGGCTATAGAACACCAGTCCTGTGCCTAAAATTTTCTTCCCTTTAGGATCCACTAGTTGATAATGGCTTCCACTGCTATACTGGCTTTGGGATAGAGGGGGGTGACTTCCATTGCAATAATCTAATACACACATCATCATTTATTTGCCACTGTAAGTCTAAGTCCAGGCTAGCTTATTCAAAGCTTAAATACAGAGGGGATAAACCCAGAGAACAACAAAAGTGGGTAATCTGAATTAAGCTTTTTTTTTTTTTTTTTTCTCAAAGCCTACTGACATTTTATGCTAACATTTTCCTTTGCTTCTGTGTCTTCAGGCCTTTTTTCTCTCTAAAGTCAAATCTTATATCCTTTAAATTAAGGTCCTAAGAAAACAACAGTTTCCTTTCTCTCCAATCTACTTACCCATGGTCAGTTCTTCTAATGACCTAAGAAATCATTCCTTCTCTGAATGACTGGCATGACAGCGATCTCACATCTTAGATTAGACTATCTTCTCACTAAGGTCTATATAACCTTTGCCTTATAATTCTTAACAATACAGCTATCTTAAAAACAATTTCATATTTTCAGTACTCATTTAACAACTGAATTAACAATAAAATATACATAGTACTAAGAGTATGTCATCCTTTAAACTAAATATTTTTGGTTTCTTATAGATTCCTGTAGTTTTATTTCATAATGTAAATATTAAATGCATGTTTTCTGTATGAATGAGCTTAGTGACACTTTTTTCGTGTTTTCATTAAATGGACTTAAAGCAAGAAAATAATGGAAAGACAATGTGCTACAATGAGGAATGGCAAAGAGACGGGTTTTGGAGTGTCACAGAAAACCTTATTAATTTCATAATCTTTACAGAACTCACACAAGTTTACTTAAAGACTCTGGTACCTTTCTCATTTCACCAAATCTACCACCCCCTGAAATCTTGTAAACAAATCATTAGGCTTATTGGACTCCTCTCAGTATAAAATAATATGTGTCAGTGTTGAGGGTAGAAAGAATTTTATAGAGAATATATGGCACGTTTTAATCAAGATATAAAACTGAATTTGTACTATAACAAGGCATTCTGGAACATAAAATTTTTCTAACATTTATCAGTAAGAGGCAGACATTAACCTGGACCCATATTTTTAATAGAAAAATATAAAATACCCAGAATAAATTTTCTCTCAGAAAAAACTATGAGAGGTATGGTTGCACCTTTAATGAGCATTTCATTATTTGACTAAAAAAAGTTATCCCCTACTACAACTCTTAAATTTAACTGGCAACAACCACAAGACTCATTCCACTCAATCAAAAAATCAAATGGAGGGGTGCCTAGATGGCTCAGTCAGTTAAGTGTCCTACTTTGATTTTGGCTCAGGTCATGATCTCAGGGTCATGAGACCAAACCCCACATCAGGCTCTGTGCTCAGCACAGTTTTCTTGAGATTCTCTCTCCCCCAACCTTCCTCTGCCCCAACCCCTGTTCATGCACTCACTAAATAAATACATGAGTAAATAAATAAAATATTTTTAAAAAATCACTTGGGTCTATTGTATAGCAAAATTTGCTGACACGATTAAGAATATTGATTTTGGGGGGAAAAAGAATATTGATATTTGGAGCACTGGAGTGGCTCAGTTAAGCCTCTGACTCTTGATCTCAGCTCAAGTTATGATCTCAGAGTCATGAGTTCAGATCCTAAGTTGGGTTCCACACTGGGTGCGAAGGCTACTTAAAAAAAAAAAAAAAAGAAGTTAAAAGAAAAAGAATATTGATATTTAAAATCACATTCAAATGTTGAGAGTGAGTATCACTGTAAGGTCACTAACTCTCCTCCATTATAACAAACGTGATTCTTTATATATATGGAAATTTTCAGAAAAGTAAAAAGCCATTAAGACTGTAAAGATGAGTAAATTATGAAAAAGGTAGTGGGAAGAGGGGTATTTTATCTCCTTTCCAACACAGATCGGTAGGAAATGCTTTATTTTGTCACTTTTTATGTGTATACATATTTTTCTTGTGTTATAAGTCTATAAATGTGTATACAGGAGAATAAAGACAAAACAGAATGTTGGAGAAATCTTAACTGTAAACATTTAGAGAAGAGATATAAACTAGTGAGATTCTGGTTAAATTTCAATAATTGAACTCAAATTTATAAACTGCTTCATTAGATGGAGACCACTATGTGATTTTATATCAAGAACATGAAGAAACAAGTTTGAATTCTAGATAAGAGGGACGCCTGGGTGGCTCAGTTGGTTAAGCAGCTGCCTTCGGCTCAGGTCATGATCCCAGTGTCTTAGGATCGAGTCCCACATCAGGCTCCTTGCTCGGTGGGGAGCCTGCTTCTCCCTCTGCCTCTGCCTGTGCTTGCTCTCTCTCCCTCTCTCTCTGACAAATAAATAAATAAAATCTTTGAATTCTAGATAAGAAAAAAATTGGTTATGTTATGTGATAGTCATATATACAAGAGGTTTCAGGGGCGTCTGGGTGGCTCAGTGGGTTAAGCCTCTGCCTTCGGCTCAGGTCATGATCTCAGGGTCCTGGGATGGAACCCAGCATCATGTTCTCTGCTCAGCAGGGAACCTGCCTCCTCCTCCTCCTCTGCCTGCCTCTCTGCCTACTTGTGATCTCTGTCTGTCTCTCTCTCTGTCAAATAAATAATAAATAAAATCTTAAAAAAAAAAAAGAGGTTTCAAACACTTGCAAAGGCAAGGAGGAAGACTATAGTATCTGATTTCTCTGGAGTTCTTTAAGAAGGTGAAAGAAACATCCTCACTAGTGCTTATTTTTTAGTTCACATACTTCTTTAGGAAGTTTTCCATATCTAAGCATGTCTTAGTTTCAACAAATTCATGATAATAGTATCTAGAAAATAGTTTACTAAAGTCAAGTATCTCCAAATGCCCTATGCAAAATCACTAAGAATTAGTGTACAACAAAATTATCTTTAATATATGCTTGTTATACAGAAGTGCCAGAGAAAGTCTGAATATCATCAATTTAGATTTATTCAGTGTGATAATCCAAGGTAAAATTGTCAGTATACTTAATGACTCCTAAAGTTTGGGTGTGTTTATATGCTTTCTTGTTTAAGTTATGACTTAAATTTCTGCTTATAGACAGAAAGACTTAATAACTACTGGACAATAATCCAGGTCATATTTATATGTTACTACATTTTCAAATTAAAATACAATTATATATAAGAGAAGGCTCTATAAAATGCAAAATCTCCTACATGTAAACTATAATGTCATTATTACTGATGACTCAATAATTCAATCAAAAACAAAAATGATAAATGACTTTAGTTATGTGCCAGGTCTACTAAGGGAACAGATCTAAGCGATGTGTTCCCACACATCTCCATACACAGTTGTTTGAAGGGACATACCTGGTACTATTTCTGAGATTTTCTTTGGTATATAGATCTTGGTACATGAACCCCTTCCACACATGTACAAGTGCTATCAATGCCTTGCCTTAAAATTTATCATTTTAGTGCATTCTCCATTCTTCGAATAGACAACATATTCATTAGTTTCCCTGAACTTTCTTTCTGAATTTAGGATATTTCTCTCCCTGAGACTACAGAACTGAAATATCTGGAAATTAATGCCCTACCCTCCATTCCAATTTGGAATTTTCAATCACTGTTTGATACAGTTGGTGATTAAAGACTCTAGCTCTTTTGCTCCAAAGGCAGGATACCTCTGAGGCACATTTTGATACAATGTATCCCAGAAATAGTAGTAAAAAGTTAAGCTTTAGTTGACCACTACAGCAGCTTCTCTGATAATGCAGTTTTTCAAATTCGCTTTACTTTTGGAATTAATACTCTATTTATGCTTGTATCTTAATTTTAATTATTAGCATTTGATTCAGAAACATGGACCAATTCATATCGATGTACATATTCAACTAAATCCATTACTTTTTATATGGAATTTAAATTAATTTAATATATCCAATATATTACTGAGAATTGAATCCTTTAAGCCTCACTGCTGTATTAAAGGTGTACTTGCCCCTCCCCTCAGGTGAAAAATGGTATAAATTTTGAGATATTCTTCCTAACCAGTACTTCTGGTTCTAACGTAGTAGTTAACAACAATGTAAACAGTATTTTCACTCAGAAATGAGAAATTAATTACTAAAATTTCTGGATAAACGTGAAACAAAATAAACATACAAGATATTCATTAAAATTTTTATCCATGACAAAAAAATCAAATTAGAATTACAAGTCCTAATATCCAATATGTTCTGAATTAGTTTGGCTAAACCTCTAAGATATCACCAAGATTGTTACTTTGCTTTGTGAAGCCAGTCATGAAGAAGTAACATAGTGATTTTGTTTCTTAACTATTATTGACTCCTTAAAATATTCCCCTGAATAGAGGTGAGCAGAGATTAAATGTGACTTCCCTATTCTGATGTGACCAGGCAGATAGCAGATCATAACAGTCTAATTTTCAACAGTTTTTCTTGACTAATAAGGCAGTTTGAAATTTTAGACAGCAGAACATCTTGGGGTAAAGAATAAAGCTACCTATAATGCCATTAAACTGGTCAATTACTCTTGCATTTTGTTTGCAGAATTCTATTTCAATAAAATTGATTCTTTTTTTTTAAACAAAGGACCTTCCAGGTTTTAGCATAATGTGTTTACAGTAAGCCTCCAAAATTTCAATCATTGAGAAGGTAAAGGGAGAGGCATCTCTAAATTTTAATAAAAACCTGAGTTATCAGCAAACATCAAATAGGGTAGATAGGAAAAGAAAGCATATCTGAGGATTTTGTTGCTCTTTAAAAAAGTCATCTAAGTAAATCAATAATTTTTGCACTTAAGATACTGAATAAAGACACTGTTTTCCTTGGCAGCCTTTATAGGAAAGGTTTGAGGTCAATTGAAAGGCTTCAAATCACTATTTACCATTTATACACAGTGATTTTCTATATACATTGAAGACATTTCTCATAATGTTGATTTATAGGTGCACTTAAAGAGGGCAATTGAAAAGAGTGCTCTTTGGGGTAAGTATCTGCTGTGGGAGGAACAATCAAAGAGAGAGGCTTCAACTAAGCTGCCTAGTGTCAGAAAATGCAGTTATATAAATTTGAGTATTTGGATACATAGATTTCAATCTAAGAACTACTCTGTTTAATGCTGTTTTTCCTCTCCCAGTTTATTCCCTTCTTACTTTAAACAGCATTTCTAAGATGAACAGATTTTAATATGTAAACATTTTAGTGCAAGTAGTGAATAGAACAAATGACTTATTTATTTGGAATTGTTACTACTGCTATACTCTTACATAGAAAGGTAAAGAGCTTAAGCTCCAGGAAGGAAAAATATATATACTATCTTTTTGGTTAAATGCTAACATTAACAGATTAACTTTTTTTTTTTTCAGTAAATTGTAGGAGTACTTTTTCTAAGATCGCTTCAAAAAAACAGTCTTTCCCTTGTCCTCCATGCTATGCGTTATGCTCCACAAATAAGTGAAACCATATGATAATTGACTCTCTCTGCTTGACTTATTTCACTCAGCATAATCTCTTCCAGTTAGGGACAAGGGGCGTTAGAGAGGAGTAGGGAATTTGGGTAAATTGGAAGGGGAGGTGAACCATGAGAGACTATGGACTCTGAAAAACAGTCGGAGGGGTTTGAAGTGGCGGGGGGGTGGGAGGTTGAGATACCAGGTGGTGGGTACTATAGAGGGCACGGCTTGCATGGAGCACTGGGTGTGGTGAAAAAATAATGAATACTGTTTTTCTGAAAATAAATAAATTGGGAAAAAAAAAACAGTCTTTCCAAAGAGTAATTACTACATTTTGAGAAAAAAAACACTCACCAAATTCAGACACAAAATATCACAATATTCTTAGGTACAAACTGTTTACATGTGTGTATATTAGATGTATATTAGAAGTGACAAAATATTTGAGTGAATAAGGAAAGTATAAATCTCAAAATGCTTTTTTTTTTTTTTTGGTAAATTTATTACTCATACCACCTCCTTTTGTTCTCTGATAAATATGTAAGGAGTTTTCTTAGACTAAAGGGTAGGGACCTACATCCTTCATTTGTTAATTAGAGCTCTCAAATAATTCTTCATTTTGCACCACTGATAACTATTTGCTAAAGGAAATGACTGATCAAAAGCTGAGGATATATATTTTTTCATTCCTATAGTGAGGGGAAGGAGAGAGTCTATTCATCTTTAAAAATCTAATCCAAAGACAGTGACCACCATTAAGATGTCTTTGATCAAAGAACTAGGAATCTAAACTAGTTCCTCTGTCAGTTTTGAAGTTCTAAGGGATGAAAATCTCACAATTATTTTTATTTGATCAACTCTCTTATATATTTGGCCCATAGTAAATCAATATTTACATGATATTGATATTTTCTCCATGGTTCTCATCCAAGTATTTTGTCAATCTAGTTATCTTTGGTGGCCCTATGTGGTTTTCAAGTTTCTTTCACATTAATATAATCATTAGTATAAACAGAGCTTTATTTCTGAAATATTAACATTATTGAGTAAATACTTAGATAATTTAAGTAGATATTCTAAGAACTTCAAATAAAGCATATCTTTCTAAAACAAATAATTTCCATTTTAGAGAACAGCTTTTAGTTCAGTTAGTAATTTTATATTACCTTTATAATCTGTTTTATTCACCCAATTGAAATATTATAGTATGATTAACATTTCTGGTAGCTTAAGGAGATAAAATTAGTACAGTTGAAATATCATCTGTTTTTTTTAGAAATTATTGAACAAAATAAAATGACTAGAAACAATAGTTTGAGGCACAAAAAAAGCGAATGATTTACAAGTCTTTTATAAAGGTAAATGGGTACTAGAAAACCCAGACTGAGATGATATTATAGTATTTTGACTTTTACCTACCAAGTCAGTATATATTTCATAATAAAGGGCCTGGTGGGGTTTTTTTTTTCCATTTATTTAAAAAAAATATTCTGAGTCCCAAGCTACAAAGGATTATACAATTTTGCAGACACAAAAGACTATATACAAAAATCAATGGCATAATACCAAACCCAACATGCTTATAATAAAACACAACAGAAATTAAAATTACTATAATACAACATATTTCCAAGAAGAAAATAATTCATCAGATAGGGCTGCCATTACCCCACATAGTACCCTACCAAGTGTCACAGACTGGATAGTTTCAACAACACAGATTAATTTCCTCACATTTCTGGAAGCTAACAGTCCAAGAAGCTAACATTTCTGGAAGCTAACAGTCAAGGTATTGACAGGGTTGGTTTCTGCTGAGCATCCAGCCTTTCTCCTTGGCTAATAGATAGCTGTCTTTTGATGATGATGTTACATGTTCTTCTCTCTGTGTTGTCTGTGTTCTAGTCTTCCCTTTTTATAATGATACCAGTTATATTAGATTAAGGTTCACCCTAATAACTTCAATTAACCTTAATTACCTTTTCTACAGACCCTATCTCCAATGGAGTCATATTCTGAGGTATTAAGGGTCAGGACTTCAACATATGAATTTAGTGGGGACACATCAGAAGAAAGTGCATGTAAGTTCAGGAGATAAGAGACCATGTTTATTTGTACTATATTACACACAAAGATGCAAAATAAAAATTTATTCCTATGCATTGTGTACTCTGTGAGATTAAGTCAGGCCCTTTGGGTAATTGAGTCATTTGCTGATTTTAATTAATCTCTTCTACTTTAATTCCTCTTGTAGTTCAAAAGTGTTCTTGTAACATTCCCAAATGATCACAAATGAACAGTCTCCTTTGGCTTCATTTTTCTAATGTTCCTATATAACTAGCGCTTTGCATATTTACCTGAAGGAACACAGAAAACCTGATAATAAGCTCTAGATTCCAGGATAACTAGAGACTTTCCTACACGCTTTTTTATCATTCATTATTCACCACTATTTTTCAGTTCAAGGAAGATTTGCCATGTCAATAATTAAAAAGGACTATTAAGAAGATATGTGCTCTTTATTCAGTGTCTATTGTGTAAGAAATACTTTTAAGATATTCCTTAACATACCCCAAACTTATCTCTCAGTCATCACTAAAAGATATTCTCAGGCTGGTGCTTAGCAACCAATGCAGAAGCCCTTTGCTTAGGTCATATGACCAAGGAAAGTTAGCTCTTGATAGCAAATGTTCCTCTGAGACCTAAAAGCAAACTGAGTCTTACAGTCGTTCATGTAAAATGTAAATTTGTTAACTGATATTTCAATGAAGTGAAAAAAATCAATATGACTTTAAAGACAACTATATCACTCTGAAATAATTTATGTAATAAGAAAAATAAACCTGTAAGATGTTTATTTTTTATTATTATTTTTAAAGATTTTATTATTTATTTGAGAGACAGACAGAGAGAGAGAGAGAGAGAGCATGAGCAGGGAGAGAACAGAGGGAGCAGCAGACTGCTTGCTGGGCTGAGCAGTGAGCCCAAAAGGAGACTCCATCCCAGTACCCTGGGATCATGACCTGAGCCAAAGTCAGACAGTTAACCAACTGAGCCACCCAGGCACCCTAAGATTGATGTTTATTTTTAATAAATACATGAAATTCTTATTTAAATTTCTATTTATTTCAGTCATATTAATGCCTGAAAGCAATAAGATTGATTTGGAATAGTTTCCAATTTTTGTTTACCTGATCTTTCAAAATGTATACCAAATAATATATTATCTTCTATGTTTACATTTTATTCATTTTGCAAGAATTCTTTTTTTATAATCATCTGTGTGAAAAATCTGTTTTAGGTATTGTGGCAACATAAATTTATGCAAACTCTGTTTCCTAAATGGTGATTATGAATGATGACTGGATAAATAATATATGTGTACTATATATACACTACTATAGGCAATTTATTTTTAGGCATTTATGGGGAGAATGACATGATAATTACACTTCCCACTTTACTGGGATCTGTACTATAGTTTTATTATGTAGAAAATCTCACATATATATTGAATCTTTAATAATCTATGCCAATAGAATTCAAGAATTGCTTTGACTATATAATATCCACAGATAATTTTCAAATTTTACAGTAACGAAGAGTCAATCTTCCCTCTGACCAATCCTTTATTATTTAGAACGAAGAAAATTCCTTAGACTGACTAATTTTAATTTCATTTTCAATGTTTCATCTAACCTACTGAGGAAAAAGCTGAATAAGCTTATGATAAAGGTGAAAAAGATTTAATTAAAATATTCCTCCTTTTGTATATCTAAAATTCTAAGCTGACTTTATGTGCATTGCCCTTGAAGAGATGAGAGGATTCCTAAATTAAAAACCACCTTGTACAGATATGAAGTGGGTTAGACTTTTAAAGTATATGGAGGGGCATCTGGGTAGCTCAGAGGGTTAAAGCCTCTGCCTTCAGCTCAGGTCATGATCTCAGGGTCCTGGGATCGAGCCCCACATTGGGCTCTCTGCTCAGCGGGGAGCCTGCTTCCTCCTCTCTCTCTGCCTGCCTCTCTGCCTACTTGTGATCTCTGTCTGTCAAATAAATAAATAAAATCTTAAAAAAAAAAGTGTATGGAAATGAATTTGTTCATTTTAATCCATAGGATAAAGGAATTTATTGAAACTGTTTGATAAATGTAATTCAAATGAACAAGGTAGTGTATTCTCCATGTGTTATGATATAAAAACTTTTATAATTGCATATATATGTAATTATGATCCCCTATTATATATTTATGTAATTATATAATTATGATTCCCTAGTATATACTTATACTATAGAAAAACTAAATATTTTCACAGTGCTTTCAAAGTTAAATATGCATAACTGATGGTACTGATGTCCATAGTGATAAGGAATATTAAGATAAAAGTGAAAATTAGTCATACATAAATAAAAAAGTATATATAGTAAGTAGATGATAAAAGGGAATAATCTTCACTATCCCTATTGTTCTAAAAATTGTCTAAGAAGAGGTAAAGTAGCATGGACAGTTAAATGATAAAATAAAAGAAATTATTCAGAGAGTTTATATGGCTAGCTTTTAAGAAGGGTTACATAGTTTTATGGTCAATAAAACCTATAGTTAGATAAAATGTAAGAAAGGCAAAGGCTGTGAAATATTATGCTTTGATATTTTAATAGTGTTAGGTCAGGAATGAATTTTATTTCACTCCCATATTGTCATGTTCAGTTAAATAGCTCCTCTAGAAGCAAGTATGCTCAGAAAGTTCTGTTTATTTTTATGAACAACTAATATGATGAATTCTTAAATTATGGTGCTATAGTGTTTCTATCAACCCATAAAATGAATATAATTTTCTTCATAACAATTTTGATATGGTGGAATGTGAAGAATATAGGATTTATAAAGATACACACAGGATAGATAGCAATAGTCAGTGCATATATAAAAACACCCGAAGTTTAACTTTATTTAAATCATCATGTTTCATAATCACTCACACATACACACATATATCATCCTTTCCATGTTTGACTTACTCATATGTGAAATAAGTATTTCAACAAGCTCTAGAGAGAAGGTTATTCCCATCATGTTTAAAACAATTATTCTATTGAGGTCTGTATTTTATGAGCCCTGTTTATTTTATGAAACATAAACAGGGAATCGATATCATATGCCTTACAATTCAAAAATACACTTGTATTCAGTGACACAATGAATGTGAAGTAAGCAACTGTAGAATATCTTTATGGCAATGAGTGCCTTGTAAGAGACAAAGATGAACAAATATGAGGTTCAATTGTAACGTCAGTCTACAATCTTATATGTGCCTTTTTTCCCATATTTGCTTCTAAATTTTAAGAAGTAAATAAATCGCTATATACTGTGCTCTATGATCTAAGCATGCATGAATACATCCATAGTCAACAAACACTTGTTGAATGTTCTTCACAAACCAGTTTCCAATAGAGATTCTAATAAATTGAAGTACACAATCTCCTAAAATATAGGATACAATGTAGGGAAAAATTATTCCCCTAAGTAACTTACACAGTACAAAAAATATTAATGGATATTTTTCTAGTTTTTTCCACAAAGGTCTACAGATTTTTAAGTCAGAATTTTATTGAATTTTTTGCAATGGTGAAATTCAAAAAATAATGTTATCCTTTTTTCTAAGTCAAACACTAAAGATGAGAAAATGATATAGATAAAAGTGTTACTAGAGAATACAGTTGTGAAAGCAACAGCCTAATATTGAGGAGTGTGTCAAAATACTCAAAAACAATCAGAACACTAACAAAACAAATAAGCTTAGATTATTTCAGGCAATTTTCAATAATGTATTCATAATAATGAGTCCAAGGAATCACAGAAAAGCAAAGTACCAATAAATATAGTCAAGATTTCCATAAATTACAGTATTAATGATTGATCAGAAGAAACTGAGCTATCCAAAAATCCTCTAGTGTAGAATCCCTCATTCTCAGATGCCACTAAATATATGATTGTCCTTTACTAAATACAATTCTTTTTCATTTAATGCAGTTACATATATACTCCTACAGAGTTGATAAAGACCTTACAAATCCTCTAAAACCAATACATACATCTAAATACAGGAAAACTTTGGTGATTTGCTGCAAGTCATAAAGACAATAAAATGACCAAAACCAAAGAATGCTATTCTGATGCTCACTTGTCTCTCATGCCTTTGCTGTCCAGGAGAATTGCCATCTTTTTTAAGCTTTCAGAATTATTACTTCATAAATTTACATAAAGTACCTATAAATCTTTAACTTAAATTCATAAACAGCCCTCAAATGAAGCACTGAAAGGGGTAAAAATCAATTTAACTATCAAAAATGAAATGGATGGGACTAGGAGGGGGTGTCTCTAATGCCTGGCCTCCAAGAATTCATGACCATCTTCCTCGGTAACCTTGGGTGAGGTCTGAACCTTGTCTTTGCCTCAGTTTCCTCACCCATACCATGTGTATTATAGTGTTACTCCCACCTGGTTGTTGCTCTGTACAAAAAGAAATTATACTGGTTCATTTGAAACAAACCACAGACTTTGTTCCTCCTAGAACATCATGGGGAAGAGACCATGTGTATCTTGTTCATTGATTTAAACTACGTACCTTGTGTTCATAGACACTCAAATATTTGCTGAATGAATGCAAAGATGAATAAAAGCTTGGCACTCATGGGGTAAAGATATAAAATGCATGAAAAAGATGCAGTCCCTACTTCCACAGAAATTATAGCTCAGAATGTGTTAATAAAATGAGAAAATAAATTTAAGAAAACTGAGAGACAAACTGAGAATAACATAATGTACTTGCCCTTATCGAGCTCATAGCACAGCATGTTATTTCTGATAAATCATTTTCTTCTAAAATAAAACCTACCTTCATCAACTGTCTCAGCAGCAGCTGAAGTAAAGACTTTCAACTCCATGTAAAAAGAGAGAAAAACCACGATGCTAGTGTCCTGTGAAATTCAAAAGAGGAAATATTATCAATAAAGGGCCGGAAGTAGATGATGCGGAAGCAATATAATGACTTATTTGATTCAATGTGAAAAATTAGCAAAATTCGGAATATCAAATATATGGTATATAAACCTGAGAGAGAGAGAGAGTGTGTGTGTGAGTGTGTGTGTGTGTGTGTATTGAGAGAGAGAGAGACAGAGAGAGAGAAGGATATTCTTTCTTTTAAAGGTAGAAAGAGATTATGTACATATAATGAGTTATAGTTAAAAAGAACTGCTTATTTTTTTCCCTACGGATATTAGCAATAAAATTGAAGCTAATTTTCCTTCTCTAAACTATAAATTCATGTGTGTCTGTAAAAGCACTGATTATTTTGCTAGTGTTTTCTTTTTCTTCTCTAATTTTATTATAGAAAATAAGTCTTTTAATTTCCTTGGTTGAATTACATTACCAAGGTCTAAATATTATTGATTCATGATATTAAAAGCAAAAAATAACACAGTGATCATAATAAAATGAAACCTGGTCTTTATATAAAAATATGTTTTCAAAGCAATGGCAATTAAAACATAAAATTCTCATTAACATTAATGGAAATGTCACATTTACTGCATAGAAGTCTGGACTGTAATTAATGTTGATCTTTTTTATTATCAAAGCTGATTAAACAAATATTTTTTCATCAGTAAATATTTTACACACTGTCATTTGCAGAATATTATTTGACCTCCTAAAACATGTATGTTCCCATCAGGATGATTTATTGAAGTGGAAATAAAAGGTCTATAATAGATCACATTAATATTTCATGGAAACAACTGATGCTCTGCAAAGTTAAGACCACCAGACATGAATCAGTAATTCTGCTCATTCTTTTCCTGGTAAGAAGAGCCAGACCAAATTTACCTTTTATGTTGTTTCTCAAGTGTTTGTGTGTGAGTATTCTTTCAAAGATTGTGCAGTGAATAATGTAATTAGTTCTACAAGACCTCAGTGAGTCCAACAGATGGGTAAAAAAGAGTTCACCATTCACTTTGTTTTGTCTAGCTATTCAACTGCCTAATAATTATATATCAATATAAAATATTCCCATTCTTCCTCAGTTTGAACTAAAAAATGGGATTTGGTGAATATTTTAGGATATGAAGAATTCCATTTTTCATCTAAGTCTTACCTCACAGAATTATCAGAATAACCTACAGCATTTGCTACACACTTCGGTGTGTGTGTGTGTGTGTGTGTGTATGTGTGTGTGTGTGTGTGTTTTAATAGTCTTTCCCACCCTCTCTTTCTTGTACAGAACTTCCAGTTTTAAAAAAAATGTTTGTATAGTGAATTTAAAAGTGGAACTAAGAATAAAGTGGAATTTCATTTTTTCGGATAAAAACAAAGTGGACTGGGATCAAGTATTATCTTGCAAGCTTTCAATAAGGTGAATAGATAAACAATTTACAGAAACAGCAAACTTAACTTACATCAGGATACAGCTTTGCATTGGCATTTTGAGTTTGCTCTGCTACATGGTAACTTGATAGCTTTTCTTTGGGGAAAATAGGTTTGGTAACAATTTATTTCTGGTTGTTTTCTCTCAATAAGGTTATTGAGCTTCACACTGACTTCAGTACAAAATGTCTAAATCCTAACTGCAAGCAGTATTGGCCTATTGTTTCAGGATTCAGAGAAAAAGAAAAATAACAGATATTACACCACTGGAGATAAAAGGAGTTGCTGTGACTCTTCCAATTTATTTTGTGATATTAAATAACTCCACAAGTATTTATTAAGGATCTATTTATAAGGCAGAACATTGTGGGGTTTTCCCCTTACGCTTATGTATAAAGATAATTTAGCAAAACCCACTACTATCTGTACTAAACTAGACACTAAACTGGAAACTTCCTGAATTACGTCTACCTTAATAACTATTATCTAGCCAACTCTATTACATATTTCCTACTCAAACCAAAGGCAATACTTTTTTCATTCAGAAGATTTACTCAGAGAATACTAGATTCTTTGAATTGTGATTATTTTGAGGTCACATGGTTCAATTTTCTTAACTGTAATTGTGTTTTCCTCCATATCATATCTATATATTTCATCTTATAGTAATACAGAATTGATTACCTTATAAAGTTACTAGTTCAGTTACAATAATATTTAACAGTTCTAAATGCTATAAATGTTTTATAAATATTCTCATTTGTCCAAATGCCAACTCTTTGAATTGGGACTATGTCATCGTTGTTAATTTTATTTGTGGGAAGGTGTGAAAACACTTGCCAGGTCTACAGTTAATAAAGCAGCATGTTTGGGTTTTAAACCCAGGTGGTATATTTCCAGAGACCACATCTCTAGCTACTGAGCTAAGCTGTAGCATCATTTATTAATTCTTCCTTATATTTACCTTTAAAAAGGAACTGACCCTGACTTGCAATTTTTGAACTACATATAAGAGTTTATTCCTTGTTCCAGCACACCGAACTTCAGTGATTAGAAGATATCAATTTTCCTTTCTATGTGTATTGTCATACCAAGTTAAACAACTAGCATGCCTTAATAGAAATAATTTCCAATATTTCTCTGTATTTTTCACATACCTTCCCCCCACACATTTGTGCCATATTATATTGCCTCATTTAAAAAAATGATTAAGAACTGAACCAGTTATCTAATGTGCCTAAATATGGGCACTGTAACCAGTGCCAGACTTAGGATAGCTCTATAAAAAACACATATTAGGGGGATGATAAAGTTAATAAAAATATCTATCAAAGAAAGATTTTCTCACCTGGAATTATTTACTTCACATCTTATATGGTAGACTAGTAAATTATCTCAAAAGCTGGATTAAACTGTATGTTCTAAGAATTTAGTATACTTAACTTATTTTCTGCCTTTCCTATAATCTGTCATATTAGTGACATTTCAAAAAAAATTAATATTAAAACAACTTGACTTATAATTTTTAATTATACCCTTAATTATACCTTATTAAATACACACTTAAAAATAAATTGTCTTTTATCTGTCCTTAGGAGAGTCTTCCCAGCATACTTCACTTACTTTTTGGTAGAAGAAAGAGAAAATGAGGCTTAGGTTTTGTTTATATTTTGTAGCTTGTGTTTCATTTCAACTTTTGTAAGCTACTCACTGTTGCTATATGATCCCTAGGCATTCTGTATTTACTAATGTCAGCTCTGCAGTCATGTACCATATCTATGATTCCTCAAACACTCCAATAAATAGCTTTTTCATTTGTTTGGTTGGTTAGTTGTTTTGTCTCATTTTGGTTTATTTTATTTTTGAAAACATGTAGGAAAATGTCCTAATATATCTGATGGTTTTATCATATCTTACACGTTAAAAAAGTATTAATATCATGACCACCAAACATATGAGATGGCTAATGGGACAAATGTTAAATCGCAGAATCCACTGACAAAAGTGTTACAAAGTTCCTATTGTTGGAAAGTTTAGGTCCAAAAATTCATGGAAGCCGGGAATAAAAAATGGAGTGAAAGGGGGAAGGTGTTGGATAAAGCAGGATGCTTTCCTCTGTGGAAGCCAGAAATTCTGTGCAATCCATTCCTATCACATTCAAGATGGGAACTTAATCGCTAATCCCTCAACAAATGTTGCCTTGGTTCAATGTTGAAAACTATCTTCTAGCAGAAATACCATATTGTTACAGTCCTCTTTATATTAATACATCTTGAATCTTTTTTCAAGGGCAAGTATTCAAGAAGAAAGTCTCTTCTATTTTCAGTATCTTATGATGCTGTGCTCCCTCATTCCACATGACCTACTCATGTTAATTTCCTGTTACCACTTCAATATTCTTAACACAGTGTGCAATCAAACAACCTCTTGGGAGATCTACTTCTTACTACCTGTATACCTAGTCTTCCTCCATTTCATAAATATCTAAGTGCTTATAATATTCCAGAACCACACAAAATGATGGGGAAAAATGGATAGAACAAAGAACCCTTTATTAACAAAACTTAGTCTTATGGAGGAGATAAACAACAAAGAGATAATTTTAATCTAATGCTGCAATACACATAAAATTGTTTTCCAGGGGAGGATATCTGAAGGACATAACCAACCTCTGGGGGAGTTAGAGGACAGGCCTCATAGAAAAAAGTCTATGCACGTACCACTAAGTAAGAGGAAGTTGGATACTCCCAGTAAATCGCAAATAGCATTTTACTTCTTCTTTTTTTAATGTTATGTTAGTCACCATACAGTACATCATTAGTTTTTGATGTAGTGTTCCAAGGAGCACTCTACTGATAAAAGTGTGGTGTTCAAGGTAGAGTTCAAAGAAAGTTGAGACCAAAAAAGAAAGCTAAAGATCAAACAATATGTTTATTTTATCAATTTTAAGGATTCAAGATTTTGCACTCAACGCAATGAAGAATCACTGTGTTTATCTTAAGTTATTAATGATTATGTTCTTATGCACGCTGACAGCATTAGCCTGACTCAATATTTAATCAGTCAGGCTTTCCACAGAAACAGGAAGTATGGCAAGGAGCAGAACAAGGCAGGTTCATCCATAATCCCTTTTTTGCTGTTCACCACCACCCAGATCCATGTGTGTCGTTTCTGAACAGTCAGCAATTATAAGATTTAAATAGTTTGAAAATTTTCAGTTTCTGCACTCTTTATCATCCAGTCCTGATTTTTAAATGAAGGCACTTTAATTTTTTTGCTACGTCATTGTTGGCGACAGCAACTGCGCTGGGGCCTCACACTCTGGTAAGGGTGACATGAGGGGTCACAATGCTACTGAGAGATTCACCAGGGCAGGTCCCTGTCTGTCTAGTTCATAGCTGTCACCACTGTCTGAGCAGAGGGCAAGGCATATGGAAGCTGTGGAAGAAACAGATCCTGAATGAACACAGGCTTGCAAGGATAAATGAATACTGACTAGATAATCAAACAGAACTGAATTCAAACCTAGGAGGGACCCTATACTTGCCTATACTCTGAACCTGTTCAAGAGCCTTTCAGAAAAGACACTTCTGAATCTCAATTGCTGCTTCTACAGGGACAGCAATCCTAGTATCCTATTTCACTGGGTTGTAAAAATAAAAACTAGGAAAAAAAAAATTATTTTAAAAAATTGACTCCACATATCCCCACCCACCCGCCTCCCCCCAGAGCTAAGTAAATTTGGAATTTGGATTCATGCCTGAGGCAGACGTTCAGAAGATAGCAAAACCTATCTCACCTGGGCTCCAGGGTCCGGCTCCAGGGCACAGGCTCTTCCTCCTCATGGTCACCAAGTTTCTCTCCCAGACGAGCCACCAGTTCTCTTGGGTAGCACTAGGTTTCTTTCCTTTCCAGCGGACTGAACTTTTTTTTTTTTTTCCTGTACTAGTTACGTTTTCCAATCACTAAAGAAATAAGCGCAGTTTTCTGTAAAAAAGAGAGTAATTGTCGACATCAGATGCTTTGGTGGGAAGCTACCAGATGAGCGCCAAGGCGAGTAGTTCAAGAACAGCAACAGCTGTGAGTCCTGAAGGAACTGGACCCTCAAAGCAGCAGGGCATGGAAGTATGAAAGGAGGTGGAACCTGGATGCCAGCAAAGGCATACTGCTGGAAAGAAACGGGCTTCACCTGGAAGACGACTGGACGCGCTAAGAGTGAGCTGCCCCGCTGCACTGCTGCCCCACACCGGCGCAATCCACTGGGCTCCACCCCCACCAGGTTCCACGCAGGCGCCTTCCTCCCAGAAGCCGACTCTCACTTCCTCACCGCCAAGGGACACTCCGCCCTCGCAGTGTTTCCCTTAGAAAACGCTGAAAGTGTTCTTCCGCGCTGATGTAGTCCCTACCTTTCGGCCTCTTCTCCAGTCCCTATGGATCCACATTAAAAACATTAAAATAAAATCTGAGGGTGGGTCTACTTTGACAGCATTTACCTACATTTAGCAAGAGTTTTTTAATACCTTAAACATTAGACATCCTGGTTCTCAAAACCAATGAGCATTACATTCATCGTAGCGTATATTATGCAATTATTTTCCAAATTCGTCAAGAGGTGGTAGTTTCTAACCTCAGTTCCATTGTCCTGTCATAGTGTAACAGTTTCATGTAAGCTGTTAATAGAGTCTTCATAAATATGATGTACATACTGACATTATAATCATGGGATTATAATATATAATTACATATACAATAATAATTATATATTATATAATCATGAATAGCAGCAAAACTACCTACTACCTACTGTTTTGTTTTGTTTTTCCTTTCCCCTGGCTTCTTGACTAGAATGCATTATACTACATTTGGTCATTTTCATTGAAATAATTTTAGGTTTTCTTTCCAAATGCCTTTGGGTCCCTTTTTCTTTATTTATTTTTTTATTTTTTTTAAAGATTTATTTATTTATTTGACAGACAGAGATCCCAAGTTGCGGGAGAGGCAAGCAGAGAGAGAGAGAGGGAGGAGGAAGCAGGCTCTCCACTAAGCAGAGAGCCCAATGCGGGGCTGGGATCATGACCTGAGCCAAAGGCAGAGGCTTTAACCCACTGAGCCACCCAGGCATCCCTCTTTTTCTTTATTTTTAAAGAAAATATCATCACTTCCATATTATTGACTTGAGTTTATAAAGCGCTGGTAAGGGGCACCTGGGTGGCTTAGTTGGTTGAACAGAGGAATCTTGTTGGTTTTGGATCAGTTCATGATCTCAGGGTGGTCTCCGGCTCAATAGCTTGGTCAGGGTGTCTCGGATTCAACAGCTTGGAGCCTGCCTGGGATTCTCTCTCTCCTCTCCTTCTGCCCCTCCTGTGCTTGTGAGAGCGCTCTCTCACTCTCTCTTTCTAATAAATAAATAAATGTTTTAAAAAAAAGTGCTGGGAAAATTTAAAAAATAATGCTCTATCCAAATAGGAATAGTTTGAGGGGTGGGGGGAATTAGGGGATTCTTTTTGTCTTTGTTTTCTGCCAATAAGTAATGAAAATCAGGGTCTTGTAACATTTGGAGTAGTAACCAGCTTGGCTTGGGCTTTTTGCTCTAGCCCAGATCTGGGGCTCCTCAACTGCATTTAATCCCCATTTGAAAAGACCGTTTTTGAATGGTCATCCATCATTATCCACCTTTACAGCAGATACTCCGGGGCCAGAGTCTCAATGTTAATACATCCCCTTGGAGAAATGTTACCATGATAATAACAAAGAAATAGTGTTGAACGATTCTTTCTTTCTTCCACCAGTAGACTAATGGTTCAGTAAACACAACTCTGTCAAAATACATTAGAGCCCAGAAAGGGAAATGAAGAGTAGAAAAGTTGGCAGGACTTGGCTTACATTTAAAAAATATTTTTTCCCCACATTTCAACAGTTTTTTTTTTTTTTTTAGGGATGGATTTTAAGGAGAAAAAAAGAAAGGGCAAAGAGGTATGGAATAGAAAATAAATACAAATGTAAGCTGTTCCTCTAATTGTTTTATATCCACAACAAATTAGTACAGAGAATGTCCTGTACCAAACAATGCAATAAAGGTTTAGAGATTGATGTGTCTCCTCAGGAAAGGGTGGAGATTTCAGGCCCTGGTGTTTGAAAGTTAGGCTGAAATACATGTTTTTGAATGGATCATGGGGTGTGTGTCACAAAGCATGCATTACATAAATTTGGACAGAAATGGCCAGTTGGCCCAGGAGTAGATGAAGTATTTGATTTCATTGTCCTGTAACTACCAAAGTTCCTCTCCACAATGCAGTAAGCCAAGTGACACTGATTAAAAGAACAGATTAAAACTCTTAAGTTTTCATGCCATAAACCAAAATTAATCTTGAAAAGTTATTTTGGTAGAGATCAGAAGTTATAATGTGTACAGAGAGAATAGTTAAAAGGCTATTGCAATAATCTAGTCAAATGAGAAGAGGAATTGGCTGAAGTAGTATTTTGTTAGTATCAGTGACCATGTCCCACAATCTGTAATTTTTTTCTGTATAGATAATAGGCACTCAATCTTATTTGTTAATTTAATAGCTAAAGAAATATTTATCAGGGTTTCCTTTTTCTTGGTAAGATGTGCAATCATATATAATTATTTCCTCAATGCATAATGTTTAAATATGACAAAATCCAGTAATTTATTTAAAAAATGAACAGAGGCAGAAACAACAGCTCTTAGTGAAGGATAAAAGTAAATATCTACCATAAGCTCACCAGCAAGGGATACACATGCCACAAAGTGCCCCTTTCATTTCTTTAGAGTAGAATTGCCAGGATATTTTAGGCAGAGGCTATTTCCAGACTCTAATATTTGATTAATAAGAAGGATATTATGCCTGTATCCCATGTATATTCATAAAATGTTTGATATATGGGATGATATATCCCTCCCAGCATGAGAGAGATTATTTTTCTTTTCACAGAAATTGTTAGTATCTAATAGCATGGTTTTCTGATAGCTCCACATATTTTTCTCTATTGCTGGTAGCCAACAATGATGGAAATGCTTCCACATTCTTGATGTTAATCAAATCATATGAAGATCTAGAATGGACTCACATGGAGAAACTTTTACTATCTATGTGTAATCCATTTTATGAACTATGAACATGAATGTATACCTTTTTTCCCTGTCTTCCTTTAGTATTTCTTCTTCATGTTTCCTCTTTACATGCCCAGTTGTGCTTTTCAATTACCATGCTTGGGCTCCCACATCATCATGGATTTGTCATTGTCTATCATTAGTGTTAGTAAATTCTTAGCTATTATCTCTGCACAATTTTCTAGGCCCTGTTCTTTCTCTTTACCACTCTTGGGACTCAGTCAAACATACATTAAACCTTCATTCTTGCCGTATGAATTGGATCAAATCTTCCTATCTTCTTCCTATCTTCCCTCTTTATTTTTAACTTCTTTCTCTTTATTTTTAATTAGTATTGCTGTATTTATATTTCAGCTTGGGACTAGTTTTATGAAAAAAGGAAGTTGTTATTTTCTTTTCTTTTAAATAATAATGTCATAACTATGTCCTTCTAAAAAAAGTTACCCAATACATTATTTTTCTTTATTTTTCAATGACTTTTGTATTGACTGCTTTTTTACTTTTCAGATCTATCTTTTCTATAAAGCAGAGTTGGTATCTACTTTTGATTCTACTTGCAATATGTTTTGTGAGGATTTATCCTACTTAGTTTCATAATTATAATATAAATCCTTCGTATAACATATTTAGGGAATTAAAAAATAAGAATAATTAAATCAATACTCATAGGTTAAAAAGCTAAATAAAGTTTCCATATCTGTTTAACAAGTCAAGACCAAGCTGTGCATTATAGCAATAATATTGTCTGTAAGATAGAGTGCTTAAAAACAATACATTGCTTTTTATGAGCTAAGTTTTGTCTTCCTGGCTGGGACTAACACGGAATTCAGTGTGGTGGGTCTTTCTGAAGAGTGGAAGCAGGTAAGGAATTTAAACGAAAAATTGAGAGAGAGGGAAAGCCATAAGGAAAAAACCTCATTGATGCCAACATATTCTTTTTTCTATGAATATGGTGAGCTATGAGCTGGGTCATCTAATTTTATTACCTTCTAATAAACTCTATTCCTGGAAAGCAAACATGAATCACAGGAACAAACAAAAGGCAGAGGAAACACATGTATAATGAAAACAGAGAGAATAACAAGAAGACAGAATATTTTAGTTTTTTTCTAAAAAAAAAAAAAACCCAACATATATTATGACAAAGATACACTTGTACTTAAAGACTTAAATAACATTTTTAAAATGATGCAGAAAGTGCCACTAATAAAAATTTTTTTAATATGGTGTATTTTTTAGTAAGGCTGACTTTCCCAATAAGGGAAAGCAACAACAGATATGAATATTTAAAGCAAAAAAGAGTACTAATCTGGGCCACCAGCTTTTATTATCTTCAGAATTAGTTTAGATCGGAGCAGAGTAAATGACTACTATGATCACAGAAGTCTGGAAAAACCTATGGGATCTGTCTCTTTATTCAAAGAGTAGCTACGGATTCTGCCATTCATTTGGTCCTTATTAAAGACAACTTTTCTATGACTGGAAAATCCATCTTTTTTGTCTATTTCTTCCTCTCCCCTGCCTCTATCTACATTGTCTGAGAAACTCTTGAGATGAAACAATGCATGGGATGTAATGGGGCATAACCCAAGTGTGCTGTGAAAGGGAACAAATCAGAAGGAATATTGCTTGAGGTCAGCATCTGATGTGTTCATTATTCCTAGATCTGTGAGGTACCCTGACAGGCAGAATCATTTGCCTCATGGAGTACCGAGCGAACCTTTCTAAGATGGACAAGTGAAAGAGTATATGCAATATAAACCTTAATAATAGAACATCTTCCATGTTACATTTGTATTAACTTAGAAAAGGCATAGCAGTAATATTATATAGCTTTAGGATACATTTATATTATCTCATGGTGCTTGTTAAAAATAAGGACTGGGAAAAACAAGAAAATTCTTGTGATTAGTAATATAATACATAGTATTTTCACCTCAGGGTCACCAGTTTGAATAAAACAGTATTTTAGATAATAAATTTTTTGTCACCTGCAATGTAGTTATTTTGCTTGTTAAGTTAGCTAGCTGGTTCAGTTGTTTGTAGAAATAAAATGTCCCATTAAAAATCAGAAAATGTGGGGCATCTTGGTGGCACAGTCCGTTAAGCATCCAACTGTTGACTTGGGCTCAGGCATGATCTCAGGGTCATGATACTGAGCCCCCCATGGGGCTCCGTGCTCAGCAGGGAGTCTACCTGAGATTCTCTCTCTCCCTTTCCCTCTGTCCTTCCCCCTGGGTGCTTACTCTCTCTCTCTTTCTCTAAAATAATATTAAAAAAAAAAAACAGACAATACAGTAACAGATACTCTTCATTGGTGATAATGGGATTTTGTTAGATGCTGAATTTGTGTGGACTTAGACACTGATTTCTTGTATTATTTGCATGACATTCTATATAGATTCAAATATTTCTTCTGGAAGCAACTTTAAAAAGTTAGGTTCAGTTTAAAGATAATGAATAAATACTTGGAAAACTCTAAAGCAGACTTGGTTATCTATCAGATGTTTTAATAAAATTGAGAATTTTGTAAGCGGAGTAATTGGGATGAGGATGATTAGGAAATATTCTCAGGAAAATGAAGGTACACAAAGACCTAGAAACTGTCTCTCTACTTAAAAAGCCTTCAATGACTTCCTAAAATTGAGTCCACATAATGTCTGTTAAAATGCAAATTCCTATGCTACCTAGCACCAGTCCTCACACATTCATTCATCCTTGTACCACTGCTCTGAATTTGAGTATTTATACATTTTGAGCCGCCCTCCCATTTCACTGTTTATCGTCCTTCTGCCTATAATTCCTTCCCCTCAACTTCCCACTTATTTCACTCTTCTTCAGATCAAGGACTTGTATTATAAAATGTACCTTTCCCAACTGAAAATGTTTTTATTCTTCCTGAATAAAAACTGAAAATGTTTTTATTCTTCCTGAATAAAAACATTTTATTATCCTGTTCATTTGCTCACAGTGAGGAAATAGAATCGGTTGGAAAATAACCAAAACAAAACAAAACAAAAAAAAAAAAAAAAGGAAAGAAAGCTCCCATGTTGCCCAATGCCAGTGATCTTTAATCTTGCCCAATTTTAGTTTGGTTGAGTGTACCTGATTGCATTTAACTGAGCTATCTTTTCACTAATTGCTGCTTTTGGTAGGAGTGGCTTAGCAATCTGCCTTCCTGCTCTCTTGGTTTTCTACTTATATCATGCATCTCACTTTCCTGATGAAGCCAATCTTCCCATTTCTAACCAAACCTGAAATCTGTAAGAGAGTTGTTGATTCATACTATATCCATATGGATTTTTTAATAAAAATCTCATCTCATACTCATCAATCAGCTTTTTGAATACTAAATAGAGAAGTCCAATTGTATATTTAGAAAAATGATATATCTAAAATTCATGTTAAACTATTTAGAATAAAAAATTATTTCTCCAATGAACTGAAAGAATACACATTGTATACTTTTCAAAAATTATTTCTCCAATGAAATAATTGTATACTTTTCAAACCAACAACTGGGTAAGATCTCTTTTATTTCATATAAAAGTTGAAAAATACATGATGTTTTCATTACCCTTTTCTCAATCATTACATGTCACTAATTTAACATCACATTACTGTCTATTCTAGTTATGTTGTTGCTTTTTAATATACAGTTTTCTTTTTATGATCATTTCATCATGAAGCCACTAACAGTGATATTGATCACTTCCAGCTATGGCACTATACATAACATCGTGATTTCACTTAAAATACAATGCAGCCTTTCTCTGTATAAAATTAAAATTAATGCATAATTTGGATATTTTCAGTAATGAGATAAATAATGATATTCATAATCCTGTGATCAACAGAGGGATAAATTTAACACTTATAGTTAATAGCCTGAAATAGTTTTACTTTCAACTGAGGTCAAGTTTACCTTTAAAATTTTGTTTTAAGGAGAAATATTTAGTGAATTATTTTATAAACAGACATTCTTGGGTGTATATATAAGACATGGGTCTATATATACATATATTTTTTTAAAAAAGAAAAACTTTTCAGTCACATGCATTTCCAGTTCTAATCATGAGAAGCTACTGGAAAAAATGAGGCCTTTTTATTGTCCATTCAATAGCACCTGCTAAGGTTCTTGGAATTAATTTTCTTCCTTCTGCCTCCAGTTTATATATCATTCTAGTGACTTCCTAATCCATTCCACAGACTTAAAATTAGGCCTCCCCAAGCTTCTTTGCCACATTTCCATGAAATAGATTAGACTCCATAAACATCAATTTTGTTTAATCATCCTTGATAAAACACATCTCAAATGTTTTTTAAACCATGTATCTGTTCACCATTTTATGTTAACAACTAAAAACATTATGTGCTTAAAAGGAAAAATACTGATTTATTAATAAAATAATATTAAGATCAATATTAAGAAAAATAGGGTTAAAAACTTTTAAAATATTCAATAGAATATAAATATCAAATACTTAATAACCACAACTTAGTTAAGTTTCATGAATAACTTCTTTAATAATCAAAACACTTACATAATTTCTTTTCATTCTTTATATGTATATACTCCAAATTTCTGTGTGATTTTTTCTTATGTAATATATTTTTTTAAAAAGAATACAGTATTAAACCTGTCATATTTCTTTGAAGCACAAAGTTGTATAATTTAAAATTTTTCATTGAATATATACTCTATTGAACATTTACATGTTTTAATTATCATACTACCCTTAGCACAAACTTGGTCAAAACAATATAAATGTATTTAAAATTATTGTTAATAACAATCAGGAAAATCTAAAATGAAAGAAATGGCAATTTGTCAATTTGTTTTTTTTCTATTAATTCACATGTCCACAATCATAATTACTTAGTTTTAGAATGGCCTACACTTATTTTCTCTCATTTTCAGGTATTGCTTTGGTAGATCTAAGTATTCATCCATAAGCAGATGAGAATGGATCTTTTGTTATTAAAATTCACACTTTTTAAATATCTCTTGAGTTGAGTTACATGTCACTAAACTACAGTAATCTATCTTCAAAAGTTAATGATCTATCGGGAGACCCCTGTTTTATTCAATTTTGTTGAAAGCAATAATATAGAATCTGTTACTCAATTCTTGGTTATATCATTCCCTTAAATTCACATTAGATGAAGATATTTCTTTATATTTTTCTGAGTTTCAGATGTGGAACTTAGTGATTCAACCTTTGCAAATAACACCCAGTGCTCTTTATATCAAATGCCCTCCCTAATGCCCATCACCCAGTACCCTCCCCCCACCATCCACCTCCCTTCCAGCAACCCTCCGTTTGTTTCCTGGAGTTCAGCATTTTATGGTTTGCCTCTGTAAATGAAGATATTTCTAATTGCTCTTTTGTATTGTTCCCATGAGGTTGTTATGCTTTCAAGCCATGCACCATAGGTTGTTGTGAAAAGAAAAAAAAAGGCGGGGCACTTGGGTGGCTCAGTGGGTTGAAGCGGCTCAGGTCATGATCCCAGGGGCCTGGGATGGAGGCCTACATCAGGCTCTCTGCTCAGCGGGGAGCCTGCTTCCTCCTCTCTCTGCCTACTTGTGATCTCTGTTTGTCAAATAAATAAATAAAATCTTTTAAAAAAAAAAAAAAGGAAAAAAAAATGTCCACTTTTGAAAGTGTGAGAAATTCTGAAAGGGAAAGTGAGCAGGAAGCTGTATCTCTGCATCTTTATTTCAAGTGTATTAATAGGAAGATCAGTTCTAGAAAAGATAAAGGATTATGGAATTTAAAGATTTCAAAATTGATTCCCTTGAGGTTTTATATTTATACATGTTCTTTATAAAATCTGAGACAAATTTCATGTCTTACATATAATCCACTTTAAAAACCACCAGCACATTTTACATTGAAACTTTTGTTTTCATAATTGTTTTCGCCTAGGACTACAAATAACTTGAGAAGAGTAGTTTCGCTCTTCTGTTTGTTTGCTTGCTTATATATAAGAGGGCTAATACTAGGCTTGCAATGTAGGAGGTAATTTGTTTTTAATGTGATGAATAATATGTTGACTAATGTAATAGATATTTCAAAGTGTTATTGTATACATTTTTACATCCTACTCTATAGTACACATTGGAGGTCATATATATATTTTTTTAATATCTGTACTACTCATTGTAATTAGGGGTCATTGTGCAGAATGTCAGGCTTCCCGACCACATCCTTTGCAGAGATTTTGGAGCCCTTAACTAATCAATTTTTTTTTTCTGTAAACTCCCTGGTGCTATCCTAGGAACCCATGCAGTGACATGGTCCTTATAGTTCTTACATCCCAAATAATGGCATATTCATTATCTTTATCTTTATTGGTCTAATAAGTCTTACTTTTTATTACCTGAGAATTCAAATATATAGGTATACACATATTTGCTATATGAGGAAAAACAGATTTTAAATATTTATGATATACCTATCCACTTTTTAACAGTTTTGCCAAGGTATATTTTATATATCACAAATTCACCCACTGTAACTGCAAAGTTCAATATATTTTAGTTAATCTACAGATCAGTGTACAACCTTCCTCATAATCCAGTTTTAGAATATTTTCATCAGCCCAAAAAGTTTTCTCATGATCTTGTTCCTTTGCATTTAATATCTTCAACTATTCTCAGCCTTGGGCAACTGATGATCTACTTTTTAATTTTATAAACTTGCTTTTTCTAGATGATTCATGTAAAAGGGATCATAAAATAAATGGACATTCACATCTGACTTTTTTACATAGCGCAATGCTTTTGAAGTGTCTTTATAATAAATTTTAAAACGTGATGTGTAAATCATACAACTTTGCTGTTTTTTCCCAAATTGTTTAGTAATTCCAAATCTTTGCATGTCAGTATAAATCATAACATCACAGATTGCATTTTGACAAAAAAGAAGCCTACTAAAATTCTGATATTGATTTAAGTTATAATTTGTAGAGAATAATCTTCTTTAGCTTTTAGTCTTTTAGAAAATAGTCTTTTCTTTAGCTATTAAGATGAACATGTTTTTTGGATCATTTATTCTATTAATATGGTGATGACATTAATTTTCACATGTCAAAGCAATTTTGAATTACAAACCCACTTGGTTATACTGTAAAATAATTTTATGTTAGTACAAGCTGTTTTCTATTTTTAAAAGTATTTTTGCATATATGTTCATGAAGGTTTTTCATTACAATTTTTTCTTGTTATGTCTTAGTCTGGCCTTAATATCAGAATAATATTACCTTCATTGAATGAGAAAAGGTGGTTTCACTTTTTTTTTTAGATTTTATTTTATTTTTTCACTGTTTCAAGATTCATTGTTTATGAAACACATCTTTTCTGTGAAAGAGTTTATGAAGCACTGATGCTAGTTTTTATTTAGTTACTTGATAGAATTCTCCCATTTAATCCATCTGGTCTTGAGTTTCTGTGTGTGTGTGTGTGTGTGTGTGTGTGCGCGCACTGGATGGCAATAGGGACTTCTAAATAGTAATTCTACTTACTTGTTTATATAAATCCAGATTTTCTATTCCTCTTGATTCACTTTTGGTAATTTATTTTTTCCCTAGGAATTTGGCCATGTCATCTAAATTGTCCAAGTTGTTAACAAAAATTTGTTTGGCACCTTGGTAATCCACTATGATATCACATTTACTCTATTGCCCAATCTTGGTGGCATATGCATAAACACAGCAACCATGGCCTAGAAAATAATGGAGGACAGTCATTCACAATTCAGGGATTATGTTTGGGATCTCCCTGACAAATTAGCAACTGAGAACTGTAGGGGTGCATGCTAGTTCAAAGTGCTTAGCATCCTGATGGGTAATAGAGGAGGGATAGAATAGTAACTATAGTATCAGCAGCAAGAATAGTTGTCACTCACCTTATATCCTTACTGTCACTTAACCATTCCCCTAGAGAAACATGATCACTATAATCCTGTAGGAGTATCTCCCAGAATTTACTTGAAGAAACAAAACCGTCTACGGCCATACCACCCTGAACGCGCCCGATCTCGTCTGATCTCGGAAGCTAAGCAGGGTCGGGCCTGGTTAGTACTTGGATGGAAGAAACAAAACCTATGACTGTTTAAGGTGATGGTGCAAGACCCATCCCCAAAACATTTGGGTTTTATTTTTTTTTAAAGATTGTATTTATTTATTTGACAGTCAGAGATCACAAGTAGGCAGAGAGGCAGGCAGAGAGAGAGGAAGAAGCAGGCTCCCTGCTGAGCAGAGAGCCCGATGTGGGGCTCGATCCCAGGACCCTGGGATCATGACCTGAGCCAAAGGCAGAGGCTTTAACCCACTGAGCCACCCAGGTGCCCCAACATTTGGGTTTTAAAGAATAAGTCCACCCCCTGAAACTGAAGTCAAGAAATTAATCATTGTGCTGCCTCGTATTAATCTGGGTCAACCCAGACTTTAAAAAAAAAAAAAGTTTGTCAAAAACTGAATCAACATATTATTGAGCAAGTTACTAAAGAATCTCATTTACATAAAAATATAATTATGGTTGAGAAAGTCATTTTTCTTCTTTACAATTGGAAGGGAAAGGATTTAACAACTGGCTTGAAATCCCTTCTGTCCTATAGGAGATGCCCAGAGAAAGAAGCAGCTTGACTAAGTCAAAACCTCTCATAAACATGTTATGACAGACCTCTTGGCAAACACACCAATGATCCTTAACTCTGGAATATTTTTAGCAGGATGAGCATGGTCTGTTTAGTTTTGTTCATATCGCACAAAGTCAAATCTATGACTTTAGAGTCATGGCTTCCTGGAAAATATTGTGTATGCTATGTAATTTTTCTAGCATAAAATTTAGATACGTCATGATTCAAACAGTTCATTTTTATATAATTATGTTCTCACTTATATACCTACACATTTCAAGTTAAATCAGGACCAAAATGAATTCTAATGTGGCCAAGAAAAAAAAAGTATTTTATGCAGCAGTAGTCTAAAACGTCTAATGTCTCCTATATCACACGCCTTTCTACATCCTTGAAATTTTTAGTGATTTTTTAAAAGATTTATTTTTTTAAAATATTTATACATTAATTTAAGAAAGAGAGAGAGAGAAAGAGCGAACATAAGCAGGGGGAGAGGCAGAGGCAGAGAATCTCAAGCGTACTCCACGCTGAGCACAGAGCCCCATGCAGGGCTCATTCTTATGACCCTGCGATCATGACCTGAGCCAAAATGAGTTAAATTCCACACATCAATGAAATCCTATGATAGTTGTCTTTCTTTTACTGACTTATTTCACTTAACATAGTATGCTTTAGCTTCATTCATGCTGTTGCAAATAGCAAGATTTCACTCTTTTTTATAGCTGAGTAATATTAAACACACACACACACACACACACACACACACCACTGACATCTTCTTTATCCATTCATCACTTGATGGACATTTGGACTGTTCCTATAATTTGGCTATTGCAGGTAACACTGCTATACATTGGAGTGCATGTGTTCCCTTCAATCAGTATTTTTTGTATTCTTTGGGTAAATTCCTATTAATGCAATTGCTAGACTGTAGGGTAGTTCTATTTTTAACTTTGTGAGGAACCTCCATACTATCTTCCAGAGTGGCTGCACCAGTTTGCATTCCCTCCAACAGTGCAAGAAGTTTGCCCTTTCTCCATATCTCACCAACACCTGTTGTTTCTTGTGTTGTTGATTTTAGCCATTCAGACAGATATGAGCTGATAATCTCATTGTAGTTTTGATTTGTATTTCCCTGATAATGATTAATAGTGAACAGCTTTTCATTTGCCTATTGGCCATATGTAGGTCTTCTTTGGAGAAATGTCTATTCGTGTCTTTTGCCCATTTTTTAACGGGGTTATTGGGAGGGTGCAGTTTGATAAGTTCTTTATAGATTTTGGGTCAGATATTTCATTTGCAAATATCTTCTCTCATTCCAGTTTAGTATACCATTTAGTTTTGGTGACTGGTTCCTTCATTATGAAAGAATTTTTTTATTTTGATGAAGTCCCAAAAGCTTTTATTTGCCTTATTTCCCTTGCCTCAGGAATATATATATATATATATATATATATAGAAGTTGCTATGGTTACTGTCAAAGAGGTTACTGCCTGTATTTTCCAATAGGATTTTAATGGTTTCCTGCCTCACATTAAGGTATTTAATCCATTTTGAATTTATTTTTGTGTGTGGTGTAAGAAAGTGATCCAGTTTCATTCTTTTGCAGGTTACTGTCCAGTTTCCCCAACATCATTTGTTGAAGAGACTGTCTTTTCCCCACTGGATATTCTTTCCTGCTTTGTGAAAGATTAATTTACCATACAGTTGTGGCTCCTTTGGGGGGTTTCTTGTTCTGTTTTATTTATCATGTGTCTGTTTTTGTACCTGTTCCATACTGTCTGGATGATTACAGCTTTGTAATATAACTTGAAGTCTGGAATTGTGATGCCTCTAGCTTTGCTCTTCTTTTTCAAGGTTGCTCTGGCTTTTCAGGGTCTTTTGTGGTTTGATGAAAATTTTAGGATTGTTTGTTCTAGCTCTGTGAAAAATGCTGCTGGTGTTCTGATAGGGATTGCATTAATTGTGTGGATTGCTTTGGGTAACATTTAACAATATTTTTTCTTCTAATCCATGAGCATGGAATGTCTTACCATTTATTTGTGTCATCTTTAATTTCTTGCATCAGGGTTTTATGGTTTTCAGAGTACAGGTTTTTCATCTCTTTGGTTACATTTATTCCTAGGTACCTCATTATTTTTGGTGCAGTTGTAAATGGGATTGTTTCTTAATTTTTTTTCTGCTGTTTCATTTTTGGTGCATAGCAATGTAACATATATCTGTATGTTGATTTTGTATCATGCAACTTTCTTGAATTTGTGTATTAGTTCCAGCGGTTGTTTGCTGTAGTCTTTGGGTTTTCTGTATAGAGTATCATGTCATCTGCAAATAGTGGAAGTTTTACTTCTTCCCTGTCAATTTAGATACCTTTTATTTCTTTGTGTTGTCTGATTGCTGGGGCTAGGAATTCCAGTACTATTTTAAATAACAATGGTGAGAGTGGACATCCCTTCTAGTTCCTGACCATAGAGAAAAAGCTCTCAGATTTTTCCCATTGAGGATATTAGTTGTGGGTTTTTCATGTTCTTTTATGTTGAGGAATGCTGTCTCTAACCTACTTTGTTGAGGGTTTTTATCATGAGGGCGGCATTAGTCTGATACCAAAATCAGATAAAGACTCCACTAAAAAAGCAGCACAGGCCAAAATCCCTGATGAACATGGATGCAAAAATTCTCTATAAAATACTAGCAAACTGAATCCAACAATACATTAAAAAAATCATTCACCACAATCAAGTGGGATTTATTCCTGGGTTGCAAGAGTGGTTCGATATTCGCAAATCAATCAATGTGATACACGCAGAGCTAAGTTTAATAACCTAGTATTGACTCAGACATTTCTCCAGTTTTACCCCCCTCTATCCAGTATATTGATGCACATTTATAGTGTATCTGGTTTTCCAAGAACCCATAATTTTGTCTTTCTGGGAAGTAGGAGTTATTTCACTTTCATCTTCATGTTAATAGCAAGTATCACAAAAAATTATAGATTTATGGAGTGCTTATTATGTGCTGGACACTATTTTAAATGGTTTTCATGTACTTCATTCTTAATAAAAGCCTCGTTAGGCAATGTATTACTCCCATTTTTCAGAAAGAGAAACTGAAGACAGAGGAATGCTGAAGTGACTCTTTCAAGTTACACAGTGTAACAAAGAGCAAGAATTGAGCCCAGACAATTTGATGCCAGAGCTTTACTGTGTACAGTCTCACTCAAATTCTATTAAAAACATAAAATGGAGACTAAGAGCAAAAACAAAGAAACAAATTATTGCAAACAATATGGTACTAGCAATAAGATTGAGAAAAAATTCTTTATAATAATAAAAAAATGTTGATTTATTTCCAAGCTCCTAAAATATGAAACAACTTTATCCAAAGGTTATAGCAGATTTTTAAAAATTTATGCCCATGAGCCTTTCAGTAAAACCAATGTAGTTTTCCCCAATTTGAACATGTCATCTGGAATTTCTAGTATTAAGAGTTTTACTGTATTTCATTTTCTGAATACACATGTTCAGTATGGCATAATAGCCGAAGGCTAATCACCCTGTGCCTACTCTACTACATGTCATATATGGATGCTTTGTTTACCCACTGTGATACTGTGATTTATAACAGAAATTTATACTGGTCCCCATTTCTGGCACAGAGCTCCTAAAAACCTTAGGAGAGTGATGAGAGTGAAAAAATGTGTCTATTATTATGCTAATAAGATGATTTGTGGAATGCAGGATGGGGAGGGGGCATCACAGAGGGATAAGGGCTGGTCAGAGGAGCCAACCATGTAATTAGAAGGCTGAAAATTTTTCAAGTTCCATCCCCCTGATTCCCAGAGAGGAGAGGAGCTGGAGGCTGGATCAACTGCCATTGGACAATAATTTAATCAATCATACCTATGTTACACATTGAGATCTGGAGAGAATGGGGTGCCTGGAGAGGGCAAGAAGGCTTCATGCCCCTTTCCACATGAACTTGCATTATGTATCTCTTTTATCTAGCTGTTTCTGAGTTATAGCCTTTCATAATAAATCAGTAATCTAGTGAGGGAAAGGTTTCTCTGAGTTCTGTGAGCCATCCTTGGAAATTAATTAAACCCAAATAGGGGTTTGTGGGGTCCCTGATTTATAGCTAATTGGTTGGAAGCACAAGTTAACTCCCTGGGCTTGTAAATGGTGTCTGAAGTAGGAGCAAGGGGAGAACAGTCTTGTAGCACTGAATTAATCTGTGGATTCTGACACTATCTCCAGGTAGTTAGGGGACAGAGTTGAGTTGAATTGTAGGACATAAAGCTAGTATTCAGAGAATTGCTTATTGGAGATGTGGACCCTGTTCCCACCAAGTTGAAACTGGTTCCAAAACACAGAAGATCTGCCACTATTTTTCTCTTATTTAGTTACGATCTTCACGTTTGAACATTTCATCTTAGATGTCATGAATATTATCTACTTCCCCCATTCACATTTGATTTTCAGCCTAAAAATACATATATATGTGTGTGTGTACACATATATACTTTTACATACATATACACATATTTATATAGTAGACTATGGTATGAGAAAAGATAATTTTTTAAGTAATTAATTGGGGGAAGGACAATGTGAGACAGTGCCAAGACGAAAAAGGAAAAGATAAGTAGTTAATCCATGATTCATTTTGGAAAGCTTCCAGATAAGGAGATCACAAATAAGTGAGAGAACTTGAGACTTGTACTGGGAGGATGCAAACACAAAATGCATCAAGGCAAGACACAAAACCATTTTGAATATCTCATTGCTTAGTTTGCAGTTTTTAGGGTGGAAAGGGCAGAAAGAGGATCTAGTTGGAAATGGAGAGGATTCAGCATAACTCAACCCTTTGTCCTTCTTGTCCTTTGTCTAGTGAATATGCACACTCTCAGGGAAGAAACACATGGGGTCCTATCAACACAGATATCATCATGTGGTTCAATTCAATTATACTCCCAACTGAAACCTAAACACTGTGCTTGTATATAGAGCTGACCTTTGAACAACACAAGCATTAGGGGTGCTAAGCCCAGTATAGTAAAAACATCTCTATGAAATTTTTGACTACCCAAACCTTAACTACTAGTAGCTTGCCCGTGACCAGAAGCCCTACCAGTAACATAGTTGGTAAACACATATTTTATATACCGTATGTATTATATACTGAATTCTTATAAGAATTATAATTATAATTATCTTTATTATATAATTCTTATAATAAAGAATAAAGTTAGAGAAAATAAATTGTTATTAAAAGTCATAAGGAAGAGAAAAGACATTTATGGTGGTACTGCACTTAAAAAAAAAAAAATCCCGCTGAGCCACCCAGGTGCCCTCTCTGCCTTTGACTCAGGTCATGATCCCAGGGTCCTGGGATAGAACCACACATCAGGATCTCTGCTTAGCAGGGAGCCTGCTTCCTCCTCTCTCTCTCTCTGCCTGCCTCTCTGCCTACCTGTGATCTCTGTCTGTAAAATAAATAAATAAAATCTTTAAAAAAAAATCCCTGTGCAAGTGGACCTGTGTAGTTCAAACTCTTATTGTTAGAGGGTCAAATATAAATGGTTGGAGGCAAGGGAAGAAAGACAATAAATTAACATTAATGTAATTGCTACTGTGTCCACTTGTATGACCAGATTGGTTTCTTTTGATCAAAAAGGATGAAGGTTCACCTGACCTATAATATGAAAGGGAGAGTATTTAAACAAAACGATTGGTACAATAGGAAAGATTCACTGCAATCAGGAGCACGAGTAAGCAAATTGTTTCTGATTATCTTTGTTGGTTAAGATTAAAAACCATGTAATTTCTAGGCCAACAGTAGCATTGAGGGGGTTTACTGATTTGCTCTAGGAAAGAAACAAAATCTGGAATGGCAACTGATATTAGCATCACTTTCTGATTAAGGTATGCAATATTTCATAGTCATTCCAAAGTTTCATCTTGTGTTTGAACCTACAAAAAAATCAAATTAAATAAGAAAGCATACCTTGTCAGTGGATGAGTATACAACTCTTCCAGGGGCTTTCATTGTGGTCTTCTCTCTCCATGGGTCAAGTTACCAATGAGGGATTGATTCCAGGTAATATATTCAGATCATATATATATAATACTTATTTATCTCAAATAAAGTCTATCCCTTTATTATTTCCCCCGGTTCTAGAAATTAGGCATGTATTTATATACATATGAATCACCAGTAGCTATCAGGAGTCTGAATGTCAAGATTCTTCATTTCTAACAAGATCCCAGGGGTTATCAATGTTGCCGATCTGCAAATTGCAAAAGTGTAAAGCAAAGAGTCCAAAATGTGTGTGTGTGTGTGTGTGTGTGTGTGTGTCTGCAATTTCTGGAACTGGAGAAATAGTAAACGGATAGGCATTTCTGCCCTACTTATATAAACTGAGGTACATGCTGGCCAAGACTCCCAGAACTAAAATCTAACACTAGGTCTTCAAGAGCTAGCCATAGCAGAGCCATTATCTATTATCGCTCAGAAAGTCAGAGTCACTCCCTAGCCCCAGTACCAAGTCACTTTAGTAAATAAGTTGTGGTCCTTCTAGAGAAAGTCTGGTGAAAGATTTATATAATTTCACATAATGTATGTCTAGACATGTTTCGGAATTCTCAGAGGGACATGACTCCATAGTCAGTCAAGGGGCTTCAGGTCCTACTTATATCTGGAAACTGAGTAAGAAGCTGATTCCAGCTAGATGTTTGTCCCTCCCCTCTCCAACCTATTTTCCTACTAATACTTGCCAACAGTATCTTTCTAGACTGTCCATCTAGTTCACTTCTACAGACTCTATGATCAAATAGCCATCACATAGATCCCCATTAAGGCAAAAGATACTGTCCTTATTACTTGTTTTTGCTGGTCAAATGCAGCCATCTGGCCTCTACTTTTCTCTGTTCTCACTGCAATTAAGGAGTTCAAATTCAGTGCAGCATCTTTGTTTCATTCACAAAGGTTTTTTTTTGTTTGTTTGTTTTGTTTTCTGTTTTTTGTTTTTTTTTAATATGATGGTGAGGGACCTATTTCTTGCAAACCTTCTGGAATGTATGATTAAGAAAGGAGAAGCTGAGCAGATTGCACATGATAGTTCCAATTCAACATTCCCTGTTTTCTGAACTTTGGGGCTCTTTCCTTTATACTTTTGCAATGTGTAGATCAGGAACACTGACAATCCCTGGGATCTTGTTAGAAATGAAGTATTTTGTGACACCTGGTCAGATGCTTAAGCATCTGCTTTCAGCCCAGAACATGATCTCCAGGTTCTGGGATCAGGCCCCATATAGGGCTCCCAGCTCAGTGGGCAAGCTGCTTCTCCCTCTCCCTCTGCCTCTCCCACTGGTTGTGCTCTCTGTCTCTCTATCTCTCTCTCAGAAGAACAGGTAAAATCTTTTTTTTTTAAAAGATTTTATTTATTTATTTGACACAGAGAGAGAGATCACAAGTACGCAGAGCAGCAGGCAGAGAGAGCAGAAGGGAAGCAGGCTCCCTGCTGAGCAGAGAGCCAGATGCGGAGGTTGATCCCAGGACCTTGATATCATGATCTGAGCAGAAGGCAGAGGCTTAACCCACTGAGCCACCCAGGTGCCCCAATAATAGATAAAATCTTAAAAAAAAAAAAAAAGAAATGAAGAATGGTGGCATTCAGACTACTGAAAGATACAAATGGTTCAATGCGCACTGACATATTAACACTGGCCAATACCTGATATTTTATCCTCTTTGACTTTAGGTCCCTGTTGAGTTAAGGCTTTAGTTAACAATCCTAAGCTAATAATCCTCAGCCAGATCTATCCCAGAGCTACAGGAGATAAACAGGCTATCAAAGCAGCCATAAAGCTATCATGACTTTCACTTGCTTTTACTCGAGGTACTCTTTCTAGGGCCAACCTATGCTGCAATAACAAACCTCAATCTTTGGGTGAAAAATAGCACCTAAGTGCCTCAGCCACTATTCTCTCCTACATTGCCCTTTACCTGTGCTTCTTCTCATTCCACAATGCGGCTGTTTTAAGTTTTCTGTTTGCCCCAGGTAAAGGGGTAATATATGCAACTCTTCATACATGTAAAATTTTAATCTCAAAACTCTATTTTCAAGACCTGTTTCCTGGGCTTCTGACAATACTGAGTATTATACTGGTCAGAATCCAGGAAGCAAATAAGTGCACCTACAAAAAGGGCGATTAGAAAGGGTTTAATAAAGGGATCATTTTCTGAGGTATGGGCAGGGTTAGGGGAAACTAATAAACTAAAAAGGTCTGGGAAAGTGGCTGAGAGGTAGTAAAATCCAACTGTACCATGCTATACCTGAAGAGACAAGGTGAGGGAGTAGTTACCAGAACCAGATCTAATTCAACAGAGAAAAGCAGCCACTACAGAACTGGTGTAGGCAGTGAATGAGCCATGGGAATAAATGGACGATCTCTTCTTTCTTTGATCTCCCAATCAAAAATGTAGGAGGGCAGGGTTTTTTTGTTTTTTTGTTTTGTTTTGTTTTGTTTTTGTTTTTTTTTCTGGAGGTACAATTCATGGAATAAGAGCAAGGTGGAAAACTGGAGAGTGGGTCTAGAAGACGTAAAAAAGAGAATACCAAGATAAGCTGTAGCTTCTTTGGTATATATCCATTTATTGTGTTTTTTTTTAAACATTTTATTAAGATTTTATTTATATATTTGAGAGAAAGAGAGCATGAGTTGAGTGGGGGAGGGTTAGAGGCAAAGGGAGAAGCAGACTCTGTACTGAGCAGGGACCCCGATGAGGGCTCCCTCCCATGACCCTAGGGTGATGACTGGAGCCAAAGGCAGACACTTAACCGACTGAGGCACCCCAACAATTTTATATGAAACTCCTATATTTTTCAGACCTAACATTTCTACCTAGTTCTTCTTTAAAGATTTTTGTTCCTGTTACGTACTAATCCTCTGTTTTATATCCTTATATACATCACATACACTTACTTTAAATTTGTGTTTCATCTCTTTAGTTAATTCTGTCAGTTACTGTACATTATTGGCATTTGTGTCTTCATACATTGGTTGCACTCCAGAAATGTCTAGGATCTTTGTGTGTAAGCTCACATCTCCTTAAGGTATCAGTTACTTTGTAAATGACAAATGTCATGCTAGGGTTAAAGAGAGCCTAGTCCAGATTTTAGCCCTTCCAGTGAGTTAAGAGGTGCAGAAGCATTATCTTTCAGGCAGTGTGTCCCAGGCATCAGAGAACCATTGCTAATTACAAGTCAAAACCTTAGGAGAGGGTTTTGCCTTTAGACCATGGCAAAGAAGCAGGAAGGAGAGTTGACAGGGCACTTAAACTTTGATTCATGAGCCCTGGGCTCAAGGGGAACACAATACAGAAATGAATGCTTAAGCACAATACCTTTTTTATCAACTCCTCACCCTAACAGAGATTTGTGCTGCCCTGTTATCCTTCAGACATGAGCATTAGTGGCTGCTTATATTTATAAAAAGAGAAGTCATGAACACCACAAGGTAAGAAAAGGAAAGCAGTTTTTTTTTTCCATTTTATTTTATTTTTAATCTCTTTTCAGTGTTCCAGAATTCAAGAATTTTAAGACTTTTACTGACTTGTGTCCTCAGCTCTTGGTTAGAAACAAGCTCCATCCATATCACATGTGCAGCCTTATTCTCCCCAGGAATTCATTCCAACACAGGACACACACTACTTCAAAGGTAATCTTAATAAAGTTTAATCAATGCAATGAGAGCAACAAATACAGGATTATATGGGTACATATAGAGGATACCTGACTAAGATCAGGGAATATGTTTGTGAGAAGGAAATCTATAAACTGAGACCTGAGTAATACGTGATCTGCTGTCTGCTGCCCTGCTGTGTTCCACTGGTCCTCGCCCAACGCAGTATAGGATTTTGGATTGACTTTTTCCACACAATGAAAAACTTTAAGTTTCTAACCTCTGCTTCTGTTAAATCTGCCAGAAATTTTACAGTTTGAAAACCAAACTGGTTCCCGGTTGGCAGAAACCTCTTCACCTCATTCCTATTACCCACATATTTATAAACACACACATGTATCTTGAACAGATAACAATACAGTTTTCTCCACATGGCCTGTTGGCTTCTTTCAGCTTAGAATTTTCTCCAGGCATATTTTTAAGGAAAACAAAGTCCCACAATAAAATAATTAGGTTGTCTTTTCCTGTACAGTTTTCTCTTTCTTGTCAGTTTTTCTTAAACTTTGCCTCTAACCCAACCTGTTTCTTACATGAAGACTTGTTACCGCTATTTTGTATCTGTTTGAACATAAACTCAAATGCCCACCCTTCTTCTGGCAATACACAATGGTATTAATACTACTGACAATGTTATCAAATGGTTCTAACCCATAACCTGTTTCGAATGGCACTTCAAAAAAGGGGAGAGTATAAAATCTTGGGGAAAAGAAGCAGTCAGAAAACAAAACTCTGGCAAGACATTTTTTTGGCTGGTAATCCTACTTAATAATAAGTACAGTTGTGGTTTCATAAATCTTCAAGGATTGAGAATATTTTCACATTATTTTTAATCATTAAAAAATATATTCTTCTACTGCTCCCCACCCCACACCCACCCCCTCCATTATAAGGAAACATTGTTGAGAGAAGCCGGAAAAGAAGCTCCTATTTCGTATCATAATTAATAAACAAAGAGTAGATAACTTTTAGGGTATTCCCTCTTCCCAAACATGTACCTGATTTGAACATGAATAATAAAAACTACCATTTGTCAAACATTTAGGATGTCATGATGGTATGTTAAGTAGCTGTATCATAGGGCAGTGTTGTGTTAGACCTGTCTTATACTAGATCCCCAAAGCCAAATGTTAGATTTCCAGAGATTTTGTGAGCTGGTAGATGTCACACTGATAACTTGAAATCAGTCACGCTGAGTTCTTAAACCATAGAAATCAGTAGAACTACATTATCAGGGCTTTTTTATTTTCTGGAGGATTGGTTGTTAAACATTTACCAGAGCATCACTTATATACTGCATGAATGTGCATAGGTACACACGCACACATTATGTATATGACATACACACATATTCATATACACACGTAATATCATTTATCCCAAATAAAGTACACAAGACAGGTATTATATTCTTCATTTTTCCATGAAGAAAGTAAATGTTATGATGATTGCATAATGAGCAACTATAGTGAAACTAGAGTATTTACCCTTCAAATACTTTGAAAATCAAGACAACTCTAAGTCGGGCTACTTTATAAAAGCTCATAATGTTAATAACAAAAGATTAAAGAGACCACTGAGGAAAAGTCATTTTCCACACTTCAGTGGTGTGACACAATTCAAGTTATACCATATTTGAAAACACTGGTAGCCAATTTGTTATTGTCCTTCTGTTGTTTTGTTCTTTGAGGGCAGAGACTGGGACAGTTTTCCTCTGTTCCTATCCTAGTTGATGACCCAGTACCTCATGCAAAAAAAAAAAAAAATGGTATTCAGTAAATATCTGTCAAGTCAATTCATGGGTTAAACTTTAAATGTATATTTTCAACCCATTTGGAAACTTGATAAAGTACTCTTTGGAATATACTCCTTGAAGGGAATATAAAGTAACTGGAATGTCTGGTAGTCGAAGATGTTTTCTTAAGTGATAAACAGTGTTAGAGAGGTCTGTAATCATTGCTATTTTCAATCTCTTCAGCAGTTACTTAAAAAAATAAATAAAACTTAGAGCAATGTGAAATGATAAGACATTAAGAAATGCTACAGCCTCTGCCTACAACTGGGAAATCAAAAATGATTATTCTGAACACAAACATTAATGAATTCAGAGAGACTAACCTTGAAATAATGTGAGTAGACCGTAGGCAAATGGAATGATACAAATAATTCAAGACACCTTCATAAATAAGTTAGAGGACAGACTTAAAACAACACAAAGTGGCAAATCTGAAGAAAAATTGCAAACCAATAAAGCCCTACTTATTCCCCCTTGTCTGAAAGATTTGCAAGAAAATAGTGAAGAAAGTAGTTTTGAGACTTTAAAGAAGGTTAGCAATTTTTTCTAGTCAATTTCTATGGTAATATTTTGCCTTTCCCTTGCACAAAGAAAGTTATTCCCTTGGTCAGAGAAATAAACCTCCTTTTCCATTTCTCAGTGTGTTTCTGGTTATTGTATTCAAGGGAAATCCTGCCATTGTAAAGGGATCCATCCCAATGATGGAAAGGATCAACCATATTCCTCCCATTCTTAGAAGGGGTTGTTGGATAGATACAAGTACTATGGTTTGGGGACTAGCATTTAACATTGTTCACAATTTGTAACTATTGCATCAAAAGCAAGCACATGTTAGGATGCTTCATAAAACAGCTGAAGAGACAGATCAAATCTGGTAATGAAATGATCCTCTATTAATATTCATAATGATTCTTTCTTTTTTTTTTTTTTTAAAGATTTCATTTATTTGTGTGAGACAGAGAGTGAGCACAAGCAGGGGGAGAGGCAGGCAGAGGGAGAAGCTGGCTCCCTACCAAGCAAGAAGCCGGATCCCAGGACCCTGGGATCATGATCTGAGCCAAAGGCAGGGGCTTAACCGACTGAGCCACTGAGGCATTCCAATAATAATTATTTCTTTAATAGGTCATTCACCTAAAAAAGGAAAAGCTACTATCTCATTTTGCTAGGGCTGCCATAGACTGGAGAGCTTTAACAACAGAAATTTATTTCTTCATAGTCTAGAGATTATAAATCCCAGATCAAAATGTTGATAGGGTTTGGTTTCATTCTAAGGCCCCTCTCCTTGGCTTATAGACAGCTGTTTTCTCTCTGGGTCTTCAAATGGCCTGCCTCCATTACCTCTATCCTGATTTCCTCTTACACAGTCATATTGGATTAGGGCCCACCAATAGGTCTTCATTTCACCTTACTTATCTTTTTTTTAAAAATATTTTATTTATTTATTTGACAGAGATCACAAGTAGGCAGAGAGGCAGGCAAAGAGAGAGAGGAGGAAGCAAGCTCCCTGCCGAGCAGAGAGCCTGATGTGGGGCTTGATCCCAGGACCCTGGGATCATGACCTGAGCCGAAGGCAGAGGCTTTAAGCCACTGAGACACCCAGGTGCCCCACCTTACTTATCTTTTCAAAGCATTACCTCTGAATATAATCACACTCTGAGATACTAGAAGTCAGACAACTTATAAATTCAGGCCATAACAGCTGTCTATGCCCAAATTATTCAATAAATTTCACATTCATTGAACTTAAATTATTTCTTTCCTAATCTATGCAATCTGTATTATTCAATAAATAAAAACTATAAATGTGGTTCCTAGCTGAATCACCATTCGAACTGGTATTAACTGTTGGCAAGAGGAAAGTTTGCTAATGGAAAATGTTTGTTCTGGATTATTCACTTTGGCTTTTTCAGTTTCTCAATATACAATGTAACCTTCCTACTTCACACTTACATTATATTTTACAGTCCTGTGCCATCACTGCTCTTGAAGGGAAATTCATCAAGTTAAAAATAATTAGCCTCATTTCAGAAAACAATATTTTCTAAGGTATTTCATTAAGTGTGTTCAATAGATTACAATTAGAACACTTATAAAGCCTTTCAAACACACACACACACATGCACACGCACAATAAAAGGTACATATATACATATCTATAGGCACAGTTTTTTTGTGTGTTGGTATTTTTTTTTTTCCTATCAAGGGTTTCAAGAGCTTTCTTCCAGTTCTTAAAATAGACAGTGACCCAAAAAGTATAAGGTGAGATAAAGCTGGTATCAGAATCAGGGCTTTCAATAATGACAATCCTTTTTGCTGGAACATTTCCAGAGCTGGTCGTTAACTCCACAGATTGAAAATGAGATTTAGTCTTTGGAGGCAGAAATGCTTATTTGTCTGTTTGTTTTTCCATCTGCTTTAGATAACTAAATTCTAAGTGCTTGATGTATAGAGTGTTTTTAAATATAAGTATTTAGCAGATTACATGGTTTTCAGTTTTTTTTTTTTTTTGAACAATTCCAATAGGGAGACATACTTTAATCGTGCTCGTGTGAGTGAGCTCAGATAGAGAGCAAAGGAAAGCATCTGGTCAATTTTTAGTACTAATGGTGTCATACTATGACTAGACATGTCACTGATCAATCAGTGAATATTTACTTAGTGTCTACTCTATGTTAGTTACCGTGCTTCAGAGTAGAAATGCAGCATGCAATAATCAGGGAGATACAATCCCTGCCCTAGCACACACCATGATGATGTGTTTACAGAGAGTGAAAGAAAGACATTGAAGTACAAGTAACATGGAGCAAGAATGTTTTAACCCGGTCAGAGGTTCCAAACCTGGGTAAGCTCTACCAAAACTTGAGTTCTAGGCTTGAGTTCTTTTGTTTCTTGTATTCTAAATATGTCTGAATAAGCTATAGTCGAGCTCTGCTTTTCCTATTTCCTTCTTAAAAATCAGATTTCTATTTCTTTTTTTTTTAAGATTTTATTTATTCATGTGAGAGAGGGAGAGAATGAGCAAGTGCACAAGCAGGGGGAGAGGCAGAAGAGAGGGAGAAGCAGACGCCCTGCTGAGCAGGGAGACGGATGCAGGACTCAATCCCAGGACCTTGGGATCATAGCTGAAGGCAGATGCCAAACCGTCTGAGCCACCCGGATTTCTATTTCTTAATACATTTAATCATATCTTGTTTCACTCAAAGACTTCTGACTCTATAGCTTTGCCTGTAGTAAAAAATGTATGCATGAATGAGGTCAAAGAGAGTATCAATCTTTATTTCTGGTATCTTTGTATAAACAAGCTAGAAAGTACCAAACAAGATTTGTGTCATACATTTTATTGTGGCTATATACATTAATACTTGAAGTTATTAAATACATAATCCTATGCTTCCATTTTGTGAACAAGTTGAAGACTAAGGGATTTGTCTTTTTAACCATTGTGCCTACAGCATTTGGTAGAGACTGATGTTAATAAGCTATGAATGAATAAATAGCTATATCATTAATCGCCATAAAAAATTTCTTCTTTCTGCTCCTGTAATTTTTCAGGAAAAAAAACCATAGACTATTCAAAGGCTTCTTTTTTCAAAGTAAGTAATATAATTTCCTGACTTTTTAAAGAATCTTCCCAAAAGTGTCTCAGACGGATAGTCACAAATGTCTGTTTGTTGAAAGGACAATAGTTGTGATATTATTTTTCTTTCAAAAACAATAATTGATTAAAGTAGGAATTAAAAAATACAAAGGTATATAAGAAAAATAAGTGAGTAATCTATCTTCCCTAGTCTAGAGATGATAGTTTCCAATATGCAAACTACAATTGAGTGAATTAAATGCATATAGGGTAGCTAGGTGTTTCTTTATGATTTCTTTATACTATCATGTTTCATTTCTTCCTAAAGCAGTATTTGCAGATAGTTAACTTACCAATCCCTGCCCTCTTCATCCTGATACTGTTAGGCAGTGATTCCTCATATTATTTTTATGACTGACTACCTTCCCCATTATTTCAAAGCACTACTTAATTGTCATTCTCAATATATGATAATCACAATAATCACAATAACAGCTTTTTTGATAAACATGTTAGGACAAATAACCTTTTTGAATAAATAGAAAATATTTGTGATCATTGTAAAAATTGTTTAAGAACATAATCAAATTTAGTGAAAGTACTGTGTCTGTTAAAATCTGTACGATTTTCATGAAATAAAGGTATTTAATAGTGATAAGGCAAAAGAAAATAAGAATAAGGAGTTAAAGAAAGAAGCTAGATTTATTTATTATTAGTAGGTATGCTTAATAATACTACATTTTTTGAAAAGCAAAATGTATTTTTATTCAAGGCAGCAAACTTAGAATTCACTATGCAGAACAATTTTCAGTACAAAATCCAAGATTCAACTTGTAACAGCATCTTTGAATAAATTCCTAGCATAATAGTAATATTGCAGATAAATAAGGACTGGTTTTTCATTTAGTTGTTGTATTAGAATTATAAATGAAGTGGATATTTTGATCAAATAATGAATTCTTTCTCCAATTTCAACCATTATTAGATCACGGTAGCAACTTTCATCTATTGTTTGCAATATTGCCCTTCAAATAGACACATACAACAATCTTCAAACCCAGTAAGCATGAAGTTATTATAATCAGCAAATGATTCTCCATATCATATGTGATTATTTTATTTTTACTCTGATAAAATGATATAATTCAAGTCCATATTTAAATGTTAAGATTGCTTCATAAGTTCTTTCTAATTTGCAACATAAAGACTATAGTATGTGAGAAAGAATAAATGCCATCATCAAGCTCACTTATAAAAGAGCAAGGATGAAGTTCTGATTATTCAGTTTTGACCTAAGGAACATTGACATTTACATAACAGGGGTCAAGGACTATTAGAACTTATGTGATTTTGGGTTTCAGGTGAGACCAAAAAAAATTCTGTAATTTTAAGTAACATTTCAGAGTACCATTAGAAAATGGTTATAAAAACCTTACTTATTTTGCTTTTATGCAGGCAAAACATAACATAAATAACAAAAAAATCAAAATCCCATCTAATTTAAACATTTATTTCTCAGATTTACTTAAGAAGCTATTATCTAAAAACATTTAGAAACTACAATTTCTGTTACATTTGAAATCGACTTTCTTAAAACACCTAAGTAGCATACTCTACAATCAAGAGATACAGACTCCTCCAAATCACTAAGAAAGTCACTCTTGTACGTCAGGACCATACATTCTATAACATCACAATAGGACTATAGAGTATGGTTCACTTTGTCCGTTTTGCTTGCAGTTCATCCACGATCACTGAACGTCATTATGTATAAAAATATACATTCCCAGTGGGTAGCACTTCCATAGCAGAGCTGAAAAGCTCTACTCAATTTATCCCACTACCATTATGAATATTTTGTTAAGCCAATGTGACAATAGCTGCACACACCCCCAACACCTTAATACCATGGTTCTGCATCTTACTATATCTTGCCAGATTTTAAACTTTTTTTTGTTTTGTTTTGTTTGTATGCCCTTTTGTATGCCCTGGGAATTTCTGTGGGAACCTGGAAGCTAATAGTTAAAAGATTGTGAAAAAAGAAAAAACCGTAAGACCACACTAGGAATTGAATATTTATTGAGAAATTATGTTAGGCAAAGTGTAAATTGTTTACTCTGATCATTTTATTGAGACTTAGCAATATCTCTCTGAATTAGATACTTCACATACTATGTTAATTTGCTTTGCAGATGAAGAAAGGGAGTTTCAATGTAATTAACCTACTTGTCTGAAGGTATACATTATGCAGGTCATTATAAGAACTTGATCTCCAAGTCTGTTTGATATGAATGTCATTCTCAAATGTTCACTCTACTGCCTCAGAATGGGTCAAGTCTAAACAAAATATACTTGGATCCTGGAACAGATACAGGATATTAATGAATATTTGAATAAAGTCTGTAGTTTAGTTAATAAAATACCAATGTTAAATTCTTAATTTTGACAATGTACTATGATTATATAGGATGTTAACTAACATTAGAGGAAAATGAATGAAAGGCATACGAGAATTTCCTTTATTATCTTTCCAACTTTCCTGTAAACCTAAAATTATATTTTAAAAATGTTAAAAATTAACAACAACAACAACAACAACAACAAAAAAAAACCCTGACATAAATACACCTAATATAATGGAGTGATAATTTGAGTGATTAATTATTTAATTGAAAAAACTGTACTGACAAATTGAGTATCTTAGACCTTTACCTTGTCTGTAACCTTTTTTTTTCCTTGTCTGTATCTTTATCCTAAGTAGGTGTTATCCCAAGGTGACAATTATATTTCATACAAAGAGATGTTTCATTCAATATGTGATATAATGGTTGTATTCTTAAAAGCAGCATTGTATCAAAACTGTGTTAAGAAGTTTCAATAAGAAAACCAAGAAAGACCAAGAGGTAGAGATTTTCACACTTATGATAATAAATTATTTCACTTTTAGTAATTCTTCTAACAAAGGTGTTTTCCTAATATGGGCATAATTTCATATCTACAGAAATAAACACATTTTAACTGATTTTTGCACAAATGTAACTTCTTTTCCTTTTCTAGTGTTTTACTATTACTAGAACCATTAACACATAATGCATATCTGTTTTTATCAAGTTGGCACCCATTGTTATGAAATTAAAACAGAGCCACTTATACAGAGTTACCCCTAAAAAGTTCACCTTATTTCTTCTAATACTAACTCTTTAATTGCTACCACTCTATTACTAATTTTTGTGTCTTTTTTGCCCATTGCCAGTTTCCCAGCATTTCAAACAGTACCTGAAAGAAAAGTACTCCAAAATTGCACTGAGTTATAAGAACCCATGCTACAGGGAAAATAACTGCACTAAAATTCCTAAGCATTTTAAATGTATTAATTTTGCATTTATTTATAAAAATCCTGCCTTCTTTTGGAAAAAAATTAAGGTCATACACACACACACACACACAAAATCCTAACTGAAAGTATAAGGAATGAAAGTCAAAGCCTGAACAACCATAGGACATAGAAAATGAAGTCAAGAATCAAGTTTCAAAACAGAAACAATACTGTTAAGCTCTCCTAACACATAAGCATCTTAACAACCCGAAGTCTCTAAATTTTCTAAGAACAAAAACTTAAAAAGGAGGAATTATCAGCATTTATAGGATTTATAGGATCAATTTAATTGCTCAGATAAGCCCAGTGACTCCTGGACACAAGATGAGAAAGGCATTTTTCCTTGAGCATTTCATGAAGCTAAATATTATATAAATGACTGAATGATGTTCTCGTAAACTGTCTTCTAATAAATACAGCAATGAGTCATCTAGGACTATTCTTGGAAATGTCTGTTCTTTAGTGCAGAATGCATCAGGTTACAGGTAAATTGGCAAAATTAACTCTTCTGTTTTCCAAATAAGGAAACGCAGGTATATAGTTTCATTTTTTTTTTCTGATTTAATTCAAGGCTGCATTTTGTAGTATTTTTGCATTATAATAACACATATAGGACATGCTTTTTATCTCTTCTATTTTTTTTTAAACTGAGCTTGAACTCAGAATCCTTCTCAGCTCTGCTCTATCAGCCAATACTAAATGGTTCCAGATTCCATATGAAATGAAGCATATGTGCCATTTCTTATCTAGAAGGATAAACAGACTAGATATTATTTGGTAAATCTTTCATATATACATATATATACACACACACTCACATATATATAAAATTACTGACAATAATTTAATAAGTAGCAATGCATCTGGAACCATACTCCCTGAGCAATATTAAGAATACAACTGTTCTGTTTCCAGGGAAACACAAACATATATATATATAACATATATTTTAATATATATAAAATAATAACTCATTGAAATTCTATTCCATGTAATGACTGTGAAAAATACTTTCCTTGGAATTTTCTAAATTTTAATCCTTATGATAAATTTACAAGGTTTTTATTCTTATCATCACTTAAAGATGAGGAAAGGAAGTGAAACCAAGGTTAAATTGAAATCTTCTAATATAATATGTGGGAAATCTTCTAATATGTGTTTGTTTAAATGAAAGACAAATCCTACTTTTACTTGAAGAAAGGTCATGAAAAGACCATTTGACAGAGCCATGACTCTGCAAAAAACTAGTTTGGAATACATAACTCCCAGTCAAAAATAAACCAAATGGATATTTGGGATTTAAAGACATTATATATTTAAGAGTGATTAAGACCTTAAGATTCAAAATCAAAATTTTACATTGAAAAAATAATAATTTTAACATTGAAAAAATGTTAAAGAAGAGATCAATAGACATCTCTGCTGTTAAAAAAAAAGAAAGCTAAGATAATTCCTGTAACTTCAGTTGAATTACTAGTGTGAAATACACTTTTACTTTGTGCTATATGATTTTACATACTTTCTGAATTAAGTCATCACAGATTTAGAGCAAAGCTATGACATAAATCCTACTACATACAGTAATTTCAGCAGGGATGTGGTTAATTATGTTTTAAATTTTTAAAAGATTGTACAAATTTTAATTCTACCAACTTCTTGAAAATAACATTGGTAGTTAAGTGAAATTTCAGTGTATTCTGAAAAGAAATTCTCATTGCTATGTATCAACTCATTCTTCAGAGAAATGCCTACATGACAGCTTACATTTATAAACACTGTTAAAATACTGTGACAAAACTCTCAGAAAATAAGAAAATAACTTTAACATAGTGAGAGATGTAAATATAGATACAGAGGAAAGTTATAGATATATTCACTCACAAATAAAGTGTTCTTTCTTCAGTTTGTGTCCAATTAAAAATTTGGACATATTAGACATGCATTTAAAAATAATTAGTTCTACTTTTCTGCATGTGAACAAGGCTGACTGAAGACAGATAATCATATTAGGATTAAATCAGGTAGGTTTTCCCTATGAAAACAATTATGGTCTCCAACTAGCAAGCCAATACAACAAACAATCTTTAAACCACCATGAGTGTCATTAAACTATCCAATAAATTATTAAGATTTGGTAAAGCAAAATAGAAACACCTGCCACTCTGTCAATGGAACAGATGGTCAATAGCATATTTTCAAATAGTCATTTCCTAAATTGACAAGAAGAGTCAATTTGACATTTGGCACACAAAATAATACGTCCCTTGTGTAAAGAAATCTAAACAAGTCATGGGAATGAAAACCCGTATTCACTTCTTTGTTAACAAAGTCAAAATAATAGAACTAGTCTTTAAATATCAATGTGTATTTTAAATTATTGTCAGCTTCACATTTTAATTAACACAAATTCTAATAAATAATAACAGATTATATCTTAAACTAGCTGGTGAGCCTGTTGATTTTTATAATATTAGCTTTAGACCATTTTGCATGAATAGAAATTTAAGAAAATAAAACATATCAATATTTCTAATGATAACCAAACTTTGTTTTCCAAATATAAAATTTTAGCTATTTACACAGTTACAGATACACTGGATTTAAGATAATGTTTTTCTTGTATTGCATGAAAAACAAAATAATTGAATCTGAATGCAATTCAATTTCTCTTTGAAAAAGTAAAGGGTTCCAGGGTAAGGGTCAGAGACAGAGAGATAAAGAGAAAATAAGTTTGCTTACTTATTAATGAAAAAAACTAATACTAGCTATAGCTTACCAATTATTATTATTATTTGATCAAAAACCTAGAGTCATCTTTCTTTTCAATTTTTATTTTTTTTAAGACTTTTGTGGGGGCGCCTGGGTGGCTCAGTGGGTTAAGCCGCTGCCTTCGGCTCAGGTCATGATCTCAGGGTCCTGGGATTGAGTCCCGCATCGGGCTCTCTGCTCAGCGGGGAGCCTGCTTCCCTCTCTCTCTCTCTCTGTCTGCCTCTCCGTCTACTTGTGATTTCTCTCTGTCAAATAAATAAATAAAATCTTTAAAAAAAAAAAAAAAGACTTTTGTGGAGAGCAGTTTTAAGTTTACAGCAAAATTGAGAGAAAAGTACAGAGTTTTCCCATGTGTCCTCTTACACATGCATAGCCTTCCTCATTGTCAACATCTCCCACCAGAGGGTACATTTGTTACAACCAGTGAACTTAAACTGACACATCACACAGTGTCCATTGACAGTCATTAGTAGGTAGTGGTTTACATTACTGTTAACCCTTTGTGTTGTACATTCTGTATGTTTGAACAAATTATGGAACGGCATATATCCATCATTATAGTATCACACAGAGTATTTTTCTTGCCCTAAAAATCCCCTGTGGTCAGTGTAATATCTCTCACCCTTATGGTCTCTGTCAACCACTGATATTTTTGCTATCTCCATAGTTTTGCTTTGTCCAGAATATCATATAGTTGGAATCATACTCTGGAGCATTTTCATACTGATGTCTTTAAAATAATAATACCCATTTAAGTTTTCTCCATATGTCTTCAAAGCTTGACAGCTCATCTCTTTTTTAAAACTGTATACTATTCCATTGTCTGAAGATAGTTTATTTATCTATTCACTTTCTAAAGGACATCATAACTGCTTTCAAGTTTTGGCAATTACAAGAAGAGTTTCTATAAACACTCCTTTGCAGGGTTTTAGGTGGACATAAATTTTCAACTCCTTGGGTAAATACCAAAGAGTATTGCTGAATCATATATTAAGAACATATTTAGTTTTGCAAGACCATATTTAGTTTTATAAGAAACGACTAACCTGTCTTCCAAAGTGGCTTTACCATTTTGCATTCTCACCACTAGTTAATGAGAATTCCTGCTACTCCACCCCTATGGCAGAATTTGGTAATAATGTTCTAGATTTTGGCTGTTCTAATAGGTGTGTAGTGGTATCTCGTTTTTTAATTTGCATTCCCTGATGATGTGGGATATGTAGCACTATTTTTTCTTTATCTGGAAGAGCTCAAGTTACTTTATTGACATAACTGGAAGATGAGGCTATGGATTTTGATTATGCCTAATATTAAATATGATTACACTTCATCATTTATTAGATGGATAGACTTTAACACATGTTCAAAATCCAAGTCTCGATTTTTTCCATTTGTAAAATACTGATAATAATATTACTTCCCTCACAGAGCTGTTATGAGATGAAAATAAAACCATGTGTATAAAAAATTAACAGAGCACATACTAAATTAAAAATGTGCTATATTTGTTCCTATTCTTTGAAGATATAATTGGTGACAAACAGTAAGAGCATAATCAGAATCCATATCCTCACACATGCTCAACAGTTGATAAAGAATCTGTATGTATTTGGTTCACGTTGTTAAGGACATATATAAATACGAACAATTAGATTGAAAATCTATGTCTTCTAACACTGTACAACCTAAAGTGTAATAATCTAGTGCCAAAATAAGTATTTTGACAGCATTCTAGCTTTTAGGATATACAAAGTGTATTGTATATATTTGCCAAACTTTGGCTCATTTTTGAATAGAATACTTTGGTCTTTACCCTCCCATATAGTTACATTTTTTTCATTTTTTATGTTTTACCCATTTCCTTTAATTCTATATTTTATAATATTAGCATAAGACATGCTACCAATATTTTTTACTACTTAGTAAGAGAAAGTCACTGCTTACCACCGAAACATATTAGTGCATTCAATGTTGTCATTTGAAGGCAATAATACCTAAACTGAGGTTAACTAAATAAACAATATTTACGGGTGAGGTAGATGTGGAGAAGGGAGGAATTCTAAGTTTTTAAAAACATGATTTTTATATTAGTTGTCATTGAAACACCATTTCTAAAAAGCATGGAAGGCAGTTAATTTCTTATTCCTCAGCCTTCTTATAAAATCCTCTCATAAGTAGCAAGATGGTTCATTCTTACATCAAAAGGGATATCAAAGGAAAGATCAAAGGAATATTTTTTGATGGGGTTGAGAAAATGTCTTTACCCTGTGAACTCGACAAGAAAATCAGTACTTCATTTGAAATACAAAAACTTAAACAATTTTTTGCCCCATCTTCAACCACTCTCTATCTGGCGATAACATAGCATCACCTATAAGATGCCCCATGGCTGTTAGTTGAAGATCAGTCATTATTCATAAAGACAGGGTTCGGCTCTTCAGTTACATACATGAACCAGCTACTATTCATGAAGAAAAATGAGAGTTTTAGTCTAAAAATAAATCTAAGGTATTTCTTATTTCAGCTCCAATATGTAAAAAGTTTGAAGAAAGTTCTCCTCTTGTCCTTACCAAAAATAAAAAGAAACAAAAACACCAGACACACTGAAAATAAGTAATATCTTGCACCCATCAAAAGACAGAGTTCACAAGGCAGATGCAGCCTGAATTCTGGAGAGAGAGAAGCATTCAGAGAGATACAGCATCAATGATCTGCATGTCTGGAAGACTAGCTGCTGGAGCCATGGACTGGTAAGAACAACTGAATGGAAATTCTGAAGAACTTTTGGAGGCTGAGTGTGGAGTAGTAAGAGATCAACAAATTCCTTAGAACTAGAATCTAAGCTGGGTATTCTCACTTTCATAGATTTTTCCTCCAGTAACTTCCAGCCAAGATTCCCCTATGAGGATCTGAAAAAGATCCCAACATGGCTCTACAGGGAGGGGACAGGGAAGATAAATGTAATCTTTGTGAAATAAAAGTTCTTTATCCAGGTGAAAGGACTCTGACAGAGTGCACTTCCAAAACCTTATCCTTACTGGACAAATGGAATATCTTCCACTCCAGTCCACTCTGGTCTTCTTGTAATTCCTAAGAGGAGAATAAAGCAAAATAAAACAATACAAAACATTTGTGTGTCTTCTTTGGAGAAGTGTCTGTTCATGTCTTCTGCCCATTTTTCGATGTGATTATCTGTTTTTTGCATGTTGAGTTTGAGGAGTTCTTTATAGATCTTGGATATCAGCCCTTTGTCTGTCGGTGATTTGTGAATATCTCGTCCCATTCTGTGGGTTGCCTCTTGGTTTTGTTGATTATTTCCTTTGCGGTGCAGAAGCTTTTTATCTTGATAAAGTTCCAAAAGTTCATTTTCGCTTTTGTTTCCTTTGCCTTTGGAGACATGTCTTGAAAGAAGTTGCTGTGGCCAATGTCCAAGAGGTTACTGCTTATGTTTTCCTCTAGGATTTTGATAGATTCCTGTCTCACATTGAGGACTATCATACATTTCAAGTTTATCTTTGTGTATAGTGTAAAAGAATGGTCGAGTTTCATTCTTCCATACACAGCTGTCCAATTTTCCCAGCACCAATTGTTGAAGAGACTTTTTTCCACTAGATATTTTTTTCCTGCTTTGTCAAAGATTATTTGACCATAGAGTTGAGGGTTCATATCTGGACTCAACTCTGTTCTGCTAATCTATGCATCTCTTTTTGTGCCCATACTATGTTGTCTTGCCCATCCCAGCTTTGTAATATAGCTTGAAGTCAGGCACTGTGATGTCCCCAGTTTTGGTTTTCTTTTTCAACAATGCCCTGTGGATTTGAGTTCTTTTCTGGTTCCTTACAAATTTGAGGATTATTTGTTCCCACTCTGGGAAAAATGTCAATAGTATCCATTGAAAATGTATATTGCTCTGGGCAGCATAAACATTTCACAATATTTATTTTTCCAATGCATGAGCATAGAATGATTTTCCATCTTTTTGTGTCTTCTTCAATTTCTTTCCCAAGTGTTCTGTAGTTCGAAAAATGAGCAGAAGATATGAGCATACACTTCTCCAAAGAAGACATACAAATGGCTAACAGACACATGAAAAAATGTTCATCATCATTAGCCACCAGGGAGATTCAAATCGAAACCACACTGAGATACCACCTTACACCAGTTAGAATGGCCAAAATTAACAAGACAAGAAACAACAAGTGTTGAAGAGGATATGGAGAAAGGGGAACCCTCTTCCATGTTGGTGGGAATGCAAGTTGGTGCAGCCACTTTGGATAACAATGTAGAGATTCATTAAGAAATTAAAAATAGAGCTATCCTATGGCCCTGCAATTGTACTACTGGGTATTTAGCCCAAAGATATAGATGTAATGAAAAGAAGTGCCATCTGTACCTCAATGTTTATAGCAGCAATGGCCACAATCGTCAAACTTTGGAAAGAGCCAAGATGCCCTTCAATGGATGAATGGATAAAGATATGATCCATGTATACAATGGAATATTACATCTCCTTTGGAAAGAATGAATACCCAAATTTTGTATCAACACAGACAGGACTGGAGGAGAATATGCTGAGTGAAATAAGTCAAGCAAAGAAAGTCAATTATCATATGGTTTCACTTACTTGTGGAGCTTAATGTCCTCCAATGGAGGACATTAGGAGAAGGAAAGGAAAAGTGAATTGGGGGAAATCAGAGGGGGAGATGAACCATGAGAGACTATGGACTCCGAGAAACAAACTGAATGTTTTGGAAGCAGGGGTGGGGATGGGTGAGTCTGGTGGTGGGTATTAAGGATGGTATGAATTGCATGGAGCACCGGGTGTGGTTTATTAAAAATGAATCCTGGAACACTGAAAAAATAAAATTAAATTTTAAAAAAGAAGAATACAGACCAATAACCTTGATGAACATGGATACCAAAATACTCACCAAGATCCTAGCCAATAGGATCCAAAAGTACATGAAAAAGATTATTCACCATGAGCAGGTATGATTTATTCCTGGGATACAAGGATGGCTCAACATTTGCAAATCAATGAGTGTGATAGAACACATTAATAAAATAAAAGATAAGAACCATATGATCCTCTCAACTGATACCTAGGAATAAATAAACCTAACCAAGGAGACAAAGGATCTATACTCCAGAAACTATAGAACACTTATGAAAGAAACTGAAGAAGACACAAAAAGATGGAAAAGCATTCCATGCTCATGCATTGGAAGAATAAACATTGTGAAATATTTATGCTGCCCAGAGCAATTTACATTTTCAACAGATACCATCGATGTTCTTCCCAGAGTGGGAACAAATAGTCCTCAAATGTGTAAGGAACCAGAAAAGACCCTGAATCCTCAGGGCACTGTTGAAAAAGAAAACCAAAGCTGGGGACATCACAATGCCTGACTTCAAGCTATATTACAAAGCTGTGATCATCAAGACAACATGGTATGGGCACAAAAACAGACACATAGATCAATGGAACAGAATAGATACCCCAGAAATGGACCCTCAACGCAACAGTCAACTAATCATCAACAAAGGAAAAAAATGTCCAATTGAAAAAAGATAGTCTCTTCAATTAATGGTTCTGGAAAGAATGGCCAGTCATATACAGAAGAATGAAACTCTACTATTCTCTTACACAATACCCAAAGATAAACTCATAATGGATGAAAGACCTCAATGCAAGACAGGAATCCATCAAAATCTTAGAGCAGAACATAGGCAATAAGCTCTTTGACGTCAGCCACAGTGATTTCTTTCAAGATATGTCTCTAAAGGCAAGGGAAACAAAAGCAAAAAATAACTTTTGGGACTTCATTAAGATAAAAACCTTCTGCACAGCAAAGGAAGCAGTCAACAAAACTAAGAGGCAAGCCCTGGAATGAGAGAAGATATTTGCAAATGACATTACAGATAAAGGGCTGGTATCCAAGATCTATACAGAATTCACTGAACACCCAAAACCAAATAATCCAGTCAAGAAATGGGCAGAAGACATGAACAGACACTTCTCCAAAGAAGACACACAAATGGCTAACAGACACATGAAAAAATGTTTGACATTACTAGCCATCAGGGAAATTCAAATCAAAACCACCATGAGATACCACCTTACTGCTGGCTAATTGAACATAATAAAAATAAATAAAAGTTAAAAATTTAGAAAAAACACAAAACAAAAAAATATAGTCGACAGGAGTCAGGGCTGCAGAGAAAAGTACTGGAAATGCTGTAGACAAGTAAAAGAACAGTGAGGCCAAATAGCATGGAGGACAAGGGGTGTTAGAGAGGAGAAGGGAGTTGGGGTAAATTGGAAGGGGAGGTGAACCATGAGAGACTATGGACTCTGAAAAACAATCTGAGGGGTTTGAAGTGGCGGGGGAGTGGGAGGTTGGGGTACCAGGTGGTGGGTATTATAGAGGGCATGGATTGCATGGAGCACTGGGTGTGGTGAAAAAATAATGAATACTGTTTTTTCTGAAAATAAATAAATTGAAAAAAAGTTAAAAATAAAAATAAAAAAGAACAGTGAGGGTGGTTTAGGGGGGAACATAACTAAGGGGAAACATTTATGAAGGTTACAGCCCTGAAAAAAAAAAACACTAAAATGCTCAGATTTAATTGGAAGATTACAGAATGCTCCCTATCTCCCACATTTTATTAGAACACCAATAGTTTTCCAACATAACCACAGTGGGTTATAACTGAAAAAGCTACAAGGAACAAATTCAAAAAACAAAGACAAGAGAGGAATTTAAAGACTCTGGTACCTACAGCTCCATAAAAACACAGTGCATTGTTTTTTACCTGTATCAATATAATCTTCATACTAAAGTCCTATTTACTTGAGTTCCTATTACCAATACATGTCAAGTTTCAAAAAAAAAAAAAAAATTACAAGCCAAGTCAAGAAACAAAGCAATCACCAGAATTAAACTGAGATTTGATACAGATGTTGAAATTATAGACAGGGATTTTAAACAAACTAGGACATATGTAAAAGGCCTTAATGAAAGAACTAAATGACATATAAGAATCTAAAGGAAATACTAGAAATTAAAACCAGAGTAACATAAATGAAGAATGTCTTCAACAAGCTTGTTAGTAGACTGCATATGGCTAAGGAAGAGAGTGAGGACCTTAAAGATGAAGAGAGATTTCTCAAACACCAATGTAAAGATTTTTTTTTAATTATAAAAGAAAAAAAAATCCAAAAACTGTAAGACAGTATCAGAACATATAGCAAATCTTTAAGTTGAATGCCAGTAGCAAAAGCAAAAGAAAATCACAGAGAAGAAATATTTGAATTAGTAATGTCTGAGAACTATCCACAGTTAATTGGCAGACATCAAACCACAGATCCAGGAATCTCAGAGATACTAAACACCATGAATTCCGAAAGCAAAAATATTCAGACATATCATACTCAAGCTGCTGAAAATAATGGATAAAGATAAAATCTTAAAGAAAGCCAGATTATCAGGGGTGGGGGTGAGGGTGGTGGAAAACATGCCTATCCAAGAACAAGGATAAAAACTGCAGTAGAGGGGCACCTGGGTGGCTCAATGGGTTAAAGCCTCTGCCTTCGGCTCAGGTTATAATCCTGGGGTCCTGGAGTTGAGCCCCAAATCAAGCTCTCTGCTCAGCAGGGAGCCTGCTTCCCCCTCTCTCTCTGCCCGCTTCTCTGCCTACTTGTGATCTCTCTCTGTGTGTAAAATAAATAAATAAAATCTTAAAAAAAAAAAAACCAAAACTGCAGTAGACTTGTTTTCTTTTCAGAAGCCCTGCTTCTGAAGAGTGAAGTGAAACCTCAAAATAATAAGGGGCGGGTGGGGAGAGAGGGAAGAAACGGAAAATGAAAAAGAAAACATCAACGTAGTATTTTAAATTCAGTGAAATTATTCTTCCTAAATTGAGAAGTAATAAAGACTTGACCAGGCAAAAACTGTGAAGGATTATCCCCCTCAGACCAGCTCTGCAAGAAATGTTAAAAGAATTTCTTCAAGGGGCCGCCAGGGTGGCTCAGTGGGTTAAAGTCTCTGCCTTCGGCTTGGGTCAGGATCCCAGGGTGCTGGGATCAAGCCCCACCCACATCAGGCTCTCTGCTCGGGGGAGAGCCTGCTTCCTCCTCTCTCTCAGCCTGACTTTCTACCTACTTGTGATCTCTGTCTGTCAAACAAATAAATTTAAAAAATTTAAAAAAAATTTCTTCAAGCAGAACAATGAGATAGATTGGCAACTTGGAACTAATAAACAGAGTGTTAGAAGAACAATAATTGAAAGTAAGGTGAAATATTTTATTTTTCTTAATTGACCTGCAAGATAACTATTTGTTTAAATTCATAATAATGAATATTTATCGGATGACAGTATAAAATAAGTGAAGTAAATGATAACAATGTCACAAGGCACAAAAGGGAGGAAAATGGAATATTTGTTATAAAGTACTTACTACATGTGAAATTGTATCATATTGTTTGGAAGATATACTTACATGATTAATCCAATATATTTCTTTTTAAAAATATTTTATTTGAGAGAGAGCGGAACGAGAGAGAGAGCACATGAAGGGGTGAGGGTCTGAGGGAGAGGGACAAGCAGACTCCCTGCTGAGTAGGGAGCCCAACATAGAGCTTGATCCCAGGACCCTGAGATCATGACCTGAGCTGAAGATCAAGAGTCAGTTGCTCAACTGACTGAGCCACCCAGGTGCTCCTACCCAATGTATTTTAACACCAGGATAACTAACCAAAATTTTTAAAAAACTATAGATGAGAACATAAAAGATGGTTAAAAATGGAAAAAAAAGTTCAGTTAAAAACAGATGGCCAAAAGAATAAGAGGGAAAAATAAATGAAAAAGGCAATGAATGTAGAAGAGTTATAGAAGACAGATATTAATATAACTATAACAATTATCACTTTAAGTGTGAGCAGTCAAAATATACAAATAACAACAGAGATTGTCAGAATGTCAGAATGGATAACCAGAAGAAGAAAAAGAAGAAGAAGAAGAAGAAGAAGAAGAAGAAGAAGAAGAAGAAGGAGAAGAGGAAGAAGAGGAAGAAGCAGCAGCAGCAAACTAATTTTATGCAGTGTATAAGAAAACCCTCTTAAAAACCTCTATAAGGGTTTGCATAAGTTAAAAATGAAGAGATGGAGAATGAGATACCTTGATAATACTATTCGAAAGAAAGCAAGAATAGGTATTTTAATTCAGAAAAGCAGACTTTAGAACAAGGAAGATATCAAGGAGTAATAGGGGCAATACTGCTCTTCAAGAGGACATAAAAATTTTCAATGTATATGCATGTAACAATGAATTGTAAAAATGCATGAGGTCAACATCACCTTAAAACTTAAATAAGATAAAGACATTACAAGAAAGTAAGTGACAGACTATAATCTTTCATGAACCTAGATACTAAAATCATACCAAATAGTACATTACAACCAAGCAGGTTTCATTCTAAGGAACAATGCTGGTTCAACATTCAGAAATCAGTCAATACATCTCATCATCTTAGGAGAATAAATAAGAAAAGCCATATGATCATATCAGTAGTTAGAGAAAAAGTACATACATATGACAAAATTCATACCCCTAATAAGATAAGACCTTGCAAAATTTTATAATTAGAAGAGAACTCCCTTAATCTAACAAAGAGAATTTATGAAAACCTATGCCTAATATTGTACTTAGTGGTGAAAGACTAAACTCTTGTTTTCTAAGATCAGCAACACTGAAAGGATATCCTCTTACCATTCCTATTCAACATCACACTAGAAATCCTACCTAGTGTGAAAAACAAGAAAAATAAATAAAAGTTACTGGCTTTATTCATGGTAGCACAACTATTTATATTGAAATCTCAAAAAAAAAAAATCTAAAACAAAACAAAGTTTGGGCTGTGCACAGTGAATTCCTTCCAAATAGTGCAGTATGGAATTGGGAGGGGAAACCTTTCAGTGGAGAATCAAGACATGTGATCAAGGTCAACATCAATGGTGGTAAGTTATATTGAGAACATGAATCATATTGAGGCAATGAAATGGTACTTTATCTCTATGATCTTCTTCCCCAAAGCATGTAATCTCCATTTAATTATGAGGGAAAAAAATCAGACAAACCACAAAGTAGGGGCATTCTATAAAATACCTGACCAAGTTCTCTTAAAATTGTCGAAACAAGAAAATCTGAAAAACTGTCACAGGCTATAGGAACCTAAGAAAACAAGATGACTAAATGTAATGTGGTATCCTGAATGAAATCTTGGAAGAGAAAAATGACATTAAGGTAAAATCTAAGGGAATCTGAATAATGTATATCATTTACTTAATAAAATGTATCGATATTGGGTTTATTTCTTATGACAAATACACCATGCTAACATAAGGTGCTAATAACTAGCACAATTAACCCACTGAGCCACCCAGGCGCCCTAACTAGCACAATTAAAATTAAGGTATAAAAGAACTCTTCACATAATCTTCCCTTTGTTCTGTAAATCTGAAACTATTCTAAAATTAAAACAATGAAGCAACTTCCCACTAAAATCATGGGAAAATAAATGATCTACCTGAATACTTGGGTTTTTCTGAGATTCTTTATTTAAACATTTATTCTAATGGCACCTATGAATAAATAGGATGACTTATAAAATGTACAAAATTTCTGGGGTTATAACATTGTAGCATTAACAATCTTACTATCTCTTAGTAAAATCTAAGGGGTGGGCACAAAAATGTAAGAATACAGTAAGATCATCCATCCTATCTTTGAGGGACAAGAAAGTCTTCCCAGAGGAAGAAACATCTGGGCTGTGCAGAGTTAACATGGTAAATGGGTCAAGTAGTTGTGATCCAAGGAAGCAGTAGGAGGATTGCTCCAGACTAAGGACACGGCACACTTGTCAACATTCTACCTACTCCTCTCTCCCCTTTCACTTCAGTTTCCTTTTAAACCTACAATTCACTCATTTCCTCAGGGTCCCGGTAAGAAATCCTCCCCCTTCCCCCACACATATATCTTCCCTTCTCTCTCTTCTCCTCCTCTATCTGATATTCCTCTTCCTCTTCTTTCTCATCTTCTCTTTGGCTCCTTCCCCTTCCTCTACTGCTTCTTCCTCATCTTCTCTTTCTTCTTCTTTTCCTCTTTCTCCTGTGTTCCTTGAAATCCACTGCTCCTAAACTCACAGGAGGAAAGTACAGAAGAATGCCACTACTTTTTTTTTAAGCAACACCTTCAACTGGGTTAGAGTTAGGCAATTTGATTTCCCCAGGTCTCCTACTAACTAAACTGCCTCAGTGTTTCTTTCTGCTGAGTATGAGGACTGATACAAAGCACAACAGACCATAAGAAAGCAAATATGAATGGAAGGGCAAAGTGACACTTAAAATAAGACTCATCCTAAAGCAAGCTAACATGGTTATAGAAAGATTTTATTTTTAGTTGAGCTATCTATCTATCTATCCTACCACTGCCATTAGATTAAGCTGTTGCCTAATGAAGTTTCAGTATTGCCTTTTTTTTTTTTAAGATTTTATTTATTTATTTAACAGAGAGATACAGACAGAGAGAGAACACAAGGAAACAAAGCAGCAAGCAGAGGGAGTGAAAGAAGCAGGCTCTCTGCCAAGCTGAGAGCCTGATACGGGACTCGATCCCAGGACCCTGGGATCATGACCTGAGCCGAAGGCAGCGGCTTAACCCACTGAGCCACCCAGGCGCCCCCCAATATTGCCTTTTTATAATTGCAGTTATATTTCCTGTGCCTAAACTACTCCCTTGCTATAAATTAGACATTTTTGGAAGATGCTTTCACTCACTCCATCCTTCAGATTCCTTTTTAGCACGCTGTTAGTCAAGGCACTTTTCCTCAAAAACAATTCTTTAATCAGAGCATTATACAATTTATCACTTCCTTGTATTTAATAAGCGGATACCCTGATGATCATTAAGATTCAAAACAACTTCCAAAATTCCTTAATTTACAGCAGGGTCTAGTTAAAGCTTTGTGAGTAACTGGTGTTTTAGTGAGTAGCATTTTCGTTCTATATGTCCTATGAAGGATTAACCTCCATCTGTGTCATATAGACTACTACATGATCTGTCCTCTAGCTACAGAAATGTACAAAAATACCATTATTAATTCCTAGAACTGTTTGAGTCTCTGAGAAAATATACTTTTCATGTTTATTACAGTTTCATTTCCTAGATAATTTAATATTCAAGCTGTGTAAGTCTAAATTGCTCAGCACAGCTGGTGTGGCGTCTTATTATTTTTCACTTTTCCTCTTATCTGTGCAGTTTTAATAATTGGAAGCCTAAAAACGGTATGGTGAATGGATAAAATTATTCAAGGTATTCACATATTTGGCACATAGTCAGTGAGAAGCTTAAATCAATTTTCTTAAACTGTCAGCCATGATGTAGATCCAAATGGAGTGCTGGAGTTTAGTCAGATTCTTTGCTTATTGTTTGCCTCTGCAATTATGAAATATGAACATTGGTAGAGATTTTATTAGGATCTTCTTTCCAGTTTTAATGGCTCTGGCAAGTTATGAATATTTTGATATTTAATCATAAGAATAATATCCCCTTTTTCCTTTAAAGGAGCATACATTTAAGAAAGAGTTTTACTGTTTTTGGTGGGAAAAAGTGCAAAAAGTACAGTTAAATTGCACCTTTCTACCTTGACCTCTGAGCCTGGGGAATATGCCCTTTCATATTTGATTCAATTAACTTCAACGTCTATACAGCTTCAGATACTAGACTTGACTGTCAGAACATAGACTTTCTTGTATTTACAGTGTACAGTGCCTTGTTTAGACGGATACTCAATTTTTAATCCAGCTGCATTTTTGTGTGATAAGGAATTAAAATTTTCATCTTTATTTGTACATTTTTGTCTCTGAAAATGTTGAACACATTATGGAAAATGGAGAGTTTTTACTGCATGAATCTTATTCAAAGTTAATACTGCATATTTCTATTCACTGCTTTCTAATTCTAAAATTAAGATGCCTCTTAGAAAATAGTTTCCAAAGACTGAGAATTTACATTAAATTGAACAAATCTGACATTTTTTTCTCCTTGAATGTATATGAAAACCGGAACATTGTTATTTTTTGTTTTCTACAGGAGTAATATATTATTTAGATGATTTGTCATTTGGGGTCATTTTAATTTAAATTTTAGATAAGCAAATTAGTGCAATTTTGAAGATGTGGCACAGCTCCTCATCATATTCTTATCCTCACACAGAAAATGACTCCATCTGGGTTAGTTCATTTGGGTATTAATTCAAGCGATTGAAATTTAGAAACTTAGAATGACATTATTTCATGGGCATGCATCCAAATGAAATCTTAGACAAAAGTGATTCTGATTTAACTTTCAATTCTAGATCATAAATACAAAGCCCACATACTCACCGGACAATACTCCAGTTTCTTTTAAAGAGTTCTTCGAACTTCTAAATTCTTTATGTGATTAAGTTTATGAAGTTTTAAAACTGTCTTATAAGCTATTCTTTTTTTTGGGGGGGGGGCGGGATTTTTTTTTTTTTTTAAAGTGCAGACAGAACTGACTTTTGTGGACAAAGCTTCTATGAAGTGCTACCTACATAGTCAGATCATCTTTCCTGACCCACACTACTGCTATATTACATTTTACCAGATTATTTTTCATCCATTATCTGGAAACTTTTTTTTTTTTTTTGAAGATTTTATTTGACAGAGAGAGCACCAGCAAAGAAAGCAGGAGTCCAGTACTCTATCCCTGGACCTTGGGATCATGACCTGAGCCAAAGGCAAATGCTTAATGGACTAAGCCACCCAGGCATCCCTGGAAACACTTTCAAAGGTATGTGATGCCCACAGGCCCTTGACCTCCTCCCTTGATTTACTGAAATAACTTTCTGTTCACTTTCCTAGGATTAAGTAAAATGTGACTTGTTTTTCTCCCCTCTAGACCTTGCTGCAGTTGGTTGACACTGTCCACTTCCCCATTTCACATACACCTTTTGGCTGAGAGTTGTTCATCATTCTCTCCAATTTCTTTTATATATTATTATGATTCCACCTTAAGTAATGCACACACACACATACACACAAATTCTTCCCTTCTGAAATTCAATGTTTACCATAATTTATAAGACTCAAAAGGTAAAAAAGTTAAAAGACAGTGAAAAGATCAGAAACTCTTTTCTTATAAAGAAAACATCAAAAACTTTTCTATTTTTTCTCTCATGTGACTCACGTATCATGTTATAGTTTTCCAAAGAGAAAACCAGATAATGGTAGAATTTTTTTTTTTAACTCTAAACTCTACCACAAATATGTTTTGTCTTTAATAATCTATATCAAACTTCCCCATATCTATAAAACTAATTTTGCACTCTCACTTCCCTTTTTTGTTACCTGTTTCAATTTCTCTCTCTCAGAATGAATAAAGTCTAAAAACTGAGTATTTATTCTTATATTAGCATACATGGATGAATCTTAGCTCCCCACTGGAGAGCAGGGATATGCTTTATATCATATTATTAAAAAAACAAGAAGAGAAGTTTAATTAATTCCAATTAACTCCATCTATTAAAAAAAAATCTTTGGGTAGACAGAATTTCCTAGAGTGTGTTTCCTTTTTTTCCTCTCTTTCTTTATTTTTCTCTTAATGAACTCCCATTTGGTTTAATAATTAATCAAAAAACATCATTTTGCTTATTAAGATGTTTCTTCTTTTATTTTCTTTGTAACATATTTTGTATCCTGCTGTTGGCACTTATTTACATAAGTTAGAAAAATCTGGGGCACCTGGGTGGCACAGTCAGTTGAGTGTCCAACTCTTGGTTTCAGCTCAAGTCATGATCTCAGTGTTGTGAGATTAAGCCCCATGTTGGGCTCTACGCTCAGTGTGGGACTGAGACTCCCTCTGCCCCTGCCCCCCTCTCTCTCTCTCCCTCTGCCCCTCACCTCTACTCTCTCTCTAAAATAAACAAATAAATCTTCAAAAAAACTAAGTTAGGCAAACTTAAGGGCAGTGAAATTTAGTTTAGTGGTTATTCAACATTTAGGAACCACTTTCTTTCTTTCATAAAGGCCCATATATCTATTTCTCAGATATTTCTCAGATATCCCCTTCAAATTTCTGTAATACCGTAAAGGCTGACAACAGCATCCTAAAGACTCTGAGTGAAGCTGGTAATGTACCTACAGAATATGAAGATTCAGGCAAGACTACATTCAACTGAAAAAAAAAAAAAGGATAATTTGGGGGTTTGATTTTTAAGGTACTAGAGTACTGTGTTTCCAAATTCCTTTGGAGTTTAATCTGTGGTCTAAATATGCTAACTTATTTAAGAATTGGTGAATTATATCCTGTAAGGACCCTTTAAACATACATGTATTTAGTTTTCCAGATTAAATAATTTCTGGTTTTTAATTTTGCTGACAGTTTTATTTCACAATAAAAGTTACAAGCATTTTTGTTTTCTGAATTATCACCAAATTTTGCCCATTTTTTCTCACTGGGTATTCATTATTTTTTTTCCAATTTATTTATTTTCAGAAAAACAGTATTCATGGGTATTCATTATTTAACAAAAAATTCAAGGGCCTTATATACAGAGGATCCCAACTAATTGTTCCTATGTCCAGATATTGATAACCTATCCAGATATTACATTCTGAACAATAAAATAAGGATCAGCAATATAATCTGTATGTAATTTAACACACATTTGATTGCTTACATACATTATTTCTTTTAATATATTCTCAAGAAGAAAATTAAGTTGATTCTCTATGAAAATAGTGGGCTTGCTATAAGATTCTAGACATTACATAAATGATAATCAGAATACCTATATAATTAACTCCTATATAAAAGGGTTGGAGGGGGTGCCTGGGTGGCTTGGTGGGTTAAGCCTCTGCCTTCTGCTCAGGTCGTGATCCCAGAGTCCTGGGATTGAGCCCCACATCGGGCTCTCTGCTCGGCGGGGAGCCTGCTTCCCATCCTCTCTCTGCCTAGTTGTGATCTCTGTCAAGTAAATTTAAAAAATCTTTTAATAAATAAATAAATAAATAAAGATGTTGGAGCTGCTTCTACATAAAACAATAAACCCGGTGTCCAATTTTCCAGAAATGGTTTTTAATAGGCAAATTCTGTGTTGCATCACTAACTACCCTTTTTCTTCCACAATTTTGATCATTCTAATTCATGGAACTAGATGTAGCTGTTTAATAGCCAGACTAGTTGAAAGCCTGTCACCTTACCAAAATCCAGCTTTCTTTCCTGAGGTTTCATACTGAGTTGGACTTTGTACTGAGTTGGATCCCTAAACCTTGCCCAATTTACAGGGTTCTACCCCAGAACTACATAGTGATGATCCAAAATTTAAGGCCTATGAGATTTCTCAACTATGTTTGTTTATTATACCTTATATCTGTTTTGGCAATAAGAACTAGTTTCTGTGGGACTGCAAAAGAAAGGAAACAGGATACCTACTAACATACTTTAACTTTGGTGGCTTTGGAGGTGTTGGCTAATGGAGAGGCATCGAGATGTGGCAAGACATTTCTGACTAGTTCTAATCTGTGGTCAGATGACTGGACAACGGGAAACTCTGTATCAAGTATAGATTGGAAAACTCACCTTGACTTGTGTATCCTCTGCAATTGAACCTGTGCTCCTGCCAGGGTTTTTGTTTGTTTTTATCTGTTTTTACCTAAGTTAACACCATTAGCTTCCTCCAATGTTAACAATAATCTCACAGTTATTAACAGAAAGGATGTGTTCCAATCTTTAATTTACTTATACTGATTGCTGCAGTTGATACATTTCAAGTGCTATCCTTGTGCCAACCATCTTTTGTTTTTGACGTGCATTAATCATTCTTCTCTATGTTTCCTCTGATTTCCCAATCATTTCTAAATATCCATCACCAAATTTGTTTACTTGTATTGCTTCCTAAATGATCATATTTCCTATACTTTTATTCATTTCCACTACTTTTTTCTTATCCTCCAAAGCCTCCATAGTGAGGATGAATGAGGCCAGAACTTCACCCAAGAAGGTTATAAAGTAGAAATTTCCCACTGAGAAAAAAATGTGTAAGAACATCAACTTTTCAATAAATTTAAGGTAATATTTAGATTCGGTGTTTGTTAACACTAGGATAAACGAATGCTAGATCTATCAGTGGGAGGCAACATAAATGATTTTCCCCCTGCCAGTCAATGTCTGCTATTCAGTCTTGGCCATACTTAAGATCGAATATACATAACTGCATGTAGATATTTTTTGAATGTGTTCTCCAAACACCTAAAGTGCATCATATAGAGAAAAAATTGTCAAATTCTTCTTAAGACGCTTCTCATTTATATATTAACTCCCTCCGCTGTTAACACTATCTACTTAATTTCTCCAATAATAAGTTCACTCTTGACTATCTCACATTCTTGGTGCCTACCTTCCCATTAAAAACTAAGCTGTGCTTCTTTAACTAGATAAATTTCTCCCAGATACATCGTCTTTCTTCCGAGTTTTCCTTAAAATGTCCACTTTGATTATTTTCTATTTTTCCACATCCTTCATACCAAAACACACATTTATAAATGGCCAACAGATACATGAAAAAAAGAAAATGCTCACCATCACTCAGTATCAGGGAAATACAAATCAAAACTACAATAAGATACCATCTATGTTTTGAAATAGTTTGAGAAGAATAGGTATTAAATCTTCTTTAAATGTTTTGTATAATTTGCCTATGAAACCATCTGGCCCTGGACTTTTGTTGAGAGATTTTTTATTACTGATTCAATTGCTTTGCTGAATATCAGTCTATACAAGATTTCTATTTCATCCTGTTTAGTTTCTGGTAGTTTAAATGTTTCTGTGAATTTATCCGTTTCCTCCAGGTTGTCCAATTTGTTGGTATATATTTTTTCCTAAAATTCTCTCATGATTGTATTTCTGTGGTATTGATTATTATTTATGCTCCACTCTCATCTGTGATTTTATTTATCTGGGTCCTTCCTCTATTCTTGTTGATAAACGTGGTGGGTAGAGGTTTATCTATTTTGTTAATTTTTTCAAAAAACCAGGTCCTGGTTTTATTGATTTGTTCTGCTGGTTTTGTTTTGGTTTTAGTTTCTATATCATTTATTTTTGCTCTAATCATTTTTATTTTCTTCCTAAGGTTTGTTTATTGTTCTTTTTATAGCTCCTTTTTATGTAAAGTTAGGCTGTTTATTTGAGATTTTTCTTGCTTCCTAAGGTAGGCTTGTACTGCTATATACTTCCCTCTTAGGACTGCTTTTGCTGCATCCCAGAGGTTTGGACTGTGATATGTTTTTATTTTCATTTATTTCCATGTATTTTTTCTTTGATTTCCTGGTTGACCCATTTAGAGCTTGGTAGCACATTGTTTAACCTCCATTTATTTGTGGTCTTTCAAATTTTTTCTTGTGGTTGATTTCAAGCTTCATAGCTTTGTGGTCAGAAAATATGTGTGGTATAATCTTAATCTTTTTGTACTTGATGAGGCCTGATTTGTGACCTGATTTATTCTGGAGAATGTCCCATATGCACTCAAAAAGAATGTGTATTCTGCTGCTTCAGGATGAAATGTTCTGAATATTATCTGTTAAATCCATCTGGTCCAGTGTGTCATTCAAAGCCATTGTTTCCTTGATTTTCTGCTTAGATGATCTGTCTATTGCTATAAGTGGGAGGTTAAAGTCCCCTACTGTCATTGTGTTATATCCATGAGTTCCTTTACATTTGTTACTAATTGTTTTATATATCAGGGTACTCCCAAGTTGGGGCATAAATATTTAAAGTTGTTAGACCTTCTTGTTGAATTGTTCCCTTTATTATGATATAATACCCATCTTCATCTCTTCTTACAGTCTTCGATTTAAAATCTAGTTTGTCTGATATAAGTATGGTTACTTCATCTTTCTTTTGATATCCATTAACATGATAAATGGTTCTGTAACCCCTCACTTTCAATCTGTTGGTGTCTTTAGGTCTAAAAAGAGTCTATTGTAGGCAACATACAGATGGGTCTTATTTTTTAATCTATTCTGACATGACATGTCTTTTCATTGGGAAGCATTTTGTCCATTTACATTCAGAATATTTATTGATAGATATGTATTTAATGCCATTTAATTACTTGTTTTGTCCTTGTTGTTTCTGGTTGTTTCTGATTTTCTCTGTTCCTTTCTAGTCTTTGTTGCTTTTGGTCTTTCTTTTCCTTTCAAAGAATCTCCTTTAACATTTCTTGCAGGACTGGTTTAGTGTTCATGAACTCCTTTAGTTTTTGTTTGGGAATCTCTTTATTTCTCTTCCTATTCTGAATGCTAGCCTTGCTGGATAGAGTATTCTGGCTGCAGATTTCTCCCATTCACCATGCTGAATATATCATGCCACTCTCTTCTAGTCTGCCAAGTTTCTGTGAGGAAATCTTCAGCTAGCCTTATGGGTCTTTCCTTACAAGTTAAGATCTTTGTCTTGCTGCTTTTAAGACTTTTTTCTTTATCATCATATTTCACAAATTTAATTAGATATATCTTGATGTTGGCCTGCTTTTGTTGATTCTGATAGGAGTTCTCTGTGTTTCTGGATCTGGATGTCTGTTCCCTGTCTGGGGAATAAACTATTCCCCAGATTAGGGAAGTTTTCTGCTATCATTTTTTAAAATACATTTTCACCACCCTATTCTCTTCTTTTTCTTCTTCTGGGACTTTTGTAATATGAACGTTATCATGTTTGATGGAGTCAATGATTTCCCTAAGTCTACTTTTGTGTTTCATAGTCTTTCTTCCTTTCATTCGGCTTCACTATGTTCCATAATTCTGTCTTCTTTATCACTATCCATTCCTTTGCTTTTCCAACTTTGTGTTCATTGCATTAAGCCTGTTTCCAATCTCAGTTATTGCATTTTTCATTTCTGACTGATTCCTTTTAGTATCTTATATTTCTGTGGCAAGGGTCTCCCTGAAGTCTTCTATTCTTTTCTCCCAAGCCTATTGAGTATTCTTATGATAATTTTTTAAATCCAACTAGGATGTTACTTACATCTATTTTGCCTAGATCTCTGGCCATGATCTTATCTTGTTCTTTGATTTGGATGAATTCTTCGTTTCACATTTTGTCTAATTCTCTGCCTTCCATGTATAAGAAAAGCCTATTATGTTTCCAAATCCTGAGAGTAATGGCTTTAGGAAGAAGAGGTGGTGTAGTGTACAGGGCCTGGCACTTCAGGTAGTGTCTCTGGTGTGTGCTGTATGCACTCTGCTGATGTGTTTTGGCTGCTCTATCCTTTAGGCCAGTCTTCTGCAGAAGATCTCCTTGCCTGTAGTAAGCAGTATTTGGTCCTTGGCTAGAATGTGCTTTTAACTAGGTGTGCTCTGGTCTGCTTGTTAAATAAGATCTGATAATATTTTCACTGGAATTGAAACTTTGCAAAACTCTCTGGTTGGGAGTCATGGTGTGAGCAGGGGTTTAGGCTGGTCATCTGAAGAAGGGACCCACTGTGCAAGGCAAGCTTGACAGAAAAGGGCAGTCCCACTAGAGCACAGGGCTGTGGGACTTGGTATAAGCAGATTAGACAGCAAGTGTTAGTACTGCTTGCTTTCTACAGGTTGCTTTGTGTTTATGCTGAGGTGTCAGGGAGGGAAATGTCATCAGCCAGCTTCTTTGACTGGGAGAGGTATTTCAAGCAAATGCTGCCTTCAGTGAAGCACTCTAAGAAGAGCAAATAATTGCCCCTCTGTGTGAACCAGGTGTTTTTCAGATAGCTATTTCCACACTGCCTGTCCCTGGAGTTGTTTTCCTACATTCTCTCCAGGGTAGGGCAGTGCCCTCAGGATTCTATCAGCTGAGCTCACTGACCTTTAAAACTTAAGTCCCTAAGCCCCATTGGTTGCAAGAACTCATAAAAATCAACTCCTCTCATTTTCTCAGCCAAAGGCTTTGGGGAAATGTTCCCCTTATGCATTCCCCTGCGTATTCCTCTCTATCTCACCTTTCTCTGCACCCACAGCTCCCTTCCCCTGACAACACCTGCCATCAGTTTCTGCCCCTAAACCTGATCCCCACACTTACTACCTCCTTCAGTGTGCCTTATTCTTTTTCTTTAATTGTGGACTTTGTTCTATTAGTCTTTGGGTTGATTTCTAGAGCATTTAGAATGAGTTGATAGTTATCTAGTTGGATTTGATGGATGAGATGAGCCTAGGGTCCTCTTAATCCACCAACATCTTAGTTCCCCTGAGACTCATTTCAAATTGAAGGAAAGAGATAGGGTTGAGGGTTAAGGGATGAAAAAATATATTCCATGTAAGTGGAGACCAAAATAAAGCTGGCGTAGTTATAGTTATATCAGACAAAAGAGATTTTAAACCAAAATGGTAGCAAAAGACAAAGAAGGTCATCATATAATGATAAATAGATCAATTCATCAAGAATATATAATAATTATATTTATACACACCCAACATAGGAGCACATAAATATGTTAAGCAAATACTAAGAGATCTCAAAGGAGAAATAGACAAAATAACAGTAGGGGACTTCAGTGGTTTGATCATTATACCAAAACTGAATGAGAAGAAACTTATTTTATGAGGCTAAGATTACCTTGATACCAAAGCCAGATAAGGACAACACAAGAAAAAAACCGCTATAACCAATATCCCTGAAAAAAAAATAGATGTAGAAATATTAACAAATTGAATTCAACAATACATTAAAAGGATTATTCACCATGACCAAGCTGAACTTATCCCTGGAATGCAAAGATGACTCAAACATATACAAATCAAAAAATGTGAAAGATCTTATTAATAGAATGAAAGATAAAAATCATATGACCATTTCAATTGATGCAGAAAAAAGCTTTTTGCAAAATACAACATCTTTTCATGATAAAAACCCTCAACAAATTGGATATAGAAGGAATGTACCTCAAAACAATAAAGGCCATATAAGACAAACCCATAGCTAATATACTCAATGGTAAAAGACTGAAAGCTTCCTCCAAGATCAAGAACAAGACAAAGGTGCCCACTCTCACCATTCCTATTCAAAATAATACTGGAAGTACTACTAAAGCAATTGGTCAAGACATTAAATAAATAAATAAATAGCATCCAGATCAGACAGAATTAAGTAAAATTGTCACTATTTGCAGACAATATAAATTTATATATAGAAAATCCCAAGGACACAACCAAAAAATCTGTTGGAACTAATCAACAAATTCAGTACAGTTGCAGGATATAAAATCAACTTACAGAATTCATTTGCATTTCTATACACAGATAATTAAACATCTGAGGAAGAAATAAACTATTCCACTTACAATCGTATCAAAAGAATAAAATCTTTAGTTATAAATTTAACCAAAGAAGTGAAAGAACCACATAATGAAAACTATAAGACTTTGATGAAAAAAGCTGAAGAAGACACAAGTGGGAAGATAGGCCATGTTCACAGATGAGAATCAATATTGTTAAAATGCCCATATTACCCAAAGCTATCTATAAATTCAACACAATCCCTATCAAAATGCCAACAGAATTTTTTTATAGAAATAGAAAAAAAAATTCTAAAATTTGAATGGAACTGCAAAAGACCATGAATAGCCAAAGCAGTCATGAGAAAGAAGTACAAAACTGATGGCATCATACTTCCTGAAGATATAGTGGTTAAAACAGTATGGTTCTAGCATAAAAAGAGACATGTAGACCAATAAGACAGAATGGAGAGCTCAGAAATAAACCTCAGATTTAAAATTAATTCATATTTGAAGAAGAAGCCAAGAACACTCAATAGGGTAAAGTTAGTCTTTCAGCAAATGATGCTGAGAAAACTGGATAGCGACATGCACAAAATAAAATTAGACATCTCTATTACATCACTCACAAACATTAACTCAAAATATAAGACCTGATACTATAAACTCCTAGAATAACACATAGGGAAGACATTCCATGATACTGGTCTTGGCAATGACTTTTGGCACAAGCAATAAAAGCAACAATCAACAAGTGGAATGGCATCAAAATATGAAGCTTCTGTACAGCAAAAGAAACCATCAAAATGGAAGGCAACCTGTAGAATGGGAGAAAACATTTGCTAACCATCTATCATTAAGGGGTTAATATCAAAAATACATAAAACATTCATACAATGACAAAAATACATAAAACATTCATACAATGACAAATATATTAAGTATTCATACAATTCAGTTCAGAAACAAATATTCTATTAAGAATGGGCATAGGAACTGAACTGACATTTTTCCAAGAATACACACAAATGGCCAGCAGGTACATGAAAAGGTGTTCAACATCACTAATCATCAGAGAATGCAAATGAAGACCACATGAGATATCACCTTATACCTGTTAGAATGGCTATCATCAAGAAGATAAGAGATAGCACGTTTTGGTCAGGATGTGGAGAAAAGAGAACCCTGGTGTAATTTTGTTGGAATATACACTGGGTCATCCCTACAGAAAACAGTATGGAATTCCTCAAAAATTAAAAATAGAGCTACCATATGATCCAGCAATCCCACTGCTGAGAACATATCCAAAGGAAATGAAGACAGGATATTGAAAAGATGTCTACAGCCCTATGTTAGTTACAGCATTATTCACAAGTCAACATATGGAAACAACCCAAGAGTCTGTCAATGGATGAATGAATACAGAAAAGATGAGATATAGGTGTGTGCATAAACACACACGTGTACACACACACACACAAATATTATTTTGCCATGAGAAAGAAGAAAATCCTTTCATTTACAACATAAATGGACCTGAAATGTGTTAGGTTAAGTGAGATAAATCAGAGAAAGACACTGTATGATATCAATTATATGCAGAATCCAGAAAGGGTCAACTCATAAAAACAGAGTGAAATAATGGTACCAGAGGCTGAAGGATGGGAGAATTGGAGAAATGTTGCTTAAGGGTACAAACATGCAACTGAGAGATAAATAATTTCCAGATAATTAAGTTCTAGTACATAGCGTAGTGATAATAGCATACTGTATTATAAACTTCAAAGTTGCTAAGAGACTAGATCTTAACTGTTCTTACCACAAAAAAGTAGTGATAATTATATGACATGGGAGAGGTATTAGCTAGTACTGCAGTAGTAATCATATTGCAATATATAAATGTACCAAATCAACATGTTGTATACTTCAAATTTATACAATGTTATATGTCAACTATATCTGTTAAAAACTCACTGAACTATTTTTTAAAAAACCAGTTCATTTCGTGTAGTAGAAAAATTCTAAATCTGGAATCATAACTCCTATATCTTTATTCTGGCTCTCTCTACTATAAAATTTATACAACTTTTGTTTAAACTTTCTACATCTCATTTTTCTCATCTACATACTGCAGATGTCCAAATTAAAACATTATAGAGTTTTCTCAGGGATTTAATAAGATTTTTTCAATGTTTGGCATATAATTAAATTCTCTATATAAGTTTCTTTCTAAATAAAGTGCAGAATTATGTGTAAGGAAGCAAATAATGGTTTATGAACAAAATCACAGGGTAATATGAAACACAGACTTAACATTTGGCTCTTATGTCCAGTTTTAAGCACCATATTATACCATTTAAGCACCCCATTATACCAGGAAATCAAATAAATGTATTGGCTCAATATTACAGTTCTAAATATTTATATGTACTTGTGTTATTCTCTTTTTACAGTTCTAAATATTTATATGTACTTGTGTTATTCTCATAAACTGTATTGGACTCAACTGTTTTAGTTGCAAGAAACAGAAAATCTAAATCAAAATTTTGAAAAACAATTATTGGCCAAAGAACTTAAAATTTTAATGTTAATTATCAGAAGATGAAATTATCAAGAGAAGCTTGACCCCATAGATCAATGTCATCAAAATGTCATCTATCCACTCTATCAGCTACTATTTCAGCCTTATAATCAGACGCCACATATGTTTCTTTGCATTTCCCCAGTGTCTGCAGGCTATTCTTCTGTAATTATAAAAGTGTTTTGGCAGCTGCAAACACCTCCATTTTGTACCACAGTAAAGAAGAAAACAGGATAGTCATGTATGGTATTTCTATACTAAAGTTTGTACTTACTTTTTCCTATTATCCAACATCATGTTACTCGGCCATTCTTATTCACTGAGACAGGAAACTGTGTTACTCCTACTGTCTTAAGTGAGTGAAGTCCTCCTCCTGGACTTGAGAGTCAAGTTACAATGACCCAAATTATAGAAAAAGAATGCAAAGGGATATATTATTCAAAGAAAAATATGAGTAAATATCTATGGTTGGGTTCTCCCAAAAGTGGACTTCGAGACAGCAATGTGAACACAAGTTGGCATTTATTTTTAAATCTCAGCTAGCAGGATAAAGAAATGAGTCTTAAAAGGGTGACGTTTCAAAACGTGTTCCATGTAGGCAATTGGTGTTCAATCTTATTGGGAAATTCTGAAAGACTGTGTAACCCAAACAGTAGTTGAGAAGACCTATTAATTGCTGGTTGATAGCTACCTCAGAAGAACCGTAACTCAATAGCACTTCCTCCTTGATTGGTGGGAAGGCAGAGCAGAGGTCACTTTAATCCAAGATACAGGTACTTGCAGTTGGAAGCAATTAGGTCTAGATACCCAGGAATGTTGGGTCAATAGGTATGTTTTTTCTATGCCAACTGTGCATATTCAGCCTCTCAAATAGTAATACAGATATAATTTTTTTAAAAAGACTATGTAGATGCTTGGGAATCCAGAAAAAATATCCACCATCCTGATTCTAAAAATATAAAGTCCAATTTGTAAGTATAAATGATATTCATTTAGCTATTCTTAAACATTTATTTTGCATAAATGTGCAATATAATTATTTTGGCTACATTCAGTTGAAATAAGTAATCTCTATTCAAAGCTCTTAAATAAGATTTTTCTCTTGAAAATATTTTTGTTTCTAAAACATATATAATATTGCACCTAAATAAAAATGTATCTACTTATTTAAAATCTAAAATTAAATGGCTCATACTTGTGTATTATTTTTAACAGCAAGAGAACATTTACTGAGCAATTTTCCTCACAACTGTCACTAAACAGTCTACTAGTAAATATGGTATTTACTAATGTAAATATGTTATGTTTCAGCTTTCTATATCAGCAAGTATTTTCATTTTCTACCTGCTTAAAATAGTTGTAGTCAATACAGAAATAATCTTATGTATCTGAGATGAAGTACTTCAAGTGATGCAGTAAAAGATGCTGTGTATAATACGGTCTAAGTCATATCAAACAACAGTGTACATTGCTAGTTGCCTACCCAACATTCAGTCCCCTCCTTAGTAGAACTTCTTTCCTGGTGTCACCCATAGATCTCAGGGGAGTTGATCAACCCTCAGTTTCAGGAGAGTTCTGTGTATTCAGTGTTTAACTAAAGAAGAGAAATGTAATTCAATTAAGGCCAATGAAATTATAAGGGACTCTTTGTTATACCTACTGGGAATTTTATCTTAAGAAAGAGCTGTTGGTGGGGTGCCTGGGTGGCTCAGTGGGTTAAAGCCTCTGCCTTTTGCTCAGGTCATGATCCCAGGGTCCTGGGATCAAGCCCTGCATTGGGCTCTCTGCTCACCAGGGAGCCTGCTTCTCCCTCTCTCTTTGCCTGCCTCTCCGCCTACTTGTGATCTCTGTTTGTCAAATAAATAAATAAAATCTTAAAAAAAAAAAGAAAAGAAAAGAAAGAAAGAGCTGTTGGAAAGCTACACCTGTCTCCTATAGAGGAGAGAGAATATAATGGTCTCTAGATGTCATTATTAGTTCTTTACGCAAGAAAGTCATAAGATGAAGCTGACACTATACAAGGCAAAATGAAAATAGAGAAACAAAATCAGGGTAATATATTACACTGTAGAATGAGGAGTCCCTGCATGGCTCAGTTGGTTAAGCATCTGCCTTCGGCTGAAGTCCTGATCCCAGGGTCCTAGGATTGAGCACAACATCAGGTTTCCTGCTCAGCAGGGAATCTTCTCCTCTGCCTCTCCCCTGCATCCAGCTTGTGCTTTCTCTCTCACTCATTCCCTCTCTATCTCTAATAAAAATAAATAAATAAATATTTTAAAAAACTGTAGAATGACTGGTTCAATATTTTGAAGCTGGATACTTTATTAAATGAGCTAATCAATATACTTGTTGCTCAAACCAGTATCTCTATTTTTTTGAGTGATACATTTTGAGTGATGCAAAATTGCTTTCTTAGCCAGTCACATGTCTTAGTTTTAAACATTTTAATCAATAACTTAGAAAATAAATTTTTGTGGTTATTTTTAACTTTTTACATTATGATATGATTTATAACTCTGTTTCACAAATAAGTCAATCCCATAGACTCGCAAACTATTTTTTTTAAGTTTTTATTTTAATTCCTGAGAGTTAACCACAATGTTAATATTAGTTTTAGGTGTACAATATAGTGATTCAGCAATTCCAGACATCACCTGGTGCTCATAAAACATGTGCACTCCTTTGGGGCACCTGGGTGGCTCAGTGGGTTAAGCCTCTGCCTTTGGCTCAGTCATGATCCCGGGGTCCTGGGATCAAGCCCTGCATCAGGCTCTCTGCTCAGCAGAGAGCCTGCTTCCCTTCCTCTCTCTCTGCCTGCCTCTCTGCCTACTTGTGACCTCTCTCTGTGAAATAAATAAATAAAAATCTTAAAAAAAAAAGTGCACTCCTTAATCCCCATCACCTATTTCACCCATTACCCCACCCACCCTCCCCTCTGGTCACCATCAGTTTGTTCTCTATAGTTAAGAGTCTGTTTTTTGGGTTGTTCCCCACTCCCTCTTTTTTTTCCACTTTGCTTATTTAATTTGTTTCTTAAATTCCACATATTAGTGAAATCATATGGCATTTGTTTTTCTCTGACTGACTTACTTGGCTTGGTATTATAGTCTTGAGCTCTATCCATGTCCTTGCAAATGGCAAGATTTAATTCTTTTTTATGTCAGAATAATATTCATATATATATGAATATTTTGTGTCACTTATTCTTTATCCATTCACCAATTTGTGGACATTTGAGCTGCTTCCATATCTTGGCTTTTGTAAATAATGCTGCTGTAAACACAGGGGTGCATGTATCCCTTTCAATTAGTGTTTTTGTATTCTTTGGGTAAATACCCAGTACTGTGACTGCTGGATCATAGGGTAGATCTATAAAAATAGATCTATTTTTAACTTTTTGAGGCACCTCCATACTGTTTCCCACGATGGCTGCACCAGTTTGCATTCCCACCAACATTGCAACAGATCTTCTTTCTCTCCACATACTCATTAACACCTGTTGTTTCTTCTGTTGTAGATTTGAGTGAGCTTATTTAAGGAACATTTCAATAAAGCAACAAAAGGACTGTGGGTAAGTATAACTTCCCAGGCTCCTATGGTAGGGATAATATTTCTCACAGAATATAACATTGTTATCTATGCATTTAATATCAGATTCAAATGTGAACAAAATTAAGAAGAAAGCAATGTGATCTCCATCTAGGAGTCCACTTAAAACTTTGTAGTTAGTTTTTCTTGAAATATATCAGACTTCAAAAATTAATTAATTCTTCATAATTTATTGCCTTTGTTCATGAGCTTCAGCTGACCAAAATTAAAAAAAAAAAAAGTCCTGAATCCACTGATCGAGGAGACATAATCTGAAATGTCCAGCCATATAACGATACTTTTTTTTCTAAGGAATTCATCCATATTTGTTTAAGGAAAACACGATAACAACAACAAAAAGGTAGTAAAGTTTTTCATAATTAGAGCTAACTGACTTTGACCAAGCATTTCTATCAAATCACTAGGGATGTCCTTAAGCCTTGATCCAATTATGACCTAAAGATTGTGAACTCAGTAATGCATATTCAGATATAGGGCTCATTCTTCTAAGACTTTGAGAATTTAGCAAAGTAAATGAGAGTGTGTAATTAACTCCAAGTGAGGCTTTATATTGGCATATTGGTAATAAAAGGAAATTGAAGGAGTAAGAACCATCAGCATTTCTATGAGGCAAAATATGTACATATGTATGTATTTTATATATATATTTATATATTCACATGCTAAACATTTAATTTATGTATATTCATATTTAAGTTTCTATAAGTTAAATCTCACACCCCGACCCATAACATAATTTAAGGCCACACTTACATCATCCTCAACGTTCTGGTCAATCTCAAATCAAAGCAATGACACAATGAAAAACAGATTCACTCACTTTACCATTCTCTGCCTCCTATAACTCTGCCTCTGGAATTAGAAGCTAAATTAAACACTGGTACTTTCACTTTACACTCAAGAGGAAGCTTTATCAGGTAGAAATTGCTTTAGAGATTTACATTTTATTGGATGGACAGGTGACTTTGATGGTGACAGATGATACTGCTAGGTTCCCTATGAATGCTTTGTAACTGTCCCTGTACTACCAATAAATATTGTTAATATTTGTATCTCTGTAGCAACATGTTTTACATAACATACTTAAAATATAAATGTAACAAGTTTAGTATGTATGTTAACCAGTGTTTTTCCACAACTGTATTCCTCAGGTTGGCTATCTAGATAATATTAAACACTTAAAATAGGGAAAAGGAATAAAGCTATGCATTAATTTGAAATTAAGGCAACAAAGGATAATTCAGGAATGAAATGGATAATCTCAGATACAAAATACAAGACAGGAAAGAGCAAATGGAAAACCCAATGACTGACATGAGATGGTGCTTGGAGAAAATACACAGCCAACATGATATCATCTTGTTTCTGATAGTGTTAACAGAAGCTGACAATCATGTCAATCTTAAAGTGTCAATATATTAGACTGAGAAGAAAAATAAATATCTACAAAACATAAGAGAGGAAAACTCTCTAAATAGCCTCACTTCATTTTATAAAACAATTTTTTCAACTGCAAAAAAAGTCAGTATTTTCTATAGACCTAGATGTATGTGGAGAAGAGGGATCATAATTCTAGTAATATATTTACTCTTCTGTATGTACTAAAAGGGAAGTGGGTCAAATTTGGATAAGTACAAAGATACTTAGATAAAAAGATATATCTTCTTATTTCTTAATAGCACTTCTGTCTTACAATGACACTTGACTTCAAGTTTTATTCAGCAAATTCTCAACTATTAACTAAATAACTGGCGTATGGCAATACAAGAAAAAAAAAATCTCTGCCCATGGAGCTTGTATTCTAAAGGGGAACTTCATGTCTGATGGGAAGGCATTTTTACTTCCTAGAATGAATCACACTTTCTTATGTTGCTGGGTTTTGAACCAGAGTTTCTCCTGTTCATAGAGTTACTCTAGCCCTCTCCTATTCATTTTCCAATATCCCAAATGTTATTTCTCCTGGAAAAGTTTTTCTAATCATACATAACTGAGCTTAGTATTCACAATTATATGTCCTGGACTATCTGATGTTTACTCTATGAGAACTAACACATTTTATTGAAGTTGAATTGACCTAGTTAGACTTATAATTATTGTTGGGTCTATCCCAGTGTCTATGAAATTACTTGGCACATAAAGTTTGCTGAATAAAATCTGTCTAATTGTGGGGCTGCACAGGCATTTTGTTATTATTAGGTAAATACGTTCTCTTGTCTATTCCAAAGTATAATAAGAGTAAGGGTTAACTGCACCTCAGCCAGACCATTTAGTTGAAAATCTGATCAGACTTCTTTCTAACATTAAAGAATGGTCTTCTTCTTTCCATTTTTGTTTTTATTTTGATATTACTGGGTTATATCAAACAAACAAGTGAAATGAGTTAACATATATTTGGTGACTTATCAAACAAACATTGAAAATATGGAGACTTACCTGACAAAAATATCTTACTTTATTTAATATAATTAGTGAAATTGTTCCTATCATGCTACATGCAATAGCACATCTAGACTCAATTTAAAAGTCAATATATATTCAAATATATAAAATACATTTATTAATCATTTTGTAAAATAAGAAATTGGATGAACTGAAGAGGTAAAAATATGATAAAAATTCTAATTTTATAATTTGTACCTGCATGATCATAGCAAATTTCTTCATTTCTTTGAGACTCTCCTGTATTTTTAAATTCATTTTCTTGTTGTTATGCTATCAAATGATACTATTTAAAATTCTGTCCAACTTAATTATGGTATAACTGACAAAATTTTAAGTTGTACAATGTAATGATTTGATAAATGCATACACCATGAAGTGATTATGCAATCAAGTTAACTAACACATTCATCACTTCACATAGTTGCCACTTTGTGTGTGTGTGGAGGAGGGAAACACTTAAGATCTATTCTTTGAGTGGACCTCAAGTATATAATACAGTATTTTTAACCATGCTGTATATTAGATCCTAAGAACTTAACTCCTCTATGACCAAAAATTTATACCCTTTGACTAATTGCCTCCCTACCTTCCCCCTCACTGTTTCTTTGAGTTCAACTTTTTTTAGATTGTACACATAAGTTAGACAAGATACTATTCGTCTTTCCCTGTCTAGCTTAATGCCCTCCAGGTTCATTCATGTTGTCACAATTCATAGGGTTCCCTTCCGCTGTATGTATGTATGGGTATGTGTGTATAATATATACACACATATATGTGTACATGTATACACACATATATACACATATACATGCATGTATACACATATATGTATATACACATATATATATATACACACACATATACATACGTACATACAGTGGAAGGAAACCCTATGAATATATATATATAACATTTTCTTTATCTATTCATCCACTGAGAGACACATAGTTGTGTTTAAATCTTGGCTGTTGTGAATAACACTAGAATGAACATGGGAGTGTAGTTATCTCTTTGAGATACTTAGTTTCCTTTGCATACATGCCCAGAAGTGGGATTTCTGGGTCATGTTAGTTCCATTTTTCATTTTTGAGGAATACCCATACTCTTTTCCATAGTTGTTGCACCAATACATATTTCCACTGACAATGCACAGGGTATCCTTTTCTCCACATCCTCACTAACACTTGTCATCTCTGTCTTTGATAATAGCTATCCTAATAGGTATAAGGAGATATTTATTTTTAAAGATTTATTTAGTTTAGAGAGAGAGACAGAGAGAGAGAAGGGGAAGAGACAGAGGGAGAGAGAGAGAGAGAGAGAGAGAATCTCAAGCAAACTCCCTGCTGAGCGTGAAGCCCGACATGGGTCTCAACCTCACAACCCCAAGATCAAGATGTGAGCTGAAATCAAGAGTCAGACACTTAACCAACTGAGCCACCTTGGCACCCCTTAGTATGATTATGATTTTCATTTCCTTGATGATTACTGATGTTGAGCACTTTTTCATGTGCTTGTTGTCTATTTTCACCTATTCCTTGGAAAAAATGTTTACTCTGGTCTTTTGCTCATTTTTTAATGAGATTACTTGTTTTGTTTTGCCACTGATTTCTTTATATATTTTAAATACTAACCCCTTATCAGATACCTGGTTTATAGTATATCACATGTATAAGGACTAGAGCATTTGAAAGAAAATAAAGTTCTAATACTTTCAACTTTCAACTTTATACTGTGTGACAATTCTTCTTCTTTAACAGTTCTTTCTTCATCATAATAACTCACAGACATTTTAACAAATTATTAATAAGATGGAAAAGAAGCAAATGAGATACTTTGACTTTTCCACTTTTATATACACCAGATTTAAATGAATAGCTATATTATGAGTTGACCCTAAACAGTAATCTTGAATTAATCTGATTATTATCATAGTATTCTGATTCTTGTCATAGTATTTATTAATGCATCATTACATATGGTATTTCATTAATTTTTCTTTGGTTAAAAAAAACCATGCTATGAAAAAAGTCACTAATGACCTATATGTAAAGGTCCACTCAGCACTGAATAGGCAGTGGACTTTTTTTTTTGTCTTAAAAAATGGTTACTATTAAAAGACAATACTGAAATGAATGCTATAGAAGTCATTATCTTTATTTCTTGAAATAGAATTAAAGTACAGTGTTCACTTTCTTTGCTTAAGTCAAAACACTTCTATTTCTGCAACACTTAAGTTCAGATTGCACATAAATAATAGGAAAATATTCATTACAAAATCATAATGTAGTCAATATATTAATATCATAACTCGTGGTAGCAGCATTTATTCCTATTCCTCAACCTTCAGAATAATTTTAGTCATTTGTGTATTATTATAAAAGTTACACCTCACTAAACTAATAACCACACTTCAGAAAAATGACAGATTTCTCTGAAAATGCCTTTTGACCAAAATCATGATTATGTACTAACGGAATGGAAGATAGAGAGGATAAAAAGCTCTAATTGTTAGACTATACACAATCACTGATAATCTACCACTAAGTAAGTAACACTTTATAGTCAGCATCTTATCTTTCCCTAGCATTTTTTATACAGCTGTGATTAATATGAAATAATATAGTTTAAATTACATGGGTTTTAAAACAGATAACCAGCTTTGGATACAAAAAAGGATTTAAAATAATTACAGTATTAATGATGAACATGGTCATTTTTCCACTGAACGTTTAAGAGAAGTAAAGTACATCCAACCAGATTTCTTTCTTTCTTTCTCTTCCTTCCCCAGGAGTCTCCCTAATTTTTCACTGGCTCTGGATTAAAGAAGTGGTTTGATGCCCTTTCATTTCCTAACAAACCCGGTGCCTGATAAATGTTCATAGAGAGCCTCACGGTCTGGAGAACTTAGATCTGTATATATTAATCACAATGTGGAAAGTTTATTCCCCTTTTTTTGTTCTGCTTCTCATTGTCAAAACTTGCACTGATATATGGATAGAAGAGAGAATGCAGCAACCTCTGTTCCATGTAATTTATATAACACAAGCTTGAATTTTCGTTCTCAGGTTGTCCTCCTTGTCTTTGTATTTGAAGAGGCTTTAAATCTTTCTCTTTTACGTTTTTGTCATTGTCACCGTCTTTTGCAGTTTCTTTGGCAGCTTCCTCACCATTCTGTTCAGGTTGTAAAAAATCTTCCTATTATAAACGGCTTTTAACACATCCCCTCTCTGTTCTGCTTTTCACAGAATTCTAACCTTGCTTTGATCCCTTTTCTTCCCTTCTTCTCATTTCTCCTCTTTTTTTTTTTTTCTTTTGGTTTTCACTCCAAATGTCTCCTTACAGTGACATCAGATTACTCAGTAGGCAGTTCATATTGATCTGGCTACTGTTTAGAAAGCAGATTTCATTTTAAGTAGAGAAACAGGAATGTCTGAAGAAGGACGCCCTTTGTAGGACAAAACACTGGGCTGCTGCTTCCAGATTCTTCCTTTTTGGAGTGTGAGGAGAGATCTATCTCTTCAGATCCTGACAGTTATTTCATCCATGGGATTTTTTTTTTTTAAGACCCATACAAATTTATCAAGAGAACTCAAATCTTTCTGCATTTATTTTTCAAGAAATTTTCTCTGGGAAATCTATCTCTTAGTATGTTAGAATTTCTATAAGATGAAAATAAAAAGGAGAGGAAGAACAAAGGCAAGGACTGTTATCAAATCAAATAGGGCTGAAAATGTATTCCTTTGGAAGCATGTCCTCATTCTCTTTAATTGAGCCCCTACTTGTTTCTCAATTGTTCTCTGTTGTAGTCTGATAGCTTTCATCCTGACTGTTTTGTTTCTCCCCTATTCTCATTTCTAGTGTCAACTTACATTTAGGCCGGTGAGAGTTAACTTGCTCACTGTGACACTGCAATCAATTAATCACCTTTAGCTTTCCTTTCTGCTTTCCTATTGGCTGGTTTGTAATTGAGCCAGGGGGCAAAAGCCATTTCCAGCCACAGTCTGTCAGCTTGTTCAGCAGTTCATTTATTAGTTTGATAAGATAACCTTTTCACAGCAACATCTAATCAAAAGCACCAAGCTTAACATACAGTGGAATTATTCAGAAATTCATGTCGAGATTCTACTTGGGTCAGATCATAATGGTCAGAGAATTGTTCTCTCAAAATTAATTGGGAGTAGAAATGTAGTGTGTAGTCCTCTGACCATTAGGCTCTGGTTCAAAGTGTTGATGAAGACTACAAACTATGAGACAGTTGACAGCTAAGTACCTAGAATACAGAAATATAATTTTCCCTAACTTCATATTTTATAACATAAACTAAACTTACCCAGCCATACACATTTAAATTTTTTATTAAAGAACTATATTTTATGAAGAATTTTGTCTTTTCCTGTATTTCATACTGTTTAATATGTAGTTTAATGTTAGCCTGATTTCCCTCTCTTTAAAAAAATCTAAATGTCACATCTGAGGAATACTCCATTTTCTTTAGATTAAAAAGAAATAGTACACACCTTCACTACAATATTTAATTTGAATTTAATTTGACTACAATATTTAATTTGGGAGGATTCCACTTATGTTAAGGGGTACAGCTCCAATACCACATCACCATACAGATAGCTTCCACCAGGTAAAATCTATTCCAGAGTACAACAAAAACAAGCATAACATCATGTATTCTCTGAGATCTAGGTTCTCATCTCTTCTACAGAAATAATAATAGACTCTTTTTGCTTTATATTATACAAACTCTGCTTATTTTGACACATGTATGACTTCATTAAAAATAAATGCTTTCTTTCATTTTTCACTTGCCATCCTTTCTCCCTCCCCATTGGAAAATATAAATTTTACTTACGTTCTATGTGTAGCCGGTGATCAACCCTTGTCTGCACCCTTTTCCTATCTGCTGAGGCATTAGTATATAAAAAAAGGAAGCTGCAGTGACACCCTCTCCAGGTTCCCCCTCTTTAAAGTACCCTTTAAGGAGGTTTGTCTTCAATTGCAAGATTGTTATCAATTGCAATTGATAATTGAAATAATTGGAAGTGGAAACAATTACCATTGCAGATAAGCCTGAGCTGGGAGCTCCTTCAGGGATGGCTTCAGGGTCAGAGAACTTTGTCATCTGAAGTCAAGCCCTTCAGAGGGTGACTCCCATCAAATATCTGATGGAGGAGGGTATAGAAATGATAGGCCTTTTCAGCTCAATGAAGGAAAATTCCAACAGGTTGTTTCAGCTTCTGCGTGGGCTGGGTTGAGGTTATCATTAGGCCTTGTTCAGAACTCAAATACTCATACTGTCAAATGTTGCTTCCTTCTCTCCTTTCCACCATGTTAATAAATCTGAGTCCACTTCAGGCTCCTTCCCAAAGACTATTTGTGACATATGGTAAGTTTCTTTACATGCCTGTCACATTCTCAGTCCTTACACTCTATTTTATTATTCAAGATTATATTAAACTAAAATGCTATTACTACTATAATCGTAATCTTATAAAGTGAGCATTCTTTAGCTGATTAAATGATCACAAGAGAAGATTCTTAGAATGAAAATAAAGCATTTTCATTATTATTGAGTATGTATTATATGCTAGTCTTATTCTAAGTTCTTCTGGTACCAATTATTTTATGTGATCCTCAAATAGTTAAGGAAAGGGACATTCAGCGTTTAAAAGAGCTTGAGCAAGTTTATATGGTGACTAGAAAGTATCAAAACTTAGATTTTGAATCTGCAAATCTGGTCTCGGACTTCCTGTTTAAGTTAATTTGGGGATAGTTTAATCCACTGGTTGTCACATATGAGCATAAGCATGCATCAGAATCACATGGAAAGCTTGTGGGAAAACACAGATTGCTGGGCCCCACTCTCAGAGATTTTCAATCAGCCAATCTGAGATGTGGCCAGAGAATTAGCATTTCTATCAAATTCTCGGGTAATGTTGATACTGCTGTTCCAGGAGCACACTTTCAGAAACACTGGTTTAAATAACACTACAGGTATCCTCTCAGTTTATCTGGATGTGACATTAGTTGAATCAATTATCTATGAATCTGGATTAATTGTTTATATGGTCAGCAGCAAAATGAAGTAAATGGATACGCTACCCTGTTTCTTTAACTACTTATGATACTCCAACTTATATTGTCTGTAAACAGTGACTTAAACTGGGATTAAAAATCTAATGCACTTTGATTTTTATAACTTAATCTAGCTTTGCAGTAATAATTCAAATATGTAAAGAAGTCTAAGGGATACAGGGCTTGTGGTGGTGGTGTTCTTTTTAATCTTTCTTTTTTAACTTTACACAATTCTTTATTATAAAAAAATTTAAACAAGCATATTAATTTGGTAGCTGAAGAAGAAGATAAAGGAGGAGGAGAAATAGAAAGAAAACACAGATCAGCTAGGCCATCTTATCCTTGAGTGAATGTATAATCAGTTCTGCTATAACATGATATATGCATTTTTAAAAATTGCCTCACTTACAAAATCAGAAAATAAAAATCAGAGTGATTATAGAAATATGGAGAAACAATACTCAAAAATCTCCTCAGTGACAAATTTTTAAAAAGACAGAAACTTGATAAAAATGGCACAGTTTTACATATGTTAGATGGTTAAAAAATGCACAGATACTATAATAAATATGTCACTCTATCTTGAAAAAGACCTTGATTCTTGCTTATTGAAGGAGTATCAGAATCAGGCAAATTGTGAAGTGTTGGAAGGAGCATTGTCTAAAATTGAGAGTGAAGTTTTAACACCCAACAGGGATGGGTGTGGCTCACCTTGTTCCTCTCCACACTGGCACCAAACATCACAGTTATAGATCGATCTCATTTTTAATCCTAAAACATGTTTTTACTTTCTTTGTAATGTAGGTGTTTTGAGAGATACACTTCTAAGAGATGCCTCTATCATCAAAATTGAAAAGTTGATCAAATGTATAACCTTCTACTTTGAATAATTTTTGTACCATGGCTAGAAATTCTTTCCCCTCAGTCTTCTCATATGCATTAATGGCTTCACTCAACAGTTGAAGACTTTGGAAATTACAGCAATGTTTGAAATCACTGTATCAACCACAAAAGCACTCAAATGAGCCACTTCCTCAAGGTTTGGCAATTTAAGGTCTTCACATATAGTGCTTTCTTTTTGATTGTGCAACACATTTCCAATTCTTTGCAGTTTGTTCTTCAGTCCATATGCTCAACTATTCTTCCCAGTTTTTTCTAATACTTAAGTGCATGTTCTTATGGCTTTGCAACACTTGAAGTTTTTCTTTTATTTTTGTGTCATTGTGATGTTCTACCATGTAAATTCCTTTATAGCAGAAGAGATAGCAAATGTTCTGTTGTTTCTTCCACAACGCTTTATGATTTCAACTTTCTCCTCAAATACCTAAAGATTTCCTGTTTCATTCACTACTGGAATTTTGATATAAGGAAAATTATTCATGTTTGGAATATTGAATAGGATATATAAATATACATATAGAGAGGGAGAAAGAGAAAGGTGAGAATATATATATATATACACACACACATATATATGTGTGTGTATGTGTGTGTATATATACACACATTCTTACAAATCAGAATATTAAAATAGCAAAATAAAACCTAGTTGAATAACACGCGGTGAATCAAGACCAAGGTACGTGGTATTTGTTTGAAGTCTGTGCATATGTGTTGCTTTGTATATTCCTAAATAACACAATTCAATTGGATGCAGTTAGCTGTGTTCACATCATGTTTCTCAGGAACAAAATTATGCATAAGCAAACATGAAATTTCCATTATATTCAAATTGTTCACTAATATATCAATAGCATGGAATGGAATTTATTTTCAGTGCAAGCATTATAGCAGAATTGACCATATATGCTGATGACTGGATATGATTAGAAAATATAAAATCACGGAAACAATGCCTGTTGGAGAATAAATATTGAAGGTTTGGCTTGGATTAGTTGCACAAGGTAGCATCTTCTATTACAGTGACATTTATTTTAATGTGTTTTTCATGCTGATGTCTCCTGATTGGATGAGAGAATTTATTTTCCAGATATATACTCAAAAGTTAAAGACTTGGATTTTGCCTTCCTTTTGTGATATTTTCTGAACATTTTACACCTTTGGTTTTCAGCAAGTGCTAATCAATTGAAGGAATTTTGCTTACATGATTTAATAGATCTATTAACATTATTATTATCCCTAATTTTATATTCAATATTTTATTCTAAAAATGGTATGCTTTGTTCCACCTGCATCCATAATTTTAGAGATTATGGATTATGAGGCATTTCATTGCCTCATGTTATACATGAGAGAACTGAGAGTTAAAGTGCTCCCTTCATTCACAAGATTGTTCAGAGATACAGCAGGACTAGTAATATAGGCCTTTCTATTCACATTTCTGTGGTTGTTTATATTAAATATAGTTTTGTTGCTTATTGCAAGTTTCACTGTCTGATCACCATATACACTCTCCAGGATAAAAGAACTAGCTTTCTGGAACTCTGGAGCAAAGAAAATCCTTTCTCAAACTCACTGTCAATTTATCTAAGATGGTTTAACATAAAATCAATCCATTCGCAAGAACTTTTGCCTGACCCAGCCATGCTTAGCAGACAAGGAAAGGTATTTCTGCACCCTGAAGTATAATGTGAAAAAAAAAGCCATTTATGGATTTTTAAAAAAAAATCAACAGAACTGGAACAGCTGGGCATAACTGAAACCATTTTTTTCTGTGGATTTTCACATATCTTCCTTCTGTCCCCTAGACCACATTTCCCAAAGAGATCTCCCTGACCTGTCAGGTAGACACACAGCCATGGGTCTTATACTGATCACAAAAGGCATAAATAGGCCTTTTTGGAACAAATAGGCCACTTTGGAATGAAAAAGACTGGCCCTTCAGTGGGAGTTCTGCCACTTTGTAATGATGTGGCTAGTTAACCTCTCTGAGGATTTCATCTGTAGATGAGAGATCCACTTCTGGATTATTGTAAAGGTTAAGTAAAATAATACATTAAGAATTACCAGCACAGTGTATGGCTGTGAAATGTCACAGAGACTATCACTACTACTGAAAGGTCATCGATGTTATCACTACTTCTACTGAAAATGTAGCATCGCACCTGCTGGGTAAGTAGCTAAGCTCCAGAGCCTAACTACCTGAGTTTATATCTAGATTGCCACTTACTAAATTAATATATTTTCTCAAGTTCTTTAAACTTGTTGAACATCAGGGTGTCTGGGTGGCTCAGTCGTTAAGCATCTGCCTTCAGCTCAGGTCATGATCCCAGAGTCCTGAGATCAAGCCCCACATTAAGCTCCCTGCTCAGCAGGAAGCTGCCTTCTCCCTCTCCCACTCCCCCTGCTTGTGTCCCCCACCTCGCTGTGTCTCTGTCAAATAATAATAAACAAAATCTTTTTAAAAAATAAACTTGTTGAACATCACTTTTCTTATCTAGAGAATTGGGGTGACAATCCTAGTACTTATTCTATCAGATTGTTGTACGAATTATATGCAATAACATAGAGTACTTCAAACTGTGTTTGTTATTATTATACACTTCACCCACCCATCATGAAAATTTCTTACATGACTTTATGTTCTTCCCAATGGTACAAAGAACATAGAGAATTAAGTTTAAGGTTATTTACAATTATGAGAGACAAACTGAAAAAAGGACAGAATACAAAGATCCAAGGTTTTTGACTAGTTTCATTGCTATTTCTTCTATTTTGTACGTTAATCCTGATCTTATTTTGTGACAAAGAGAGTGATTTTTTAAAGTGCAATAAACAAAGCCTAGCATTTTTCTATGCAAAATCTTGACTATGTAATTTATAAATGCATTACATGCCCCACTGACCAAATATACTTCATACAAACAATTGCATTCAAGCACCTGGAGAATTCTAGAAAAAAAGGAAATTGAAGCATAAAAGGATACTGAAAGCTGCACAGTGAAACTGTGGGTGCGTAAAGCTACACTTTCAGATAGGGAGGCAGCTTTATGTCTGCAGTTAAAACTTAATCTACCATTATAACTCAAACCCAAGGTCTAATAGGAGAGAGGAGGTACTGTGTAGTGAGGGCAAGACTTTTATTCATACACAAATAGCAGACGGGAAATACAATGCAATTATACAGAGAATTCCAGGCACAATAAATAAATGCACCCTCTTGTAAAATTTGCCTCAATGTGAAAGTAATATTTTAACATTCTGCTCTCAGCTTTTCAAATTGATTTCTTTTACTCATCTTACATTTTTTAAACAAACAACTGCATTTTAAAAAATGTCATTTCAGTTGTTGAGCAGTTAGTACTAATATCCACCTTATTTGAAAGAGTCAAAACAAGGTTAATGCAGGTATATTGACAACTTAATAGCTCCTCATAAGGTAATAGCTCCTTAGGAAAAGTGAAAAAAAAAAAAAAGGGATGGATAGTACAGAAAAATCCAATACAGCAGGATAGAAATGGAATAAATAAATACTTTTTGATATTTTGAATTCAGACATGATAATATAAAATACTTTTAATTAAAAGTCTTTATAGAAGTCATCAATATAATCAGAAGCTAAACAATAATTTTGATAAAAATATCTGCAACAATAATACCAGTATGTATTAAAGACAGCATATATCAGGTAATATGCTAAAAAGCTGTATTTTTTTTCTTTTAATCTCACAATGACTTTGGTGATGGGTTTTATTTTTATCCCAATTTAATACTTACAGAAATGCATATATGGCTGAAAGTCAAGAACCTTCACAAAGATCACAGCAAAATAAGAGGAAAAGCAGAAACAAAAGATCCCACCTTGTGTGATTTACTCTTAAAGCCAACTGTGGTCTGCATTTATGCCCCCACAATTCATATGTCCCAATTCTAACCCCAAGGTAACGGTATTAAGAAGTAAGGCCAGGTGGTGGGTATTATAGAGGGCACGGCTTGCATGGAGCACTGGGTGTGGTAAAAAAATAATTAATAATGTTTTTCTGAAAATAAATAAATTGAAAAAAAAAATGAAGTAGGGCCTTTGAAAGACGCCTGGGTGGCTCAGTGGGTTAAGCCTCTGCCTTCACCTCAGGTCATGATCTCAGGGTCCTGGAATAGAGCCCTGCGTGGTGCTTTCTGCGCAGCGGGGAGCCTGCTTCCCCCGCCCCCTGCCTGCCTCTCTGCCTACTTGTGGTCTCTCTCTGTCAAATAAACAAATAAAATCTTAAAAAAAAATTAGTAGGGTCTTTGGGAGGTGTTTAAACGAGGTAGAATCCTCATGAATGGGATTAGTGCCTTATAAAACAAGCTCCAGGGAGATCCCTAGCCCTTCCCACCATGTGAAGACACAGCAATAAGTTGCCTGCAATGAATAAGGAAAAGGGCCCTCACCTAAACATGCTGGCACCGTGATCCTAGAATTCTAGCCTCTGGAGCTGTGAGAAATAACTTTCTATTGTTTATAAGCTATCTAGTCTGTGGTATTTTGTTTGAGCAGCCCAAACAGACTAAAACAAACTCTAATGCATCTGAATTTTTCTTTTGTAGTGACTTTTAGTTGAATTATGCCAGAGGATATTTCAAACCCTATACCTATACAGAAGCCAACTGCTAAACCCATTTTAACATTATTTTCCTTCTCTTTTTATATACTCTTTGAAATAACTGGATATAAACTTCCATGTCTTCCCACTTGTAATTATAGTCAGCCTCACTTGGTTGATTCATTTGTCGAGTGTCTGCAGTATATGAAACAGTTAAAGCAAGGTTTATGAATTTTCACTGATGCCTCTTCAATAACCAGTCCAATATAGTCTTTACTCAGAAAAATCAACACAAACCTAGTCTTTACTCAAAATTGGACTTGAATTGTGAAAATTCCTTTCTCATCAAAATCATGTATACTTTTATTTTTCTCACTTATAATTCCTATTTAACATGCTGTTTGCATTTTATTTCCCTTTTTTTCACAGTTTATAAGCTATCTTCTGGTTTCATTTGCTTTTCTATTAAGTCCAAAGCACATGAATACAATTTCAGTGACACTCTGTCTATACAGCATCCAGATTTAGACTGAGGACTTTGTTTACAGAGGGTCTGGGTTTTGAGTCTGGCTCTAAATATACTATGCTTGTAATCTTGGGCAGTTAAATAATTTTTGAAACTTAATTCCCTCATCTGTGAAAATGGATTAATAACAGTATATAAGGCTGGTGAAAGCAATGGAGATAATTCAGGTAAAGTATATTGGCTAGCAAATGATCTGTGTTACCATTAGTATATAAGAATACCTTTACCAGGTTTAACCTTTATTAAATCTACTAGCTTGGGAAACTATTCTTTTTGTGTTCTATTATTTCAAGGATAAACCTGTAACCTTATTAACTATATTTTCTTCAATATCTTTGAGAGCTAATTTGAATGATCTCAAGAACATTTATTGAATACTCAAAAGATGTTTTCTGTCTTCTTTCTCAGAAAGCACTCAAGAATTTAACATTTGACACTTTAGTCTTTAAAATCCATCCCCCCACACAGACAAAGACCTGTTCATCCTTGGGTCTTCTTCTACTTCATTAATATATCCAGGTCTTTATTACTGTTCCTCCTATTCAATGAAACTTCTGTGACCTAAGTATGTTATTGTTTTAACAGAATGGTTGGCTTGTTGAGACAGAGACATACAAATCTTAGATCACACACAAAAGCAAATTATAACAATAATGTAAAAATCCAGATACAGATTCTCCCTCTGTAGAAGTATCTAGCAGACACAACTTCTAAACTGTTTCAGAATTAAGAAGTTTTAAATAATGTATATTATCTTCACTCCTTTCTTTTTTTTGCTTCTCTGACTGTATGAATTCCACTGCTCTGTCTTCTAGTCACTGCTCTTTTCTTCTGCACCCAGGCATCCCTCTGTTTTGGTTTTTCTACTTCAGATAAAACAGCCACCTCTCCCACTATTGACAGGGTGGTCTTGTGTAGATGAATCTTGTCAATCAGCCCAATTCAACCTTTTGGTGTTTCTCAGAACTTTTGTGATTGTCCAAAATGTCTTCTCTATTCAACTCCCCAGTAGATGACAGTGTGCCAAGACCCATCAGTGTCACAAAGCGGAGGGTCACATTCTGCACACAGATGCAGGCTGATGAGAAGCAGGACTCTCAGGCATCAGCTGTGAAAGTATGTAATTAAGCCCCTTCCATAGAGAAACTGGGAGAAGAGTATTTTTGCTTGCTTCCTATGCTGAGCTTGGGAATATAGCTGCAAAGAATACTCCTGTGCCAACTAAGATCTTCTTCATTTGCTATAGTCATGTGGGACACATATGTAAATCCTGCTGGCTATCAGAGCCAGGCAATACTGGGGCCTCTCTCTTGGGCAACAGGCATAAAAGATGGAACACAAAATGTGTATATAACCTGCTTCCAGGTCAATAATGAAGACTTGGAACAGGCTAGAGGGAGAAGTTGGAGGTTATTACTGGCAGCTTCCTCACTTTGTGAGGACTGTAATCATCTACTACACACGTTATAGTAGAAGCCTAATGCTTAAACAACAGCTTTTAAAGTACGTAGATTGACCCATTTCAGGGAAAGACTGGGAAATGGGTGGCTTTTGCTTGCTCCCTCTGCACTGAGCATTGTTGGTTTAAAAGTCCTTTTTTTTTTTTTTTTTTTTTTTCCGCAACATTCCTAGGGTCATATGTATGCAAGTCACATTGGCTGTCCCAGCCAGGTGATTGGGGTCCCATCTCTTAGGTGACAGCACAAAAGTTAGGCCACAGATGATTTTATATGTGCCTTCCATGGAGATACTGGCAAAAAAAAGAATGGATCTGAGAGAGATCATGGGGCAGTGTCTGGCTGGTTTTGCCAGTATCCAGAAAGAATCACAGCCAGCCTCTGGATGTGTGCAAAATTTGAAGCATGACCCTCAAGCCACAACATTCAAAGTATGTAAACAGAGTGAGGTGTGTTGTATGCCTGTCACTTAGGTACAGGAGTCTTAAAAGTTGAGGTGCTGAATGTAGAATCCAAACCTTTCACTCTTCAGGGAGAAACTCAGGTTTCCTCTCAACTGTATGGCATTGTATCAGGGATAGGATTATGGTGAGTATGTCTCTGCTTTTTCTGTTTCCATATGGATATTTTCTCTTTCACCTAATGTGTAGGAATCTTGCAGCTAGTTTCTGGATTTCATGCAGAGGTAAATTGCTCTGTCTATATAGTTGTACATTCAGTGTGTCCGTGGGAGGATGGGAGTTCAGGAGTCTCTTATGTCGCCATCTCAGATGACCTCTAAAAAGCTATGTGATTTTCTTTCTGTCATTTTTTTTCCAGTCTGCCAAACACCACCTTTCAATTGGAGAATTTAATCCATTTTCATTTAATGTAGTTGTTGATATGATTGAGCTTAAGTTTTCCACTTACATTTGTTTTCTGTCTAATCAATCCCTTCTTTGTTCCTATACACCCTCATTCTTTATTTTGGAAGATCTATTTTTAATAATCTTTTTAATTGAAGTGTCTTTTTATTTATGTTTGTGTCTATTAAGATTTGCTCCACAAGTCACTATGTGATGTTGAAAATCAAGTCTACCTTCAAATGATATTATATGGCTTCCTAAATAATGTAAAAGTTTTCTGAGCTGTAAGAGATTTCTGTTTTATATGCTATCTGCCAGGTTTTCCATTCCTGGAGAGTTATATCTACTCTCCATTCCCACCTATATTTTTTGCTCCTTGAGGGATATACATAATACAGAGCCACCAGTTTTCATAGGACAGTTACATAGTATTCAGTGAAAGCCCAGAATACCTGGGCAGGGGGTCGGATTTCTCTCAGCCCTTTGACTTTTCCTTCAGTTTTTGACATATCCTTTCTTGTATTTCATGAGGACACAGTATGGTGATATCAGTTCTTCTGCCATATCTTTATCCTTTGGTGATCCCACCATCTTATACTGTAGAAAGTCCCTGAATGCTTTAAAGAAGATCTTACTCAATTCTCAAGCTCTGTCTATGCCATAAATGTACTGCCCTTGGGCATGCAATGACATTAGTGAGAAAAAATGGACAGGTGACTTCAGATTGATTCTATCATTTGAATTATTTGGGATTCCAACCCACTACACAAATCAACACAGACTATTAATATTCTCCCGGATTCTTATCAATGCTAAGTTTATCTCTGTAATTCTGCACTGCAGTGAATAAAAGCAGCCTCTACCAAAAATGTCTTGTTAGTACTCAGAATTCAGTTCATATAGTTTTCTTTCTGCTTCCAGCTCTGTATTTTGTAATGTTAAAATTCTGTGGGGGCGCCTGGGTGGCTCAGTGGGTTAAGCCGCTGCCTTCGGCTCAGGTCATGATCTCAGGGTCCTGGGATCGAGTCCCGCATCAGGCTCTCTGCTCAGCAGGGAGCCTGCTTCCCTCTCTCTCTCTCTGCCTGCCTCTCAGTCTACTTGTGATTTCTCTCTGTCAAATAAATAAATAAATAAATAATCTTTTTTTTTTTTTTTTAAAGATTTTTATTTATTTATTTGACAGAGAGAGATCACAAGTAGACTGAGAGGCAGGCAGAGAGAGAGAGAGGGAAGCAGGCTCCCTGCTGAGCAGAGAGCCCGATGCGGGACTCGATCCCAGGACCCTGAGATCATGACCTGAGCCGAAGGCAGCGGCTTAACCCACTGAGCCACCCAGGCGCCCAATAAATAAATAATCTTAAAAAAAAAATTCTGTGGCTTACATGGCTTATTCTCCTTGTGCAAGTAGAAGTGACAGTCTTCTGCTACTTCCCACATTGTGACTGGCAATTGTTTTGTATTTCACTTAATACTATACTTTTAAATTCTGTTCATGAATTTACAATTAAGTCTAATTAATTGTTCCTGTTTGCTGCATAAACCATGTTATAATAATCTTATACCTGGAGAAGTGGGTAAAGAAATGGGATAATTGGGTAATAGGCATTAAGGAGGGCACTTGATATAATGAGCACTGGGTGTTAGGTACAACTGGATGTATCACTAAATTTTACCCCAGAAACTAATAATATACAATATATTAACCAAACTGAATTTAAATAAAATTAAAAAAAATATCCTTTTACCTAATTTTGGCCCCAAAATTGACTCAAAATCTGTGCAACCTACAACATTATGTTAACTCTTCATACATTGCTTGTGAATTTTTGTTAGCTTCGCTGGGATGAAAATGTTTCAATTACTTTCCAAGGAAATTGTTATACATAAAACCTGAGTTGACCTTTCTTATACCTTTTCTACTATACTTTTTGAGGGTTATATTGGGTATATCTTAAGTGTCTCTTCAGATTTTGATTTTACCTGGTCCTGAACTCCAAGCTCCTCACTTGACCTCAGTCACTGTCATAGTGAACCTCCTCTGGACAGGTCCACTTGATATGGCACCAAAACATCTACTATCTCTCTTGTTCTTTTCTACTCCCTAATTCCACTGAGAATCCATACTACAGGGCCTTACATCTACCTTCCTAAACGTCTGCTAAATGGTTCTGAGTTAAGCAAACATTACCCAATGGGAGATAGAAAAATGGAAAAGAGTCAAGAAGATAAGCTACATTTTCCCTTGAAATGTTCCATGGCAGAGACTGTCTATGGTATTTGCCCAGAGACTTATAAAATTGTACCTGCTAAGCCTTCTATTAAATTTTGTTAGTGGGTCACTTATAATGAAGTGGTCAATGTTCCAACACAGCATCATGTATTTTTTTTTTATTTTATTTATTTGACAGAGAGAGAGAGAGAGAGAGATCACAAGTAGGCAGAGAAACAGGTGGAGAAAAAGAGAGAGGGAAGCAGGCTCCCTGCTGAGCAGAGAGGCCCATGTGGGGCTCTGATCCCAGGACCCTGAGATCATGACCTGAGCTGAAGGCAGAGGCTTTAACCCACTGAGCCACCCAAGTGCCCTCTTGTATTTTTCTTAAACTCTCATTGCTTCCCTTCTTTCTCACTCTCACTGTCCAGGGTTTTATCTCCAAAGTAGGATTTTAGCATGTATTATGGCTTCTATTTCTAGGGAGTTGGAAGAAAATATTGGTTAATAGTGGAATCAGATCAATTTGGTATGCCTCTTCCTAACAGTATAGTCTTTGAAAATCACTTTATCTATCTAAACATCAGTTTATCATTCTGTAAAATGAAAATAATATTAGTAAACACTTTCTTGATTAATATCAATGCAGTTGAGAAGCCCTAGATAGGAGATAGCCGATGCAGGATGACTGCAATGTAACAGAAGGTGACAGACCCTAGGAAAGACCAATGCTGTAGGGATGGTTGGGAGAAAGGAATTGAGAGTAGATTGCAACACTAGTGCTCTGAGACAGTCATTCTGTAAGGAAGGCAAAACTCACACCGAAGAGAAGGAAAATGAAGGAGACATGCAGAAAAAAAAATGTTGGTACAAGAGACCATATGATGAAAATGATATCTGACATGACTGTTGATAGATTATACTTTGTAGTTCATGGTCCTAGCAAAAATCAACTATTACCACTCTGATTTTCCATGTGTTAACCCAGTTTTCCTATTTTCCAGAAGCAAATTTGCAACAGCTTTCTATTATTTACAACCAGATTATTGACATAATTTAGAATATTTTTCTAATTTTAACATCTTTCCATATCATATGTCTATTTCGTTCATCTTGCATTTACATGTTTGAGACAATGTTTTTATAATTGATTTTTTTGTCGTAAACACAAAGGCACAAACATACAGACATATAGTAATGGATTTTTACTAAAGTTTGTAAAGACAAGAACTAAATATATTTAGGTAAAATTGCCTTATCATCTCTAAACATAATGGCTGACATATATTTGTGCTCAATAAAGTCTTGGTTTCATTGAATCGAATGACATTTACAATATGAATATTGGAAAAACTCAGAGAGTTCATTCACTAAAGAATTTTCTAAAAATGAATACATCTTGCAAATGCATCTGTAACTGAGATACAGAGGAAAATATATTTATGGGAACCTAATAATGTCTAAATTTTTGATGATTTTGTTTGAAGCCTGGATATCATCTTTAAAATGTGAACAAATGTAAAAAAAGTTATGCTAATTTTTATATTAACACTAAATAAAAACATCTTTCTCTCTTTCTTTCTCTAAAAGATCAATAATCCGAAAGTTTAACATGTACTTCTTTGCATAATAACAAAAGCCAAAAGAACTGGCAAAACTTCAAAATCAATGAAGGTATTGGAAAACTGCTGAAACTCATAGCTACAAGAAATAAACTTGAAGAAATGACATAAAACCCAATTATTGCTATCAGGTTAAACAAGATAACATGGAAGAAAATAAAATTTATTGTGACTTAGTGGCTTAAAAACAGATCATACATTTATTATAAGAACATATTATATTTCCATTTTTTTCTTTTATCTTTGTCAGTGCACATCTACTATAATAAAAAATTCATCAATCCTGTGTTGTATCATGTGTCAACTGCTAAGTAATTCCTAAACTACTATAAAGCAAATATTACCAGTAGCATTTCTATGTATTATATTTTATATTTAGTATTTAAAAATACATTTATACGGGGCGCCTGGGTGGCTCAGTGGGTTAAGCCGCTGCCTTTGGCTCGGGTCATGATCTCAGGGTCCTGGGATCGAGTTCCGCATCGGGCTCTCTGCTCAGCAGGGAGCCTGCTTCTCTCTCTCTCTCTGCCTGCCTCTCCATCTACTTGTGATTTCTCTCTATCAAATAAATAAATAAAATCTTTAAAAAAATACATTTATAATATCCCCATAATTACTTCATACTACATAAAAAAAAACTTCCCTGCCTATTTTTTAAAGAAAATATAGGCATATATGTAAAACTGACTACACTTATATGATCAAAAGCTTATTTTATATCTATGTATCAAATGCAGGTTATGGATTGAATTCATCACACAGAAAGAAGAAGGGGCAATTTTCGTCAAAAGACTCGCTGACCCGATCAGATGATTAAATTGAACTTGGAGGAACCCATATAAAATTGGTTCCAAACAAAATACCCAAATAAAAATGTGAAAACTGATATTATGGAAACTATTTCCTCTATGATAGAAATTAGATTTAGAAAAAAGTTTTTTATTAATCCAAAAAAGGAAACACAATAGGAGCTATTCAATGGTCAGCACCAAACAAAAATGAAAAAATAAAAGTACCCTGATATTTTAACATGATAAGAATCTTAAAATGTGGCAGTATCATTTCATGCCCATGTTACTTACATGGAAGAGCGATTTTGTTCAAAATCACTAACTTGCTATTAGGTAAAGTGAATTTTTCTTTCACATCGAGAAGATAAAATAAACTTGTCTGGAATGAAATCTCTATAAGAGATAAACTTGTGAATAAAGATGAGAGGGAAAGAAGTATAGTTGTATGATAACACTATGAATTGGCTGAAAAAAGAACATTTATAATGCAGTCTAGATACAGATCAAAGACCTTAAGTAGATAAACAATTAAAATAAGTTAAAATACAGGAACTGCAAATATACATGTTCTTCTGGAATTCTTACCCTACAAGAGCATTATATCTACTAAACTGCTCATCTCAGAGGTAAATGATACTATTAAATTTAAAGTAACTATAAATGACAAGAATTCTAGAAAATAATCCTTGGATTTTTTAGATAACTAGAATTAAAGAGTTCGTATTACTGAATTCACAATAGACTGAGAGAAAAAGAAAATAAAAGTGTTCATCAAAAGGCTATAGCATATTGATTACTTCTTCAATATATGGTGAATTTCCAGGAGATTTTGTGATTTATTAAAATCTCACATGACCCCAAGTCATCCTAGGAGAAATAATTTATCATCTCCTTAAGACAGTCAGGCCATAGTGATGCAGCAATTTTACAATAAAATTTTGTAGTATATGTTCTGGAACCATAGGAAGTCAGATGTTTTATAATAACTTCCTCCCAGAAGTGTTTAAATAATATTACCGCAACCTTATATACCCCAACCTTATATTTTCACAGGAACTTTGTTCTAGATTTGTCACTTTTGAGAATAAATATTAAAGAAAGTATTTAGAAATGCTGGCTCCAACAGGAAACAAAGATTGCCTGAGTTTTAGAATAAAGGGATTTGAATGGTTATACAGATGAGGAACAGGTGAGAAGTAAAGAAGAGGATGTTAAAACGGGATTAACAGGAAGGTGTGACCAGTGTTAGTTTGGATGGATAGATGTTAACAGTACCTTAAGCATAGGATAATCAGGCAGAACACTAATCAGGGAAGACTACTGCTTTTTACCTGCCCACTCCCTTCCATCCTCCTCTGCCACTGAAATTCTCACTTGTACCTCGGCCAAACAGACAGGAGCCAGTCAGGAGAATGAGATGTGGCTACAAGAGTTAGCCCCTCTGCGTTTCAAGACAGCAGAGAATAAGAAGAATGCAGATGCATCTGAGCACACAGACTACCCGAATCCCACACACTAGCATTGTGAACTTAGACCCATTGTAAAGCCACTTGGAGCTTCAGAGACTTTATCTCTTTTATGAGAATAAGAATCATAATTCCTGGGGTGCCTGAGTGGCTCAGTCGGTGAATTGTCAAACTCACCAAACTTGATTTCAGCTCAGGTCATGATCTCTGGGTTGTAGGATCTGGTCCCCATCCTCACACCCTCTCCTTCCCCAGAGGGGCTCCATGCTCATCAGGGAGTCTTATTTCCCTCTCTCTCCTTCTGCCCCTCTGCCTGCTCATGCTTGCCTTCTCTGTCCTTCAAATAAATAAATCTTATTTTTTTTAGAAGGTTTTATTTGAGAGAGAGAGATCACAAGTAGGAAGGGAGGCAGGCAGAGAGAGGGGGGAAGCAGGCTCCCTGCTGAGCAGAGAGCCCAATGCGGGGCTCGATCCCAGGACCCTGAGATCATGACCTGAGCCGAAGGCAGAGGCTTAACCCACTGAGCCACCCAGGTGCCCCTAAATCTCAATTAAGAAAAAAAAAATCATAATTATTATTGCATAGGATTGTTATCAAGAGAAGCTGATATAATGTATAGGGAATGTTTATCATATAGACTTGTCATACAGGAAGTATTCAATTATCAATAACTACTCTAAACGCTGATGAATACTTATGGAATAGATATCTGTATATGGTATATACACATAAAATATTTTTATTATACAAAATAAAATGAGGCAATGAAAGTATTTTAAAAATAAATCTTTAAAATAAGTATTTTACTAATAAGATAAAAATATTATCTAGTCTTAACTGGAAAAACAACAGGGCACAACACTACTTACAGATATGAGAAAAATTCACAGATCTAGAGAAATTATTATACAGAACATATGAAAACATTAGCTATATTTTTTCTGCATGATAAGAGTATTAGTTTATTTTAGGAATTTTATTTATCACTTCTCGGCCTTTTGGCTAAGATCAAGTGTATTTTAGAAATTTTATTTTCCAAAATATACTTTTCTACAGAAGACAAAACTATAGAATATCAGTAATGTATGATGGTAGAGGTTTGATTGCTGTGGAAAGAGGAAGAAGTTAGTGTCTGCTTTTATAGCTCCGTCTAATTTTCAGTAACTATGAAAACTAGTATTTTTCAGTGAATTACAACTTCTGTATCACATTCTCCTCATCCATAAAATATTGATAGTGTCTAAATTATAGCATATTTGTGAGGATTACCTGAATAACATTATTGACTACTGTAGTGCCTATTATACGACAATTTAAGGCCAAAACCAATGCACCAAAAATCCCTTTCTTTTCCTTCTTGGATCACACAGCTAGATTGCATTTCCCAATCTCTACTGAAGAGTTTGTTTTTGCTGCATAGCAGGTAACCCCAAAACTCAGGCTCAAGACAACCACCATCTACTAAGTTCATTTGGGTTTGCTTTTGGGCTGGGCTTAGCTAGACATTTCGGGTCTCAAGTTAATGTTACAATGTGTCTTCAATCAGGAGATGACTATGTAGGAAGCACTCATTTCTTAAAAGCTTGGCACTGGGGTCGCCTGGGTGGCTCAGTGGGTTAAAGCCTCTGCCTTCGGCTCAGGTCATGATCCCAGTGCCCTGGGATCAAGCCCTACATCAGGCTCTCTGCTCAGTGGGGAGCCTGCTTCCTCCTCTCTCTCTGCCTGCCTCTCTGCCTACTTGTGATCTGTCAAATAAAAAAAATAAAATCTTTAAAAAAAAAAAAAAGCTTGGCACCAATGAGATACATTTCATCTGTGCTTAGATGATGTTATCTGGAACTCTCCAACAGAACTTTTTGAGATGACGGAATAGCTCTATAATCCATTCTGTTCAATACAGTAGCCACTAGCCATCTGTAGTTATTGAGCACTGAAAATGCAGTTTATTTGACTAAAGAGCTGGAATTTTATTTAATTTTAATAGATTTAATTTTAGTAAAGTTTAATAAACTTAATAAATATTTAGTAAATTTAAATAAATTTAAATGTGAGGCTTAGCACATATTCAGACCTTATTAAAGACATTATATGCTACACAACAAAAATGATCACAATTATTCTTTCCCTATACCCATGGCTTTTGCAGTCTGACTTTTCAGCAACTGCCATCAAGAAATTACCTCTCATTTTAGATTTAGGTTGGATTTGTAACTACCCTTTGGTCCAATGTGGCAAAAGTACTTACCAGTGTCACACCTAACTTCCTTCTTGTGGGATATGCCCACCCATCAAGTGAATAAAAACTGGCTAGTCTGCAATGATGAGAGAAAATGTGGGCCTTAGTCACTGTGGTTGTGCACCAGTCTTAAATATGTGAAGAAGCTCAGTCAAAATCATCCTGGGCACCTGCTAATTAAAGAAGGTTGCGTTCTTACATCTTAAGGTACTCAATGCAATATCATCTTGATTACTGTTTATAGATTATTACTGTTATTACTATTAATATTACCAGTACAATTGTTTATATTACTACCACTACTACTATCAAAATTGGTCTTTTTTGTCTTTTTTTCAAGATGTATTTATTTATTTTAGAGAGGAGAATGAGTAGGAGCAGAGGGAAAAGGAGAGAGAGAATCCTCAAGCAGATTCTCCACTGAGTGCTCAAAGGCTCAAGAGGGGGCTCAATCCCAGGACCATGGGGTTATGCCCTAAGCGGAGTCAGAGGCTTAACCAACTGAACCACCCAGGTGCCCCAACAATTGGTCTAAATATACCTATTATAACCTTATTACTGCTCTCAATATCATTGCTACTGATATTACCAGTAGCAATCTTTTTATAATCTTTTATAATCATTATAAAAGATCATAAAGATCTTTGAAGATTATAAAGATTATTAAAGAAGGTATGGATATCCTAAAATATATGAGACTAAAATAAGAAGTAATATTTTTCTCCTTTTTGCCTAAGTTTCAGCTTAAAATTTTCAATATTTAGTCTATAGACTAAATATTAATAGTCTATACTCATATTAGAAAACTTTTTTTTTTCCCCGGGGCACCTGGGTGGCTCAGTGGGTTAAGCCGCTGCCTTCGGCTCAGGTCATGATCTCAGGGTCCTGGGATCGAGTCCCGCATCGGGCTCTCTGCTCGGCAGGGAGCCTGCTTCCTCCTCTCTCTGCCTGCCTCTCTGCCTACTTGTGATCTCTCTCTCTGTCAAATAAATAAATAAAATCTTTAAAAAAAAAAAAAAAAAAGAAATCTTTTTTTTTCCCAAGAGAAAAGCAATACAGGTGGTGGTAGCTAAGAATGAGGCTCAGGAACCTGATGTATTATCTGTAGGATCCTGAAGAATGTATTTCTTCCTCATAGGTAAGCCTCCTCATAGGCAAAAGATGATCATAATAGCAATTTCCTCTTAAGATTATTATAATAATTAATTTTGATTTCTCAACCCATGTAAAATTCCTGAGAAAGTAACTAGTGGAGGTAATTAATTAGATTATTATCACTATAAACTTTAGGAAATTTAGATGAGATTCCCACTAATGTATCATCCATATTATGGTGTCTATAATAACTTTGATAAAATTTCTCAGTATCCAAAATTTATAAAAAGATCAATATAGCATTATTTTGTAAGTTTTATCACAAAAGATGTATTTTTTGTTATCTTTCATCTATTTTAACCCCCCATAAAATCCAATAGTGGCATATTCTACAATATAATAAGAAAATCAAACCCCCAATAGCAATTAAGACATGACTCTTCTAATGATGTGAAGTATCTTTTAAAAATAAGTCAATTGTTATTGTGTAGGAAAATTGAAATATTAAAAATGTGAGGATTTCCCTGTGAAGTGTTTATCATTCCAAAAAAAAAAAAAAAAGGCATCCTCTGGAAATACTAGATTCATTTTTGTGAACACCTGTTGTTTTTATCCTCCCAGCATCCCTTCTCTTACAGAATTGTCCCTTTCCCATCCTTATAATTATGCTGAAATTATCACCCCTGGAAAGCACAGAATCATCCTTCTACCAAAAGCAAAGTGGTAGGCATGTACTCTCCACTAAAATTGTTCTCATGAGCTGATCCACTTTAGCATGGGAAGTGATTGAAGCTTGTGTCAAAAATGTGTTCAAGTTACTGCCTCTTAGATCTCTGGAGGATCCCTTGATCCTGTTCTTCTGAGGGACTTAGTTTTCATTCCCCATGGTGACTGGTGAGCTACCCAGGACCATTCTCATAAATTCTATTTTCCTGCTTCAGTTAATCAGCATCAGTTACGAAAGATACACAAAAGATTCACTTGCAGAAACTTTGCTCAACCTATGATGATTTCTACAGATGAGTATAAAACTAATTGGGCCAAGGAAATAATTTTTAAGAAAATAATCTAATGTATATGAGTATGTATAAGATAAAACAATTTTCCTCTCCTTAAAGAAAACATTTTGCTTCAAAAAGTCAAGCCACATTACCAGAACATAGTGCTGATAATTTCACATTATCAGAGTTAGCTCTATTTTTCTTACTTCATCTTAATTATTTCTGAAGCTATTAAGTCTGTAAATCAACAGTTGAGAAAGATTTAGAGAAGGAAGAGAATGTAGGCAGGACTAGGAAATAAGAAAGAAGTATTCCTTATATTTCCTCAAGAAATCACCTATTACATCACCTATGTATTTCATTGTTTATTTAAAATCATTCAGAAATCTTCATAAATTTAGGTTCACCTCAGACTCTACCAATTCTGAAGTATGGTTTTAATTAAACTGAATACATAATGCCTTCTCTTATTTCCTGTTGACAAATTAAACAAAATGATCATTTGACTTCTTATGTAGATCTACATATATGTATTATATAGAGAGAGTGTGTACTGTCTAGGGAACATAAATTTTGGTATTATAATTCTCTTGCAATTAAAGAATTACAGTTTAAAGTTAAACTTTATTTCTTAATAATAGTAAAATGACACTAAAACCAATCCCATATAAAGTGTGTTGAATTAGACTGACTGAGTCTTTATAGCAATGAATCTCAACTATTTTTCTTTCCCAACAAACTTAAACGATAAGATTATTTGCCTTGGCAACATCAGCATTACATCAGTCAGAGTCTTGATAATAAAATATGTAGCACATTCAAATTGGTAATTTCAGGCACTATATGCAGAGCTGTAAGCAAAATTCAGGGCAATCAGCAAATGAAAGTATAGGACCTCTGAGCTAGCAAGAGCTAGAAGTTGTTTTCACTCTCGATATAAAAAAGCAGGAAGAAAGAACAGTCACCAAAACCCGCCTGGGTGGCTCAGTGGGTTAAGCCGCTGCCTTCGGCCCAGGTCATGATCCCAGGGTCCTGGGATCGAGTCCCACATCGGGCTCTCTGCTCAGCAGGGAGCCTGCTTCCCTCTATCTCCCTCTCTGCCTGCCTCTCCATCTGCTTGTGATCTCTCTCTGTCAAATAAATAAATAAAATCTTTAAAACAAACAAACAAACAATAAAACCCCCACCACAGTTAACATATTGAGTCACTAACTTGATAAGAGCTATAGCCTTGGGTAAGGGATGCAGATACCCAATGTGAACCTAACAGGGAGGAGACTTGGAAATAAATCTCACGACCTCATCCTCTTCTTGCTCACTTAATCTACTGCTGGTGTTTTTCCATTGGCCAAACCAATCAGAAGAAAGTGGGCAAAGAACTCTATGTAATCTTTAAAAGTCAGCCTTCCAAGGTACATAGCAGGGTGAAGAAGGGCAGCAGATGACTAGAACAGAAAATATAAAATCTCTATAATAGGCAGCATACTGACAAAGTGAATGTAAAAAAAGATGAGAATAGATAGAGCATACACCCTGGAAAAATCTTGACAAAATAGTTTCATGCTTCCCAGGTGATGCTTTGTGTTGAGCTGGGAATAATTTCTTCCCCTTAATCTCATTCATTAAATTATTGCCCCATCCCATATTTTAGAAACTATATACTTTATTTCTTTTCTTTTTTTAAGAAAGATTTTATTTATTTTAGAGAGAGAGCACAAGCAGGCAGAAAGGCAGGCAGATGGAGAGGGAGAAACAGGCTCCCCACAGAGTAGGGAGCCTGACATGGAGCTCTATCCCAAGACCCTGAGAACATGACCTGAACCCAAGGCAGATGCTTAACAGAATGAGCCACCCAGGTGCCTTATATACTTTTTTCAAAAGAATTTGTTAACTAAAATTCTGTCCTCCTCTTGAATAAAACCTTAATCTTGGAATAACTTTAATTTTTCTAAATCATTTTTTAGCATTTTTGTTGGCATAATAATTTTTTATGACCAATATTCCTCCTTCATATAAAAATGTTTAACATTAAGTCTTTAAGATTTTACTAACTTTAAAAATGAAAATCAAGAAATTGATTTGAGGGGCACCTGAGTGGCTCAATGGATTAAGCCTATGCCTTCGATTCAGGTCTTAATCTCAGGGTCCTGAAGCCCCGCTTTGGGCTGTCTGCTCAGTGGAGAACCTGCTTTCTCCTCTCTCTCTACCTGCCTTTCTGCCTACTTGTGATTTCTCTGTCAAATAAATAAGTAAAATCTTTTAAAAAGAAAAGATATTGATTTGATAAGATAAATAAAATGAAATACTTTTTAAGTATGCTTACTTTAAAAACTGGTTTCTATTTCTTTAAGTCAGTGGCAGATGGTTTGGTAATTGCCTTTTTCACTTCATATTCTAACTTACCAATGACAGGATACATTATCTCTTCAGACAAAAAGACATGTAAATTGCTCCAGAGTGAATTATGCCAAATGTTTTGAGTAGAAACTATAATCCATAATAAGTCATTGATTTTCCCCAATGTCCATAATTGGGGAGGGTATGTACTTTTGGGTAAATTGGAAGGGGAGATGAACCATGAGAGACTATGGACTCTAAAAACAATATGAGGGGTTTGAAGTGGCGGTGGGGTGGGAGGTTGGGGTACCAGGTGGTGGGTATTATAGAGGGCACAGCTTGCATGGAGCACTGGGTGTGGTGAAAAAATAATGAATACTGTTTTTCTGAAAATAAATAAATTGGAAAAAAAATAAGTCATTGATTTTCCTTTTTTGTTCATTATTTACTTAAAATTTGATTATGCACAGTTAAAAAGTCAAGAGACACAATGCATATGTATACATCTTTATGTACATTCTACAAGATAATGTGAAAGCATTTGATGTGACTTTGCCATAAAGAAATACCTCTGGGTGGGGCGCCTGGGTGGCTCAGTGGGTTAAGCCACTGCCTTCGGCTCAGGTCATAACCTCAGGGTCCTAGGATCGAGTCCCGCATCGGGCTCTCTGCTCAGCAGAGGGCCTGCTTCCCTTCCTCTCTCTCTGCCTGCCTCTCTGCCTACTTGTGATCTCTCTCTGTCAAATAAATAAATAAAATCTTAAAAAAAAAAGAAATACCTCTGGGAAACAACAACAAAGCTTAGCTGATATGTGTGAATATTTGAAGCAGGTTCTGTATCAAATATAAACCAAAGGCAAATTATGTAGAGTCTCCAAATTAGCATGAAATCAAAGACTTTGTCCAGTGAAAACATGAAGTCCAGATTAAGGGAACACTGACTATAGATTTGGGATTCTTTTTTTCCCATTTTATTTTATTTTCTTTGCAGTGTTCCGAAATTCATTTTTTATGCACCACATCCAGTACTCCATGCAATACGTCCCCTCCATAATTTATTGCAACTGAAGAGATTCTGGCTAATGAAATGGAAAAGGAATTTAGGTATGTCCTAATGGAAGACCCAGGGTCAGGTGAAAGATAGCTAGAGTCTCACCCAAAATGACACCCCAGCATCTACCCTTGAAATCACTGCTGTTGTCTTTGCTGAGCTCTGAGCAAGTCATTTTGCTGACAACACTGCAAGCACACATACTAGAAATTGCTTCTGCTGATTCTGTTGTCTACAATTCACATGTTGCTGTATAACTGCTACCACTTCCTCTCAGAGTGGATATTCCTATATTCTTAGCATCACCAGTTACTAATAGGATGGCTTTTTGTAGACTCAGAACGAATTATGAGTCTATGGTATGGGTGCAAGAGACAATAGGAATGTAAATATCTGGCAATTTCATCATCTATATTTAGCAGGTGGGCTGCTCTCTGCAACAACTACAGGGAATATTCCCCAATATAGGAAGGATATTATATACTGCAAACCAAAACAGTGAAAAAGATAAGCCCACTAGGGTTGTGAGTATATAGGACTTTTATCTGAATAATCAAACAGCTCCTCAAACTTTACTTTTCTTCTATTCTAATGCGGTATCTAATAATTGCTAGTTAAATACTGATCTTATACATTTAATATGAAATTCATATACATATATAAGCATATAAGCATACAAACATAAATAATAAATCTAAATATGTATATATTTAAATATAAACTTAAAATTTAATTAAAATAATATTTTATGATGTTATAATCAAAGTTATTTAGAATTTTATTTACTATCAGATTTCAATTACTTACCATAAAATCTCTTGAATTTTGCCTTATATTAATAATACTAATAACACTTACTGGGTTGAAAAAGATAGTATAGTTACATGTAAGTAATTTAATTTTCCATTTTATTAAAAAAATAGCAAGTAACCAACAGCTAGTTGGACTACTAAACCATTGAAGTTATTTCGTTATTATTTTTTCCTCAAAGGACTGACATGCAATGAAACAATTTGCATGCCTTTGATCCAAATAAACTAAAAAGAAAAAAGTTTTCAATCTGTAATTTATATTTATGTAAACTCTTCAGTATAGGAAGAGCAGTGAGGAGGTGGTAACAAGGTGAGAGGGTATACCACTTTCTATATATCTTCTTGGTTCAAACTTCAGGATTGCAATTACATAATATAAAATGTAATAAAGACTATGTAGTGGAAAGGGAGTGGGTTATAGTTACCTTAGTAAGGGAAATACTTTATATTGGTGAATACAGTGTTGAGGAGCAAATCTATATACTGATACAGGCAATGCCTTTTTAATAAATATATATGGAGGCAGATTTCCTGCAGGAGTTTTGGAACCTGTCAGGTATTATTATCCATACTTAAAATATAACAACATCTTCCAAAGATAGAGAGAAAAATTATATAGATGCTTAATTCCATGAAAGAAAAAGCTTTGGAGTGTTAAAGTAATCTGACAGCAGTAGGGTCAGTAAAACAAAAATAACCTATGTGAAATGACAGCTCAAGAATTTAACTAAGTTAAAAACAAAGTACTGACTTCATTGCCAAAACTATAAATTTGTCCAAATACAGGGATAGAGGGGAAAAAATTCCAGAATTTTTGATGAATAAGTTTTAGTCTAAGACATTCTTTTGAAACCTTTTATCATTTCTTCACCCAAAACACCCTATTCTTTCATATTCAAAAACATTTACACAGGTATTCTTCTACCAATCTACCCACTATTGAAAGGACTCAGGTGATCAAAAACATGGGTGGTTTTATAGTGATTAACAAAAACAAAAACAACAAATAATTGAGAAAGTTCATTTTAAAAGATTAAAGTGACAACTGCACTGGGTAGGCTTTTGATCAAAGTTCATTTATTTATGCATCCATGTTCATTCATTTATTCAACAAACACTATTGATATAGGAGGAATTATGAATGTAAAAAACAAGTAATATACTGTTTCTGCATTAGGGAGTCTACAGATCTTTGGAGAGTACATTAGAGTAATAAGTTACTGGGGTGTGTAAAGGAAGATCACAAACAATGACACCTACGAGGTGATCATCAATCATTAATGAGCTCTTACCTTATATTTTTGCCATATTTGATTATGTACTCTTATTTACATGTTTTTTATATTTCATTTTAAATCAAATTTTAAAAAGCCTTGCCCCAAAATAAAATAACCATAATGACAGATTAGACGTGTGTAATATTTTTTATATAAGTAGATATAAATGCATTAACTCTTATTTGTTTTATTCATGTAACATTTATAATTATCCGATGTCCCAGATTTTGGATAACACTAGATTTGAAGGTGAAGAAAGTCAGGTGAAAATGATATTCAGAGTTGACACTGTGAATGAGAAATAGAGATGATTCATCAACAAATTTGGAGAAGGAGCATTTAGGCACAGAAACATTAGCAAGTTTGAGAGGAGGATAAAAGTGTAAGAGGATGTTTTGATGGGAAACTTTAAGGAGATGGATGTGACAAGAACACTAGTGATTGGGAAGAAGCAAAGGTAAGTCGAGGCCGGTGGGGAGGGGTGGCAAGAAAGGATCACAACCTTAAAGATTCTTATTTCTTTATACTTTGCAAGACACCAAGAACTAGCTTCTCTTTTTTGTGTCTTAGAAAAAAGTATTCTAACAGTAGTATGTCAGGGGAGAGATACATTAGAAAAAGGGAGATGACTTAGATGCTTATTACATTCATATAGGTATAAACTGATGCAGGATGTGGATGTGAGGTAGACAGCTTCAATAATCATGGCGTTGGAGGCTGCCAGATGTGGAAACTGACTAAATGTCATGATTACATTCTCACATGGAAGGACAGAAGAGAGAGTGGTAATGTTTTCCTTTAAACATTCTGGGTTTGGTATGCCTATAGAACATTGTAAGTGAAAATTTTTAGTAAAACCGTGTATCTATCTAGAGCCCAGAAAAGAGGTACATGGTGGTGGCACAACAGTGTGGGTGAGATATTAGTGTTCATTTGAAACTAAGAAGATAAATTAAATGACTTCAATGGAATGAGAAAAGTAAAGAAAAAGATTAAATTCCTCATTCTGCCTCTAGAAAGTTAGAAAAGGCCTTCAAAATTATTACCTCCCTTAGTCAATTCTATGCTTATCAATTATAAAACTTATCTGTGAAATTCATCTGTCCATCATTTGCCCATGTTCTTTCAACAACAGAAGGCTACTCTGTCTCTCAAGGGAAATCTGTTCCATGGGAATCAGACAGGACCAACTGTGGCTATGTCTGCCGTGAGGGTCAGCCAATGACACAGCCCTTAAGAATCATCTTTATGAATCCCTCTGACAATGACATTTGGTTTAGAGATGAAAAGATGAACCAAACAACCTCAAGGTGAATTACATGAATATAAAATTATGTCTGATTTTTTTCTGGCAACCTTCTTCCCTCTCTATATATTTACAACTATTGAGGTATAGTTCCACATCATTTTAGATGTTGTTAAATACATGTTACAATGAAAAAGAGGGGGCAAACTCTACCTCAGGTAGTATTGGGGTAAGTATACAATTTATATATTCTTCAGTGCAGGGCTCATGTGGGGTGGCTTATAACTGCACATGTACATTTAATAATCTGAGCTGACCTGGATGGTAAAGAAAGTTTCACTATTATGAGGTTTTTATTTTGTCCAAGTGTGAAGTCATAGAGTGTTATCAAGGTATAATGTGATATGGTAAAAGATTTGTATTTTAAACTTCTGAGAAACTGCTAAAATGGTTTGTGGGGTTATATCTCAAATTTCAGTAAAATAGTTAAAATCAAATGTTAAAAATATGATTTTTTTTAAGTAGAAAGGAAGAATATAATACAACAGCCACAAATAAAAAGAACAGATGATATAGATAGAAAGCTAATTCCAAGATGGCAGGCTCCCAACCGTGTTATTCATTACATTAAATATAAATAAATAATGTGATTAAAAACCAAAATTTTCTGACCGAATAAAAAGCAAGACTCAACTATATGTTATCATAAGTCATAAATAATAATAAACCCAAACCACTAGAAATCTAGAAGCACTCTATCATATACTTATATTAAAGAAAAGATAATAAATTAAGAAAATTAATAGAGAAACAGCAAATTTCTTGTACAAGATTACTCTCCAAGGTATTATTTGTAATTTTAAAAAGTGAAAACACAAAATATCTTATACCACAGAAATTATAAAATTACACTACTACATATTATAAACTTTTACATAGTCATTAACATCATGTGTTCAAACAATTTTATCTTTTTAAAGATTTTACTTACTTATTTGACCAAGAGAGAAAGAGATTGAGAGAGAGCACAAGCAGGTGGAGCAGCAGAGGGAGAAGGAGAGGGAGAAGCAGGCATCCCTTTGAGCACAGAGCCTGACGCAGAGCTCTATTCTAGGACCCTGGGACCATAACCTGAGCTGAAGTCAGATGCTTAATTGACTGAGCCATCCAGGTGTCCCCCAAATAATTTTAATATAAGAAATTACTGCAACAATATAATATTCAAAGAAAACAGAAAAATATATCATACATCGTAATTTTTTTTTAAATAGGGAAAGCAACTGTAATTATTTAAACTGAATACACAAAACGTGGGCTTTTCATTTTTTCCATTATGTTTTTCTTTTTTCTCTCTGAGGGTACAAAACAGTATTCATTCTATGCATATAGTAGAAAGGGTTATAAATTAAACATTTGTAGCTCTTCTTCCCAAATATGACAAGGAAAAAGGTTTCATGGTGGTATACATATAAGTTCATAAATTAAACAAATGTCAAAAAAGATTTATTATTAAATTCTGTTAATATGGCTTGCATGTAGATGGGCTATAGACAGCCACTAGGTTGGGGTAGGATTTATTTGTATTGAAGATGAGAAAATCATTTTGAGTTTATCTATTTAAAAAGTGTTTAAGGTAGATACCTGAAAGAAACTGAATTCTGTTGATATTATCCCAGAAGTATGTGTAATTGGTTTGTAGGAAACAAATTCATGAAAAACAATTCCATTGTTTTCTAAGATTCACTCTTCATTCTATTTTCCACTTTAAATTATGCTCACTGATATAGTCTATTATAGAACAGAACTCAAACAGGGATATACAGTAAGTCAGTCACATAACTATGATTGATTACATTTTACAAATGTCTGAAAATATTTGCACACACACATATCTATGCATATACTAAAAGCTCTGAAGTAATCAAACAAAAATTGAATTGTACTTTATTTATGACTGATAGATATTTTATTTGCATATTAAAAGAGTATTAAAAAAAAAAGATTCAGTGTTTAAATGGCATTAGCTCCATCCAATTATTCAGTTACCAAGTTTAAGTCCCTAAATGAAATGTACTTCCCATCTTCCATCTGAAATATTAATGTGCAAAAGATGCCCCTTTTCCTAGCTTGTGATGTGTTCAGTTTCAGACATTCAAAGATCTGGTGGAATCTAAGTTTCTTTTTTCACAAGCTATAGCCCAGTCGAAGGATAAGTCCAAGTCCTAATGATGGTATTTTTCCAGGTATTTTTATGGTATTTGCCCTAGGAATCTACGCATGCTGAATCCTGTCCCATTAAAACCACCTCCCTTCCACTATGGTATTTCTGCCTATAATAGCCACAAGAGGTATATTCACTGAATATTTGTTAAATTCCTATGTTCTTACAATTTTCAAAATCAGATCTCTGCAAAAACCTTGCTGTATTTCATGGTTCAATCTCCTACCAAATCTAAAACTCAAGTTTGGTACTACTCTTTATCTAATATAATGACTCAACAGAAGTTTAGGTATGTGCAGAGAAACAACTACACAGGCTTTTTTTTTTTTTCTGTAGGTATAAGCAGTTATGTAATTTTCCTTGGAAGACAAGAATTTTTCTTCAAAGGAGAAAAAAACAACTAAAGATTCAAATATCATTGTCACTTTATACTTTCCAGTAATTCCAGAAAAATAACTGATAAAGTATTTGCACAGTGATTTAATAATTTCTTTCTTAGCAATTGGAAAGTACAGAGAATCAGGAATAATGACAGCTCTGGAACTCAACGCCTGCTTTAGGCAAATTTTATACACAGAAAACCAAACAATGGAACAGAAGACATAATTTATGGAAAGTGCTCCAGGCTAGCTGAAAGCACAACTACAAACATCTACTTCTGTTCTAAGGTAGAATGGCCTGCACTGTGGGAACAGATGGTTTTCCAGCAATGAAAATGCACATTTCCTGACTTTGTTATTTAGATTATACTTGGCTTATACAAATAATGATTGCTTATGCATAAGATTTGTAATATACTATAATTAATGATATATAAATACATCTATTTAAACAATATAAAAGAACTTTGATGGAACAATATTTTAACTATTCCTGATTACAAGTGAAACCAAAGACTTTTAAGTAACATTTTATTTCAAGTGCTTATTAGAGGTAAATATTTTCATGACAAAATTACCATTGTAGATTGGTTTAAAAAGTTCTGAGTAATTCAGCATCTTTTAAAAAATTTAAATATAAGGAATTTCATGTATATTCAGGAGTTTCACATAGAGAAGAAAATCATTTGTAAATTTAAGGGCCCAAACCTTTGTCTTTTCCACTTTCCAAAATAGCACTATTGTTTTAAAGAGTTATTTGTTTATTTTAGAGAGAGATAAATGAGCAAATAAGGGAGAAGTAGAGGGAGAGAGAATCTCAAGCAGGCTGCCTGCTGCCCCACATCAGGCTCCCTGCCCAGTGAGGAGCCTGTTTCTCCTTCTGCCTGCTCCTCCTAACTTGTGTTCTCTCTCTCTCTATCTCTCACTGTCAAAAAATAAATAAAGTCTTTAAAAACAAAACAAGAGCTAGCTGCTCAACCAAAACTGAGCCACCCAGGCACCCCAAGCACTATTTATTTTTTAAGATTTTATATTTATTTGAAGAGAGAGAGAGAGAAAGTAATAGAAAGCAATAGCAGGGAGGAGAGGAAGAATAAGGCTCCCCACTGAGCAAGGAGCCTGATGCAGGACCCGATTCCAGGCCCCTGCTATCATGACTTGAGCTGAAGGCAGATACATAATCAACTGAGCCACCCAGGTGACCCAACCCCTAGCACTATTTTTAATAGCATTTTAATAAAGAACATTTATTTTTTAAATGAATTGCAGGTTTAACAGTAGAATCATTTTTTTCCCTACAAATTAACATTATGTATTCTCTTTCCAGTTTTGCCATTCCAAGTTATCCAATTTTAACAAATTTAAATAACCAACCGAACATTAAAAACTGAGTTCCAGGGGCCCTGGGTGGCTCAGTGGATTAAGTCTCTGCCTCTGGCTCAGGTCATGATCCCGGGGTCCTGAGATCGAGCCCCACATCAGGCTCTCTGCTCTGCAGGGAGCCTGCTTCCCCCTCTCTCTCTGCCTGCTACTCTTGTGATTTCTCTGTATGTCAAATAAATAAATAAAATCTTAAATAAATAAATAAATAAATAAGAACTGAGTTCCAGTTCAATCACACACAGGTGAAGAGAGGCAACTGAGGTCTCTTTAGGCTGAGGGTTCATGATCTGATTTTGTTTTCAAAGATCACTCTGGGAGCTGTTTTCATAAAAAAGTACAGTATGTCAAGTAGCAGGAGAACAGTTAGAAAACAATAACATTTAAAAAAATAGTTAAATTTTTGAGTTCCCCAATAAAAATCATGATTTGCTTTTATTTTGTCAAATTTTTTGACCTGCATCTTACAGGGAAGACAATGACTGTATGGTTATCAAGAGTGCAGTATCAACCCTAAAATGTCAGCCATCCACATTGTTTTAAGTAAAAATCTTAGTTTCTTTTGGAAATTTTGAGAGTCATAGTTGTATGTTGAATATTTATTTTAAATGATATTACTTCAACAAAATATACTGAATTAGATACTATTCTTTTTTTCTTATAGTATGCCTTTCAAGTTTAAGCACCAAGTGGTTCTGATTGGAAGGAATGAAATATATTATTGGTTTCTCCAGAGTGAGCTATGATGAACACTTGGCTCTCAAAATTCAGAGACCAAAAGCTTCTGGTTAATTCTTTTTTTTTTTTTTTCTTCCTTGTTGCCAGACTCCATAAGCCATTCTCTAAGTTGAGTTTAATGAAAACAAATTGCTGCATTATGTTCTATTCACACAATAACACAATTGAAATCCCTTTGATTCAAGAGAAATAGATAAGAAACGCTAATAAGAGTAAGAATATAATGTTACTTTGAGAAGGAATAAGCACATGGTTACTATAACTGTTTTCCCACTGTGAGTAACATGGCAATTACCAAGAAATTGCATTTTTTGGCATAACCTTCCTCATCCTTCCCCTGAAAATTCAATTATTCAGTTTTACACCTGCAGTTCACTAGAGACACAACTCTGATAAACCCAAGACCATACAGACTAACTTATTTATTCCTGTTTGTCTTTAATGGTTACAAACATGAGATAGAAAATTAAACCTGAAAGTAAAGATAAAATGATGAGCATATGGACATCTCAACTATTACCCTAGTGAAATATTATATGGAAAATCACATTTATGATGTTAGAAATTAATAATAATTCAGCATTAGTTTATATTTTCAAACTTTACTATGAGAGGCAGCCTTTGATTTTCCAGCCAACTTTCTAATCCACAGATGGGTAATTGAAATAAAAGCAACCAACATGTAAAGTCCATTGTGGACACATATGGATGTGAGAGAATTTCACTTGAAAACACCCACCAAAAATCACACTATGGAAGAGACAAGTGGTTAAATTTCAAAAATATTGTGTATTAAACTTATGGATAAAACTAAAAGTAACTTATTCAATTTAACTCAGAGAAGTAAAAGAACTCTTTCCCCCCATTCTCCATAAGAACTAATTATTATTCATTCAAAGCCTATCAGAAAAAAAATCCAAATGAAGAGTTATCTAAATGTGTTTAATCTGAAAAAACAATAAAGATAACTTTCACTTAGGAGTCTGTCTCCATTTGACCTCTAAACCAAATTCTATTTTTAGTATATGTGCTGCCAAAGCGAGCACGACCTCTAAACCAAATTCTAACGTTGTTATATAAAGTTATTAGTGATAAATCAACATACTATAATGATTTAAAACAGAGTATAGTCAAGTCACAGCTTCTTTTTATAAGTTTTATAAGTTATTAGTTTTTATAAGTTTTATAACTTATTAGTGATAAATCAACATACTATAATGATTTAAAAACAGAGTATAGTCAAGTCACAGCTTCTTTTAATAAAACCTAATGTGGCTTTTAACTGTTTGTGCTACTAAGAGAATAAATTTTTCCTTAGTATATCAAGAATGATTAAACATATGGAATTAAATGGTGCTTACCTGATTTGTGGGTAGGTAGTAGGGAATTAGCTCTGTAATATAGATGGAGAAATTGGAATTCATAAGGTATCTGAAAAGAAAGTAATGAAAAATAATTTATAATTTTACATTATTATATTTAAAACAATGCAAAATAACTATAGGTGAAAAAAGAGAAATAGCAAATTATTAGAGAATGAACATGATACTCTGAAGATAGGATATTCAGAGATTGCAACAAGGCAAATAATTAATGAGCAACTATAGCCATGCTATGCAGCACAGATATAAAATGTTTCTTCCATTGCACACAAATATTTAGTAAAATTTGATTACATGTGATCTATTTCTATTTAAGCATCCTATGAGGACTGGCTAGGCCACAATGAATAGACAATTAAACAGCAGCTAAGACAGACTAAGTCTAAGATTTGTAATAATACTAGATACAAATAAAGGACAGAAGAAAAAAATTTAGAAAATTTACGACAGTGGAGCTAGAGATGCCTTTAAAGATCAAAGCTCTTCAGGATTTGTCTGAGTAAATAATTTTAAGGTAATAAACATCAACTAATATATGAATTACAATTTTGAATATTGAAGGGTGATAATATTGTAAAATTAACATTAAATAAATAATATCTATATGCCAGGCACCAAAATAATAACTACATGGATTATCTTATTTGACTTTCACAAAGTCCTGTAAAATCAACAATATTGATTTTTTTTTTTTTTTGGTATTTTGGGTTTTTTTTTCCTTTTTTACTAATCAAGAACCAAAGGCAAAGTATGTTAAAGATACAGATAAATTAACAGTAAAGTAATGGGATATATACACATTTCAAAAACTAGTAAAAAATATCTTGGAGTAATTATATTAGTATTAGCTAACATAGACTTCAGCACAATGAGTATTATCAGGAGTAAAGGCAGACATTATATAGCAATAAATCATTAATTCTCAAGAAAGATAGATTGAGTCTCAAGATCTGTGCACCTAAAAACAGAGCTTCAAAAGATAAGAAATAAAAATTAACAGAAGTAGGAAAAGGACTAGGCAATCCACATGTGATTTGAGTCTTCAACACTCTTCTCTCAATAATAAATAAAACAAGTAGTCAGAAAATCGTAAGGATATAGATGATCTGAACAACACTGCTAACCTAACTGATGTCATAGAACTCTACAACCAAGAGAAAAAAAATATGTATCTTTTCTGAAAATGAACATAATATAGTCACCAAGATATATCATATTCTGCCAAAAGGACAAATAAACGAATTTAAAAGAACTCCTGCAGGGTGCCTGGCTGGCTCAGCTGGTTAAGCAACTGCCTCTGACATAGGCCAGGATCCCAGAGTCCTGGAATCAAGTCCCACATCGAGCTCCCAGCTCCACAGAGAGTCTGCTTCTCCCTCTGACTTTCTCCCCTCTCCTGCTCTCTCCCTCTCTCTCAAATAAATAGATAAATAAATAAATCTTAAAAAAAAAATAAGAACTCTTGCAAAGTATAGAATGAAAACCAGACATCAATATCAGAAAGATATCTTTAAAATCTCAAATATTTATGAAAAAAACCGTAATTTAAATGATTCAGAAAGTCTCATAGAAGATTATTTTTTTTAAAGTGAGGCAGGGAGAGAAGGAACACAAGCAGGATGAGTGGGAGAGGGATAAGTAGGCTTCCTGCTCAGCAGGGATCCTGATGTGCGGCTTGATCCCAGAACCCTGGGATCATGACCTGAGCTGAAAGATGACACTTAATGACTGAGACACCAAGGCACCCTAGAAGATCAATTATTATTTGAAGTGTATGAAAACAAAAATACACATAAAAATGAATGATCCAGCTAAAATTATTCTTAGAGATAAATGTAGAGCATGAAAGAAATTTTAGGAAAATAGATCTCAAAACACTAATCAAAAATTACATTTTAAAAACTAGAAGAATAAGGGGGGTGCCTGGGTGGCTCAGTTGCTTAAGCATCCAACTCTTGGGTCTTTGCTCAGGTCTTGATCTCAGAGTTGTGAGTTCAAACCCCATGTTTAGTTCCATGAATGAATGAATGAATGAATGAATTTAAAAAAAGATAGAAAAATAAGACTAAATCAGTATACTTAAAAAAGACAAAGGAAATTATAATGGTAATAGCAAGAGACACTGATGAAAGAAATTGAAGATGACACAAATAAATGGAAAGATATACCATGCTCATGGACTAGAAGAATTAGTATTATTAAAATGTCCATACTACCAAAAGCAATCCACAGACTGAAGGCAATGTTCATAAAAATGCCAATAGAATTTTTCATAGAACTAGAGTTAATAGTCCTAAAGTTTACTTGGAACCACAAAAGACCCTGAACAGCCAAAACAATCTTGAGAAGAAGACCAAGGCTGGAAGTACCACAATTTCAGATTTCAAAATATACTAAAAGCTGTAGCAATCAAAACAGTACGATACTGGCACAAAAACACACACATGGATCAATGGAACGGAATAAAGAGACCAGACACAAACTCATGATTATATGGACAATTAGCTTCTAACAAAGGAGGCAAGAACATACAGTGGAGAAAATATAGTCTTTTCAGTAAATGGTGCTAGGTTATCTGAACAGTTAAATGTAAAAAAAAGAAAGAAAGAAAGAAAGAAATTGGACCACTTTCTTATACCATATCCAAAAATAAACTCAAAATGAATTAAAGACCTAAATGTGAGACCTGAAACTGCAAAACCCAGAAGAAAACACAGGTAGTAACCTCTTCAACATTGTCCTTTGCAACACATTTCTAGATATGTCTCTTCAGGTAAGGGAAACAAAAGCAAAAGTAAACTATTGGGACTACACCAAAATAAAAAGCTTTGCACAATGAAGGAACCCAACAACAAAACAAAAAGGCAACCTACTGAATGATAAAAGATATTTGTATCTTCCTCAATTTCTTTCATGAGTACTTTATAGTTTTCTGAGTATAGATTCTTAACCTCTTTGGTTAGGTTTATTCCTAGGTATATTATGGTTTTGGGTGCAATTCTAAATGGGATTGACTCCTTAATTTCTCTTTCTTCTGTCTTGTTGTTGGTGTAGAGAAATGCAACTATAAAGTACTCATGAAAGAAATTGAGGAAGACACAAAGAAATGGAAAAATGTTCCATGCTCCTGGATTGGAAGAATAAATATTGTGAAAATGTCTATGCTACCTAAAGCAATCTACACATTTAATGCAATTCCTATCAAGGTACCATCCATCTTTTTCAAAGAAATGGAACAAATAATTTTAAAATTTATATGGAACCAGGAAAGACCTCAAATAGCCAAAGGGATATTGAAAAAGAAAGCCAAAGTTGGTGGCATCACAATTCCGGACTTCAAGCTCTATTACAAAGCTGTCATCATCAAGACAGCATGGTACTGGCATAAAAACAGACACATAGATCAATAGAACAGACTAGAGAGACCAGAAATAGACCCTCAACTCTATGGTCAACTAATCTTCGACAAAGCAGGAAAGAATGTCCAATGGAAAAAAGACAGCCTCTTTAATAAATGGTGTTGGGAAAATTGGACAGCCACGTGCAGAAAAATGAAATTGGACCATTTCCTTACACCACACACAAAAATAGACTCAAAATGGATGAAGGACCTCTATGTGAGAAAGGAATCCATCAAAATCCTTGAGGAGAACACAGGCAGCAACCTCTTCGACCTCATTCGCAGCAACATCTTCCTAGAATATCGCCAAAGGCAAGGGAAGCAAAGGCAAACATGAACTATTGGGATTTCATCAAGATCAAAAGCTTTTGCACAGCAAAGGAAACAGTTAACAAAATCAAAAGACAACTGACAAAATGGGAGAAGATATTTGCAAACGGCATATCAGATAAAGGACTAGTGTCCAAAATCTATAAAGAACTTAGCAAACTCAACACCCAAAGAACAAATAATCCAATCAATAAATGGGCAGAGGACATGAACAGACATTTCTGCAAAGAAGACATCCAGATGGCCAACAGACACATGAAAAAGTGCTCCATATCACTCGGCATCAGGGAAATACAAATCAAAACCACAATGAGATATCACCTCACACCAGTCAGAATGGCTAAAATCAACAAGTCAGGAAATGACAGATGCTGGCGAGGATGTGGAGAAAGGGGAACCCTCCTACACTGTTGGTGGGAATGCAAGCTGGTGCAACCACTCTGGAAAACAGCATGGAGGTTCCTCAAAATGTTGAAAATAGAACTGCCCTATGACCCAGCAATTGCACTACTGGGAATTTACCCTAAAGATACAAACGTAGTGATCCAAAGGGGCACGTGCACCCGAATGTTTATAGCAGCAATGTCCACAATAGCCAAACTATGGAAAGAACCTAGATGTCCATCAACAGATGAATGGATCAAGAAGATGTGGTATATATACACAATGGAATACTATGCAGCCATCAACAGAAACAACAGTGACAACCTGGATGGAACTAGAGCGTATCATGCTTAGCGAAATAAGTCAAGCGGAGAAAGACAACTATCATAGGATCTCCCTGATATGAGGAAGTGGTGATGCAACATGGGGGCTTAAGTGGGTAGGAGAAGAATCCATGAAACAAGACGGGATAGGGAGGGAGACAAACCATAAGTGACTCTTAATCTCACGAAACAAACTGTGGGTTGCTGGAGGGAGGGGGGTTGGGAGAAGGGGGGTAGGGTTATGGACATTGGGGAGGGTATGTGCTTTTGGGTAAATTGGAAGGGGAGGTGAACCATGAGAGACTATGGACTCTGAAAAACAATCTGAGGGGTTTGAAGTGGCGGGGGGGTGGGAGGTTGGGGTACCAGGTGGTGGGTATTATAGAGGGCACGGCTTGCATGGAGCACTGGGTGTGGTGAAAAAAATAATGAATACTGTTTTTCTGAAAATAAATAAATGGGAAAAAAGAAAAAAAAAGATATTTGTAAATGCTATATCTAATAAGGATTTAATATCCAAAATATATACAGAACTTATACAACTCAACACCAAAAAACCCAAATAACCCAATTAAAAATGGACAGAGAACCTGAATAGATACTTACCCAAAGAAGATATACAGATATCCAACAAACACATGAAAAATGGCTCATCACTAATTGTCAAAAAAATGAAAATAAAAACCACAATGAGATATCACCTCACACCATTCAGAATGGCTATTATCAAAAAGATAAGAAATAACAAGTGGTGGGCAGGATATGGAGAAAAAAAGAACCCTTGTGCAACCTGGATAAAAATGTAAAGTGGTACAACCATTGTGGAAAACAATTAAAAAATTAAAAGATATATATACCAAATAATCAAATAATTCTACTGGGTATTTACCCAAAGAAAATCAAAACACTAATTTGAAAAGCTATGCACCCTTATGTTTATTTCAACATTGTTTATAATGCCCAAGATATATGGAAGCAACTTAAGTGTCCACTGATAGATAAAGAATATGTGTGTGTGTGTGTGTGTGTGAATATTACCCGGCCATAAAAAAGAAAGATCTGGGGCGCCTAGGTGGCTCAGCAGGTTAGGCCTCTGCCTTTGGCTCAGGTTATGATCTCAGGGTCCTGGGATCGAGCTCCGCATCCTGGCTCTTTGCTCGGCAGGGAGCCTGCTTCCCCCCCTCTCTCTGCCTGCCTCTCTGCCTATTTGTGATTTCTGTCAAATAAATAAATAAAAAATCTTAAAAAAAATGAGATCGCTTACATGTAAAATCTAAAAAAAAGAAAACAAAACAAACAAAGCAGAAACAGACCCATAAAGATGGAGAATAAACTGGCAGGTACCAGAAGGCAGGAAGGCAGGGAGATGGGCAAATGGGTGAAGGAGAGTGGGAGGCACAGTTTATCACTTACAGAATGAGTAAGTCAAGGATGAAAGCAGTAACCATAAGAGACAAAAAGTAAACTTCATCAAAATTAAAAACTTTCTTAATGCAAAAACAGAAAAACAAAAATATTATTGAAAGGAAGAATATATTTGCCAGTCATATTCTTGAAAAAGGACATATCTAGAATTTTTGGGAATTCTCAAAACTCAACAGGAATGAAACACATAACCCAATAATATGTGGACAAACAATTTAAGTAGAAACTACAGCAAAGAAGATATCTGTATGGCAAATAAGCATATAAAAAGATAATCAGCACCATTAACTTTAAGGGAAATGCAAATTAAAACCACAGTATTATACTATGCACATCTATTAAACGTCATGCATTTACCCACCTTCATCCTCCCCCTGACAATACCAAGTGCTGGAGAGGATACAGAGTAAAATTCATACACTGTTGTTGGGAATGCAAACTGGTGGAGCCATTTTGGAAAACAGAAATGCAGCAGTTTTTTATAAATTAAACATACTTAAGAAAACTACCACACTCCTAGATATTTAGTCCAAAGTAATGAAAACTTACGCTCACTCAAAATCTACATGTTAATGTTTATGGCATCTTTATTTAAAATCTAAAAACTGGAAATAGCTTAGATGTCCTTCAACTAGTGAATGGATAAACAAACTCTGTTGTGTGCATTCTTTGGAACACTTGGAATACTACTGAGCAAGAATAAAGAGATGCTATTGATTCATGAAAAAAAAAAACATGGCTGGGTCTCAAATGCATTTTGCTAAATGGAAAACCCCATACTCAATTTACGAATATTGTTTGATTCCATTTATATGACATCTGGAAAAGGCGAACAATAAAATGAAAACAAATCAGTGGTTAACAAGACCTGAAGTGATATCTCATTGTGGTTTTGATTTGTATTTCCCTGATGCCGAGTGATATGGAGCACTTTTTCATGTGTCTGTTGGCCATCTGGATGTCTTCTTTGCAGAAACATCTGTTCATGTCCTCTGCCCATTTCTTGATTGGATTATTTGTTCTTTGGGTGTTGAGTTTGCTAAGTTCTTTATAGATTTTGGACACTAGTCCTTTATCTGATATGTCGTTTGCAAATATCTTCTCCCATTCTGTCAGTTGTCTTTTGATTTTGTTAACTGTTTCCTTTGCTGTGCAAAAGCTTTTGATCTTGATGAAATCCCAATAGTTCATTTTTGCCTTTGTTTCCCTTGCCTTTGGCGATATTCCTAGGAAGATGTTGCTGCGAATGAGGTCGAAGAGGTTGCTGCCTGTGTTCTCCTCAAGGATTTTGATGGATTCCTTTCTCACATAGAGGTCCTTCATCCATTTTGAGTCTATTTTTGTGTGTGGTGTAAGGAAATGGTCCAATTTCATTTTTCTGCACGTGGCTGTCCAATTTTCCCAACACCATTTATTAAAGAGGCTGTCTTTTTTCCATTGGACATTCTTTCCTGCTTTGTCAAAGATTAGTTGACCATAGAGTTGAGGGTCTATTTCTGGGCTCTCTATTCTGTTCCATTGGTCTATGTTCACACCAGTCAGAATGGCTAAAATCAACAAGTCAGGAAATGACAGATGCTGGCGAGGATGCGGAGAAAGGGGAACCCTCCTACACTGTTAGTGGGAATGCAAGCTGGTGCAACCACTCTGGAAAACAGCATGGAGGTTCCTCAAAATGTTGAAAATAGAACTGCCCTATGACCCAGCAATTGCACTACTGGGAATTTACCCTAAAGATACAAACGTAGTGATCCAAAGGGGCACGTGCACCCGAATGTTTATAGCAGCAATGTCCACAATAGCCAAACTATGGAAAGAACCTAGATGTCCATCAACAGATGAATGGATCAAGAAGATGTGGTATATATACACAATGGAATACTATGCAGCCATCAACAGAAACGAAATCTTGCCATTTGTGACAACATGGATGGAACTAGAGCGTATCACGCTTAGCGAAATAAGTCAAGCGGAGAAAGACAACTATCATAGGATCTCCCTGATATGAGGAAGTGGTGATGCAACATGGGGGCTTAAGTGGGTAGGAGAAGAATCCATGAAACAAGACGGGATAGGGAGGGAGACAAACCATAAGTGACTCTTAATATCACAAAACAAACTGTGGGTTGCTGGAGGGAGGGGAGTTGGAAGAAGGGGGGTAGGGTTATGGACATTGGGGAGGGTATGTGCTTTTGGGTAAATTGGAACGGAGGTGAACCATGAGAGACTATGGACTCTGAAAAACAATCTGAGGGGTTTGAAGTGGCGGGGGGGGGGGTGGGAGGTTGGGGTACCAGGTGTGGGTATTATAGAGGGCACGGCTTGCATGGAGCACTGGGTGTGGTGAAAAAATAATGAATACTGTTTTTCTGAAAATAAATAAATGGGAAAAAAAAAAAAACAAGACCTGAAGTGGAGCCAGGGAATGACTACAAAGGGACAAAACAAGGAAATATTTGAGCTGATGGGACTGCTCGATATCCATGACTATAGCGGTAGATATAGGGCTATGCATTTGCCAAAACAAGCAGAATAAAGTCTGAATTAAACTTTATATAAATAAAAAATAATTCAGTGAAAATAATAATAATGGCATATACTAATAAAGTCCTATACAGTATAGTGTGGATGTGTGTTCACAAACACTACTGAATTCTACCCTAGACAAGGACACAGATCTTAAAAGAACAATTTAGTGTTCTCTATATCATATAGTTAATAATTATAAAGTTGGCATTCAAATCCAGATCTTTCTACTCTAAATCCAGAGTTTTTATTTATACCAAGTTAAAGTAACTCAAATCATTAAAGAAACTGTATTTTATAGCATCATTCTTATTTATAAATTCTCTTTAGTACTTTCCAGTGACTTAAAGGACATTTGTATTTGTCATCTTGACAAATGTTTGGTGTTTTCCTACAAATTATTCAGAGTAGAAGATGTAGTTTGTGTACTATTGACTCCACAAATTACTTGAAGTTTTAACATCCAATTTAGTATGCACAACATGTATTTTTAGGTAAGTATCATTAAATTATTTATCAGGGTATAGTGGTCAAAATGGCTTTTACCGTATTACTAAAAGCAGGCTTATAACATGATGTTACATTTAATCATTTAGAAGGGTAAGCTGATGAAAGCAATTTTTTCCTTTCACAAAAATTAATTATTTAATGCAATACTGCATTAAAAATAAATTGTTTTTCTAATTTTTACTTTGAAATTATTTTCACATCTCCTAAAGATTTTGTCCTATACCTTGTTATTATGAAGTTATTGCCTATTCTTTTATCTATTATCTTTCCCATGTTTTTGTAGATGCTGCCAACTCACATTTTTTATGGTTATCAACAAGTTACAGTAATTTGGGGGTAATTCAAGTTAAAGAGCTCACTGGAAAGGAAAAAGGGTATTTCTTTTAAATACACTTAGTTGAGATCCAAGTACTTCACAGTGCCTCATTCTTAGGATCACTCTGATAACTAATCTCAGTGTTTCTGAAAATATCACTCATTTATATCCATAATTACTACCACAATAAGCATGGTATGTGTCTGTATCTATAAGAGTTCAACTTTTTAGTACCGAGCTCATATCCTGTTAGCTCTTTCCTGTTAACTCAAGGACATATTAAACAAGTGAATATAGCAGATGGAATGGGATTTCAAAATAATGTTAATATGCCCATGGAGGGCGGAAAATTAAAAAGAGAAGACTGAGGTGATTTTTCTAGGTATTGAAAAATATAAGCAAATAATTGAGATAAAAGTTGATGCTCTTATTCAGCAAGGTTACCATATTTTTTTCATTTTTATTACTTAATGTATAAATAAAAGGATGTTATGCTCCTAATTTTGACAAGAAATGGAAAAAGCTACTCTAAAAATTGCCAAGTTTAGAATGGTGAAATATTGTGGGAATAATCAAGTAAGCAAGAAATATTTCATCAAGACAAATTCTTTCTTCATTCTTCATTAAAGAGTTTCTAAAATTCATTTTTTCTCCTTTAATGCAGACATTACTGATAAACTTCGATAGCAGTATTTCAAGACATAGTGGTTGACATATCTTAAATTAACCTGGACAAATGAAGGTCAAAGGGTGCATTTTTCCTTCACTGGCATATATGGAGGATTTTGTCGTGCAACTCCTATGAATATTAATAATGTTGATTACTGATCTAGTAGACAATGACGGCTCATTCTCAGCAGTCACAGTCCATCACATAGAGTCATATTAGGGACTGTACCATTGCAAGTTATGGTTCTTGGCCACCCTTTAGCTTGCACATTCTTGACACAAAAGACAGTTACAGTGTATTTATAGCTTTTAAGGTCACTGATCATTGATATGATGGCCCATTATGTCTCCAGAACGTGTCGGCTGTTGGAACTATTGGTCTATTAACAGAATCTCTCCTGCACTAACACACATGCACTATGAGTCCATCTGCAAATACCCTTACGAAAGAATTGCTAGAATCTGTTCTGCATACCCACACTCCAGTAATTCCAACTGGCACAATGATTCCTCTGTGTATCTATCATACTTATACCTGAAAGTTCTTGTCTATTTTCCACCATCCTTATTAATAATGATCTGCAATATTCTAGTTAATTATATTGTAACAGGTTATTATAACCACCAATAAATAATGCTTATAAATCTCTTCATTTTAATTTAAATTCCCAAAAGAGTCAGATTATTTCAGTTTAAAAGAGTTCTATTTTTGTTAGAAAAGTTTGGGCAAAATAAAGGGCAGTTTTAGAAAAGTTTTGTAGTTTTTAAGACTTTTTGGAGAGAGATTATCAGCGATACCTTATTGTTCTAAACCATTATTTTTCCTTTGTTATTGCTGCATTTAGCTATTTCTTTTTATGTTTGAGATCAATTTGAATTTATAGAAAATATGCAAAACTAGTGCAGAGGGTATATATAGGCTTTTCTTCCAGTTTCTGCTTAAACTATGTATATACATATATACACACACACACACACACACATATGTAGTTATATATACATAACAATAAAATATTTATAGAATATAAAGAGTTAACACTAACACAATGCTATTTACTAAACCACAAACTAAATTTCGGTGATTTTCCCATTCATGTATTTTTTTCTGATCTATGATTCAATCCAGGATTCCACATTTTTCTGAGTTTGTCATATGTATTAAGTACTCTCTAATAAGCTACAGTTTATAGTATTGTCTTGTCTTTCTTTCCCTTTACATTCTTGAAGGGTACTGGTCAGTTATTTTTTATAATTATCTCCCATTTTGGTTTTTCTAATATTTTTCTCAAAATTAGATCATGGTAACGCATTTTGGAATGAATAGTAGAGCAGTCATATGCTCTGTTCAGCATTGTATCAGAGGATCCATGATGTCTATGTTACTGATGATCTTAAACTTGATCAACTGACTACTAATGGTGTCAGTCAGAATTATCCATTTGATCTTACTATTTCTAGAAATATAATTACTACATATTTTGATGGAATTATTTTGGGACTATGAAAATATTGCTTCAATTTAGACATTTTAGCATCCATTGGAAGATACTGCCTGCAGTCATTTTGACTATGGTATGGTAATAGTGATTTTTTATTTCCTTCATTCAATCTACACTTGTTAAATGGAGTTTTCCATAAGGAAGAGTTGTTACTTCTTCCTTATTTAGTTCTTTATTCAGTTCTTTATCTCGGTATAGGCTCACAGAAATTTATCGTAAATGGGAGTTTAAAAATTCAACACTATGCTTATTTATTTTTTAACTTAACTTATTCCAGTTTTGGCCTTGAGAACTCTAAGGTCAGCTCTAGTGTACTTCTGATATGTCTATATTTTTTCATATGCTCATTCTCTTATTTTCTGGCACCACAAATTGCTTGAGTCCATTTTGCATTATCTTTGCCCAGCCCTATAAACATTCACTTCTCCAAGAAAACTCAACTTCTTTTATTGGAGAATCATATTTAGGAACTATGTTCTTGGTGTTAAGTGTGCTCATCACTACTGAGGTGTCATTGCTTTTCCCTAGATAATATGGACATGAACAATGCCTCATGCTGATACAGATGTTTCTATTTATCTATGATTCTATTTTTCTGCATTTATATTTTAAAACAATAAGCCCATACTTAAACCACTGACTCCAATCCAGAAACCACAGGTTTCATTCCAGATGATCTGCTCTCCTTATTTATGATCTAGTTCCCCAATGAGAGTTTCCAAATTTTTAAGTGATATCTTTCTAATAAGCAAATTTACCAATTAGTTTACAATATATGTACATCATTCTTTATGTCTTTAGTCTCATAGTGTTCAGTCAAGTTCTTAATCATATTGAAGAAATTCCTTCATAAAATATAAAGAAGATAATTTGTGTATTTGCTCTTTAATGTTGTATAACAAATTATCTCAGACACAGTAGCTTAAAAAAAGAACTTAGTTTTTAACCTTACAGATTTCTGTGGGTCAGTCATCTGTGCCTAGCTCAGTTGGGTGCCACTGACTAGGGGCATCTCATGAGACTACAATCAACATATCATTTGAAGCTGATTATCTCAAGGTTCTGTGGGGCATAATCCACTTACCAGTTCACCCTTATGGCTGCTGGAAGATCGCAAAAATCCACTTCTGTGATTTCTCACATGATGACTGGCAGGCTTCAGAACACCCGCTTCTAAAGTTCATTCACATAGCTGCTGAAAGGCCTTCAGGCCTAAACTGGATGTTGGACAAAACTACTTAAAACATGGCATCTTGTTCCCACCAGAACAAGAAAGAGCTTTTTGAGAAAGAAAGAGAATGAGAGAGAAAGAGAGAGATCACAGTTTTTTGTTAACTCAATCTCAGAAGTCACATCTCATTTCATGTATTATATTCTATTTAAAACAAGTGATTCACTAAGTCAAACCTACACTCAAGGGGACAGTGGGACATTAGGATATAAATGTCAAAAGATGGGAATCGTGAGGAGCCATTTTAAAAATCTGCCTACCACTAATCACCTTCTAGCTCTCAGTAATTCATGTTCATTCTAGATGCAAAATACACTCACTTCCTCCACTGGTCCTCCAAAGTCTCATCCAATGGCAGCATCAGCTCAGAGTCTAAACTCTTATCCAAGTTAAGTCCTAGTATGTATGAGGCTACATTATGAGAAATTTGAAGAAATTTTTTTAGATACCAAGAGAAAATCTAGACCTACAGGAAGGAATGATGAGCACCAGAAATGGTGAATTTGAGAGAAAATGTGAAAGATACATTATGTCATTTGTAATACCTTTATTTTTATTTATTTAGTTATTTGGGATAGGGAGAGAGAGAGAGAGTACATGAGCTGGGGGAGAGGCAGATGAGAGAGGAAGAAATAGATACCCCACTGATCAGGGAGCCAGATGCAGGCCATCCCATAACCCTGAAATCATGACATGAGCTAAAACCAAGAGTCAGAGGTTCGATCAACTGAACCACCCACACACATCTGTAATCCCTTTTAAGTAGAAATTATAATCAAATATTATGGGGCTTTAAATATTTTTAAAGTATGTATAAAACAATGTGTATGACAATAATTAGCATGAATCATTGAAGTAGAAAAAGGAAATACACCTTTATAAGCTTTTAGATTGTAATTGAAATGGTATAGTTTGAAAACAAACAGTCATAAGTTAAACACACACATACACACATATGGAACCATAGATTAATCACAAAAATAGAAAACAAAACAATGCAGTTTAACTAATAAGACAAGTGTAAACAAAACTAAATATTAAAGAGAAAAAAGTAAGTATAAGGAAAAGAAGTATCAAGGACAGATAAGGCAAATAGGAAGCAACAGCAAAAATGTGATTTTAAACTTGCTCCTATTGGGTAATGTAAATTTTCTAAATCATCCAATTAAAAGATGTTAAATAGAAAGAAATGTTAAATAGAAAGAAAAAGCAAGACTTAACTTTGTGCTGTCTACAAGAAACCAACTGAATTATAAAGAAAGAAATTCGTGTGGTAAGTGCAAAGAATGGAAAAGATATGTAATGCAAATACTAAGTATACTGAAATTGGAGGGGCTATATCAATCTTAAAACAAATTAGATTTGTAAACAAGGAATATAGTAGTATTTTTCATAATGCTGAAGGGGTCAATTTTTATCTTCTATTTTTCATTTTAAAATAGCTAATTTTATTGTCAGGAAAAGATAGGCATAAGGTGGATTCAGTCCCATTAAAGCAAAGCTAAATGTGTATGCCCCTAATAACAATAATAGAGCTTTGAGTTATCTAAAGGAAAAGAGAGAATAAAAAGAAGAAATAGACCAATACCACTTATAATTGGAAATTTCAACATTCCACTCTTAATAATTGATTACAATTACTAAGAAATTCAGTAAGGATATGTAACTCTTGAGCAAAGCTGTCAAGCAACTTGCCCCAATTGATAATTTTTGATAACTCCCCACAAAGCATTGGGATACACAGTTAAGTGTACAAGGAATATTCTGTAAGACAAAACATCTTCTGCATCTCAAAATGAATCTTAATAAATGGAAAATAATTTAAATCACACAGAGCACACTCTCTGACAAAATGAAATATAAACTAAGGATCAATAACATACAGATATTTGACAAAATGGTCAAGTATTTAAATTTTTTTAATATTTTACTTATTTATTTGACAGACAGAGATCACAAGTAGGCAGAGAGGCAGGCAGAGAGAGGAGGAAGCAGGCTTCCTGCTGAGCAGAAAGCCCGATGCGGGGCTCAATCCCAGGACCCCGGGATCATGACCTGAGCCGAAGGCAGAGGCTTTAACCCACTGAGCCACCCAGGCGCCCCCAAGTATTTGAAATTTTTAAAGTATGAATATATAATACATCAAAAATCACAAAAGGTATTTGAAAATATTTTGACACAACAAAAATAAAAAATAAAGCATTGGGGCACCTGGGTGGCTCAGGCAGTCAAGCGATGGACACTTGAGTTTGGCTCAGGTCATTATCTCAGGGTTCTGAGATCCAGCCCCACTTCTGGTTCCCCACTCAGCGGGGAGTCTGCTTGAGATTCTTTCTCTCCTTCTCCCTCTGCCGTTCCCTACATACTTCACTCTCTCTCTCTTTATCCCCTACTATAGATAAATAAATAAATAAATCTTTTAAAAATAATAAAATAAAAAATAAAGCATGTCAGAATTTGTGACATCTGTGCTACAGTGAGAATACATTCTGGGTAAATGGATAACTTCCTTTAGCACATCTCTATCTCCAGCTTACCTAAAAAAGTAATTGGTGTTTTCTGCAACCTGCCAGGAAATATCCTCAGTCAGATTTATCTATATATTAGGTATATTTTCTATCTTTCACATTATCACAGGTGAAACTGTTTTTCTGCCACTACTTAGCACTGCTTCTTTTCCTTTGGTTCCAAATAATTGATTTCTTCATTTCATTTAAGGTTTCACCAGGAGATCCCTTGAAAACATCAGGTTTCTTCTAAAATTCTCTTCTAAGACCTTTCAGCTTCTTCACTACTTAGAATCAAACCAGCATTACATATTTTCAGGGTTTTGTTATGTCAATGGCTCACTTCCAGTAACAAATTATGTTCAGTATATCTTTTGCTGCTTATTAGACTATCCAAAACTTTGTAGTTTAAAACAACCATTTTATTTTAACTCAGGGATTGTGTAAATCACAGATATGAACAGGGCTCAGCTAAGTGCTTATATTTTATTGATGAAGTTGATTCTCCCTAGGGTACTGGATACATTGGACTGAGGGCTTAAGATGTCATCACTCACATCACTCACATGTTTAGTGTTTGAAAAGGATGACTGAAAAGCTGGAATCAGCTGGGAATATCAATGGAAACTCCAATATGAGGCCACTACAATTTAAGGCTTTTAAAATAACTGAAGTTTTTGCATGGTGACTGGATTTCACTAGAGTAAGAATTTAAAGAGTACTATATGACAAGTCCTGTCTTTTTTCTCACAGTACATTTAAAGTCATCTATAATCATGAATACAGCATTGCATTGGTTGCAAATGAGTCAAACACATAACCTAGATTCCTAGGTTGGGAATTAGATGCCACCACTAAATGGGAAAATTATTGAAAATATGCAAGCACTATTTTCAAAAACACCACACCAGGGGCGTCTGGGTGACAAAATAAGTTAAGTATCTGACTCTTGGTTTTGGCTCAGGTCATGATCAGCAGGGTCGTGAGATCGGGCCCTTATACAGACTCTCCACTCACTGTGGAGTCTGCTTGAAATTCTCTCCCCTTCTCCCTCTCCCCCTCCCACTTGTGCTTTCTCGCTCTCTCAAATAAATAAATAAATCTTTTTTTAAAAAGCTCCACTAGGCATATTTAGTAATCAATCTGTTCAAATTTTCAAAACCCATAATATCTCTTTCTTATGTATTTTATGGTAAAATAGGAAAATAAGAAAGTACCTCCATTTAATTTTTAGCACCTACAAAACCTTGGTTTTAAAATCACATATTGAGAATATATGAAATGAAATATGTTAAAGGTCCAATTCATATATGAAAACAAAGTAAAAAGATGTGTATGGTTAGCTTAAATATGAATTAATAATACTAGCAATCTATTATATAATTATAATCATTTATATAATTATAAATTAGAGAAAAGTCAAGAGGAATTTATTACAGAAATGCAAGGATAGAGGTATGATGGAAACTATCAATATAAGTAATATTAATGGTCTAGAGGCAAAAAGAAAAGGTCATCTCAATAGAGTAAAAATAAATATTTTATAAAATATAATGGCTTTTAGGCTAAAACAACAATTTGGATTATAAGGGAAATTCATACTCAAATTTGCCTTAAACTGTTCTAGAAAACTCACTATTAATCCAGAACACCTCTTAGTTTCATTCCAGAAATGAAACTATTAAATAAACTGCCTTTATACCACATTGCCAAGATATCCAAGTTTTCCCTTTACAGGTATCTAGCATAATATGCTATAAATAATAACTCTTTTTCTTTTACTAATTAATTTTTTCTCCTTGATTTACACATCTTAGTTAATATCCATAAACTTTTAAGTGCATCTAAACCAATCCACACTAGTGAGTTTCTTTAATCATATTACTGGTCCACTTTAATGATACTCTGCTGCTTTTTTCACATTTGATATTTACTGGGCTCCGTTGTTTACATCTGCATTAATTATGCATTAATTGCCTTAAGTGTTCGATTACTGGAAGGACTCACAGGCCTCAAACAGCTTTTACTCATACAAGACCTAAATTAGAAGCAAAGGAAATAAAACAGCAACAGCAAAAAAAGAACATGCATTGGAAGTGGTCTAGAGATGTCAAGGGTTGACTTCTTTCTCCTCCCACCACTGGGTTACACAGGAATATTTTATTTATAGGCCTTGAGACTCTCCATTATCAGCAGAGCCAAAATCTCTTATAGTAAACTGGTCACACAGTTATCTCAGTACCAGCCTTAACAGTAGTTCTACCAAAACCAGGTATCAACCCTGTTGCTATTAACAAATGATGCTGGAACATTAATACAAACAATCCACAAATTCATGATTACAGGACATCATTTATGTCCAGTTAGTATATCCTACAGCGTTGGCAAGGGTCACCATCAGGCTTCAGGTAGATGTAGAGATTAGCCTGTGATCAATCCAGACCAGCTGAAATTAACCCATGCTATTCAACATCTCTTAATAATTGTTGTGCCCCAGGTAAAATTCAGTATGTACTGACTTATGTGTCAATGCAGCAAGCAAGTCTATGAAATTTTACAGTTTATAATAAAATGGTCATCTGGGGAAAGTGTCAGATAACTGTGTCTCCAGTTTCTCAGTGCAATACCTAGAAAATCGGACTACTTTAGGAAGACACTAATATTTGCATGACTTCACCAAAACATAATTTTACAAATATTTGATAGTATTTTTCCTTTCATAGGTTTATCCTGCAGATTTAAGCAAGTGTTCATTATGCAGCAGAGTCTCTACCTACATGAATAAACTTTGGAGGGAATAATGGACCTTAAGACAAAAAATAGAGAGAAAGAAAAAGGAAAGAACCATTCAACAGCAAAGAGCAAATCTGCAGATATGTATAGCTAAATTTTGGTTACAAAAGGCCACGCAGAGTTTCAATGAGGATCCGTGAGGCTGTAAAATTAAGCATAATTTCTATTTGCTGATTTTATTTGTATTAGTAACACATTAAGAAAATATTATATACCTATACTGTCCATCATCACTATAAACTAAAATCTAAAGCATAAGAAGTCCAGTTTTTAGGACAGCACTGAACCTAGTTTTACCTAGTGTTCAACAAGCTCAGTGGATACCTGAGAATCCTAATCCCTATTATGTCTCCAGTTGTGGGGGTAGGAGTAAGCATACCTTATTAATAGTGAAAAAAAAGCCAGAACTTAAGAATTATTTTACCTTGTCAATGTGGGTATTCCTTTGCTTTAACTGTTTCTCTTGTTGTTTATAAATTTTAATATTGTTGACTACAATGCTCTTGTACTTTTTTTTTCTTTTGCAATATGTAAGGCATATTGCAATATGTATTCTGGAAACTATGGAAAGTTCTCTATTCTGAAAACTAAAGTTATAGAAATAAGAATATTTAATTCTCTATTAACAAAAATGTAATTTTCTTCTTGAAGTTGAATTTCTTCCTTTCAATGCTAAAGTCAGTCTTGAGAGAAATAAAGACTCCACACCAATCATTGTTCAAAGTATGAGATCATGTGCCTTAAATAAAAATATTTTAAAAAATCATTAGGCTATAAAGTGATAACCATATTTTTAAGATGCCCTTGTTTAAGGACAACAGAAGAAGATAAGATAAAACCTTTATTTTAGATGGACACAGAGGAGTTACTGTCAATAGACATTTATAGAAGTAGAGTTCTCATCCCTCTGATTATCCTCCCTATGTAAGATGGAATCTAAGACTGGTCAATACCCACTTTCAAAACTACAAGAAATACAGATAAGAATGGGGGATGTAAAGGTCACTAGCCTCTTCTACAACATAAAAAAAAAGCCTCTGGGGATTCACAATTCACTTTAATTCTTTTCCACGTCCTGATTTAAGAAACCAATCAATGGCTCAATCAACAATATTAAAGATCTACTATGTGTCTAGCATTATTTTTAGCAACTATAATCACATCCATCTTAAAGTATGCCTACATCAGCAACCAAAGCATTTTCAGTTGCACAGCAATAAAATATTTGTCAATAATAACTAAATATAGAGTATTATTGAGTGAAATTCAAATTGAACCTTTATATATGTAGTAAATATGAAGTGAGCTGAAGGACAAAAACATGCATTTAGGAATCTCCACACTGTTCTCCAAAGAGGCTGCACCAACTTGCATTCCCACCAACAGTGTAAGAGGGTTCCCCTTTCTCTACATCCTCTCCAACACATGTTGTTTCCTGTTTTGTTAATTTTGGCCATTCTAACTGGTGTAAGGTGATATCTCAATGTGGTTTTAATTTGAATCTCCCTGAGGGCTAATGATGATGAGCATTTTTTCATGTGTCTGATAGCCATTTGTATGTCTTGATTGGAGAAGTGTCTGTTCATATCTTCTGCCCATTTTTTGATTTTTTTGATGTGTTTGTCTGTTTCGTGTGGGTTGAGTTTGAGGAGTTCATTATAGATCCTGGATATCAACCTTTTGTCTGTACTGTCATTTGCAAATATCTTCTCCCATTCCATGGGTTGCCTCTTTGTGTTTTTGACTGTTTCCTTTGCTGTGCAGAAGCTTTTGATTTTGATGAAGTCCCAGAAGTTTATTTTCGCTTTTGTTTCCTTTGCCTTTGTAGACGTATCTTGAAAGAAGTTGCTGTGGCTGATATTGAAGAGATTACTGCCTATGTTCTCCTCTAGGATTCTGATGGATTCCTGTCTCACGTTGAGGTCTTTTATCCATTTTGAGTTGATCTTTGTGTACGGTGTAAGAGAATGGTCGAGTTTCATTCTTCTACATATAGCTGTCCAGTTTTCCCAGCACCATTTATTGAAGAGACTTAAAAATAGAGCTTCCCTACGACCCTGCAATTGCACTCCTGGGTATTTACCCCAAAGATACAGATGTCGTGAAAAGAAGGGTCATCTGTACCCCAATGTTTATAGCAGCAATGGCCACAGTCGCCAAACTATGGAAAGAACCAAGATGCCCTTCAACGGATGAATGGATAAGGAAGATGTGGTCCATATACACTATGGAGTATTATGCCTCCATCAGAAAGGATGGATACCCAACTTTTGTAGCAACATGGACGGGACTGGAAGAGATTATGCTGAGTGAAATAAGTCAAGCAGAGAGAGTCAATTATCATATGGTTTCACTTATTTGTGGAGCATAACAAATAGCATGGAGGACAAGGGGCATTAGAGAGGAGTAGGGAATTTGGGTAAATTGGAAGGGGAGGTGAACCATGAGAGACTATGGACTCTGAAAAACAGTCTGAGGGGTTTGAAGTGGCGGGGGGGTGGGAGGTTGGGGTACCAGGTGGTGGGTATTATAGAGGGCATGGCTTGCATGGAGCACTGGGTGTGGTGAAAAAATAATGAATACTGTTTTTCTGAAAATAAATAAATTGGAAAAAAAAAAAACCCATGCATTTAGGATATGCCATCTCATGGAACTAAATTTTTCCAAATCATCCAAAAATGTAATCATTCTCTAATCATACAAAATCTCAAGTTGTCTTTTAAAAGACTCTAATATATTAACATCTTATATCATGAGCATTCTTAACTGAAAAAAGTTATTTATAAAATGAAGCATGAGAATTTTAATCATGGTGTAAATTCTCTAGCTTCATTTAACAATAAAAACAACATTTAAATACTGACACACCAAAACCATTTTCTTCCCCTTAAGTTTCATTTAGCACTGTACAACACATTAAACAAATGGCAAATTTCTAAAAAGCATTCCAAAGTTTCAATTGGTAACCCATACACCTTCTCCAATGTTCTCTGCCACCTTCGTAATTTTAAAAAGAGGTCCACAATGTATCTAAGCAAGTTGGAAAATACTATGTACTTACATCATATTCATTTGGCTGCTTTTTTGGCCTGTCGAGTTAAGACTTCTCTTACTGTTCCTACAGTTCTGTGGTTTTTCTTTGGGCACTGAGTTAGCAATTTTTGGTGCAGAGTGCAATCTATCAGCTGCTTTACTATATCACATTACAATTTAGGTTCTATTTTGTCAGTTTTGCAACAGTATTTTGAATTCTGCTGGGGGATGTGATATCTCAAGACAATTCTGTACTTTTCTAAGCAATCTTGCCACTTTAAAAGTCTTGTCAGAAGAAGTATTATTTGGAGAAGTCAGTCTGAATTATGCTGCTGCAAATCTGTACCACACAGCTAACACAAATTGATTTACCAGGAAGCCTGCTGCATTTCTAAGACATACAGCCAGTAGAGGGGCTTAGAGAAATCATTGTTCACAAATTATATATCCAGATACAGAATGAGAATCCCTGAAAACAAAGCTCTAAAAACATTTCTGTATATTCAAGATATATATTTATTATTAATTTGGAAGGAAAGGAAATGTTCTCTGTAAAAGTAAGGTGCCATTATTAAAGTTCATAAACTACTTAAAATAATCACTATGACAATGAGAGAAAATTGGTGTTTTAGAGAATACTCTTTGGAAAAAGTACAGATGGGACCATGGGTATTTACAGTAAAAAAATGGTAGTAGAATTGACAGGCAAATAAATTTCTAGTATACATTGTTATATCATTTCTAAATTGTATAGTCTCAACTCTGAAGACACCAGAGTAAAACACAGAGGAAATCTATTTAAAACATATTAACATCATATTTATGAATCATTTGCATTCACACCGATGGATTTTACTTCTACCTAGAGCTTACTGTTCTCTAGTTGCCTGTCCACTTGCTTCATCCAATAAAAGGAGGAGGCAGGTGTGGAAGCATAAAATTCAAGGAGAAAATACACATGATACTGAGGGATGATCACTTTTTAAAGGAGTATATAATAATTCTTTAATGCCCTTTTCTTTTCACTTCTTCACTTGCAGGCTCACTTTTCCTTGCTAAAATATTTCCAAAATTTAAAGAAGTTAGGGAAAAAAATGGCCAAGGGTTATTTAACTGGATTTTAATGTTAGTCTTAAGCATTGTCATTCTAGTATGGGTAAAGATTAGTTTTCCAATCTGATCCCTAAACCAGACAAAGACCCCAACAGAACAGAGAATTACAGCCCAATATCCCTGATGAAAATGAATGCCAAAATTCTCACCAAGATACTAGCTAATAAGATCAACAGGACATTAAAAGGACTATTCACCAGGAACAAATGGGATTTACTCCTGGGCTGAAAGGTGATTCAACATCCACAAATCAATCGACATGATACACCACATCAATAGAAGAAAGGACAAGAATCATATGATCCTCTCAATAGTTGCAGAAAAAGCATTTGAGAAAGTGTAGCATCCTTTCATGATTAAAACTCTCCACACTGTAGGGAGAGAGGGAACATACCTCAATATCATAAAAGCCATATATGAAAAGCCCACGGCAAACATCATTCTCAATGGGGAAAAACTGAGAGCTTTTCCTTTAAGGTTGGGAATATGAATGAGATGTCCACTCTCATCACTGTTGTTCTACACAGTACTGGAAGGCCTAGCCTCACCAACCAGACCAAAAAAAAAAAAGAAAGAAAGAAAGAAAAGGCATCCAAATAGGCAAGGAAGTATTCAAACTTTCACTCTTTGTTGATGACAAGACATTCTATGTATGAAATCTGAAAGATTCCACCCCAAAATTTCTAGAATTCATACAGGAATTCAGCAAAGTGGCAGGATATAAAATCAATGCACAGAAATCAGTTGCATTTCTATACAGTAACAGTGTGGGAGAAGAAAGAGAAATCAAGGAATCCATCCCATTTACCATTGCACCAAAACCCATAAAATACCTAGGCATAAACCTAACCAAAGAGGTAAAGGAGCTGTACTCTGAAAACTATAGAGCACTTAGGAAAGAAATTGAAGAAGACACAAAGAAATGGAAAAAAAAATAGGCTCATGGACTGGAAGAATAAATATTGTTAAAATGTGTATGCTACCCAAAACAACCTATACATTCAATGCAATCCCTATCAAAATACCATCAACATTTTTTGTAGAGCTGGAACAAATAATCCTAAAATTTGTATGGAATAGAAATGACCCTGAATAGCCAAAGGAAAGTTGAAAAGGAAAACCAAAGCTGGAGGCATCATAATTCTGGACTTCAAGCTCTATTACGAAGCTGTAGTCATCAAGACAGTATGGTACTTGCACAAAAACAAACACATAGAGCAATGGAACAGAAAAGAGAGCCCAGAAATGGACCCTCAACTCTGTGGCCAACTAATCTTTGACAGAGCAAGAAAGAATGTCCAATGGAAAAAAGACAGTCTCTTCAAGGAATGGTGTTGGGAAAATCGGACAGCCACATGCAGAAGAATGAAACTGAAACACTTTTTTACATCATACACAAAAATAAACTCAAAATGGATGAAAGACCTCAATGTGAGATAGGAATCCATCAAAACCCTAGAATAGAACACAGGTAGCCACCTCTTTGACCTCAGCTGCAGCAACTTCTTGCTAGACATGTTTCCAAAAGCTAGGGAAACAAAAGCAAAAATAAGCTATTGGGACTTCCTTAAGATAAAAAACTTTTGCACAGCAAAGGAAATAGTTGACAAAACCTAAAGAGAACCTACAGAATGGGAGAAGATATTTACAAATATCTTATCAGAAATAGGTTAGTATAAAAAATCTAAAAATAATTTATGAAACTCAACACCCAAAGAACAAATAATCCAATCAAGAAATGGGCAGAGGATGTGGACTGACATTTCTCCAAGGAAGATATCCACATGGCCAACAGGCACATGAAAAAATGCCCAATATCACTCGACATCAGAGAACTACAAATCAAAACCACAATGAGATACCACCTCACATCTGTCAAAATGTCTAAAAATTAACAACTCAGGAAATGACAAATGTTGATGATATGGAGAAAGGAGAACCTTCTTACACTGCTGGTGGGAATGAAAGCTGCTATAGGCATTCTGGAAAACAGTATGGAGATTCCTCAGAACATTAAAAGTAGAGTTATCCTATGACCCAGTAATTGCACAGCTATGTATTTACCCCAAAGATACAAAGGTAGTGATCTTAAGGGGCACCTGTTTGCATCCCAATGTTTATAGCAGAAAGGTCTACAATAGCCAAACTATGGAAGGAGCCCAGATGTCCATCAAAAGAGAAATGAATAAAGAAGATGTGATACACACACACACACACACACACACACACACGTGTACGTGTGTGTGTGTGTGTGTGTGTGTGTGTAATATTACTCAGCCACTAAAAAATGAAATCTTGTCATTTGCAACAATGGGTATGGAGCTAGAGAGTATTAGGGGAAGGGAAATAAGTCAATCAGAGTAAGAATTACCATACGATTTCACTTGTAGGTGGAATTTTAAAAACAAAACAGAGGAATATAAAGGAATGGAGGTAAAAATAAAACAAGATGAAATCAGAGAGGGAGACAAACCGAAAGAGACTTAACCGTAGGAAACTTAGGGTTGCTGGAGGGGAGGGGGCTGGGGGATGTGGTAACAGAGTGATGGGCTCTGGGTGTTATATACAACTGATGAATCATTGAACTCTACCTCTGAAACTAGTAATATACTATGAGTTAATAAACTTAATGTAAATAAAGTTAAATTAAATCTTAAAAATAAAGATTAGTTATCCAAAATGTTAATACTAATACTCTATTAGTATTTGCCAAATTCAATGTGTAAATACCCACACATGCTAGTTTCAAGCATGGAGCCACTGGAAACAGAACACAGCATACAACTGGCCTTGAGTTGACCTGAAGAGTAAACGTAGATTCTCATAATTCTAGGTGGTTCAGATCAGCTCAGTAGGAGAGTGCTTTTCTGTCTGTACAAAAGCTTTATTTAAATTAAAACATGCAAAAACTGGTTTAATATGGATGATCAAGTTAGATTTTTAGGTGAGAACAATGTAAAAGGTATTTTTTCCATTACATGAATATCCAATAGGACAATGACAATTTTTTATTGTGTAGGTCTGTTCTGTCTCATTCTTTAACATTAGCTGATTTTTCAAATAAAAAATAAATAAGGGAGAGGCGACTGGGTGGCTCAGTGGGTTAAGCCTCTGCCTTTGGCTCAGGTCATGGTCTCAGGGTCCTGGGATCAAGCCCTGTGTCAGGCTCTCTGCTCAGCAGGGAGCCTGCTTCTCCCTCTCTCTCTGCCTGCCGCTCTGCCTACTTGTGATCTCTATCTCTCTGTCAAATAAATAAATAAATAAATAAATAAATAAAATGGAATATTATCCTGGTTTTTGTTCATAACTTTTAACAAGGCTTTTAAACACAGAGGAAAATAACATCACCAAAAGCAACACTATTCCTGGTATTTTAGTTGCCAATAAAATTATATCTTTATCAGTCATTTGTTTTGTCCCATAAGCTCCTCTCTTCAATACACTTCAAACCCACATTTCATTCCCAACACTACCAAGAAAGTGATCTTTTATAATTTAAATAAATAAATTTCTTATTTAATCTCCCATTCTCCATATTCCATGAGAAAAGCAAGGGGGAAATAATCATTTTACTTGCTCCATTTCCTATTTACAGACTATTGCTAGTTTTTTAAGCTTTATTTTTTTAGGGAAGTATTAGGTTCACATAAAATTTATCAGAGTGTATGCAGAGTTTCCATATATGCCTTCCAGCTCCACCTTCAGTTTCTTTTATCATTAATATTTTACATTAGTGTGATATACTTGCTAAAACTGATGAAATAGGACTATATTATTATTAACTAAGTACATAATTTACATTAGGGCTCAGTGTTTACGTGGTACAGTTCAATGAGTTTTGACAAATGCATAACGTCACAGCCCTTAAAATCTCCATGATCCACCTACTCATCTCTTCCACCCTCCTTCAAACCCCTGGCAATCACTGATCATTTTATTGTCTCAAAAGTTTTGCCATCTCCAGAGTGTTATATAGTTGAAATCATACACTATGTAGTTTTACAGACTGGTTTCTTTCATTTAGACTTATGTTTATCACTGAATAATATTGCTCAGATGGATGTACCACAGTTATTTATCCTTTCAATCTATCGAAGGACATCTTGGGTGCTTCCAATTTTTTAGGCAAACTGTGAGTAAAGCAGCTGTAAAAATTCATGTGTAGGCTTTTGTTTGGAAATAAGATTTCAAATCATTTTATGATTACTAAATTATATAGTAAGCCTATCTTTAACTTCTTAGGAACTGTTAAAAACTGTCTTTAAAAGATAGCTGTACCGGGGCGCCTGGGTGGCTCAGTGGGTTAAGCCGCTGCCTTCGGATCAGGTCATGATCTCAGGTCCTGGAATCGAGTCCCGCATCGCGCTCTCTTCTCAGCAGGGAGCCTGCTTCCTCCTCTTTCTCTGCCTGCCTCTCTGCCTACTTGTGATCTCTCTCTGTCAAATAAATAAATAAAATCTTAAAAAAAAAAAAAGATAGCTGTACCATTTTCCATTCCCAACATCAATGAATAAGAGTTTCTGCTCCTCCACATATTCAACAGCATTCGATGTCATAAGTAGTTTAAGTTTTGGCCATTTTAATAGGTGTGTTTTAATTTGCAATTCCCTACAACATATGATGTTGAGTATTTTTCTATATGCTTATTTTCCATATATATATCTTCTTTATGAGGTGTCCATTCAGACCTTTGTCCTATTGTTTAATTGGTTATTTGTTTTCTTACTGTTGAGTTTTAAAATGGCTGTATATTTTGAATATCAGTGGTTTATCATATATGTGTTTTGCAATTATTTTCTCACATTCTGTGGCTTGTTTTTTCATTCTTTAATACTATTTCTCACAGAGTTGGTTTAGTTTTTATGTTTTTTTTTTAAATTTTAATGAAATCCAATTTATTTTTATCTCTCATGGATGATGATTATTACGACCACCGCTTTTATATTCCCATTTAACATACAGTCATTATGCTATATACAGTCCTTTTTATGTTTTTTTACATTTTGAAATGATTTTAGATTTTAATTTTTTTTTAATTTTTTAAAAAAGATTATTTATTTATTTATTTGACAGAGAGAGATGACAAGCAGGCAGAGAGGCAGGCAGAGAGAGAGGAGGAAGCAGGCTCCTTGCTGAGCAGAGAGCCCGATGCAGGTCTTGATCCTAGGACCCTGGGATCATGACCTGAGCCAAAGGCAGAGGCTTAACCCACTGAGCCACCCAGGTGCCCCAATGATTTTAGATTTTTAAAGAGGTTGCAAATATAATGCAAAGGATTTCTAAAAAGTCATAATAATAATAATAATAACACTACAAAGGATTTCTGTATATCTTTTACCCAGCTTCCCTTTATAACATCTTCCATAACCATGATATGTTTATTGAGATCAGGAGTTAGCTAAAACCAGGAGTACCTGTGTGGCTCAGTCAGTTAAGTGTCTTCCGTCAGCTAATATCATGATCTCAGGATCCTGGAACTGAGCCCTGTCTCCACTCTATGCTCAGCAGGGAGTCTGCTTGCCCTCTCCCTCTTCCTCTGCCCCTCCCCTTCTTCTCCAATCCCCCGCCTGGTCTCTCTCAAAAAAGAAACAAACAAACAAACAAACAAAAAAACTTAAAAAAAAAAAAAAGAGTGAACACAGGTATATTACTATTAGCTAACCTATAGATGATTCAGATTTCACCAATACCCACTAATGTCCTTTTCCATTCAAGAATCTAATCCAGGATTCTATGTTGCATTTAGATATCCTGGCTCCTTAGTTTCCTCATACCTACGACAGTTCCTCAGGCCTTCCTTGTTTTTTGTACCACTGATAGACACTTTTAAAAAATGTTGGTCAGGGGGCACCTGGGTGGCTCAGTGGGTTAAGCCACTGCCTTCGGTTCAGGACATGATCTCAGGGTCCTGGGATCGAGCCTCGCGTCAGGCTCTCTGCTCAGCAGGGAGCCTGCTTCCTCCTCTCTGCCTGCTTGTGATCTCTGTCTGTCAAATAAATAAATAATAAAAATCTTTAAAAAAAATGTTGGTCAGAGATTTTGCAGAATGCCTTTTAACTTGGTTTGTCTGATGTTTTCTCAAAACCGGGATTGTAAATTTGGGGAAGAATATAAAAGAATAAACTACCCTCCTCGTTATACCATTAACAGGGATAAATGATATCAAAATAAGTTATTACTAGTAATTTTAACTAAGATCTTTTGATTGTAAAGATGTCTGTCAGGTTTTTCTATTGTAAATTACTATTTTTCCCTTTTCATACTTTATTTACAGTGGTAAGTAATACTTGCAGAGGCAGAGTATCTGTGGACATAGGTTACAATCCCACAGTAAGATATAAACACTTCAGAAAAGAGCAACGGGATACTGTGTATGTATCCTGTCTTTCTTTAAAGTTCCACCCACTAGCTTGCTTTAGCATTCATCAGGGGACCTTGCCTGAGGCAATTTTTACTGTGGTGTTCTAAGAATACTTTTCTATTTCCCACATCCTTTCTGTATTTATTATTTGAAATTCTTCTGCAGGGAAGAATTCTCACATTTATTTATTCATGTAATCATTTATATCAGGACAGATTAATGGCTATTTATTTTATTGTCTGGGTAGTAATACATTATTTCTTTTATTGTTCAAATCACAGTTATTTTTAATTATTGAAAATACCATACTCCTCAATGTTTAAGCTTCTTGCATATTTTCATTCATTCTAAACATTCCTGCTTCTATCCACTCCTCTTCATTCTTCAAGACTCAACTCAAGTTTTGCTTTCACTAGTTTTTCAATCTAAACAATCTAGTCTGGTTTAAATGTCCCTTCTCTTGACCTTACTAGCATAAACAGGCATTTTTAAGTTACTGATCTATTTTTCTGTTTCTCTTGGGGAATCTGTGTCTTTTATATATGTGCCCATGACCCCTAGAACTATGACTAGTGCAGTACATGCACTCAATTTGTCTTTTTAGAACTACTGCATTTATTGAGAGGTAGTGAAATAGAAGCAATGAACTGGGACCATTCTTTCATGAAGCTTAGCTTTGCAAAGCAAGAAAGAGTATACTGACAAGGGAGAAATTCAAGTTAAGAGTATAATTCAGTTTTGGTAAATGGAAATGAACTGAATATACATAAACTGAAGGGAAAATCCACAGAGAAAGAGATTGGGATGCTGAAAAGCTTTGTTATGGCTAACAAAGAAAGTCCCCAGAGGAAGTAAAAGGAACAAGATCACAAAAAACCAAGAAAGCAAGGTAAAAACGCTATCCTTGGTCAGATAAACAGGTAAATGTGGCTATATAATTGTTGCAAGTGGAAGATGACAGAGAACTGAGAAAGTTCAGAGCAGTGATGTTTCTGTGAAATAGAAGATAATATGAAATTATGGAAACAAGATGAACTTTTGCTTTTGCTAGTATAACTTAATATATCAAAGTGGCCAAAGATGGAGTGACAGAAAAAGGAGGAGAGATACTCACTTTTGCTGAACACATCTCTTCTTAGAAATCTTGCTAAAAGAAACTTTATCATCTCCAATTGCTTCCACCTGAATTTCCCTCACCACAGCCAATCCAGTCCATTACACACACACACACACACACACACACACACACACACATTGGTCCTCTCCAAAATCCCATGTTTCATTTGGGTAACATTTCAGTGTAGCACAAAGTATACTGTAACATAACACCATAGCACCCTGATTATATCTAGCTTCCCAAGCAGATCTTGTAACACTTTCCCCAATCTGGACATGACCCATATCTCATTCCTCATTATATCAATAGTGTTAAGATAGGACACTGAATACAGTAGATTTTAGAAATACTTTGCTGGATTAAAAAATGACACATAAATAATTACAGAGAACATATATACAGCATTTTTTATGTAATCGTATGAGCTTTGTTGTATTCCTACTTCTTAGAACAGTACATGATGAAAAGTAGGTGTTAAACATCTATTTGTTAAATAAATGAGAGAAAATGATCAGAATTTTATGGAGACCTTGAATTCGTTGCTCAGAGGTATAAAGAGCTATTAACTCCCCCTCCCAATGCTTAAGGCTAAACAATAAAATATTTCACTAAGGAAGAGAAAACCAATTTCATTTTAATGGGTGAGATTGAGAGACTCAGTAAATTTGAAAAACAGAATTAAATCCATTCCAAAACAATCAAGTAAGTTATTCTTAATGATTGAGAAAAGATTTACACAAGAGGAAAACCAGTCTTACGAATTAATCAATAGCAAGTATACGAGCATCAGCTAAACAAGATAAACCACCAGGATTCTGAATGTTGCCAAAGTTATTTTGTAGTCAAGAGTGAGAAATAATGTCAATCTATGCTTTAACAGCATATCAAATTCTAAACCAGTTTCCATCATTGGGGAGTCGGGAAAAAAAAAAAAATCTACTATGAGCTAAGCACAGTTTTACAGAAATCCTGAATAAGAAAGGGCTAAATAAAACATTAAATCTTAGGGAAAAAAATGAAGGAAAGTGATGTTTTTTCCTTGGTATAATCAATTTTATCTTTCCAGAGAAGGATCAAAGGATTTGAGGATACACAGAATACAAATTTGCTGTATGGCCAAATGGTTGAAATCTCACTATCACTTAGTTAGGAAAATTCAACTCTTGCATGTGATATTTTCCTATAGAAAACGCTCTTTTTTTTTTTTTTCCCCCCAAAGTATCCTATACATTTTAACACAGTTTTTTGAGTTACAGCAATAATGTAAAGTATATTTCATGTTAATTCTGTTTTCATATATCATAATTCAGGTTTATCTTTTTACCAAGGCTGAAAGATTGGGCTTTCATGGTATTGTTTTTATTTTGCATTAGAATAATACCTCTGGTACCTGCTATTTGGTGATATCTCTGAACCTTTACTTTTTATTTGAAAAATTAGAAACTGCTTTTGAATTTGAATCCATAGAAATATTAAAATAATTATGTACCTTAGAACTTATTCTTACTTAGCCATCAATAAATATTAATTTTCACTTCCCTTTTTATAAATGAGCATCAAATTACTAATAAAGAATCATTATAAGCAAGTTTCTTTTTTCTTTTCTTTCTTTTATTTTTTGAGCAAGTTTCTAATCAAAGAATGCAGTATGCAGTATCTTCTTTCTAGACTGCAATATAAAAAAGTCTGGAATTACACAAGCCATGATCTAATTCCTATAAATAGCTCATGCTTTTAAAATTTTTGTTATGAAAAATCTCAAACATGTAATGATAGTACATAAAGTCTTATAAAAGAGGTTTATGTTACAATCTGTCAGCTTCAAATGTGATCAAACGACAGTGATACATTTTTTATCTATTGCATTCATTCCCTTCATACTCAAATTATTTTGAAACAAATTCTAAATATTATGAAATCTTACCAAAAATATTTTAGCATTTCAGGGGCACCTGGGTGGCTCAGTCAGTTAAGCATCCAACTCTTGATTTCAGCTCAGGTTATGATCTTAGGCTCATGAGATAGAGCCCTGTGTTAGGTTCTCTCTAACCTGGGGTACCAGGTGGTGGTTATTATAGAGGGCACGGCTTGCATGGAGCACTGGGTGTGGTGAAAAAAATAATGAATAATGTTTTTCTGAAAATAAATAAATTAAAAAAAATTTTAAAAAATGGATGAAGGACCTCAATGCGAGAAAGGAATCCATCAAAATCCTTGAGGAGAACACAGGCAGCAACTTCTTTGACCTCAGCTGCAGCAACTTCTTCCGAGGAACATCGACAAAGGCAAGGGAAGCAAGGGCAAAAATGAACTATTGGGACTTCATCAAGATCAAAAGCTTTTGCACGGCAAAGGAAACAGTCAACAAAACCAAAAGACAAGTGACAGAATGGGAGAAGATATTTGCAAACGGCATATAAGATAAAGGGCTAGTATCCAAAATGTATTAACATCCAAAGAACAATATATCAAGAATCCAATCAAGAAATGGGTAGAGGACATGAACAGACATTTCTGCAAAGAAGACATCCAGATGGCCAACTGATTCATGAAAAAGTGCTCAACACATCAACATCAGGCAAATACAAATCAAAACCACAACCAGATTTAGTAAGAATGGCTAAAATTAACCAGTCAGGAAATGACAGATGTTGGCGAGGATGCGGAGAAAGGGGAACCAACCCTCTTACACTGTTGGTGGGAATGCAAGCTGGTGCAGTCACTCTAGAAAACAGTAGGGAGGCTCCTCAAAAAGTTTAAAATAGAGCTATCCTATGACCCAGCAATTGTGCTACTGGGTATTTACCCTAAAGATACAAATATAGTGACCCAAAGGGGTATGTGCACCCAAATGTTTATAGCAGCAATGTCCACAATAGCCAAACTATGGAAGGAGCCTAGATGTCCCTCAAAAGAGGAATGGATAAAGAAGATGCGGTATATATACACAATGGAATACTATATACAGCCATCAAAAACACTGAAATCTTGACATTTACAATGACGTGGATGGAACTAAAGGATATTATGCTAAGTGAAATAAGTCAGTCAAAGACAATTATCACATGATCTCACTGATATGAGGAATTTGAGAAACAAGACAGAGGATCATAGAGGAAGGGAGGGAAAGATGAAACAAAATGAAACCAGAGAGCTAGGCAAACCATAAGACACTCTTAATCTCAGGAAACAAACTGAGGGTTGCTGGAGGAGAGGAGGGTGGGAGGGATGGGGTGGCTGGATGATGGACACTGAGGAGGGTATGTGCTATGGAGAGTGCTGTGAATTTGTGAAAGACTGATGAACAACAGACCTGTACCCCTGAAATAAATAATATATGTTTTTTTTCCAATTTATTTATTTTCAGAAAAACAGTATTCATTATTTTTTCACCACACCCAGTGCTCCATGCAAGCCGTGCCCTCTATAATACCCACCACCTGGTACCCCAACCTCCCACCCCCCCCGCCACTTCAAACCCCTCAGACTGTTTTTCAGAGTCCATAGTCTCTCGTGGTTCACCTCCCCTTCCAATTTACCCAAATTCCCTACTCCTCTCTAACGCCCCTTGTCCTCCATGCTATTTGTTATGCTCCACAAATAAGTGAAACCATATGATAATTGACTCTCTCTGCTTGACTTATTTCACTCAGCATAATCTCTTCCAGTCCCGTCCATGTTGCTACAAAAGTTGGGTATCCATCCTTTCTGATGGAGGCATAATACTCCATAGTGTATATGGACCACATCTTCCTTATCCATTCATCCGTTGAAGGGCATCTTGGTTCTTTCCATAGTTTGGCGACCGTGGCCATTGCTGCTATAAACATTGAGGTACAGATGGCCCTTCTTTTCACAACATCTGTATCTTTGGGGTAAATACCCAGGAGTGCAATTGCAGGATCGTAGGGAAGCTCTATTTTTAATTTCTTGAGGAATCTCCACACTGTTCTCCAAAGAGGCTGCACCAACTTGCATTCCCACCAACAGTGTAAGAGGGTTTCCCTTTCTCCACATCCTCTCCAACACATGTTGTTTCCCGTTTTGTTAATTTTGGCCATTCTAACTGGTGTAAGGTGATATCTCAATGTGGTTTTAATTTGAATCTCCCTGAGGGCTAATGATGATGAGCATTTTTTCATGTGTCTGATAGCCATTTGTATGTCTTGATTGGAGAAGTGTCTGTTCATATCTTCTGCCCATTTTTTGATGTGTTTGTCTGTTTCGTGTGGGTTGAGTTTGAGGAGTTCATTATAGATCCTGGATATCAACCTTTTGTCTGTACTGTCATTTGCAAATATCTTCTCCCATTCCGTGGGTTGCCTCTTTGTGTTTTTGACTGTTTCCTTTGCTGTGCAGAAGCTTTTGATTTTGATGAAGTCCCAGAAGTTTATTTTCGCTTTTGTTTCCTTTGCCTTTGGAGACGTATCTTGAAAGAAGTTGCTGTGGCTGATATCAAAGAGATTTCTGCCTATGTTCTCCTCTAAGATTCTGATGGATTCCTGTCTCACGTTGAGGTCTTTTATCCATTTTGAGTTGATCTTTGTGTACGGTGTAAGAGAATGGTCGAGTTTCATGGTACTGGCATAAAAACAGACACATAGACCAGTGGAACAGAGTAGAGAGCCCAGATATGGACCCTCAACTCTATGGTCAATTAATCTTTGACAAAACAGGAAAAAATATACAGTGGAAAAAAGACAGTCTCTTCAATAAATGGTGCTGGGAAAACTGGACAGCTATATGTAGAAGAATGAAACTCGACCATTCTCTTACACCATACATAAATAATATATGTTAATAAAAAATGTGTTTTCAGATGTCTCATGTGTTGTAAATAATATATCTCTTCATTACCTTTTTCTAATTATTAGAAAAATTTATTCAGCTCTGAATTATGTGAAATAAAATAAATCTATTTTGATTAGGGAGCTTTAATGAATTTTGACAAATATATTCACTCCTATAATCTCAACCCAATCAACACATAGATATATTCCCACAAATGTTGATGTTCTAAAAATATGTATAAGAACAGGTTAAATGATAACATTATTTGTGTTACTTTATCTTTACTGACCTTCTGTTTATTTGATCCATAAATTACTTGATCTATAAAATTATGATTTTCAGTATAGTTTATATATTGTGTTTTGGTGATATACATCTTAAGTCTCTTTATTTTATAGATACCAAGTCTTAAATATTGAAGAAGTTATAATTTTTGTCCTGTAGAATTTCCTAAAGTCTGGATTATTCTTATGTTAATGTAATAATTTAATTTATCCTGTTTCTTTATAGTTCATATTTCCTGAAAATATCTACTGTGCTCATCAACTACACTGGTCATGAACATACCTCTGACAGCACTTCCACATCCATTAAAACTTCCATAAATATATATGTATATGTATATATATAATCGTATAAATTATTCATATAAATAACAAAATATGATTATACACGTAATTATATATTACATACACATTTTACATACATATGATATGTAAAGATAATCACAGGCAGATTATTTTAATAACCATAAAATGAAAACAATCAAAAACTATTCAACCATAAATGGGATAATTTTTTTATATTCATAAAGTAGAATATTATACAGAAATTCACCTAGCACACTTACACACTTCTTTATACTTAATTTGAATAATTCTCATAAACATTTTGAAGAGCATATTATCAGATATGAGAGAGCATACCCTCTATAGTTTCATTTAAAGTATAAAAATAAGCTAAATTACTATATAGCAATGGGCAGAGTAATAGATAAATTTAGGATAGTGACAATTGGGAAGAAACCAATGGCAGCTTCTGACTGTTGCCAGTATTTTATTTATATGTTTAAGGTAAGGCTTTATGGGAGTATTCACTTCATGACAATTTGCTAAACATCTTTCCTATATTGTACATCAGTAAAATATAATGTTTAAGTAAAAAATAAACTTAGGGAGATTTTTAAAGTTTTTATTTAAATTCAACTTAATTAATATTTATTGTATTATTAGTTTCAGAGGTAGAATTTAGTGATTCCTCAGTTGTATACAACACCTAGGGCTCATTACTTTAAGTGTGCTCCTTCACAACCATCACACAGTTAACCCATTCCCCATCCACCTCCCCTCCAGCAACTCTGTTTCCTACAGTTAAGAGACTCTTATGATTCGTCTCCCTCTCTGTTCTCATCTTACTTTTTTTTCTCTTCCCCTATGTTCATCTGTTTTCTTTCTTAAATATCACATATGAGTGAAATAATATAATTGTCTTTCTATATGACTTATTTCACTTAGGATAATATGCTCTAGTTCCATCCACATGGTTGCAAATGGCAAGATTTCATTCTTTTTGATGGGTGAGTAATATTCCACTGAATAGATGTACCAATTGTTTTGTTTTTGTTGCTTGGGTTTTGGTTTTTTTTTTAAGAATTTATTGAGGGAGAGAAAGACTGAGAGAGAGAGAGAGGACGCACAAGTGAGGGGAAGGGCAGAAGGAGGAGAAGTTGCTGAGGGAAAAGAAGCATACTTCCTGATGAAGGTGAGAAACCAACATGGGGCTCAATCCCAGGATGCTGGGACCACAACCTAAGCCAAAGGAATAGGCTTAACCAACTGAGCTATCCAGATGCCCCTATACACATGTTCTTTATCCATTCATCTGTCAACAGACATCTGGGTTCTATCCATATTTTGGCTCTTGTAGACATTTCTGCAATAAACTCTGGGTGCAATGCTGTTTGAATCACTATGTTTGAATCCCTTGAATAAATACATGGTATTGCAATTGCTGGGTTGTAGGGTAGGTCTATTCTTAACTTTTTGAGGAACCTCCACACCAGTTTCTAGAGTGGCTGCACCAGTTTGCATTCCACTAACAGTGTAAGAGAGTTCCCCTCTCTCTGCATCCTCCCCAACATGCTGGTTCCTGAGTTGTTAATTTTAGCCATTCTGAACTGTGTGAGGTGTTACAGTTTTGATTTGTATTTCCCTGATGCCAAGTGATGTTGAGGATTTTTTCAAGTGTCTGTTGGCCATTTGGATTCTTTGGAGAAATGTCTGCTCATGTCTTCTGCCCATTTCTTGACTGGATCATTTGTTTTTTAGATGTTGACTTTGATAAGTTCTTTGTAGATTTTGAATACTAGCTTGTTATATGATAAGACATTTGAAAATATCTTCTCCCATCCCATAGGTTGTCTTTTAATTTTGTCATTGTTTCTTTTGATATGGAGAAGCTTTTGATCTTGATGAAGTCCCAATAGTTCATTTTTCCCCTTGGTTCCCTTGCCTTTTGCAATGTTTCCAGAAAAAAAAAATTCTGTGCCTGAGATTGAAGAGATGGCTGCCTGTGTTCTCCATAAGAATTTTGATGGACTCCTATCTCACATTGAGGTCTTTCATCCATTTTGAGTTTATTTTTGTGTATGATGTAAAAAAGTGTTTCAGTTTCATTCTTCTGCATGTGGCTGTCCAATTTTCCCAGCACCATTCCTTGAAGAGACTGTCTTTTGTCCATTGGACATTCTTTCTTGCTCTGTCAAAGATTAGTTGGCCACAGAGTTGAGGATAAATTTCTGGGCTCTCTTTTCTGTTCCATTGCTCTATGTGTCTCTTTTTGTGAAAGTACCATACTGTCTTGATGATTACAGCTTCGTAATAGAGCTTGAAGTCCAGAATTATGATGCCTCCAGCTTTGGTTTTCTTTTTCAACTTTCCTTTGGCTATTCAGGGTCATTTCTATTCCATACAAATTTTAGGATTATTTGTTCCAGCTCTACAAAAAATGTTGATGGTATTTTGATAGGGATTGCATTGAATGTATAGATTGTTTTGGGTAGCATACACATTTTAACAATATTTATTCTTCCAGTCCATGAGCCTATTTTTTTTTTCCATTTCTTTGTGTCTTCTTCAATTTCTTTCCTAAGTGCTCTATAGTTTTCAGAGTACAGCTCCTTTACCTCTTTGGTTAGGTTTATGCCTAGGTATTTTATGGGTTTTGGTGCAATGGTAAATGGGATGGATTCCTTGATTTCTCTTTCTTCTCCCACACTGTTACTGTATAGAAATGCAACTGATTTCTGTGCATTGATTTTATATCCTGCCACTTTGCTGAATTCCTGTATGAATTCTAGAAATTTTGGGGTGGAATCTTTCAGATTTCATACATAGAATGTCTTGTCATCAACAAAGAGTGAAAGTTTGAATACTTCCTTGCCTATTTGGATGCCTTTTCTTTCTTTCTTTCTTTCTTTCTTTCTTTCTTTCTTTCTTTCTTTCTTTCTTTCTTTCTTTTTTTTTTTGTCTGATTGGTGAGGCTAGGCCTTCCAGTACTGTGTAGAACAACAGTGATGAGAGTGGACATCTCATTCATATTCCCAACCTTAAAGGAAAAGCTCTCAGTTTTTCCCCATTGAGAATGATGTTTGCCGTGGGCTTTTCATATATGGCTTTTATGATATTGAGGTATGTTCCCTCTCTCCCTACAGTGTGGAGAGTTTTAATCATGAAAGGATGCTACACTTTCTCAAATGCTTTTTCTGCAACTATTGAGAGGATCATATGATTCTTGTCCTTTCTTCTATTGATGTGGTGTATCATGTCGATTGATTTGTGGATGTTGAATCACCTTTCAGCCCAGGAGTAAATCCCATTTGTTCCTGGTGAATAGTCCTTTTAATGTCCTGTTGATCTTATTAGCTAGTATCTTGGTGAGAATTTTGGCATTCATTTTCATCAGGGATAATGGGCTGTAATTCTCTGTTCTGTTGGGGTCTTTGTCTGACTTGGGGATCAAGGTAATGTTACCCCACAGAATGAATTTGGAAGTTTTCTTTCCATTACTATTTTTGAAACAGTTTCAGAAGTGTAGATATTAATTTTTCTTTAAATATTTAGTAGAATTCCACTGGGAGGCCCTCTGTCCTTGAACTCTTTTTTTTTTTTTTTTTTTTTGGAGATTTTTGATTACTGATTTAATTTCTTTGCTCGTTATGGTCTGTTCAGGTTTTCTTTTTCTTCCTGTTTCAGTTTTGGTAGTTTATATGTTTCTAAGCATGCACCCATTTCTTTCACGTTGCCTAATTTGTTGGCATATAATTGTTCTTATAATTGTTTGTATTTTGCGGCGCCTGGGTGGCTCAGTAGGTTAAGCCTCTGCCTTCGGATCAGGTCATGATCTCAGGGTTCTGGGATCAAGCCCCACTCCAGGTCTCTGCTTGGCGGGGAGCCTGCTTCCTCTTTTCTCTCTGAGTGCCTCTCTGCCTACTTGTGATCTCTCTCTGTCAAATAAATAAACTTCTAAAAAAAATCAAATAATTGTTTGTATTTCTTCAGCATTTGTTGGGATCTCTCTTCTTTCATTCATGATTTTATTTATTTGGGTCTTTTTAATTTTCTTTTTGATAAGTCTGATTGCAGTTTATTGATTTTGTTAATTCTCTGGAGAACCAGCTCTTAGCTTCATTCTTCTACTGGTTTTGTTTTGTTTGTTTTTCCAATTTCTGTACCGACTTCTGTTCTAATCTTTATTATTTCTCTTCCTCTGCTGGATTTAGGCTTCATTTGCTATTCTTTTTCCAGCTCCTTTAGGTGTAGGTTGGGTTGCATATTTGAGACTTTTTTAATTTCTTGAGGCAGGCCTTTATTGCTATATATCCCCCTCTTCGGACCACCTTTGCTGCATCCCAGTGGTCTGGTTTTCATTTTCATTTGCTTCCATGTTATTTTCTTTTAAATTCTTAACTTATTGTTGATCCACTCATTTTTTAGTAGGATGCTGTTTAACCTCCATATTTCTGTTTTGTCCAAACTTTTCTTGTGATTAAATTCAGGTTTGAAAGCGTTTTGATCTGAAAATATGCATGGTATAATCGCAATCTTCTTTTCAACGGTTGGTACATGACTTGTGACCCAATATGGGATCTGTTTTGAAGAATGTTCCATGTGCACATGAAAAGAATGTATATTTTGTTGATTTAGGATGGAATGTTCTGAATACGTCTGTGAACTCCATCTGGTCCAGTGTGCCTCCACACCCTTGTTTCCTGATCTTCTGTGTAGATGATCTGTCCATTGCTGTGAGTGGGATGTTAAAATCCCCTACTATTATTGTATTATTATCAATGTGTCTATTTAATTTTACTATTAATTGGTTATATAATTTGCTGCTCCCAAGTTAGGGAAATAAATATTACAATTGCTAGATCTTCTTGTTGGACAGACCTTTATATTATGATATAGTGTCCTTCTTCATCTCTCATTACAGTCTGGTTTAAAATCTAGTTTCTTTGATAAAAGGATTGCTACTCTAGCTTTCTTTTGATACCCATTAGCATGATAAATGGTTGAGAACCCACATTCAATCTGGATGTGTCTTTGGATCTAAAATGAGTCTCTTGTAGAGATCATATTAATGTTTTTTTGTTTTGTTTTGTTTTTGTTTTAAGATTTTATTTATTTGAGAGAGAGAGAGATCACAAGTAGGCATAGAGTCTGGCAGAGAGAGGGGGAAGCAGGCTCCCTGCTGAGCAGAGAAAGCCCGATGCAGGGCTCGATCCCAGGACCCTGAGATCATGACCTGAGCCAAAGGCAGAGCCATAACTCACTGAGCCACCCGGGTGCCCCGATGGTTTTTTGTTTTTCGATTTTTCTTTTTAAATCAAATCTTATACCATATGCCTTTTGATTGGAACAGTCAGTCCACTTACATTCAGAGTAAATGTTGAAAGATATGAAGTTAGTGCAACTGCATTATCTGTAAAGTCACTGTTTCTATAGATTGTCTCTGTTCCTTTCTGGCCTTTTTACTTTAGGGCTCTCTCTTTCCTCAAAGGCTCCCCTTTAATATTCTTGCAGGACTGATTTAGTGTTCACAAATTCCTTGTTTTTGTTCTGGGAATGCCTTTATTATTATTATTATTATTATGTTAGTCATCATACAGCATATTAGTTTTTGATGTAGTATTTCATGATTCATTGTTTGCATACCACACCCTGTGATCTATGCTATGCATGCCCTCCTTAATACCCATCACTGGGCTAACCAATCCCCCATCCTTTCCCTTAGTTTATTTCCTATAGTCCATAGTCTTTCATGGTTCATCTCCCTCTATGATTTCCCCCATTCATTCTTCCCTTCCTTCTCCTAATGTCTTCCGTGTTTTTCCTAATATTCCACATATAAGTGAAATCATATGATAATTTTCTTTCTCTGATTGACATTTCACTTAACATAATCCCATCCAGTTCCATCCATGTCGATGCAAATGGTAGATATTTGGCCTTTCTGATGGCTGAGTAATATTCCATTGTATATATGGACCACATCTTCTATATGCATTCATCTGTTGAAAGTCATCTTGGCTCCTTCCACAGCTTGGCTATTATGGATATTGCTGCTATGAACATTGAGGTGCATGTGGCCCTTCTTTTCACCACATCTGTATCTTTAGGGTAAGTATCCAGTACTGTAATTGCTGTGCCATAAGGTATCTATATTTTTAACTTTTTGAAGAACCTCCACACTGTTTTCCAAAGTGGCTGCACCAACTTGCATTCTCACCAATAGTGTAAGAGTGTTCCCCTTTCTCCACATCCCCTCCAACATTTGTTGTTTCTTGCCTTTACAATTTTTGCCATTATAACTGGTGTAAGGTGGTATCTCAATGTGGTTTTGATTTGAATGTCCCTGATGGCTAATGATGTCGAAAATTTTTTCATGTGTCTCTTGCCCATTTGTATCTCTTCTTTGGAGAAGTGTCTGTTTATGTCTTCTGCCTTTTTTTTGACTTGATTATTTGTTTGTTGAATGTTGAATTTGAGGAGTTTTTTTTATAGCTCTTGGATATCAGTTCTTTATCTGTAATGTCAGTTGCAAATGTCTTTTTCCATTCCCTGGATTGCCTCTTTGTTTGTTGACGATTTCCTTTGCTGTGCAGAAGGTTTTTTGTATCTTAATGGAAGACCAAAAATTTCATTTTCACTTTTGTTTCCCTTGCCTTTGAAGACGTGTCTTGAAAGGTGCTGTGGCCAATGTAAAAGAGGTTACTGCCTATGTTCTCCTCTAGGTTTTTGATGCATTCCTGTCTCACATTGAGGTCTTTCATCCATTTAGAGTTTATCTTTGTGTACGGTTTAAGATAATGTTCAAGTTTCATTCTTCTATACATAGCTGTCCAATTTTCCCAGCATCATTTATTGAAAAGACCGTGGCTATTTTTTTCCGCTTTCCTGAAGATTAGCTGACCACAGAGTTGGTGGTCCCTATCTGGGCTCTCTGTTCTATTGATCTATGTGTCTGTTTGGTGCCAGTACCTTGCTGTGTTGGTGATCACAGCTTTGCAATATAGCTTGAAATCATGCAATGTAATGCCCCCAGATTTTGGTTGTTGTTGTTGTTCTTTTTCAACATTCCCTTGGTGATTTGGGGTCTTTTCTGGTTCCATACAAATTTTAGGATTGTTTGTTCCAGCACTTTGAAAAATGCCATTGGTATTTTGATCAGGATGTCATTGAAAGCCTAGATTTCTCTGGGAAGCACAGACATTTTAACAATGCTTATTATTCTGGTCCATGAGCATGGAATGCTTTTCCATCTTTTTGTGTCTCCTTCCATTTCTTTCATAAGTGTTCTGAGTTTCTAGAGTACAGATTCTTTATCTCTTTGGTTAAGTTTATTCCAAGGTATCTTATTGTTTTTGGTGTTATTGTAAATGAAAATGACTCCTTAACTTCTTTTTCTATAGTTACATTGTTAGTGTATGGGATAGCAACTGATTTCTGTGCATTTTGCATTCTGCCATATTACTGAATTGCTTGCAAGAGATCTAGTAATTTGGGGGTGGAGTCTTTTGGGTTTTCCACACAAAGTATCATGTCACCTATGAGGAGGGAGAATTTGACTTCTTCTTTGCCAATCTGAATACCTTTTTTTCTTTTTATTGTCCGATTGGTGTGGTTAGGACTTCTAGTACTACAATGAACAACAATGCCAAGAGTGGGCATCCTTGTTGTGTTCCTGATCTTAAGGAAAGGCTCTCAGCTTTTCTCACTGAGAATGATAGTTGCTGTGGGTTTTTCATAGATAGTTTTTATGAAATTGAGGAATGTTGGGGCGCCTGCCTTCGACTCAGGTCATGATCTCAGGGTCCTGGGATCAAGCCCCACATCAGGCTCCCTGTCAGCAGGGAGCCTGCTTCCCCCCCGCCCCTGCCTGCCTCTCTGACTACTTGTGATCTCTCTCTCTGTCAAGTAAGTAATAAAAGAATTTTTTATTAAAAGAAAAAGAAATTGAGGAATGTTACCTCTATCCCTACACTCTCAAGAGTTTTAATCAGGAAAAGATGCTATATTTTTCAAGTGCTTTTCCTGCATCAATTGAGAGACCCATACGTTTCTTGTCTCTTCTTTTACTAATGTGTTCTGTCACATTGGTTGATTTGCGAATGTTGAGCTACACTTGCATTCCGGGAATAAATCCCACCTGGTCATGGTGAATAATCCTTTTAATGTACAGTTGCCTGGTTTTGGGATCAAGGTAATGCTGGTCTCATAGAATGAGTTTGGAAATTTTCTCTCTATTTCTATTTTTTTGAAACAGCCTCAGGAGAATAGGTATTATTTCTTCTTTGAATGTTTGGCAGAATTCCCCTGGGAATCCAGCAGTCCCTGAACTCTTGTTTTTTGGGAGGTTTTTGATCATTGCTTCAACTTGTTACTGGTTATTTGTCTATTCAGATTGTCAATTTCTTCCTATTTTTCAGTCTTGGTAGTTCACAGTTTCTAGGAAGGCATCAATTTCTTCTAGGTTGCTTATTTATTGGCACATAATTATTGATAATAACTTCTAATAACTGTTTCTATTTCCTTGGAGATAGTCATGATCTCTGACCTTTCATTCATAATTTTATTAATTTGGGCTCTTACTCTCTCTTTTCTTTAATTAAGTCTGGCCAGTGGTTTATCTATCTTATTAATTCTTTCAAAGGACCAGCTTCTAGTTTTGTTGATCTGCTCTACTGTATTTATGGTTTCTAATTAGTTGACCTCTGATCTAATCTTATTTCTCTTCTCCAGCATTGCTTATGCTTTATTTGTTTTTCTTTCTATAATTCTTTTCTTTTTTAGAGATTTGTCATCAAGACTAACAAAAAATTTTATTTTATTTTTTAAAAGATTTTATTTATTGATTGGACAGAAAGAGAGAGAACACAAGTAGGCAGAGCAACAGGCAGAGAGGGAGAAGCAGGCTCCCTGCTGAGCAGAGAGCCCGATGTGGGGCTCTATCCCAGGACCCTGGGACTGTGACCTGAGCAGAAGACAGAGGCTTAACCCTCTGAGCCATCCAGGCGCCTCATTTCTCTAGTTCTTTAAGGTGTAAAGACAGTTTGTGTATTCGGGATTTTTCTAATTTTTTGAGTGAGCCTTAGATAGCTATGCACTTCCCCCTTCAGATCATCTATGCAGTATCCCACAGGTTTTGAACTGATGTGTTTTTGTTCTCATTGGTTGCCATGATTTAAGTTCTTTGATTTCCTGATTGACCTAAACGTTCTTAAACAGGATGGTTGTTAGCGTCCAAGTGTTTGTATTTCTTCCAAATTCTTCTATTGATTGAGTTCTGGTTTCAAAGCATTGCGGTCTGAGAATATGCAGGGAATAATCTCAATCTCTTGGTACTGGCTGAGACCCGATTTGTGATCCAGTATGTGGTCTATTCTGGAGAAATTTCTATGTGCGCTTGAGAAGAACAAGTATTCTGTTGATTTAGGGTGGAATGTTCTGTATATATCTACGAGGTCCATCTGGTCTAGTGTGTCATTCAAAGCTTTTGTTTCTTTGTTGATTTTCTGTTTAGATGATCTGTCTATTGCTGAGAGTGGAGTGCTAAGGTCTCCTACAATTAATGTATTATTATCAATATATCTCTTTATTTTGGTAAACATTTGGCTTATGTAGTTGACTGTTCCCATGTTGGTGGCATAGATATTTACAATTGTTAGATCCTCTTGTTGGATAGACCCATTAAGAATGATATAGTGTGAGGCGGGGGTGGGAGTCAAGATGGCGGAGAAGTAGCAGGCTGAGACTACTTCAGCTAGCAGGAGATCAGCTAGAGAGCTTATCTAAAGATTGCAAACACCTGAAAATCTATCAGGAGATCGAAGAGAAGAAGAACAGCAATTCTAGAAACAGAAAAACAACCACTTTCTGAAAAGTAGGACTGGCAGAGAAGTGAATCCAAAGCGATGGGAAAATACACCCTGGGGGGAGGGGCCAGCTCCCAGCAAGAGGCGGGGCAACTGAGCACAATGTCAGGACTTTTAAAAGTCTGTTCCGATGAGGGACATCACTCCAGAGGCTAAACCGGGGAGAAGCCAACGAGGGGTCAGCGTGGCCTCAGGTCCGACAGGGTCACAGAAGGATCGGGGTGTCTGAGTGTCACAGAGCTTACAAGTATTAGAACAGGGAAGCCGGCTACAGAGACAGAGCCAACAGTAAGCTCACAGCTCGGGGTTACCTTGAACCAGTCGCAGGCTCGGTGAGCTACGAGCGCAGCTGGAGGTTAGACAGACAGGAGTTATTGGGCACTGTTCTCTGAGGGCCCACTGAGGAGTGGGGACCCGCGCTCTCGGCTCCTCCGGGCCAGAGACCAGGAGGCCGCCATTTGTATTCCTGTCCTCCATAACTCTACGGAAAGCATCAGGGAACAAAAGCTCCTGAGGGGTCCCTGGGTGGCTCAGTGGGTTAAGCTGCTGCCTTCGGCTCAGGTCATGATCTCAGAGTCCTGGGATCGAGCCCCACATCGGGCTCTCTGCTCAGCAGGGACCCTGCTTCCCTTCCTCTCTCTCTGCCTGCCTCTCTGCCTGCTTGTGATCTCTCTCTGTCAAATAAATAAATAAAATCTTTAAAAAAAAAAAAAAAAAAAAAGCTCCTGAAAGCAAACCCAAGCGGATTACTCAGCCTGGCCCTTGGTAAGGGCGGTGCAATTCCGCCTGGGGCAAAGACACTTGAGAATCACTACACCAGGCCCCTCCCCCAGAAGATCAACAAGAAATCCAGCCAAGACTAAGTTCACCTACCAAGGAGTGCAGTTTCAATACCAAGGAGAGCAGCAGAATTCCAGAGGAGGAGAAAGCAAAGCACGGAACTCTTGGCTTTCTCCCTGGGATTCTTTAGTCTTGCAGTTAATTTAATTTTTTTTTTCTTTTTCATTTTTTTTCTCTTCTTCTGCTAAATTTTTTTTTAACTTTTACCCTTTTCATTTTTAACGTTTTTTAACTAGTTTATCTAATATATATATATTTTTTTCTTTTTTATACTTTTCTTTATTCGTTTTCTTTTTTTAATTCTCTTCTCTTCTTTTCTTTCTTTATTTCTCTCTTTCTTTCTGAACCTCTTTTTATCCCCTTTCTCCCCCCTAACTATTTGGGATCTCTTCTTCTTTGGTTAAAGCATATTTTCCTGGGGTTGTTGCCACCCTTTTAGTATTTTACTTGCTCCTTCATATACTCTTAGCTGGACAAAATGACAAGGCAGAAAAATTCACCACAAAAAAAAAAAAAAAAAAGAACAAGAGGCAGTACCAAAGGCTAGGGACCTAATCAATACAGACATTGGTAATATGTCAGACCTAGAGTTCAGAATGACAATTCTCAAGGTTCTAGCCGGGCTCGAAAAAGGCATGGAAGATATTAGAGAAACCTTCTCGGGAGATATAAAAGCCCTTTCTGGATAAATAAAAGAACTAAAATCTAACAAAGTTGAAATCAGAAAAACTATTAATGAGGTGCAATCAAAAAATGGAGGCTCATACTGCTAGGATAAATGAGGCAGAAGAAAGAATTAGCAATATAGAAGACCAAATGACAGAGAATAAAGAAGCTGAGCAAAAGAGGGACAAATAGCTACTGGACCATGAGGGAAGAATTTGAGAGATAAGTGACACCATAAGACGAAACAACATTAGAATAATTGGGATTCCAGAAGAAGAAGAGAGAGGGGAGCAGAAGGTATACTGGAGAGAATTATTGGAGAGAATTTCCCCAATATAGTAAAGGGAACAAGCATTAAAATTCAGGAGGTTCAGAGAATGCCCCTCAAAATCAATAAGAATAGGTCCACACCCCATCACCTAATAGTAAATTTACAAGTCTTAGAGACCGAGAGAAAATCCTGAAAGCAGCCCGGGAAAAGAAGTCTGTAACATATAATCGTAAAAATATTAGATTGGCAGCAGACTTATCCACAGAGACCTGGCAGGCCAGAAAGAGCTGGCATGATATATTTAGAGCACTGAATGAGAAAAACATGCATCCAAAAATAAAATATCCAGCTAGGCTATCATTGAAAATAGAAAGAGAGAATAAAAGCTTCCAGGACAAACAAAAACTGAAAGAATTTGCAAACACCAAACCAGCTGTACAGGAAATATTGAAAGGGGTCCTCAAAGCAAAGAGAGAGCCTAAAAGTGGTAGATCAGAGAGGAATAGAGACAATATACAGTAACAGTCACCTTACAGGCAATACAATGGCACTAAATTTATATCTCTCAATAGTTACCCTGAATGTTAATGGGCTAAATGTCCCAGTCAAAAGACACAGGGTATCATAATGGATAAAAAAACAAAACCCATCTATATGTTGCCTACAAGAAACTCATTTTAAGCCCGAAGACACCTCCAGATTTAAAGTGAGGGGGTGGAAAGAATTTGCCATGCTAATGGACATCAGAAGAAAGGGGTGGCAATGCTTAGATCAGATCAATTAGATTTTAAGCCAAAGACTATAATAAGAGATGAGGAAGGACACTATATCATACTCAAAGGGTCTGTCCAACAAGAAGATCTAACAATTTTAAATATCTATGCCCCCAACGTGGGAGCAGCCAACTATATAAACCAATTAATAACAAAATCAAAGAAACACATCAACAATCATACAATAATAGTAGGGGACTTTAACATTCCCCTCACTGAAATAGACGGATTATCCAAGCAAAAGATCAACAAGGAAATAAACACCTTAAATGACACACTGGACCAGATGGACATCACAGATATATTCAGAACATTTCATCCCAAAGCAACAGAATACACATTCTTCTCTAGTGCACATGGAACATTCTCCAGAATAGATCACATCCTCGATCCTAAATCAGGTCTCAGCCAGTATCAAAAGACTGGGATCATTCCCTGCATATTTTCAGACCACAATGCTCTGAAGCTGGAACTCAATCACAAGAGGAAATTTGGAAAGAACCCAAATACATGGAGACTAAACAGCATCCTTCTAAAGAATGAATGCGTCAACCAGGAAATTAAAGAAGAATTGAGAAAATTCATGGAAACAAATGATAATGAAAACAGAAGGGTGCAAAATCTGTGGAACACAACAAAGGCAGTCCTGAGATGAAAATATATAGTGGTACAAGCCTTACTCAAGAAACAAGAAAGGTCTCAGGTACACAACCTAACACTACACCTAAAGGAGCTGGAGAAAGAAAAAGAAAGAAACCCCAAACCCAGCAGGAGAAGAGAAATCATAAAGATCAGAGCAGAAATCAATGAAATAGAAACCTAAAAAACAATAGAACAAATGAACGAAACTAGGAGCTGGTTCTTTGAAGGAATTAATAAGATTGATAAACCCCTGGCCAGACTTATCAAAAAGAAAAGAGAAAGGACCCAAATAAATAAAATCATGAATGAAAGAGGAGAGATCACAACTAACACCAAAGAAATACAAACAATTATAAGAAGATACTATGAGCAGCTCTATGCCAACAAATTTGACAATCTGGAAGAAATGGATGCATTCCTAGAGTCATAAACTACCACAACTGAACCAGGAAGAAATAGAAAGCCTGAACAGACCCATAACCAGTAAGAATATTGAAACAGTCATCAAAAATCTCCAAACAAACAAAAGCCCAGGGCCAGACGGCTTCCCGGGAGAATTCTACCAAACATTTAAAGAAGAACTAATTCCTATTCTCCTGAAACTGTTCCAAAAAATAGAAATGGAAGGAAAACTTCAAAACTCATTTTATGAGGCCAGCATCATCTTGATCCCAAAACCAGACAAGGATCCCATCAAGAAAGAGAGCTATAGACCAATATCCTTGATGAACACAGATGCGAAAATTCTCACCAAAATACTAGCCAATAGGATTCAACAGTACATTAAAAGGATTATTCACCACGACCAAGTGGGATTTATTCCAGGGCTGCAAGGTTGGTTCAACATCCGCAAATCAGTCAATGTGATACAACACATCAATAAAAGAAAGAACAAGAACCATATGATACTCTCAATAGATGCTGAAAAAGCATTTGACAAAGTACAGCATCCCTTCCTGATCAAAACTCTTCAAAGTGTAGGGATAGAGGGCACATACCTCAATATCATCAAAGCCATCTATGAAAACCCCACCGCAAATATCATTCTCAATGGAGAAAAACTGAAAGATTTTCCGCTAAGGTCAGGAACACGGCAGGGATGTCCATTATCACCACTGCTATTCTACATAGTACTAGAAGTTCTAGCCTCAGCAATCAGACAACAAAAGGAAATTAAATGCATCCAAATTGGCAAAGAAGAAGTCAAACTATCACTCTTCGCAGATGATATGATACTCTATGTGGAAAACCCAAAACACTCCACTCCAAAACTGCTAGAACTTGTACAGGAATTCAGTACTGTGTCAGGATGCATTTCTCTACATCAAAAACAAGTCAGAAGAAAGAGAAATTAAGGAGTCAATCCCATTTACAATTGCACCCAAAACCATAAGATACGTAGGAATAAACCTAACAAAAGAGGCACAGAATCTATAGTCAGAAAACTATAAAGTTCTCATGAAAGAAATTGAGGAAGACACAAAGAAATGGAAAAATGTTCCATGCTCCTGGATTGGAAGAATATATATTGTGAAAATGTCTATGCTACCTAAAGCAATCTACACATTCAATGCAATTCCTATCAAAGTACCATCCATCTTTTTCATGGAAATGGAACAAATAATTCTAAAATGTATATGGAACCAGAAAAGACCTCCAGTAGCCAAAGGAATATTGAAAAAGAAAGCCAAAGTTGGTGGCATCACAATTCCGGACTTCAAGCTCTATTACAAAGCTGTCATCCTCAAGACAGCATGGTACTGGCACAAAAACAGACACATAGATCAATGGAACAGAATAGAGAGCCCAGAAATAGACCCTCAACTCTATGGTCAACTAATCTTCAACAAAGCAGGAAAGAATGTCCCATGGAAAAAAGATAGCCTCTTCAATAAATGGTGCTGGGAAAATTGGACAGCCATATGCAGAAAAATGAAATTGGACCATTTCCTTACACCACACGTGAAAATAGACTCAAAATGGATGAAGAACCTCAATGTGAGAAAGGAATCCATCAAAATCCTTGAGGAGAACACAGGCAGCAACCTCTTCGACCTCAGCCACAGCAACATCTTCCTAGGAACATCACCAAAGGCAAGGGAAGCAAGGGCAAAAATGAACTATTGGGATTTTATCAAGATCAAAAGCTTTTGCACATCAAAGGAAACAGTTAACAAAACCAAGACAACTGACAGAATGGGAGAAGATATTTGCAAACGACATATCAGATAAAAGACTAGTGTCCAAAATCTATAAAGATCTTAGCACACTCAACACCCAAAGAACAAATAATCCAATCAAGAAATGGGCATTAGACATGAACAGACATTTCTGCAAAGAAGACATCCAGATGGCCAACAGACACATGAAAAAGTGCTCCATATCACTCAGCATCAGGGAAATACAAATCAAAACCACAATGAGATATCACCTCACACCAGTCAGAATGGCTAAAATCAACAAGTCAGGAAATGACAGATGCTGGCGAGGATGCGGATCAAGGGGAACCCTCCTACACTGTTGGTGGGAATGCAAGCTGGTGCAACCACTCTGGAAAACAGCATGGAGGTTCCTCAAAATGTTGAAAATAGAACTGCCCTATGACCCAGGAATTGCACTACTGGGTATTTACCCTAAAGATACAAACGTAGTGATCCAAAGGGGCACGTGCACCCGAATGTTTATAGCAGCAATGTCCACAATAGCCAAACTATGGAAAGAACCTAGATGTCCATCAACAGATGAATGGATCAAGAAGATGTGGTATATATACACAATGGAATACTATGCAGCCATCAAAAGAAATGAAATCTTGCCATTTGCAACAACATGGATGGAACTAGAGCGTATCATGCTTAGCAAAATAAGTCAAGCAGAGAAGGACAACTACCATATGATCTCCCTGATATGAGGAAGTGGGGATGCAACATGGGGTCTTAAGTGGGTAGGAGAAGAATCTATGAAACAAGATGGGACAGGAAGGGAGACAAACCATAAGTGACTCTTAATCTCATAAGTGACTCTTAATCTCACAAAACAAACTGAGGGTTGCTGAAGGGAGGGGTGTTGGGAGAAGGAGGGTGGGATTATGGACATTGGGGAGGGTATGTGCTTGGTGAGTGCTGTGAAGTGTGTAAACCTGGCAATACACAGTCCTGTACCCCTGGGGATAAAAATATATTATATGTTTATAAAAAATAAAAAATTTAAAATTTAAAAAAAATTATTAAAAAAGAGAATGATATAGTGTCCTTCTGTATCTCTGACTACCGTCTATATCTTAAAATCTAATTTTTTGGAAATTAGAATAGCTACCCCAACTTTCTTTTGTGGTCTGTTGGCATGAAAAATGATTCTTCATCCTCTACTTTCAGTCTGGATGTATCTTAAGGTTCAAAACGACTCTCTTGTAGACAGCATATGGATGGGTCATGTCTTTTTATCTAATATGCAATCCTGTGAAGTTTCATGGGAGCATTTAGGCCATTCACATTGAGATCAATTATTGAAAGATATGGTGTTATAGCCATTATGTTGCTTGTGAAGTCCTTGTTTCTATAGACTGTAAATTTCTTCTCTACATCACTCTTGGGATCTTTCTCCTTTTACATACCCCAGCCCTTAAGATTTCTTGCAGGGCCCACTTGGTGGTCACACATTCTTTGTTTTCCTGCCACTCTTGGAAGCTCCTTGTCTCTCCATCCATTCTGAATGACAGTCTTGCTGGATAAAATATTCTTGGCTGGATTTTCTTCTCATCTAGTACCCTGAATATGTCTTGTCAGCCCTTTTTGATTGTCAGGTCTCTGTGGACAGGTCTGATGTTTTTCTGATGTTCCTCCCTCTATATGTAAGAAATCTCTTCCCCCCTTGCCACTTTCAAGATTGTTTCCTAGGATCTACAATTTGTGAATTGTACTGTTACATGTCATGTGTTGGTCTGCTCTTGCTGATCTTGGAAAGGGTCCTCTCTGCCTCTTGGAAATGAATTCTTGTTTCCTTCCCCAGATTAGGTAAGTTTGCAGCTATGATTTAGTCAAATATATCTTTTTAGACCTCTCCTCTCTCCACCCTCTCAGGGATTGCAATAATTCTGATATTGGAACTTCTCATCGAGTCATTAATCTCTCATTTTAATCCCTTGGGCTTTCATCTGTTTTTCCCACGCCACCTCAGCTTCCATCTTTTCTATCCTCTTATCCTCCAGCTCCTTAATTTGTTCTTCTGCCTCATTTATCCTGACTGTCAGAATAACTAGTTTAGACTATATTTCATTCATAGCATTTTTAAGTTCAGCCTGATTAGATCTCATTTCTGCCCTTAGAGATTCTACATTTTTGTTAATATTTTTCTGAAGCCTACATATTGACCTCATAATTGTTACTCTGAAGTCTATTTCTGACATCTTGGTTATATCCATATTCATTAGTTCTGTGGCAGAGGCACAGTCTCTGATCCTTTTCTTTGTTAGGGGTTATTCCTCTTAGTCATTCTGTTGAGGGGTGGTTGAGGGAATTTATAGAGTCCAAAATATTAATGACAACCTAAGCAAGAGGCATCTGTTTTACAGGTGGTCAGCCTCTTATTCTTCTAGCTTCTATTATGCGGGAGGGGCCTGCCATGCTATTACTCAGGCAACCCTGTTTGGGCAGAGCTGCCCTGCCCCCTGTGGGGGATGGATGGATTCAATGAAAACCGGTTTGGGGGGCTTTTGTTCTCTGGTGGCTCTCCCTGTCTCTTCCAAGAGTAAAAGCAGATGTAACCACAACCAAACCTATGTCTCAGAACAGAGATTGCAGTCTGCTCTTCACTGAGCTCTCCAGCCCATACTGTCTCCATTTCTGTCTATGCTGCTAAAAACAGCAGTCTCCTGACTTGTGCATTCCACAGCAGCACTCCCAGTTGCTGCTCCCAGGGCCAGACACATGTCTGCCCTTTGTGCTTCTAAAACCACAAAATGCACCTGGTTCAGACACACACACTCCTGGAGCTCCAGGTTTCAGACTCGGGGGCTGTCCTAAAATCCTCTCTCAGCCCCTCCTGGTCTGAGATTTGTACCCAATACCCAGTGCGGGAGGATTTTGCCTTCCTGGCACAAGTTCACAGAGGCTCCCTCCGTCTTCTGTTTATCTCCCCATATCTGCCCGAAGAATCATGGCTCCCTGCTTCATACCTCAAGGCCAACCACCAGAGATATTCTGTTTGTAGAGATCCAGATAAGTCTTCTTACATTTCAGGCTGATTACGTGGGTGTTCAGATTGGTCTGGTAGATATCCAGCTCAATTAAGGAGACCAGCTGAAATAAAGTCCTTTTTTTCTCCTTATCCTGGAAATACTTTATCTCTCCTTCCATTCTGAATATCTTTCTGGATAAAGTAGTCGTGGCTGCATATTTTTCCCAATTCTCGTACTGAAGATATCATGCCAGTCTCCTCCAGACTGTCAGGTCTCTGTAGTCAGGTCTGTAGTCAGGTCTGTAGCCAGCCTTATGTTTATACCCTTGTAGGTTAAGGACCTCTTGTCCTGAGCTGCTTTCAGGATTAATAGTGAAATGCAAGCTTCACTATTATATGTTCAGGTGCTGACCTATTTTTATTTATTTTGAGGGATGTTCTCTGTGCCTCCTGGACTTAAATGCCTGTTTCTTTCCTCAGTTTAGGGAAGTTCTCAGCTATAATTTGTTCAAATAAATCTTCTACCACTCCCCCTCTCTCTTCATCTTCTGGGACCCCTATTACCTGGATAGTGTTTTGCTTTATGGAATCACTGATGTCTCAGTGTCTCCCTTCGTGATCCAGTAGTTGTTTTTCTTTTCCTCGGTCTTCTTGTTTTCCGTTATTTTGTATTCTCTCTTACTAACCTCTCTTTTGCCTCATTTATCCTTGCTGTTAGAGCCTCCATTTTTGACTGTCTTAGTAACAGAATTTTTAATTTTGGCCTGATTAGATTTTAGTTCTTTTAGTTATATAGTGATATTCTCTAGTGTCTTCTGTGCTTTTTACAACCACAGATAGTATCTTTACTACCATTGTTTTAAATTCCAAGTTCAGACATCTTACTTAGGTACACACTGATTAAATCCCTGGCACTGAATACTACCTCCTGCTCTCTCTTTTGGGGTGAATTTTTTCACCTTGTCATTATGTCCAGAAATGAACAGAAGAAGAGAGGGAAAAGACAACAAAAACAACAACAGAAGGACACAAGAAACCTGAACAAAACAAAAACAAAGAGAAAACCAAACAAGAAACAAAACAGAACAAAACAAAAAACTAGACCTTGGTGTATTTTGGTCTGCTTGTTAAGAAACGATCCCGTAAACCCAAAAAGGAAGGAAGGAAAAACATATATATAGACATAAAAATAAGATATAATGAAAAGAAACCAAATACACACACACACACACACACACACGTGTGTGTGTATGTATTGTGTGTATATATAATTTAATACATTTAAAACAAACTTTAAAAATAAGCAAAGAGCTGAAAAAAATAATACTGAAAAACTAAAGAATAATAAAAGCTAAAAAAACCCACAAAAAGCCACAAATGCTACACACTGTTTTTCCTAAGACCTGAAGTTTCACAGTTCTCTTTGATCAGTAAATTTGGTGTTGGCCAGTTGTTCCTGCTGGTCTTCTTAGGGAGAGGGCCTGTTGCATTCATTCTCAGGTGCTGTTACCCTGGTAGAAATATGTCTACCTTCCCTGGGGCTAGGTTCAGTATAGGGGGCTCCAGTTTCCACTATGTGGCACTGTTTTGCTCCCTGAAGGCTTTCAGCACCAATGGGCAGGATGAAATTGGTGGTAACCCACTACAGCCCCATATTGAAAATTCACATACCCAACTCTTTAGTGAGCCTTCGCAGAAAAGCAATCAATCATTTGTGTCTTCCTGGTTTCTGACCAAACTCTGTGTTCAACCAGCCTGTGACAAAGCATTTTTATCTCAGGCAGAAAACTGAGTTTCAAGTCTCCAAATTTTATGGACTCCTGCAACATGGACCCATGCTATTCTTCTCAGGGGGAAGGAGGATGGTCTTTCCAGGCTTCTGCCTTTCTCTGGACCCTGCCAGGAGAGCAGTCATAAGACTGAACAGCAGTTTGCAGTTTATGGCAACACTGACCAAAAAGCCAGCACCTAGACTGTTTTCAGACAGCTTCTCCACTCCAATGTCCATGAACTCTGCTTTACTCAGGCACCCCTGTTCTTTTGACCCCCAGGATCCTGAGATCATGCTGTCCTATCTAGAATTTCACCCTGCTTCACCACCTAAGCACCTTTAAGACAGGGATGTCCCTTGCTGTAGCAGACCTCTACAACTTCCATTTTTGTGCTCTGTTCCTTTAAAACTTTGTAGTAGCCTCCTTAAGGCAGCTCCTTCCTCACTGTCGAATCCTCTGATACATTGCTCCAGATTCAATCGCTGCATGTACTACCTTCCAAAAAATGGTCACTTTTCTATTTGTAGAATTGCAGCATTTCTTTTCTCAGCTCTCTGACTGATTTCTTAGGTGTTCAAAATGATTTGATAACTATCTAGCTGAATTCCAGGAACCAGACAAACAGGATCCTCTCTTCTTCTGCCATCTTGTTTATTGGGACATATATTTTCATATTTTATTTAATCTTCATCAGTGTGTACATTTTAAATTGAAAGCAATTGGGACCAGAGTGATTTAGTAACCTGTGCAAAATATCATACGGTTAATAACTGATATGACTATGAATCTGACTCATACTCTTGGTAAGGTTCTTCCTTTATAATTCATGATCCTCTCAAATATATCTCATACTATACCCAAAATGAACATTCATATCAGGATATGATTTATTAAAGAGACTAAGTCATTTTATATCTTCTTCAGAATAAAAATAATAAACAAATAATAAACAGAATAAAAATAATAAAAGGACCCCTCTCTGGGGCACCTGGATGACTCAGTCATTAGGTGTCCTTCTTTGGCTCAGGTTATAATTCCAGGGTACTGGGATGGAGTCCCACATCAAGCTCTCTGCTTGGCAGGAAGCCTGCTTTTCCCTCTCCCACTCCTCCTGCTTGTGTTTCCTCTCTCCCTGTGTCTCTGTCAAATAAATAAATAAAATCTTAAAAAAAAAAAAAGAGCCCTTCGTACCTCTAACAAATTTTCTTCTTCCTCCTAGACATTACTGGTGAGTAGAATGGGAATGGAAGAAGTAAACTGACATTAGTGTTGTAGGATTACATGAAGAAAGGTTTGTCCCCTCCTCTGTTTTTCTTCTGTGTTCCATAAATCATCATCCACACTCAGGATTGGCCAATGTATTCTCTATTTTTCCTTCTTATTGTAAATTTGTTGTTTCTGTTTCCACCAATGTCACAATTGTCTCATCCTATTCTTTCCCACCATGAATGCATTATTTGTTCTTATACTTCATTTCTTTTTAACTGAGAAAATTAAACTATATCACTATATTAAAACATAATGTTTTGCATGTATAGATTCATAACTTTTCATCATTAAGTGGGAATAGGCTTAATACTCTACATTTTAAATATTTTATAATACTACTGAGTATGACTTGCTGGTCATAAACCAACAGTTCAGTCACACGTAATTTATTAAATGACTCTAGGTTATTATGATTTATTCTTAGGATGACTCTTTGTACTTTTGAAAATTACCCCACTTGAACCAATAATAATTGAAAGTTTGATTTTTTGAAACTTCAGATTCTCCCACTTCTACTAATTAGCATTATGTTGCAAAAGACCTCCTGACTTAAAACAGTCAAAGAAATAATAAAAGAGGTGCCCCAGTGATTTTTCTTCCTCTTCCAAGTTGCCATATTCCACTTTTCTTTAATCCTCTGTGCCCTTTGAAGTGCTGAATGCTTCATTCTACTTCAGAAGAAAACACACTAAAATATACCTCTGCAAAGATTAGTCACAAATCCTCCAAAGACACTATAGGCTAACATGCTACAATTCATTGTCAATTCTTTCCCTCTCTGCTCCCACTCAGAGTCTCTTACTTTTTTTTTCCCAGACCACAACTGACAAAAGAATTTAATCCATACCAAGATCTGTCTACACACCATGTGTAGATTTTACTCTTTCTCAATACTACACTAAATGAACAAATTTTCCCATCAGAAGTGTGCAAATGAATGAAAATGTATCCTCTGCTTCTTTTATCACTAATTATAGTTTAAGACATTCTTGTTTAAAAATTCATTAAAAATGTATCATTCAACGGGATAAAACATAAAACATTGTATTTTACACATAAAACTTGTTCTGCCAATGAACTTTAGCACAAATATAATGAAAACATAGACCTAATTTGATGAATAAATCAAATTCTTTTTTTTTTTTTTGCCTATGGAATGCTCCATTTTGAGGGAAATGGAGGGAAAAAAATTATACAAAAACCAAAAACGAGCTTGTCAATTCTAAAATCACATATAAAAAATGAGGTCTCCAATTAAGCAACCCATTTGGTACAGATAAAAGGAGCCTATCCAAGATACCCATCAGTTTGTGCAGTTGAATGAATGTTCAGAGTGATAAGACTGGCTATTTGCATAGCCAGTTGTGAACCATACTAAATGGTTCCATCCATCCACAGATGTTTCCATGATAAATGAGGACAGATTCCAACAAACTGCAAAACCTAAATTAAAAAATATATAAATTGAAAATTATATAAAATTAAAAAAGATGGTAAATTTCTAAATTAAAAATTCTAAAGGTTTTCACCTAACCCAACGTTGATCAAGGTCTCAAGTGGTGAAGCCAAGCTTCCTTTAATTCTTGTTATGTAAAAATAGTGTTGAAAGACAACTGCAAAAGGGTCTCTCATGTTTTTGTCCCTCTCACTTGCCATGCAGGAAGACATTTGGTCTCTTTAATTTTAGACAATATTTTCAAAGATATTTGTCTAATGAGCAGCCTTGAAATAGAGAAAGACAGATTTCCTGGCCATCTTGTAGGAATTACTGTCTCTTTCCAAAACAAAGGCAAGCATTACTGTCCAGAATCATACAGATAATACATCCCTTGGAAGAAAAGGCAAATACATTGTCCATTTTAAAAGATTTGGGTTCTCTAAGATAGGTGTTCCTTTCCTGTAATGCAACCTAATGTATGTGCAATATCAACTAGCTTTCTTAACATAACTGTGGGAACTGGGCCTCAGAAAATAGAACAAAAATGCTGATACTCTGGCTACTGCTATTATTCTGAGTAATAACCCATCCTTTAGCTCTGACTCCAGATTCTCATATCTTCTACCAGCATTCATGAAACTTTAGCATGTTAGTTGACTCTGGCTACCTCATTCTAGCCCTGGAAACTTATTTGTGTCATGTTTTTGGCTTTAAAGTCTTTTTGTACTATGACCATTTATTGCAAAAATCGCACAACAGTCAATGTGTCTGATGGACTTTTCATTATCCCTACCATCCACAGATATCTATATTCCAGAATAGTGGGATGGCCTCCCCCCAAATTTCTCAAAACAATTTCTGATTTTACCTCCTTCTTTTTCTCTTGGTCCTTAAACTTTAGTATTGTAGGTTAGTCATTGACATTCAGAGTGTATAATAATCAGAACAAAAGGGACTGGAGTTTACCAAAAAAATTTTTTTTTATAAATTTGAGATTGTGCTCTGGCCATTTTTGGGCACAATCAATCTTTCTTATCCCTAATAATAATAATACCTTATTTAGACTGGTTGATATACTCTCTGAATGTCAGCCTAGCCAAAGGGAGGCCTAAAGGATTTCAACTTAAATTCTTGTTTAGCTATCTGGATTTCCTTGTTGCATTAGCATGGTCCTGGAATATAAAGGATAATAACTGCATAATTGACTATACTTTTATATCCCACTACATTGGCCCATAATGGTATTTATAAATTTTGTAAATTTCCCTTGTCTTTCTTCCACCTGACACTTCTAGACAAAATGTGTGGGAATATGTATGAAATGAATGGAAAAAGTGGAAAACTTTTGGCTCCTGGAATAGAACACACAGATCTTTGGAGTCAAGGGAGCACAAATTTCAGAACTTAATAAAGGAACACCTCAGACCCCAGTTATGGGGGAGAAAAGGCCATTAATGAGATTTATCATTCAGAACTGCTAATTGCCTTAGAGCATTACTCTTGAAGGAAAATTACCTGGTGCATCTTTCCCAAATTGTTTCAACTGCTTTAAATTTAATTGACTACGGCATTAGCCATCCCATACCAGATTACTCTGCCCATGATTTGATTGCTTATTTCTTTAAACCTTTCTCATAAAGTTTGAATCAGCAGCAGATGGTCCCCAAACTTATACCCTGCAAGCAAACACCTCGCAATACTTGTAGACTTCTCCCCAAACCTTACTGCTTTTCCTCATATTTCCATGAGGTGAACAAATGCCACTTTGGAAGGTACAGAGAGGTCACTATAAGAAGCAAAGGATGTGTTTGTTTACCATGTCAGAAGGTGTTTCCTTCATAGGAAAAAGTCAATGTTATAAGCATAATTCTAAGATAATCTCCAGTGACAGATTCTCTTTTACAGTCCCCTCTCCTTTGAATGTACATGGACCCCATATATATGATATCACTCCTATGACTATGTTACATTTTAAGGCAAAAGTGTGTTTATCCTGGGCAGGCTTGACTTCATCCTGTTAGACCTTCAGAAGCAGAGATCTCAGGTAGAGAAGGCTTAACTCTATAGTTGTGGATAATCACTAAATCTTGCTCTATTTTCTAAAATTATGTAACTGAATTAATTTAATTACGATTAAAAGTCAGTCTGTTTTTGTAGCCATTCAAGAAAAAGGCCATGATGCCCCATTTGTTATTTGTATAAATAGAAATGTCTAGGGTACAAAAAATAAGTTAGAGGACTTCAGCTAAAAGTAAGTTCACAGGTTTCTTTTGCCCTCTTTTTCTCCATTCTATTCTTTAATCATTTATTGTATTTTAATAATCTCACCTGGAAGTCCTCAAGGATATTAATGACAACAAGGTAAATTTTGAAATTTGGATTTTTTTTCAACTTTTAACTTTGCTTAAATGTCAGATTTTAAATCTTAAGATTTTACGTTCAGATCTCAGAGGGTTTTGGGAATCATTTGAAGTAGTCCAGTCTAATCTAGTCTAGTCTAATCATTTTAATAGTCTAGATAACTATTTGAAGTGAAGTCTGAAACTTGATTTTTATTTTTTATCTCATTGTTGGCCTCCTGAAACTTCCACATACCTATCAAACAGTTAAAAACTAAGTATTTCTTAGATAACATGAAGGATTAAACACAAACTGTTTACCACATGTGGCTGTTAAGGTGATGTGTTACAGTAGTGTCTGAGAAGCAAGAAAACTAAAGCTTCAACACAGAGAAGTAAAAGTTTTCATCCATATACGAAAATTGACTTCAATTAAGTAGATGCAGTATTTGAAATGAAAAATTTAAAAGTCAAAAATAGCCCTTTTATGAATAATGTACTTTTTGAGTGCAATTAGTTCACTAATGCATAAAAAGATACAAAGATTGCTAATAAAGTACAGCGTTTACTTTAAGTAATCTCAATTTTTATGTCTTAACTTTTTCATAGAAAGACCAAATTTAAAAGTTTGCATCTATTACTCATTAAGACACCACCTGAAACACAAATTTTAACTTCTGATAATATACTTAACTTTTGATAATACTGAACAGATTACTTGCACACTGAGTTCTGAATACTTTGACTGCTTTATTAAGTATTACTGCAACCACCCCAACCTTTGTGTCTTTAAGCAACAATAATTTAAGTAGCCTTTAATTCTGTTAATTGGCAATTTAAGATGAGTTCAGATAGATGGTTCTTCTGGTATTAGATATCCTAGGTGGGTTCATTCATGTGTCTCCTGTCACTTGGTAACTCATCTGGGACTGACACACTTAGGATGGCCCCATTAATATGTCTTGTTATCAGCTGGGTGTCAGCTGGGGTGATAGGAATAACTGGGGAATCTCTCATTGTCTAATAGACTAGCCTGGACTTATGCTCATGATAGCTTGGCAGATTTCAAAAGAAAGAAGTGCACAAGGCTTCCTCAAGTAAAAGCTCAAAATGAGCACCCAGGTACTTTTACCACAGTGTATTGGCCAAGCAAGGGGAATTGAAGAGACAGCACTACCTAATGAGAGGGGTTTCAAAATCACACCATTGGGGGTAAATAGCCATTTTTGCAATTGATCTTTCACACATGCATATATTATTTTATTTAATTTTCCAATTAACTTGAAATTAGTGTTATCTCCTTACAACAGAGAAAACGCAGGCTGGAGAGAGTATCTTGGATAAAGTCACAGTGTCAGGGAGTACACAGCCAGTATTCTAGCATAGGCCTATACTGAGAATACTCAATTATTAACTACTATTCTATGCACTCCAAAATAAGTCTACATGTTTTGACTGGATTTTTATCTAACATTGGAATCTGTGCATGCCAACTCAAAAAGAAAGATGAGTAAACAAAACTGAAAAGACTTCTGGTCCTCCGACAGATCCATTTTAGTATTATTTTGTGTGTGTGTGTGGGTAGATTATTTAATCCTCCAAATGTTTGCTTCTTTCACTGCTGTATATCAAAAAATATACATATATTTGGAATTAGAAGGATAAAGAAGAATAAAAAGAAAATTTGTCACAGCTCAGGAATAAATCTAGATATAAAAGTAAACCTAAAGCTATCATTAAAAATATTCATATCTTGGGGTGCCTGGGTGGCTCAGTGGGTTAAAGCCTCTGCCTTTGGCTCACGTCGTGATCCCAGGGTCCTGGGATAGAACCCCACGTCAGGCTTTCTGCTCGGTGGTGGGCCTGCTTCCCTTCCTCTCTCTCTCTGCCTGCCTCTGCCTACCTGTGATCTCTGTCTGTCAAATAAATAAATAAAATATTTTAAAAAAACATTCATATCTTAAGCACAGAATTCTAAAGGCCGCCACAGATTTCAATCCAATGATCTACAGCGTCCTACATTTTCCCAGAGACCTTCATTTTTCTTTCCTAATTTTGAAGTCTCAGATGTAACAGATATATATATATATATATAACTATTTTATTCTTAAGTTTCCTGTCTTTGTCATACTGATAATTGTGTACATAAGCAATCTTTTCGTGAGGTTGTCATTTCTTTCCTTGGTGTTTTCTGCTGTTAACTTTGCTCTTAACTTTCATTGTTAACTTAATCATGGTGATATATCAGAAATCATTCTTAAATGAGCCAGGAGACAGTGAATTTCACCTGATTGTTGATGATGATACATCCTATAAATCACACTACTGGGTTTATGAATATCATTAAAGTCACATAGAAATGTCAGTATAAGGAAATTCACAACTCAGAATTATAGACTCTGTTTCCTGTAAAAGACTATACCACAATGTGAAGGGAAGTGGTGAGAATGTAGTTGTAAATCAGAAGAAAGGATGTGAATAGTCACCATATATATATCATTTTGAGTATATTAATTAGCAGCTACTTATTACAACAAGCCAAAAAAATATACAGAAATTAAGTTGTAATCAGTCTTTAAAAAGAGCAGATAACAGATTTGGAAAACCATACTGATGGACTAGATAAATATTGTAATTAAAGTGTAACAGAGTAAGCACTATGGTTGATAAAGGCTGCACAAATGGAGGGCTCAAAATTCCTTCTTGATTTAATAAAGAATTTAATGAAGATCATTTCTAAAAACTCCTTTCCTATGTAAACTTAGTCCATAAAATTGAAGGCAAACTTACACTATGCTTGAGAAAATGATTTTTTTAAAAACATGGTATAGTTTGTTCATATTTGAATAGACACACCTGGAATGTCTGCCAACCCTCATGACTTTTCTTCATTGAAAATAAAGCCACAAACCAGACACAAACTGACTGGATCTGGAGGGGGCACATGCTGTGCTTACTTCTCTAGCCAGTGTTCAAAGAAATCCTTTATATTGACAGTGAGAACTCAGAGACAAAATACTAATTAGTTGATGGCTGAAAATGCTAGATCAGGACACAGGATTCACTGGTATGTAAGAAGAGAGGTAGGTTGGAGAGAGGTAGTAGGTGGAAATAGGGCTGTAGTTGAGCTAATTTGTTTTCTTTAAAATCAGGACACTTTACCCAGAACACTGAGTATAGATATAGCTATCTAGGTGGAAACTTGACAAAAATAACCTCTCAATTTCTGGTACACTTCACATGATTTAAGGGATAGTGAAAAAGTGTTTTTGACCGACACTTTTTTGAAAAAGTAAGGATGTACTCCACGTGCACCTGCGTGTGTCTACACAATCTAACTGTGCAAAGATTCAGGGGAAAAAATGTCTCATACTCTGGTGCAATGACCTAATACCAAGCACAAATATTGATTTTTTTTTTAAAGATTTTCATTTATTTATTTGAGAAAGTGCACATGAGGAGTCAGGGCAGGGGGTCAGGGGAAGGAGCAGAGGGAAAGGGAGAAACAGACTCCCTGCTAAGCAGGGAGCCTGACACTGGGCCTGATCCTAGGACCCTGAGATCATGACCTTAGCTGAAGGCACATGCTTAACTGACTGAACCACCCAGGTGCCCAAATATTGATTTTTTTTAAAAAAAATTTTTAATTTTATTTATTTGAGAGAGAGAGAAAGTATGAGAAGTGGAGGGTCAGGGGGAGAAGCAGACTCCCTGTGGAACAAGGACCCCAATGTGGGACTCGATCCCAGGATTCCAGGATCATGACCCGAGCCAAATGCAGTCACTTAACCAACTGAGTCACCCAGGCGCCCCGATTTTTTTAAATAAGATTTATCAAGGTATCACATACCATAAAATACACTCATTTTAAGTGTGCAGTCAATATTTTTAAATAAACAGTTATGCAAGCATGGCTATAATCTAATTTTAGAAAAAAATAATTAATTAAATAATAGAAATATTAGAGATAATACACCATTTATATACACTTATATCTAAAAAGCATATATATACATATATAACATAAAATATATAGTAGAAAAATATATATATGTAGTTCTTTCTTTTTCCCTGAAAAAAATATATTTTTCAGATTGTAATTGAAAGAGTATAACATCATGGCACAGATAAAAGGAAATGAAACTGCTTACAAACTGAAGTGGAAGACCAAATATAACATAGAAACAACACTAAATGAAAGAAAAGAATAAAATGTAAGATAATTGTGCATGAGAATGAACTAACAAAGCAGATGAGCTTCCTCAAGTGAAGGTAAATTAAATATTTGTAGTCAGCTTGATTGATAATGCTCCTGAACTTTAACGGACCCTGTTTTCAGAAAGGATGAAGGTCAAATAAATGTTACCAAGTATTCCAGCAGCTACTATCCTTGGTCATCTCTAACTTTCTTTAAGTCTCTTTAGCAAAACTTCCTTAATTGCTAGGCTACCTTGCTTGGAATATTATTTTCTTGAGCTCATCCATTCACTCACAAACACTTATTTAATTCCTAATACATGGAAGGCATCATTTTAAGAACAGGGGCTACACTATTACAGAATATCCTCCTTCATGGAGATTACATTTCAGTGGGGGAGAGAGGCAAAAATAATTAAAGAATCAAATATAAAATTGGTCTGTGACTAATTCATAAAAGAAAAAATAAAACAGTAAATAAGGCTGGAAAGAGACTGGCAAGGGGTTCCCAGTCTCTTTCCAGCCTATTTCAGATAGAGTGGCTAGTGAAGATGTCTCTGAAGTCGTAACAGTGGAGTAGAGGTTTGAATGAAGTGAGGGTATAAACAATATGAGTATTTGAGAAAACAGCATTCAGGCAAAGTGAAAACCTCCCGTGCTGTAAGGTGTTCGAAGAACTGCAACAAAGCCAGAAGGACTTTGGCAAAAAATCGGATGTACTTAGTGGCTGGATCATATTGGGTTTTATGAGCCAAGGGAAGAATATAGATATTACTCTAAGTACAATGGCAAGTCACTGATGAATTTTGCCTTGAAGTCATGAAATCTGATTTCACAGACAAGGCCAAATGGATAAGTACGTCTGTGTATATCTGATTATCTAATACATGTTGCTGTACTGGGATACACTGAGCTAAAGAAATAAGTTATCAAAGTGTTGTGGTCTATAGGAGTAGGCTTAGGGTAATTACCTACCTAGGACAGAGCCATCTATCTAGAGAGAAAAGGCTAATTAAAACGGAAACATTATATAAAAGAGATTGAGTGAGTTTCCTGGCAGCAGAAAGGTGGTATTTTTTGTTGTTAAAATGAGGTAAAAATGATGAGTACTGAAGTTGACAGATATTGTTCACTAGATGTACAAGTTTGAATTTAAGCCAGTAAGAACAGTATCAATTGGACAATTTCTTTCATTAAAACACAACAATTTGGGGCACCTGGGTGGCTCAGTGGGTTAAAACCTCTGCCTTAGGTTCAGGTCATGATCCCAGGGTCCTGGGATCCAGCCCATATCCAGCTCTCTGCTCAGAGGGGAGCCTGCTTCCTCCTCTCTCTCTGCCTGCCTCTCTGCTTACTTGTAATCGCTGTCAAATAAATAAATAAATAAATAAATACAAACACAACAATTTTAGATTTTTATCCTTCACAAATGAATTGGTCATCTAAAATTGCATTTTACATACCTATCCCAGCAGCTTTACTCTAAGGCAGTTTTTAAAATTTTTTCATACTTGTATTTAGTATTTTGGAAAAATAAATTAAAAAAATTTTATTCAGTTGTGATAATAGTGATGTTTTTAATGATATCTTGGCAAATTCTGATCCTTCTGCTTCAGATCCACTCTCATCTTTGGTTAATTCCTACTAATTTTTGAAGACTTAACTTAGTATTACCTCTGAGAAGTGTTTTCTGATCTTTCATATGACTTAGCCATTCAGCTAAATAACAAATATTTATGGAGCACGAATTATGTGTTTATAAATTATTTATTATGTGCTTTTCTAGGCAACGAAAATAGAATGAAAAACAAGGCAGGGTAATTTAATCAACATAAATTCTATGGCTTTTAAGGAGCTTACATTGTAGGATAAAGAGACAGAACTCTGACACAGCATTTCCTACTATTTAAGTTGTTAATTTCTGAGTCTGATAAGTAAATTAAAATAATGTGGTAGAGACTATCTTATGGGTGGTGGAGGGATTGGAAGAATGTTACAATTAGAAATAAGAGCAAGTGGGAAAACTCTGTTATGAAAGTAGGCTTAGCATGTTCAAGGACACAAAGAACAATCTGAGAGTAGTTGAAATTAATGCTGGTGTTTGGATGAAGTGGAAAAAAAGAAGCAGGTAGGCCAGTTAGAGGAAGATTATAATAGCCTCCGTGAGAGGTATTGGTTTCCTTGACTTGGATTTTAACACTCAAGATATTAAAAAGGGTTTAGATTCTAGATATGGAACAGCAAGGAAAAAAAATTATCGATGTGTTGAATATAGAAAAATCTCAAAAATCAGTCCTAAATTTTGGCTGCAGTGACTGCATCATTGATGATAATGACAACAATAATAATAATAATAAAATAATAATAATAATAATGATGATAGAAAATAAGGCTCAAAAAAATGGATATTATTGCTGCAAGGTGAGGAAATATTTTAATGGTAGAACTAGATTTTATTTTATTTATTTATTTTTTTGACAGACAGGGATCACAAGTAGAGAAGCAGGCAGAGAAATGGGGAAGCAGGCTCCCTGCTGAGCAGAGAGCCTGATGCAGGACTCGATCCCAGGACCCTGAGATCATGACCTGAGCAGAAGGCAGAGGCATAACCCACTGAGCCACCCAGGCGCCCCCTAGAACTAGATTTTAAAGTTCTATTCCAGGATGCCTGGGTGGCTCAGTGGGTTAAGCCTCTGATGGCTCAGGTCATGATCTCAGAGTTCTGGGACTGAGCCCCACATCAGGCCCTCTGCTCAGCAGGGACACTCCTTTCCTCGCTTTCTCTCTGCCTGCCTCTCTGCCTACTTGAGATCTCTCTCTGTCAAATAAATAAATAAAATATTTTTAAATAAATAAATGAATAAATAATAATGTTCTATTCCACTGAGTATATATCACTGTCTTTCTGCCCACCCAAATAAGGAAAACTCATTTTCAGATTAATGTTATTAACCACTCAGTAGCTTTTAGAAAGTAGGTATTAATAATTAGAAAATTATGATGTATTTTAAAACATAAATTTATTTGGCACAACAAGACTAAGTTCAAAGAAAATTATGTCTTTAAAGACATCAAAATGATCTCAGTTGATAGAAAGGCCATCGCAATACTAGTAGTTCTTAAGACTTGTCACAATTTATTACTCAGACATAACTGCTTGAAAAAAGAGGATTTCTAGACTTACTCTCTTTAGCTATAGAAATAACAACAGCAGCTGGGCATTTTTGTTCTTTGTTTTATTAACATCTGTCAAACTGCTTACTTCAAAGTGACTGTGAAATGACTTTTAAGTGAATAAATGCAGTAAATGTATATTGTAAGTCCCATTGTTTTTGTTTATTCTTTGTTTCTGTACTGCTGTTTTTATATCTGAGAAGTGGAATAATGCAATGCTGCTCTAAGTCTACTGCTGAGATTTCCCAATATCCAGTACCAGTCCACTGGAGGTAGAAATCAGCTTCGATTACAAATACCCCTCCTCCTCAAGCCTAGAACAATTATTGAGCACAGTGGGCATTTGGTAACAGGCAAAGATGTCAGTTTTTCAGTGTAGCCTAGAGGTGTTTAAAATGATTGAGTTAGCACTGGCAAAGCTTTTTACACTACATGATCTAAGGTCTCTTTTAAACACATTAAAAACATTACAAGTGTGGGCTTTGACCACATTTAGGTTTATGGTTCATAAATTTAATTGAATTAAATTGGAATACCTAATACAGATGCTAAATTCCATCTCTATCAATTTATAAATTCATTAAAAAATACTGTTTCTGGAGTGACAACCATGTTTCAGAAATGTGGCAGAGTAGGTCTTGGATATTATATTTATATTTATTGAGTTCCTTACCACTATCATTTAATGAATACTTTAATGTAATTATCTTGTGTGCCTCTGCCCATATTCATTCAGAAAGTTTGTCAGGTATATAGAATTTGAAATGCAGACTATGGGTGGCTAAAATTGGCAAATATTAGCATTCTATTAAAATCTTTTCTATTAAGTGTTATTTTCTACCATATATTCATCCATTGGGGATCTAGTACTTATAAGTTTTACAGTTCAATCTAAAATACTTCTGTTGTGTCTGACGAAAAAGAACTGGAGAAAATATGTGAAAACTATATTTAGATTATAGCGATTAAGAGTGGCCATAGAGAACTCCAGTCACAATTTTCACTTAATGGGTAAACTGTGCAGCCGTGTGACATTAGATGACTTTGCAAGACTGCACATCTAGTTTTGGTAGACTCGGGAAAAGAACCTGGCTTGCCTTCATTATTTTCCATCTCTCTTTAGTTTCTTTCCAAGATATCAAGAGCCACCTACAATTATGATTATGCAAATTCTGCTGCCTTGCGGAGAGTATGTGTTATGGTGAGGAGGAAAAAAAAAAAGAAAGTAAATTTCAGGTTTGATATGCCATATCTTAAGACAGGTTCTTTAACTCTCCATCAGGAAATTATTCTGACAATTCTGAGTTATGATATACCCAGGTAAACTGAATAAAATTACCTGGTAGTCCTGGCAAAATGGCATGTTTTCTAGTAATTTCTTTTTTTTTTCTAGTAATTTCTTTAGAGTAAAATGTTAATCTCTAAAAAAAATTATGAGCTCTGTGATGTATTATACACAAAATTATAGATACGTCCCAAGTTCAAGCCTGACCCTTAACCTGATATCCCTTTTTAACCTTGAACCTTCTGGTTATTAGGTTTTATGTACATTAGCAAGATGCTCACTATTGCAAAAGAATCCTTGAAGTTAAATACGTTGTCCTCTTTTTATGAGTGAATGAAATACCCCATCAAATCCTATGTGTCTAAATTCAAACAAAATCTTACATGTTGTCTTTCTACTAAGTTATAGAGAAATTCTGACTTTGGGTATATCAAATATTCTCACTACAGTTTTTACACTGTGCATTTTCAGATCAATTTTATCCAATACTGAAACACTGAAATGCAAGTAACCAATTTTCATTATACATAAGAATTCCATAGCTCCTTTGGCTCAGTCCCTCCAAAGAAAGATACATTGATACTTCAGGCCAGAAAGTTTAATGACAAACCCTAACTGTGTAACTTTTTTTTATCATGATAAGAATGTGCCTCTGAGGAAACAGACATTATGCCTGTAAAAGAACACTAGCAGATCAAAAAGAATAAGTCAGTCAGCTGGAGTCAGAGCCTAGGAATAAATTAGAAGAAAGAAAAACCCCTTTATAAAACTCTAAGCAGGAGGCTACAATTAGAATGTAAGCTTTATGAGCCCAGTGGTATTATTTTCTACACTTTATATCCCCAGTACCTAGAAAAGTGTTTCGTATATACAAATGCTCAAAACACAATGATAAAAAATTATTGAAAGGATGAATTAATAAAATGACATGATATAATATGATAGTAAAAAAATAAATATTCAAGGACGATGAGTCATTCCTGGGTATAAGATTTCAAGTTGTTAATGTTTTCGTTTTGCTATCTTATTAATGTATACTATATACTATTAACTTTGCTTTTCTTTTTTTAAGAAAGACAACTTACTTGTAACAGAACTGAAAATTTTAAAGTTAATTTTTCACCTGAAATTGTGTTCAGATTGCATTTGGGTTATTAATCTCTCCAGTAGTGCAATGCATTACATTCTACCTATAACTAAAGATTTTTTAAAAAGAACTTTAGTGAAAATGTGCACACAAGGTCACAATCTGTGTCACAATCCAAAATAAGACATATAATGGAAGAGACACTCAGATGACTTATTTAAAAGCTAAAAATCTCACTGACTGCTAAAAAAAACTAGTGCTGGGAAGTAAGTAAAGCTTTTTTATAAAATGTCGAACTATTCAAATAAAAACTAGGCAGACTTTCAGATGAGATGATGACACAAGCATACACATTCAACATTTCTCATTGTAATGACCAAATTAATGTATAAAACAAGGAAGAAATGAAACTAGGGAAGAATGACATTTAAATGCCAGATACTTCAAGAAATTTCTGCTAGATACTGTAAGGATGAGATTTATTGATAGAAATTTGGTCTTATTCAATAACTTACAGGTGACAAATAAGCTTAACAAGAAACAAAAATTTAAAAGCATTAACATTATTACTTATAAGGTACAAGTCGCTCTTCTATAAACTTTACGTGTGTTAGCTTGTTTAATTCTCCCAACTCCATCAATTAGCTATTCTTGTAAGCAGGAAGAATTTCCGTTACTTACCTAGGAATTCACATTATTACTAATTTTCAGGGCTAGAATTCAACCTCAAGCAATTAAATCCTAGAGCTAACATTCTTAATACTCTGTTGTCTTGACTTACAAATTAATGGTTAAATAAATAATATATCTATGTACTTTAATTCTACATAGTCATTAAAGGTGTAATTGGAAAAAAAATATTTAACAACATGAATAAATATTTCCAACTCATGGCTGAATTGGAAAAAAAAATCTAAATCAATAGGAATGGATGCACATACATACATTATGTTTTGCTAAGCAGGTTAACAATTATATTTATTTTTCAGGAAGCAAGTGAGTGGTTTCTTCTCCACATCATTGTATGTGAGACTATCTCATTATTGCTTTAATTCATGAATGAAACTTTGTTGAATATACAATTGATCCTGAACAGCACAGTGGCGAAGGATGCCAACCCGCCTGCAAAGTCAAAATCTGCTTATAACTCTTCACTCCCAAAAAGCTACTCTTGACAGAAGTCTTACCAATATCATAAACACATGATTAACACATATTTTACATAGTATATATAGCATATAGTGTAATCTTTTAATAAAGTAAGGTAGAGAAAAATTTATTAAAGAAATCATAAGAAAGATAAAATATATTTGTACTACTATACTGTATTTCTCAAAAAAAGTCTATGTGGACCCATGCTGGTCAAACCTGCGTTCTTCAAGGGTCAATTATATAATATTTAGTCACATCTTTTTATATTCAGAATAAGAAAGTCAGTATATCAAAGGACTACTAGTAAACTTGTGATCAGTTAAACATATGGAACAAAACAGAATGTTGTAGATATGAGAACAAGCTTATAAGAAAATCCTAGAATGATTTTTGATAAAACTATTATAATAAATTTTCTTCAGTTCCAGATTAAAACAGTCCATATAATAAGAGATGGAATTTAAGAGCAGATAAAATCATTCTGGCAGACATCATTTACCATTTTTTCCTTAGATAACCACCATTGGATAAATATAAGTTAAGCTTAATTCTTATAAATACACAGATAATTATTAGTAGAATTATAAATAAGATTACTACCATTCAAATTAGATAACATACAATCTTAATAGAAAGTGTTAAAAAGTTGAAATAAAAAATAGAACTGTATTGCTTAAAATAAAAATGGCTAAAACTAAGTAGCAAATTTAATGATAAAATAATAATAAGTTAGGATTCTATTAATGATAAATTAAGCAACTGAAACCACTGTCCCATTAAAGGCCTGGGATTTCAGTGCAGAGTCCGGAGCCATGTTTTACCCTTAGTAACTTGAAATGGAAGGAAGGAGACTTCGAGGATGAACACCATTCTTGATTCTATTACAGATTTAAGACAATAAGATTGGTGTCTGAGTCTAACAAAGGGATGAGGGCAGGAGAAAACAGTTTTAAAGCACTGTAATCTAGTAGTACACCTGGGCTGCAAGAAAGCATCCTCAGCTAATTTTGGCAGTCATTTTAATCCCCAGTACTACTGTGCTTGCGCTACTGAGAGAAGAAAACCAAATAATCTCTAGAGAAATATAATATGATTCTAGGCCTCACATTATTCCCCAAAACAAATTTTAAAACATAAATGCATATTGTAACACATGCAAGAAAAAATACTATAGCAACATCTGTCTATGCCCCTCCCACCGCCATGAGAAAACTGACAAAAGCTTTCCCCAAAAAATAAATGTGAAGCTAGGTAAAATAAAAGCAACCATTTGACTTCTCTGGCAACCGACCAAAGGCAACAATAGTCAGTGCATTTATTTGTGCTTGAAAAAACTGCTGATCTTCAGCAAGAACATCTGAATCTGTGGCACTGTGCCTTAAGACTGCTTCCATCTCTCCCCCATCCCTACCATATAGCTACACTGGTGTGGAAGCTCTTTCAGACAGTAAAGGCCATAAAAGTGGTGGGTTTTCAGCTATTTGGGAAAAAACAAAAAACAACCTAACTTACAGAACCAGTGTGTAATAGTCACACTCAGTGGGCATTATTGGTAGAAATGACAAAACAGCCTTAACTACCAGAAGTTACATGGTTGAATAAGCATGTGCTTCCCTTCCACAAATCAATCAATGTGATACAACACATCAATAAAAGAAAGAACAAGAACCATATGATACTCTCAATAGATGCTGAAAAAGCATTTGACAAAGTACAGCATCCCTTCCTGATCAAAACCCTTCAAAGTGTAGGGATAGAGGGCACATACCTCAATATCATCAAAGCCATCTATGAAAAACCCACCGCAAATATCATTCTCAATGGAGAAAAACTGAAAGCTTTTCCGCTAAGGTCAGGAACACGGCAGGGATGTCCATTATCACCACTGCTATTCAACATAGTACTAGAAGTCCTAGCCTCAGCAATCAGACAACAAAAGGAAATTAAAGGCATCCAAATCGGCAAAGAATAAGTCAAATTATCACTCTTCGCAGATGATATGATACTCTATGTGGAAAACCCAAAAGACTCCACTCCAAAACTGCTAGAACTTATACAGGAATTCAGTAAAGTGTCAGGATATAAGATCAATGCACAGAAATCAGTTGCATTTCTCTACACCAACAACAAGACAGAAGAAAGAGAAATTAAGGAGTCAATTCCATTTACAATTGCACCCCAAACCATAAGATACGCAGGAATAAACCTAACCAAAGAGGCTAAGAATCTATACTCAGAAAACTATAAAGTACTCATGAAAGAAATTGAGGAAGACACAAAGAAATGGAAAAATGTTCCATGCTTCTGGATTGGAAGAATAAATATTGTGAAAATGTCTATGCTACCTAAAGCAATCTACACATTTAATGCAATTCCTATCAAAGTACCATCCATCTTTTTCAAAGAAATGGAACAAATAATTTTAAAATGTATATGGAACCAGAAAAGACCTCAAATAGCCAAAGGGATATTGAAAAAGAAAGCCAAAGTTGGTGGCATCACAATTCCGGACTTCAAGCTCTATTACAAAGCTGTCATCATCAAGACAGCATGGTACTGGCATAAAAACAGACACATAGATCAATGGAACAGAATAGAGAGCCCAGAAATAGACTCTGAACTCTATGGTCAACTAATCTTTGACAAAGCAGGAAAGAATGTCCAATGGAAAAAAGACAGCCTCTTTAATAAATGGTGTTGGGAAAATTGGACAGCCACATGCAGAAAAATGAAATTGGACCATTTCCTTACACCACACACAAAAATAAACTCAAAATGGATTAAGGACCTCTATGTGAGAAAGGAATCCATCAAAATCCTTGAGGAGAACACAGGCAGCAACCTCTTAGACCTCAGCCGCAGCAACATCTTCCTAGGAACATCGCCAAAAGCAAGGGAAGCAAAGGCAAAAATGAACTGTTGGGATTTCATCAAGATCAAAAGCTTTTGCACAGCAAAGGAAACAGTTAACAAAATCAAAAGACAACTGACAGAATGGAAGAAGATATTTGCAAACGACATATCAGATAAAGGACTAGTGTCCAAAATCTATAAAGAACTTAACAAACTCAACACCCAAAGAACAAATAATCCAATCAAGAAACGGGCAGAAGACATGAACAGACGTTTCTGCAAAGAAGACATCCAGATGGCCAACAGACACATGAAAAAGTGCTCCATATCACTTGGTATCAGGGAAATACAAATCAAAACCACAATGAGATATCACCTCACACCAGTCAGAATGGCTAAAATCAACAAGTCAGGAAATGACAGATGCTGGCGAGGATGTGGAGAAAGGGGAACCCTCCTACACTGTTGGTGGGAATGCAAGCTGGTGCAACCACTCTGGAAAACAGCATGGAGGTTCCTCAAAATGTTGAAAATAGAACTGCTCTATGACCCAGCAATTGCACTACTGGGTATTTACCCTAAAGATACAAACGTAGTGATCCAAAGGGGCACGTGCACCCGAATGTTTATAGCAGCAATGTCCACAATAGCCAAACTATGGAAAGAACCTAGATGTCCATCAACAGATGAATGGATCAAGAAGATGTGGTATATATACACAATGGAATACTATGCAGCCATCAAAAGAAACGAAATCTTGCCCTTTGCGACAACATGGATGGAACTAGAGCGTATCATGCTTAGCGAAATAAGTCAAGCGGAGAAAGACAACTATCATATGATCTCCCTGATATGAGGAAGTAGTGATGCAACATGGGGGCTTAAGTGGGTAGGAGAAGAATCCATGAAACAAGATGGGATAGGGAGGGAGACAAACCATAAGTGACTCTTAATCTCACGAAACAAACTGTGGGTTGCTGGGGAGAGGGTGTTGGGAGAAGGGGGTAAGGTTATGGACATTGGGGAGGGTATGTGCTTTTGGGTAAAATGGAAGGGGTGGTGAACCATGAGAGACTATGGACTCTGAAAAACAATCTGAGGGGTTTGAAGTGGCGGAGGGGTGGGAGGTTGGGGTACCAGGTGGTGGGTATTATAGAGGGCACGGCTTGCATGGACACTGGGTGTGGTGAAAAAATAATCAATACTGTTTTTCTGAAAATAAATAAATTGGAAAAAAAAAAGCATGTGCTTCCCTAAGCCTGTGTACATGTATAATGAAAAATGGACAGAGTTCCAACCAGCTTTATAAATCCAGAAAATACGGAGGATAAGCACATGTGAATAGCAGATGCAAAAGAGTCCAATAAATGTAAAAGATAGAGAGACTTAACAAATGGCCTGAGCTTTTACCCCTTATGCATAGAGATATCAGACAGAAGCCTTACTAGATTGAGGTAGTTAGTCACAATCTCTATCTAATATCTACCTGTCTACGAATCTAAAAAAAATGTAAGAATGACATCTATGAAGTCAGGTTTGAAAACAAAAGTATTTATTTTTTCTAAATTAGAGACATCTGCAGTACCTCACTGCAAGTAAGAGTGGTTTCACAAATTTAGTTTGACAAGTTATCAAAGGAAGAAACAAATAGAAAAAGAGACACAAAACAACCCAAACAAATTTCAGAGGGAAAATCAAATCTATAATTGGTACAACATGCTATCTAAAATATTCAATTTTGAAAGAAATAAGAAAGAGTGATCCATATTTTAGGAGAAAAATTGTCCATAGAATTGTCCATAGAATTTGGAAGTTTCCAAATGTTCTCATATGTTGCTTAATAAGCAGTAGACAAATACTTCAAAACAGCTACTATATTAAAAGAAATAAAGGAAAGCACACTTTAAAAAAATTAAGAAAAAGTATGTAAGCAATAGAGATAGAAATTATGAAAAAGACCCAAATGGAATTTCTCAAGTTGAAAAGTACAGTAACAGTAATTAAAATTTAAAAATTTTACTAAGGCAAAGATGGTGGTGTAGTAGGAGGACCTCTGATTTGCTTTGTCCCTCAAACATAGCCAGATAACTATGAAATCATTATGAATACTGAAGAAAGCAATCTGAGGACTGATAGAGCAAACTGCACAACTAAACGGACAGAAGAGGCCACTTCAAGGAAGATGGGAAGTGTAGAGACTTGTTACAGAGGAGAAACAGACTGTGGGTGCTGTGGAGGGGAGGGAATTCTGGTTGTGGAGAAAGGTGAGAGAGAGTGAATGGAGTACACAGGGACAAGCACAAAGAGAAGAGTTCCCCAAAACCACTGGCTTGGAAAAGGAGAGGGGGTGAATTCCCTGTTTTTGCAACCAATGGGTCTCAGAGACGGGAGTTTCAAAGGTCCCCAGACTTAGCTGTGATAGAGACCTGCGGACTCTGCCCCACTCCTGAGCAGAAGCAGGCAAATGATCCCAGGCAGACTGCATAAACTGAGGACCACCTAAGGGGCACAGGGAAAGATAGTGCGTACTTTTTGGAGCACATCTGTGAGAGGTGGCATTGCCTCTCCACAGACAAAAGAACCAGCAAGTGCCATTTCCCTCTCCCACCCCTCAGCATAAACCAAATTCAGTAAACAACACAGAATTGATACTGGCTATCTAACCTCCTTACACCAAGTCTGTCCCAATGTGCTCCACTGGTATAGCTTTTCTCAGGCAAGCTGGCTACAGGTGTCATGGACGCCTCCCCCAGAAGACCAGCACAAACCCTGCATGCACCACACCTACCATAAAGCTTGCAAAGCTTCAATTCTAGTGGAATGAGAATCAGGTCTCTTTTAGCAAGGAGACAAAAACACACCTAGTTAACACTCACTACACTGTGGTCAAGGTCCAAATACTCCCCACAGAGGCAAGGAGAAATTCTGCAGAGAACTGACCTGAGGGATTGAGCAGCCATCACACAGCAGCAGAGTGCATATAGCACATAACAGAGATACTTCCTGAGGTTCCAAGCCCTGGACATTATAATGAGCACTGAGGACTCCGTGCTTAGCATGGAGTGCTTAAGATTCTCTTCTACTTCTGTGCCCCCTATGTGCTCGTGTGTGCTCTCTCTCTCTCTCTCTCTCAAATAAATAAATAAATCTTTAAAAGAAAAGGAGATATATGAAAAACATATATGAAACTGTCAAATAAGAATCTAATTATATCAGTAATCACATGTAAATGGTCTGGACACTCTACTCAAAATGCATAGATTATTAAACTGGATTAAAAAGCAAGATTAAACTATGTGTTGTATTTAAGAGTATACTTCAGTGCACTGACAAATAGGTTGAAAGTAAAAAATGTATTCTACATAAACAGTACTATGAGAGATTTTAAATGCTTATACAAAACAGACTTTAAGACAAATTTCTGAATGATAAAAAGAAATATTTCATAATGATAACATGGTCACTGTTTCCAAAAGGTATGACAATTATAAATGTATACACATTTCAGAACAGGAACTTAGAAATTCATCAATCAAAAACTCAAAGATATAAAAGAAATAGATAATCCAACAATATTAGTTAAAGATGTATTTCTTCACTCACTGATTTATAGAACAATTTAAATAGAAACTCAGGAGGATATAGAAGACTGTAACAACACTATCATTCAGCTTAATCAACTAACATTCATAGAACAGCTCAAATAAGCTGCACAATACACATTCTCCTTAATTGTATATGGACCATTCTATAGAACAGAACATACACTAAGCCACAAAATAAATCTCAATAAATGTAAATAGGTTGAAATCACACAAAGAATGTCTGCAGACAAAAATGGAATCAACAAAAACAAAAAAAAAGAAAAAATGGAATTAAATTGGCAATCAGTAAAAAATAAATCAGTCAAAAAGTCCTCCCCTACATATGGAAATTATGAAAAACATTTCTAAATACTTCATTGGTCAAAGAAGAAATCAGAAAGGAAATTAGAAAATTTTAAGACTGAAGTAGAATTTAAAACATAATTGACTAAACAGGAAATAGGTAATATTTATATAAAAATAGCTAGGGTAATCCCTAAGAAATCATACAAGTAAAACATTTTTGAGATGAAAAGTCTACTAAGAAAATGCATGAAATATAATTGTCATATAATAGAAATTGAAAGAAACAACAAAGAAAAAAAATAGACTGTTTATGTCTCCTTAAGTCAAAGAAAAAAAGGAGACTGTTTACAGTTTTGTTTTTTTTTTTTTTTTTTTAAAGATTTTATTTATTTATTTGACAGAGAGAGATCACAAGCAGGCAGAGAGGCAGGCAGAGAGAGAGGAGGAAGCAGGCTCCCTGCTGAGCAGAGAGCCCGATGTGGGCCTCGATCCCAGGACCCTGAGATCATGACCTGAGCCGAAGGCAGCAGCTTAACCCACTGAGCCACCCAGGCGCCCCTGTTTACAGTTTAAGACTGAAAATTTTTAGGATTTATGTGAAACACAGAACTAAACTAAACTATTTTTCCGAAACAAAGAAACTAAACTAAATTAAATTTTCTGAAACACAGAACACAACTGCATTAATACTTTCATATTGATTTATTTATCCTCTATTGACCTATACTGATCAGTATTTTCTGTTACCCACAGGTGGCTATTTACTGAGCTCTTAAATTTAAGCTAGTAAAAGCCAAACTATACTATAATTGTAGGAGTGCCTGGGCGGTTCAGTCGGTTAACCATCTAGTTCTTGAAGTTGGTTCTGGTCATGATCTCAGGGTCATGAGATCAAGCCCTGTGTCAGGTTCTGTGCTGGACATGGATCCTACTTAGGATTCTCTCTCTCCCTCTCCCTCTGTCCTTCTTCCCACTTGCTCCCATGGGCTCTCTATTTCTCTCCCTAAAAACACAAAAAAAGTATTCTATAATTGTAAATTACATAGTGTGTTTCAAAGATTTACTACCAAAAAAGGAATATAAGAAAACTAATAATTAATTGTGTACATTGATTACATGTTGAAATACTATTTTGGAGTTACATTCAAATGTTTATGGATTGTGAATAATAAGTGTTTTACCAAATTCTTCATATCTCAGATTACTAAAATGAGCATGCCTTTTTTTTTTGAAAGTTAAGAAAAAAGTAGGCACATTGAAAATCAAATAAATTTGAAAGATCATCAAAAGAACCTACTTGCAACTTCCTGTCAGAGCTTCATTCCACATAGGACTAAAATAATTTTTCTCACTCCTGAACACTTGTATCACATTATTCTGAAATTTATCTGGTATGTGATTTTCAATATTAATTTATTTCTATTTTCTATTTTCTTATTTGGTTGTAAATCTATTAGGTTAGAGTTTGTGCCTTATTCCAATTTGAATACACATTCAAATTCTGTAGTAGCTGATTAATGGCACTTACTGAAGGCTTTTATTTTTTCACTTTTTTAGAAGTAATCTCTATGCCCAATGTGGGGCTCAAACTGATGACTCTGAGATCAAGAATTGCCTGCTTTACCGACTAAGCCAGACAAGCACCCCAAAAGACTCTTGAATTAATAACCAGTTTAAGTGAAACATCATATTTCAAAGCCAATGGTTCATAAGCTTTTGCTTATTATTACATAGCTCACATGTCTTTTTTTTATTTTTATTTTTTAAATTTTGTTTGTTTTTGAGAGAAAGAGAGAAAGTAAGCACAAGTGGAGAAGAGTGGAGCAGATGGGGACAGAGAGAGAATCTTAAGCAGGTTCCACTCCAGCTGAGAGCCCAACTTGTACCCAGTCTCAAAACCTTGAGATCATGACCTGACCTGAAATCAAGAGTCAGAGACTTAACCAACTGAGCCACACAGACGTTCCCACATATATTTCTTTTAATAGATGAACACTGACTATATATCACCCTGATAGAAGCCTCAGATTTCGATAATATGATTCTTAAATATTTAATTGGAAGGAGATTTTACACTGGATGCTACAGAAAATGCCAAATTTAGTAAAACATTTTAAGAGTTCAAAATGTATTTCTTTCCTAGCCTACTGAAAAATTACATTTATTTCTAATGAATACAGCAACCCCAAGAATAGATTTATTTTCTGTAGCTGAGGTGCTAAAACAAGGCTAATTTATTTCATCTTAATTTAAATCCAATATAGTTAACATACAGTGTTATATTAGTTTCAGATGTATAATATAGTGTTCAACAATTCTGTACATTACTTATTGCTTGTCAAGATAAGTGTAACTCTTAATCTCCTTAACCTATTTCACCCACTTTTTAAAGAAAAAAAAATGGAACATTCTGTAAGCAGTGAAAAGACAAAAAAATGAGCAAAAACTGAATTGTACCACCTATCATACAATTGAACATTTAATATGTGCTCTATGACTATTTCTTAAATGTTACTAACTTTATACCAAATGTCTTCTTCTCAAGACCAATTTTTTATTGTTCAATTAGAAATATTTGTATGATGAAGTCTGCTTAATTAATGTCTAAGTAGGTTAAAATAGGAAGAGGCAGTTCTTTCTTCCAAAGACTGAAGAGTCCATAACTTGCTGGACACAGAAAAATTTAAGAATTAATTTATTACATAATTTTCTATGTGTGACTTCAATTTAAGTGTGTATTTCTTACTACAAAAGAGGACAGTATGCATGGAAAATGCGGGATACTGTACTTGTCAAAAAGGAATTGAGGTTACATAATGTACAATTTCAACTTCATGACATTCTAGAAAAGGCAACTCTATGGAGATAGTAAAAAGATCAATGGTTGCCAGAGTTTAGGAGGGAGAAAGGAACGGGGAGAGTACAGAAAAATTTAAGGACAGTAAAACTACTCTGAATCATACTAAATGGTGAGTATATCTCATTACATATTTGTCCAAACTCACAGAGTATACAACACCAAGAGTGAATCCTAATGTAAATTATGGACTTTGACCCATAATAATGTGTCAGTGTAGACTCATCAACTGTAATGAATGTATCACTCTGGTGGGGAGGAAGGAATGTTGATAACTGAGAAGCCACTTAATATGTGTGAGTGTAAGGGAGATAAGGGAACTCTATATTTTCTGCTCAAAATTACTGTGAACCTAAAACTGCTTTAAAAAATTAAGTCTACTTCAAAAAAAAAAATGAAGAGAGAGTATAGGCTAAAAGATGCCTGAGTGTGAAATGAAGGATACAGTAATCTTAATTTACAACTGTATACAGAGATTACACACATATTGCACAGTATAAATTGATGCTAAAATCCCAGAAAAGTGTGCCTCTACATCTGGGTAAATTCAGAAGTCTCATGATACAATACACCCAGATGGATAATTTAACATTTACATCCAACGGTAAGTTTTTCATAGAGAAGCTTAATTTTTTGAGGGAAATCATGTTTATATCCAGCGACAAAAAGCAACTAAATTATTTTAGGACATTGCATGTAAATCATCCTCTACAACTAAAGAAGGAGGAGCAAGAAAAAGAAGAAAACACATATTAAAGAATAAGTTACTGATAGATAATTTTTTGCATACAGTAGGTTTGGTGTGATAAAAAGAAGAAACCATGTAAGAACCGAATGAATTCTCAATTAAGTTCAATTAAATTGAAATTCAAGCCTAGATACCCGTGAAGGAATTTAATGGTATAATGGCAAATCTAGGAAGAAAATCATCAGATATTTCCTACCTCACATATTTTATTATCCTGATATTATACTGTAGTGGTTAATTTTGTGTCTGATTGTGCTAAGCAATGCCAAGATAACAAAGTAAATTACTTCTGGGCGTATCTGTGAAGGAGTCTCTGGAAGAGATCAGCATTTGAACTGGTAGACCAGGTAAAGAAGATCACCCTCACCAATGTGGGTGGGAATCATCCAATCTGTTAAGAGTCTGAATACAACAAAAAGGTGGAGGAAATACAAATTTGCTCTCTTAGTATGAGCTGGGACATTCACTCTTCTCTTATCCTCAGACATCAATGCTCTTGGTTCTCAGGCTTTGGAACTCGGACTGAATTACACCACCAAGTTTTCAGGGTATCCAGTTACAGAAGCAGATCATGAGGATTTCTCAACCTATAATCACGTGAGCCAATTCCTATAATTAATTTATATATAGGTATAAATGTAGATATAGATAATCTTATTGGTCTGTTTCTCTGGAGAACCCAAATACATATATGTTAGTCACAAAACTAATTCAATTACCATACAAAAAAATAAGCTTTGAGAGTTGGAAAATATGTTTTGCTCTAAATCATTATGAGTAAATAAAACAATCTTATTGGTCAAGAGAAAAAAATGCAGTTTTTTCTTTGTGGCTGCAAACTGAATACAATTTCAAGTATACTAGGTATTCATGAGTTCCAAAATGTAATTCCCAAAATATAGTTATTTGTTCAATTGACAATTTTATACCTATGGTGTTTTAATTTGAAAGTAAGAAAAGATAATTACACTTTTAATTTTCTCATTTTCTACAAAATAAAATGTTCCTGACAATAATCTTTCTGTTCTTTGAAAGAAAATTACTATGATAGAGATGCCACTTTGAGTATTATGAAAATTTAAAAAGGGTTTTTATTATGTAAAACATAGATTATTTAAGTATTGTAATTATTATAATTTCTAAACTCATGTGGAAACAGATTTGATTATAAAATAAAAAAAAGGAACATGATTTTAATTTGAATTAATTTAAAACTCTCTTTTTCTATATATATAGTGATTTTAGTTTTAGTTTCTATGCTTCTCTTACCTGTAACTGCACAAAATGAATAGTTCACATTAAAATTTCTTTTTTAAGCATAGAGAATCACTTTTCCCTTATCATTATATGACTACCATTTTCTCATCACACACTCCTTCAAAACAGACCGTCTAAGTTCCTCTGAAGGCTGCTTGCTGACTGTGATGAATACTTCTCCCCAACAAAAAACCATAAATGAAATCAGAGATTAAGTAGCAGCCTGAAAATAGACCTCCCTGCCCAGTTCCTTCTGTCCCTTACCACCTACAGAATCTTTGAAAAGGGGAGACTCAATGCACTGTTGATATGTTTGTGTCCCCACAGTGAGGAAACAACTGATTTAAAGTATGATATTAATGTACAAAACTGGTTTTCCCTGTCTAGAGGAAGAATACATCATCAAATGTATATCTGTGATGTTTCTCAATGGCATTTACTGTTTTGGGTATTAAAATGTAGAGATGTAAAATCTATTTCAATATAATAAATCAAATATATATTACGTCTATAAAATAACCAAAAAAGTAGAATATATTAAGAATGTGAAAAAATATTGCAGAACACCTATCACTGCAGATAAAGTAGTAGATTCTTAGTGGGAAGAGAGTCCTACATGTATGAAACAAATAAAGAACTTTATAAATAAATCATGAAGTGAATGAAACTTAGGGCCAAATTTATTGCCAGTTAATATGTTTACCCTTCATATGTATCATATAACCATTGCCTAATGGTTAAGTGAAAATATTTGTGTTAACTCTACTGATGATATAGCTAGCCTAAAAACTATTTCCTTTTATGCCACTGCTAATCTGTGGTTCATGGAGTAATTATACCCTTCATTCATTTATTCCACAAATATTAATGCCTAGTGTTCTAGACATTCCATAAAGAGATGAATCAAATCCGACACTATACTTGGCCTTATGGAGCTCAGATTATAATGACAGAGATGCACTTTAATCAAAGAACCATGATACCAGTTAATTTAAAATGGTATAATTTGGGGCACCTGGATGACTCAGTCAGCTAACTGTCTGCCTTCTGCTCAGGTCATGGTCCTGGAGTTCTGGGATGAAGCCCCACATCCTGCATCCGGCTCCATGCTCACTGGGGAGTCTGCTTCTTCCTCTCTGACTGCTCCTCCCCTCTCCCAAATAAGTAAATAAGTAAGTAAAATCTTTTAAAAAATAAAATTTAAAATTGAATGGTAAGAGTTATGAAAAAATACAGAGGTAAGAAGACAAATAGACAATTGATTCTACTCATGAAAGGAGTTTAGAGAATGTCCCCTGAAGTAAATGATGTATAATTTAGAAATTATAATTTAGAGAATGAAAATTAAGAGTGAGGGGTGCCTGGGTGGCTCAGTGGGTTAAGCCTCTGCCTTCAGTTCAGGTCATGATCTCAGGGTCCTGAAATCGAGCCCCGCATCGGGGTCTCTGCTCAGCAGGGAGCCCACTTTCCCTTCTCTCTCTGTCTGCTGCTCTGCCTACTTGTGGTCTCTCTCTCTGTCAAATAAATTAATTAAATATTAAAAAAAAAAGAAAACTAAGAATGAAATTTAGAGAAATTCAGAAAATAAAAATCAGTGGGTCCTACAACTAGAAGGAGTAGGAAGGTGGAAGTGTTAATGCAAAGATTCTGAGGTCAAGAAAGCACAATGTAAGAAAATTATCAGGATAAAATTCAGACTGGAAAATGGAAATATTTTGGATAAACCTGGAGAAACAGACAAGAATGAGGTCATAAGCTCTTATGTTACATGCCATAATACAATTTTTTAATTACTAAAAAATACAGAAAGCTATGGAAATATTTTGGAAAGGAGAGTAAAAAGTAAAATTATGCTTTAAATAGACTTGTTCAGATTAAGAAGAAATTCGTAGAGTAGAAGAGTATATTAATATTACAGCTTTATCAGAACTCATCACTTTTTCCTTGGTGGGAGGAGAGATCCATTGTTTTGTTTGGGAAAAAATTATGTTATGGATAATTACTTTGTTAACCAGATCAGGTGAAGATCACCATGAAAAATACTCTTTAACTGATTATGAAATTTATCTTGTAAATAATCTATAATAGTATCTTAAGGGTTTTAGATATATTATTTATCCAGCACTTTTTAATAATTATTCCATTTGGATTGTAGAATAAAAGGAAGACTCCTCTGACATCACTGCCCACAAATAATGTGACTTTTCTGAAACCCTTTCTGTGACAAAGTGAACATTGGTGACACAGTATCTCTTGTTGATCAGATCAGCTTTGTGCTGGCTTCCCTAGTGCTGTAAGGAACTGAGAGAAATGTCCATGACTGTGCTTCTATTTTTAGTGGAATTAATATTTCATGGATTCTACCTCTGTCTATTGCATTAAACAATAATGAACTGAATTATGCTTGACAGCTGTTTTCCATTTGTGTTACTTTTTCCTCACATAAAAAAATAATAATAATTCACATTGCTTAGTAACATGAACTCTGCTTGACAGCTAGATGATTTTCTGTCAGTAGCCCTTGGAGTCTAAAGGAACATTTATGATGGATTAAATTTAAAAAGCAAACAAACATCAGTGAAATAAAAGGGTCTTCAGTTATCTATATTTAATTTTTCTTTAAAGTATGCATCTATTCTAGTAAAATTGTTAAACTGAGGAAGTATTTATCAAGCTGTGATTTAATTACTGGAATAGTTGAGCTATTTGTTAGTTTGATCTCTGAAATGGAATCAAAGTTTGGCTAATATTAAAAATATCCTTAAATAAACCTTGTATAATAACTAAATTTAATGGTTTTCCAAGGAAATTTTGTCTTTAGAAGTTTTCATTTCAATTTTACTTTTGATAAGTAGGATTGTTCAATACTAAAAAACATGTCTACTCTTTCAGGTTTCTCTGTTATTATTAAACCTGAAGACATTTACTTCAGTTGGATTTCATTTCTAAACATTTCAGAAGGTGCACTTAAATTTTTTTGGTTTATTAAAGAGGAGGATGGTGGTCGCAGTGGTGGTGGTAGTTTCTTCTCCTCCTCCTCCTCTTCATCCTCCTCCTCCTTCTTCTTTTTTAAATTTTGTTTATTTATTTGAAGAGAGCAAGAACGAGAGAGACAGCAGGAACAGGGTGAAAGGCAGAGGGAGAAGCAGACTCCCTACTGAGCAGGGAGTCCAATGTGGGGCTGAATCCTAGGAACTTGGGATCATGACCTGAGCCAAAGGCAAACACAAACAACTGAGCCAACCAGACTCCCCTCTTCTTCTAATAACACATCTTTCTTTAGAGAACTAAATGAACTTTACAGTTAAATATATTAGCCCCATTATCTTTCATAACACCCCAATAATTCAACATCTATGAAAGCATAATTCTAAGTGGAGTTAGTCATATTAAAAGTTATAGGGGCATCTGGGTAGCTCAGTGGGTTAAGCCTCTGCCTTCAGCTCAGGTCATGATCTCAGGGTCCTGGGATGGAGCCCCGTGTCGAGCTCTCTGCTCAGTGGGGAGCCTGCTTCCCCCTCTCTCTCTGCCTTCCTCTCTGCCTACTTCTGATCTTTCTGTCAAATAAGTAAATAAAATCTTTTTTAAAAAGTTATATAACTTCTTGAAAATGCACTTATATGTAACCTTTCTATGGCATCTCTAAGAATATCCGTAAGTCTTAAAACTTCCGAGTCTATTGGAGTAACTAGGATAAGCCTTGCTTTTCTACTAATATAGGAAAGAAATCAGTATTTAGAAATCTATAAACAGCTGTTTTCAGGTATTAGAAAAGAGGTACTATAGGACTGTGATACATGAGGGAAGGGGACAGATAAGGAGATCCCATATTTGTCTCAAATTTCTGCAGAGGCACTTTCTGGTCTGTGGTGCAGCTATCTGGAGTCCGAGCACATGCACATGGCCTTGCTGAGCCGAAGACTAAGTTTGCAGAGTAAGACTATTGAGTGGACTGATTTGTGAAGTATGATGAAGTAGAGGAAACAGCTTAGCAGAAATATGGCACTAGAAGTCTACATGAGGGTTTCCAATCACCATTCTACTCTGTTTTCACAAGTTCAGTTTTTTTAGATTCCACTTATAAGAAACATCATTCAGCATCTGTCTTTGTCTGACAAAACTCATTTGGCATAATAACCTCAAGGTCCCCCCATGTTGTTGCAAATGGCAAGATCTTCTTTGTCATGACTAATATTGCATTGTATGTATAGACCACATCTTCTTTATTCATTCATTCGTTGACAGATGCCAGTTGTTTCCATGTCTAGGTTACTGTAAATGATGTTGCAATTAACATGGGAGTGTAAGTATTTCTTTAATATCCTGTTTTCAGTTGCTTAGTATATATACTCAGAAGTGAAACTGCTGAATCATATTTTTAATTTAGGGGGGAAATGTAATGTCATTTTCCATAATGGTTGCACCAATTTATATTCTCACCAAAAGTATACTAGGGTCACCTTTACTTCACATCCTCACCAACCCTTGTTAGCTCTTCTCTTCTTGATGATAGCCACTTTAATAGGTGAGAGGTGATTTCTCATTGTGACTTTGATTTTCATTTTCCTGATATTAGTTATGCTGAGCATCTCTGCATGTACCTGTTTGCAATGTGTATGTCTTCTTTGAAAAAATGTCTACTTAGTTCCTCTGACCATTTTTTATTTGATTACAGTTTTATTATTAAGTTGCATAAGTTCTTTCTGTATTTGGGTATTAATCATTTATCCAATATATGGTTGGCAAATATTTTCTGCCATACATAGGTTGCCTTTTCATTTTGTTGATGGTTTTTTTGCTGTGCAGAAACTTTTGTTTATGTAGTCTTACTTTTTGATTACTGCTTTTGTTGATTACGCTTTTGGAGTCATGGCAAAAAAAAAGAGAGAGAGAGAGAAAAGAAAAGAAAAAAAAAAAAAGAAAGCCAATAACAATGTCAAAGAGCTTCTTCCCTATCTCTCATTCTAGTTTTATTGTATCAGGTCTTATTAAGTCTTAATCCATTTTGAATTCATTTTTTGAGTGGTATAAGGTAGAGGTTCAAATGTGGTTATCCAGTTTTCCCAGCACTCTTTGTTGAAAAGACTGTCCTTTCTGCACTGAATGTTCTTGGCTCACCTGTCAAATATGAGTTGACCGTATATGCAACTGTTTATTTCTGGGCCCTTTATTCTGTACCACTGGTCTATGTGTCTGTTTTTATGCCAGTGCCATGCTGTTTTAATCACTAATGCTTCACACTATAGTTTGAAATCAGGAAGTGTGATGCCCGTGTAGCAGACATTTACGCTGCTGCATTCTAGCATTTTACCCTCAATGACAGACTGGCTTAACTACTTTTTCATAAATGTAATATGCCATTATGTATTCAGAAAGTCCTCATTTATAGGTCTTTCAGGTATTGGGCAATCAGTTATAACAACACAGAGAAATGAAGAATTTTGTATTGCATTCTAGATAATAATTTTGGAGCTCAAGGTAATTTAATAATTAGAAAATTGAAAGATGTTTTTATCTGCAAGATGGTTTAAATTTTATTTTATTCAAATGGCTGCACTGATGTAATAAAAATTAATGGATAAAAGTTTACAATGAAATATATCTCTTTTAAGAATGATCATGAAGCATTTTTAAGCTTTCTTTTTATTTTTTAAGAATTTATTTTTAAGGGATGCCTGTGTGGCTCAGTTAGGCATCTGCCTTCAGCTCAGATCATGATCCAGGAGTCCCAGGATCAAGACCTGTCTCTCGAATCCCTGCTCAGCATGGAGTCTGTTTCTCCCCCTGACTCTCCCCCATCTCATGCTCTCTATCAAATAAATACAATCTTAAAAAAAAAAAAAAAAGGAATGTATTTTTAAGTAATATCTACACCCAACCTGGGGCTCAAATTCACAGCCCTGAGATCAAGAGTCACATGCTCTAACAAATGAGCCAGCCAGATGATCTGTAAAGCATTTATTTCAAATATTAGCATTTTAAAATTCAATATAATTGAATAAAGAAAACAAAATATTCCTTGAATTAAAATAGGTCACTTGTCTTTGAAAAATTATTCTTCTGTGGTATGTAATTATTTATCATGATCAAAGAAAGGTATGAGTTGAATTAAAATTAATGTATCTTTGCCTTATATACACTGGGTTAAAATCTGCAGTCTTTGGTTTCACTTCAACTTATATTTATGTGTTGTAACTTTACCAATTTAGCTGAAGCTCTATTTCACATTTATAGAATAATTGAAAATAATAATCTGCTTCTAAAGTGTTTGGAAATCCAAGTACAAAATTGCTGCAAAATACAAAGCATTCCTTTAATAAGATATAAAAACATTGAATTCTGAGTTTCTTGTTGAGTATTTCATTTCAAGGTATTTCATGGTAATATGTCTCCAGCTAATTTCTCTGGCTATACAGGATATGCCTGCTTTCTGTCTCTTCTGATAAACGACATCTTCCTACTTCTGTGTTCCATAACTTGTGTTTCTGAAATTATAAATCTTTTAGAATAGAGGCCTAGTAATGACTTGGCCAAAAATCTTTCAAAATCTCCATTCCCAAACCCTAAAATTATTATTTGCAAGTCCAAGTTGTATTTCCTCTAAATTAAATTTTTTTTAGTCTAAATTACCAGCTCAGTCCAATCTTGGTTTTACTTTTCCATTTTCTTTTATAAGATGGATCACTTACTTTTGCATCTTTTAATATGCTTTTAAATAATTTCTGTGGTTTAAAAAGTCCTGAGAAGAAACTTGGGAAAAGTACTCTTTTGAGTGCTACTACGATAGATTCTTTTCACTGCCCTTGCATGACACTATGACAGTCCTACACAAAAACTCTACTTGAAGTATGAAAATTAGTATAAGTCCATGAAACAGAGATGAAGTTGAGCTAGCTCTTAAGGAAAGTAGAGTTCAAAACATCATGTTTTTCTTCAATGGGATATACGTACCCAACCTACAGTTGAGCTTCTTTGGGTTTCTAATGTATTTTTTCATCATTTTATCACAAATCTTCACAAAAATACTTATTAAGCTTGCTTATATATGCTTTGACAGTAACATTTGTAAACATGGTGCTATTGATCCAGCCCAGAATAAATTTTCAGTGTCACCAGAATTTTCAGTGTCATCAGAAAATATCTTTCATAATTCTTAGATCTATCTTGTACTGTACTTATGTGGGCAGGTACAATAGATAAAAGAATATGAGCTGAAGTTCTGGTATTAGAGAATAGTTCAAATACCAGGTTTTTCATTTAATAGCTATACAACTATGAATATATTTCTGATATATTAGAGGTTTTTTTTTTCCTCCTGCAACATGTCCATTCAAGTTTATTTAGAGAAATATAAACTGTTCATTCCAGTCATTCATGGGAAAAGCTGGAAGGCAGCCATAGTTGAATAGTCACTGTAATTATTCCAGAAAACAAAGAAAATTTTAGAAGATTTTGAACTGGCAATTAATTCCTTGACTTTTAGTCAAAACTCACTGACCTCAGTTAAAATTCGTCACTTAGCAAGTACCCCTAACCTGTGTTCAGCTAGAAAAGTAATAATTAATTACTTAATTAATAATAATTAATTAATAAGAATTATTTAAATAATTATTAAATTAATAAGAATTTCTATTGACTATTACATTTATATATCTGAGTCCTTTAAAGAAAAAAAAATACCCATGTCATAGAACTACTTCAAGGAGTCTATTAGATACTGAATATAGAATTTTTTTTGAATGTAGAATTCTTATCACAATGTGTGATACTCAATGCAAACTATTAAATTTAGTATCATTTATTCATAATTATTTTTATTTTCAATGATCTGGTAAACAGATAATGGCTTGCAATTTTTAGCACTGTCTTCTCTTTTTTCTTGGAAAACACTGAAACCAATGGTAATTTATTTTTTCATATTGTGAGAAAAATTAAATGTTCTCTTTTTATAAGGTGTCTGATAACACATGCATTTTCTCATTTTTTTCACATCTCTGATACCATTCTCACAACAAATATTACACATGTAAAAAATAAAATTCCAAATTAAATTATTATCATATACTGGAAAACAACTGTATTATAGATCTTCAGTCTTTTATCTCCAATTCTTTCTATGTAAGTTAATTATATTAACCTCAGTTTACAGATGAGGAAACTTATGTTCACAGATCAAAAGATAGTTGTAAAGTGCCCCATAGGTAGCAAATAGCATAGTGAGGATGTGAAGATAAATATAACTCCAAAATGATACTTCTCAAAATATACATTTTCTACCTAACTAATTGTTTAGTGCCTTATCATTTATAATTAAATTCTGTATACTTGTTTAATTTTTACAGTTACCCTGTTAGGTGGGTATCATTTGCATGATACTCATTTTGTAGGATAAACACAATGAAGTTCAAAGACATAAAAGTTACTGGCTAGGAATCAAACTAATAACTTTTGAGATAGGTTTTTTTTAAATTAATCAATATGCTCTGACCTGAGACTTGGGTTTTATTTTTATTTTATGAGTGTTTTGTGAAGTGTCAATAATGGTTATAAAAAATAATATGCAGAAGGCTCATAGTCAAATGAGTTTGACAAAGATTTAGTGTGTATTTCCATTCTCCAGGCTTTCAGAGCTTTTAATATCTTGGTATACATTTTGACCCTCCAAAAAGTAAATATATAAAACAATATGCAAGTTTATGCATTTGCCCATTAGGAATTTTATACATGCAGCCACAGAGTATTTAATTATATACCTATTTACTCTCTACATACAATTAGAGAAATCCCTAATTCTCAAACTCTTTTACATTAGAGTCGTGTGTTGACAATGTTGTTTCTTATTTTCCTCACCTGCCTGCTTGCTTTTGTTTTTAAGGAAAAAGAGGCAACATTCTGATTAAACAGAATAGAATCCTAAATTACATGCTTTTTTGATAATTTTATTTTTATTTAATGGATGGAACAAAAGTTTTTTTTTTTTCCCAGAATAACAACCTTTTCTCTAATTAAAAGAAAACTATTGGAAGATTCAGAAATGATAAAAATAACAATTGTGATTATTTTACATATTATTATAGTTTATTTCTAAACTATCATTTCAGGGGTGCCTGAATGGCTCAGTCAGTTCTCTTGATTTTGGCTCACATCATGATCTCAGAGTCATGAGCTCAAACCCTGTGTCAGGATCCACACTCAGCATGGAGTCGGCTGGAAATGCTCTCTCTCCCTCTCTCTCCGCACCCCTCCCCACTTCCCCACCCTCTCAATCAATCAATCAATCAATAAACAAATAAATTAATACTTTAAAAAAACTATATTTCAGTGAGAAAGTTTACTTCTTAGAGAACTGTCTATAGCATGTAAACATGATACTAATTAAATTCAGAACTAAAGGTATAAATTATATAGTTTATATGTCTCTTAAAATCTCAAATGATATTCATGTCAATGTGCAAAATTCTTCTGGGAAATGCCTAAGAAAGTTCTCTAAGAACAAGTCTATGCCAAATATTAATGTGTATATGAATTATATAACATTTTAATGTAGAAATGTGACCTTTATTTCCTTTGTGATTTGAAACTAAGATTAGGGCAAATTTAAAAGACCAGGAGAGGCTAATCACACAGAAGAGTTATATCCTTTTTTTTTTAAAGATTTTATTTATTTATTGAGAGAGAGAGAGAGAGAGCCAGCACACAAGCTGGGATGGGGTGGGGGGAGAAGGTGACTCTCCAATTAGCAGGGAATTGAAAGTGGTGCTGGATCCCAAGACCTGGGGATCATGACATGAGCCAAAGGCAGACACTTAGCCCACTGTGCCACAGAAACCCCCAAAAATGTTATATCTTGATAGTGAGTGGAGAAGAATGGAAGGGAAGAGGAAAGAAAAGGCAGGATAGTCATAGGGAATAGAGGAAGAAACTGAGTAACTATAAAAAGAAAATTTGCATTCAATATGTATAAGGATTGGAATTAGGAGTAACATATTTTGAAGCTCAGCATACGTTGAGGAAATGGAGAAAGAGAATATTGAGCATACAATTCAAGAACCAAATGTCTGCAGATTAAGAAACCATAACAGAACTCAGGCATCTGAAAACTGGTATGGAGGTTCTGTTTTCAAGAGTGAATCTTAAGATGAGTCACCTACCTGCTACAATGAACCTGACTGTAATTTATAAGAAAAACACCTCTTAAGGTAATATCTAAAATGTTTTACCTCATTTGTTTTCCTGTCCATAATTTGTGCCCTAAGAACGTCAGATTATAAAAGTATTTTATGAATTAACAGAAGGCTACAAGTGGGATGATTTGAGTAAATCATTTTGGTGGCCTTTGATATTGAAATATCCCTAAGTCTAGGTGATTTTTCCTTCTACATAACAAGAATGGCTACATAAATCATGTGACCTCATTCATATCAGTATCAGGTTTGAAGCCAGTTAAAATAAATAATAAAAGTTATTTTATGTCAAAAAACATGAGTTTTCTTTCATTTACATCAGATATCACTAGCCTAAAAATGAAAGTGCAGAAAATCACAAGTTAGGATCTTTAATTTCTTTCAAATGTATTTTATTCATTTAGTTTACTTTTTCATATATATTTTAGCTTATTTATCTTCTCCTATGGATAGGACAACTTGAAGAAAATGTTTTCTGACTGGTTTAGAGTCATGGAAGAATTTTACTTTGGAATTACCTAAGAAAGAAATGAAAATATCCTCAGTTCACCCAAGTCCTTTATTAAAAAACATTATAAGTTAAAATTTGTTTCCCCTGCTATTATCTGACTACTCTGCTTAAAGAAACAAATAAACACCCTGACAGCTGACTGACAGGAAATATGTTTTGTTTCCTTTTTTATTCCAGCTTCATTATTTGCCATGGAGATGAATTTTGAAGTGACAGTTTGTGTTCATTTTAGTTCAGCTGTTCATTGACTTGTGCAACATCAAAATCTATTCCAAAATGAAAAAAAAAGTGATACCTAGATATGACTCAGCGCCAAGCAATTTTACATGTTAGGCAAGGACTCTTGGTATTTGAAGATAAAGTCATTTTGAAAGTCCACTGCAAAATCTCTAAAATTTTCATAATTCCAGTGTGGCAATATATCCTATTAAACTGCCACCACTTATTAATGGCAGTCACAATTTAGAGTTCTTGAACACAGGCACACTATATCTCATTAAGGCATCTCTTCCCATTCTTTCTGCAAACATGACATTTAGAAGACCATTATACAACTTACATAGATAATTGCTACAAGGTTCTAAGCCTCCTTGATCCTACTTTGGCTTAGAGTTGTCAGCCTACCGTCAGCACATTCCAGGAGAGCTCTTATTAGTTAAATATTTTTGACAGTACCTCACAAATACTATGTTTTTAAAATTTGAAAAGTTTAAGAAGCTTGACATTTTAAAGGTTATTACTTTCTTTCCCAGAATAATTATTGTCAGTGTCAATAATGTATTTTTTAAACATGGGCATGGACAATAAAAATGTTAGGAGTTCAACTTCTGCAGATTTATTTCAGTGTCATTTAAGAAATAATGTGTTATGTTAGAAACAGTAGGTGATAAAATTATGAGTCTGGTCCTTTTTTGCACATATAATTATTCTTCTATGCTTATTGTTCTAAAATCATGTAATGCAAGGCAAAAAAATAAAGTAGAGTTTAAAGGTCTGGAAGTTGACAATAAAAGCTAAATTTATGACAAAATAACAAGTCTTTACTTCTTTTTTAATGTTGAAAATGGCTGATTTAAGTTTTAAAGTCACAGAGTAGATGTATATCAGGTTAGGAAAACTCTTTGAGATTCTTACCCATCTTTGAATCCAGACCTATGATTAGAAGGGTAAGAACATTTTTCTTATCACTTAAGTAACTGGGCCCAAAAGCAAGAAAATAAATGCAAGGGACCCTGTAGAAAACATATATTTTTCAAATGAGAGAAAATTCCTAAATAATTAAAACAGTAAGGATAGGTAGTAATTATTTAAGGGAATTTTAATTATAGGCCTGCATATAGAATATTTATCTCTCGAAGTCAAAGAAATGTACTTGTTCTTGAACACTTCTGGGAAGCAGAGGATCTTTTTAAGGCAAATAAAACCCCAGTGTTGAACAGAACTTTTTTACTGAAAGTTCTTCATACTGAACCAAAAGCTACTTTTTGGAAACTCGTAATTTATGGCTGTGTCAGGAAAATGACCTTGCAAAAATAACTTGTGGATATGTCATGTTATATGACAAAAAGCACTTTGAAGATGTAAATCCTAACTTGTAATAAATATTTTGAGATGGGTATATCATTATAAACTATTAAGGTGGGACTAATTTGTTAACATAAAGCCTTAAAAACAGATTATTTTCTCCAATTGGAAGCAAGAAGACATAAAGCAGATGTGAAGGTCAAAAAGACTTAAACCATGAGAAGGACTCAATCTACCATTTCTGGCTTTGAAGATAAAGGGCCTACAGACCTGGAGGCACAGGAGGTCTCTAGAAGCTGAGAACAATATCCAAGAAAAAGCAGTAAGGAAACAGGCTTTCAGCTGTAAAATGCATGGGAGTGAATTCTGACAAGCTGAGGGAGCCCGACAGTGGATTCTCCTTCAAAAAAAACAGGTTAAGAGTCCACCTCTGCCCTCTGACACCCAAATTAAACAACTAAGTCCACCCTGATTCCTGAAATACGGAGCAGTGATAAATTTATAATAATAAACTTATGGTAATAGTAATGACTATACTATAAAATAACACAGTGTTATTGGTTCTGTCCTCTGGCTCTGCACAGAAGTAACTCTCAGTCCAACTCCGTGGAATAATTTCACGTTTTTAAGAATAACTCAGTATCTTACTATTTGCCTTCTCTTCTCCAAGGTAAACCTTAATTCTTTGAAGTATTCTTGCCCTCCTCAAAGGCATTAGTTAGTATATTTCTCTGCATATGCCCTGTTTTGTCAGTGTCAATTATAAAGCACAGTGCTCTGTGTTAAACAGAAGTGAACTGACTGTAAAGAGCACAGAATTACCTGTAATTAAAGGTAGAAATCTTTAACAATGCACGATTTCTTTTTTTCCAAATACTTCATATTGTTAGCAACTTATGTATGGTGAAATTTATATCTTTGGATATTTCTCACATAAATTTCTCTAAACCATCTTCATCTATCCTAAAAATGATCAGTTGATTTTTAAAAGTCATACCTATACAAATACCAAACACCTATCCTTCAGCTTTATGACCTTGAAAAAATATCTGGATCCTGGAACCTATGGATATGTCATGTTATATAGCAGAAAGCACTCTACAGATGTGAATAAGGTTAAAGATTTTGAGATAGGTAGATCATCATAAACTATTAAGGTGGGACTAGTAAGAATATGACCTACACACATACAACTGATTTTTGGAGATTTTCCTCTTATTAATTTTTGGTCCAAACACAATGAGTCAAGAATACTTAAGTTAGTCTATTTCTCTGATTCAAAGAAATGGCCAATATAATAACATATTTTGAGAAAAAGAAAGATGTCTAATCAAATTCATTATGCACATCCATCATAAGATATAATTCAATGTAGAAATGCTGAAATGTGAAATGAAATTATTTTAGGAATGTTACATATAAAACCATATGTGTATATATGTATGTATACATATATTTATATAATACAAATATATGTACCTACACATTTCAAAACAATCATATACATTTGCAAGTATGATTTGATGTAGTGAATATGACCTTATTTGGAAATAATGCCTGTGTGGACATAACTAAGTTAAGGATCTCAGATGAAATCATTTTGGATTTAAGGTAGGTCCCAAATCTAATGACTGGTGTCCTTAGAAAAGAGAAGGATATATGGGGCAAAGAGGCGCATGGAAGGGAGAAACCCACATGAAGATGGAAGCAAAGATTTGAATGATGTGTCTATAAGCCAGGACACAGCAAGAATAAGAGAGGCATAGAATAAATTTTATCTTAGAGCCTCTAGAAAGAACCAATCCTGCCAACAGCTTGATTTTGGACTTCTGGCTCCAGAAGTGATAAGAATAATTTCTGTTATCAAGGTTGTAGTAATTTGTTATGACTGTCCTAGAAAACTAATACAGACTTTGTTACCCAGAAGAGTGAGCAGCTTTAATAAGTACCTGAAAATGTGAAGTGGCTTTGAAATTGGATAGAGACTGGAGGAATTTTGAGGCACATAAAAGAAAAAGCCTGGATTGCCTTCCAGGGACTAGTGGTGGAAATACAGATTTTAAAAGGGCTTCTAATGAGGTATGAGGATAAAATGAGGAAATGTTACTGGAAACTGGAAGGAAGGCATACTTTGTTAAAAAAAAATTGCTGAAAACTTGGCTGAACTGTAATTTAGAGTTGTATGAATAACAAACGTTAAAGGCAAGGAAGTTGGATATTTAGCTGAGATTTCCTAGCAAAGTGTATAAGGTGCCACCTGGTTTCTTCTTAAAACTTACAGTGAAATCTGAGGAGAAAAAGATAAACTGAAGGAGAGATCGTGGAGCAAAAAAGCACCAACACAGTGCTTTTTTTTTTTTTTTTAAATGAGTTTCAGTTAACATAACAGCAGAAAGTCTTCTCCTACCCTTCCCAATGAGCACATGTTCCCTATCTCTAACCCTAGAGGCATGAATTATTCTGATTTTTTTTCCTTCTTAGATGAGTTTAGTACATTTTAGAATTTCATATAAATAGGACCATGTATTCTGTGCTCTTTTTTTAAAATTTTTTAAATTTATTTATTTTCAGCATAACAGTATCATTATTTTTTCACCACACCCAGTGTTCCATGCAATCAGTGCCCTCTATAATACCCACCACCTGGTACCCAACCTCCCACCCCCCCCACTTCAAACCCCTCAGATTGTTTTTCAGAGTCCATAGTCTCTCATGATTCACCTCCCCTTCCAATTTACCCCAACCCCCTTCTCTCTAACTCCTCATGTCCTCCATGCTTTTTGTTATGCTCCACAAATAAGTGAAACCATATGATAATTGACTCTCTCTGTTTGACTTATTTCACTCAGCATAATCTCTTCCAGTTCCATCCATGTTGCTACAAAAGTTGGGTATTCATCCTTTCTGATGGAGGCATAATACTCCATAGTGTATATGGACCACATCTTCCTTATCCATTCATCCGTTGAAGGGCATCTTGGTTCTTTCCACAGTTTGGCGACCGTGGCCATTGCTGCTATAAACATTGGGGTACAGATGGCCCTTCTTTTCACTACATCTGTATCTTTTGGGTAAATACCCAGTGCAATGGCAGGGTCATAGGGAAGTTCTATTTTTAATTTCTTGAGGAAATTCCACACTGTTCTCCAAAGAGGCTGCGCCACTTGTATTCCCTCCAACAGTGGAAGAGGGTTCCCCTTTCTCCACATCCTCTCCAACACATGTTGTTTCCTGTATTGCTAATTTTGGCCAATCTAACTAGTGTAAGGTGATATCTCAATGTAGTTTTTTTTTTCCAATTTATTTATTTTCAGAAAAACATTATTCATTATTTTTTCACCACACCCAGTGCTCCATGCAAGCCGTGTGCTCTATAATACCCACCACCTGGTACCCCAACCTCCCACCCCCCCGCCACTTCAAACCCCTCAGACTTTTTTTCAGAATCCATAGTCTCTCATGGTTCACCTCCCCTTCCAATTTACACAAATTCCCTACTCCTCTCTAACGCCCCTTGTCCTCCATGCTATTTGTTATGCTCCACAAATAAGTGAAACCATATGATAATTGACTCTCTCTGCTTGACTTATTTCACTCAGCATAATCTCTTCCAGTCCCGTTCATGCTGCTACAAAAGTTGGGTATTCATCCTTTCTGATGGAGGCATAATACTCCATAGTGTATATGGACCACATCTTCCTTATCCATTCCTCCGTTGAAGGGCATCTTGGTTCTTTCCATAGTTTGGCGACTGTGGCCATTGCTGCTATAAACCTTGGGGTACAGATGGCCCTTCTTTTCACTACATCTGTATCCTTGGGGTAAATACCCAGGAGTGCAATTGCAGGGTCATAGGGAAGCTCTATTTTTAATTTCTTGAGGAATCTCCACACTGTTCTCCAAAGAGGCTGCACCAACTTGCATTCCCACCAACAGTGGAAGAGGGCTCCCCTTTCTCCACATCCGCTCCAACACATGTTATTTCCTGTTTTGTTAATTTTGGCCATTCTAACTGCTGTAAGGTGATATCTCAATGTGGTTTTAATTTGAGTCTCCCTGAGGGCTAATGATGATGAGCATTTTTTCATGTGTCTGATAGCCATTTGTATGTCTTGATTGGAGAAGTGTCTGTTCATATCTTCTGCCCATTTTTTGATGTGTTTGTCTGTTTCGTGTGGGTTGAGTTTGAGGAGTTCATTATAGATCCTGGATATCAACCTTTTGTCTGTACTGTCATTTGCAAATATCTTCTCCCATTCCGTGGGTTGCCTCTTTGTGTTTTTGACTGTTTCCTTTGCTGTGCAGAAGCTTTTGATTTTGATGAAGTCCCAGAAGTTTATTTTCGCTTTTGTTTCCTTTGCCTTTGTAGACGTATCTTGAAAGAAGTTGCTGTGGCTGATATCAAAGAGATTTCTGCCTATGTTCTCCTCTAAGATTCTGATGGATTCCTGTCTCACGTTGAGGTCTTTTATCCATTTTGAGTTGATCTTTGTGTACGGTGTGAGAGAATGGTCGAGTTTCATTCTTCTACATATAGCTGTCCAGTTTTCCCAGCACCATTTATGGAAGAGACTGTCTTTTTTCCACTGTATATTTTTTCCTGTTTTGTCAAAGATTAATTGACCATAGAGTTGAGGGTCCATATCTGGGCTCTCTACTCTGTTCCACTGGTCTATGTGTCTGTTTTTATGCCAGTACCATGCTGTCTTGGTGATCACAGCTTTGTAATAAAGCTTGAAATCAGGTAAGGTGATGCCGCCAGCTTTATTTTTGTTTTTCAACATTTCCTTAGCGATTCGGGGTCTCTTCTGATTCCATACAAATTTTAGGATTATTTGCTCCAGCTCTTTGAAGAATGCCGGTGGAATTTTGATCGGAATGGCATTAGAAGTATAGATTGCTCTAGGCAGTATAGACATTTTAACAATGTTTATTCTTCCGATCCAAGAGCATGGAATGGTCTTCCATCTATTTGTGTCTTCTTCAATTTCTTTCATGAGTGTTCTGTAGTTCCTCGAGTACAGATCCTTTACCTCTTTAGTTAGGTTTATTCCCAGGTATCTTATGGTTCTTGGTGCTATAGTAAATGGAATCGATTCTCTAATTTCCCTTTCTGTATTTTCATTGTTAGTGTATAAGAAAGCCACTGATTTCTGCACATTGACTTTGTATCCTGCCACGTTGCTGAATTGCTGTATGAGTTCTAGTAGTTTGGGGGTGGAGTCTTTTGGGTTTTCTATATAAAGAATCATGTCATCTGCGAAGAGAGAGAGTTTGACTTCTTCATTACCAATTTGGATACCTTTTATTTCTCTCTGTTGTCTGATTGTTGTTGCTAGGACTTCTAATACTATGTTGAACAAGAGTAGTGAAAGTGGGCATCCTTGTCTTGTTCCTGATCTCAATGGGAAGGCTGCAAGCTTTTTCCCATTGAGGATGATATTTGCTGTGGGTCTTTCATAGATAGATTTGATGAGGTTCAGGAATGTTCCCTCTATCCCTATACTTTGAAGCATTTTAATCAGGAACGGATGTTGGATTTTGTCAAATGCTTTTTCTTCATCAATTGAGAGGGCCATGTGGTTCTTCTCTCTTCTCATATTAATTTGTTGTATCACATTGATTGATTTGCGAATGTTGAACCATCCTTGTAGCCCAGGGATGAATCCCACCTGATCATGGTGGATAATCTTTTTAATGTGCTGTTGGATCCTGTTGGCTAGGATCTTGTTGAGAATCTCAGCATCCATATTCATCAGTGATATTGGTCTGAAATTCTCCTTTTTGGTAGGGTCCTTGCCTGGTTTGGGGATCAGGGTAACGCTGGCTTCATAGAAAGAGTCTGGAAGTTTTCCTTCTGCTTCAATTTTTTGAAACAGCTTCAGGAGAATAGGTGTTATTTCTTCTTGGAAGGTTTGGTAGAATTCCCCAGGGAATCCGTCAGGCCCTGGGCTCTTGTTTTTTGGGAGGTTTTTGATCACTGATTCAATCTCCTTATTAGATATCCGTCTATTCAGGTTGTCGATTTCTTCCTGGTTCAATGTTGGTAGTTTATAATTTTCCAGGAATGCATCCATTTCATCTAGGTTGCTAAGCTTATTGGCATAACTGTTCGTAATAACTTCTGATGATTGTTTCTACTTCCTTGGTGTTAGTTGTCATCTCTCCCTTTTCATTCATAATTTTATGAATTTGGGCTTTCTCTCTTTTCTTTTGGATTAGTGTAGCCAGTGGCTTATCGATCTTATTGATTCTTTCAAAAAAAACAGCTTCTAGTTTCATTGATACGTTCTACTGTATCTCTGGTTTCTCCCTCATTGATCTCAGCTCTAATCTTGATGATTTCCCTTCTTATGTGTGGAGTTGGTTTGATTTGTTGTTGATCTTCCAGTTCTTTAAGGTATAGAGACAGCTGGTGTGTTCTGGATTTTTCAATTTTTTTGAGCGAGGCTTGGATGCCTATATATTTTCCCCTTAGGACCGCCTTTGCTGTATCCCATAGGTTTTGGACCGAAGTGTCTTCATTCTCATTGGTTTCCATGAATTGTTTCAGTTCTTCTTTGATCTCCTGGTTGATCCAAGCATTCTTAAGCAAGGTGGTCTTTAGCTTCCATGTGTTTGAGTTCCTTCTGAATTTTTCCTTGTGATTGAGCTCCAGTTTCAAAGCATTGTGATCTGAGAATATGCAGGGAATAATCTCAGTCCTTTGGTATCGGTTGAGTCCTGATTTGTGACCCAGTATGTGGTCTATTCTGGTGAAGGTTCCGTGTGCACTTGAGAAGAATGAGTATTCTATTGTTTTAGGGTGGAATGTTCTGTATATATCTATGAGGTCCATCTGGTCCAATGTGTCATTCAATGCTCTTGTTTCTTTATTGATTTTCTGCTTCGATGATCTGTCTAATTCTGAAAGAGGCGTGTTAAGATCTCCTACGATTAGTGTATTCATATCAATATGACTCTTTATCTTGATTAACAGTTTTCTTAAGTAATTGGCTGCTCCCATATTGGGAGCATAGATATTTACAATTGTTAGATCATCTTGGTGGATAGTCCCTTTAAGGATTATGTAGTGTCCTTCTGTATCTCTGACTACAGTCTTTAGTTTGAAGTCTAATTTATCTGATATGAGAATCGCTACCCCAGCCTTCTTTTGAGGCCCATTGGCATGAAAGATGCTTCTCCATCCCTTCACTTTCAGTCTGCGTGTATCTTTAGGTTCAAAATGGGTCTCTTGTAGACAACATATGGATGGGTCCTGTCGTTTTATCCAATCTGCAACCCTATGCCATTTTATGGGTGCATTTAGGCCATTCACATTGAGAGTGATTATTGATAGATACGTTTTTATTGACATCGAGTTACCTTTGAAGTCTTTCTTTCTGTAGACTGTCTCTATATTTCTGTTCAATGCTATTCTTGGGATTTTTCCTCTTTTATAGAACTCCCCTTAATATTTCCTGCAGTGTTGGCTTGGTGGTTGCATAGTCTTTTAAGCCTTGCCGGTCTTGGAAACTCTTTATCTCTCCATCCATTTTGAATGTCAGTCTTGCTGGATAAAGTATTCTTGGCTGCATGTTCTTCTCATTTAGTGCCCTGAATATATCTTGCCAGCCTCTTCTGGCTTGCCAGGTCTCTGTGGACAGGTCTGACGTTATTCTGATAGGCTTCCCTTTGTAAGTAAGGAGCCTCTTTGCCCTGGCGGCTTTCAAGAGATTATACCTACAATTATAATTCCTCAATTTGACTATCAGGTGTCGTGATGTTTTTTTGGAGTGTATAATCTTGGGTGGAGACCGTTCAGCCTCTAGTACATGAACGCTGGTTTCATTCGCGAGATTCGGAAAATTTTCATGAAGGACTGTTCCACGATATCTTCTAGACTTCTTTCTTTCTCCTCCCCTTCAGGAATTCCAATAATTCTGACATTGGAATGCTTCATGGCATCATTTATTTCCCTGATTCTGCTTTCCTGGGATATAAGCTGTTTGTTCCAGGCTTCCTCCTGATCCTTTCTCTCTATCTGTTTGTCTTCCAGATCACTAATTCTATCTTCTGTCTCAGTTACCCTAGCTTTGAGAGAGTTTAGATTAGATTGGTTTTGTGCTCTTTTTTGTGTGAGGTTTCTTTCACTTAGCATGTTTTTTAAATGTATTCATCTTGTTAAGTGTATCAGTAGTTTGTTCCTTATTGCTAGCTAGTATTCTATTGCATGCACACACCACAATTTGTTTATCCATTCTTGTGTGGGTGAACACTTAGAGGTGTTTCCAATTGGAGCTATTATAAATAAAGATTCTATGAATATTCCTGTACAGGTCAGTTTTGTACATAAATTCTCATTATCTTGGATAAAGACCTCAGGAATAGAATTTCTGGGTCATAGCATAGGATAATGTTTAGTTTTACAGGAAACTTCTAGAAATATTCCAAAGTGATAATACTGTTGTATATTCCCATCAACATTCTATGGGAGTGCCTGCTTTCTCTATCTGCACTGTGGTTTCTTTTCTTCTTCACTCTTTTAGATCCATCCTTTTGGGAACTGAGCTTTATATGGGGGGTTCCTATTACCCTCCCAGTTTGGGTCAGCCCTAGACTTCATCTCCTTCTGTATGTCTTGAGCATCAACAAAACAAAGATTAAAGTTCACTATAGTTGAGCAAATACCCTCAGGATAAAAGTCAGTTCCAGGGAAGTACCTCCTAAGATTCCTGTTTTTGTTTGATTTCGGCATCTGTAAATTCCTTACTTTTTTGCAAGATCTTTAAAATATTAGATGAAATTAGATTAGATTAATATAAGATTAAAATATTCAAATATAGTTTTTAGTTGTTTTTAATGGAAGGAATTCACTTCCCATTTTTTTAAATTTATTTTCAGCATAACAGTATTCATTGTTTTTATACCACACCCAGTGCTCCATGCAATCTGTGCCCTCTATAATACCCACCACCTGATACCCTGACCTCCCACCCCCTGCTCCTTCAAAACCCACAGATTGTTTTTCAGAGTCCATAGTCTTTCATGGTTCACCTCCCCTTCCAATTTTCCCCAACTCCCTTTTCCTCTCTATCTCTGCATGTCCTCCATGCTATTTGTTATGCTCCACAAATAAGTGAAACCATATGATAATTGACTCTCTCTGCTTGACTTACTTCACTCAGCGTAATCTTTTCCAGTCCCATCCATGTTGCTACAAAAGTTGGGTATTCATCCTTTCTGATGGAGGCATAATACTCCATAGTGTATATGGACCACATCTTCCTTATCCATTCGTCCGTTGAAGGGCATCTTGGCTCTTTCCATAGTTTGGCGACCGTGGCCATTGCTGCTATAAACACTGGGGTACAGATGGCCCTTCTTTTCACTACATCTGTATCCTTGGGGTAAATACCCAGTAGAGCAATTGCAGGGTCATAAGGAAGTTCTATTTTTAATTTATTGAGGAATCTCCACACTGTTCTCCAAAGAGGCTGCACCAATTTGCATTCCCACCACAGTGGAAGAGGGTTCCCCTTTCTCCACATCCCCTCCAACACATGTTGTTTCCTGTCTTGCTAATTTTGGCCATTCTAACTGGTGTAAGGTGATATCTCAATGTGGTTTTAATTTGAATCTCCCTGATGGCTAGTGATGATGAACATTTTTTCACGTGTCTGATAGCCATTTGTATGTCTTCATTGGAGAAGTGTCTGTTCATATTTTCTGCCCATTTCTTTTTTTTTGATATGGTTGTCTGTTTTGTGTGTGTTGAGTTTGAGGAGTTCTTTATAGATCCTGGATATCAATCTTTTATCTGTACCGTCATTTGCAAATATCTTCTCCCATTCCGTGGGTTGCCTCTTTGTTTTGTTGACTGTTTCCTTTGCTGTGCAAAAGCTTTTGATTTTGATGAAGTCCCAAAAGTTCATTTTCACTTTTGTTTCCTTTGCCTTTGGAGACATATCTTGAAAGAAGTTGCTGTGGCTGATATAGAAAAGATTACTGCCTATGTTCTCCTCTAGGATTCTGATGGATTCATTTCCCATTTTAATGAGATTAGATTTCATTTAGGAAATCTGCCATATTACCACTAACTGAAAGTCTCCAGAACATACTTTTTATTTTTTTAACATTTATTTATTTATTTAAATTCAATTAATTAACACATAATATATTACTGATTTCAGAGGTACAAGTCAGTGATTCATTAGTCTTATATAATACCCAGTGCTCATTTAGTCACATGCCTTCCTTAATGTCCATCACCCAGTTCCCATTCTCCCATCTCCTTCCCCTCCAACAACTCAGTTTATTTCCTATGATTAAGAGTCTCATATAATTTTCTCCCTCTTTGGTTTCTTCTTGTTTAATTTTTTCCTCTCTTCCCCTATGATATTCTCTTTTCTCTCTCAAATCCCACATATCAGTGACATCATATGATAATTGTCTTTCTCTGATTGACTTATTTCACTTAGCATAATACCTTCTAGTCCTTTCCATGTCACTGCAAATGGCAAGATTTCTTTTTTTTTTTTTTGATGTCTGAGTAATATTATTTATACATGCCCCCCACACACACACCCTATCTTCTTTATCCATTCTTCTGTCAATTGACATTTGAGCTCTTTCCATAGTTTGGCTATTGTGGACATTGCTGCTATGAACACTGGGGTACGTGTGCCCCTTTGGATCACTGTTTGTATCTTTGGGGTAAATACATAGTAGTGTAATCATAATGACATAGGGTAGCTCTATTTAAAACTTTTGGAGGAAACTCCGTACTGTTTTCCAAAATGGCTACATCAGCTTGCATTCCTACCAGCAGTGTAAGAAGGTTCCCCTTTCTCCACATCCTCGCCAACATCTGTCATTTCCTGACTTGTTAATTTAAGCCATTCTGACTGGTGTGTGGTGGTATTTTGTTGTGGTTTTGATTTGTATTATCCCTGATGCCAAGTGATGGTGAGGACTTTTTCATGTGTCTGTTGGCCATTTAGATGTCTTCTGCCCATTTCTTGATTGGATTACTTGTTGTCTGGGTGTTAAGTTTGATAAGTTCTTTATAGATATTGGATACTAGCCCTTAATCTTTTTTTTTTTTTAGATTTTTTTAAAAATTTCTTTTCAGTGTAACAGATTTCATTGTTTATGCACCACATGCATAAACAATGTGGTTTATGCATCTGCAGTGTAACAGATTTCATTGTTTATGCACCTCCATGCAATATGTGCCCTCCATAATACCCACCACCAGGCTCCCCCAACCTCCCACCCTATCCCTTTCAAAAGAATCAGATTGTTTTTCAGAGTCCATAGTCTCTCGTGTTTCATCTCCTCTTCCAATTTCCCTCAATTCCCTTCTCCTCTCCATCTCCCAAGGTCTTCCATGTTATCTCTTATGCTCCACAAATAAGTGAAACCATATGATAATTGACTCTGCTTGACTTATTTCACTCCACTTAATCTCTTCCAGTCCTGTCCACGTTGATACACAAGTTGGGTATTCATCCTTTCTGATGAAGGCATAATATATGTGATTTGCAAATACTTTCTCCCATTCTGCCTGTTTTCTTCTGGTGTTGTTGACTATTTCCTTTGCTATGCAAAAGCTTCTTATCTTGATGATGTCCCAATAGTTCATTTTTGTCTTTCTTTCCCTTGCCTTCGGAGATGTGTCTAGCAAGAAGTTGCTGTGGTTGAGGTTGAAGAGGTTGCTGCCTGTATTCTCCTTTAGGATTTTGATGGATTCTTGTCTCATACTTAGGTCTTTTATACATGTTGAGTCTATTTTTGCGTATGGTGTAAGAAAATGGCTCAGTTTCATTCTTCTGCATGTGGGTGTACAATTTTCACAACACCATTTATAGAAGAAACTGTTTTTTTTCACTGGATATTCTTTCCTGCTTTGTCATAGATTAGCTTTGAAGAAGGTTTTGGAGGGTTTGGCCTATATAAGTTACAAAGATTCTAAAATTAGGAAATTAACTATTGAGAAAGTGTGCTCTGGATAGAAGAACAAATGTGTGCCTGGACAACCTTTGCTGAAGAGAACAGGTGTGTGACTCTTGGATCCAATCAACTCTCTCAACCAGGAAGAGAGACGGGATGGATATGTAGGATGGATCCATGAATAACCCTCCTATCTAATAGTATCAATACCCTTGACATTTGCAGACTATAATGAAGTTTTGAGAATGCTGGATCTGCTGAAAGCTAAGCTGTACTGAAAGACATAGAGATGGCATGAACTAAAGAAAGACTGTCAGACTTCTGGGAGTCTATAGGAAGGAAATAGGCTGGTAGGGCTATCTGCATGTGTTAACCTTCAAGAAAAAAAAAAAAAGATTCAAAAGGCAAAGCCACAGTACCAGAGGCAGAGATTAGAGAGGCATGCCTTGAAAGAAAGACCGAAGTAAACTCTTCAGGCCCAGAAGGTGGAAAATAAACCACAGCAGATTATTTTCAGTTACTGAAACACATAGGAATTTGTCCTGGCAAGAGACAAAGACAGTTTGTCAAGAACTATAGTGAAGGACATGGAAAGAATTACTTACATTCAAAGTTAAATTTAAGGGAAAAAACTGACAGATCTTACAAAGAAAGAATAGCAAAAGGACAGATGGGCAAATGTTACTGATGACCTTACACTTCTTGGATTGCAGACCTGACATTTATTGAAATGGGGTATTAGAAAATGATCCATTTTGGAACATAAGTAGGTGACTAATGGATTTAGTTTGGGCAGGCTGCATTTGCTTTTGAGACATCCCACTGGAGTTGTCAAATGGAAAACTGAATAAAAAGACCTCAAAATCAAGGAGATAGTTGGGCAAAAACTCTAAGTATAGGAATTATCTGCATGTAGATGGTAATGGAAGCCAGTGACATGGAAAGAAGAAAACATAATGAGAAGAATCTAAGGAATAGATCTGAATCTTGAGTAGTCTATAAAGGAACAGCCAGAGAAAGAAGATCGAAGAAATTTTAAAAAAAGGAAGTTGATGTTTACGTCTAGGCAAGTATTTTTCTTCTCTTTTCCTTTCTCCTCCCTTTCTTCTTCCCTTCTTCCATTCCTTCCTCTCTCCCTTCCTCCCCCTTCTTAATTTCTTTCTATTTTTCATATGGTCCATGTTTTCTTTTTTTTCTTACATGGAAGAATTAGCTCTTTTAAACAGATATGGAAATGAACTTACTACATATTCTGAACTAAAATACCAAAAAGAAAAGTTAAAGCAAATCAATTCGTCTACTGCTCAAGTTCTTCAGTGAAATAGATTTGATCACTCCCTAATAAAAGAATTTGATTAGAATTACTGCATTGTATATTTGGTAATAGGTGACATTAAATCAACACCACTTTACATGCATTATCTTATTTAACGGTCATAATATCCCTATATGCAATGAATGGTTAAATTTTATAAATGAAGGAAGTAAGGTATGAGAAAAGATCCTTGAATCCAGTTCGGACTGATTTCAAAGCTCATACTCTTAGTTCCTCAACTATTCTGTCTCCCAATAAACCACTTCTGCAACAACTGTAAATCATCCTGTGTACCGTGTGTTATATATTTTCTATGTATAGAATTTCCTCTGGACCTATCAAAATTAAAATAACACTTTTTAAAGTCTTTTCCCTAAAAATGTATACGAAGTTGTATTTAGGGTAAACTGTGACCAATATTTAAAATATTAAATATTAAGATACTAACTATAACTAACCTTAAGTCCTAGTTTCTTAAGGACAATATTACTAGAGACCTTGATTATTTGTCAGTTACTTGAGAGTACAAGCAAAAAGAAATGTAGAATCACAAGGGGACCTCAGAATGTAGTAAAATCAAATTATGGGGAACTGAACTTATTTCCTTGATTTGGTGTATTTTTTGTTCATAGTTATGCCAGAGAGAAAATCTATCCAGTTTTCAGCTGGAAATTTAACAGTGCATCTTGTGGTAGTTTGTCAGTGACTTAAATAAAATCACACAGAAAATATTTTTCCCCTTTTCTTCCTTTCTAATTCCCACCCTCACATTCCCTACCATCTCTCCCCCTACTCACCACCATCCCTCACCTTCCTCCCCTCTTGCACTTCTCTCTCTTTTTCTTTATCTGGTCAATTGTTTTACAAAAAGGAACTGCCTCTTTCTAACAGATAGCAAACTGAACTGAGGTGAGGAGTCAAGATGGCAGAGAAGTAGCAGGCTGAGACTACTTCAGATAGCAGGAGATCAGCTAGACATCTTATCTAAAGATTGCAAACATCTGCAAATCCAACGGCAGATCAAAGAGAAGAAGAACAGCAATTCTAGAAACAGAAAATCAACCACTTTCTGATAGGTAGGACTGGTGGAGAAGTGAATCCAAGGCAACCAGAAGATAGACCCTGAGGGGAGGGTCTGACTCCCGGCAAGTGGCAGAGCAAAGGAGCACAAAATCAGGACTTTTAAAAGTCTGTTCCGCTGAGGGACATCGCTCCAGAGGCTAAACCAGGGTGAAGCCCACGTGGGGTCAGCGTGGCCTCAGGTACCGCAGGGTCACATAAGGATCAGGGGTGTCTGAGTGTTGCAGAGCTTACAAGCATTAGAACAGGGAAGCCAGCTACAGAGACAGCAGAGGAGTTAGGTCCCAGCTCGGGGTTACCTTGAAATGGTTGCAGGCTGGGTGAGCTCGGAACGCGGCCGAAGGCCAAGGAGACAAGAGTAATTGGGCACTGTTCTCTGATGGCGCACTGAGGAGTGGGGAGCAAGCCTCTCGGCTCCTCCGGGCCGGAGATCACGAGGCTGCCATTTTCATTCCCGTCCTCTGGAACTCTATGGAAAGTGCTCAGGGAACAAAAGTTCCCAAAAGCAAACCTGAGCGGATTACTCAACCCAGCCCCTGGTAAGGATGGTGCAATTCCTTCTGGGGCAAAGACACCTGCGAATCACTACAACAGACCCCTCGCCCAGAAGATCAACAAGAAATCCAGCCAGGATCAAGTTCAACTACCAAGGAGTGCAGTTTCAATACCAAGGAGAGCAGCAGAATTCCAGAGAATGAGAAAGCAAATATGGAACTCATGGCTTTCTCCCCATGATTCTGTAGTCTTGTAGCTAATTTATTTTATTTTTCTTTTTCAATTTTTTTCTCTTCTTCTGCTAAATTTTTTAAAAATTTTATCCTTTTCTTTTTTTACGTTTTTTAACTAGCTTAACTAATATATATATATTTTTCTTTTTTATACTTTTTCTTTATTCGTTTTCTATTTTTAATTGCTTCTTTTCTTTCCTTTTTTTTTTTTTTCTTTCTGAACCTCTTTTTATCCCCTTTGTCCCCCCTCATGATTTGGGATCTCTTTTGGTTTGGTTAAAGCATATTTTCCTGGGGTTGTTGTCACCCTTTTAGTATTTTACTTGCTTCTTCATATACTCTTATCCAGACAAAATGACAAGGCGGAAATTTCACCTCAAAATAAAGAACAAGAGGCAGTACTGAATGCTAGGGACCTAATCAATACAGACATTGGTAATATGTCATATCTCGAGTTCAGAATGACGATTCTCAAGGTTCTAGACGGGCTCGAAAAAGGCATGGAAGTTATTAGAGAAACCCTCTCGGGAGATATAAAAGCCCTTTCTGGAGAAATAAAAGAACTAAAATCTAACCAAGTTGAAATCAAAAAAGCTATTAATGAGGTGCAATAAAAAATGGAGGCTTGGGCACCTGGGTGGCTCAGTGGGTTAAGCCGCTGCCTTCGGCTCAGGTCATGATCTCAGGGTCCTGGGATCGAGTCCCACATCAGGCTCTCTGCTCAGCAGCGACCCTGCTTCCTCCTCTCTCTCTCTCTGCCTACCTCTCTGCCTACTTGTGATCTCTCTCTGTCAAATAAATAAATAAAATCTTTAAAAAAAAATGGAGGCTCTCACTGCTAGGATAAATGAGGCAGAAGAAAGAATTAGCAATAGAGAAGACCAAATGACAGAGAATAAAGAAGCTGGGCAAAAGAGGGACAAACAGCTACTGGACCATGAGGAAAGAATTCGAGAGATAAGTGACAACATAAGACGAAACAACATTAGAATAATTGGGACTCCAGAAGGAGGAGAAAGAGAGAGGGGAACAGAAGGTACACTGGAGAGAATTATTGGAAAGAATTTCCCCAATATGGCAAAGGGAACAAGCATCAAAATCCAGGAGGTGTAGAGAACGTCCCTCAAAATCAATAAGAATAGGTCCACACCCTGTCACCTAATAGTAAACTTTACAAGTCTTAGAGACAAAGTGAAAATCCTGAAAGCAGCCCGGGAAAAGAAGTCTGTAACATACAATGGTAAAAATATTAGATTGGCAGCAGACTTATCCACAGAGACCTGGCAGGCCAGAAAGAGCTGGCATGATTTATTCAGAGCACTAAACAAGAAAAACATGCAGCCAAGAAAACTATATCCAGCTAGGCTATCATTGAAAATAGAAGGAGAGATTAAAAGCTTCCAGGAAAAACAAAAAATGAAAGAATTTGCAAACACCAAACCAGCCGTACAGGAAATATTGAAAGGGGTCCTCAAAGCGAAGAGAGAGCCTAAAAGTAATGGATCAGAAAGGAACAGAGACAATATACAGGAACAGTCACCTTACAGGCAATACAATGGCACTAAATGGCACTCAATACTTACTCTGAATGTTAATGGGCTAAATGCCCCAATCAAAAGACACAGGGTATCAGAATGAATAAAAAAAGAAAACCCATCTATATGTTGCCTCCAAGAAACTCATTTTAGACTGGAAGACACCTCTAGATTTAAAGTGAGGGGGTGAAAAAGAATTTTCCATGCTAATGGACATCAGAAGAAAGCAGGGGTGGTAATCCTTATATCAGATCAATAAGATTTTAAGCCAAAGACTATAATAAAAGATGAGGAAGGACACTGTATCGTACTCAAAGGATCTGTCCAACAAGAAGACCTAACAATTTTAAATATCTATGCCCCCAATGTGGGAGCAGCCAACTATATAAACCAATTAATAACAAAATCAAAGAAACACATCAACAATCATACAATAATAGTAGGGGACTTTAACATTCCCCTCACTGAAATAGACAGATTATCCAAGCAAAAGATCAACAAGGAAATAAACACCTTAAATGACACACTGGACCAGATGGACATCACAGATATATTCAGAACATTTCATCCCAAAGCAACAGAATACACATTCTTCTCTAGTGCACATGGAACATTCTCCAGAATAGATCACATCCTCGGTCCTAAATCAGGTCTCAGCTGGTATCAAAAGATTGGGATCATTCCCTGAATATTTTCAGACGACAATGCTCTGAAGCTGGAACTCAATCACAAGAGAAAATTTGGAAAGAACCCAAGGAGACTAAACAGCATCCTTCTAAAGAATGAATGGGTCAACCAGGAAATTAAAGAAGAATTGAGAAAATCCATGGAAACAAATGATAATGAAAACGGTTCAAAATCTGAGGAACACAACAAAGGCAGTCCCGAGAGGAAAATATATAGCGGTACAAGCCTTACTCAAGAAACAAGAAAGGTCTCAGGTACACAACCTAACCCTACACCTAAAGGAGCTGGAGAAAGAACAAGAGATAAACCCTAAACCCAACAGGAGAAGAGAAATCATAAAGATCAGAGCAAAAATCAATGAAATAGAAACCAAAAAAAAAAAAAAAAACCAATAAAACAAATCAACAAAACTAGGAGCTGGTTCTTTGAAAGAATTAATAAGATTGATAAACCCCTGGCCAGACTTATCAAAAAGAAAAGAGAAAGGGCCCAAACAAATAAAATCATGAAAGAGGAGAGATCACAACTAACACCAAAGAAATACAGACAATTATAAGAACATACTATGAGCCACTCTATGCCAACAAATTTGACAATCTGGAAGAAATGGATGTATTTCTAGAGACATATAAACTACCACAACTGAACCAGGAAGAAATAGAAAGCCTGAACAGACCCATAACCAGTAAGGAGATTGAAACAAGTCATCAAATATCTCCAAACAAACAAAAGCCCAGGGCCAGACAGCTTCCCGGGGGAATTCTACCAAACATTTAAAGAAGAACTAATTCCTATTCTCCTGAAACTGTTCCAAAAAATAGAAATGGAAGGAAAACTTCCAAACTCATATTATGAGGCCAGCATCACCTTGATCCCAAAACCAGACAAGGATCCCATCAAAAAAGAAAACTACAGACCAATATCCTTGATGAACACAGATGCGAAAATTCTCACCAAAATACTAGCCAATAGGATTCAACAGTACATTAAAAGAATCATTCACCACGACCAAGTGGGATTTATTCCAGGGCTGCAAGGCTGGTTCAACATCCGCAAATCAATCAATGTGATACAACACATTAATAAAAGAAATAACAAGAACTAAATGATACTCTCAATAGATGCTGAAAAAGCATTTGACAAAGTACAGCATCCCTTCCTGATCAAAACCCTTCAAAGTGTAGGGATAGAGGGCACATACGTCAATATTATCAAAGCCATCTATGAAAACCCCACCGCAAATATCATTCTCAATGGAGAAAAACTGAAAGATTTTCCGCTAAGGTCAGGAACACAGCAGGGATGTCCATTATCACCACTGCTATTCAACATAGTACTAGAAGTCCTAGCCTCAGCAATCAGACAACAAAAGGAAATTAAAGGCATCCAAATTGGCAAAGAAGAAGTCAAATTATCACTCTTCGAAGATAATATGATACTATATGTGGAAAACCCAAAAGACTCCACTCTAAAACTGCTAGAACTTGTACAGGAATTCAGCAAAGTGTCAGGATATGAAATCAATGCACAGAAATCAGTTGCATTTCTCCACACCAACAAGACAGAAGAGAGAGAAATTAAGGAGTCAATCCCATTTTTAATTACAAACCAAACCATAAGATACCTAGGAATAAACCCAGCCAAAGAGGCAAAGAATCTATACTCTGAAAACCATAAAGTACTCATGAAAGAAATTGAGGAAGACACAAAGAAATGGAAAAATGTTCCATGCTCCTGGATGGAAGAATAAATATTGTGAAAATGTCTATGCTACCTAAAGCAATCTACACATTTAATGCAATTCCTATCAAAGTACCATCCATCTTTTTTCAAGGAAATGGGACAAATAATTCTAAAATGCATATGGAACCAGAAAAGACCTCAAATAGCCAAAGGAATATTGAAAAAGAAAGCCAAAGTTGGTGGCATCACAATTCTGGACTTCAAGCTCTATTACAAAGCTGTCATCCTCAGAACAGCATGGTACTGGCACTAAAACAGACACATAGATCAATGGAACAGAATAGAGAGCCCAGAAATAGACCCTCAACTCTATGGTCAACTAATCTTTGACAAAGCAGAAAAGAATGTCCCATGGGAAAAAGACAGCCTCTTCAATAAATGGTGTTGGGAAAATTGGACAACCACAAGCAGAAAAATGAAATTGGACCATTTCCTTACACCACACATGAAAATAGACTCAAAATGAATGAAGGACCTCAATGTGAGAAAGGTATTCATCAAAATCCTTGAGGAGAACATAGGCAGCAACTTTTTCGACCTCAGCCACAGCAACGTCTTCCTAGGAACATCGCCAAAGGCAAGGGAAGCAAGGGCAAAAATGAACTATTGGGATTTCATCAAGGTCAAAAGCTTTTGCATGGCAAAGGAAACAGTTAAAACCAAAAGACAACTGACAGAATGGGAGAAGATATTTGCAAATGACGTATCAGATAAAGGGCTAGTGTCCAAAATCTATAAAGAACTTAGCAAACTCAACACCCTAAGAACAAATAATCCAATCAAGAATGGGCAGAAGACATGAACAGACATTTCTGCAAAGAAGACATCCAGATGGCCAACAGACACATGAAAAAGTGCTCCATATCACTCAGCATCAGGGAAATACAAATCAAAACCACAATGAGATATCACCTCACACCAGTCAGAATGGCTAAAATCAACAAGTCAGGAAATGACAGATGCTGGCGAGGATGCGAAGAAAGGGGAACCCTCCTACGCTGTTGGTGGGAATGCAAGCTGGTGCAACCACTCTGGAAAACAGCATGGAGGTTCCTCAAAGTGTTGAAGATAGAACTACCCTATGACCCAGGAATTGCACTACTGGGTATTTACCCTAAAGATACAAACGTAGTGATCGGAAGGGGCTCGTGCACCCAAATGTTTATAGCAGCAATGTCCACAATAGCCAAACTATGGAAAGAACCTAGATGTCCATCAACAGATGAATGGATCAAGAAGATGTGGTATATATACACAATGGAATACTATGCAGCCATTAAAAGAAATGAAATCTTGCCATTTGTGACGACATGGAAGGAACTAGAGGGTATCATGCTTAGCGAAATAAGTCAAGCGGAGAAAGACAACTATCATATGATCTCCCTGATATGAGGAAGTGGAGATGCAACATGGGTGGTTAAGGGGGTAGGAGAAGAATAAATGAAAAAAGATGGGATTGGAAGGGAGACAAACCATAAGTGACTCTTAATCTCACAAAACAAACTGAGTGTTGCTGGGGGGAGGGAGGTTGGGAGAAGAGGGTTGAGGTTATGGACATTGGGGAGGGTATGTGCTATGGTGAGTGCTGTGAAGTGTGTAAACCTGGCGATTCACAGACCTGTACCCCTGGGGATAAAAATATATTATATGTTTACTAAAAAAATTTTTTTTAAAAACCCCAAAAACAAAAATGAACTATCTTATTCCAAACTAAAATATCAAATATAAAATATATTGGATAGCAATAAAACTCAAGTTAGTGGAATAACAGGCTAAAATATATAGGCGATAAAGATATAGACCTAGACACAGATATAGACACATAGATGAAGATACAACCACAGATACAGATATAGATAGTGAAAATAGGAAATGCAATTTCCAAACCTGAAGCTCAAATGAGCTGTTGAAACATTCCCTGGAATACTTTTTAAGACTATTCAACATGGGGTGGGTAAGAGATTGTCAAAGCAATGTTAAGATACTGGTATGGCTTGGTTGCCCAATAAAACGGTCTCTGTCTTTCATGAAAGACAAAGGTAATGTCACAACAGGTTTTTACTAAATACAGGCACCTATTCTTTTGGCATGATACTGACAAGTTTAAACAGTCTTAAAAGATGATACTTATTTAATGTTTTTATTTACGTAAGTATTCGATTTTTTCTGTATATTTTCATTAGTTAACAAGGTGTTCCCTGAAAAGACAGACCATGAGAAAGGTTTGAAAATTTCTTCAGAAACATCAAGGACTGGGGGGGACAAAATGGCGGGGGAGTAGGAGGAGGCACCTTTTCAGCCGGTACCCCAAAGTGAGCTGATTACCTACCAAAGAACTCCGATCACCGAGGCGCCTGGGTGGCTCAGTGGGTTAAAGCCTCTGCCTTCGGCTCCGGTCAAGATCCCAGGGTCCTGGGATCGAGCCCCTCGTCGGGCTCTCTGCTCGGCGGGGAGCCTGCTTCCTCCTCTCTCTCTCTGCCTCTCTCTCTGCCTGTCTCTCTGCATCCTTGTGATCTCTGTCTGTCAAATAAATAGATAAAATCTTTAAAAAAAAAAAAAAAAGAACTCCGATCACCCATGAAATCAGCCTGAGATCAGAATTATACACGTCTGGATCTCTACAGAGGCAGAAGACGCCAGGGGGCAGGTAAAGCGGAGTGGGATCAGCAACTGATATCGGAAGATGAACAAAAGGGGGAGGGAGCCACCAGAGGCGATCGGTTGGAAAGTAATACCCCAATACGAGCGAGAGTGCCCTGTGTCTGGGGACCAGCATTAACTTGGAGACTGGTTGAAAGCACTCCAAAAGAGCAAAGGATTGCGGGGGGAAATTGGGGGAATCGGGGCAGCTAGGGACAGGGGCTTAAGTCCCCAGTCCCAGGACAGCCTCCCCAGCACTGAGGCAGAGAGAGTGCGGCGGAGAAACCAGCTCTTGGTCCCTAAGCTGCCAGCGCACCAAGAATGCGTGGGTTCTAGTTCCTGTGAGGGGATGGGAACCGCGCCGGTGGTGGGCAGAACGCGCAAGCCCTACCACAAAGCTTGAGATATGCGCGCACGTCCCTCATGCTCCCCTGAGTTACAAAGCCCCACGGGTGCTCTTTGACCCTCGCCATTGTTTCAAAGCCTAAGCCGCGCACCCCAAACTCTCCCCTGACAGAGGAGCGCAAAAGCCCAGCCTGGTGCTTATGGACCAGCGCCCCGTTCTCAGTGCCTGAGATGCGCGCCGCCTCTGAAAGAGCTGTCCGCAAGCCGGGCACTGCCAGCCCGGGCCAGCGGCAAAATCTCAGTGTGCGGATTGCTGCTTGGACCTCTCTGGCGGTCCAGAACTCCCAGACAGCTGCCACTGCCTTGGCTTTGGGTACGAGCAAAAGAGCCTGCACCCCCAGGGTCTGCAACTTGGAACCTGCTCTGCAGCGGCCAAGGGGGAACTTATTTAGGCTCTGCATCCAGACTGAGGCTTCTGAGAGGGAGTTCAGGGTGCGGTTTGTTTTCCTCTAAAACTACAAAAACCATCAAAGTCGGTCAAGGTGAGAGAAAAAAATGTGAACAAGCATAAAAACCGCCAGAGAACAAAAGCCTGAAAAAAAACAGTTTCCTCAGAGCCCACCCCCTTGAGGGGGGAAGGAGGACTTAACTCAGGAAACATCATTGACTGACAACCCACATGGCAGGCCCCTCCCCAGAAAAGAAACCAAGAAAGGGAAAAAAAAAAAAAAAGAGGAAAAAGAAAAAAAGGACTACAAAAGAACAACCACTACTTCATAGGAAAACTTGTATTGTTCACTCGTTCCCACTATTCTGGTTCATTTTTTTTTTTTTTTTTTTACACATAGGAATTTTTTTAACCTATTCACCATCACAGCGAGTTGTACAGTACATCAAATTCCATAATACCTTTCTAACCTGAACTTTTTGATACATACACCTATGCTTTTCTTTTGCATTTTTATTTTTTGAATTCCTTTTTTAGTTTAGTCTAGTTTATTCCTTTTTATTTTTATCCTCTAATATTCATATAGAGTTAAACTTCAAAGTAATCCCCTTTCCCCAATCAATACTACCCCTATAGGTAAACCAATTTTTAATCCCCTTTATCTTAGGAAAGTTGAGTCCTTTAACAAAGATATCAAGATACATCCAGGAAGGATCAAAACAACCTTCCTCGCACACACTGAGAATTTATAAGAACTCTCCCATCTTCTCCCACCAGTGTTTCTGTGTTTTTTGTGTTTGTCCTGAGAGCATATAAATTTTACACTTGTGGTTCTTTTTGACGAGGTTCTTTCTTTATTTGCATATATATATTTTTTTCTCTTGTCATATACTTGTATCAGTCTTTTTATCTTTTTGTTTGTCTACTTCAGAAATCTTACCTTAGGGCCCTGGGCTGAACCTTCTTTTTCATCTTCCCTTTCTTTCCTGTCTCTCTCTCTCTCTTTTTTTTTTCTTTTTCTTCTTTTCTTTTTCTTTTCTTTTGTCTCTCGTTTGGGTGGGGAATCCTGATTGCTCAGAAGTGTTCCAGGGTGCACCTTGACTGCACCAGAGTTGATACATCCAGCTACATCTGTTCAGTCATCTCCCACCAAAAGGACTAGGAGGAGGAATGCCCAACAGAAGAAAAATACAGAGGATGGACCTTCTGCAACAGAGCTAATGGCTATCAACATAGACAATATGTCAGAAAGAGAATTTAGGCTAACAATTATCCAGGCAATAGCTAGGTTGGAGAAAGCCATGGATGACCAAACAGAATTGATTAGGGCCGAACTGAAAGCGACCAGACAGGATGTTCACAATGTTAGGGCGGAGCTTAAAGCTACCAGGAAGGAGGTTCACAATGCTCTCAATGAGTTCCAATCTAATCTAAACTCTCTCAATGCTAGGGTAACTGAGACAGAAGATAGAATTAGTGATCTGGAAGACAAACAGAGAGAAAGGATCAGGAGGAAGCCTGAAACAAACAGCTTAGAAACCACGAAAACAGAATCAGGGAAATAAATGATGCCATGAAGCGTTCCAACATCAGAATTATTGGAATCCCTGAAGGGGAGGAGAAAGAAAGAAGTCTAGAAGATATAGTGGAACAAGTCCTTCATGAAAATTTTGCCAATCTCGCGAATGGAACCAGCGTTCATGTCCTAGAGGCTGAATGGTCTCCACCCAAGATTATACATTCCAAAAAACATCACGACACCTGATAGTCAAATTGAGGAATTATAATTGTAGGTATAATCTCTTGAAAGCTGCCAGGGCAAAGAGGCTCCTTACTTACAGAGGGAAGCCCATCAGAATAACGTCAGACCTGTCCACAGAACAGGGACAGCAAGCCAGAAGAGGCTGGCAAGATATATTCAGGGCACTAAATGAAAAGAACATGCAGCCAAGAATACTTTATCCAGCAAGACTGACATTCAAAATGGATGGAGAGATAAAGAGTTTTCAAGACCAGCAAGGCTTAAAAGACTATGCAACCACCAAGCCGACACTGCAGGAAATATTAAGGGGGGGTTCTATAAAAGAGGACAAATCCAAGAATAGCATTGAACAGAAATATAGAGACAGTCTACAGAAAGAAAGACTTCAAAGGTAACTCGATGTCAATAAAAACGTATCTATCAATAATCACTCTCAATGGGAATGGCCTAAATGCACCCATAAAATGGCATAGGGTTGCAGATTGGATAAAACGACAGGACCCATCCATATGTTGTCTACAAGAGACCCATTTTGAACCTAAAGATACATGCAGACTGAAAGTGAAGGGATGGAGAAGCAACTTTCATGCCAATGGGCCTCAAAAGAAGGCTGGGGTAGCGATTCTCATATCAGATAAATTAGACTTCAAACTAAAGACTGTAGTCAGAGATACAGAAGGACACTACATAATTCTTAATCCACTGAGCCACCCAGGCGCCCGACACTACATAAATCTTAAAGGGTTTTAATTCTTAATTTTTTTTTTTTTTAAGAGCACTTCCTGGGGTCAGACCCTTCCCAAATCAAGATGCGGTCATACCAACTTCTCAAAGCTATTATTTATTCTGTACAAGGTTTCAATGGACATCAGACATTCTTCTTCTACTCTTGATTACACAGTAAACAAGTGCACATCAGCCCTTTGGCTCAGGTTCACAGGGCTTCCCTGGGGAAGGGGGTCAGGCCAGTTAAACTTGGGGCATCTTTCTCTGATGCCTCCTTCTGGGAGCATTGGAAAGCTTCAGGCTCCAAGAGGCACAAGCTGGGCCCAGCCATGTGGATGCACAGAGCTCCGTGCCTTGGTGCTGAACAGTGTTACTTTCTGTGGCAGCACCGAGTTTTGTCCAACTACTCAGGGAAAATCACACCCGTGGGAAAGAATCGTACAGCTGAGGCGAAATGTCCCCAAACACCCAGGCTCCAGCTCCTGGGGTAGGACTGAAGACCGATGCCAAGGGGGGCTGAGGGGTGGAATGGGCATCCCTGAGAAACTCGGTCCAAAGGGCCTATGTCTAGGAGGCTCTGAGAAGGGATGGGGGCATGAAAGTCAGGAAGAAAAAGCACATTAAAAGGGAATAAATTAAAGATGAGAAAAGCTCTAGGGATAAGGGGCTTGTGCTATCCTTCAAACAGCTGGGGGGAGTAGACCAGGAGTGGCTTAGAGATTGTTAGGTCACCAAGATGATCTAACAATTGTAAATATATATGCTCCCAATATGGAAGCAGCCAATTACTTAAGAAAACTGTTAATCAAGATAAAGAGTCATATTGATATGAATACACTAATCGTAGGAGATCTTAACACGCCTCTCTCAGAATTAGACAGATCATTGAAGCAGAAAATCAATAAAGAAACAAGAGCATTGAATGACACATTGGACCAGATGGACCTCATAGATATATACAGAACATTCCACCCTAAAACAACAGAATACTCATTCTTCTCAAGTGCACACGGAACCTTCTCCAGAATAGACCACATACTGTGTCACAAATCAGGACTCAACTGAGACCAAAAGACTGAGATTATTCCCTGCATATTCTCAGATCACAATGCTTTGAAACTGGAGCTCAATCACAAGGAAAAGTTCAGAAGGAACTCAAACACATGGAAGCTAAAGACCACCTTGCTTAAGAATGCTTGGATCAACCAGGAGATCAAAGAAGAACTGAAACAATTCATGGAAACCAATGAGAATGAAGACACTTCGGTCCAAAACCTATGGGATACAGCAAAGGCAGTCCTAAGGGGGAAATACATAGCCATCCAAGCCTCCCTCAAAAAAATTGAAAAATCCAGAACACACCAGCTGTCTCTATACCTTAAAGAACTGGAGAATCAAAAACAAATCAAACCAACTCCACATATAAGAAGGGAAATCATCAAGATTAGAGCTGAGATCAATGAGGTAGAAACCAGAGATACAGTAGAACGTATCAATGAAACTAGAAGCTGGTTTTTTGAAAGAATCAATAAGATTGATAAACCATTGGCCACACTAATCCAAAAGAAAAGAGAGAAAGCCCAAATTCATAAAATTATGAATGAAAAGGGAGAGATGACAACAAACACCAAGGAAGTAGAAACAATCATCAGAACTTATTATCAACAGTTATATGCCAATAAGTTTAGCAACCTAGATGAAATGGATGCATTCCTGGAAAATTATAAACTCCCAAAATTGAACCAGGAAGAAATCGACAACCTGAATAGACTGATATCTAATAATGAGATTGAAGCAGTGACCAAAAACCTCCCAAAAAAAAAAGAGCCCAGGACCTGACGGATTCCCTAGGGAATTTTACCAAACTTTCCAAGAAGAAATAACACCTATTCTCCTGAAGCTGTTTCAAAAAATTGAAGCAGAAGGAAAACTTCCAGACTCTTTCTATGAAGCCAGCATTACCCTGATCCCCAAATCAGGCAAAGACCCTACGAAAAAGGAGAATTTTAGACCAATATCACTGATGAATACGGATGCTGAGATTCTCAACAAGATCCTAGCCAACAGGATCCAACAGCACATTAAAAAGATTATCCACCATGATCAGGTGGGATTCATCCCTGGGCTACAAGGATGGTTCAACATTCGCAAATCAATCAATGTGATACAACAAATTAATATGAGAAGAGAGAAGAACCACATGGTCCTCTCAATTGATGAAGAAAAAGCATTTGACAAAATCCAACATCCGTTCCTGATTAAAACGCATCAAAGTATAGGGATAGAGGGAACATTCCTGAACCTCATCAAATCTATCTATGAAAGACCCACAGCAAATATCATCCTCAATGGGAAAAAGCTTGCAGCCTTCCCATTGAGATCAGGAACAAGACAAGGATGCCCACTTTCACTACTCTTGTTCAACATAGTATTAGAAGTACTAGCAACAGCAATCAGACAACAAAGAGAAATAAAAAATATCCAAATTGGTAATGAAGAAGTCAAACTCTTTCTCTTCGCAGATGACATGATTCTTTATATGGAAAACCCAAAAGACTCCACCCCCAAACTACTAGAACTCATACAGCAATTCAGCAACGTGGCAGGATACAAAGTCAATGTGCAGAAATCAGTGGCTTTCTTATACACTAACAATGAAAATACAGAAAGGGAAATTAGAAAATCGATTCCATTTACTATAGCACCAAGAACCATAAGATATCTGGGAATAAACCTAACCAAAGAGGTAAAGGATCTGTACTCGAGGAACTACAGAACACTCATGAAAGAAATTGAAGAAGACATAAATAGATGGAAGACCATTCCATGCTCTTGGATCGGAAGAATAAACATTGTTAAAATGTCTATACTGCTTGGAGCAATATATACTTTTAATGCCATTCCGATCAAAATTCCACCGGTATTCTTCAAAGAGCAGGAGCAAATAATCATAAAATTTGTATGGAATCAGAAGAGACCCTGAGTCGCTATGGAAATGTTGAAAAACAAAAATAAAGCTGGGGGGCATCACATTACCTGATTTCAAGCTTTGTTATAAAGCTGTGATCACCAAGACAGCATGGTACTGGCATAAAAACAGACACATAGACCAGTGGAACAGAGTAGAGAGCCCAGATATGGACCCTCAACTCTATAATTAATCTTCGACAAAACAGGAAAAAATATACAGTGGAAAAAAGACAGTCTCTTCAATAAATGGTGCTAGGAAAACTGGACAGCTATATGTAGAAAAATGAAACTCGACCATTCTCTTACACCATACAGAAAGATAAACTCAAAATGGATAAAAGACCTCAACGTGAGACAGGAATCCATCAGAATCTTAGAGGAGAACATAGGCAGTAATCTCTTCGATATCAGCCACAGCAACTTCTTTCAAGATATGTCTCCAAAGGCAAAGGAAACAAAAGCGAAAATAAACTTCTGGGACTTCATCAAAATCAAAAGCTTCTGCACAGCAAAGGAAACAGTCAAAAACACAAAGAGGCAACCCACGGAATGGGAGAAAATATTTGCAAATGACAGTACAGACAAAAGGTTGATATCCAGGATCTATAATGAACTCCTCAAACTCAACACACACAAAACAGGCAAACATCAAAAAATGGGCAGAAGATATGAACAGACACTTCTCCAATCAAGACATACAAATGGCTATCAGACACGTGAAAAAATGCTCATCATCATTAGCCCTCAGGGAGATTCAAATTAAAACCACATTGAGATATCACCTTACACCAGTTAGAATGGCCAAAATTAACAAAACAGGAAACAACATGTGTTGGAGAGGATGTGGAGAAAGGGGAACCCTCTTCCACTGTTGGTGGGAATGCAAGTTGGTGCAGCCTCTTTGGAGAACAGTGTGGAGATTCCTCAAGAAATTAAAAATAGAGCTTCCCTATGACCCTGCCATTGCACTCCTGGGTATTTACCCCAAGGATACAGATGTAGTGAAAAGAAGGGCCATCTGTACCCCAATGTTTATTGCAGCAATGGCCACAGTCGCCAAACTATGGAAAGAACCAAAATGCTCTTCAACGGACGAATGGATAAGGAAGATGTGGTCCATATACACTATGGAGTATTATGCCTCCATCAGAAAGGATGAATACCCAACTTTTGTAGCAACATGGACGGGACTGGAAGAGATTATGCTGAGTGAAATAAGTCAAGCAGAGAGAGTCTATTATCATATAGTTTCACTTATTTGTGGAGCATAACAAATATCATGGAGGACAAGGGGTGTTAGAGAGGAGAAGGGAGTTGGGGTAAATTGGAAGGGGAGGTGAATCACGAGGGACTATGGACTCTGAAAAACAATCTGAGGGGTTTGAAGTGGCGGGGGGGGTGGGAGGTTGGGGTACCAGGTGGTGGGTATTATAGAGGGCACGGCTTGCATGGAGCACTGGGTGTGGTGAAAAAATAATGAATACTGTTTTTCTGAAAATAAATAAATTGAAAAAAATTTTTTAAAAAGATACAATCAGAAAAAAAAAGAAACATCAAGGACTTTTTGAAGAACTAAGAAAAAAACACAAATTCACTTATATTTTTCATGATTTCTTCTGAAAATTATGACTCTGACAATTGGAATTAAAAAAAAAAAGAATTAAGATAATGAAAACCAGACAATAAATGAATCAAGGTGACTTAGGAATGAAGATGCAAAGGTTATTTAGCCATGATATAATAGTAGCGTTCAGATTTACAAAGGAATCCCATTTTACAACAATAATTATCTATGTTGAAGATATAATAACTGAAAATCAGTTTAATTTGAAGCAAATATAATTCAAATTATGTGAAGAGAATTACTAATAAATACCAAATATTTCAGTAGGAACAATAGACTTAAAGACCAAGATTCATTACTGGTGTGTTGGGGGAAACAGGAGAGGGAGACAAACCACAAGAGACTTTGGACTCTGAGAAACAAACTGAGGGTTTGTGGAGGGAAGTGGGTAAGGTTTGGGTGAACCTGGTGGTGGGTATTAAGGAGGGCATGTATTGCATGGAGTACTGGGTGTGGTGCATAAACAATGAATTCTGGAACACTGAAAAATAAAATAAAATTTAAAAACAAGAATTCATTACTTGTGTTAAATTAAACATTTTAATTTTATAATTAATCAGTTCAACTTTCCTTACTATAAAAATTCCATAATTATGCCCAAATTATAAAGTAGAGGGATACTATTTTAAGAAACCTGGCAGCAAATGCTAATCTTTATACACCATTACCAACCTATTTAAATCCAACTAAAATTGTTTTCTATTCAATGTTACTTGTGTGTTCTGAATAAATAGAAGAACATTATAACTCTGCACTTCCTCTTACTAAAAATCCATTACCATGTTATGACCCTGGTACTACCTACTTATGCTGAAATGGAGGCAAAATAATATCCTGAGGGAGGATGTAGGTAAAACAGTAACACTTGACTTGCCTTCAGAGCACTAGTAATTCTGTTAATTTAATGATCCTCCTTCCACCCCCACACTTCTGTTATTAAAGCTATCTCCTGGAGCCCCCTGTGTGGCTCAGTTGGTTAAGTTCCTGACTCCTGATTTTAGCTCAGGTCATGATCCTGCAGTCCTCCATTTAAGTCCTGTGTCAGGCTCCATGTTCAGTGTGGAGTTGGCTTCAGATTCTCTCTCTCTCTCTCTCCCCCTCCCCTTTGCCCCTCCTACTGCCTGAGCTCTTTCTCTCTCTCTTTCTCTCTCAAATAAATAAAAACTCTCCTGGACACAACATCTACTCTTGCTGGTTTTTCCTCAACTTAATCACACCTCAAATTTATGTTATAGAATATTACGTGAACCACAAAGCATGATAATGCCACCAAACTCCAAAATAAAAAATGAAAATTTTCTGTGCTAAAATGAACAGACACTTAAGCATTTAAAATTTATAGTAAAATCATGGATCATACGGTGAATTATTAAATGAAAACAGTAATTAAAGATTCAGTGTCTAAGAATAAGGGTCAAGCAAAAAAAGAAATGTTATTATATATAACTTCTTAAAGTAGGTGTTGTATAGGAGCCACAGTTTGAAGAATTCTGATGTGGTTTTGGAAAACTAAGACAAAAATGAGTGGAAATTGAAAGCAACAACAACAAGTTTAGTTATTTGGGGAAAGAGCCAGAAGTGACAGTTTTCTGAAAATATTACTCTCACCTAAGGATTTAATTTAGTCTCGGGAAAAACAGATACAAAGAATAGTCATTGTTGTGGTAATTTAATGTTATCCAAAGAGGCATGATAATTTTTTTTTCCTTCTTGAAATATGTTGTCTCTTAAGGTTAAGATGCATGTAGATTAGATGGAGAGATAAAGCTTTATTCAAGAAGTGAAGGGGCCAATAATAATGAAATTCACTGGCTTCCTTCATACTATTCTAGTTTTTGGACAGTTGTCTAATCTATGCTGAATGCAATGGAAACTTTAAGTTGGTTTGTACCTATATTTTGAACCTAAAAACAGCATGTACGTATAATGAAGAGAATATCTACTTTATTTGTCTTTACTACCTATACGATAAAATATATGTATAATTAACTCCAGTTTAATTATGTTAAAGGTGACCTGCAAAAATATCATAAATTTCAACTGTCTCAGCTATGTTCTTCAGCAGTTACCTCTTCTAGGTAGGCCAAGATAAGCCAGCAAATAAACCAATAAATAGTGATCCTTCAAACCCATTTTTAAAATCCTTAAAGTCAAAGTCTGCCATGTTTTAGCTTTTTATAAAAAGATTTTATTTATTTGATTTTAGAGAGAGAGGGAGACAGAGCAAGTACAAACAGACTCCTCTCTGAGCCTGACATGGTGCTCCACCCCACGACCCTGAGAACACAACCAGAGCTGAAACCAAGAATCAGACAGTCAGGCTAAGGAGCCACCCAGGCACCCCTGCCCTGTTTTAGTTGTGCCAGTAACATCAGGACTCATATGTCAAAAACTGTGAGTCCTAACAGAGGGGGAAGTTCTGGAGATCTATATGACCTTATTCAGTGGACTGTTTTCATTCAGGAAAAAAGCAGATAGATGATTTCCTTGGTGTTGGCAGACCTAAAACAGTCATTCCGAGTCACCATATTCCAGTAAAAGACAGTAAGAGGATAGTATACTATGATATATATCTTAACATGAAATGTTTACTTCAATTATTAAAAAGTTTTAACTTTTGAAGCTAGTAAAGTTCTACTGTGGGGTCCACCATTTCTTCTGTCTTTTCCTCCTGTATATTAGTCAGTATTCTCCAGATAAATAGAGCCAACATAAAGAACTAGTATATACTGGGTTGGGGCGGTGGATTACAATTAATCATCAAAACACCCCACAAGAGATATTCATATTCTCAAATGTCAGAAAGCTTAGCTTAACAAAATCTGATACTCTTGTCTCCTGGTATAAACAATGCTCTAAATCCAGTAGAAAGAAACGTCAGCAAAGCAGATGGTTCCTCTGTATAAGATAAGATCACCTTTACTTCACTGTGTGATAGAAACTCTGATTTGCCTCTTTGAAATCTGCCTATGGAAACCATTTTAAAATTGCCACATCATCACTGTTATTGAGTGTTAAAGACACTTTACAAACAAAACCCTGAGAAATTACAATTATTTTTGTTTTTTACATAGTGACTTTAAAGATCAAGGTCTAGTAACTTTTCCATGGACAGATATACTATAAATTCTAAAGCCAAAACCTAACACAATCTGAGCTCCTTCAGAGGCCTTGCTTTTTCTCTGCTTCTATTTGTATTCTTTTTGTGTAGTTGCAATCCTACTTTCTCCAACCTAATTCTGCCTTGAACATCTAGAAGTTATGAGCTGCTGCCTGCCTTCCCAGTCCTGCTCATAACAACAGCCTAAGAAACCCCTGTTGCTTTGCAATGTGCAGAGCCTTCCCTATAGTAGCCCATGTGAAAAGCACCTCAGGAACAAATCAACACCTGCAATTCCTAGTGAATCCTCTTGAGATTTGATTCAAGGCTCTTTTCTGAAACAACTGTATGTTATCTCTTCCAAGGTGGTTTAAAACTTATCTCTGGAGCAGTGATTATATACTTTGTACTTTAGGATGATTAGGAGTATGACTCCAATTCAGTCCAAAGTGCTCCAGCTTCTTATGAAGATGAACAGCCTCTATACAACATAGCTTATATTTTAAAATATACAATTACTAATACATCCTCCAAAACTTCTGTTTAAATATTTCCATCCATTTTGTTTGATATGGTAACAAATTGATAGAAACTAGTCTTATTTATATAGCCTTACACAGTTGGTCAGTACACTACTACTGGTCTTGCTTAACTGTTATACGTGTAAATATACTGAATCATCATACTGAATTAACTTTTATACTTCACTTTGTGTGGAAGATATTGTTCAGTAAATATTGGCTCAATTATTGAATAATGGGAAACTACAGCAGAAGAAGCCAAATTAAAAAAAAATAATCTAAAAATGTAGAACAAATATTGAAAAGACAAATCTTCACAGATGAGGAATGGGTGAGAATTCCATAGGTAGGAATGCAAACTGATGCAACAACTGTGGAAAACAGTTTGGAGGTTCCTCAAAAAAATAAAAAATAGAATTACCATATGGTCAGTCATTCTACTACTGGGTATTTATCCAAAGAAAATGAAAACACTAGCTCAAAAAGATACATGCACTACTTTGTTTATTGTAGCATTATTTACAATAGGGATATGGAAGCAATCCAAGTGTCCACCCATAGCTGAATGGATAAAGAAGGTGTGATGTATACATATACAAACACACACATTTATATCACACAATGTAATATTACTCTGCCATAAAATATGAAATCTTGCCATCTGGGACCACATGGATGGACCTAGAGAGTATAATGCTAAGTGAAGATAGTGAAGTAAGTGAAGTAGTCAGAGAAAGATAAATACCATACAATTTCACTCATATGTGGAATTTAAGAAAGGAAACAAAGAAAAAAAACAAAAGACAGACTCTTAAATGGAAAGAAACATGGGGTTGCCAATGGGGGCATAAAAGAATTAGATAAAGGGGATTACAAGCCCACTTATCTTGATGAGCACTGAGAAATGCATACAATTGTTGAATCACTGTATCACACACCCAAAACTAATGTAACTGTATGATAATTATATTTTGATTAAAAAAAAGACAAATTTCCACAGATATTATAATAAAACCAATTATTATACATTTTAAGTGCTTTTCTTTGTTCAGTACTTAAAATCAGTTGATTCCAAAAGTTAAAATAGCCTAGGCTTAGTTAAATCAAGGTTGCCTGTTTTGTACATTTTATGATCATCTTCTGAAAAAACTGATCATATTTCAAGAAAAATAATCAATATGAAAAAAAGTAAAAAAAAAAGCAAATGAAAATGGATTTACAACTCTAATGATTTATGATATTCTTTATTTATGAGGGAAAGACTTTCTGTGATTAAGTAGCCCAGGTCCCCCAGAATTCTTTTACCAGACCAATCCTTTGTCTTATGGGTTTACACAGATTTGAAAAAAAAATCTCACTCACCAAGCTACAATGGAATATGCTGCTTAATAACTGTGTGTTCGAATCCTCCACTATTGAAGGTAGCATCACTATTCTTTTAACAAGTTCAATTTTCAAATGCATTAAGATAAAGAAGGTGGAGAGAAAGGCTTTCTTTATCCCATCTTTGTAGATGGTTGTAGATTTTCCCCCTTACTAAATATTTTTCTAATTACATATTTTTAAATGGTTAATTATATATATAAATGTATAAAGAATAAAACAATCCTTATAATTCCATAACAGAGAAATAATAATTTGTAACATTTTGATATATATTTTCCAATCATATCTCCATTTCCTATGTGAGACTTAGATAAGACTAAGTCAAATATTGTTCACCTATTCTGTGAGAAATCCAGTATCTTCTCCAAGAGCTTAGGGAATTCACTGGGGTCATACAAGATGCATACAAATATATTATTTTATATTATATTTATATATTAAATAATACATTTATATTTACATACATATTTTTGGCTATATATATTCAGGGTGGATAATCATTTCTGGCTTTGGTTTCTGCTTTCTGCTGTATTCTTTTCCTCTATTTTGCATTTTGTGGTTAGTACTTTATCTATGTTCACCACTACTGAGATGCATACATTTTAAAAAAATATTTTATTTCCTTATTTGAGAGAGAGAATGGGAGAGAGAGAACATGAGAAGGGGGAGGGTCAGAGGGAGAAACAGACTCCCTGCCGAGCAGGGAGCCCGATGCAGGACTTGATCCCAGAACTCCAGGATCATGACCTGAGCAGTCACTTAAGCAACTTAGCCCCTCAGGCACCCCAGTGACATGGATACATTTATTTACTCAAAAATATTCAGCAAATGCCAAATTTGTGCTGGATACTACTTAAAAGACTAGAGAAACAACAGTGAAAAAGAAAGAATCCTATTCTTGGTAAGTTACACTTAAAGGGAGGTGCAGAGTATGAGAGGCAGACACATAGGCAAATAAGTAGTATAACAGCTCATATGTCAGATGGCATTGAGTGTTATGAGAAAAATAAAGCAGGGGAGTATGATAGAGGGTTGCAAAGGTTGAGGCTGCAATTTCTAAAGAGTGGTCTGGGAAGATCTTCTGGTAAAGTGACATTTGATCAAAGACTTGAATGGGGTCTTTCAAGTCTGAAGAATACTTTTGCTACTTCATCCTACCAATTTTTTTTTTTAATGAAAAAAACAAAAGCAAAAAACTAAGAAGTAAATTGTTTAGGCTTAGACAGGAGTTTCAGAAGAAATAGAAGAGATTTACTATAGCAACCACAAAACAAAAAATTAAATAATAGATTATTTTTTCTTAAAAACTCTTATTAACAGAAGGGTTTAATCTCTTACAGTGTTAATGAGTCCTCTCTCCCTTGCCTTTAATCCCTTTTGATTTCCCTCTCTGTCATTCTCTTTTTAGGATCCTACTTCTTTTTTCCCTCTATTCCCTTGCATTGATGTCACTCTTCCCTCACCCTAAAATCCTGTTCAAGAATGAACATATGGATATACAAATTAATTTTTAATGGGAAAGATATAACATATCTTATAAAGCTATCTATTTTTTAATTTCTTACTATCTAATGATAGTGTCTCATAATCTATATTTAGATAAATTATTGAGGTACTTCCCTAAAAAAAAAACTATTCCATCTTGAATACAAATTGCAATTTCTAAATATAAATACTGTTCTTGCTACACTATATATAAATAGGTTTATAAATAATTAGAAACATATTTAGATGCTTTGTAGTGTCATTTATTTCATGAAATATCAGCTATTTGACATATCATCTGAATTTCAAAAATAAGCTTTAATTATTTCATATTATTTAATCATATGCTTTATAGCCTAGTTTATACAAATAATTTCACTATTATAAAGTATTCTGGCCATTTCAATTATTATTATTATTATTACTCTTAAAAATAATGTAGATGTAATATCACATACGCCAGAATAAGAATTGGCTGGGTGGTATGTAATCTGAATACACTTCTGAATAACTGTAAGAGTCTGGAAAAGTTATTTAAAGCCTCTGGTCTTCAGTTTTCTTATAAATAGGGATAATAATAGCACAAATTTCTTAGAATTGCTGTGCTAATCAGTTGATTTAATGAAAACTTTTAAGAAAAGGACTTGATACACAATTATTTGTTAAATGTTACATAAATTAACAAAACAGGAAACAACATGTGTTGGAGAGGATGTGGAGAAAGGGGAACTCTCTTCCACTGTTGGTGGGAATGCAAGTTGGTGCAGCCTCTTTGGAGAACAGTGTGGAGATTCCTCAAGAAATTAAAAATAGAGCTTCCCTATGACCCTGCCATTGCACTCCTGGGTATTTACCCCAAAGATGCAGATGTAGTGAAAAGAAGGGCCATCTGTACCCCAATGTTTATAGCAGCAATGGCCACAGTCGCCAAACTATGGAAAGAACCAAGATGCCCTTCAACGGATGAATGGATAAGGAAGATGTGGTCCATATACACTATGGAGTATTATGCCTCCATCAAAAAGGATGAATACCCAACTTTTGTAGCAACATGGACGGGACTGGAAGAGATTATGCTGAGTGAAATAAGTCAAGCAGAGAGAGTCAATTATCATATGGATTCACTTATTTGTGGAGCATAACAAATAGCATGGAGGACAAGGGGCGTTAGAGAGGAGAAGGGAATTTGGGTAAATTGGAAGGGGAGGTGAACCATGAGAGACTATGGACTCTGAAAAACAATCTGAGGGGTTTGAAGTGGCGGGGGGGTGGGAGGTTGGGGTACCAGGTGGTGGGTATTATAGAGGGCACGGCTTGCATGGAGCACTGGGTGTGGTGAAAAAATAATGAATAATGTTTTTCTGAAAATAAATAAATTGAAACAAAAAACAAAAAACAAAAAAACAAAAACAAAAACAAATGTTACATATCATTATTATTATAATCATGATTACATTTTGGACAAATATTAGTGTGTACATTTCTGATTTTTTCCTTAGTATTAGAAGTGGAGGGTGCCTGGGTGGCTCAGTGGGTTAAGCCGCTGTCTTCAGCTCAGGTCATGATCTCAGGGTCCTGGGATTGAGTCCCGCATCGGGCTCTCTGCTCAGCAGGGAGCCTGCTTCCTCCTCTCTCTCTCTGCCTGCCTCTCTGCCTACTTGTGATCTCTCTCTGTCAAATAAATAAATAAAATCTTTAAAAAAAAAAAAAGAAGAAGTGGAGGTAGTGGGTTAAACCAAGGTAATTATAATGAATTTAAACTCATGGTGCTTATAAGAGACTGGTTTCTAGATATGAATGAACTTTATTAGTACTGAATAATATGCTTTTAAAGTATTTGGTAAGTTTACAAATAATAATGATTCTACACTACAATTTGTTTTTATTTGTTACTAGGTGATATAAACTGTTTTCCTATGTTTATTGGACATTTGTATTTCTTCCACCAATCATTATCTGGTTGTATCTTTATAATTTTTCTATAAAGTTTTAGGTTTTTATAAAATATACTTCTAATTAGGGAGAATAAACATAAACATGAATGTAAAAGGCATGTAAAAGCCTTTGCAAACCTTTAATTTCAAGAACCATTTGACACATCTTTCCAGATAATAAAAATCAATATGTTAAAAAAAAAACAAAAAAAATCAGTATGTCTAAATACCACCACCAAGAGAATTATAAAAATTTCTTTAACAATCCATTCTGATCTCAGAAAACTTTAATTATATGCGGCTTTTTCATTATACAAAGAGATATCTTTATCAAGTTCCATTAGAAATTGATTTCTGACTGTAGTGTAGAAAATTTTTTGATAAAATGGCTGTTTTAGAAATTAGAATAAACAAAAACTAGATGTGTAAATGATAAAAGTAAGATTTTTCTGCCACTTACTTTGTAACTTCAATTTATGAAAATCCCAGCAGTGTTCTGTTTAAATTATGGGCTTTACAATGGCCAAATTGAATTCTGATAGCTTACCATTTTAAGATCAGTTGGTCAGCCAATTGTTATAGATTATTGCCTCAGCAGCTGTGGATTTCTATCAGGGCCCTGTGGGAAGCTTAAAATTTAAAGCATATGTAGTTGCACCCTTGTGTGATATAAATGACTATCTTAATATTTAAATTTTCCTCTGTTGAAACATAAAAGATATATCTCTATGTACATTGTGCAAAGAGAACATAGATACATTCTGTGGTTTTAATTTTTCACATCTATTCATTAAAGCACTCCATCTTAAAACAATAAACTTTCTTTGGTTTTCCTTTTTATGCTATAGGACTCTGTATATGTGTTGTATAAAGGCTCCATGGAAAACATTAATAACCTCTCAGTATTAGTATTATTTCTGATGTTGGAAGGAATGCAAATCTGTGTATTAGAAGAGTCTCTAGGGTTCAGGTTCTATGATTTCTAATTATTAACTTAGGGGTACAGGTGAGACATTAAGTTCGGGACATCGGGATTTGGTTTTCAATTAGCTTTCAATCTTTTATTCAACATGTGAGTATAAAAGAAAAAGGAAACAACCAGAAACATTTAAGGTGTTCATCCAGACATGTGTCTAGTGAGAAACAGAACAATTTGAATAGCTGGGCTTAGGCATTTTCCAGAATAATATCCTCAAATACTCTAAGCATTAGGCAAACTACTGTGCAATTTGTTGACTCCTGCTATGTTATGATAACCATTTTATTAGTTTCCATTTATCTTTATTTGATGTAAAGACATCTATTTTCTTATATAATATAAACCTCATTCTATCTTATTATTTAAAAAGCATACAGCATTCCAAAATAGCATCAAACTACTAGGTGGCATCATTATTTATGCAATCTTATAATAATTGAAAGACAAATTTGACTTGTTACGTTATTATAGCTACTGAAAACTCTGTAGAAGAATTTAACAGGATTTAAATACACCCTAACACAGAAGTATATTCAACTACTTTGCAGAAAACTACCCACATAGAAATATTAATACAAATCCATTGTATATTTTTATTTTGGTGAAGCTTTCCAATGAAGTATATACAGAGACAGTTCCTGGAGCACATGCAAAGTCCCTGCTTAAGCATAAAAATATGTTTTAATACTACCCCAAGGGAAAATAAAAAGATCTGGCAATCTCTGTTCAATTCTTGCATAATAAGTTACGATGTAATCTGGTGTTAGAGCCCAGTGTATTCACATTGGTTGGAAGACAGATTCTATGTCTACTTACTACTGAGATAAGCAAAGTAAAAATATTCAGCCAATTCCCTGATCTTGTTTCATTAATTTACTAATGGATAATTTGCTTATCATACTACTGTATTCCTGATGTTCCCAACAAACTCTGAAAAATTATATTTCTTGCTTAGGATTACTTTAACATATATTAAAAAAGTTTCCTTTGGGCCAAAGCCAGACTGAATTGATCTTCACATTTCCTCCCAAAGCTGCTCTTAATCAGTCTTTCTAGTTGTCATCTTCAAAGAAACTTTATGTTCTTAAATATTTGCTTTCTCGATTAAATATTCCCATATACTGCAACTAAATATCTGTGCTTTCTCATCAATTTATTTTAGTTACATTAATTTAAATACACCACATTGTGTAATTTATCATATATTTATTTATCATATATATATCATATATTTATTTTATCACATATTTTACTTCCAAGCATTTGACGTCATTGCGCTTCTCTTTGTTGAATCTCTCTGTTCTTGAATTCACTATTGTTCATATTTACCTACCAATCTCCCAACCTGTCTGACTGATCTTTATCAATTTCACTCTGTTGATCCTCTCCATTAAATATTTTCAGTTGTCTAGTTAATTTCTTCCTTTTACAAATCAGTTTGTTTGGGGCTTTTCTTATTCATAGAATTTCTTCTACCACATAAAGGTAAGTGCTTTTTGTCCACATGGGCAGTCTTGATATTTCCAAATGCTTACTGACACTTTCTCATGGAAATAGTGATCATTTAACTGAGAATTATTAAAATAAATTTGTTATCCTATTCTCTGTATATCTTTTTCCTCCAATATATTGTTCTCAAACTGATGGTTCATTCATGCTAAAAACCTCTATGCAAATTTCAGGAACTTTTCCTTCCTGTGATAATTAGTTATTTGTTTTTTTTTAGGTTTGCTTGTAATCAGTGGAAGATTTGTCCAAGAAAACCAACAATGCAAGTAATCACTGCCTGTGGTAATGAATCCAAAAATAGGTATGGATCATAATCATGGCCCTGGTCTCATGGGAAGGTTATTGCAAGTTTACTAACCACTGTCCTGACTGTTCCATGATAGCATTGTTTTAATTTTATATATCCTGTGTAAGCAAAATATATCATTAAAAGGGCACTTTCCACTAGATATACATTTGTGTCATCTTCCTCTTCCCGAAAGCTTTTATTAAACAAATGACTATTTTTCACAAAAAGTAGCCATGGAATAAAAAATTTGCATACTCAGTTTTAGCACCTGTGATATATAGAATGTATCCACTTTTTTATGTCAGATAAAGACAAAAATTCATTTTCTTACTCTCAGACAATTTAAGTCTTTTATGTTTGTTGAATTCAAGAGAATCTGAATTTTAAAATTTTCCCACCAATTCTTTCTGTGATATATTTTGAATAGTTTTAGTAAATAATTTTTAAATGTGTTGACATGCTACTCACAATTTGTATGTTGAAATATATTCAATTCAATTTGTATGTTCAAGATATATTCTTTTAAAGATTATGATATCTCATAGAAATCAAATATACACTACTGAGTAATGTATCACTCCCAAAAACTTTAACCTATGAAAACACTGACCTTAATATCCAGGGAGCATTTAGTAAAACATGAGATGGGATATACTTATCCAAGGTGACAAATACTGTTCCAAAGCAGAGACATGAATTTATATATGAATTTGTCATTATTTTTTTTCTACTTTAAGAAAACATACATGGGCACCTGGGTGGCTCAGTGGGTTAAGCCTCTGCCTTCGGCTAAGGTCATGGTCTCAGGATCCTGAGACTGAGCCCTGCATTAGGCTCTCTCTGTCAAATAAATAAATAAAATCTTAAAAAAAAAGAAGAAAACATATACAATTACACTGATGTAATTTAAAAATACAAATGAAAAAAACTAAGAAAAAATTTCTTTCACTAGAATTAATCTCACAAACTATTGTCTTATGAATTAATTTTTTTTAAAGATTTTATTTACTTATTTGACAAAGAGAGAAAAAGCACAAGTTAGCAGAGCTGCAGGCAGAGGGAAAGGGAGAAGCAGGCTACCTGCGGAGCAAGGAGCCGAAAGTGGGGCTCAATCCCAGGACACTGGGATCATGACCTGAGCCAAAAGCAAATGCTCAACTGACTGAGCCACTTAGGTGCCCCTAATGAATTATTTTTTCAAAAGACTATGATCTTATGATTAACTAGGACAACCATTTTACTTTTGTAACAATTTTATAATTTTACAATGTTACAAACAATTTTGTAATTTTATAACAAGCCAATTTTGGTTATATCTATATTAATACACAAAAATGTCCTGTCATCTCTAGTTTATATAATTATTGTTAAAAACCCCTATTTCCACAGTTCTACAAAGTTTTATATTTGGAAAACTTATCCCTACTGGAAAATGATAAGACCAACTGCCATATATATAAAACCAAATTAACATTTATAAAATAGAATTAAACGTGTATGTATTATGTGTGTACATGTGTTTGTATAATGATATATAGATAAGCAAAACTTGTAGACATAGATATATGTGTTTATGTTTACAACTGTTTATGTGTGTGTGTGTGTGTGTGTGTGTGTAAAATATAATTAAACAATACGATAGTGAAATGATCTGCCTTATATGTAGGGTCAGTTATTTGTAAAATCTTAATCTTAAGTATCCACACAAAGTGTGTTTGTCATGAATTCATACTCCATTTATCTTACACTCATATCCCAACTATCTTACTCTACTGTGATGAAAGGAGAAGCACTCTTCTGCCTCCTTGTCCAGGTAGGTAATTTCCTAATTTCTATCCTCTTTACTGACAGCACTGTACTATACCATATAAGGAAATAAAACGTCAATATATAACATATTGCTGCTCATATTACCTTAGAACTTAGTACAAGTTTAAAGAGATAATATGATAAAATGGGAAGAGTGTTTTCTATGGAGAATAAAACTTAATATGATCTGAGTTAACACTTCCAGCAGTATAGTTTTAGGCGTCTTATATATGAGGTATAATCCTGGGGCCAGATGAAATCTTAGGTCCTTCTTAGCAACAAAGTCTGAGATTAGCATGTAAGGATCAGTATAAAAAGTGCATTGAACCCTTAATGAAGGAAAATTTAAGAACTTCTAGACAATGGTAGATGTGCAGTAATCATCCACCTCCCCAAAAGTCCTTCCCAAATGATATGAAATAATCACAAACCATGAAAACTCTATGCAAAATTACACCCTCATCATTATTTGAGAACAATGAATGCCAAAACTGCATTAGTAAAAAGAAAAAAAAAAACAAACTCCAGGATTTTGGTTCAACAAGTACCAGCTCCCTCTCTACTCTCTGTAGGCTTTGAGGAATATGAAGGCTGAGCAACAAAAAAATGCAAGGAAGACAAAGGGACAATACTAAAGAGTCCTGTGACTAGCTGAAAAACCACCAGAAAAATTCAAAATTTTCTAAAGTTTAAAACACTAAAATAGTAACCAGAAAACTCATAGCACAGACTACTTAGAAGGGATTTCAAAGTAGTTGCTACTTAAAGATATCAGATGCCATCACAAGGTCCAGGCATACAATTTATTTATTTATTTTTTTCAGGCATACAATTTAAAGGGACAGGTTTAGCTTAAAGGGTTCAATGAGGTAAAAGACAGGACTCTAAATAAATAACTTCTATGAAATTAAAAAGGCATATATAAAGGAAAAGTATCTTTTAGCACTGAGGTAGGTGGTGAAGGGAAAAAAGAAGTAAAAAGGAGAAATTTTACATCTTGCAAGGCAAAAGGCAAAACAAAAACAAAGAAACAAAAGAACCCCACATGCACACTCACACTCAAAACTGAAAGATCCACAATCCACCAAAGTGGATCTGTGATCTGACAGTCTCACCAAAGCAAACTACAAGAAAACAGACAATTAATTCTGTTAATGTACTCTAATTTTTCCAAGTCTTGGAGAAAATGACCCCATTAAAATGAAGACCTAGTAAAACTGCTCAATATCTTAATTTGGGAGTGTGAAGAGGAAAATATTTTTAAAAATCAGGAAAAAGCAGTGTGAAGAGAAAAATATTTTTAAAAATCGGGAAAAATTTTTCATACAAATCAACTGATTAAACCTATTTTGAAAATAACAGAAACATTAAAAAAATGAATCTACACTTTACAGAGAATTGAACATATTCAAGTGAGCATTTGAAGATAAGAAAAAAACACACTGAATAAGAAATTTAAAAATTCAGCACAGAAATTTGAAAAAATAGATTTAAGTCAGAAGAAAATGTGCAAAACATGCCTAAGTTATCTCAAAACAAAAAAATTAACGTTAAGATGCTCAAGAGAGGGGCGCCTGGGTGGCTCAGTGGGTTAAATCCTCTGCTTTCGGCTCAGGTCATGATCCCAGGCTCCTGGGATTGAGCCCCCATGGGGCTCTCTGCTCCGCAGGGAGCCTGCTTCTTCCCCTGTCTCTGTCTGCCTGCCTCTCTGCCTACTTGTGATTTCTCTCTCTCTGTCAAATAAATGAAATCTTTAAAAAAAAATTTTTAAAAAGGTGCCCAAGAGAAAACAGATTCAAATTAAATTCAATAAAAATGCAATAAATAAATATAGAACAACATAATGAAAATGGCATAATGAAGCAAAAAGTATTAGAAAGTAGTAGAACTAGAAGACAAAGAAAAAATAACAATATTCACATAATTGGAGTCCCTGAAAAACAAAAAAAATACATTTAAAACTATAAAACAAGAAAACTTTTCGAAGATAGAAAAAATATGAATCTACACATTGAAAAGGCTTACCAAACACTTGAAAAAATTAATCCAAAGAAATCAATGTCTAAAGATTTTCCAGTAGAACTATTACATTTCAAAGATAAAGTTAAAATCCTTAAGGTTCCCAGACAGAAAGATCAAATATTTCACAAAGGGCAAAAAAAGTATACAAGCATCAACCTTGCAAAATCAATATTCAAATTAAGATATCAATGGTGTAGTATTTTTTTTTTACTAAAACTCAGTAAAAGAAAGTTTGAACCCAGGAGTTTATATCTACACAAGATGTTCTTCAAAATCTAGCATATTATAAAGGGTTTTTAAAACAAGAGCTTAGAGAATTTTGCCCCTATTAGTCTTTCTTTCTTACTAAGATTTTTATATATTCATTTGAGAGACAGAGTGAGCGATAGAGGGCACAGGAGTAGATGCAGAGAAAGAGCGAGAAGAAGAGGGAGAAGCAGGCTCCCCGCTGAATAGGGAGCCCAATGCAGGGCTCAATCCCAGGACTCTGGGATCATGACCTGAGCTGAAGGTAGACATTTAACCTTTGAGCCACCCAAGTACCTCTCTATTATAGTCTTTCTCACAGAATCTACTGGAGGATGATGTTACCCAAAAAAGATTGAGAAAAGTTTTGCCAAAAGAATAATGGTGAGCATTTCATAACGTATAAATGTATATCATACAATTTAAAAGTGATAAGGATGAAGGCGGACAATTTATGTTATATTATCTAAGGAGAAATAATGCAGCTAAACTAATGGATGAAAAGAAAGAAGAAAACAGAGAAAGGTCACTGTATAAAGAAAATGAATAATTTAAAAGATATTAAAGGGTCAAATAAGAAAATAGCACCAAAGGCATCAATGAAGATAGAGATCTAAAGGTATCATTCCAACAAAAACACACACCTTCGTAAATACTTACAGAGTTTAGAAAAAGAGAGAGAGAGCAAAGAATATCAACCTAGTTTCAAAAAATAGATTCTAAAAATAATGGTGAAAGTTTGAGGAGAATCAGGATTTGAATTTCTTCAAACTTTCTCTCTTAATGTATAGCTATTGATTACAAAGGGAGAGAGAGTAATTTTACACTGGGGAATCCCAGCAGACATCACATTAATTAACAGATCAAAGTAACCACCCCTAGTTATAAGACACAGTGATATAACTCCTTGATATAATTCAGTGAAGCTGTAACATCAATTCTGTGCTATTTTTACAAATTAATGTGTAATTTTATTCCAGTTATGAGAGAACATCATATAATCGCAACCTAAGGGGCATTACAATGTAATTGAACAATATACTTCAACCCAAGTGTGTTAAAAGGGCCAGAGTGGACTACTGCTACAAGTACAAGGAGACCAAGGAGAACTTAAAGACAATGCAACATGTGATGACTGATAGGATCCTACAAGAGAAAAATGACAATAGTGGAAAACGGGTAAAGCGTGGGTAAATCTGTAGTTTAGTTAACAACATTACACTAATGTTAATTTCCTAATTTTGATACCATATTAAAATAATAATTTTTGTAAGTCTAAAATTATTACAAAATTCAAATTTTAAAAAATTCATGGAAAAATTAACACAAGTTCGGTGAAAAGCTCTTTAAGACTGAAGAACAAATAAGTGATCTAAGCAAGGTATTTCTATAAGAAAGGAGAAAATTCAATAAATAAATTCCATTCTTAAATTTAACTGAAGAGTTAAAAAGACACTTTGACAATTAGCCATCAAGTAAATACTACTTTGCAAGTCTGCCAAATTAGGAACAAAATCCAATATCCTACTTAAATTAACTACAGTAAAATCCATCTTTATTAATCTTTCAAAAGCCAGGGCCAGCAGTGCCCTAAGCAGGGCACCCCAAATCTGGATAGGAGCCTGCATGGAGCTGGTCCCTATTTCTCTTCTTCAACACACCCTCCAAACTTCCACTGTCCTCCCCCTAGTACTACCAACATCACCAAAGGCTGGCATTATTTCCTGAATTCACCCAGATTGCAAGAATACCATAATGATTATTGACACAGTGATCTGGGATTATTCTCATTCATTGTTGGACATATGCTGGTTTAAGGACTCTGGGCTAACCACTGTCTAGTCTTGAGCTAAAGCTATCTGTGAGACCATGAAAAAGGCTCTTTTAGATTCCTGTTCCAACCAGAGTCCCACCTCTGGTCTAAAAGACCCTTAACGGGCAGGGCACACAGGTCAGGAGGCAGTATCTAAGAGACACTGATACTGCCATATCTCACTAAATGGCTCATGGAAGCCGAGGGGTTTTTATGTTATTATTTCCCAACCAAAGACAAAGCGAATGTGCCTATGGCTACCAATAATGAATGAATAAATGTGTCACAAATGTGGTAACTTACCAACGGTTACCTAGGAACAACATTGGAACATAAAAATTCCCAGTTTGCCTGCTCTCCAGTTTTAACATCTGAATTCGTTCTATACCAAAGAAACTTCTTCTTCAGTACTTGGAAAAGACCAAAGAAGAGCCTTTTCTCCTTCAATGTTCCTGATAATGATTTTCAAATGTTGGCATTTATGCATGAGCAGAGGCCACTTTTCAAAGGATAATGTAACTGAATTCATCATCTTCTTTTGACCTTTAAATGACTTTTTGGTCTTGCCTCACTTATCTATCTTACTTCTTGATTTTGTCATTCTCTCTTCTCTTCTGAGGTCACTGAGTTAGGGCCTCAGGGTGACCCTCTTAAAAGAGAGACGTTTTGGTATTAAGGCCTTGTCTGTTTTGGATCAAGGCTTAAGAGCTTGCTTCCACAGAAAATTAGAAGTAAGACATCAGTTGTACAATTACTTTTCAAAAATCCCTACAAATGTAGACTTTCCTATTTCTCAGGTAATGACCTGAGGTATTATTTGATATTTTAGATAGATATTATTTGATATTTTAATGCTTTTTCAAAGAGTAGTATATTTTTAATAAAGATTTCAAAATTCCAACTTCTACCTAAACTTAATAAAGCAAAGCAGTAATTAGAGAAAGATTACAAAACATAATAGTTATATGTCTTTCACATATGTATTATAAATTAAGAAAATTACCAAACGTGAAACATAAACCATGATATGTAGAACAGAATTTTTGGAGTCAATTTTCTATCTGGAATTTCATACTTAGACCATCAGAGTGAGAAAGCTACTGATCTAGAAGAATAAAAACAAAGAAAATCAACCAATAAAAATCTTTGCTTTGTAAATCTTTCTCTCTTTTTTTTTTAAGATTTATTTACTTTGTTTTAGTGGAGGTAGGAACAGAGGGAGTGAGAGAGAGAACTTTAAGCAGACTCTATGCTGAGCATGGAGCTCAACCCAGGGCTTGATCTCATAACCATGAGATCATGACATGACCCAAAACTAGGAGTCAGACACTTAACCAACTGAGTCACCCAGGTGCCCCAAGTAATGCTTTTTTTTTAAAGCTCACATTATACATGTGTATATTTATATGCATAAATGCATATACTTTATATGTTTATATATATGTATATATATATAAATCATTCTGTACAAAGAAAGGCAATATTGGATTGTTGCTATTCCAATAAAATTACAAAGAAATAAATTACTACCATTTTTATAATTATAGAGAAGGAAATACGGACATAAAAATATAGTAAATGTATATACATAAAGATATATAAGAAAGTATATAAATATACATATAATTACAGTAAGAAATATTGACATAAAATGTATATAACTATACAGTAGGAAATGCTGGCATAAAAGGAAAAATTGATATAAAAGGATATATATTACCTTACCAGTAAAAATCCTTTTATTTTATATTTAATATATATATATATGTGTATATATATATAATACATATATATATATATATATATGTATATATATATAAATCATTCTGTACAAAGAAAGGCAATATTGGATTGTTGCTATTCCAATAAAATTACAAAGAAATAAATTACTACCATTTTTATAATTATAGAGTAGGAAATACGGACATAAAAATATAGTAAATGTATATACATAAAGATATATAAGAAAGTATATAAATATACATATAATTACAGTAAGAAATATTGACATAAAATGTATATAACTATACAGTAGGAAATGCTGGCATAAAAGGAAAAATTGATATAAAAGGATATATATTACCTTACCAGTAAAAATCCTTTTATTTTATATTTAACGCAAATAAATATTTTTATATAATGTTATTAGGCATGTAAATCTAAATTTGTGAAGATGTTTTTCAAGGTTTATAGAGTTATCCTAAAAGTAGCTAAATTATCTATTTTACTTTGTATCAGTACGACCTTTAAAGGAAATAGAAATTCTATAAAATCATATTCTCAAGAAATAAGCCATTTTTCTGTTATATAGTACATTATGAACTAAAAAAATTTTCTGTTATATAGTACATTATGAACTAAAAAAATTCTAAAGTAAATGAAATGTGATGGTTATTAGAGAAATTACAGGGTTGTAATTTTAGAAAACTAGAGCATTACAGTATAAAACATAATTAGTCTGGTATTTTAAAAGACTAATTTTTTTCTAGATTTATATAGGTCCTAGAAAATTTTAAACACATGAAACTAAAAAAAGCTTTATATGTGTGTGTGTGTGTGAATAAATGTGTTTGTATTTATATCCATAGTGACAATAATTGTATAAAATATTCACTTCACTAAATTTCAACAAGTGGTTCTTAAATATACATTTTTTGAGTGTTATACTTTCCCTAAGTTTTCCTGTGTACCTTTGTGAGAGTGTATGTGTGTGTGTCTGTGCGCACGTGTGTGTGTCAGGGATTTTGCTTTAAAAAAATTTGCCATTGTGCATTAGGTTCAATTAAATTTAAGCTTATAATAGGGTTAAAAAACATTACAGCTAGCTTACAAGATGTCAGTCATTTTTCTAGATGTTGACAAAATAGGCTAATGTAATGGTTCCTTATTTATAGGGGAACACAGTCTGATGGAGGATACTTTCACATATGGGACTGAGTAAGGTGCAATTATCATATGGTTTCACTTATTTGTGGAGCATAACAAAGAGCATGGAGGACATGAGGAGATAGAAGAAGGGAGTTGGGGGAAATTGGAATGGGAGGTGAACCATGAGAGACTATGGACTCTGAAAAACAATCTGAGGGTTTTGAAGGGGCAGGGGGTGGGAGGTCGAGGTACCAGGTGGTGGGTATTATAGAGGGCACCGATTGCATGGAGCACTGGTTGTGGTGCAAAAATAATGAATACTGTTATGCTGAAAATAAAAAATAAATTAAAAAATATATATACATACTAAGTGGGAAATCCCAGAGGGAGGGCTGACTTATATTGTCTGGGAAAATGGATACTCATTTTCAAAGGAACTGACATTGAATTGAGCTATATGCAATATGCTTTGCTTTTTACCTCTGAATTCTATATTACCTAAACAAGGGCTCCTGCAAACCCATGATTTTATAATTCTGTTTTGCTCCATGTTTTCACAGTTTTAGAGCTAGAAGATACATAAATTAGTAACACATGATCAGACATCTCCTTGATGATTAGCCTCCCAAATATTGGGAGTTTATTAAAGAATATTAGCCAAGTAGATTTCTGATAGAAAACTGATATCTCTATAAAACTGATAAACTCTAGGGGCATTATTTTATTGAGTCTTCTTACTTAACACATAGTGAAACTGGGTACCAAAGGGATGTGTTACTTTTTCAGGGCCACAGAGTTAAAGGGTGACAAATCAGGACTAAAATTCAAATATTTAGACTTAAGAGTTTAAGTATTCAGCTTAGTTTTGTTTCCTAGGTTAGATCAACATTCCACTAAATTTCATCTAGATTAGAAAACAGAGGAGTAGCCTCTCTCCAGTATGTTTGTTTGCTTATTATCTTCATTAATATTACTGGAGTAAGTTCAGAGAAAAAGAATAATCCACATATGAGTTTTATAGACTGGAGATTTGCAATATCATTCATTCATGTTTTTATTAGTGAGGTAATGTTTTTGCCACTTGTTTGCAAAAATAATTGTTATTTAATATTCTCTGGTCTGATCCTTTTATCCATGAAGCAATTACAAGTATAAAAGGGGTTGAAATATTTTATGTATTATTTTTAGGCCATGTATTCTTATTAATGATTCACAGAAGAGGAACTTAAGGCTCAGAAAGGTAAAACATCATGATACTCAAAATACCACATACCTTATTTGTTGGGGGGCCCTATCCTTGCTTTATGATGCTGCCCAGTTTCATTAACTGTAAAGTCTCGAATTTGAATCATGTTCTTTCTGATTTTGTGCTCTATTTCCCAGTGTTTGGTTCTCCATGGTACCCATGGAGTTGAGTGGATTATTCTTCCCGTCACAAAAATGGAATTTCTCACTTAACAAGTATTGCTCACCTAACCACAAGGGTCTAAATTCCACAAACAGGACAATAGGTATCTCTTCTAGCATATAAAATAATCACACTTTAAAATATGGTTTCCCAAATCTTTAATTAGTTAAACTTTTACCAACTATGCTTTTAAATTTTCCTTTTCTACTAGGCTTTTCATCTTATCAAATCCAAAGCATCATTAAATATAGCAGATATACCACAAACTGAGAATGAAAATATTATTCTGAAACACTGTGAATAAGTAGCAAGTCTAAACTTACACAAAAGTCAGTTAAATGCCTTTGACAGCATCATGAAGACTGATAAAATCATGCTCTATCAGTTCATGAATGAGTAGGAAATTCCAGATCGATGATGACCTTCCCTTGAATCACCTTGCCCTGGGCTTACAGACCAATTCTCCACCCTCTTACTCTCAGTAGAAACTACTTTGTTAAGCCCAGCTGCCTAAGGGGAATTTGAGGTAGAGAAGGATTCACAAGCCAGTTCTCATTAGTTTGCTTTCCAGTGTCTGCTATGATGCATGTATGTTTTTGCACCTTGTAATGAAGAGAAGGTAGCTATTCTTTCCATTTTCTTCAAGTTGCTAAACTGAGAGGCAGAGATATACTGAGGCAACAGCACTGAGCAGAGTACTCAGGTCAGGTCCACTGACTACGTAGTGCTAGAAAAGCCACAGAACCTCTCTGGGCCTCTAAATTCTTAGATTGTTCCGGATCCTTCTAAAAGTCTACGTCTTAAGTATAGCCTAACTTTGAAAAGTGAAACCACGGACCTGGATTTCAGTACCTGCTCTGCATTTCTAAAATATCTCTGGGCACAGCAGGGAAAGCCCACACAGTTATAACAGTTACTCTGAGATGTCTCTGATGCTTAGAAAACTGTAATCAAATACAATGAGTATTCAAATATTTACATGAGTTTGAATCAATGTGTAAGACAGAAAACCTAAAATATTGCAAAGTGGTCTTCATAGTAAGTTGTAGAATATCCTGTGTTCAAGCTTTATCTAGAACTAATGATTAATGCATGCAGGAAAATGAAGTTAACAATAATAATAATGCTAATAATGAATAATTCTGTCAGGCTAAATTTTCATTATATTTTCAGGACTTTCAAGACAAGTCCAAGTGGCATTAACATGATAAAAAGGCTTAATAATCCTATAACTGTTGTAACACAGTATGTCTATATAATTGCCACTTTTAGCCTTTTCAAATGTCAGTAAAAGGAATTATCTTTCCTTTTAATTCAGTGATGTTGATAGAATACTTAATCATATTCTACTACTCTGCAACATATATTTCCTCAGCCATAATTTATCAGAGATAAAAGCTGTGAATTCCATACCATTATACTAAAATTACAATTACTGTAATATTTAAGCAGGATGGTATAGCACTATTGAGAAAAAACTACCAAATCATTTATTATGTTATGTATTTACTGACTCCTTCTTGTTACATATTTCATGTAAAAACAGCCTTAACATTTTTTCTAAAAACTGTTTTAGGTTTCTGGAAATATTCATAGTTATCATTTTGGAAAGAGCCAGTCATTTCAATAAAAATAATAAGGCCAATCATCATTTAGAAAATCACTTTAAATAGAAAATCTGGAAAGAATCTTATCTCATTGATATCCTTATAATCTCTTTCAGGAGTAAGCTAACCAGAATAGCATGACATAGAGTTGTGGAATCATTGTGTTGTACACCTGAAACTGATGTAACATTGTGTATCAACTATACTTCAATTAAAACAAAATAACAAAACCTAGAGAAAAAGCCACTGGCATTGGATCTATGGGTCAACAGAAGATCCACAGAACAAGTGCAGTATGAGGGTACAAGACAGAAGCACAGGAAAAATAAAAAGGGACTCTTGCATGCAAAGTTTAACAACATACCTGCAAATTTACTTTATGGAATGAAGACTAGTATCCATCTCTACCCAAGGCCTGATCAGTGACTGGGATACTAAGTACTATAAAAGAGGGAAGAGCCAAGGAAGAAAGCAATTCTGTGGGCTGGTGAGAGTGAGGTGAAAGGAAGTTTACAGAGGACATGGAACTTGGGTTGTGTCCTTGGAGCCCAGAGAAAGGTAAAGAGAGGGATCTCATAACCGACACTGTAACTCAAATGGTATTTTCAGGTATCTGCGTCAGGGATCTGAATTGTACATGTGAGGGTATGTACAGCACACTGATTTTCAGAAGCTTGAGCTGGCTCACATAGTAATTTTTTTTTTAAAATACAAATTTCTTTTTATTTTTTATCTTTTTATTTTATTTTATTATTTTTTTCAATTTATTTATTTTCAGAAAAACAGTATTCATTATTTTTTCACCACACCCAGTGCTCCATGCAAGCCGTGCCCTCTATAATACCCACCACCTGGTACCCCAACCTCCCACCCCCACGCCACTTCAAACCCCTCAGATTGTTTTTCAGAGTCCATAGTCTCTCATGGTTCACCTCCTCTTCCAATTTACCCAAATTCCCTACTCCTCTCTAACGCCCCTTGTCCTCCATGCTATTTGTTATGCTCCACAAATAAGTGAAACCATATGATAATTGACTCTCTTTGCTTGACTTATTTCACTCAGCATAATCTCTTCCAGTCCCACATAGTAGTTTTTATCAAACTGTGAACTGACTTAAAAAAAAAAAAAAAGTATAGCTAACCAGGTAGGAACCCAGGAACGCCTTTTGAATTCATTTTTTCTGTCAAAGAAGAAATGTTTCTGTTCACCACCATTAGCCATCAGGGAAATTCAAGTCAAAACCACATTGAGATACCACCTTACACTAGTTAGAATGGCCAAAATTAACAAGACAGTAAACAACAAGTGTTGGAGAGGATGTGAAGAAAGGGGAACCCTCTTACACTGTTGGCGGCTGCAAGTTGGTGCAGTCACTTTTCACTACAGATGTTGTGAAAAGAAGAGCCATCTGTACCCCAATCTTCATAGCAACAATGGCCACAGTCGGCAAACTGTGGGAAGAACCAAGATGCCCTTCAACAGATGAATGGATAAAGAAGATGTGGTCCACATATACAATGGAGTATTATGCCTCCATCAGAAAGGATGAATACCCCATTTTTATATCAACATGGACAGGACTGGAGGAGATTATGCTGAGTGAAATAAACCAAGCAGAGAGAGTCAATTATCATGTGGTTTCATTTACTTGCGGAGCATAAGGAATAACACAGAGGATACTGGGAGAAGAAAAGAAGGGTGTTGAGGGAAATCAGAGGGAAAGACGAACCATGAGAGACCACAGACTGAGAAACAAACTGAGGGTTTTGGAAGGAAGCGGGGTGGAGGGTTAGGTGAACCTGGTGGTGGGTATTAAGGAAGGCACGTATTGCTTGGAGCACTGGGTCTGATGTATAAACAATGAATCTTGGAACACTGAAAAAATAAAATAAAGTTTAAAGAAAAAAAAAGAATAAACCAGTAACAAAGAAGAAACACTTCCAAGAAGTAGCGACGAGTAAGACAACACCACTCTAGGGTCCTTTTTGTCACTGGTTCTCAGAGTGTGGTCCAAGGACCAGAAGCATTAGCATCACCTGTGAACTTATTAGAAATGCAAACTGAGGCACCTGGATGGCTCAGTCATTAAGTGTCTGCCTTCTGCTCAGGTCATGATCCCAGGGTCCAGGGATCGAGCCCCTCATCAGGCTCCCTGCTTAGCGAGAAGGCTGCTTTCTCCCTCTCTCACTACTCCTGCATGTGTTCCCTCTCTCACTGTGTCTCCCTCTGTCAAATAAATAAATAAAATCCTAAAAAAAAAAAAAAGAAATGCAAATTATCATGCCTCATCCAAACCTTCTAAATGGACAACATAGGCGTGAGCTCAACAGTCTGTTTAAACAAGCCCTCAGGATACTGATGCATAGTAAAAGTGAAGAACCACTGCTCTATGTATACATGGGTTTGTCTTTGTTTTTAAATATACTTTATTTTTTAAAGCAGTTTTAGGTTCAAAGCAAAATTGAGCAGGAAGTATAAGAGTTTCATATAACCCCTGGTTCTACACAGTTTCCCCCCCACAAACATCTTGCACCCAAGTGGTGCATTTGTTACAGCTGATGAAACTTTTTATATGATTTTAAGAATAAAAATATTGTTTTCCTTTAGAAATCATATTTTTGTACCTTTAGAGTTTTTCTTTAAAGATTAGTTTAAAAATAATTCACTGGCATATTCATTTTTCCTATTCTTTGTTCATTTCATTTGCTAGTTAGAATTTATGTGGTGTTAAAACTCAACTTTTAATGATCACTTGTTGGTATATACTACAGTAATGATCGTAAAGGATTCACTGGGGCTGTGCAAATGCATGACATCCCCCACAAGATGCTTTTTTTCCTTGTAGCATCCCATAGGAATCAAAAAGGAAGCAAAAGCAATTAGCAAAAAGCAAAATCAGAAAGCAATCAAATAGCTTTAATGAACTAAGGGGTTACTTTTATAAAATTTTAGAGTTATCTTTTTAGTCAGAATCTTCCTAAATTATCATATAGTCACTTGTACCTGTATGCCTTCATTATTTGTGGGGTAGCTGTAATATATGCATATTCTTGTGGTATTTAGTTTATTTTCATTTGTCTAGTGTTCAAATTTTAGAATTTCTAGTACATGTCAGACATTATGCCAGGTAATGAGAAGAAACACAGTTCCAGAGGAACTCTTCAAGAATCTGTCTCACATATTAGGGATGTCTGGCTGTCTCGGTCCAAAGAGCACACGACTCTTCATCTTGGGGTCATGAGGTCAAGCCCAATATTGGGTGTAGAGATTATTGAATAAATAAATATGTTAAATATTTTAAATGTTTCATTTCTTGGTTTGCATCCTTCTTTGCTTTTCTCCCCCCTTGTTTTGTTTCTTAAATTCCACATATGTGTGAAATTCTATGGTATTTGTTTTTCTCTGACTGGCTTATTTCACCTTGCATCTAGCTCCATCCATATCACTGCAAATGCCAAGCATTCTTTTTTTATACTTGAGTAACATTCCAATACACACACACACACACACACACACACACACCACCTCTCTCTTATACATTTATCAGTTAATGGACACTTGGGCTATTTCCATAATTTGGCTATTATAGATAATGCTGCTATAAACATCAGAGTGCATGTACCCCTTTAATTTAGTATTTTTGGGGTAAATACCTAGAACTGCAGTTACTGGATTGTAAGGCAGTTCTATTTTCAACTTTCTGAGGAAATTTCATACTATTTTTTTTAAGATTTTATTTATTTATTTGACAGACAGAGATTACAAGTAGGCAGAGAGAGAGGAAGGGAAGCAGGCCCCCTGCTGAGCCGAGAGCCCGATGCGGGACTCGATCCCAGGACCCTGAGCTCATGACCTGAGCCGAAGGCAGCGGCTTAACCCACTGAGCCACCCAGGCGCCCAATTTCATACTATTTTTGAGTTTGCATGTAACCAACAGTACAAGAGGTTTCCCCTTCCTCCACATCCTTGCCAATTCCTGTTGCTTCTTGTGTTGTTGATTTGCCATTCTGACCGGTGTGAGGTGATATCTCTTGTAGTTTTGATTTGTATTTCCCTGATGATGAGTGATGTTGAGCTTCTTTTAATTTGTCTATTGGCCATATGTATGTCTTCTTTGGAAAAAAATGTCAATTCATGCCTTCTACCCATTTTTGATTATATTATTCATTTTTGGGGTATTGAGTTTTACAATTTCAGACTTCAATTTATATTACAAAGCTATAGAGATCAAAACAGTATGGTCCTGGCACAAAGACAGCCATGTAGATCAATGGAACAGAATAGAAGACCCAGAAATGAAACCCCAGCTATATTGTCAATTAATCAAGAAAGCAGGAGAGAATATTCAAGGGAAAAAGTCTCTTCAACAAATGGTTCTGGCAAAATTGGACAGCAACATGCAAAAGAATGAAACTGGACCACTATCTTACACCATATGCAAAAATAAATTCAAAATGGTTGAAAGACTAAATGTGAGACAAGAAAGCACCAAAATCCTAGAGGAGAACACAGGCAGTAACCTCTTTGACATCAGCTGTAGCAACAACTTTCTAGAGATGTCTCCTGAGGCAACGGAAACAAAAGCAAAAACAAACTACTGGGACAACATCAAAATCAAAAGCTTTTTCTGCACAGTAAAGAATAAGCAACTGAACAAAAAGTCCACCTAGAGAATGGGAGATGACATTTGCAAATGATGTATCTGATAAAGGGTTAAATGGAAGTGTTGAATCACTACATCTATAGCTGAAAACTATTTAAATTTCAGTTCATTAACATATTATACCATATGTTAATGAACTGAAATTTAAATAAAAACTTAAAAAAGGGTTAGTATCAAAGATATATAAATTAAGAGATACTTTTAAACGTGAAATAGATGCCACCTCTGATATCTACGCAATTACCCAGAGGCAACCTGTATTAATTGTCAAGATGACATCCATAGCCACAATACTTAATTTTTTCTCATAGTCATGGATTTTGATTTTTTCTTTTCCTTTACATTTTTTATGTTTTATAATTTCTGACTGTTAGTATCAAGTTATACTCTAATAATGACCATTAGTCAAACAATATTAACCTATTTATGTAATCTTCAGTTGTGTTTTTATTTTATCAAATAGAAAACTAACCCAAGAGAGGTGGGAAATACTTGTTTCCCCGAAACCTTTTGTATTTGTTTTTGTTTCTCTCTCTTCCCACTAGATTATGCAGTCTTTATTCTCTACATTGCAGTGTATTTGTTCTTTTGTTTGCTGAAATGATCAAAGTAACTGAATTCAGTTAATATTTTAGACACATGGTGTCAACGTTTTCTCTTCCAGTTTTGGAGAACTTTTTCATGAATTGATGCTTCCATGTTTACATATATTATAGAAATGTAAAAGAAGTGAAAGAGTTTTTCTAAAACTTGTAAAAATAATTATTTAGAATTTTACATTCCAGGAGAATATATTCATTCACATACATATAATATAAAATCTCTATGTACAGAATGATAATTAGAACTCAAAAATGAAAAGAAAAAGAACAGTTTACAGACATAGTGACTGAATCAAAGATAACCTTTTTTTATAAAAAGAGCATGCCCTATATAATCTATAAAATAATAAATTTAGTGTTGTGTTCATATAGAGGTATTTTTAGTTAATTAATACTTGTGACTGCAATATTTTTTATATTATTACTTTATTTTATTGAGATGATTCTGTAATGAAACAGTAGGGGATGGAGAAAGGGAAAAAGATGATCAAGGCAATATTCTGGGGGTTATTTGTTTGTGTTTTAATTTTAGCTTTCCATAAAGGAACCATTAATGAAGGTCTGTTTATCACATTACTGTTTTATTGCTTAACCCTGATGCACAGAAAGTTTTTTTAGGAAATATGATAGAAAAGAACCCTGGCATTGGATTGCAAGTACTGACTTTGCAAGGACACTTTGCTCTACCAAAATTATATATCATTTGTTGGAAAAGTCAGAAATTTTCCACTTTACAATCTCCATTGATGGCTTATACTTTTATTTCTGGGTTGGGGCAGAAACACCAGCTTCTGAGGTGTTTGGGTCTAGGTGTATTGTAATAAAATTGCAAGCTATCATTATCAATGCAGAACCATCTGAAATTCTTATGGGGTATGTTCAGAATATAGAGTGCCTAGAGCAATGTTTCTGGTTTCCCTTGATAAAACATGTGAATGATTATTTTGTTAGAGAGTTCTTTGTGCACTCCAATTGTTTGATACTCTAGCAGGGTTGCTCTAAATTAATTCCATGCTCTTTTATGTTCTTCTAGTTCAGGGCTCAGCAAACGTTTTTCTGTAAAGGGCCACAAAGTAAATATTTTAGTCTTTGGTGGTCGTATGATCTCTGTTGCAACCCCTCAACTCAACCTCTCAAAGCACAAAAAACAGTCATAAACTATACAGTAAGAAATAAGTGTGGGTATGTTCAATGAATAAAAATGTATTAATTAAGAATGAAACTGGAATTTCATATACTTTTTTATCTGTCATGTATTATACTTTTCTTTTTCAACATTTTCAAATACTTAAAAATGTAAAAGTTATTTTAATCTTTTGGGTTGTACCAAACCAGGGAGTGGGATGGGTTTGGTTCATAGCCCATAGACTGCTGACCCTTATTCTGGTCAAACTTACATCACACTCTGATGTGATTTAATTTACCTTTTCCTCACTGTCCTATAATTTACCAATCTTCCCACTATCTCAGGAATTGTGCTCTTCATCTGAATTTCTTTTTTGTTATCATTCAATGAAGATGAATAAATGAACAAACCCACTGAGAAAAAATATACTCATAATGGTATGAATAGTTAACACATATCAATGGCTGACTCTAGAGCTAGAAAGTATGTTTGTGCTATCTGATTAGGATGCTGCTATCCCAGAAGAGTCTTCAACTACTGCTTTGTAGATGAGTATTATTGAATTTATGTTCATTCTCTGTGTTTATATGCAAGTTAAATTTTATTAATATAACAGCATTCTCCCAGTGGAAAATGCTGAGAAACTGTGGTGAGGAACAAAGAAGAGTTGAGTTCGAAACAAATTAGTCAATGGATTTGAAATGATGCACTGCATTGATTTGTCTCTTAAGTTCTGAGGACCTATCATTTTAATTCTTTCAGTAGCAAACTGCTCTTTTGCATTCTTTTTCAACCTTTCCACAGGGAAAAACACAGCAAGTGTGTGTGAGAGAAAAAGAGAGATTAGACTTTAAGAGCCTACATGCCTTTTTAATTATTTTATTTTTCTAAAATAAAGGAGAACAATAGTATATTTCTGATGCTTTATCTCTGTTGATTAATGCTATTATATTCTTAGTTTCTTTCTCAAATCATTTCTGTTTGATAAGATTTTTTCTTTCTCTTATATTAATGGAATAAGCACTAAAGATATTTTCTCTTATTCTTCAGTAAATATTAAAAATACATAGAGACAGAGAAACATTAGCCTTTGTTGGAATGTCTTATCCTTGAATACTCTCACTGTTATAAAACCAATTTATGAAAGTGGTCTTGTTTCCCAATAATGCTTTTCATGTATCTAGAATGCTCACAGAAATGCTGCTGTGTTCATAAAATCTTGGGAACATTTCTTTGCTACATAGATTTGGATAAATATAAAAAACACAATAAGCATCCATATTTCAAACACCCAGCAAAGAAAGTAGCCTGTGTCCTTCAATTATGTACCTTATAGACAGGTTGAAAATGCTCTCAAAATCTCATTCTGAATGCCCTATGCCCACATGGTTTCTTCTAAAAGACAAACATTTTAGTTAAACCTTTTCAAAAAGCCAGGCAACAAACTATACCTTTCTCTCCATAATGCCTTTGTAATTGTGTGAATTTCAGTGATATATTTATATACCTCTCTGTGTGATGACTTGTCAAAGAGATTAAAGTCCTCATCATGCCTAAAATAAAGATGAGGTCACTAAGAGAGTTTAAATAAGGCCAAAATATAAATGTCTTAAGTAATTTCTAAACCTGACAATGCTCCATCCCTTCATGAAACACCCCAAGAAAGCAGTGAAAAGGCCAGGTTTATAATCATCCTTTTCTCTACATATACCATCCCCCAAATATCATCAACACAAATCATTTAGAGGACTGCCCCATCTCAGGACAAATGGGACTAATGAGGTATTGACTTTTACTCATAGTCTAAGTTTTTCCAGCTCACCCTTTATCTCTTTCTCATACCTTTTTCTCTCTCTCCTGAGTTTTTATAATTCTGCTTTGCATCTTGCTTTAAAAGCTTCATTAAATGTGTTAAACAATTTTCTAAAACAATTTCAGAGGGGAAGGATGAGGGAGGTTGGCAAAACAGGTGAATAGGAGTGAGAGGTACAGCCTTCCAGTTACAGAATGAATAAATCACAGAGATGAAAGATACAACATAGGGAGTTAGGGAGTACAGTCAGTGGTATTGTATTAGCACTGTATGATGACAGGTGACAGCAATACTTGTGGTGAGCTCAGCATAATCTATAGAGTCGCCAAATCACCACATTGTACACCCGAAACTAATGGAACATTGTATGTCAAATATACTTTGATTAATTGATTAAAAAAAAAAACAAAAACAATTGGACACAATTTTTATCTTCTCCTTCTTTTCGATATTTTTCATCTGCTATCCATTTTTCTTTTACTTTCCTTTTCTTTTGTTTTGTAACATTTTACAGATCTTGTATTGATTTCTGCTCACTGAATTTTACTTATATATAGCACCTAGGTAGACTTTTTTTTCTTTCACTGTCAAATGTAAGTGATCAATTAGTCAATTTGGGCTGCTATAACAGAATGCCATAGACTGGGTGGATGAAAAAACAAATATTTATATCTCACAGTTCTGGAGGTTGAGAAGTTCAAGATGAAGGTGCCACTGTCTATGAGAATACACTTCTGGGTTTGCAAATCTTTGTCTTCTTGTTGTATCCTCCTATGGCAGGGAGCAGAAAGAGAAATCTGGCTTTACTATCTCTTCTAATAAAGGCACTAATCCCATTCATGAGGGCCTACTTATCTTCCAAAGACCCCACTTTCTAATACCATCATTTTGGGGGTCATGATTTCAATATATGAATTTGGAGGGATGAGATACACATATTCAGTCCATTGTACATAGAAACTGAAAACTACAAAATTCAAAGGAAAACTGAACACATGGGAATAAAAGCAAATAAAACAAAAGAGAACACCTAATTCTGAAGGAAACAAGTCTAGGGAATGGAGCAAAGTATAAGCTTAAAAAGCTGATTAATATCCTGAGTGAGATTAGAAAAGGATCCTGATTACCTATAAAGAAATGTCATAAAAAATAACAGGCAGAATCTTATTTATTAAAGTATACTTGACCACAAATGTTCTATTAGTTTCAGATGTACAACATAGTGACTCAACAATGCCATACATTGCTCAGTGCTCATCATAAAAAGTGTAGTTATCATTATTACTATTCAGCATTACAATATTATTAAGTATATTTCTTATGCTGTACATTTCATCTCATGACTTACTTTATAACTGGGAAGTCTGAACATCTTAATCTCTTTTACCTGTTTTGTCCATCCCCCCACCCACCATTCTTCTGGCAACCACCAATTTATTTTCTGCATTTAGGAGTCTGCTTGTTCATTTATTTTTTTAATCCTATATATAAGCAAAATCATATGGCATTTGTCTTTCTCTGTCTAACCTATTTCAGTTAGCACAATAGTCTCTAAGTTCATCCATACTTTCACAACTGGCAAGATCTAATTCTTTTTTTAATGGCTGAGTAATATTCAATTGTATATGTATATACCATATCTTCTTTATCCATTCAGCTATGGATGGTCACTTGGGTTACCTCCATATCTTGGCTATTATAGACAATCCTGAAATAAACATAGGGATACATATATCTTTTTGGAATTAGTGTTTTATATTTCTCTGGGTAAACACCCAGTAGTGGAATTACTGGATCATATAGTATTTCTATTTTTAATTTTTTTGAGGAACCTCTATACTATTTTCCATGTTGCACCAATTTAAATTCCCACCAACAGTGTATATCAATTCCCTTTTCTCTACAGTCTCAGCAACACTTATTATTTCTTGTCTTTGATACTAGCCATCCTGAGTTGTGTGAGCTTCTATCTCATTGTGGTTTTGATTTGCATTTCTCAGAATGTATCCAGTGGCCATCAGTATGGCTTCTTTGGAAAAATGTCCGGTCAGTTTCTCTGCCATTTTTAATTGGATTATTTGGTTTTTGGGTCTTGAATCTGATAAGTTCTTTATAGGTTTTGAATAGTAACCTCTTATCAGATATACCATTTGCAACTATCTTCTCCTTTTTAGTAGGCTGGGCAGGCAGAAAATTTTAATAAGCTCTTTAGAAGCTAAAAAAAGAAGTGTTGAGGAAATCTTCCAGAATAAGAACCAACAGTCACGGAAAATATGGGAGGAAAGATAAAATACCTGAAAGTTTAAATTGAGGCATCAAACATCTAAATAGTAAAAATTCTAAAAAGAGGGGCACCTCAGTCATTAAGCATCTGCTTTTGGCTCAGGTCATGATCCCAGGGTCCTGGGATCAAGTCTCACATCAGGCTCTCTGCTCAGTGGGAGGCCTGCTTTTCCCTCTCCCACTCCCTCTGCTTGTGTTCCTTCTCTTGCTGTCTGTCTCTGTCAAATAAACAAAGTCTTAAAAAAAATTCCAAAAAGAAGAAATAGAGTAAAATAAGGAAAGTAATGATTAAATAAATTAGTAAAAGAAAAGAAACATGCTAAAGACAGGTGCTTTTAATTGCAGGAGCCCATCAAATGGCAAGGAAGATGAGAGAATAGAGATCCACACCTGACAAATCAGTGTAAGAATTTAGGATGCCAAGAAGGGAGAAATAATTCTAAGTGACTTCAGGGCAACATATAGGGAAACTACAATGACAAAAAGATTCACATTGTTTATTAGAAGGTAATTACGTAAGCTCTTTAACATTCAGAAGTTAAAATGATTTTAAACAAAGAACTCTATCCCCACTCAAATTAGTAGTCATGAAATCAAAGATACTATAAGGCAAGTCAAACATCAGAAACTTTGTTTCCCTAGAATATTTATGAAAACACAGCTTAAGGATATACCTAAGCAAAATTAACTTGAAAATAAAGAATAACACAGACATCAATTTCTTAACTAAAACTTTCATGTCACCTGAAATTCCCTTCTCTGTATGACCTTGTGTGTTAATTATTAGTGGTGGGTTTTTGTTTTGTTTTTTAGGAAAAAGCATTTTTTCATAGATTTCCTTTAAGTGAACTAGTGGGAATTTTTCAAATGTGTGATTGTATCAGCACAGGACTAGTGCATTCTAGCATCGGAAAATTTTACTTGTGTATTCAAATTTGTTCTTGCAACATCTGGGTTTAATTAGAGAACTAGAACCACTATGAATGATATGGAATATGGAGTTAGAGTGCAGAATTTTAAAACCAATTAAAAACACTACGGAAAACTTTTGCTCTTGTATCTGGTGGTGGGCCTGAAGTTGCTATTGAACAGCAGGCTGGACATCAAGAAGAAAAGCCCCAGTGAAGCAGAGGACAGTGAGGATAAAATGGGACCAGTGAAGATAAAACAGATGCCACGTCTTTTACTCTGTCAACCTTAAAAAAAAAAAAAAGGAAACAATCAGCCAACAAAATCAAGTTTATTCTGGAATAGCAGAGGACTTGCAATTTGGGATGACTGAACCATAGACAGCCCAGAGAACAAAAATGAAGAGCATCTTTTTATAAAAGAAGGGAAGAAGTTGGCAGCAGTTATTTTGAACAAAACTTCATTGTAAGAAAATGAGGGTTCGAAGTAGTGGCAGCTTCTCATGGGCTGCAGGTAAGGACAACTTGCTTTTGCCAGAAGAGAGGAACTCTTCCTTCTTCCTGCTGGACTATGCACGCCTCCAGGTGTGAGACATATGTGAGAGTCCTTCTCTCATGGCTCCCCAACCCCAATTTTGAATTAGGTTTCCTTAACACATTTTCACAACTCATCGCCTGCAACCTCAATGATGTGTGTGCGTGCAGGAGCAGGCAACTTTTGCCTCCATGCTGTGTGCCAACCTGCCCCAGGACATTGTTGAAGGAGGAAATCCAGTGGAATCCGGAAGAATTCTACCTCACTGCTTCCCAGTGCCCCAAAGTGAGAAGGCAGGTCAGGGTCAAAAGAATGAATTTCAGTAGGCTGGGCCTTCAGAGCAAGTAGTGCTGTCTTGCCCCTGCCTTCCAACTCTCACACAATCTGGAACCATACAGGAAGATTTGGAGGATAGTTTAACTTAGTTAGGTTGACCCAATAAACAAAACAAAAGATTTGGACTCTTAAAAGATACAGCACTAGGCTTAATAAATTTAGCCTAATAGAGGAAATAAGGCATTGGGTTTCAACAACTATAATATAAAATAAATGGTGATATGTCACACACTATTAAACTCTTATATCACAGTGTCATATGCCATTAAAGATCATCAGCTTCTTTCCGAGTTCTAGAGAAAGAATTTTTTATAGACTGAATTTATGTATATCCCATCTTTTTCAGTGTCAACTTATGGTCTTTTCATCAACAAGCCCCTTTCTCTTATGTGTGTGCGTGTGTGAATAGCAACTATTAAAACTACAGAAGGATACGTTAGACTCTCTGAAATCTGACTGGTACAACGTTTATGAAAAAATTGCTTTAATATATATTCATAACTCCCTGATATCTGGAAGTCACTGCAAACTCATCCATAAAGGACAAGGTGAAGGACACTGACTTCACAGTGAGCCATGAATGGTAACGTCCTGCTGACTGAAAGGAATAAGGTTTTCTTTTCTCCTAAATTATTGTCAGTCAAGGCAACAATAGCTTAGCCTTGAAATTAAGCTTGGGAATCAAAAGCCATACTGCCAATAATTTGGATGCTTTTGGAAAGTTGGAATATGAATTACCAGAGCTGAACTGTTCTTAATAGCAGTTACGGATTTTTTTTTTAACTCCCCTGATACCACTAAAAAATTGCTTATCTAAAACTGTAATTTAAAAACTACTCCTTTCCTAGGTTAAATTTGGTAACAAGTTTACAATTTTGAACTCAGAGGGGCACAAACACAAAAATCAATTAGTGAATTCAACGTGACTGTAATGTGCTAAACTCCACAGAAGGCAGTGTGGGTTAAATGAAAATCAGTTAGGCATGACCCTAGGCCCAAAGACTTAAGCTTAGTAAAGAAAATAAACCATGAGTTGCAGGAATTGTATATAAAGGAGACCATGATATGTTGCAAGACTTAAAATCTTACATCCAAGCTGTCATGTGACTTAAAACATCATTAACTTCATTCAGTTCTGAAGAGAAGAGTTGTTAGAGGTTGAATTTATTAAACTCTTTAAGATGTTGATTTGTGGTCATTTTATCAAATAAAAAGAAAGTACATAGATCAAATAAAAATAGACTGAGTCTGAATAGTGACTTTAAAAATTGGCATATTAAAGGATGTGTAAGTAAATTTAACAATTCACTTGCTGTAAAACTTTTGGCTAAATAACTTGGATAAGTTTTATTTTATTTTTTGGTCATCAAAGGAATTCAAGCCTGATAGTGGAATAACCAATTAATAATGAGATGATCGTCGATATCTCTTATGTGGTGGCTGTCATTAATATTTTAATACAGTGGTTTTTTATTTTGTCAGATTCCATATATTTAGACTAATTACAAGGAGGATTGTTCTGTATATTTAACATATTACATATCACTGAAGTCTTTCTTCTACCTCCAAATTAACTTAGTTTTCAGCCACTGATATTATTTTGTTATGACTTATATACCTTAAAAGATATGAGCAGATGAATCTCTCATCTTTAGAGAATATATGTGTTACTCTTTTAGCAACTAAATTATGTAAATCTGTTGGGTGCTTGGGTAGCTTAGTAAGTTAAGCATCTGACTTGCTCAGGTCATGATCTCAGTGTCTTGGGATCAAGTCCCATATTGGGCTCCAAACTCAATGCGGAGTCTTCCTCCTCTTCCTTTCTCTCTCTCAAATAAATAAATAAAATCTTTTAAAAATTAAAATAATTTATGTAAATCTGTGATCAAGTTATACTTTTAATTGTTATTTTCATTTTTCACTCTACTTCAGTTTACGTGTCTAAAATAAAAAGAATTACATACTATCATTTTTATAAGATGAACAGAAAAATTTATAAGCTACTGCAAAGAATTAAGGGGCAAACTATATTTTTGGGAACAGAGGTATCTCTTTGGAAGATTCTCAGGAGATTTAGACTACATTGTTACTTTAATAAGAAAAGAGCAATGAAAATAGCAACTAAGAAAACAATCTGGATCACATTTTAAAAACCAAATTTTAAGAAAAAAATATCAAAACATAATTCTATATACTAAACTTTTTCCAGAGATTTGATTAAAATATAATGGATAATAAATATTATGTTATATCTGAAATTAAAAATATATATAAAAATATCTTAATAGATTTTAAATTCTACATAATTTTTATATTATTTTATTTACAAATATATATAGGCATCAGTAACACTTATTTTTGCAGAGAAAAACATTCTGTAACTTACTACTGCTTTTTGCTTATGATTTTAATTATGATATTTTAAACATGAAATAAAATATTTACTCAAAATGCTCAAATGCTCAAAAATGCTCATTTTTGTAAGTCTTACCTTCCATTTAATTTTCTTAAGTAATTCCTATATGCAATATTGAGCTTAAGCTCATAACCCCAAGATCACAAGTTCCAAGCTCTACTGAGTTAACCAGAGAGGTGACCCATGTAAGTGTTTGTGTTACATATGTTTGTAATGTCCCATAATGTGTCAATTGAATGTCAGTGATTATTAGTGCCACTATGATTACCATCAATATCATTACATTACTTTGTTCTAAATAAAGGGAAATGCATTATTTAGAGGCTTGGAGCCTAAAGACAGATTTCATTAGAGAGAGATGACTTCTGAATATTATCACAGCTCTATTTGCATTCATTTTCTGTAGGTTTCAAAATGTTGCTACCGGAGAGCAATAAAAGGGAACTGTTTAATATTGCTTGGTTTTTGCATTGTTCCTAGGAAGACAAGGGCTTAAATTCTGCATCTGCCACCTCTTAATGTGCAAGGTTGGGAAGATTTTATAAACTAAAGTTACTAAGTTACTCAGTGTTGTAGTTTTCAAAGTACAGGTCTTTTACCTCTTTGGTTAGGTTTATTTCTAGTGATCTCGGGTTTCTGGTGCTTGATAAATGGGATTGATTCCTTAATTTCTCTTTCTGCTGCTTTATTATTGGTGTATAGAAATGCAACAGATTTCCATATGTTGATTGTTTATCCTGTGACTTTGCTGTATGTAAGTATACTTATACTTGTATATAAGTTCTAGCTGTTTTTTGGTGGTCTCTTGGGTTTTCTGTATAGAGTATCAGGTCATCTTCAAATAGTGAAAGTTTGATTTCCTCCTTATCTTTTTAGATGCCTTTTATTTCTTTTTATTGTTTGATTTCTGAGACAAGGACTTCCAGTACTATGTTAAATAACAATGGTGATAATGGACATCCAGTCTAGTTCCCGACCGTAGAAGAAAAGCTCTTAGTTTTTTCCCCGTTGAGGATATTAGCTGTAGGTTTTTCATATGTCCTTTATTTGTTGAGGTATGTTCCTGTCATCGCTACTTTGTTGAGAGTTTTTATCATGAATGGATGTTGTACTTTGTGAAATGCCATTTCTGCACCTTTTGAGAGGATCATATAGCTCTCATCCTTTTTTTAAATTAATGTGGTATATATCATGTTGATTGATTTGCAAATATTGAACCACCCTTGCAGTCCATAAATAAATCCCACTTAAAGATGGTGAATAATACCTTTAATATACTTTTGGATTTGATTTGCTAGTATTTTGTTGAGATTTTTTGCATTCAGCAGGAATATTGACCTATAGTTCTCTTTTCTAATGGAGTCTTTATCTGATTTTGGAATCAGGGTGATGATGGTCTCATAGAATGATCTTGGAAGTTTTCCTTCCATGTCTAATTTTTGGAATAGTTTGAGAAGAATAGATTAACTCTTCTTTGAATGTTTAGTAGAATTCCTTTTGGAAGCCACCTGGCTCTGGACTTTTGTTTGTTGGGAGATTTTTAATTACTGATTCATTTCTTTGCTGCTTGAAAGTCTGTTCAAGTTTTCTATTTCTTCCTGTTTCAGTTTTGGTAGTTACATGTTTCTAGAAATTCATTCATTTCTTCCAGACTGTTCAATTTATTGGCATTAATTTTTCATAAAATTTTCTTAAAATTTGTATTCCTGTGATGTTGATTGTTACTTCTCCTCTCTCATTTGTTATTTTATTTATTTGTGTCCTTTCTCTATTCTTTTATTCTCAGCAGGTAGAGGTTTATCAATTCTGTTAATTTTATCAAAGAACCAGCTCCAGGTTTCATTAATCTGTTTTGTTTTGTTTTGTTTTTTCTTTTTCTAGCTCCTTTAGGTATAAGGTTAGATTTCTTATTTTAAATTCTCCTTGCTTCTTGAGTTAGGCATGTACTGCTATATATTTTCCCCTTTGGACCTCTTTTGCTGTATATGTTTTGGACCACTATGTTTTCATTTTCATTGATTTCTATTTATTTTTTAACTTCTTTGATTTCCTGAATGACCCATTCATTGTTTAGTAGGATGTTGCTTAACCTCCATGTATTTGTGGTCTTTATAATTTTTTCTTTGCCACTGACTTCTAGTTTCATAATGTTGTGCTTAGTGACAGTGCATGGTATAATTACAATCTCTTTGTATTTGTTGAGGCCTGATTTGTACCTAGTATGTGATCTACTCTGGAGACTGTCCCATGGTACATTTGAAAAGAATGTGTATTCTGCTGTTTTGGGATGGAATATTCTAAATATATATAAGTACATCCAGTCCAGAGTGTAATTCAGAGTCATTGTTTCCTTGTTGATTTTCTATTTAGATGATCTGTCCACTGATATAAATGAGGTGTTAAAATCCCCTACTATTATTGGATTATTACCAGTGAGTTACTTTATGTTTTTTTATTAACTGTTTTATGTATTTGAGTGCCCCCATTTGGGTAACTAAACATTTATAGTTGACAGGTCTTCTTGTTAGATTGTCCCCTAAAAGATTATATCATGTCCTTCATCTTCTCTTTTTAGAGTGTTTGTTTTGCTGTCTAATTTGTTTCGTATTAAGTACTGCTACTCCAGCTTTCTTTTGACATTCATTTACCTGTTAAATGTTTCTTCACCTTGTCACATTTTGGAGGGAAATGTTAAACAGGTGATGGAGATTCAGAAGGGCACTTATTGTGATGAGCACCAGGTGTTTTATAGAAGTGTTAAATAATTAAATTCTACACCTGAAACTAATATTATACTGTATGTTAACCAAGTGGAATTTAAATAAAACTTGAGAAACTTAAAAAAAAAAGTTTTTCCACCACCCCCCCCACTTTCAATCTGTAGGTGTCTTTAGGTCTAAAATGAGTCTATTGTAGGTAGCATACCAATTGGTCTTGTTTTTTAATCTACCCTGACATCCTATGTCTTTTGATTGGAGCATTTAGTCCATTTACATTCAGAGTAATTATTGACATGTATTTATTGCCACTTGTTTTGTCATTGTTTTTGGAGATTTTCTCTGTTTCTTCCTAGTCTTTGTTGGTTTGGTCTTTCTTTCCCACTCAAATATTCCCTTTAATACTTCTTATAGGACTGGTAGTCCTACAATTACTTGGTGGTCACAATTACTTTAATTTTTGTTTGTCTGGGAAACTCTTTATTTCTCCTCTTATTCTGAATGATAGCATTGCTGAATAGAGTAGTCTTGGCTGCAGACCTTTCCCATTCAGCACATTGAATAGATCATGCCACTCCCTTCTGGCCTGCCAAGTTTCTATTGAGAAATCTCTAACCTTATGAGTTTCCTCCATGTAGGTTTTTAAGGACTTCTTTTGTATTTTTACTTTTAAGATTTTTTTTCCCTCTATTGCTGTTTTTTGCAAATTAATTATAATGTTTGGTGTTGGCTTGCTAGTATTGATTTTGATGGGAATTCTGTGCCTTTCGTCTCTGGATGTCTGTTTCCTTCCCCCAGATCATGGAAGTTTTCTGCTATAATTTTCTCAAATAAATCTACTGCCCTCTTTTCTCTCTCTTCTTCTGGGATTCCTATGACATGAAAGTTATTATACTTGATGGAGTGACTGAGTTCCCTAAGTCTATTTCACCATCTAAGATTTTTCATAATTTATTTATTATTTCTCCTACAAATATGATTTTCTTTATTTGGGTCCTGTCTCTTTTCTTTTCTTTTTGATAAGTCTGGCTAGGGGTTTATCAGTTTTATTAATTCCTTCAAAGAGTCAGCTCCTGGTTTTACCAATCTATTCTACCAGGGTTTTTAATTTGTTTGTACATCATTTATTTCTGCTCTGATGTTTCTTATTTACATTCCTCTGCTGGCTTTTGGCTTCATTTCTTACTCTTTGTCTAGCTCCTTTAGGTGTAAGTTTAGGTTGTTTGAGATTTTTCTACTTTTCAAGGTAGGCCTGTATTGCTATATACATCTCTCTTATGACTGCACTTGCTGCATCCCAAAGATCTTGGACCATCATCCATTTTCATTCATTTCCAGGTACTTATTATTTTCCTCTTTGATATCCTGATTGACCATTTATTGTTTAGTAACATGTTGTTTAACCTCCATGAATTTTGTGGTCTTGCCAAATTTCTTCCTATGGCTGACTTCTGATTTCATAGCTTTATGATCAGAAAAGATGCATGATACGATCTCAATCTTTTTGTACTTCTGAGGCCTGATCTAGTATATGATCTGTTCTGGAGAATGTCCCATGTTCAAGATTTTTAAAATCTGAATGGTAATTAAATTGATTCAAGATATCCACAATGTGAAAAGAAAAAGACTTTGGGGTAGAAATTTGTTAAGTGTATATAAAATATATAAAAAAATTAAATTTCTTTAAAAAATAGTCCTGAATCATATAAAATGAAAAACTGTGTGGTAGATGTTTTTCCCCAGTTTTTGCCACTCAATATTGCTCTGTGATGAAGACATCTTCTCTTACCACATGAGTTTTGGCATGAATAAAATAAAATTAAAGCAGATAAAGCATAAAACTTTAGATGTTTATGTAGAAAATTAGAGATCTAAAAAAACCGAGTATGAGTGGCTCAGAAGAGTGTTAAAGTGCTATTTTCAAGTATTCAAGGAGAATATTTATGTAAAAGATCAAAGGAACAAATAAATTTAGGCTTAGGTGAGTAAAGATAAAAGTTACCATTCTCATTCAACATAGTGTTAGAAGTCCTAGCAACAGCAATCAGACAACAAAGAGAAATAAAAGGTATCCAAATTGGCAATGAAGAAGTCAAACTCTCTCTCTTCGCAGATGACATGATTCTTTATATGGAAAACCCAAAAGAATCCACCCCCAAACTACTAGAGCTCATACAGCAATTCAGTAATGTGGCAGGATACAAAGTCAATGTACAGAAATCAGTGGCTTTCTTATACACTAACAATGAAAATACAGAAAAGGAAATTAGAGAATCGATTCCATTTACTATTGCACCAAGAACCATAAGATACCTAGGAATAAACCTAACCAAAGAGGTAAAGGATCTGTACTCGATGAACTACAGAACACTCATGAAAGAAATTGAAGAAGAAACAAAAAGATGGAAAACCATTCCCTGCTCTTGGATCAGAAGAGTAAACATTGTTAAAATGTCTATACTGCTTAGAGCAATCTATACTTTTAATGCCATTCCGATCAAAATTCCACCAGTATTTTTCAAAGAGCTGAAACAAATAATCCAAAAATTTGTATGGAATCAGAAGAGACCCTGAATCACTAAGGAAATTTTGAAAAAGAAACTAAACTGGCAGCATCTCATTACCTGATTTCAAGCTTTACTACAAAGCTGTGATCACCAAGACAGCATAATACTGGCATAAAAACAGACACACAGACCAGTGGAACAGATTAGAGAGTCCAGATATGGACCCTCAACTCTATGGTCAAATAATCTTCAACAAAGCAGGAAAAAATACCCAGTGGAAAAAAAGACAGTCTCTTCAATAAATGGTGCTGGGAAAATTGGACAGCTATATGTAGAAGAATGAAACTCAACCATTCTCTTACACTGTACACAAAGATAAACTCAAAACAGATAAAAGACCTCAATGTAAGACAGAAATCCACCAGAATCCTAGAGGAGAACATAGCCAGTAACCTCTTCGATATCAGCCACAGCAACTTCTTTCAGGATATGTCTCCAAAGGCAAAGGAAACAAAAGTGAAAATGAACTTTTGGGACTTCATCAAGACCAAAAGCTTCTGCACAGCAAAGGAAACAGTCAACAAAACAAAGAGGTAACCCACGGAAAGGGAGAAGATATTTGCAAATGACAGTACAGACAAAAGGTTGATATCCAGGATCTATAGTGAACTCCTCAAACTCAACACACACAAAACAAATAATCATATCAAAAAATGGGCGGAAGATATGAACAGACACTTATGCAATGAAGACATACAAATGGCTATCAGACACATGAAAAAATGTTCATCATCACTAGTCATCAGGGAGATTCAAATTAAAACCACATTGAGATACTACCTTACACCAGTTAGAATGGCCAAAATTAGCAAGAGAGGAAACAACTGGAGAGGATGTGGAGAAAGGGGAATTCTCTTACACTGTTGGTGGGAATGTAAATTGGTGCAGCCACTTTGGAGAACAGTGTGGAGATTCCTCAAGAAATTAAAAATAAAATTCCCTATGATCCTGCAATTGCACTACTGGGTATTTACCCCAAAGATACAGATGTAGTGAAAAGAAGGGCCATCTGTACCCCAATGTTTATAGCGGCAATGGCCACGGTCGCCAAACCATGGAAAGAACCAAGATGCCCTTCAACGGACGAATGGATAAGGAAGATGTGGTCCATATACACAATGGAGTATTATGCCTCCATCAGAAAGGATGAATACCCTGGGCGCCTGGGTGACAGTCGGTTAAAGCCTCTGCCTTCGGTTCAGGTCATGATCTCGGGGTCCTGGGATCGAGCCCCGCATTGGGCCCTCTGCTTGGTGGGGAGCCTGCTTCCTCCTCTCCCTCTGCCTGCCTCTCTGCCTACTTGTGATCTCTATCTGTCAAATAAATAAATAAAATCTTAAAAAAAAAAAAAGAGAAAGGATGAATACCCAACTTTTGTAGCAACATGGATGGAACTGGAAGAGATTATGCTGAGTGAAGTAAGTCAAGCAGAGAGAGTCAAGTATCATATGGTTTCATTTATTTGTGGAGCATAACAAATAACATGGAGGACATGGAGAGATGGAGAAGAGAAGGGAGTTGAGGGAAATTGGAAGGGGAGGTGAACCATGAGAGACTATGGACACCGAAAAACAATCTGAGGGTTTTGAAGGGGTGTTGGGTGGGAGGTTGGGGGAACCAGGTGGTGGGTATTGGGGAAAGCACATATTGTATGGAGCACTGGGTGTGGTGCAAAAACAATGAATACTGTTATGCTGAAAAGAAATTTAAAAAATAATAATAATAATAATTCAACACATGTGAGAAAACATTCTCTTACTGAGGTATGTCAGAAAACAAGTCATACCTCGAGGTTTTTACAAATATTAAAATAATCTAAAACCTTGACTTTTATATCAAATAGCTTAATTATTCTCTTTTTAAGTAAATTTCCTTATTGACCTTAAAAAGAGTCCATATACCTTTACATACAAGAACAGTATTAATTTTCCTTTCATAAATAAAAGAAAATATATGGGTTGTTATTAGCAATATCACCTACAGAAGGTAAACTTCATAGGTCTAAATTTTCTTGAAGTTTTATATGAATTAGTTGGAAAAATGAAAAATAAAAGAAATAATTCTGTACATGTTGTTATTCTTTTATCTTGATTTCTGAGACAGCTGTTATAGGTTATCACTCACCAATCAGCACCTTACCATGGATCTTCAAATCTAAAAGAAATGTTACATTCCGTGAACTAGGTGAAATTAAAGCCACTGATGTATAGTATTAATTATGCTGTTAACAAATAATTTACTTCATTAAATACTTAAATACTAGCATGTATTATAATCTTGTTTCCTTGGATTACTTTGGAAATGCTAAGTGTTATTATTGATCACAAATTAATATCTAAAAGAATTTCTAACCTGATATTATAAGAAGTGTTGATAGTTATGCTTCTTATAAGAAACCACTTTTCTGTTCTTGTGTTTTAAGAATATAGCACTTTAAAACAGATGTAATAAATCTGAAAACAAAACTGATCCTTTTCACATTATGACTTGCATGTTCAAGATTTAAGGAAAAGTTCTCAGATTAATAAAATATCTTTCCTTTAAGCACTCAAGATACTTTACAAGTACTCTCATTAAGTATTATATTATCCTTGGGTGGAAGATGATGGGTATTATGATGGCATTTCTTTTAAGGTAGAAAAAAAAAATCCAGTTATAGGAGTTCTAAATAATGTGTTCTTCTCAGACTACAAATCAGGGTTAGAATTAAGATAAACCTCATTGACTTCCAGTTTCTTTTGTTTTTTTTCAGTCCATTTAACATCTGACACCTTGTAATTTTGATTATTGATCCATAATTTTCTGGTATAATTATTTTTAAGCAGTTTTTTATCTCTCCAAATGATCAGGAAAAAATAAAACAAAACTAAATTTTAAAAAAAACTTTATTTTGAAATATTATTGATAAAATTTTCACTTTTTGTGAATACAGATTTAATGGATAGATTATATACATAACAAAACTTTGATTGTAGTTTAATTTTTTTTTCAAGAAAATACATCAAAGTTATCATTCTAACATCACAGTGAAGTACTAATTGATATCTATAGCACTGGTCATGGGAACTATTGTTTAGTTCATTCAGTAGCTATGAATAAGGAGAATTTTTAATTTGTCTATTACATGAAATGAAGAAGGAATCAGTTAACAATAGCTTTGGTTTCAGGTTTTCTTGAGACAGTTATTTATATGATATTTCATACATTAAAGGGTTTACTTTTTTAAAAGTTTAAACAAAGGTACAAATAATACTACTATTTTCTAAAGGTATTGGGTACTTACAGAGCATTCAATCCCACAATTTTTTAGATTGAAATAATGGCAAGTGTAGTGTAAGTACACTTTTTGAGTCATTTATCAGTCCAAGGCTGCACGATACTATAAAGTCCTTGACATGAAATACTATCAAGGAACTTGCACAGATATACCTATATGACAGGTAAACAGAATTCATCAGATTTTATACATATTTCTTGATCTGGCTTCTGAAGGTTCAGATTAATGTGCTGTTTATATTGATGTTTCTGAACTAAAGAATAAAAGCAAACTTTGTGCTCTTAAAATACAAAACAAAAAAATCACACAAAACCCTTTTACCTTTACTTTTTAAATAATTCATCAAAAATATTGATATTAATACTGAATTTTTCATGTGATCTCAAACCATTTAAATTCTGTTATACTGCATTTATTAATGTGGTCCTGCCTCTCTGCACTGTGGTTTCACTAAAATAGGGGACTACCCAGGTACCTAATGACATAGGTTACAATGTTAATTTATCAAATGCCATTAGCAAGTCCCTGAAAGATTGGTTTAATAATCAAAATTACACACTAATAGTTTAACATCCTAGTTTCTAGCAAGAATATATGTTTGCTAGTAGAGTTCTAATATTAGATATTCAGAACTTTTCTGCAACGCTTATTTAAAAAGTGTTTTTCTTTTTTTGCAAATTCACCATTACTATTTGTCTCTCAGATTTGTCCCAGAGAATATGTTCAATGAATTCTAACCTTGTTTCTTAAACTTGTCTATAGTATTTTAGTAAATTAAAACTAAGATATCAGGATTATATATATGTTCTCACTAATTTAATTTCCATTGGAAAGTAAAAGTTGATCATTATGAACTTATTAAAAAAATATATATATATACATATATGCATATATATAAATATGTATATAAAAACACAACGTTTGGGGCACCTGGGTGGCTCAGTGGGGTTAAAGCCTCTGCCTTCAGCTCAGGTCATGATCTCAGGGTCCTGAGATTGAGCCCCACATCGGGCTCTCTGCTCAGCAGGAAGCCCGCTTCCCCCTCTCTCTCTCTCTGCCTGCCTTTCTGCCTACTTGTGATCTCTGTCAAATAAATAAATAAAATCTTTAAAAAACAAAAAACAAAAACATAACATTCTAGCAACCTAGTTGAGTTTCAAGAATTTGCATTTTCTCAACTACTACTGAATTTAAGCACCATCTATACTGCCCATTTATTTAATCGGTTAGGGGTTTTTCTCATGAACATATAAGGTTCCTCATATATTATAATTATCAGTCCCTTGCCTCTTGCCTTATGATTTTTTCCATTGTCAACTCTAACTGGCCTATGTGTATAAAACTTTTGCCAGACACAAAATTAATCCATTTCCAATGTTAATGCCCAGTGTTAGAGACCACTAATCGTGCTGCCTTGCTCTGAATTATAGTCCCAGAAACAGCTTCCCAAAAGAGTTGCTGGTAAAGCAGCATTTCTCAAAATAGCCCATTAACTCCTTTCCCTTGCTGAAAACATAGTAATATTTTTAATGCAAGTTTGAGCATGATGATCCATTTAAAAATCCCTCAATAGCTTTTCATTATTATTATGATAAAAGCCCAAATCACAATTGTTCACAAATTCTGACTCAATCTGGTCCCCGGATAATGCTCCAGCTTCTCACGGAAGTCTTTTCTTTGCTCTCTGGTCTACCACCTGCTCTTCTCCCTTCAGCATCTCTTTTCTCCTAACTCTCTTACTTAAGCTCCCAACATAAATACCACTTTCTCAAAGAAGACTTACAGTCCCTCTCAAAGTTGAATAAGTACTTCACAAAACTCTCTCAGAACACTCTCCCCATTAAAGACTGTCTCTCATCCCAACTGAAATTGTTTAATTATCCATCCAATATCTTTTAGTGATTTTTGTTTATTTTAGACCAGAAGTATGAAGTCAGGAACATCATCTGTCTTGTGCATTTTTGAACCTCTTTTTCTAGCATGAAGTTTAGTATATGGTCACTATTTAATGGAATAAATAAAGGGATATTCAATGTTATGCAACAGAAGGCCAAATCAGATTAAGGGGTTTTCTCTATTGCAGGACTGTTGAAAATATTCAAACTTGCATTTTGGCTTTCAAAGGGAAGGGTTATATTATAAGCCTATATTTCTTTGACTGCAATTCCAAAAGTCAAAAATGAAATCAAAACTGCTTTACAGTAACTGACTTGGTAGTAAGATCTGGCCTTAACTAGAGTGAGGTGATCCACAGACTTTATTTGTCTCACATTTAGTGTGGATACCCATAAACAGGTAAAGGGAACTGTCTCATATAGTATAAGAACTGTATTCCCTTTCAAAATTCAAAGAAAATATATCTTAATTTTAACTAACTCATCTCTCCCCTGAAAGTTTTAGTTAAGGTATTTTGGATCTGTACATAGAACTGTATAACCTTCACACTAAATCATTTTTTGCCCCAACCATTCATCTTAGAATATCCAAGAAGTGCTCCAGGAAATAAATTTTAGGGATACTGAAAAAACTGAAGGATAATGTGTGGGGATGGGAGAAAGGTGGGCAGGGCTGAAACAGGACCGGATTCCTTCAACTGCAACTCCTAAATCAGGAAGATGGGTAGAATTAACCTTTTAACACTAGGTGGGCTGACATTCTCTCTGTGCTTTGATGATGGAGATCCTTTTGTTTTTATTTTTTGTGATTTCTGGCAGGCTGTTCATCAATAACACCTCTTTCTTGTATTATACTACATTTACCTTACTTGAAATATTGTCATGAGTATTTCAAAGGGAAAATGTAGAAAATGAATCAGGAACAGCTAGGTTTCACCATCTATATTCAGAATCTATTTAATATAATAAGCTGATTTTCTGGTATTTAGGCTTTGATAGTCATTGTTAATATAATCTAACATAAATAACAGATACCTTATCAATAAGGTTATCTTTCCTTTACAAATATCTTCTCTGTTCCAACTTTTTGATAGATACACTAAATTCTGTGTTTCTTTATTTTTTCCGGCAAAAATATATAGTAGGTATTATCTCCATGTTTACAGATAAGGAAATTCAAAGTCAGACTGACTGACTTTCCTAAGGTTGTATTTATTACATGGAGATTCAGCTGGAACAGAGAATATTGTGACTTCAAAACCTATCTCACCTAAAAGCACAATGATTTTTCCTCTATGTTGAATATAAAGATTAAAAGATTACTAAGATATTAGAAAATACAAGTGAGACTAGTTTCAAGATCTGTTAACAAGTGGAAACATTCACCTATATCAAACAATTTCAAAAAGTAAATATTTACCTCAAAATGTTGAAAACAGAACTGCCCTATGACCCAGAAATTGCACTACTGGGTATTTACCCTAAAGATACAAACGTAGTGATCCGAAGGGGCACGTGCACCCGAATGTTTATAGCAGCAATGTCCACAATAGCCAAACTATGGAAAGAACCTAGATGTCCATCAACAGATGAATGGATCAAGAAGATGTGGTATATATACACAATGGAATACTATGCAGCCATCAAAAGAAATGAAATCTTGCCATTTGCGACAACATGGATGGAACTAGAGCGTATCATGCTTAGCGAAATAAGTCAAGCAGAGAAAGACAACTATCATATGATCTCCTTGATATGAGGAAGTGGTGATGCAACATGGGGGCTTAAGTGGGTAGGAGAAGAATCAATGAAACAAGATGGGATTGGGAGGGAGACAAACCATAAGTGACTCTTAATCTCACAAAACAAACTGAGGGTTGCTTGGGGGAGGAGGGTTGGGAGAAGGGGGGTGGGGTTATGGACATTGGGGAGGGTATGTGCTTTGGTGAGTGCTGTGAGGTGTGTAAACCTGGCAATTCACAGACCTGTACCCCTGGGGATAAAAATATATGTTTATAAAAAATTAAAAAATTTAAAAAAAAAGAATTAGAAAATGAAAAAAAAAAAAGTAGACAGGTATGTTACAAATGCTTTCAATAAAATATAGTATTTTAGTGGCAAAAAAAAGTAAATATTTAAGCCATATAATATGCCCTAAATCACCTATTATCATATCCCATAGTAGAGTAAGAGCTCAGTGACAAGTTATCTAATTTAAAACACAACGGTATAAAATAAAACAATCTGTAGGTATTGCTATAGAGTATGGGCTCTAGAGTCAGTCAGACTACATGGATTTGAGTCCTATATCTGTTATTTACCACATTTGCAAATCGATGAAATTAATACTCTCTTACCTGTAAACTGGGGGTAATAACTATCCCTACATCATAGGATTGTTTTTAAGATTAAATGAAACAACAAGGAAAATGCTTAAACCAGGACTAACACCTAAAATTAATAGGTGCATTGTTAGCTTTGGTGAATTTGGCTAGTCACTTAAGGCATATGCAAAATAAATGGAGTATCCATGACTATTTATTAAAGTAATACTATTTTATCTAATCTGAATCTCTCTAATGTAAATCCAAAAGTAGTAATATCATGAAGATTTATTTGTGACAATTATTTGGTATAATTATTGTATACTGAATATTTTTGTCAATAAAACATCCTTATATTTTAAATGTCCACTAACCAAGGATTAATATGCATACACAGGTAAAAAAATGTATCCAGATATTAAAAAAATTCACTTGATTTAATAAAAGAAGAAATGTACACATCTGATTTAACAGCCTTTATATTCATGAAAAAAAGCATTTGTCTATGCTTAAGTTGCAATTATGTTAAGTCATATGTTAACACTAGATTCAAATACCTTCAGTTAAGTGGAAAATACTAAAAGCAACATGAACATTGAACTGAACATCATGCAATGTTTGCATATGATTTGAAATAAGCTTATTAAAAGTTTCTTATGCTTATTGAACATTCTGTCAACAGTGGCATGATTCAAACAAACTTTGATGCATACTTAAATTTAGATGAAGCTCATTATTCTGCTAGTTAACAAAGACCTGCAAGTTCTTTGAAATTTGCCTTGTTCAGAAAATTATGCTATTCATCATCAACATCATTATATTGAAGGATCACTGGGAGTAAGTGATGGTACTAAATGCTACTAGATTTCCAGGGTATAGTTTAAAAGGGGGCTCTGCCCTTGAAATGACTGAATTTCATTATCTTTTTCATTAAATTTAAGATTATTGTCCATAGTAAAGGGAAAAAATGTTAGATCACAATACAATTTTAGGTTATTTTAATTCTTCACAAAGAAATCTTGGCCTTATTATCATAATTAATTTCAAATATATTTTTCAAAAAGTATTTTCTTAGATTAGGACATAAACTGAATAAACTCATGATTGCCTCAGACAAATCAATCCATCTCTCTGATCTCACCTGCAGTTACCTCATCTTACATAAAAATTTGCTTATTTCCTCTTTTATTTTTTATTCATTCTTTCCCTCATTTATAAGTATCTGAATAGTTCTAAGCTGTAAAGAACTGTTCTAGAATTCTAGGATACCTGACAGAAAAAAAGATACCAGATGTTTTCATCCTATTGGGAATAATAATAATATCTAATTAATATTAGGTTTTTTTTTCAATTTATTTATTTTTAGAAAAACAGTATTCATTATTTTTTCACCACACCCAGTGCTCCATGCAATCCGTGCCCTCTATAATATCCACCACCTGGTACCCCAACCAGGTACCCTGGTACCCCCCCGCCACTTCAAACCCCTCAGATTGTTTTTCAGAGTCCATAGTCTCTCATGGTTTACCTCCCCATCCAATTTACCCCAACTCCCTTCTCCTCTCTAACACCCCTTGTCCTCCATGCTATTTGTTATGCTCCACAAATAAGTGAATCCATATGATAATTGACTCTCTCTGCTTGACTTATTTCACTCAGCATAATCTCTTCCAGTCCCGTCCATGTTGCTACAAAAGTTGGGTATTCATCCTTTCTGATGGAGGCATAATACTCCATAGTGTATATGGACCACATCTTCCTTATCCATTCATCCGCTGAAGGGCATCTTGGTTCTTTCCATGGTTTGGCGACCCTGGCCATTGCTGCTATAAACATTGGGGTACAGATGGCCCTTCTTTTCACGACATCTGTATCTTTGCGGTAAATACCCAGGAGTGCAATATTAAGGGGGGTTCTATAAAAGAGGAAAAATCCCAAGAATAGCATTGAACAGAAATATAGAGACAGTCTACAGAAAGAAAGACTTCAAAGGTAACTCGATGACAATAAAAACGTATCTATCAATAATCACTCTCAATGTGAATGGCCTAAATGCACCCATAAAACGGCACAGGGTTGCAGATTGGATAAAACGACAGGACCCATCCATATGTTCTCTACAAGAGACCCATTTTGAACCTAAAGATACACGCAGACTGAAAGTGAAGGGGTGGAGAAGCATCTTTCATGCCAATGGGACTCAAAAGAAGGCTGGGGTAGCGATTCTCATATCAGATAAATTAGACTTCAAACTAAAGACTGTAGTCAGAGATACAGAAGGACACTACATAATCCTTAAAGGGACTATCCACCAAGATGACCTAACAATTGTAAATATCTATGCTCCCAATATGGGAGCAGCCAATTACTTAAGAAAACTGTTAATCAAGATAAAGAATCATATTGATATGAATATACTAATCGTAGGAGATCTTAACACGCCTCTTTCAGAATTAGATAGATCATTGAAGCAGAAAATCAATAAAGAAACAAGAGCATCGAATGACACATTGGACCAGATGGACCTCATAGATATATACAGAACATTCCACCCTAAAACAACAGAATACTCATTCTTGTCAGGTGCACATGGAACCTTCTCCAGAATAGACCACATACTGGGTCACAAATCAGGACTCAACCGATACCAAAAGACTGAGATTATTCCCTGCATATTCTCAGATCACAATGCTTTGAAACTGGAGCTCAATCACAAGGAAAAGTTCAGAAGGAACTCAAACACCTGGAAGCTAAATACCACCTTGCTTAAGAATGCTTGGATCAACCAGGAGATCAAAGAAGAACTGAAACAATTCATGGAAACCAGTGAGAATGAAGACACTTCGGTCCAAAACCTATGGGATACGGCAAAGGCGGTCCTAAGGGGAAAATACATAGCCATCCAAGCCTCCCTAATATTAGTTTAATACAGAGCAAATAAGGTGTAAGTATGGAGGATAACATATCTCTGCCCCAACCCCAATAATTTTCTTTCTTGGTTTTCAGTTAGTTTTCTTCATACAGATTTTTAAAATTGTAATTAGATCTAGTTCTTTACTTACTGGAGCCAAGGAACTGTCTTTTAGCTCCACATTTTTAGTTGGCACTTGAATAAATAATGAACGATGCAGAGTAGGCATTCAATTCTAGGACAGAAAATAGGATTCTGTCCAAACAAGTACACATGCAGGAATGATATATTTTCACCTATCAAACTGGCATACTCTCTATGTAATTTTTGATTGAGTCTAAAACAAAAGTTACAGATGAATTCCAAAGTCTGATTTATGCTATACCATTAAAGGCTCAGTCTTCATTTTGTTAATAGATGGTATTTTACATCAGACACAAAATTTAGTATGAATGTGTTTCTTCTCATTATGGTATAGAATATTTGAGCAGCAGTCTTGTTTGCAGTTTGGAATTCAGCACTGAGTAGGTAAAATATCCTATTGCAGATAAACTGATATATTTATCGATATAATTTAATTGTGATTATCTGAAAGATTAATATGGTGTCAACTTATTAGGAATTTTACTATTATGTGAGCTTTAGCACTCCCATTGTTACCCTTTTAAAAAGAGAAGCACATACTACACTAATAAGCAAAATTTAATTAAAATGTTGAGTCAGAAAATATTAAAGAGTTTTATAGCACCAACTTTTGGTTTCATTGGTTTTCTTTATAGCTGTTCTATTCTGTACCTCACTTGGTGTTATTTATACTCTATTCTTGTCTAATCTTCATATTTATTTTCTAGCTTTGGGTTTAGTTTGATTTTCTTTTTGTAGTTCCTTGAGATAGATTATTGATTAGACATTTTTAAAATATAGACATAGATGGCTATAAATTTCTCTGAACACACCTTTGCTCCATGTTATAAGTGTTGGTAAGTTATGTGTTCATTTGCATTCATTTCTAAGTATTTTCCATTTTCATTTGTGATCTCATTGACGCACCACTTAGCATTTAAGAATATACTGTATATTTTCCACATATTTACAATTTTTCCAGTTTTCTTTCTGTTTTCATTTATAACATCATCTTGTTGTGGCTGGAGAAGATATTTTGAATTATGTTTATCTTTTTAAAATCTATTGAGACTTGTTCTGTGTAACATATAATCTATTCTGGAGAATGTCTCATGCACTTGAGAAAAATGTGTATTCAAGCTGTCATTAGGTAGAGGGTTCTTAAAAGTCCATTAGGTGTAGTTGCTCTGTGGTGTTGATCAAATCCTCTATTTTCAACTGATGCTCTGTCTAGACATTCTATCCATAACTGAAAGTGGTATATTAAAGTCTCAATTCTTATTGTGGAACTATTTCTCCTTTTAAATCCTGTCAATGTTTACTTCATATACTTTGGGATTCTGTTGTTCATGCATATATGTTTTTGATTATTAGACTGTTGAATAAATTGACCCTTTTATCAATATATAACTTTTTTTTAATCTCTTATAACAGTATGGCCACCTCAGCTCTCCTTTTGTTACTATTTGCAAGGAATATCTTTTTCTTCCTTTCATTTTCAAGCTATTAGCCTTTTTTGTAGTAAATCTTAATCCACTTCTCATTATATAAATATATATCTATTACTTTGTGGTTTTTATTGTATTTAACAACCTAAATTCATAACAATCTAGTTCAATTTGATACCATTTTAACTTTAATAGCGTAGAAAAATGCTGCTTCCATATGGTTCCACCATACCTCACTTTACGCTTTTATTGTACAAACATATCTGAATACAACTTTGTGGCCAAGAGTACAGACTTATAATTATTTTTATTCCTTTGTCTTTTCAATCCGAGAAGTAATTAAAAGTGGAGTTATAAACCAAAAATATAATAATACTCGTATTTGTATTTGCCCATGTATTTACCTTTACCAGAGATCCTGTAGTTAACTAACTTGTTTCTAGTGTCTTACCATTTCAACCAAAAGGATTCTGTTTAGCATTTCACTTAGAGCAGATCTAGTGACAATTAACTCCTTCAGCTTTTATTATCTCAAAAAGTCTTAATCTCTTCCTCATATTTGAAGGACAGCTTTATAAGTTAGAGGATCTTGGGTTAATAGGTTTTTGCTGTTTTCTTTCAGCGCTTTCAGTATGTTACACACTATCTTCTGGTTTCCATAGTCTGATGAGAAATCAGCTGTTAATCTTTTTGACATTCCCTTAATACATGATGAGTCACTTCTCTCTTGCTTTCATGATTGAAGGCTGTAGTAGTCCATTTATTTCAGGACTCTCAACATTATTTTTTGTAAAGACTATATTTTACTATGTATGGACACTGAAGTCCCTATTTCTTAGCTTTTGTTCAGCTAGTATTTTGCCAGAAATTTCCTTGAACAACAGTAACTAAAAATAACAAAACAAACAAATAAACATATTTCATCCAGCTTTTGCAGACTGGGTAAGTACCCAGGTACTCCTTCAACATGTAGTCAGGCTTATACTAAGCTCAGGAATCAGATCGAGATGAAATATTTAATCTTCTCAAGTACTTTTTTGAGAATGCCTCTTGCACTGAGCAGATGCATGAACTTCCAAATTCTACCATATACAACAATGCTTTCAATGTCCTAATTCCCCAAAGAAATTCTTCCCAGCTTTTTGCTCCTGGGCCTCAGACAATCAAAACATACTGCAATCTTTTGTCCCAGGCATCTGTGAATTGTCACTCCAATTACAATGTAGCCAAGTGATTCTCACCACTTTTCTGGCCTGAGGTCTGAGTTGGAGGAAGCAGAGACAAGTGCCTTGTGTTAGTCCTTTTGATAGGTTAGGACAAACACCTATAGTAAGTTGTGGAAAGCATGTGCTCTGCTTCTTCTGGAACCAGGGAAGAAGGTCCCACACTGAGAAAGCAGACTTCTTTCTTGAAGACTGGAGGGAGTGGGGCAAAGCCGAGTAAAAACACCACAAAGCTTTCCTACTATTCAGAAGTTGCTTTTTTTCTTAATTCATCATTCACCTGGTTGGTCCACACTTTTGACTGTTTCCCAGAGTTCTGACAAAGGTGGCCTGAACCATTTTTCCTTACCTTTCAATGTTTCTGTGAAGGTGATGAGAGTTTAAAGCTGCCTACTCCATCATTATACTTTAAGAAGAAAAGCTGAGCAGGAAAAGAACATGGGAGATTATACTATCAGGGGGCAGCCCTAGTCAGAAGGCACAGTGACAATTAGCACACCTGATGTGCTCAAATGTGTTAAGACCAAATTATGGGCATAGTGTACTTTAAAACAACATAATGGATTTTAGGGGAGAATAAATTAATATTATTTCTGTGTTCTGTTTGTCCATTACTCTGAGTAAATTAAGCCTGGTGTAAATTATGTCCTAGTGATACAAACTTTATTTTGATTATGTTGATGGGCTAAACACTATTCTATGAATTATTTAACCAAATAATTTGACTGTTTCATGCATGTACTATATCTGATATATTCTGTTTCCCTCTCAGATTCACCCTGCATTTGGGTCTCCAACGATTAACTTGTATAAATTACATCAAAGAATACCTATGTGCTCACGCTCCTGGTTAGATTTAGTCAATAGGGAAATCCTTCTAAAGACCTATGGGAGCAGATACTAGAAAAATTATTCCCTTGCTCCCCTATTTAAGTTTGGCAGTGTCCCTTAACCAAATGAAACTTTGCTTTCCAAGTTAGCCCTCTCTACTGCCTTTTGAAGTTTCAGAAATGCTCTCTCCCCAAGCTCATCAAAAAGGGCAAGGGTGGGCAACAACCATTCATATTAGCCTGGGAGCCCTGGCCTTCTCATGTAGTTTTCTCATATCCTGCCTACTTTATATTTAGTCCCTTTATCAAACTCTCCTTCAACTACCCTAATTTTAACTTGCTGTCTGTTTCCAGCTGAGACTATGACTGATAAGCAAACTGAGTACAAGTCTTTGAAACTTAATATTTTAATTATCCATAAAGATAGCTCCAGGAATAAAAACATCAAAAAGATAAATACCCAGCCTTCCTTTTAGGGGAAACTTATAAAGTTGTTTAGTAACAAAATGATAAAACACATTCTAAACCTCACCATGACTTTACATCCTATATCTCTCTAAATGCAAATGTATCTAATTAAAAATTTATATTTATAGCTACACTGTAATTATAGTATCCATAACTGTGTTTGCTGATTTAACAAGGTATGATACACTTTGCTAGCATATTAAAAATATCAAGTTAATAAAATAATTAGTTTCCTAGTTAAATAATATTAGAAATACCTGTAGAATGTACTTCTGTGATATTATACTTTGAGCAATAATAAAAATCTATTAAACAAATATAGATTCAGGCATGTGGAATATTGTCTCTCAATTAAAATAAAAAGAAAGAAACATAATTTCATCCTACACTGGATTTTTTAAGGTCACATAAGTTTATCTCAGTTTAATTAGAATTTGAGATCCAATTTCAGGGTATATTTGACAGGTTTAAAATCATATGTGGAGAAATGCTAAAATGAATATTTGAAAAATATCTTGAGATAATCATCTTAAAAGTGTGTAAAATAAGATACAAGATTAAGTAATTGACAGTTGTATAAGTAATGCTATTTTATTTAAAATAACTAAGGATGGGGTGCCTGGATGGCTCAGTCAGTTGAACATCCCACTCTTTTTTTTTTTTTTTAAGATTTTAGTTTTATTTATTTATTTGACAGAAAGAGTGAGAGAGCACAAGCAGGGGGAAGAGAGGGGGATTGAAAAGCAGACTCCCTACTGCGCAGGGAGCCTGATGTGAGACTCAATCCCAGGACCCTAGGATCATGACCTGTGCTGAAGTCAGACACTTATTAACCATCTGAGCCACCTAGGCACCCTGAACATCCCACTCTTTATTTTGATTAAGGTCATGATCTCATGTTCATGAGATCAAACCCCACGTCCATTTCCTGGCTCAGCCAAAGTCTGTTAGAGATATTCTCTCTCCCTCCCTCTCTTTCTCTCTCTCTCTCCTTCTGCCCCTCTTCCTGCTCACACATGTGTGTTCTCTCTCTCTAAAATAAATAAATAAATCCTTAAAATAATAAATAAAATAACTAAGTATAGGGTGACTGGTTCTAAGGACAAACACAAGTAACAAAGAGAGGGAGGGAATAAAAAATAACATAATGGGGGCTTAAACAGTATGAAAATAAACTGTAAGTTTAATGATAACTACTAAGACTCTCAATCATGTAGAAGAATTAGCTACTATAAAATTTGACAAAAATACATGTCAGTGAAGTTCAGAAAACTGATCATTCTAAATTTTCTGGCGTGTTTCTTATATTTCATATCACAGATTTGTAGTTTTCTGGATGGGTAACTAAGCTTAAATTTTACTGGCAAAAATAGGTAGTTGTTGAAAGGTACCAAGATATTAAAGTTTTATTTCATATTCTGAGTTATCATTAATTATTTTTCTCTAGCATCCTTCACAATGGATCCACGCTTCCGTTTTTGGCAGCGTCTATGGTAGACCTGTAATTACAGCTATTTAGAAGCATGTGTAACTCCCTTCTAAGTTGGAAGGTTCCTTATGGGAAGCACCCAATTCAATTATCTTTGCTTGGCCCAGCACTGAACACACACTTTGTACAGAGAAAGCACTCAAGAAATTGTTAAATTGAAACATCATGTTTCTGAAAGACTTAAAAATCATCGTAAAATAAAGGTATCAAATTTATTATTTTTGGAATATTTCCCCATTCGTTTAACATTCTCTCTCACTTGCCAGAAATAGAACTGACCTACTGGTACATGAGAGAGAATAGTGGGTTTAAAATAAAATGACAGATGGTAATCCCTCCTCAACCGGTATATAATTCACAAAATGTAGATAAAGTATAGTATTTGATTTGCTGAGATGAGGTTCCCTTACTTAAATTAAGGAGTCCAAAATTAGAATAGGATTGAATATTCATAAAACATTTGCTTGATAAGCAACATATATATAAGGTAATACATTTTAATGAATGCAATCAATTCGTAGTATTTTAATTCAAATATATGCATTTTGAGGTAATATTTTATAGGTTTTTTACCTATAAAATTACCTATAAAATATTACCTCAAAATGAACTATATATTGAACTATATGAACTATATATCTGTATGTTTATGAACTATTTATTTGTATGTTTAGCATATACTACATGATAATGTTGACCTGTTGCTAAAGTTAAAATCCTGATTAAAAAAATACAAACACATGAGTCTGATTAAATTGCTTGAAGCTGTATGTGTATTTAAATGTTGGGTAGATATATAATAATTTAAAATGAATTGTTTTAACTTGCTTAATGTAACTTGTTTTATGTAATTTGTTTTTAATAGATAATCTAGAAGTACTTCCAATAAGGATTCCTCATATCAAGGTTAGTGCATAGAGAACTTATGCATACTAAAAACATTGAAAAACCTGTTTTGAATATTCTTCACAAAGACTGTTTTCACCATGAATTTTAAAAATCAAGTTTTTTTTAAAAAACCTACATATATTTAAAATCTATTTTCACTTTATCCATCACCATTTCAAACACAAACATACATTACTTTCAATAACCACTCAGTAATATCCCAAATTAAAAGACGAGACAATTATTACTAATATTCTATATATCACCTACTACATATTCTTCTCTTAGTGTTTGCCTTCTGGGATAGACAGGAACAATGAATGTACTTCAGAATTTATAATCTAATATCATTAGAGTTTAATTGTCCGTATCACCAGAAGTTAGGTTTCCTCTGTCTGAGGGAGACTTACCATCCTGAGTAAAATAACAACAGAATGATTTTGGGGGGTTGGTCAAGGGTCAGTTTTTATTTGTAGTTTACCAAGAATATTCTATGGTTGATGAAACAGATAATAAACACTGTTCTTACCCTCTTTGTATATGTTTGCATCATATCAGAAAATGAGAAATCTCAGAATATTGTGAAAAATCTATAAAATTATTTCCTCAATATTCTTTTTTTTTTTACTTCCTCAATGTTCTTGAAGAAAACTAGTCTTTAAATTTTTAAGCCTGCTAATAATATATTTGCCTTAGTCTCCTTGGGACACTATAACAAAAATATCATAGACTGGGTGGCTTTATAAATAACATAAGTTAATTTCTCACAGTTCTGGAAGCTGGAAAGTCCAATATCAAGGCAGCAGCATAGTCAGTGGCTAGTAAGAGCCCACTTCCTGGTTGACAGGCAGCTATCTTCTCTGTGTCTTCACATAGCACAAGAGGCAAGGGAGCTCTCTGAAGTCTCTTTTTTAAGGGCACTAATCTCATTCATGAAGGCTCCATCCTCACAAACTAGTCACCTCCCAAAGGTTCAATACCATCACATTGGGAGTTATGATTTGACAAAATAATTTTGAGGGAACACAAGCATTCAGTCTACAGCAATATTTTAATAAGAAACATGGAATGTTTTGGAGGAAAAAATCTTTGACTAAATAATAAAAATTATTTTTGTGGAAAACAAAGAATGGCTTCAAAAAGTGATCATTTACTTCTATGGTGAACACTGGACTTCCTGCTGAAGAACCTCTTGCCTTTCTACATTTGTGTGTGTCAGCTAGCAGTTTTAAGTGAGATAAAAATCTAGTTCATATGACAATACCATACTGAGTTCAAAGACCCATCAAGGCTGGGTGGAATTCAAGTGCCAGTGGAATAGGATGGGATATCAAGCTAGTAGATGAACTGCAGCCAAAGAGTTAATTGCCTGGGCACGGGCAGAATTGATCCTGGATTACTCCAAAGAGTCTACAGAATACAGGAAGGACACAAGGAACAAAACACTACTTCACTTGTTAGAAAAATAATCCTTTTATGGTTCGGGCAATTTAAACTCCTCTGTGATGGGAATTTTTTTTTTTATATAGGTATCATAAAATACTTTCAGATGTTCACTGGCATCTACAGAACTCCTTTAAAACTATTTTAGGTTCACTAGCTGCGAAGTAGATAAATCAGTACATAGAGTGTGTGGGTCAAAACACATTTCTTGAACTATAAAAATGGGATTTTAACCAAAAATATTAAACATCAAAGACCATTAGTCTGCATTCACAGAGTGATTCAACAGATACACAGCTCTATTATACAATATCTATGAAGAACTAGTGAGATAATGCTTTATTCTCATGTATCTAAAATAGAGACACGGCTAATTTATAGTGCCATAAGCTTTCTTATAAACATGGATGAAAATTATCAGATCATGTAATATTGTTTAATTACTGTGCTGTATTCTATAAAAGTGCAGATTCACAAAGCAGATACTGGATTTTTTTCTTCACTGCTAATACGTATCATTTACATTAATTCCTTTGGGATATTATCAAGTAGTTGTTTTGAAGGCATCTTGAATTTTTTAAAGTATTATACTTAAAATAACCAAACAATTAAAAGAGTCTGAAACTCGCTTGAATACCAAAAGTTTCAGACTTAATTCTTCAGACTTAATTCTCTCCAGTGTCTGAAAGTTGTGAATTTAATTTAGTTGAATCATTGATCTGCATGATTTATTTTTCTTAAAATGATGGGTAGCTTTAGTTGAACTGGACAAATAGCCATATAATTCATCCAAAATCACGGCCTATTAAATCATTCATCTATTATTTATCCATTTTGTGGGAAAAAGAAGTAAATGCATGTAAATTCACTAAGATGTAGGAAGATTGCTCCTTGTTATGGGCCTAATAGGGGTTTAGAGGTATTTTGAGCCCATAATGGAGTACAGCACAGATAAACTAAGATATTCAACACTTTGAGATGTTTTCTACTTAAGTTTGCTCTATATCTAAATGAGTCTTTTAAGTGCAGGTTTCCTTCATAAGCATAACCTGGGCCTCTCACTCTCCCAAGCCAGAGTAGGACTTCCCTGGACACTCAGGGCTTCTTGGCCTCTTTCACTCATTAAGACTCCACAGGCTTCTCTAGTGGAAGCAGAGTCTTTTCCAATATTTCAGTTAATAAATGCCCTTAACCTTAAAGCTCTTCAATGACTACTTAAAAAAATCTAGAGCATTTAAAAGAGAAGCTAGCAGTATTTGTCTTTCATTAAAGCCTTACCTCTTTCTAATGTCCATATCTCCTGAACAGGTCTCCAGACAATTTTTCAATCCTGTACTTCCACTATGCTCTGCTTAATATTACTGTGGACACTCCAGAAACAAGGCTGAGCACTAAATGCACTAAATGCTTTCTTACACACCACAAGGATCTTTGAAGAAATACTCCAAAGAGCTTTGTTGGCAGCTTCATAATAGAGAGTAAATCATTTGGACAGTTCATCTGGTTAACAAGTCCCTCAAATTATTGAGTTATCAAGTTATTCACAGACACTAAGAGACAGCATGTCACCTCCTCCATTTCAACTCCTCTTACTCTGGCACATGGCTTCTCTATTGTTGCAACCTTCAGCAGGGGTGGCTCAAGAATACACCCATCACAGACATCAATCTCCTTCCTTCTCCCCATGTGTTATGCCTTGCTCTAGGAACAAGCCTCCTTTGAAGGAGTAAAGCAGTACCATCTGGAAGAGGAGCACACCTGATTGATGCCTCATAGAATAACTTTTTTAAAAGAAGAATGAGATTGATATAAAAATGACCTCCTTGGGGCTCCTGGTTCAGTGGGTAAAGCCTCTGCCTTTGGCTCAGGTCATGATCTCGGGGTCCTGGGATCAAGTCCTGCATTGGGCTCTCTGCTCAGCAGGGGGCCTGCTTCCCTCTCTCTCTCTCTGTCTGCCTCTCTGCCTACTTGTAATCTCTCTCTCTCTCTCTCTGTCAAATAAATAAATAAATAAAATCTTTAAAAAAAATTATCTCCTATTCTCTCTGTCGTCTATTTCTACAGATGGAGTAGTTTCCTTTGCCACTATGAAGACTTCTTGTCAGATAAACCACCAACTAACCCGTTTGGAAGCTGTGACCAGTTCCATAATAGACTCCTTTAAATATCTGTTCTTTTTCTTCCCTGCTTCACTCTAAAGTTATCTTCTCTCCCACTTCCTTGGTATTATGTTCCCTATAGAAGTGTTAGCACCTATGTCTTGTCATGGGCTAAAAAATGCCCCAACCAATAAGTTATTTTTTAAATACATCTGCAATTTGTTTATAGGTATATAATATATACTACTGTTTTCAGTGAAAAGTATAAAATTATACATAAATACTATGTGGTATTGAGAATCCAAGCTCTTTCTGTCCTTTTGACCAAGCCATCCTCAAGGTTTGGTTTCAATACATCATGTCCTAATATGGATGTTATAGCTTACAATATCATTTGCACATTCAGTTAATGGAAAGGAAATTAAGAAGGAAAGTATTAACACAATTCTTCTAATTAGCATGAACCAGAAGTCACATACATACCTTTCTCCCATATCCCATAACCAACACTTGGTCATAATGCTTTACCTAGCTGCAAGAGAGATTTGAAAATACAGTCTTCCAATGCCTATACTGGCAACTAATCTTTGAAAGGCATCAAGAATACACAATGAAGAAAGGATAGCCTCTTCAATAAGTGGTTTTTAAAAAAAACCTTGCTATCTCCACATGAGGAAGGAAGAAAGAAAGGGAGGGAAGAGGGAAGGGGGGAGGGAGGAAGGAAGGAGGGGGAAAGAAATAGGACCAATATCTTATACCACATACAAAAATCAACTCAAAATGGATGAGATTTAAATGTAACATGGGAAGCTATAAAACTCCCAGAAGAAAACATACAGAAAAAGCTCTTTGATGTGCTAATTTGTCTTGGTACAATTTTTGGGTATGACACTGTAAGTAGAGGCAACAAAAGCAAAGGAAACAAGTAAGGCTACATTGTGTTAAAAAGCTTCTACACAACTACTGATGGAAATGTAATCTGCTTCAGCCACTGTGGAAAATGATATGGAGATTCCTCAAAAAATTAAAATAGAAATACCATATAATCCAATAATTGTAATACTGGGTCTTCACCCAAAGAAAGCAAAAACACTAATTTGAAAAGATATATGAACCTCTATATTTATTGCAGCATTATTTACAAAAGCCAAGATACAGAAGCAGGCTAAATGTTGATAGACAAATGGATAAGGAAGATGTGGTACACACACACACACACACACACACACACAGGGAGATGAGAATATGAGACAGCTATAAAAAAGGATGAGAGCTTGCCATTTGTGATAGCATGAATGGACCTAAAGGGTATTATGCTAAGTAAAATAAATCAGACCAAGAAAAATAAATACCTCATGATTTCACTCATATGTGGAATGTAAAAGACAAAATGAGTAAATAAACAAAAAACAAAACCAGTCTCATAAATACAGAGAACAGTGGATGTGTGCTGAAGGGGGCTGCCAAAATTGGTGAAGGGGAGTAGGAAATACAAATTTCCTGTTATGAAATGAATAAGTCATAGGAATAAAGGCACAGCATAAGGAATAAAATCAATGATACTGTAATAGCATTGTATGGTGATAGATGGTATCCACACTTATACTGAGAATAGCATTTATATAGAAAAGCTGAATCACACTATACATCTGAAACTAATGTAACATGTATACTCAATAAAATATTTAATTAAAATTAAAAAGGAAAAGTTTCTACATAACAAAGAAAATAATTAACAAAATGAAAGACAATAAAAGGAAAGAAAATATTTGCACACCATACAACTGATAAAGGGTTAATATCCAAAATGTATAAGAAAGTCATACAACTCAATAATGAAAAAAGTAATCCAAAAAATGCACAAAAGATCTGAAACATTTTCCTGGAAAAAAAAACACATACAAATAGCCAAGAAATTAGTCAAATGTGCTCAGGGAAGTGCAAACCAAAACTACAATGAGGTATCATATCATAAAGATAACTATCATTAAGAAAATGAAAGATACTAAGCATTGGTGAGAATGTGGAGAAAAGGAACCAACCCTACACATTAGTGGGAATATGCACATTAGGGCAATGTAAATCAGCACAACCCTTATGGGAAAAAATAGGGAGATTTTTCAAAAAATTAAAAGTAGAACTACCATATAATCCAGCAATCCCACTGCTGGATATTTAATCAAAGGAATTAAAATCAGAAACTCAAAGAGACACTTGTCCCCCTATGTTCATTATAACCTTATTCATAACAGGCAAGACATGGAAACAACCTATATGTAAATGAACAGATAAACAGATAAGAAAAATGCAGGATATATTCACATAAAATAGAATATTATTTTATTAAGGAAATCCTGCCATTTGTGACTTATGGATGATTCTGGAGGACATCATTCTGCCTGAAATAACTCAGTTATAAAAAGACAACTGTATGATCTCATATATATGTGAAATCTAAAATATGTATGGTCATAGAAGCAGAGAATAGAATGGTAGTTAGCAGGGTATGGGGAATGAGAGAAATGGAGAGATGTTGGTAAAGGGATAGACATTTCAGTTACATAAAATGAAGAAGTTCTGGAGATCTAATGCACATAGCATAGTGACTACAGGTAACAATACTGTACCCTGTACTTGAAGTTTGCTAAGAGAGTATATCTTATGTATTCTCAACACACACACACACACACACACACACACATACACACAGTAACTATGTGAAGTGGCATATTTGCTAACCAGCTTGATTGTGCTGATTATTTCAGAATGTATATGGATATCAAATCATCAATCTGTAAACCTTAAATATATACAACAACAAAAAGAAAATTTAATCTTTAGCTGAGGGAAGATGCCCAGCTGAAATGTATAAATCCTTTTAATAGTGAAGGAAAGTAAAATTACTGCAAAGAAACTAAGTACCTCTACCATAGTCTCCACCAACCACCCCTTACGTGTACGTATACTTTCCCAAGGGAGTCCATCCCAAGTCCTACCAAATAACTGTGTCAGAGTCCAGGATTTCTGGGCCTTCTGTCTTGTCTGGATGTAGTTTCTTGTGGTCTGATTACCTAAAAACAAAAAAAGATAACTACAATAATTATTTCCAATGATTATTTATACAGAATGGATAACACACACAACCAATAGGTGTAAACAGGTATAAAATCTTGCTGGTCAATTATTGTGAAAACTGCCTGCTTTGACAGTGGAGGAATTTCCTTAGTGAATGCATCTTCCATAATCTTGTTCTGCTCTTTGTAAGGAATGTCTTTGCCAATTGTTTTCCAAACCATTTGCTTTTGTTCTCTGAACTTTAATTTTATAAAAGAGATTGGAAAACAAATCCCCATAATAAAAGTATCACTGAAATGTGGAATGCATTATAAATTATTCTGAATGTGAAAAGGGAAAAAGGTCATTTAGGGAAACACTGGTTCCTCTGAATTCTTTTGAAAGCACTATAAAATAGAGTCGGAGTAAAAAAAAAAACAGCTTTAAAAGTTAGTTCCTTTCAGAGAAATTATCCCAAATTTGTTTCTATATTTCAATTTTAAGCTTTCTCTTGCCCCAAATCAGGCATTATCAACACCATTTAGATTACAAAATGAATAATTTCTCTATATGTTAGAAAAAAACAATTTAGAAAAAAATTACATAGAGATCCAACACAAATAACAAAGATGTACAAAAACTACACAATGAAGGGGTGCCGGGTGGCTCAGTTGGTTAAGCGCCCAACTCTAGATTTCAGCTAGGATTGCAATCTTAGGATCCTAGAATTAGCTCCATATCTCTCAGGGCTCAGCGCGGCATCTGCTTGAGGTTCTCTGCCTCTGTCCTGCCCGCTGCCCCTGCTCTTGCTCTCACTCCCTTCTCTCTCAAGTAAATAAATAAATAAATAAGCAAACAAACAAACAAATAAATAGAATCTTAAAAAGAAATTACACAATGAAAACTATAAAACCTAACTGAAACTTATAAAAGCCATAAATAAGTCGGCAGATAATTTAGCATGCAGAAACAGCAATGGAACAATGGAGATATCAAATTTTTCCAAGTTAAACCATGTTCAAACAATCAAAATCATAACAGAGTTTCTACAGCCCTGTCCAATGACATTTTTAAAAATTCATCTTGAAACAAAAATTCTAGAAGTATTTAGAAGCAAATCTATTCAAAGAAATTTTTGAGATTGAAATAAATACCTCCACAGTTAAGAAGGCCACAAAATGTACGAAGGAGGTTGAAGACTTAAAAGAACAGATCTTAGCTGCAGAACATTAGGCTAACAAGGATGGGTGATTAATCAATTTTTTTTTCCTGACACACGGAAAATAATTAGTCATCTGTGATTTAGAAAAAAATGGATAAACACCAGATGTTTCTATCCTGTTGTACACCATACAAATAATGTTCTTTATTAAAATACCTTAAATGGAATTAAACTTAAAGAATTTAACAGGGTGATTCTATCTTTATATCAAAAACTTAAAAATTTCTACCATAACAGTAGCATTTCTGAATTAATATGAATAGATTAATTCACTGTTCTATACCATTAAGTTTTGAAAAGACTATTAACAGTTAATTCTTAGTGATCTATTTTTATTAGGTCTTCAATGTATCTTTTATTTAAGGTGTTTCAATGAGATAACATGAAGAGCACTGAGAATAAAACTATGTAGATTACAGATTTACCTGAAAGCAAATTCAATGACTTCAAATCAAAAAGAACGTTGTGAGTTTACAATGCCATATATTTAAGATCTGTATATACTAACACAGACAAACCAATTAGATGGCTTCAGTATGATATATTCAAATATGATTTTCAAATGATATACCACCTCCTAGGAATGTATAATGATATATAACTGCTAAAGTCATCCGTAATGATTTGAGGCACATCTCTTACTTTCCTGAAGTCCATGAGCAACTCATTGCTAAACAGTAATTATGACAATCTGCTCTATACTACTGATTTTTTTACATATTCTATTCTCTTATTATCCTATGAATAATATTTGACACATGCAAAAATATATGCATCAGGTGCGCCTGGGTGGCTCAGTGGGTTAAAGCCTCTGCCTTCGGCTCAGGTCATGATCCCAGGGTCCTGGGGTTGAGCCCCGCATCCGGCTCTCTGTTCGGCAGGGAGCCTTCTTCCCCCTCCCTCTCTTCTCTGCCTGCCTCTCTGCCTACTTGTGATCTCTATCTGTCAAATAACTAAATAAAATCATATATATATGCAACATATTAGTAATTGTTAAAGTAAAAAAAATGAACATTTGTGAATACATCACTTAAATCAAAGACAAACCATAAGAGATTCTTAATCATAGGAAACAAACTGAGGTTTGCTAGAGGGAAGGGGGTTAGGGAGATGGGGTAACTAGGTGATGGACATTAAGGAGGGCTTGTGATATAATGAGCACTGGGTAATGTTGGCTAATTGAACATAATAAAATAAAAATAAATTTAAAAGAAGACTGATGAATTACTGAACTCTACCTCTGAAACTAACAATTAATTAATTGAATTTGAATTTTAAAATTAAAATTAAAAAAATAAATAATAAAATATAGAACAACAACCAAAAAAAAAAAAAAAACAAAACAAAGAGAAACGCAAATAAGAAATGGAAATGAGGGAATGCCTGGGTGGCTCAGTCAGTTAAGTGTCTGCCTTTGGCTCAGGTCATGATCCAGGGGTCCTGGGATCAAGTCCCATACCAGGCTCCTTGCTCAGCAGGAGGCTGCTTCTCCCTCTGCTTACCACTCCCTCTGCTTGTGCTCTCTTTGTTAGAGCTCTCTTTATTTGTTAATAAATAAAATCTTTAAAAAAATGGAAGTGATGCTCTGTGTCCTTCAGAAGTATAAAGCACTAAACAAGTGAAAAGGGATTAGATGATATAAAGTCTTTTTATAATGGTATTGTTAAGACATAATTGTATTATTGGGTTCAAATATTGAGGTTCATATATTCATTTAAATAAACATCAAAAAAGTTTTTAAGATAATGAAAAAAATTATCAAAAACAATATACTTCTTAGCTTTGCTTGTTCTTCAACTTTATAATAATTATGCATATAGTATGGGATGTTTGGGGACTTATATCTTACTCCATTATGTTTTACTCCATATATGTTACTGTATATTGTGGTAGTTCACTTATTTTTTTCACCTATACTTAATACTTTCTGTATTGATAAAATAGACATATAATACACTGGACATATTTGAGGTATACAATTTGATAAGCTTTGACATATGGATATAGCCTTGGAATAATCATCTCATTGTGACAGAACAGGAATGACTCTCAGGGGGCTGACCCAAGAACCATGGACAACAACGGACTGCAGAGTCTCTCCTAAGAAAAGAGCTAAAGCTTGGATCAAGAAACATTCTCCAACCCCACAGCAGTAGAACCTAACATGCTTAATGCAATTGGATTTTATAATTACTACAGACTAGTGCTATATACTTTCAGTTATTTTCCCTTTGTGGATGACAGTGTCTCCAAGAGATAAATCAAAAAACCACTGTCCATTAGTTGTGTGGAAAGCTGAGAACTTATCTTTTAATTTTACAGGTCTCCTCCAGATCAGTAGGGTAACTTCCAAAGGAAAACCCACTTGGACCTGATAACGCTAGCCAAGTCTTTAAGCCTGATATTGTGATTGGATGATTCATCTGAATACCTTAAAAGACAGTAAAATTTTAAATTTCTGTCATATTGCATTTGGGAGAAAAATGCTTTAGGGTCAAAGCATTGACTATGGTACACTGAATGTATTAATGGTCCCTGTTGCAATTATCTGCAAGTTATCTCCCCTCATTCTTGTCCTTTGTCCTCTACTTGTGGAGTGTTTCCCAAATGTTTTCCCTTGGTTTTCTACACTTGTTTGAGTATATACTCAGGCAACCTGCTGGAAGGAGCTAGACTCCATTCCTAAAGGAAGGGACTCTCCTTAGCCAAGCCACGCTGTCTTGACAAAGAGTACCCTAGCAATCCAGCCCAAATTTATTACTCTGGCAAGCATTAAATGAACAACACACAATGTACAGAAAGGAAACACTCAAGTTTTAAGAAAAAAATTCAGAAAAACATTTTCATGAAATTATGAAAACAAAGAATTCTTGAGCAGATTATAATTTATACTAATCATAAAGGAAGTAACTGGTAAATTGGACATTATTAGAATTAAAAATTTTTATTCATCCCAGAACACCATTAAGGTGGTGAAAAAGCAAGCCGCAGTCTGAGGGAAGGTATTTGCCTGGGAGATGGTATTTTAATCTATTTATTTATCAATAAAATGCAATAAAAATTAAAAGCACAAATACCACCAGAAACACTAAAGACAAACAAACAAACAAAAAAATTAGTCAACACTAAGTTTAGTCAAAAATGTGGAGCAATGTTTATAATGGTTGGTGGGATAATAAATAGGAACAGTCATTTTGGAAAATATATTCATATATATCCATATGAAATTCATACTTATGTATGAATTAGGCATATACAAAATGTTTACAACAATATTATATTACTAATAAAAATCTAAAATGTACATAATAAAAATGTCCATCAACCAAAAATTGATGTATTTTATCTTATGCATAAAATAAAATACAGCAATGCCAATTAGGCTACTGATGCACACAACATGAATAAATCTCACAGACTTTTTTTGAATGAAAGAACTGGTACAAAGTAATGTGGATTAAAAAAAATAAATAAATAAATGATAAATCAAAAAAATACTTATGTATTGAAATATTTATATTTATATATTTATATATTTATATGACAGACAAAAATTAATCCCTAATAATAGAAATCACAAGAGTGGGCCTTTAGCAGTGGAAGCAGTGACAACTCGGATAATAAAGGGAATTTATACATTTTGGCAAGTCTATCTTTTCCTTTTTTTAAATTTAAATCTACTGGATATGGATGGCAGTTGTAAAGACTGAGTTAAATTTGTGAAAATTTACTGAAATCCACATTTGTAGTTTCTGGGTTTCCATTCTACTCTGTATGTTGTTCTTGAACAAATCAGAAAGTAAACAGATCTGTTAATACCTGTGCGTTTACTATCAATGAGAACTTGGGCAATTTATTAAAATGTCGGTTGCAAATCAGTTTCCTCATTTTTAAAAAGTTAATAAGAACATCTATTTCATGGTACTTCTGAAAAGATTAACTAGGATAACCCATAAAAAGCACTTATTCTGATGAAAAAGCACTTATGCTATGAAAATACAGATGTTTATAATAGTAAAATAAAATACACATTCTTATTGAATAAGATTTATTCTCTTATTTTCTTCCATATTAAAATCTGAAATCTTTGAAATTCAACTTGATAGGAACATTCATGTTTAGAAACAACCATTCAATGAAATATAATCTTATATTCTTGGGTGCACATATTATCCTTCATCCATATAAGGAAGGCCTGAGACTCATCTACTGTTCTACAGAGTATATGAGAGCACATTAGGAACTGCTTAGCAAAAATATTACATAGTCCACTTCTGTTAAATTTACTGAACCTAAAGCCATCTGTCTTGAACTTAAATGCTCATAATTTTCAGTAGGTAGTTTACTTATATGATAATGAATGATGCACCATACAAATTAAATCAAATAGATAGTATAAGTGGTCCCAAATTCGTCAGATAGGTTCCTTCTCTCTCTTTCCCACTTTTGGGTTATAATAAAATCAGCTTAGCTACTGAAAAGATTGATTGACCAGATGTGTTTTGAATCTCAGAACATAAAATCTGACTCTAGAATATGAACCATATTAATTCAAAACTTAATGTACTCTTATGACACATTTATTCTAATGACCTTAAATTATCAGCAAATATTTAGGATATTAAAAACATATAAAGAATAACTTTTAAAAATTATCTATGTAGGTACCATTTAGCTTAAAATACAAAACATTATTAATAGAGTCAAAGATATGTTATGGCTACCACCTAGTGTATTCCCCTTTTTTATTTCTTTAGAAATAATCCCTAAAGTTCTTTGATTAGCATTCATGTGCAACATTTTTACTTCTAATAATTATATATCCTGTGTGTATTATGTGTATATGCACACATATATATTTGTATATGTCTGAATATGTGTAAAAAACTTTAAATTTTAAACTTATCATACATTTAATGACATTTACTGAGATGAAAGCATGTTATTTTTACTTCTTGCTAGTTTTTAATTAGAACTGATTAAAGCTATCATATTATCTGAGTATGACTTTAGACACACCTAATCCATATGTCTATTTACTTTTGATTTTTTATTATGCTTTAAATATTCTAAAAGTATGTGTTTATATTTTTTACCTAAGACTGTAAGCTATTCATTTGAAGTGTTGTTTTATATATTTATTATTTATTTCTTATTTCACTGTATTTGCATCCAGCAGTTCAAGGTATTTATTATTTCTATGAGAAATATATAAGGCTCCTTAGAATATAATACAGAATAATTTTAATAAATATCTCTGTAGATACTTGAAAAAGTATAATTTTAATTTCCAACATTTGAAATTAAATACATCTAAATCAATTATACCTGACTGTGCTACTGTAACTAGGTAATTGGGAGAATGAGCATGCTCAACACAAGAAAATGAAAGAAAAGTGTCAAGAACAAAACTAAAATTTTTTCTCCAAACTATCTTCCTGATAAGACTCTATCAACATGCACCCACCATCAGATCAAAGAGCCTAAGTTCCTCTAAGGGTTTCCAATACTATTTATGACAGTTCTAAGATCCATACTTTACATTTCTCTATTTTTTTTCAGAAATGATTTGGGGGAAGAAGCCAGCAACCAGACTTTAAGTCACAGTATTTCCATTTGCTGACTTTTCCACTATTAGATTTTCAAATGTTGATCCATCCTTGTAATTACTGTGTAAGACCAACTTTGTCAAGACTGAGTTTTTAATGTACAAATGGATTTGATTTCATGATAATTTATTTAGAAGTCTGGCATCTAGATTTACAGGTAAGACTAGCATGCAGTTTTCCCTGTACTTTCAACTCATTTTCATGCTTATGTTGTAAAATGCTTTAAAAATGATCATACGCCTTTCTTTTTTCCATTTTGAGGAATAGTTTTAGAAAGTAGACATTCTTCTCTTTTTAAATTATTTAATTTATTCATGTTTTTATTAGTAATTTTAGTGGCTATTGATATGCTCTGAGTTCTAGTCATGTTTAAATAATTTTAAATAATAATTTTGTAGAATATTACTTAGTTCTTTAAAGTTTTTAAATGTATTATCATCAATTATTCTAAACATTATTATGATATTTAAACTCCCTCTTCATCTACAGATAAATCTTTAAAAATATTTTAATACTTTTATTTACACTCCTAATTTTTCATCTTGTCCACTAAGACTAAAAGTTGTCTATTTATTGGTATTCCATAGGTATTTTTTTAATACACGATCTTTACCATTCGTGTGTTTTCTGGTCTGGGTTTTCTGTAACAAATGCTGGTTTAAATGAATTTCCAAACTTTTGGCTACATTTATTCTTTTATTTTTATTTTTTCTATCATATTCAGAAAATAGTCTCTGCATGATACTGTTTCTATGGAATAATGAATTTCTGCAATATTCTAAAAATGCTTTAAAAGTATGATTCTTTACTTGGTTGCATTCAGGTTTGTGCATAATTCTATTAGCACAGTCTTATTAAGTGTGTTGTTCCTAAATTTTGTTTTTAATATTCTTTAATATTCTGTGGTCTGTTTGAGCTATTGATTTCAGAAACTTTTTTTTCCAAAATACCCCACTAAATTTCCCTCTATGATTATTCCATTTACTTATTTTTATATAGGTTGGTATTATGTGCTACATGCCAAATCAACTTAGAATAATACCTAAAAAAACTGGAATTAGACTGTGTGGGTTTAGAGCATGGCTCCACCACTTTCAAGTTATCTGATGTTTAGCAGGTTACTTAAATTCTCTATCCCTCAGTTTCCTTATGCATAAATGGAGTTTAATAAGAAGCCTACTTTGTTAAGTGGATTACATAAGTGTAATGGAATTAAATAGTGCCTAGAATACCACAGAAGCTATCTACAAGCTCAGTCTATATTGTGTTATCATACATATATACACATACATAAATATATATATATATGTGTGTATGATATATATTTATATGCACATATGAAAGCAAGGTCATGATTTTTATGTTTGATAAATTATTTCTTTTTTTCATTATTTAACACTTTTTTCTCTATTAATTTTATTTTCTTTAGTTTTGCTGACGTATAACTGACACATAAGACACAATATATTTAATGTATACTACTTGATGATTTAATAATATATGTATACATTGTGAAAGGATTCCCACCACTGAGTTAATGAAACATTCATCACTTCATATATTTACCTCTTTTCCTTTTTTCCATGAGAACATTTAAGTCCTATTCTAATAACAAATTTCAATTACAGAAAACAGTATTATCAACCACAGTCACCACATTTATACATCAACTCCTCAAATCCTATTCACCTTATAACTAAAAGTTTGTATCCTTTCACCAACCTATCCCTATTTCTCCCATTCCTCGGTCCTATAAACCACCAAACTACTTCCTTTACCTATCAGGTCAAATTCTTTTTTTAGTTCCACAAATAAGCAATATCATGTAGAATGTTTTTTTCTATCTGGATTATTTCCCATTGCATAATGATCCATAGAGTCATCCATGTTGTCACAAATGGCAGAATTTCCCCCTTTTTTTAAGGCTGAGTAATATTTAACTGTGTGTGTGTAATTAATGTAACAAAGCAGAGAAAATAGATGGTATTAAATGTCAATCTATATACTAGTATAGTTATGATCCATACACTCTTCTGTAAGTATATTTCAAATTTTTATTTTTTTAAAAGTTAAACACAGATGAACTGCACCATCAGAGTTTATCCTATTAAAGGAAACTCAGTCCCAAAAAACAAAACCATTTCATGTGACATGTAAATTCCAATGAATTAGTTATGACATCTTCACTGCAATGTTCACAAATATTATAAGGACTAAATGTAGACTTAAAGACGAGTAACCAGATTACTGAGTGTTTGCAGGAGCAAAGGAGATTTGAGAAAAATCATGCTTGAGGGAAACAAAGGTCAGGATTTAACTAGCTCTTTTTTTTTTTTTTTTAATTCCTTACAGGAAGATTACTTTTGATGGGCAAATTGTTAGACAATACACACACTGTCTTCCAGGATGTTAGAAGGGCCTGTATTATAATTTCTGATTGCCTGTCTGTCTGCTCTACTTGACAGGGAGGAAGAGAATGTGTCTTATTCATTGTTGTGTTGCAATGGTTTGGCAAGGTACAGGTTTAATATACATTCTTGAATAAAATTTTAATATGTCGCATTTGCTTAAGAAAATTCTTTACCACATTCTAAGTGTTTTTGAGACTATATGCTGATAGTTAAAAAAACACATTAGTTAAGCCAAGTTAAACATGGTTGACATAATTCTAGTGTGAGTACTCAAATAGCCTTCCTAACTCTACTGGTTTCTATCATGCTTTTCGAATATTTTAGTTTTAATGTGAACTAATATAAAAATTACCCAAGTTAATCAAATTTTCTTTACATCCTCCATGTGCCACTTTTGGCAAGTAAAGACAAACAAGAATTTGAGAAAACTCACTGAAGTCTTGTAAAGATCCTGTAGACAGCTACTAAAGAATTCCTGAATAAGCATCTCATTAATAATCTTACCAATTTATTTATTGGTTAGTTCATTAAGTGTATGCATGAGAAATCCTGCTGTTCTTGCAAACAATTTAACCATAATTCTTCTAATGAAACACATCAAGTTAGCAAGGCATTCATCAATTAAGTAAAGCTCCACCACTTTCCACAGATTGACATGAACTCTGAATGCCTTACCTAGCCACAAATTTGGGTAATTCAAGCCCAAGTAAATGAAACTTTGTTGTCTGTCCAGTATTATCATTAATTCAAGACTAGTTGATAAAATGTGGGCCTGCTCTATAATATCTAAAACACATATTACACTTCAATTAATATGTGTATATACGTACATATATACTGCTATTAGTTATTATGATTGCATAAAAATAATGTTAACAAGAATAAAGTATTAATGTGGGCTTCGGATGCCCAAGGCATTGTGTTATGTGTTACATTTAAATTTTACATCTTCATTTTGTAGATGAATCAACTGAAGCTCATCTAATATAGTAACTATCAAGCTTGTGCAACTAGACAGGGGCAGAGCTGGAATCTGATTGCAGTGCATTCATTCCAAATTTGTATTCATTCACAGACAACATGATCTAGCAGCAATACCACCACTATCAGCATTATTTTTCCCACCAAATTAACTAGACAATAAAATGTAACTATTATAATGCACATATGTGCAACCTTTTAATTGTCTTAATACTTTTCCTGATCAATAATCACCTCTTGAATGGTTAAATATAACTGAAGAAATATAAACTATTTTCACATTAAGGGTGCATGAAAAGACTTCCTGATAAAATTCAGTCATTGTGGGGCACCTGGGTGGCTCAGTCAGTTAAGCATCTTCCTTGGGCTCCGGTCATGATCCTAGGGTCCTGGCATCGAGCCCCACATCAGGCTCTCTGCTCAGCAGGGAGCCTGCTTCCTTCTTCTCCGCCTGCCTCTCTGCTACTTGTGCTCTTTCTCTCTGTCAAGTAAATAATTAAAATCTTTAAAAAAAATCAGTCATTGTTCTGTACAGTCTGAAATCTCAGTCTCTCCTATGGACACAAAATCAGGATGAATACCTTTGTTCCAAATAACTTCTATTCTCCTTTTTTCTCTTTTACATTTCTACTTTGACCATAAATCCAATATAAAAAATTGTTTTGGCCAACCAATTTAGATGCTCTCTACACATTTAGCACTCCCTAGGTCTTGAGGAAAATCTGGAAGAGTTTTTTTTTTCTTCATGACTGTGCATTTTTGGATAAAAACCTTACTGAAATAATGAAAAGAAATTTTTAATAACATAGAGACTGATGCATGGAATCTCTTGACCTATTTACCTCTTACCAGCTTTGGATATGTGTTTTATAGTTTTTACTTGCAGATTTACTAAAAGGTAATTTTTTACTAGCTCAGAAGATTTATAGAGATACAAATTTTGTACTGAAATATTATTGTTCCCTGAAATGGAGAACAAAAAGATTATAAATTATAATAAAACTTAATATTAATAGACTTTTATTCTATTTTTGCTTTAAATGGTTTAATGAAGGCTTATGTGGGCTTTGAAAAGGCATCCAAATCTTCAAACATACCACGTACATCTGTGATTCCGAGTATTTGATTTTTCTTGCTAAACTTTATTTATGAATTCTTTTTTTTTTTAAAGATTTTATTTATTTATTTGACAGAGAGAAATCACAAGTAGACGGAGAGGCAGGCAGAAAGAGAGAGGGGGAAGCAGGCTCCCCGCTGAGCAGAGAGCCCAATGCGGGACTCGATCCCAGGACCCTGAGATCATGACCTGAGCCGAAGGCAGCAGCCCAACCCACTGAGCCACCCAGGTGCCCTATTTATGAATTCTTAATTTCTAGCTCTTCACATCAATGAAAGGAATGGAGTTGAATGTTTGATAAATACAGATTAAATGTGTTAGGTGACATAGGCTGTCTGACTCCATTCCTAGCCAAAATGAACATGTACATTCCAGCAGAATTAAAATCCATAAATGTTCCACCAACACGCAGTAAAACTGTTTGATTTTTCTCAACTGATGGAGTAAAGCTGAGCTTGATCAAACAACTCCCTAGCAGGCTCTCCTCCTCCCTCCTCCAACCAATCTTCTTTGATTTCTCTAGGTCCATTTCTACAGCTCGCCACAAATTGGAAGTTGGATTGATTCATTTCACCCTAGGATTGTTCAGATAGGTCACACAGGTGGCTAGGCTTTGATTCTTCCTTTTATTTCTGACACTGGGATTAGTTCTTTTCTGTTCCTATCACCACTCATTATCTCCCCCACTGAGTTTCTCTTTCTTCTGAAGCTCAGATACTTAAAGCAGGATAAGACTTTTTTTACTTCACTGTTTTTATCATCCCAACAATGTATCTATCTGTAATGGGAGCCCACCTGTGATTTACACCACCAGAACTAAAATTTAACTGTCCATGAAATTTATTGTATATTGCTTGATTCATTTACACCACACGATGCAGACTCTGAGTTAAATTGTAAATTTGCCCTTACATTGTTTTTAGAGTGAATCACTGGTCATAGTTCATATGCAAATATGAAGTTAGCTGGCTCTTCTCTGAAAATATTTTCTTACTTCATAAAATCTAGAGTTTGAGATGCTCTGAAACTCCTTTCACCCTCCCGAAGAGTCATGTTTAATTCTTTACTTGGGAAATACGTTTAGTCATTCTAGTCAGATTCTGTTCAGAATTTTTTTAATGTTTTTAAGTGGAAAAGATTCCTGTCATATATCATACTAATTATAAATTGATCAAGCAACATGAAATCTCCAACTAGGCAGAAATTCAGGTGTGCTCTATTTAAGAGTTGAATCCTCTTTTACTGCTGCTCAAACTGATGCCTGGAATAACCAGTGCTTCAGCCTGTGGCTACTTTAAGAACTTGCTAATTGGCATATATCACCCCAGTCTAGCTTTCTTTCTATCCTGTTGTTCAATAGCCCATTAGCAACTATTGTATTCCATTAATAACTATTTTAGTAAAGAACTAAAAAATAAAATAGCCTTGTTGTGGAGAGCCTGTAGTTTCTTAGAAAATATATGGTTGGCTGTATTTTCAAGTAACAAACACACAGTTATTTGAATTTGAGGGTAGATTACTTTAGCATACTTATGCACTTGTATTTTCCTTTTCTTATTACTATCATCATAGGAAAAACACATTCTTGCAAATGTACTTATTAAATGCAAATCAACTCAAATTAAGAAGTATGTGTTTAGGTTCTGTTTGATATATGATTCTATAATGGGTTGTATACTTGAGTTTTTAAAAAATATTAAGTTTTGGATAAAGATTATGACAAAGATTAGGCATATACTTAGCTAAAAGGAAAACAATATCAGAGAATATAGGGTACTTGTTCTAAATTTTAATACTGGAATAGAAAGTATTCATGCCATAAATCAGTCTTCATGCATATAAACTCTACAAACATTTTATTGTTGATATTCCTTAACCACATTACCCCAACAGTGTTTAACTTAACACATGGGTCATAGTCTATTATTAAATTGATTAGAAACTCATCATTTCCCAAGTTTAGAGTATGTCCTTGATAAGTATGATTCCTTCATATTCATTACAATTTTTCATAATGGATTTATTTGAATAATTTTAACTATCATATCAAATATTTGAGTTCCAAGAGTTTGAAGATGGATGATTGTATGCTGTGAATGTGAGTACACAAAAGCTCTTATTATTAATACTGCCTACACTTCTGTCCACCTTTTCAGCTTTAATTCTCAGCACTTCTAAACAGCTCTTAAGGATTACAGAGGCTCTGGAGAGTACATAATGATCATGATCATGCTGGTGTTAAAGTATGTTCTATTACTAGTCTTTAATAGAGATTCTACACTACATTTCAGGTTCAAAAATATTACCAGAATCCTCTGATTTTGTTCATTCTCACATTCTTAAAATCTAAGGCAGTTTCTTTAAATGTAAGTAATCTTTAGCTGCCAAATGTTTCACACTCTTTGTACCTTACCTAATTTACTTGGTTTTGATTGTTGGTCACTGACAAGAAATTAAGAAAAAAAAAAATTTAGGTGAAGCTGTTTTTAGAAACCTTCACAGTTGAATATATTTTTCAATAGGCATTTTATAATATGATGGTTTATTCAAGATTGTCAAGTTAATGCCTAAGACTGGAAGCTATTATAAAGGGATTTTTTATTTTAAAGAAGGAAAAATTTTTTATTATAAAAAATAAGTAGTATATATTGGCTTAATTTTACTTAAAAATCATTAACATGACTTCAAAATAAGTAAAGTAATGAAACATTAGGTTTGCAGAGTGTTAGAATGGAGGGAAGTAAGAGTTAAGTTTACGGTGAACCTTTGCAAAACAAAGTAAATGTGTCTAGTTTATAAGCCATTGATTTTACCAATAATGGGAAGAACTCAATCCATTTTAACCATTTCTTTCTGATGAAAAGAATTTTAACTTGCTTGACCTCCACAACTCAGAATGATAACAAAAATGAATGTAGAATTGGAAATCAAGTTTCTGGATTAGGTTGGCATTTGAAATAATACATCCGTATTACCCTGTGAAGTAGGTTCTATTAATACTCCTGCTTTACAGTTGCAGAAACTAAGATACAGACATATTAAGCAACATGATTAAACCTGATGTCTTTCTCCCTAAGCATTACTCCCTACAGCATAGACTGAAGAAATATGTGAAAATGAACCTTCATACAACAGTAAGATTTATTTACATAAGCACTAAACAATATAAAAGTATAATAAATAATGTTAAAGTAACAAAGAGATGAGATTGTAATAGTCACAAAATCTATTTAAAGACCCAGGAATTAGTTTAACCAAGAATACACAAGACCTCCACAGATAAACATTTTTAACTTTAAAAAAACATAAAAAAGATTATGAACAAAATTGACAGATATTTCACTATTTGGAATGGAATGCTATTACCTGAAATATTGGTAGATAAAATTTTCACTTTCTAGTTAAAATAAAGGAAAGCAAGGAGAGGGAGGAGAATATATATATGTTTTTTTTTTTTTGTAGTTTAAAGATTTATTTATTTGAGGGGGTGGGACAGAGCGAGGAAATCTCAAGCAGAGTCCCTGCTGAACACAAAGCCCCATAGGGGGTGGGGGTGAGGGATTGATCCCATGAGCCAGGAGATCATGCCCTGAGCCAAAACCATGAATTGGATGGTCAACCGACTGAGCCACTCAGGCATACCAGAAATGTAATTTCTGAGTGCTTAAAGACTATGTTTTAAATTTTCTATAACAGATTCTTTTAGGAATCACTAAAATCAGTATTTTGTGTAAGCAACAGAAATGGCATATGACTACTGTTACAAAAGTCCATTAAAGAATTTTAAAATAAAGTAATACCTGATCTCACACATCCCTAATTACCTACACAACACTGTTCCATGTCTTCATGTCTACTATGCACCCTTTACTAAATAGTATAGTTACACTTTTGATGTCTTTATCATTCTAAATTTCCATACCAAGACTAAAATTCAATATTCTCTTCTATGATTTTTCTTTTGCCTCCCCTCTTTCAACTCAGCATTCTGGAAAATCTACCTTCACAGTCAACATTCTTTCTTATTTATACATCCATTTCTCTGCTTGCGCTACTCACGATTCTTCTAACCAGTCTGGATATTCATCTGGCATTTTAGCAACATATATTTAGTATGTAAGACCACTTACCTTTCTACAATTTTTTTTAAATTTTTTTAAAAGATTTTATTTATTGAGGCACCCAGGTGGCTCAGTCGGTACAGAACTGTACTGGCTTTAAATAGCCTGGGAAGAAAGTTTGAGAAGCAGTTTGGGAAGAATTTATGCTGCAGAAAATAAATGAGACTCTTGAGTATTAAGAATATGATTTATATATAAATGAGCTAACTTCAACCTGTTCCCTAGGAAGAATATCTGGATGTTGCTATCTAGTTGCTTATTAGATTATATTTACTTAGAGCCACTGTTATTAAAGTATTCATTATGGAATGATATAACCATTGTATTTAACTTGTCTTCAGCAGCATTAATGCCTAGGAGGAAACTCAAAATTGGAAAAAGTCAAATAGGTGCTCACTCCCTTAGTACTCCAAGCACGCATTTGGAGTAAAGGCAACATGCTAACTGGATTAATCTCCCTGTCCCTATCATCACTATAGAAAACTGGTCTTGTTCAAAAGAATGCTCTGTACATTTTTGCTATCACTTGGCACTCCTTTCTTACTCTTGACCACTCCCTGTTGAGATGCAGTTTCATTTCATTTATTTAATTTATTCAATCAATCATTAATTCATCTATTCAAAAGACTGTACAGATCATCCATCCAGTTTCAAGTGATGTGCCAGATTCTAAAGATGACGGCAATAATGACACAGTCTCTGACCACAAATAACTCACATTTCAAAGAGCAAGAAATGAGTAAAACACAACCTACTGTCCATACAGTAACAAGAATAATCTTTAAAAAATAAATATATATAAATCCAGTCTTGTTACTACATTATTAAAACCTGTTAATTGCTTTTCATCCTATTATCATGAAAACTTGAAACTTTAATCATTGTCTCCTGGCTTACAGAGTACTTAACTCTTGACTCCTTACCTCTTCATATAATATCCTTCACCCTTCCCCTCTCTACCAAGATCCAGACATACAGCCCTTCTTAGTACTCCACAAAGTCCCTATATTTGTTCCTACTCAGGGGAGAGGGGAGCTTTGCATTTCTCTCTATAGATCTTTGCAAGGCTAGCTTCTTAACACCAATGAAGTATCTACTAATGTGACTTTAAAAAAAAAAGATTTCTTTTTGACCAACAACTCTAAATTAGTCACTTCTCTCAATAACATTTTATCACATCATACTTTTATACTCTCTTCAGCACATATAATACTATTTAAAGTAACATTCATTTATGTGTTCATTTTTCATCTTGCCCACAAGCCAGAGAAAACATCAAAGTTTGGAACTGTTTCTCCCCATTCCTATCTACACAGTTTACTTTTGCTAATGAGGCATAAATCCCAACCGTGGAGGATGCTCTTTTCCAAATTTGTTTCTTCCTTTACTACTCTGCCTTAGCCACAAAGGTAGCAGCTGCTCTTTCAATATGTTATTCTTGGATTCTCTAGAGATCTTATGGCAGCCTGAAAAATATCCCCTCAAAGATGTCTACTCCTGATCTCTAAAACCAGAGATATGCTACTTTACATGGAACAAGGATACTTACAGTTGAGATTAAGGCTATCTATTTTTAGATAGGGAAGTTATCCTGAATTATCTGGGTCTGTCCCTTCTAATTACATGAGTCCTTAAAAATGGAGAAACTTTTCCAGCTGTAATCAAAGAGAGATACAATGATGGAGGAAGGACCAGAAAAATGCACCATAGAAGGATTAAATCATGGCTGGCTTTGAAGATGAAGGAAGAAGTCATGAAGTCGAGTATAAGTGGCCTTTAGAAGCTGGAGAAGGCAAGGAAATGGATTCTCCACTAGGGAACACAGCCCTCCTGACATCTTAATTTCAGATCAGTAAAATATAGGCCAAATTTCAAACAAACAGAACCATAACATCCTAAATTTTTCTACACCACTAAGTTTGTGGTAATTTGTTATAGCAATAACAGAAAACTCAATACAATTTGCTGCCAATTTTAATTCCCCTTTTGGAGTTACTAAGTCTTTGTGTTAAGTTGAATTCTTCATATCCTTCATACTAATAGTGTAATTTCTTTCTCTCAACTGGACAGAACTGGTTCTGGGAGTATTTCTAGGAGATAGATCCTCAAAGATGGAATTTCAGTATTGGTTTGGTTGTGGTCTTAGTTTTGAGATCAAGTCCCAGATCCTTTCCAAGAGTAAATAGGATTTGTGTAATCCATGGCATGCAGTGGAATCAAAATTAAGAAACTGCCCCCATCACTGACTGTGATAATGTGCCAACAGAAACAAGGGTCTTAGGACTCAAGTGGCTGCTGAACTTGATTGTTATGGCACTGGTAGTGACTGAAGATACTATGTAGTATCTTCACTGAAGCATTTCCTGAAAGAAAATGCCAAACTCACATCTCTTAGTTCTCAGCTAAAATTATGGTCTGAAAACTGGAGAGCTGGGTTTTTCTATTTACTCATTCTCCAAAATCACACTGGTATCTCATTGGTTTCTCAGATAGATATCATATTAATATCTCATTGATATTGGTGCACTTATTAGAGATTCCAGATTAAAGGTATTCCTTCATGGAAATGGAGGTGGCACTACTCAGTTGACTAACTGAAACTTGAATTCATTTGTGGCCTACCATAGATGGGGTTCATATTCCCAAACCCTGAAGCATGATATGGTGAGAGAATTTAAAAGTCTTAAGGATATAGGAATTTAATTTTATAACATTTAAAGTCTTATGCCCGTAAGAATGTTGGCATGGATTTATCACATGTGACTTGCAAACTCATCCCAGATACATCCTCCAAAGAAGCGCAGGAGATATTCCTTTCACTAAGGCACTGAGAAATACATAGGTGAACTGATCAATTTTATTTTTCATAATCTATTTTATAAACCTTATATGGCTATCGCAATACCATCACTGAGAAAATATTTGATTCCAGTGGATGTTACATGCTCTGGATAACATAGGCCAAATGGCAACAATTAACCATCAAAGACAAGATGAGAGCATCATTCATTAGGGGCAGCAGTGATATACCAGAGATCAGAACAAAATAAACAAGCAGCCTCCCAAAGTGCAGCCAGTATTGAGGGGGCTCATGATAATCAGGTAGACAATATGATGGGCTCTGTGAATGTTGGTCAACTTCCTTTCCCAGAAACCCCAGTACTTTCTGAATGAGCCCTAGAGTGAAGTGGCTATGGAGGCATAAATGGAACTGCAGAAGGGCCCAATATCCTGAACATATGTGCCCTTAGCAACTCTAACTTGGCAACTGCTCCTACTGAGTGCCTAATCTGCAAAAAGCAGAGAAGAACACTAAACTCCTGATATGGCACCAATTCCCAGGGTACCTGCCATCCACCTGGTGACAGATTGATTACACTGAATCTAATTCATAAAAAAGGGTCAAAAGCCCACTGCACTTGGAATAGACACATACTCTGTATATGGAATTGCTTCCCATGCCAATAATTCATCTTCCAGCACACATATCCACAAACTCAAAGATGAATTCTTTATTCATCACCATGGCATTCTGCACAGTATTTATTTCTGATAAAGGAACTCATTTCATAGCAAATATCATGCTGCAGTCTCAAGGCTGTGGAAATTATTTATCTTACTATATACTCCATCACCCAGAAGCAGGTGGTCTACTTAGAAGGTGTAATGTCTTACTAAAAACCCAGAATTGGTGCCAGTTGGGGAGCATCTTGTCTCAGAGTATGGTGACTATCCTTTGAACTAGAGTTCATAGCATGGTGCTATCTACCCTGGATCCAGAATATTTGGGTCCTAGAATCAAAGAGTAATCACTGCACTGGCTCCTTTCGCTCTTCAACTTAATAAGGCACTCCCATAACTCCTGCTATCTCTCCTGAAAACTCTGAACTCTGTTGGTTTGGAAGTTTCATTCCCCAAGGGAGACTTTCACCATGAAACACAACAATGGTTCCATTAAACTTTAAGGCGGGCCTGTCACGTGACCATCTGGGGCTCTTGATGCCACTGAATCAGCAGGCAGAAAAAAAGGAGTCAACTTACTGGCTGGAGTGTTGATCCCAGTTACCAAGGAGAAACTGGGTAAATGTTATAAAACTGAGGAAAAACATCACTATGTCTAGCATTCAAGAAATTCTCTTAAATGACTTATAATACTTAATAGGAAAAAAAAATAACAACAACAACAAACTAAAGCAAGTCAAAAAGGACCTGTTGAACAATCACATTCTTTGGGAATGGAAAAGACTATTTGAGTGACTTCAACAGGTAAAACCCCAAACAACTGAGATTCCTGTTGAGAGAAAAGTAATATAGAATGGTAGTAGAAAAAGGTAGTCATAGGCCAATTACAGATTTGTGGCCAGTTATGGAATCAAGATATGGCCAGTTATGGAATCAAGATATATAGTATCCTTATTTTCTCTTTGCTTATCTATGCATGTGTTTATATATTCCAGTTATTCTCTTCTTCTATATCCTTGTACTTGTTATTAATTTACAAATTTTCACAGGTTAACTCTACAATTTAGTTTTTAGGTAATATAATATTTAATGGGACTGTGACAGAATTTGAATTTGTAATTTAGTAGAGCTAGCAATGGATAAAATGAAATCAGTTTCTTTACATTTCAAGGAATAGTTGACAACTTTGCTTAAACTAATTGTAGCCCTATCTGGTTAAATGGAAACATAGAGCTGTTTTGTTGTTATAACCAAAGGAGTGGACTTAACAACTATTTAACACTTAACAATTATTTGCCTCTTGGTTACAACTCTTTGCTTTTTCTGTGATCCTGAATATGAATCTTGCAAAAATTTCTATTTTCTCAGCTGGCACAATGTTAAACTTAAGTAAAGAGAAGAGGGGCACCTGCATGGCCAGTGGGTTAAGCATCAGACTCTTAATTTTGACTCAGTTATAATCTCAGGTTCTTGAGATGGAGCTCCATATTGAGTGGAGCTTAAGATTCTTTCTGTCCCTCTCCTTTGGCCCCTCCTTCTCTTTCTGGCTCAAACAAAACAAAACAAAACAAAACAAAAAAAGAGGAGGAGAACAACAACAACAACACTGCAAGAGGGATGGTTCTAGCCCTGGTATGCTTTAGCTCCTGATCCACACTGCATAGCCGCCACTGGTATGCAGGACATCAGTGGCATTCACTTTCCAGTGAGTTTCATAGATAATATAGGCACGGTGGGGGGACTCCCAGGGTTTTTCAATTGCCCCCAGCAGACTTACCAACAAGATTTACCAGACACTCAGCTTCTCAGTAAGTCTTGGTGGCATGCCAGTGTGAAGCATCTCAGGATGTCTTGGTGGTGCCCCGATGGGTGGCTTCTAAGCACATCATTCCCCATCAGGCAGTTTCCTATTTGCCACCCCTTGCCAGTGGCTTCTCAGCCAAATTTCCTTCCATCCAATGGGACTACATCCAGATTTTTTTCAGAAAGGTCTGAATCTCAAGTCTTTGAGGTGGGAAATCTTTTCAAACTTTGTTTCTTCCTTCAATTAAGCTTTCAGCCCTAGAAGTTGTAGCTGGTCTCTCTATCTATTATTCTCGCATTCTATAGGGTACTCTTTATCCCTTAAAAGTAGTTGCCTCTAATTACTTAATAATTCTTTTAGTTAAATGTTCTATGCTCATTTGTGTTCTGACTGGATCCTAATACATACACCTGTTTACATAAGCTCTGCAAAAACAATGACTTAATTTGTTTTGTTTTCTGCTGTACCCCAAGAGTTTAGAACATTATCTGATATAGTGCAGCATATCAAAAAATGTTTGTTGAAGTAATCAAAGTACTGGCTCATTAGATGTTGTAAACTGAAGATAAATGAGTCAAAGATGGCATCCATGTTATTGACAGAAGAATCTGAGTGGAAGGTGAGGTCATTCTTTGAAAGAACTCATTAGAGTCAGGTTGGGTTCAGATGAACAAAAGTTATAGATTTAAAATATTAATCAGCAAAAGGATACAGGGTATTGACTAACTAGACTGTGTAAAATGCCTTGTAAAATATCACATAAAGTATTAACAGAAGACGTAAAAACTTTATGAGAAGCAACAGCTAGAATCAAAAACTAAGAAAATGGTGATGTGGAAGTAAAATATTTCCCATACTCTCTATGTTCAACTCCCACTCAAAAACCAACTCATCACAGATAAATGTGTTTCTCACGTCACTGAAATGAATGTCATTTACGACAATCTCTTGGCTCTGCACATAGTTTTCTTGTAATACAAAAATAGATCATCACAAGCATATCTTTCATGTAATTTAAAAAAAAATACCTACAAGGCTATGCATAGGCAAGTCAGAAAGACAAGCTGAGATACAGAAAGTCTAATAAAAATTAGCTATCAAATCACTACAAATATAATTACAAATATAATCAATTCACTACAAATTACATTCAAAAATTTAAATTGAGTAAAAAAAGTAAAACGTGTAACTCTTGGCTACCAGGATTTACAGAGATTTTTGAAAACTGATAATTCCTTTATAACTGAAAAGGTCCTACTCTCACACAACTCACAGAAGTCTAGAATGGACTAACAGTTACTAATATGAATCAAAAATATTTAGAAATGTGCGTTACTTTATACTCAGCAATATTTCTGGAAATTTTTCCCATGAAAATAAATAAATGTTAAGATTAAAATATATTTAGGTAATTGAAATAGCTAATAATAGGAAAGTAAAAATATGACATACAAAGATTCCATGTCGTGATTAAAATGTTATTATAGAAACACATTTACTAATATATGTATAGTATGCTCAGGTTGCTATAATAAAACACATGCATCAGTATGCCATGTCATCATATTTCACTAATTCTTCTCCTGGATGAGGTTAGTTGGGGCAATATGCAAATGGATAAAATATCATACATAATATTATATATGTTAAATCAATCTGAGTGAAATAAATCTCAGTGGAAAACTGCTCAGGAAAACGGTGAATTAAAGATTGGTATCAAGGCAACACATTACTAAGAATTTTGAATAGATCAGGTCAGTGGGAGACACCTGATATCTTGTTCTGGCCTGCTGTGGACTGGCCACACACAGCTGTGAGAAGATGGAAGAAAGATGTTTAGGTTCTTTATCTAACAGTCTGTAACTAGTCATCACATAGCTGGCTGTTACGAGAAAGCTCATAATAACTATTTTATTACTCACTATTATCTAATGACATTCTTCCCGTTTAACCTCATTGTCCCAGGATCTTCCAAAAAAAGGCAAAACTTCTGAAAACAGCATTTTCCAGATTTGTATTTAGGTGTATTTACATTTGTATTTAGGTGTATCTATATTCCCAAGTGAAAATTCTAGAGAGAAATCCACTAGTATTGATAACAGTGTTCAACTATTATCTCAACTAACTCAAATCATTTTCAGTGTAGAGCCAAATCCCACTCTTACTTTGGTAACTATTGGTACAGAAGTTTGCAAAGAAATACTTACAGCACAAGGTAAATCTAAAACCCTAATGTGCAAATAATGTGGTAGATCTTTATAAACATTTTTTTCAGAAGATGTATTTGTAGAGAAAGTTATTTTTTCCTAGCAGTTTCCACTTATGGACAATAAAATTTCTTGTTGCCATAATCTTCCAGTACATTTCTCTGCACACAGTGGGTGCTCAGCAAGTGTTTCTGACTAAATTGCATTAAGGATTGAAGTGAAATGTTGTGATTATTTTCAGTTCGTTGCCATAGGAACAGCAGAAAAACCTATTGTTGAACTCAACCTCTTTTGATTATCTCCCCTAGGTAGATGAGAAGACCTGAGGTGTAGGAGGGAAAAGCTGGCTGAACCCACACTGAGAAGTCCTTCACTGACCCTGACCACATTGCATTATAATTAATTATTTTGTGTGTCTCTGCTTTGACTCCCTAATTAGATTATATATTTCTGCAGGAGATATAACATTTTTATTGCCTACTCTGAGCCAGTGATTTGCACACGTTCACCTCCAAATCCTGCAAATAGGTAACATTAATTTCCACTTTTACAAATGGGAAGTTTTTAAAAATTAGTGGGAAGTGTGACGCCGGGCAATGGGCTCTGGTGTGTTGATTCCAGCCAATGTAAGAATTGGAGGTTGTCATTTTGTACATTTGTTATACTTCCTCTTTGTTTCTCAATACAATCAGCATTTAATGATCAATAACAACAAAACACTCAACTCTTGAACTGGTATAATAAATTTGCAAGCAATCTTTGGGAGTGCCTAATTAAGTCAAAGTTTCTCATTTTCTATTTACATGTCTACGTCTTAAACTTAAGGCCATAAATGGAACTCTACACACCTTTTCAATATCTCAACGTTATTTTCAGTGATTAGATAACTGAGATTTCTAGATTCCTGGGTCAGATCATAAACAGATTTAAGCATATGGGCTTTTAACAGAACGATGATTCCCAAACCAGGATACACAAATATACCAAAGGAATTTTTGGAAATTACAGATATTAAGTGCTACCTTAGATCTATTTTAGCCAAATCTCTGGGAATGGAATCACTATTAAAACCAGATAAATAGGGGGGTGCCTGGGTGACTCCGTGGGTTAAGGCCTCTGCCTTCGGCTCGGGTCGTGATCCCAGGGTTCTGGGATCGAGCCCCGCGTTGGGCTCTCTGCTCCACAGGGAACCTGCTTTCTCCCCTCTCTCTCTCTGCCTGCCTCTCTGCCTACTTGTGATTTCTCTCTGTCAAATAAATAAAATCTTAAAAAAAAAAAAAACAGATAAATAGGAAACTAACGTAACGTTGTATATCAACCATATCAAGTAAAAGAACTTTTTAAAATAAAATTTAAAAAAACAGATTAATACACTTGATTCATCTATTTCTGATAGATGTGTATAAATTTTTGCTTGTAATTTTTTAAGCTCTTGCTTCATACATGCTTGCAGATTTGTCCTTTTCTGAAAGTTTGTAACTCTACAATTTTTTATTTTATACATTTCCAAACTATATTGCTAGATATATCTAGGTAAATTGATTGCTATGTATTGGGATATCATCTTTCCTATAATTTTGTAGTATTTCCCCCATAATTAATGAACTTGAAAATAAAATATAAAAAAGACTTAAAAATAGAAATTCTAAACCATTGTAAATAAGAACAACAAAACTCTCTATTTTGATCATGATGTTCAATTCAAGGAAAGAATTATTGCTCTAGGACACTGATTAGATATGAGTAAATATATGAAGTTTTAAGTATTAAGTAAAAATATCTCTTCAATTATTTTGATCCAACATAAAAAAATTGTTTTAAGATTTTATTTGAGAGAGAGGGAGAGATCTTGAGAGAGAGAGAGAGAGAGATCACAAGCAGGGCGAGGGGCAGAGGGAAAAGCAGACTTCTTGCTTCTGTGTGGAACTTGATCCCAGGGCTCTGGGATCATGACCTGAGCTTAAGGCAGACACTTAACCAAATGAGCCACCCAGGCACCCAAATGTAAAAATTTTATTTAAAATCTCATTCAACATCAAAGAACAAAGAGAAAAATGGCCTATTCATAGGAGTCATAAGCTAAGAGGGGAGGACTGAGATGAGTAGGAAAATAAAAATAAAATAAAACAAACAGATATATACTGAATTTCAGTATTTTTCAGCACTGAGTTTTGTACAAGTAATTTTAGTACAGAATTTTTTTTTATATATAAAGGGAGCATTTTATTTTAGAAATCCGTTTTACTTTTTATAATTAAAAAAGTCACTAAAGGGGCTCCTGGGTGGTTCAGTGGGTTATGCCTTTGCCTTAGGCTCAGGTCATGATCTCAGGGTCCTGAAATCAATCCCCGAACCTAACTCTCTGCTCAGCGGGGAGCCTACTTCCCACTCTCTCTCTTTGCCAGCCTCTCTGCCTACTTGTGATCGCTATCAAATAAATAAATAAAACCTTTTTAAAAAAGTCACTAAAAAACACTGAAGAAAATATGATCAACTTTATAATATAGAAGCATAGGCAAGATACTGCCAAGATCAGAAACTGGAATTTGCAGACACAGTATAGAACTTACTTTGTTAATTTAAATATTACAAAGTAGTAGGGTGAGAAACAAGATAAGGCAGTTAGTTCTGTTCAGAATAAGTGTGATTTGGTGACTGGTGATCCAAAGTAAACAGAGAAAGAAAGATATTCAAGATGGTTGTTTCTTTTTCAGGACTGGCAAGATGGTAACATAATTAAGAAAAGAAAAAAGTATTCGTTAGTCTGCTTATCAGTCTGGGACATTCTTTGGGAAAGAAATGGTATGCTCAAATTTGGTATTTGAGGAGAATTTAATTGAGATTATCTGCCACTTATAAAAATGTGGCCAAGGAGCAAGTAAAACTCTAGCCAGAATTTAATATACCTGGGATAGAAACAATGGGCCTCTGCTCAGGCTAAAGCCTAAACTGACAGGAGAAAGCACTTTTCGGAACTGAAAGAGCCAGATGAACTGGGCCTCTGAAGGGGAGCAGGACTCAGCTGGCCAATGGTGACCCAGAACGAAGGACCCAGAAGGAATATCCTGACTTCTCTCTTCTGTCTCATGTGATCCCTGTTTCCGAACGGCAGAACTCAACTCAGATGTGGGAGAGTAAGTGGGCCCTTGATGTAGAACATATCCTACCAGCCTCCTGAGGCACAGAGAAGGGTAGAGAAAAGTGGTGAGTGGAGTTTAATGATGTTGAACTACATGCAAGTCTCATTCTCAAAATTGAAGTCAGAGTGGGAAAACAATTTAATGGCCATTTAAGTAAGGATTTATGAGAAGGCAGCATAATAAATGAAGGGTTTCAAAAACAAAATCTTGGCTTACACTTCCAAATAAATTAGTGAAAATTAGGATTAAATGCAGATAAAGTGGGGCCAAAAAAGAAGACACAATGCCTAGTCTGTGATATACACATGGCCTATAATATGGTACCTACCTTCTTTCATTTTGGTTTTTTTTTTAAGAGTGAAAACTTGTACAGAAATCAAGATAGTAAGTAATTAGTAACTTTGATGAGAATGGTAAAAATAGAATGCTACAGACCTTTAGAGGAGATTTTAATTTGCCAGAAGTTGATCAAGAAAATCCTCAGGTATGAATTAAGAAATAGACATGACTATTAATTGTAGTAGCAACTGTTATCCCATATTGTCACCTAAGCCAATACAATTTCAGTGTAAGCAGCCCAAATATCAGACAGCAGCACTGAGGGCTTCCTCTGGCTACCCAGCCCTGCTCTGCCCATACCCAATAGGCTAGAACTGCTAGAGAATAATGACCCCTGGAATATAACCTGAATCAACATCTAGTAAGAACTGATAGATAACTAATGCACATTTTACCCCTCCCATATAACATAATATTTCCTACACTAGTTTCCAGAGCTCTCCAGTGGGATCGAGTTGCAAAAATTCACAACTGTAATCTGCTTGATAACACACTTTTTTACTAGTTCCTTTACCTTCCTACATCAAAACTTTCTCAAAGTTATTTCCTGGGATCACCACATACGCAGGCCATGAACTTGAATCCTTGACTCTCTCCAAGACAATCAAAATTAAGACATTAACATTATCTAATATTTGTAGTGTAGAATCATTGAGAAAACTTTCTCAAGCTTGGTGTAGTTTGCTGTTTTCACCAAAACATTTATAATCATAGAGAAAAGGTATCTTAGGGTGATGACATAATTTTTAAAAAACTATGTCTTGGGTTCATCTTACCTTTACCACTTCTGTGTAAGTCTGCAATGACTTAGCCTCTCTAAAACTCAGTCAGATTCCTAAATTACTAAATAAGAAAATGTCATTCACCTACAGAGATATTATAAGGATTAAATGAGATTAAAAATACAATACACTCAACTCCGTACTTGGGAAATGAAAGTATTAGAAGTCAATGTTGGCTAATATTTTGATATTTTAATAATCAATTATGAGTAGTGTTAATATTTGAGGAGAGTAAATTCATACCCTTAAGGTGTGTCAGAGCACAAATTAAAGAAACATGGTACAAAAATTTTTGTTCAAGGGTCCCTGGGTGGCTCAGTGGGTTAACATCTGCCTTCAGCTCAGGTCATGATCTCAGGGTCCTAAGATCGAGCCCTGCATCGGGCTCTCTGCTCAGTGGGGAGCCTGCTTCCCCCTCTCTCTATGCCTGCCTCTCTGCCTACAAAAAAAATCTTAAAAGAGGGACGCCTGGGTGGCGCAGTTGGTTGGACGACTGCCTTCGGCTCAGGGCGTGATCCTGGAGTCCCGGGATCGAGTCCCACATCAGGCTCCCAGCTCCATGGGGAGTCTGCTTCGCTCTCTGACCTTCTCCCCTCTCATGCTCTCTCTCACTGTCTCTCTTTCTCAAATAAATAAATAAAAAAAAATCTTTAAAAAAAAAAATCTTAAAAGAAAGAAAGAAAGAAAGAAAGAAATTCTTGTTCATGCTTTTTTTTTCTTTTTTTTTAAGGTTTTATTCATTTATTTTTCAGAGAGAGAGAGAGAAGAGCACAACCAGGGGAGAAGCAGGCAGAAAGAGAAGCAGGCTTCCCACTGAGCAGGAACCCAATGTGGTACTTAATCCCAGGACCCTGGGATCATGACCTGAATTGAAAGCAGATGCTTAACCAACTGAGCCACTCAGGCATCCCTCTTGTTATAGCTTTAATATTTATTCACTTTTTAGCATCGTATTTAAGATGAGCAACTTACCCATTCAAGTCTCACCCTCTGAGTAACTAAGAACAAAACCATGATATGTTAGTTAGCCTCAGACTATGCTTCTGCCATCATTTCTGCTGGGAATGGTGCCCTATCTTGCCCTAACCCTCTTACCAATTTTGATTGCCAAACCTCAAAGTAGCTCTTGCTTATCACTTTCTACTAAGAGCTTGATCTTTTCTCTCTCCAGGAATACCCAGCCACTGACTGAAATAACTTTCTTCCAACTACACAAAGCTTCAAGGAACCAATTCTAAATCCCCTGACTTCAAGTGTCTCTGGCTTACAAACTTCTCATCTGTGCTTCAGCCTAGACCAAACTAAAAAATGCAGATGTCTGTTTGGACACAATAACTGCAAAAGATATACCCAGGGCCCCTGCCATTAAAATGTCATCTTTGTAAGAGTTAGAAAAAGACAACCACTGTGAGAAACTCCTATAAAGAAAAAGGCATTTCTTTTTCTGTTCTGATGAGGTCTGCTGTGAGTGAAGACTGAGAGGCAGAGCAGACAGGTTTTAACCCTTACCTTAACTTCCAGACCAGCTGTGTGCAGAGCACAGTTTGTGTGACTGTGGTGGCTGCCCAGGTTGATCACCATAAGCACGTGGCCAATACTACCACAGCACCAGGTCCTCTTGCTCTTTCTGGATCGTATTTCCATCCCTGTTATCAGCACATCTTGTGACCAAAACTCTTGAATTCTGATGAATAAAGATTCTAAATGAATTTACCGGAATTCTTCAAGTACAATTTACGTCTGTGTTTTCTCCTAACTATACCAGTATCATGAGATATTAAACTTTCCTTCTGCTATTGGTGTGTGTCTTTAGGGGTCAGTCTGATAAGATTAATTTCCAAAGTAAAACCATGAAACAGTGTTAGGGACGAAATATGAGCATCTTTCATTTAGTGCATGAATAAAGGTGACACTTTCAGTCATAATCGTTAATAGTCTGAATAAGCCATCCCGAAATGGAAAGGTTATCTCACTTTAATTGTAATTATGTTCACTTGAAGTAATAAAAAACAGTCACCTAATGAATATCTTTTTTTAAATTTTTATTTATTTATCTATTTGACAGATGGCGCAAGTAGGCAGAGAGGCAGTCAGAGAGAGAGGAGGAAGCAGGCTCCCTGCTGAGCAGAGAGCCCGATGTAGGGCTCAATCCCAGGACCCTGGAATCATGACCTGGGCTGAAGGCAGAGGCTTTAACCCGCTGAGCCACCCAGGTGCCCCCCTAATGAATATCTTTTTTTTTTTTTTTTAAAGATTTTACTTATTTATTTGACAGAGAGAGATCACAAGTAGGCAGAGAGGCAGGCAGAGAGAGAGGAGGAAGCAGGCTTCCTGCCGAGCAGAGAGCCTGATGCGGGACTCGATCCCAGGACCCTGAGATCATGACCTGAGCCGAAGGCAGCGGCTTAACCCACTGAGCCACCCAGGCGCCCATGAATATCTTATATGAAGACTGAGTCACTTAAAATCTTCGATGGTACATAAAAACTTTCACTGCCTATTCAGTATTTTGGTCTTTATCAATTTCTGAATGAAGTTTTAGTATCTTCCTATTTTCTGAGGAAGCTATCTGAACTTTTTAAATTTCTAAACTTTAAAAAATTACATGCTACATTTAGCTGTAAGCGCTCTCTTGACAGTAGGTTGGTGTTTTTGGTGGAAAATGAAAACTATTTTGACCATTTTCTCCTGTTGGGGAAATTTTGGTAACTTCTATCATGGATACCTAAGGATGAATCATTAATTTCGTTAATTAGTATTAGATTAGGGTAAAATATAACATCAGCTCTTTACGTGTTGTGCTTTATTTCCTTAAAGTGTTCAAACTGAGACAGAACTTTAGGAAGTCTTATATGCTTTGTACTTAAAAGCAAGTAGATGGATGAAACAAATGACATTATGAGTTCCAATTATCATATGATTAAAGGTAATTTATCATTTGGAAGAAACAAAATATTATTATATCATAGAGACAGTGTTCTTTAACCAGTCAGTTGCAATCAATATAATTCATATAATCTAGCAATAAGATTGTTGTTATTGGGGATGCCTGGGTGGCTCAGTCGGTTAAGCTGCTGCCTTCGGCTCAGGTCATGACCCCAGGGTCCTGGGATCGAGTCCCGCATCAGGCTCCTTGTCCAGGAGGGAGCCTGCTTCTCTCTCTGCCTCTGCCTGCCACTCTGCCTGCTTGTGCTCGCTCTATGATAAACATATAAAATCTTTAAAAAAAAAAAGATTGTTGTTATTGTTGTTATTGTTAATACTAAGGTCTTTTCCTAATTTCACATTAAATGTTTGTTCTTTTGGCTCCTCCCCTTAGTCTGCCTGGGTCATTCTTACCTGTTCGAAAATTTAAAGGAATATATAGATATAGATACACATACACACACACACACACACACACACACACATCTTAGTCTTTAGTCTTAGAATTTGTACATATATTCTTTCCAATAAATATAATTCATTAAATTAAAAAAAATCAAATTCAAAACAAGCAGTTCTTCTGGTTATCTACTGCTGTGTAACAAACTGCTCCAAATTTTAGTAATGAGAAACAACAATTTCTCACAATTCAGGTCTCTCCTAAGCAAGAGAGACCTATGGGTGATTCCTCTATTCTCTGTATTATTGACTCTGGTCATTCTGTGATATTAAGCTGGAAGCTCCACTTGTCTTGATTGCCCAAGATAGCTTCATTTATATCCCTGGTGTATAGGCATGGATAACTAGAAGCCTGGGATTGGCTGGAGCCTTCTTCTCATCAAATCTTAGGACTTCTCCATTTGTTTTCTCCAGAGGAAATTCTAACTTCTTACAAGACAGCCCAGGACTCCAAAAGGCCAAGGAAGTCTCCAGTCTTTTAAAAGCAAGGTCTGGTCCTGTCATAACTATACTTCCACTATACCACATTGCTCAATGCAATCATATGGAAGCCCACATTCAAGGAGGAAAAAAAAAAAAAGAATATACCTCTAGACAGGAGAAATGTCAAACAGCTTGTGGTTATCTTTAATATTCTGATGACCTCTGCACATTTTACACTGTAGAGTGACAATTCCTCCAAGTTGCTATTTCTTTTCGGTTGTGAATCTAAGCATATCTGAGTCACAAGAGTGGTTCCTGATAGATTCAATGGCTGTGGGGTCACATTCAAGGAGCAGATAACATGATAAAGTTTTATCTTAACCTCTAGAAAATTCTTTGCCTAAAAGCAAATTCAATGAACCATGTCTCTGCTTCATGATTTCTGAGAGCCATTATTGATGTGTTCAGTGGCAGGGTGACCCTCTGTCTTTGCCCTCCTGCCTTTAAGCACAGCAGGAAAGAGAATCACAATCTCTACTGCCTAATCAATGGAATCAGTCAGGCTCTTCCCATCATCAGATAAATCTGGGTCCCAAAGTCACTCTACCTGTTACTTGAATCTTTGTATTCACCTATTTAGCTCACAAACCAATAGTTCATTTTTTAAAAAAAATTTTCTAAGATTTTATTTATTAATTTGACAGAGAAAGCAAGAGAGCACAAGTAGGGGAAGCAATAGAAGGAAAGGAAGAGGCAGGATCCTCACTGAGCAGAGAGCAGGGAGCCAGATGTGGGGCTCAATGTGGGGCTCCATCCCAGGACCCTGGGATCATGATCTGAGCCAAAGGCAGACACTTATCCATCTGAGCCACCCAGTCTTTAAACCAAGCTTAAAGACTGATTTGATCTGCAGGCCTTTATCAAGCTAGTATAGTTACTACCAGTTGGAGTTAGTAGTGATTGACTGGCTTTTATCTTTTCTACCTATATTTACATGACCATGAGTCATCTATCCAATGTAAGATAGCAAAAATCTTTTCAAAAATTTTGCCCAAATTTTCAAAGTTTTTTCTCCAACTGCTGCTTCTGGCCTCTGATAAAAACAAGTACAGACTATTTAATAAAAGAACATACCAATATTACTGGGAAAAATCTTAGCTTTTTTTAACTAAAATAAATGGAATTAAATCAGTTTTTTGTTATGTTGATGATCTGTGGCAATTAACAGAGAATAAATGAACTCAACAGAAGAATAAATAGATATAAATAGAGATAATTCTGTTAATAGCGTTTTTTTTCCCAAAGATTTTATTTATTTGTTTGACAGACAGAGAGATCACAAGTAGGCAGAGAGGCAGGCAGAGAGAGAAGAGGAAGCAGGCTCTCCCCCCACCCCCCACCCCCGCCAAAAAGCAGAGAGCCCGATGCAGGGCTGACCCCAGGACCCTGAGATCATGACCTGAGCCGAAGGCAGAGACTTAAACCACTGAGCCACACAGATGCCCCTGTTAATAGCATATTTAATTTGAATCTGAGAATACTTGCTTTACCATTTCTTCTTTTATTTTTTTCTTGCCTATTTGTCTTCTTCAAAGAATTAAACGAGATCACATATAAAAAGATACCAAGGTTATAGGTTGATCACATTTGTAACATTTGGATAACGTGTACTGAAAGAAAATGGGTGGTGTCATCCAGATAGTAAAGCTTTATATTATAGTCTAATACTCTAATGTGAGTAACAATTTCTGAAAATACTTTCTTCTTCATTTTTATGATGATTTTTAAGCACCCTTTCTATAGCCATGACCTCTTGCCCTTCATTGAGCAGATGTATTTTCCAGAATGAATACCAATGTTCCCTACTCATTGCAATTCAAATGAGTGTCTGATAAATGATGAGGATGAGTGGACATTAAGTTTAAATTAATTGGATGGGGCAATCAGATATGGCTAAAGAGTTGGATGATACTTGCATGGAAAATAAGCTATAAGTTTATGGGCAATCATTTTTAGTCCTTAATTTCAAATATATTTGATATGATATCCAAAGTAGAATTACATAATGTCAAGACACTCACAGTAATAATTTCATCTGAATATCAGAATTGTAAGATAGGTCTCCTGAATAAGATTATTCATTTTGGAGTAACATCACTATTCAATCCATTTTAAAACCAGTATAATACACTAGCACAGATTTAATTGATTTAATAATTTTTTGTTGATTTGTATTAGTTTCCAATGTTTGCAAAATGTGTATTATACACCAAATAAAATATAAAGTTTTAGTGTTTTACATTTCATGTTCTCTTGGCATTTCCAATATTTATGTAAACACCTGAATGAAAAAATCATAATTTCAATTTTATGGGATGCTTTCTATAAATATTAATGGAACATCTGGCATCTGGCTAATACCATCTAAAGTCCTTAAAAACATCAGTCACAGATTCAGTAGAAATAACACTGTTTACAAAATCAAACTGCAACTTCAATAGAAGTCATTGAGTCTTGACTTTACAACATGCACAGACATGATTTTGATTTTTTGAACTTTTGGTATGAACTAAAAAGAAGTTATTTGAACTAAGAAGTCTGCTAAGAGAAATATAAAATTAGTACAATAATTAATAAAAGATAAAAGCAAAGATAATTCTATGTACCTAGGCTTTTATTTTGGCTTTTCCACTACTTTTTGATAATCTGGATCAAAACTCTGTTACCTCAAGTTTAAAATTAAGAACAAAGAACCTAAAGCATCCTCTAAAGCCAGTTTTCTGATTCCAGAAGTTTGTCCTAATTTATTAACCTAACATTCTGGGATGCAGAGTAAGAGATTAAAAATAGCCCATGCACTATATATTTAAATATTTAAGTTATAAATCAAACTATCAAATTGTTCACCACATCATTAAAATAACTTCAACTTGACTTCAAGGTTCAAATTCCATGCCTAATGTTAGAGGCACTATCTCCATCCTCTTCTCACCATAGGTCCGTTCCATCCCATGAAGGATTCTGTGGGCATGTGTGCAAAGGTTCCTGTATGCTTCCAAGCTCTGTTCACACCCTTCCACAAAGAACTGGCCATGCATGCTGGGCCTAAGGGGCACCTCTCAGGAGGACAAGCATGTTTAAAGACAGTTTTTCAAGGTCTACAAACTAATAATACAAGGACTCTCAGAAACATAATATCTTAACTCAAATGAAAGAATCTCTATTTTGAGGGTCCATGGTAGAATGTCAGATCAAGAAATAAAGTTCCCATACACTTCTAGATTCAGATAGACTTAAGTACAGATGAAGATAAATTTAAACCTATTTAATATTGAGATATGCTTTCCTTAGAATATAGAGGCTTCCTTTCATGGGACAAGGGCACTGACACAGATTGGTTATATTTAATATTCTTAAGAATACTAGTGATATCCAATGAAGACATACAAATGGCTATCAAACACATGAAAGAATGTTCATCATCACTGGCCATCAGGGAGATTCAAATTAAAACTACATTGAGATACCACCTTACACCAGTTAGAATGGCCAAAATTAGCAAGTCAGGAAACAACATGTGTTGGAGAGGATGTGGAGAAAGGGGAACCCTCTCACACTGATGGTGGGAATGCAAGTTGGTGCAGCCACTTTGGAGAACAGTGTGGAGATTCCTCAAGAAATTAAAAATAGAGCTTCCCTATGATCCTGCAATTGCACTACTGGGTATTTACCCCAAAGATACAGATGTCGTGAAAAGAAGGGCCATCTGTACCCCAATGTTTATAGCAGCAACGGCCACGGTCGCCAAACTCTGGAAAGAACCAAGATGCCCTTCAACGGACGAATGGATAAGGAAGATGTGGTCCATATACACTATGGAGTATTATGCCTCCATCAGAAAGGATGAATACCCAACTTTTGTAGCAACATGGATGGGACTGGAAGAGATTATGCTGAGTGAAATAAGTCAAGCAGAGAGAGTCAATTATCATATGGTTTCACTTATTTGTGGAGCATAACAAATAGCCTGGAGGACAAGGGGAGATGGAGAGGAGAAGGGAGTTGAGGGAAATTGGAAGGGGAGGTGAACCATGAGAGACTATGGACTCTGAAAAACAATCTGAGGGTTTTGAAGGGGTGAGGAGGGGGACGTTGGGGGAACCAGGTGGTGGGTATTAGAGAAGGCAGACTGCATGGAGCACTGGGTGTGGTGCAAAAACAATGAATACTGTTACACTGAAAAGAAATTAAAAATTTTAAAAAAAAGAATACTAGTGATAATGATAATGATTAAAAGACCCAAAATTTATGTTATAATATCCCCATCTGTCTCTTGTTCTACGTTCTAGAACGTCACAAAGTATTTTCAAAATTCTGAGAATTTCACACCCTCTTTATATCACAAAGTCTACTACAAATCCCATACAAATCCCATCTGACACCAATCTCATCATTGTTCAATCCATCTTTCATATGCTTTTTGAAATGCAAATATGGCTATGCATGTCTCTGCTTGAGTCCAAATAATTGTTCCTAATTGCCTGCAAGGTACAGCTCAGTGTCTTAGAGCTGCATATAATCTCTGAGATTTCACCCTTATCTAACATACCCTTTTATCTTCTCCCCACTCCTTATGATCTCATGAAGGGTTCCTGTTGACTTATTCAAAATTCAGCTAAGACACCTCTGTGGGATCTTTTATTATTATTATTATTATTATTATTATTACTTGTCTTTGCAATTGCAGCTAAAGACTTCCTCCTTTATATTCTCACAGCACTTTATAAACACTTTGGTCTTACTCCCTACTTACTGCTCTATATATTAATTTACTTCGAATAAAAGCATCTTTACATGTGTAGACCTTAGTATTGGTGCTAAAATAAGTTTTCAACAAATTTTTGTTTAATCAAGAAGTGATACGATTTAACTCCTGATAAACAGTGAGAAACACGAAGGAGCAAAGCAATCAGACATATCTTGTTTGACTATCTTCTTCTAAATGTTTAGTATGATGTGAAGTCACCATACTTCCAGAAGCAAATATGAATATGGGCATATAAAATGAATACAAATTAAAATATTATAAATCAGGAAGATTTCTAAAATGTCAGGTATGTGATCATGATATGCTTAATATTAAACCTCTGGAGATGTGGGTCCTGTTCTCTGTTAATAGTATAATTATAAACAAATCTACCATATTGTCAGATTCTTGCTAAAAGAATAAATAAATTTGTTGTCCCATTCCAATCAAAATGGCAAAACAGGTATAATACCCAGCCCCAATAACAACAGCAACAACAACAACCGTGTAAGGGACACCTGGGTGGCTCAGTCAGTTAAGTGTCTGCCTTCGGCTTAGGTTCTGATCCCAGGGATCTGGGAATAAGTACACATCAGATGTGCCTGTTCAATCGGGAGCCTGCTCCTCCCTCTGCCTGCTGTTCACCCTGCTTGCTCAGTCTCAATCTTTCTCTCTCATAAATAAACAAACAAATAAATAAAATGTAAAATTCAACAAAATATAGAACATAAATATAGAACTGAGACTATAAAATGTAAAGAAAACCCCTAAGGGTCAAAATTCAGAGTAGTAAAGAAAAGGAGAAAGTAGAGTTGTGGTTGAGGCATTGGGTAGCAGGTCTGGATAGTTAGGTGTTTCCACAGAGACCCGCCTATGAATTTGATGTCCTTAAGGGTCTACAGATTCAGTGAATTTCCTTTCCATCATACAAAGAAAAAAATATTTCTCAAGGGTATTCAATTTGTATTAAATTTCAACTGTATAATATCAAAAACCCACAATAAGAATATTGAGTTTTAAGAGGGATCTTAGGTAGTTGGTGCTAGGGGACATGCTGAAGAAAAAGCAAAGACCCTCTAGAAGATTGTTCTCCTAACACAAACTCACATGATTTCTACAGATAGAGCGTTGACACACAAGAGGTAGCAATTCTAAACAACAAAGAATATTTTTTAAAAAATATCTAAGTAATCATACAAAGAAAAAACATCCGAAAAAGAAACATTTCCAGATAGGAATTTAGCTCTAATAATCCTCAAGAAGGAACTTCTAAGGCAGGTGCTTTAAGAAAAAGGAAATGATCCAAAAATAAAGTCTGAGCTAACAGAGGTATAGTGTTAAAAAATTATAAACTGGTGCATAAATCTGTAGTAACACTTTTGTAAAAAATAATAATAGGGGGTTAATTTAGAGAAATAAAACACAGGTATTTTTAAAATACCGTATTCAAACACCTTGAAGATAACAGAGAATTAACAAAGTTAAGGGTCTGTGAGAATCAGGTATTGCCCTGACGTAAGCAGATACAGATATAGATATGGTTAATACATGCTGAGGTGCTTTGGAGTAAGAGGAATATAGAAAGTATATACCACACTTAAAGATTAACCATTAAAGAGAGAGAGAACAAAAAAATTCTAATCCAGCACAAGAAAACAAAAAAAACCAGAATTTTAAACAGTGTCAATAAGCCAAGAAAAAATGTAATACAGTAACAGCAAGGGGAAAATGTAAAAAATATTTTTAAAAATAAAGGTCAATACATAATCATTAAAGGTATATTTCACAAGGAAAGGTATTTTTACATACCTAATAGCAAAACATATCAAGAAAAAAATTAGCAAATTCAAAAAGAAATCCAAAAATCTGTAATTTTTTTTCCAATTTATTTATTTTCAGAAAAACAGTATTCATTATTTTTTCACCACACACAGTGCTCCATGCAAGCCATGCCCTCTATAATATCCACCACCTGGTACCCCAACCTCCCACCCCCCTGACCACTTCAAACTCCTCAGATTGTTTTTCAGAGTCCATAGTCTCTTATGGTTCACCTCCCCTTCCAATTTACCCAAAAGCACATACCCTCCCCAATGTCCATAACCCTGCCCCCCTTCTCCCAACCCCCCTCCCCCCAGCAACCCACAGTTTGTTTCGTGAGATTAAGAGTCACTTATGGTTGGTCTCCCTCCCTATCCCATCTTGTTTCATGGATTCTTCTCCTACCCACTTAAGCCCCCATGTTGCATCACCACTCCCTCATATCAGGGAGATCATATGATAGTTGTCTTTCTCCAATTGACTTATTTCCCTAAGCAAGATACACTCTAGTTCCATCCATGTTGTTGCAAATGGCAAGATTTCGTTTCTTTTGATGGCTGCATATTATTCCATTGTGTATATGTACCACATCTTCTTGATCCATTCATCTGTTGATGGACATCGAGGTTCTTTCCATAGTTTGGCTATTGTGGACATTGCTGCTATAAACATTCGGGTGCACGTGCCCCTTTCGATCACTACGTTTGTATCCTTAGGGTAAATACCCAGTAGTGCAATTGCTGGGTCATAGGGCAGTTCTATTTTCAACATTTTGAGGAACCTCCATGCCTTTTTCCAGAGTGGTTGCACCAGCTTGCATTCCCACCAACAGCATAGGAGGGTTCCCCTTTCTCCACATCCTCGCCAGCATCTGTCATTTCCTGACATGTTAATTTTAGCCATTCTGACTGGTGTGAGGTGATATCCATTGTGGTTTTGATTTGTATTTCCCTGATGCTGAGTGATATGGAGCACTTTTTCATGTGTCTGTTGGCCATCTGGATGTCTTCTTTACAGAAATGTCTGTTCATGTCCTCTGCCCATTTCTTGATTGGATTATTTGTTCTTTTGGGTGTTGAGTTTGTTAAGTTCCTTATAGATTTTGGACACTAGCCCTTTATCTGATATGTTGTTTGCAAATATCTTCTCCCATTCTGTCAGTTGTCTTTTGGTTTTGTTAACTGTTTCCGTTGCTGTGCAAAAGCTTTTGATCTTGATGAAATCCCAATAGTTCATTTTTGCCCTTGCTTCCCTTGCCTTTGGCGATGTTCCTAGGAAGATGTTGCTGCGGCTGAGGTCGAAGAGGTTGCTGCCTGTGTTCTCCTCAAGGATTTTGATGGATTCCTTTCTCACACTGAGGTCCTTCATCCATTTTGAGTCTATTTTCGTGTGTGGTGTAAGGAAATGGTCCAGTTTCATTTTTCTGCATGTGGCTGTCCAATTTTCCCAACACCATTAATTGAAGAGGCTGTCTTTTTTCCATTGGACATTCTTTCCTGCTTTGTCAAAGATTAGTTGACCATAGAGTTGAGGGTCTATTTCTGGGCTCTCTATTCTGTTCCATTGATCTATGTGTCTGTTTTTGTGGCAGTACCATGCTGTCTTGATGATGACAGCTTTGTAATATAGCTTGAAGTCCGGAATTGTGATGCCACCAACTTTGGTTTTCTTTTTCAGTATTCCTTTGGATACTGGAGATCTTTTTTGGTTCCATATAAATTTTAGGATTATTTGTTCCATTTCTTTGAAAAAGATGGATGGTACTTTGATAGGAATTGCATTAAATGTGTAGATTGCTTTAGGTAGCATAGACATTTTCACAGTATTTATTCTTCCAATCCAGGAGCATGGAACATTTTTCCATTTCTTTGTGTCTTCCTCAATTTCTTTCATGAGTACTTTATAGTTTTCTGAGTATAGATTCTTAGCCTCTTTGGTTAGGTTTATTCCTAGGTATCTTATGGTTTGGGGTGCAATTGTAAATGGGATTGACTCCTTAATTTCTCTTTCTTCTGTCTTGTTGTTGGTGTATAGAAACACAACTGATTTCTGTGCATTGATTTTATATCCTGACACTTTACTGAATTCCTGTACAAGTTCGAGCAGTTTTGGAGTGGAGTATTTTGGGTTTTCCACATACAGTATCATATCATGTGCGAAGAGTGATAGTTTGACTTCTTCTTTGCCGATTTGGATGCCTTTAATTTCCTTTTGTTGTCTGATTGCTGAGGCTAGGACTTCTAGTACTATGTTGAATAGCAGTGGTGATAATGGACATCCCTGCCGTGTTCCTGACCTTAGTGGAAAACCTTTCAGTTTTTCTCCATTGAGAATGATATTTGCGGTGGGTTTTTCATAGATGGCTTTGATGATATTGAGGTATGTGCCCTCTATCCCTACACTTTGAAGGGTTTTGATCAGGAAGGGATGCTATACTTTGTCAAATGCTTTTTCAGCATCTATTGAGAGTATCATATGGTTCTTGTTCTTTCTTTTATTGATGTGTTGTATCACATTGACTGATTTGCGGATATTGAACCAACCTTGCAGCCCTGGAATCAATTCCACTTGGTCGTGGTGAATAATCCTTTTAATGTACTGTTGAATCCTATTGGCTAGTATTTTGGTGAGAATTTTCACATCTGTGTTCATCAAGGATATTGGTCTATAGCTCTCTTTTTTGATGGGCTCCTTGTCTGGTTTTGGGATCAAGGTGATGTTGGCCTTATAAAATGAGTTTGGAAGTTTTCCTTCCATTTCTATTTTTTTGGAACAGTTTCAGGAGAATAGGAATTAGTTCTTCTTTAAATGTTTGGTACAATTCCCCCGGGAAGCTGTCTGGCCCTGGGCTTTTTTTTGTTTGGAGATTTTTAATGACTGTTTCACTATCCTCACTGGTTATGGGTCTGTTCAGGCTTTCTATTTCTTCCTTGTTCAGTTGTGGTAGTTTATATGTTTCTAGGAATGCATCCATTTCTTCCAAATTGTCAAATTTGTTGGCGTAGAGTTGCTCATAGTATGTTCTTATAATAGTTTATATTTCTTTGTTGTTAGTTGTGATCTCTCCTCTTTCATTCATGATTTTATTTATTTGGGTCCTTTCTCTTTTCTTTTTGATAAGTCTGGCCAGGGGTTTATCAATCTTATTAATTCTTTCAAAGAACCAGCTCCTAGTTTGGTTGATTTGTTCTATTGTTTTTTTGGTTTCTATTTCATTGATTTCTGCTCTGATCTTTATGATTTCTCTTCTTTTGCTGGGTTTAGGGTTTCTTTCTTGTTCTTTCTCCATCTCCTTTAAGTGTAGGGTTAGGTTGTGTACCTGAGACCTTTCTTGTTTCTTGAGAAAGGCTTGTACCGCTATATATTTTCCTCTCAGGACTGCTTTTGTTGTGTCCCACAGATTTTGAACCATTGTGTTTTCATTATCATTTGTTTGCATGATTTTTTTCAATTCTTCTTTAATTTCCCAGTTGACCCATTCATTCTTCAGAAGGATGCTGTTTAGTCTCCATGTATTTGGGTTCTTTCCAAACTTCCTCTTGTGGTTGAGTTCTAGCTTCAGAGCATTGTGGTCTGAAAATATGCAAGGAATGATCCCAATCTTTTGATACCGGTTGAGTCCTGATTTAGGACCGAGGATGTGATCTATTCTGGAGTATGTTCCATGTGAACTAAAGAAGAATGTATATTCTGTTGCTTTGGGATGAAATGTTCTGAATATATCTGTGATGTCCATCTGGTACAGTGTGTTGTTTAAGGCCCTTATTTCCTTGCTGATCTTTTGCTTGGATGATCTGTCCCTTTCAGTGAGGGGAGTGTTAAAGTCCCCTACTATTATTGTATGATTGTTGATGTGTTTCTTTGACTTTGTTATTAACTGGTTTATATATTTGGCTGCTCCCACGTTGGGGGCATAGATATTTAAGATTGTTAGATCTTCTTGTTGGACAGATCCTTTGAGTATGATATAGTGTCCTTCCTCATCTCTTATTATAGTTTGGCTTAAAATCTAATTGATCTGATATAAGGATTGCCACCCCTGTTTTCTTCTGATGTCCATTAGCATGGTAAATTCTTTTCCACCTCCTCACTTTAAATCTGGAGGTGTCTTCGGGCTTAAAATGAGTTTCTTGGAGGCAACATATAGATGGGTTTTGTTTTTTTATCCATTCTGAGACCCTGTGTCTTTTGACTGGGACATTTAGCCCATTAACATTCAGGGTAACCAGGAACCTCTTTTTTACTTTATTTTATTTTATTTTAGATTTATTTATTTATTTGAGAGAAAGCAAGCAAAATGGAGAGGAGTAAAGAGGAGGGTGAGAATCTGAAGGAGACTCTGGGCCGCGAGCAGCGCCTCTTGCCAGGCTCCACAAAGGACTCCACATGGGGCTCCACAGGGAGTTGGACAGGGGACTTAATTTCATGACCCTAAAATCATGACCTGAGCTGAACCAAGAGGTGGACCCTTAACCAATTGTGCCACCCAGGCACCCCAAAGTCTTCCTAGGATCTTAAAAAATCTAATTTCTTTATCTTAAAAAATGAAATGTAGTTATCTAGATAACTAGTTATGTAGTTATCTAGATAACCTAGAATCTAGGTTATCTAGAACCTAGATAACCTAGACTTTCCATTCCTTCCACGAATGGTAACTTCCTGAAAATATTAAAATTAAAACACAAACTCCTCTAATACTGTATTATACAACTAAGAAGGTAAAATAATATTATTCTGACAATGTTAATTAACTCAGAAACGATTCAACAGTAGCTGAGGATTTAAATACCAAACTGTGTTTTCTGTGTTTCCTTCCCTAAATTACCAAAATAAAAAAGGAGCACAAACAAAAAGTTTCCTCAATTGCTATCTCTCAAAATCTTGTTGTACTACATTATTTTTAAGAAGATAAATTTGAAGATACAGTTTTTAGGGGTGTCTGGGTGTCTCAGTCAGTTAAGCATCTGCCTTCTTCTCATGCCATGATCTCAGATTCCTGGGATCGAGCCCCGTGTTGCACTCCCTGCTCAGCAGAGAGTCTTGTTTCTCCTTCTCCCTCTATTTGCTGCTCTGCCTACTTGTGCTCTCTATTTCTCTGTCAAATAAATAGATAAAAGCTTTAAAAAAAAGACACAGTTTTTAGTCAAATACACAGGCTAAATTATACAGTGCTATTTTCTGTGGCGTGGTTCCCAGAAATTACATTTCCTAGTAATTTAGAGTCAGATGATAAATTTACTAACTGAAATGGAGAGAAAATGGATTTACAATATATGTCAGGTGAAAAAAAATGTTTAGAAAACTTTTGAAATCTATTAGAAAGGTGAATTAATGTGGGACAAAGAAAAGAATTCTACTGCAGTCAAGAACCATAAAGGGGAATGTTTTTACAATGACTTGAGATATCAGCACATTGTCTTTTGGAACATATAATTGTCTAACCCTACTTTTTTTATATATGAGTCATGACAAGAAAGTGAAATTTCCATCTCCTCAGCTACTTCTGTGTGAGAGCAATGATAGCATCCATAACTATGAGACAGTGCTTCTTTGAAGACATCTATCTTTATTGAAAAAAAAATTCTTTAAAGAAAAAATTATTGCTGAGTAATTTTTACCCAAATATTTAAATTATTATCATACTTGTACACTTTGAATTTCTGAAACAGGAGTTCTTAACAATGTCAGCATATTAAAATCACCCAGAGTTTTAAAACATCACACTTGGGCCCCACCCCCAGAGATCATGCTTCCTCATGGGTAAATCCCAAGCACTACTCTGTATAAATCTTCTCTAGGTAATTCTGGTGGGCAACCAGGATTGAGATTTATTATTCCATCTTTTTTTATTCTCCCCTGAGTTTTCTTTCTAATATTCTAAATTTAAGGAGAAAAAAAAATGTTTATTCCAATTCACTCACACTGAATATAAAGTGTATTACTCTACCCAAACCTTAGTTTATGCAATCATTCATTTATTAAATACTGAATGTTGTTCATACCATATGGTTTGGATTATCAGATTGACATGATGAGAGAAGTCTCTCAGATTCATATTTCAAAGCTGTAAATCTAAACACTTTGTTCTATACTATTGAGATTTTACTTTATTTAAAAGTAAGAATGAGTCCATGGGGCACCTGGGTTGTGTAGATGGGTAAGCATACTACTCTTGGTTTCAGGTCTGTGTCAGGCAGTGTCTGCCTAGGACTCTCTCTCCTTCTCCATCTGCCTCTTTCAACCATGTTCTCGCTCTCTCTCTCTAAAATAAATCAGGAAGTCTTTAAAAGAAAAAGGTATGAGTCCAAAAATCTATAAGAAGAACTGTATGCCACAACTAAGTATAACTCAACATAGGTATGCAAAGCTAGTTCAACATTCAAAAATCATTTAATATAACTTATCAAATCAATAGATTGAAGAAGAAAAATCACACGATAATATCAATAGAAGCAGAAAAAGCATGTGACAAAAATCCAATAATTAGTCATGATAAAAACTAGGAATAGAAGGGAATTTCCTCAATTTGATCAAGAATATCTAGAAAAAAAACTACAGGTAACATTTTACTTAGGGGTAAAAAAATTGAAGTTTTTCCAGATCAGAAAATAGGCAAAGATGTCCCTCCCACCATGTATTTCCTTACCATACTAGAAGTCTCAGCTAATGCAATATGACACAAAGTAAAAAGCCCACAGATTGGCAAATAAACCATCTTTGTTTGTAGATGATATGATTATCTATGTAAAAACCCCAATAAATCAACAAAAAAACCCTCTTAGAATTAATAAGTGACTATAGTAAAGTGGCAGGATATAAACTTAATACACAAAATCACTTTCCTATATACTGGCAACAAACAAATGGAATTGAAAATTAAAAACACACAACCATTTGCATTAGCACTTACAAAATATGAAGTAGTTAGGTATAAATCTAACAAAATACATACAAGATCTATATGTAGAAAATTATAAAACTGAGGAGCAAAATAAAAGAACTAAATAAATGTAGAACTAAATAAATTTCCAAAAATGGAAGTCTCAATATTGTCAACGTGTCGATTCTTCTCAACTTTATTAGTAGTTTCAACAGAATCCCAATAAAAATCTCAACAAGTGGGGTGGGGTGGCTCAGTGAGTTAAGTGTCTGCCTTTGGCTCAGGTTACGACCTGAGCCTTCTGGAACTGATCCCCACATCAGGTTCCCTGCTCAGTGGGAAGTCTCCTTTTCCTCTCCCTCTGCCCCTCTCCCCTGCTCAGGCTTGCTCTCTCTCTTTCTGTCAAATAAATAAATAAAATCTTCTTTAAAAAAAATCTCAGTAAGTTATTTTGTGGATATTGACAAGTTGATTCTAAACTTTATATGGAGAGGCAAAAAAATCCAAAATATCTAATAAAATCTTGAAGGAGAAGAACCAAGTTTGAAGACTGACACTATCCTACTTCAATACTCACTGATTACTATAAGCTACAGTAATCAATATTGTGTGTTGCTGATGAGAGAATAGATAAAAAGATCAATAGAATCAAAGAGAACAGATAGGCCCAGAAAAAGCCCCCAAAATATACAGTCCATCAATCTTAGACAGAGGAGGAAAAGCAATACAATAGAACAAAGACAGTCTTTTAAACAAGTGTTGCTGTTAAAACTGACCAGCCTAGATAACCTTGAGTATGACAATGAATTTTCACATAAACCACCATAAACCACAAAAGAAGTAAATGATGAGATGGACTTCATTAAAGCTATAAACTTTTGCTCTATGCAACACAATGTCAAAAGAATGAGAAGACAAGCCACAGGGGAAAATATCTGCAAAAAGACACATATGATTAAAGACAAACCAAAAGTGTTACCCAAGATATACACAGAAATCTTAAAATGCAACAATAAGAAAATAAGCAACCTGGTCAAAGAAGAGTCAAAGAATTTAAGAAAAACCTTACCATAAAGATGTATCAATGGCTAATAAGCATATGAAAAGACGCTCTACATCATTTATCATCAGGGAAATGCAAATTAAAATAAAAATGATATATTATTACACATGTACACACATTACACATTATATCTAATAAATATACATTTATTAGAATGGCTAAAATCCAAAATACTGACAATACCAAATGTGGACAAAGATGTGGAGCAACAGGAGCTCTCATTCATTGCTGATAAGAATGCAAAATGCCACAGCCACTTTGGAAGAAAATAAGGTGACTTCTTACAAAAATAAACATAATCTTACTATGCAACCCAGTAATAATGCTTCTTGGTATCTACCAAAAGGAGCTAAAAACTTATTTCCACACATAAATCTTCACACAGATGTTCATAAGCAGCTTTATTAATAACATCCAAAGCTTGGAAGCAAATGAGATGTCCTTTGTAGGGGAATGAATGAATAAACCATGATACATACAGACAATGGAATATTATTCAGTGCTAAAATGTAAAGAGCTATCTAGCCATGAAAAAACATAGAAGAAACTTAAATGGGTATTTCTTAGTAAAAGAAACCAATCTGAAAAAGCTACATACTATACAAACCTAACTGTTTGACTTCTAGAAAAGGCAAAACTATAGAGGCAGTAAAAATATTAGTGATTGTCAGGGATGTTGTGTGGCAAGAATAGAAGGAAAACAAAGGATTTGTAGGTAAGTAAAAATACTTTGTATGAAACTATAATGATGGATACATATCATTATAGGTTTATTCAAACTCACAAAACTTATTAACACCAAGAATGAACTATAAACTACAGACTTTGGGTAATTATGATATGTCAATGTAGTGTTCATTTTTGTTACAAATACCACTCTGGTAGGACACTGAAAATAAAAAAGGCAATATATATGTGGAGGCAAGGGCTATAGGGGAAATTTTGAATATTATTCTCAATTTTGCTATGAACTAAAAATCTACTGATTTAAATATTATTCCTTTTTTCTCAATTTATTTATTTTCAGAAAAACATTATTCATTATTTTTTCACCACACCCAGTGCTCCATGCAAGCCGTGCCCTCTATAATACCTACTACCTGGTACCCCAACCTCCCACCCCCCCCCCGCCACTTCAAACCCCTCAGACTGTTTTTCAGAGTCCATAGTCTCTCATGGGTCACCTCCCCTTCCAATTTACCCAAATTCCCTACTCCTCTCTAACACCCCTTGTCCTCCATGCTATTTGTTACGCTCCACAAATAAGTGAAACCATATGATAATTGACTCTCTCTGCTTGACTTATTTCACTCAGCATAATCTCTTCCAGTCCCATCCATGTTGCTACAAAAGTTGGGTATTCATCCTTTCTGATGGAGGCATAATACTCCATAGTGTATATGGACCACATCTTCCTTATCCATTCATCCGTTGAAGGGCATCTTGGTTCTTTCCATAGTTTGGCGACTGTGGCCATTGCTGCTATAAACATTGGGGTACAGATGGCCCTTCTTTTCACGACATTTGTGTCTTTGGGATTAAATATTATTCTTATCAAAAAAATACTTTCATACAAAATCAGTGCCTCTTTTTCTTTTATTCTCCTTTCTTAAATATCCCAATTACAATAGTATTCTGTAAATATCTTTAAATGTTTCTTTTGTTACCCTACCTTTGATTTTTACCTTTATATATTTCCAAGGTTTAAATTTGGAATATCTTGAGCAAAAAACAATTCTTAAGACATAAGCACATACATACACCCTCAAAGAAACAAATTCAATTCCTTAGTCTCAACAAACATAGATAGATAAAATAGATTTTCTGCCCTTTCTTTCTTTTTTTTTTTATAAATTTTTTTATTTTTTATAAACATATATTTTTATCCCCAGGGGTACACGTCTGTGAATCGCCAGGTTTACACACTTCACAGCACTCACCAAAGCACATACCCTCCCCAATGTCCATAACCCCACCCCCCTACTCCCAATGCCCCTCCCCCCAGCAACCCTCAGTTTGTGTTGTGAGATTAAGAGTCACTTATGGTTTGTCTCCCTCCCAATCCCATCTTGTTTCATTGATTCTTCTCCTACCCACTTAAGCCCCCATGTTACATCACCACTTCTTCATATCAGGGAGATCATATGATAGTTGTCTTTCTCCAATTGACTTATTTCGCTGAGCATGATACGCTCTAGTTCCATCCATGTTGTCACAAATGGCAAGATTTTGTTTCTTTTGATGGCTGCATAATATTCCATTGTGTATACATACCACATCTTCTTGATCCATTCATCTGTTGATGGACATCTAGGTTCTTTCCATAGTTTGGCTATTGTGGACATTGCTGCTATAAACATTCGGGTGCATGTGCCCCTTCCGATCACTACATTTGTATCTTTAGGGTAAATACCCAGTAGTGCAATTTCTGGGTCATAGGGCAGTTCTATTTTCAACATTTTGAGGAACCTCCATGCTGTTTTCCAGAGTGGTTGCTCCAGCTTGCATTCCCACCAACAGTGTAGGAGGGTTCCCCTTTCTCCGCATCCTCGCCAGCATCTGTCATTTCTGACTTGTTGATTTTAGCCATTCTGACTGGTATGAGGTGATATCTCATTGTGGTTTTGATTGTATTTCCCTGATGCTGAGTGATATGGAGCACTTTTTCATGTGTCTGTTGGCCATCTGGATGTCTTCTTTGCAGAAATGTCTGTTCATGTCCTCTTCCCATTTCTTGATTGGATTATTTGTTCTTTTGGGTGTTGAGTTTGCTAAGTTCTTTATAGATTTTGGACACTAGTCCTTTATCTGATATGTCGTTTGCAAATATCTTCTCCCATTCTGTCAGTTGTCTTTTGGTTTTGTTAACTGTTTCCGTTGCTGTGCAAAAGCTTTTGATCTTGATGAAATCCCAATAGTTCATTTTTGCCCTTGCTTCCCTTGCCTTTGGCGATGTTCCTAGGAAGATGTTGCTGCGGCTGAGGTCGAAGAGGTTGCTGCCTGTGTTCTCCTCAAGGATTTTGATGGATTCCTTTCTCACACTGAGGTCCTTCATCCATTTTGAGTCTATTTTCGTGTGTGGTGTAAGGAAATGGTCCAGTTTCATTTTTCTGCATGTGGCTGTCCAATTTTCCCAACACCATTAATTGAAGAGGCTGTCTTTTTTCCATTGGACATTCTTTCCTGCTTTGTCAAAGATTAGTTGACCATAGAGTTGAGGGTCTATTTCTGGGCTCTCTATTCTGTTCCATTGATCTATGTGTCTGTTTTTGTGGCAGTACCATGCTGTCTTGATGATGACAGCTTTGTAATATAGCTTGAAGTCCGGAATTGTGATGCCACCAACTTTGGTTTTCTTTTTCAGTATTCCTTTGGATACTGGAGATCTTTTTTGGTTCCATATAAATTTTAGGATTATTTGTTCCATTTCTTTGAAAAAGATGGATGGTACTTTGATAGGAATTGCATTAAATGTGTAGATTGCTTTAGGTAGCATAGACATTTTCACAGTATTTATTCTTCCAATCCAGGAGCATGGAACATTTTTCCATTTCTTTGTGTCTTCCTCAATTTCTTTCATGAGTACTTTATAGTTTTCTGAGTATAGATTCTTAGCCTCTTTGGTTAGGTTTATTCCTAGGTATCTTATGGTTTGGGGTGCAATTGTAAATGGGATTGACTCCTTAATTTCTCTTTCTTCTGTCTTGTTGTTGGTGTATAGAAACACAACTGATTTCTGTGCATTGATTTTATATCCTGACACTTTACTGAATTCCTGTACAAGTTCGAGCAGTTTTGGAGTGGAGTATTTTGGGTTTTCCACATACAGTATCATATCATGTGCGAAGAGTGATAGTTTGACTTCTTCTTTGCCGATTTGGATGCCTTTAATTTCCTTTTGTTGTCTGATTGCTGAGGCTAGGACTTCTAGTACTATGTTGAATAGCAGTGGTGATAATGGACATCCCTGCCGTGTTCCTGACCTTAGTGGAAAACCTTTCAGTTTTTCTCCATTGAGAATGATATTTGCGGTGGGTTTTTCATAGATGGCTTTGATGATATTGAGGTATGTGCCCTCTATCCCTACACTTTGAAGGGTTTTGATCAGGAAGGGATGCTATACTTTGTCAAATGCTTTTTCAGCATCTATTGAGAGTATCATATGGTTCTTGTTCTTTCTTTTATTGATGTGTTGTATCACATTGACTGATTTGCGGATATTGAACCAACCTTGCAGCCCTGGAATCAATTCCACTTGGTCGTGGTGAATAATCCTTTTAATGTACTGTTGAATCCTATTGGCTAGTATTTTGGTGAGAATTTTCACATCTGTGTTCATCAAGGATATTGGTCTATAGCTCTCTTTTTTGATGGGCTCCTTGTCTGGTTTTGGGATCAAGGTGATGTTGGCCTTATAAAATGAGTTTGGAAGTTTTCCTTCCATTTCTATTTTTTTGGAACAGTTTCAGGAGAATAGGAATTAGTTCTTCTTTAAATGTTTGGTACAATTCCCCCGGGAAGCTGTCTGGCCCTGGGCTTTTTTTTGTTTGGAGATTTTTAATGACTGTTTCACTATCCTCACTGGTTATGGGTCTGTTCAGGCTTTCTATTTCTTCCTTGTTCAGTTGTGGTAGTTTATATGTTTCTAGGAATGCATCCATTTCTTCCAAATTGTCAAATTTGTTGGCGTAGAGTTGCTCATAGTATGTTCTTATAATAGTTTATATTTCTTTGTTGTTAGTTGTGATCTCTCCTCTTTCATTCATGATTTTATTTATTTGGGTCCTTTCTCTTTTCTTTTTGATAAGTCTGGCCAGGGGTTTATCAATCTTATTAATTCTTTCAAAGAACCAGCTCCTAGTTTGGTTGATTTGTTCTATTGTTTTTTTGGTTTCTATTTCATTGATTTCTGCTCTGATCTTTATGATTTCTCTTCTTTTGCTGGGTTTAGGGTTTCTTTCTTGTTCTTTCTCCATCTCCTTTAAGTGTAGGGTTAGGTTGTGTACCTGAGACCTTTCTTGTTTCTTGAGAAAGGCTTGTACCGCTATATATTTTCCTCTCAGGACTGCTTTTGTTGTGTCCCACAGATTTTGAACCATTGTGTTTTCATTATCATTTGTTTGCATGATTTTTTTCAATTCTTCTTTAATTTCCCAGTTGACCCATTCATTCTTCAGAAGGATGCTGTTTAGTCTCCATGTATTTGGGTTCTTTCCAAACTTCCTCTTGTGGTTGAGTTCTAGCTTCAGAGCATTGTGGTCTGAAAATATGCAAGGAATGATCCCAATCTTTTGATACCGGTTGAGTCCTGATTTAGGACCGAGGATGTGATCTATTCTGGAGTATGTTCCATGTGAACTAAAGAAGAATGTATATTCTGTTGCTTTGGGATGAAATGTTCTGAATATATCTGTGATGTCCATCTGGTACAGTGTGTTGTTTAAGGCCCTTATTTCCTTGCTGATCTTTTGCTTGGATGATCTGTCCCTTTCAGTGAGGGGAGTGTTAAAGTCCCCTACTATTATTGTATGATTGTTGATGTGTTTCTTTGACTTTGTTATTAACTGGTTTATATATTTGGCTGCTCCCACGTTGGGGGCATAGATATTTAAGATTGTTAGATCTTCTTGTTGGACAGATCCTTTGAGTATGATATAGTGTCCTTCCTCATCTCTTATTATAGTTTGGCTTAAAATCTAATTGATCTGATATAAGGATTGCCACCCCTGTTTTCTTCTGATGTCCATTAGCATGGTAAATTCTTTTCCACCTCCTCACTTTAAATCTGGAGGTGTCTTCGGGCTTAAAATGAGTTTCTTGGAGGCAACATATAGATGGGTTTTGTTTTTTTATCCATTCTGATACCCTAAGTCTTTTGATTGGAGCATTTAGCCCATTAACATTCAGGGTAACTATTGAGAGATATAAATTTTGTGCCATTGTACTGCCTGTAAGGTGACTGTTACTGTATATTGTTTCTGTTCCTTTCTGATCTACCACTTGTAGGCTCTCTCTTTGCTTAGAGGATCCCTTTCAGTATCTCCTGTAGAGCGCTTGGTGTTTGCAAATTCTTTCAGGTTTTGTTTGTCCTGGAAGCTTTTAATCTCTCCTTCTATTTTCAATGATAGCCTAGCTGGATATAGTATTCTTGGCTGCATGTTTTTCTCGTTTAGTGCTCTGAAAATATCATGCCAGCTCTTTCTGGCCTGCCAGGTCTCTGTGGATAAGTCAGCTGCCAATCTAATATTTTTACCATTGTATGTTACAGACGTCTTTTCCCAGGCTGCTTTCAGGATTTTCTCTTTGTCAATAAGACTTGTAAATTTTACTATTAGGTGACGTGGTGTGGGCCTATTCTTATTGATTTTGAGGGGCGTTCTCTGAACCTCCTCAATTTTGATATGCTTGTTCCCTTTGCCATATTGGGGAAATTCTCCCCAATAATTCTCTCCAGTATACCTTCTGCTCCCCTCTCTCTTTCTTCTTCTTCTGGAATCCCAATTATTCTAATGTTGTTTCGTCTTATGGTGTCACTTATCTCTCGAATTCTCCCCTCATGGTCCAGTAGCTGTTTGTCCCTCTTTTGCTCAGCTTCTTTATTCTCTGTCATTTGGTCTTCTAGATCGCTAATTCTTTCTTCTGCCTCATTTATCCTAGCAGTGAGAGCCTCCATTTTTGACTGCACCTCATTAATAGCTTTTTTGATTTCCACTTGGTTAGATTTTAGTTCTTTTATTTCTCCAGAAAGGGCTTTTATATCTCCCGAGAGGCTTTCTCTAATATCTTCCATGCCTTTTTCAAGCCCGGCTAGAACCTTGAGAATTGTCATTCTGAATTCTAGATCTGACATATTACCAATGTCTGTATTGATTAGGTCCCTAGCCTTCGGTACTGCCTCTTGTTCTTTTTTTTGTGGTGAATTTTTCCGCCTTGTCATTTTGTCCAGATAAGAGTATATGAAGGAGCAAGTAAAATACTAAAAGGGTGGTAACAACCCCAGGAAAATATGCTTTAACCAAATCAGAAGAGATCCCAAATGTGAGGGGAGAGAAAGGGGATAAAAAGAGGTTCAAAAAAAAGAAAGAAAAAAAAATGATTTAAAAAAAGAAAATGAAGAAAGAAAAGTATAAAAAGAAAAAATATATATATTAGATAAACTAGTTAAAAAACGTTAAAAATGAAAAGGGTAAAAGTTAAAAAAATTTTTTTAATTTAAAAAAAATTTAAAAATTTAGCAAAAGTAGAGAAAAAAAGTGAAAAAGAAAAAAATTACTTTAACTGCAAGACTAAAAAATCACAGGGAGAAAGCCATGAGTTCCGTGCTTTGCTTTCTCTTCTTCTGGAATTCTGCTGCTCTCCTTGGTATTGAAATCGCACTCCTTGGTAGGTGAACTTGGTCTTGGCTGGATTTCTTGTTGATCTTCTGGGGGAGGGGCCTGGTGTAGTGATTCTCAAGTGTCTTTGCCCCAGGTGGAATTGCACCGCCCTTGCCAGGGGCCAGGCTGAGTAATCCGCTGGGGTTTCCTTTCAGGAGCTTTTGTTCCCTGAGCGCTTTCTGTAGAGTTCCGGAGGATGGGAATACAAATGGCGGCCTCCTGGTCTCCGGCCGGAGGAGCCAAGAGCCCAGGGCCCCACTCCTCAGTGCGCCCTCAGAGAACAGCACCCAGTAACTCCCATCTGCCTGACCTCCAACCGCACTCCGAACTCACCGAGTCTGCGACTGGTTCAAGGTAACCCCGAGCTGCGATCTTACTGTTAGCTCTGTCTCTGCAGCCGGCTTTCTCGCTCCAATACCCGCAAGCTCTGCGACACTCAGACACCCCCGATCCTTCTGTGACCCTGCGGGACCTGAGGCCACGTTGAACCCGCGTGGGCTTCGCCCCGGTTTAGCCTCTGGAGCGATGTCCCTCAGCGGAACAGACTTTTAAAAGTCCTGATTTTGTGCTCCGTTGCTCCGCCGCTTGCCGGGAGCCGGCCCCTCCCCCCGGGGGTCTATCTTCCCGTCGCTTTGGATTCACTTCTCCGCCTGTCCTTTCAGAAAGTGGTTGTTTTTCGGTTTCTAGAACTGCTGTTCTTCTCTTCCATCTGCCGGATTTGCAGGTGTTTGTACTCTTTAGGTAAGCTATCTAGCTGATATCCTGCTAGCTGAAGTAGTCTCAGCCTGCTACTTCTCCGCCATCTTGATTCCCCTCTCTCCCCCCTTTCTTCTCAGCTTATCATTTTTTCCCTTAGTAAGGGTATTATTTTAAAAGACAAAATAATTTAGCTCCTTGAACCAGAGATTATGATCAGGTAGAAACTTCATGAGCAAAGAAAATTCCAATAATACTCTAGTGAAGATTGAAAAATAAATTATAATAATTCAATCCTCTTGTAAGCATCTATCAAAAACATCTTTTAAGATGATATTGATAGTAAAATCAGAATATAAGCTGCCATGATACTCTATTTCAATTTCTCCAGATTCTCTGGAAAGTTCATCTTGTTTAAGACTCACACATTTTTGACTTCTAATACTTGCCCTTAAATATTAGCACTAATATAATAACACAGAGAAAAATGAATAACCAGCAATATAAGACACTGCATGATAGGTGAAATTTATGGCTTTGGAAGAAGTCTTTTAAAGCAAGAAGATAGATCTTTAAAAACTGAATTGAAAGAGATGTCTCAGAGAAATGGGATTAAGTGGAGGCAAAATTCTCTAGATGGATGTTGTGAAAGATATCCCTGCAAGGAAGAGAGCCTGAGCAAAGGCAGAGAAGAATGTACAAAGAATGTTAAGGTACAATGAACAAAGCAGGTGCTCAGAGCACAGTGTTTATGTAATGGAAGAAGGGGGGCACTACAATAGTGCCCCCATTATCCATGGTTTCATTTTCTATGATTTTAGTTACCCATGGTCAGCTGAGGTCTGGAAGCAGAAGACTCTCCTTCTGACATGGACAGGACTAGAAGAGATTATGATGAGTGAAATAATTCAAGCAGAAAAAGTCAATTATCATATGGTTTCACTTACTTATGGAACATAAGGAATAACACAGAGGACATTGGGAGATGGAGAAGAGAAGTGAGTTGGGGGAAAATGGAGAGGGAGATGAACCATAAGAGACTGTGGACTCTGAGAAACAAACTGAGGGGTTTGGGGCAGAGAGGGGTGTGGGGTTGGGTGATCCTGGTGGTGGGAATTAAGGGGGGCACATATTGCATGGAACACTGGGTGTGGTGCATAAACAATGAATTTTGGAACATTAAAAAAATAAATTAAATTAAATTTTTAAGAAAATATCCTGGAACACTAAAAAAAAAAAAAAGTCAATAATAGCTTAATGTTACTTTCACGATGCCTACATTCCCCTCACTTCATCTCATCACAGAGGTATTTTATCATTTCACATCATCACAAGAAGAAAAAGAGTGAGTACAGTATAAGACATTTTGAGGAGAAAGAAAAACCACATTCACATAACTTTTATTACAGTATATTGTTATAATTATTCTATTTTTAGTTATTGTTATTAATCTCTCTCTTACTGTGCCTGACTTATAAATTAAACTTTATCATAGGTATGTATGTACAGGAAAAAACACACTGTATCTGGGGTTGGGTACTATCCGTATTTATAGGAATTCACAAAGGGTCTTGGAACATATCCCTCTGGCTAATGGGTGACTAATGTATTGAAGTTTCTGGTGTTAGTTTAAAAGCATAAAATAGAAGAGAGAGGACTTATCATCTAATGTTGAGGAAATAGGACACCAGTGAGATATGTTAGCAGTTATTTGAGCAGATAATTAAACACTAAAGATCACTGACGAAAGAGGAAGTTTAAAAATGTTAATGTGAATGATATTTTATTAACTGAATAGCTTCATTATTTATCAGTTTGAATACCAGGCAAAATGCTAGATGATAGAAAGATTAAAGGTCATAGCCCTGTCCTCAAGCTGCCTTTAGGGAATGTATTAGGTTTACAGAGAAAGAGAGCAAATAAGATAGAAAGATGATGGAGATAGATACATAGAGAGAGGCAAACAGGGAGACAGAATTTTTAAAATTGGCTCATGACTGCGAATGTTTGACAAATACAAAACCTGTAGCATAGGCCAGCAGGATGGAGACCTATGGAAGAGTTGCTGTTTGAGTCAAAGGTTATTGGCTAGAAAAGGTGCTCCTTCTTCCAGGGAGATGAGTCTTTTTCTACTAAGGCCTTCAACTAATTGAATGAGGCCCACCCCATCCACATTATGCAGAAAAATCTGCTTTACTCAAAACCTGATTTAAATATTAATCTTATCTAACAATGCTTTCACACCAATTACTACAATAATGTTTGACCAAATATCTTAATGTATTTTATTCAAGTCAACACATCAAATTAACAACAGGAATCAAAAGAGAAAAACAAAAAGCATAAAAAACTGCTTTGAGAGACATTTTGTATAAAATATAACTGAGGCTCAGAAGTAGTAGTGACCACGCCTATGGATGGGTACAGAATGTTAGGGGGGGAAATACTAAATATCAGGGGTTTAAGTGAAGTCTTAAAAGTTAATTATTCCTTCCTCAAATTAGCTTGTAAGCCAGTCTGGAAAATACTCCAAACCTAGTTCACTACATTAGCACTATAATATCCCTATACAATACTCCTCCATCATGCACTCACTCATTAACCTCAAGGCAGACACCCCAACCAGACTCATCCCTGTTAGCACAGAAAGAGAAATGACCCAAATCTCATCAGAGTCATTAAAACACATACACCTATTTGGGAAACTAAATGTAACACCCAAAGAAGAGCACATCTAAGAATAAGGCTGATAAATGGAAACAAATCAATAATCATTTATTTTGATACATTAAGGAGTTTTTACTTTATTAAATATTTTAAAAATATTTACAGGACAGTAACTTGATCAAGAAGGCATTTGCAAAACCACTACGACAAAAGTTCAGTGAACAGAATGAAAGAGTACAAAAATCCCCCACAGGAAAACCATTAGTTGTCTGTTGCAACAGTGAGGATGAAGAAGAGATGACAAAGTATTATGAGAATAGAGGAACATTTATCAAAGTAAAGCTGAAGATGATAGGATGATAGCCCAGTTGTAATGTCTGGCCTTGAGATTAATGGATGGGTCAGGATCAAGCCAGAGTCATGTGGGAGAACTGAGAAAAATGCAGGATATCAATTATGATGATGTTGTAATAAACCAGGCATGAAGCATGCTTTAAAATGACAGCATGGTACTGGCATAAAAACAGACACATAGACCAGTGGAACAGAGTAGAGAGCCCAGATATGGACCCTCAACTCTATGGTCAATTAATCTTTGACAAAACAGGAAAAAATATACAGTGGAAAAAAGACAGTCTCTTCAATAAATGGTGCTGGGAAAACTGGACAGCTATATGTAGAAGAATGAAACTCGACCATTCTCTTACACCGTACACAAAGATCAACTCAAAATGGATAAAAGACCTCAACGTGAGACAGGAATCCATCAGAATCTTAGAGGAGAACATAGGCAGTAATCTCTTTGATATCAGCCACAGCAACTTCTTTCAAGATACGTCTCCAAAGGCAAAGGAAACAAAAGCGAAAATAAACTTCTGGGACTTCATCAAAATCAAAAGCTTCTGCACAGCAAAGGAAACAGTCAAAAAAACAAAGAGGCAACCCACGGAATGGGAGAAGATATTTGCAAATGACAGTACAGGCAAAAGGTTGATATCCAGGATCTATAATGAACTCCTCAAACTCAACCCACACGAAACAGACAAACACATCAAAAAATGGGCAGAAGATATGAACAGACACTTCTCCAATCAAGAAATACAAATGGCTATCAGACACATGAAAAAATGCTCATCATCATTAGCCCTCAGGGACATTCAAATTAAAACTACATTGAGATATCACCTTACACCAGTTAGAATGGCCAAAATTAACAAAACGGGAAACAACATGTGTTGGAGAGGATGTGGAGAAAGGGGAACCCTCTTCCACTGTTGGTGGGAATGCAAGTTGGTGCAGCCTCTTTGGAGAACAGTGTGGAGATTCCTCAAGAAATTAAAAATAGAGCTTCCCTATGACCCTGCAATTGCACTCCTGGGTATTTACCCCAAAGACACAGATGTCGTGAAAAGAAGGGCCATCTGTACCCCAATGTTTATAGCAGCAATGGCCCCAGTCGCCAAACTATGGAAAGAACCAAGATGCCCTTCAACGGAGGAATGGATAAGGAAGATGTGGTCCATATACACTATGGAGTATTATGCCTCCATCAGAAAGGATGAATACCCAACTTTTGTAGCAACATGGATGGGACTGGAAGAGATTATGCTGAGTCAAATCAGTCAAGCAGAGAGAGTCAATTATCATATGGTTTCACTTATTTGTGGAGCATAACAAATAGCATGGAGGACAAGGGGTGTTAGAGAGGAGTAGGGAATTTGGGTAAATTGGAAGGGGAGGTGAACCATGAGAGACTATGGACTCTGAAAAACAGTCTGAGGGGTTTGAAGTGGCGGGGGGGGTGGGAGGTTGGGGTACCAGGTGGTGGGTATTATAGAGGGCACGGCTTGCATGGAGCACTGGGTGTGGTGAAAAAATAATGAATAATGTTTTTCTGAAAATAAATAAATTGGAAAAAAAAAGAAAAAATAAAAAAATGGTTTATGGACTATTCTGGGGAATTTTTAGGCAGCTTATTTCAATCCCACCTATTGCATTCATGCATAAAAACAAAAGCATACGTGATGCTCAATTAAAAGCAACAAAAAGTGAAAAAAAGTAGCATATTTTTTGTGTAGCCAGTAATAATACTAAAAATAATATAAATAAGATAAAACAGAGTGATGGTGCCAACCACATCTGTCCCTAGACCTCACCCCTGGAGAAGATTTATTTCAACCTGTAGATTGTCTTCCTCTATACGAATGTAAGTGGTAGAAGAGATGATATTAATAAAGGAAAGTTACAAGTGTCAAGTTTAGAATCAGATTACCATTTGGATAAACCCAATAAACAGTATGGCAGCCCCAAGCCTTGGATGAGAGTCAATCTTCTTTAGTTAATCCCATCTCCCACCTTAGTCTCTATTTAGAACTGGGTGATTTCTCATTGACTTATTTCTTCTTAAGATAAATTAAAATAACTGAGGGCTACCACCATTATTTTCACTTCTTTATTTGATTTTCAGGAATCCATTTAATAATAGCTAAACTTTTCCATATGCCAGATATTCTTGTATTACATAACTACATAGGTAGAATTATCTCTGTATTACAGATGAGTAAATGGAGGCTCTTAGAAGTTAATTAACTTACCTCAAATCACAGAGGTAGGAAATGGTGTGGCTGTGATATGAAACCCATATACTGTGATCTTAGAGTTTTATCTCTTACATGCAAAACTGTGCCAAACCTTTTGTATGGCCAAAGTATGATGCCAAATTAAAATATACCTGATCTATGGAACACTTTGACTAAACGAAGTAGTTCCTGCTACAAAAAATTCATGTAGACTATGTTCCCATTATTAAAAATGGGGTCACAAAATAATTATCCTTTAGAAGAAAATTCTCAATATACAAATTGGCACTTTTTTTAAGCTTTAACCCTAATCAAGATCAGATAATTAGAAAAAGAACTTTCAATGATAATTTCTATAAGGTGAGAATAACAGCTGAAATTGAAAGAGAATTTGAGAATTTGTGAAATGTACAAAAAAATTCAGTGATGAATAAGGTTGATTGACAAAGGAAAAGAAGATATCAAATCAAAGGAAGTTTTAAACCTTGTGTTAGAGAAAACACATACTTGTTTCACAGTTTACAACCTAGCCAAGGAGACAACGTACATGTAAAATCAGTGATAGAATGTCACTTTCACCACATTTTCAAATATGGCAGGACTGTGACCATCCTTATTGTAGCATTGGAGCACATAATTTTTCATTTCCCCAAGCAATTTCAGTGTGAACATTTGAGTTGGCACTGAGTGGAATAAAATATATGATCCATTTCTACTCACTTCCCACACTACTTCGTGTTTGGCCAAGGCATCCATATATAATTTAACTAATATTTTATCATAAATCATTCCCTCTGGTCCTTTTCCTTTTTTCCACTTCTCTACATTTATTAGGCCTCAGAGAATAATGCGACACTGGCAGTCAGAGGTTTCCACTTATACTTGCATAACAAAATGTTCTATCTTTATGTGCATACCTTATTCATTCATGCATTTCTGACTTAACAACAAATCAGTCTTTAGCTGACAGAGCATGTTACAATCTATGAGAGAAGCCCAGGGCTAGTCAATGATTTCATGCTAGAACTGAAAAACACTTCCATACCTTTATCTTTCCACACCATTCTTACCAATCCCTAGTTTTCCACAGCACGTATTTGAGGGGAGGGAGCACTTCCTCACAAAGAATGGATGTTAATTGGAGCAAAGGCTATATTTTCATCAAAATAATGAAAACCAGGATGGAAAGTTCATGTACCATACATAGAATATGGCAACTCTGAAGATTCATTTAACATACAGGGAAGACAATCCAAATAAATAATGAGTCTCAATAATAAATACCCAGAAGTGGAAATGCTTGATCATATAGCAGTTATATTTTTAATTTAATTTTAATTTTTTAAGGAAATACCATACTGTTTCTCATAATGTACATACCAATTTACATTCCCACCTTAAGTTAGACATACGTTATCATTTCTTAGGAATATGAGGAATGGTCATTTGTGCTTCTAGGAAATTTGAGTCTTTTATATAAGTTAGCTTGTTAGGTTATGATACAACTATTCATAATCCTCTCTTATAATCCTCTTTTCTATTTTCTTAGATAATTTTGCTGAAGGTTTCTCACTTTTGTTGATGTTTTCAAAGAACAACTTTTGGTTTTGTTGACTTTCTCGATTGTTTTTCCATTCTTTATATCATTTCTTTCTACTTTAATATTTATTATTTCCTTCCTTCTGCTGGCTTTGAGGGTTTATTTCATTCTTTTTCTAGTTCTTTAAGACATTTCATTGCTTTAAGATATTTTATCTTTTTAATGTAAGCATTTATAGTTATAAATTTCCATTTTAGCACTGCCCTCTTTGCATCACATACATTTTGGTATGTTAAGCTTTCATTTCCATTCACTTCTAAGTATTTTCTAATTTCTCATAATCCCTTCTTCAATTCGCTGATTAAGAATGTGTTCTTTAATTTCCACAAATGTGCTAATTTTAAAATTTCCCTTCTGTTAATGATTTCTAACTTTATCTTTCTGAGGTCAAAGAAGATAATTCTGTATGATATCTGTCCTATTATATATACTGAGACCTAATTTGTGACGTGACATATAGTCTATCCTGAGAATGTCCCCTGTGCACCTAAGAATGCATGTACTACTGTTGTTGGGTTCAGTTGTCTATACATATTGGTCAGATCTACTTGGTTTATTGTGCTGTTCAAGTCCACTATTTCCTTATTTATATGTCATTCTATCCATATTTTAAGTGGGATACTGCAATCATTATCATTATAGAAATATCTATCTCTCCCATCAATCCTTCATATATTTTATTTATATATTTTATTGGTTTGCTATTAGGTGTATATGCCTATATATATGCCTATATACCTATATATATGTTTACTTTATATATTTTATTGGTTTGCTATTAGGTGTATATACCTATATATATGCCTATATATGCCTATATACCTATATATATACCTATATGTATGTTTATAATTTAACCTTCTTACTGTATTGAATCTTTTTATTAATATATAATGTACTTCTTTGAGCTTTTCTTAATACAGTATATTTTGTCTAATTTGAGATAATACCCCTGTTCCCTTTTGGTTACCATTTGCAAGGAGTATTTTTTCCCATCCTTCAGCCAATTTTATCTTTGCACCTTAGTGAGTCTTTGTAGATACCATATATATCTGTCATCTTTTTATACTTACCAATACCTGTCTTTTGATTAGGTAATTCAATTTGTTTACATTTAAAGTAATTACTGATATGGAGTGATTTGCTTCTGTCATTTGCTATTTGTTTTCTATATGTCTTATAACTTGTTGTACCTCACTTTCCCGCATTACTGCCTCTTTGTGTAGTTGATTTTTTTTATAGTGAAACATTTTAATTCTTTTTGCATTTCATATTGTATATGTTCTATAACTATTCTCTTTGTGGTTACCATGGGGATTACATTAATATTATAACGTTACGAAACCCTAATTTTGGGGTGCCTGGGTGGCTCAGTGTATTAAGCCACTGCCTTTGGCTCAGGTCACGATCTCAGGGTCCTGGGATCGAGCCCCGCATCTGCCTCAGCATCCCTGCTGAGCAGCGAGCCTGCTTCCCCCTCTCTCTCTGCCTTACTCTCTGCCTACTTGTGATCTCTCTCTCTCTCTGTCAAATAAATAAAATCTTTAAAAAAAATCCAATTTTGTCAGCTTCACTTCCATAACACACATAACTCTGATCATTTAAAATTGTCCCCAACACATTTTGGTTGTTAATGTCACAAAATTATATCTTTATACATTGTGTGTCCAAACACAAAGTAATGATTGTTTTTTAATGCATTTCCCAAAAAGTCATTTTACAATGCTTGCAATTTCTGAAACAGTGTCTGCAAATGAATGTACCTTGCCTTCTTAGTTGATATTAAACTGCTAATGGCACTTATTAGTCAGGGGTAAGTGTATGGTTCAACAATTATGAACAACCAATTATCAGCCTTTGCCAACAGTCTAGTCAGAGTTTGGTTAGGGTTTCATTTTATACTTGGTATTTACTTACCATCATTTCATAATTGATATTTGATGAGCACTCTAACTTTTTAGCTTGGACCTTATATATATTTGCTACCTACAAAGTTAAGAATCAACGTTTCCTAAACTGTTGCATTTTTGCGTGAATGAGAAGACAAAGACTTTTTTTTTTTTCTTTAACAATCTTCATTTTCTACCTCCACAGCTCTCCTTCCACATGTCTGGCCATTCTCTCCTCCTTTCTCCATTTCAATTTTTCTTATGTTAAAATGTCTGTGCTATGTTCTTTAATTAACCAAAGTAATTCTGTGGTAGCAAAGTTACCATTTATTTGTTTTACTATCAAGAATTGCGAATAATATGTGAGCTATACAGAGTAGCAAGTGAAACAAGGTGTAAACTTGTTTGCTATGTAAACTCTAAAATACATATTCTATAGTTACTAAGGACCACAATGTGATATCATGTTAGGATAAGAATATTAATAAACACTTAGATAAATTCTATTTAATAATAAAGGCTAATTTTCTTTTGACCTTTATTTACATGTTAGGCAATACAGGACTTTCCCTATAATATTAAAACACTTTACAGAGGACCAATACCTGAATAAATAACTAAATTTTGCAAATGAAGAAAGGGACTCAGAGCAATAGCTACTTTGAAAGTAAGCAGGCTTGATGTAAATGTAAATGTAAATTCTAGAACTACTACATTGAATTTACTCAGGTTATGAATACTTTAAAGAAGCTGTTTCAAATGATAATGGGATGCTTTCAGTTCTTTAAGACAGATTAATTCAGAATATTTTGAAAGAGAACAAAAGTTCTCTTTCATTTTCTTTTTCTTTCTTACTGTAGAAATCTTGGTGTGAAAGTAGTTGTTAATGTGTTGGAGAGTTACCACAATATTCTTGGCTTATTCATTTTCTCCATAAACAAGTGTCTATAGTCCCTGAACACTGTTTTAGGAGCTGAGGGTCTTAGATTTATTGTAAATCTCTGTTCTTGAGGATATGTGTTTTAAACCCAGAGGCAGAAAGTGAGAAGGTATAAACAAATAAGATAAACTCAAGGATTTGTAATGAAGACTCCAAACTTGTAATCCATTTATATAGCTAAAAGCTGTTATAGAACATTAAAAAGATGAAAATTTATTGAAATTGTGATACATTCACAAAATGTTTGGGAGTTTGGCAAGCCTTATTTCATGTCTTATTTTATCAATTCATATTATAGCAGGTTGATTTAAAAAAAGGCATAATATGCTTTGTAACACTTTGTTTCTTAAGTCTCAATCAATTTCTCTCTCTCTGTTCCATGTATATCTTAAGAAGATGACATGTAAAATGCCACCTCAGGAAAGAGAAGTGGAAAACCAGATAGGAGGATATGTGGAAAACCTAGCCTTGATAAACTGATAGTGAGTAGAAAGTGAAGGAAGAAGTATGTCTTAACTTCCCTGACCCAATAGAGATTCCCATGGGAAGAGATTTGTTGGATAGCTTGAAGAAATAAAAGCAAAAGAAGTTTTGCTACATTTCCCATTTGACACCCAGAGAAGAGACTGTTTTGCAAAGGGTCCATTTCTCAAGAATATGAAGAGGGTAATTATATTTTGGCAAATGAGCTGTCCAACGCTGCCATACCAGAGAGACAAACATGTATGAACAGAAGCTGAAAGTAGACTACCAAAGCTAAAAATTAATGAGAGGAAAAAAAAAAAATCAATGAGAGCCAGGCTTTGTTAAAATATACAGCACCAGGGAAAGAGTGGTGGGCCTGAATCAGTGGAGGGAACTATTAGGTCCTAATTGTGGAGTGAGAAAGAATAAAGGAGATCGTTCATAGACTTCAGCAAGGGGGGATGAGGCCAGCTTGACAAGTAATACTGGTACCTCAGAGGCCACAAACAGAAGACCCAGAAAGATTCCCAATGACACCCAATCAGATCTGAGACCCCTCTTACTGTGCTGCAAGAATCCCATAGCTACTCAAGATGGAGAAATTAATGGAAAAAAGTGATAAAAAAAGACTGGAAAACTATAAAAGGAAAAGAAATCATCTTAAAAAGAAAAAATTTTAGATAACAAACAGTAAGTTTGTTCTCGCTGGTGGTCTTTGAGATGCATAGTTATGAGGAAACTCTGTCAATTATAAGAAATACAGTTTGAATCACTTTGCATGTCTGAGTAGTACTTTTTCTAAGGAACACTTGATCCAGTAATAGTTTTTCATAGTTCTATGAAAATTCCTATTTACTAAGCAATGGGGAACTCAAAATTATTTATGTTCTGAATACAAAACATTATCCATGTTTTGGTACTAATTTATATGCTACAAATGGTATTAAAATGGTGATTTTTTTCTATATTATTATTACATAAAAATGTTTGTATAAAATATCATTGCTCTTTGGAACTTATTAATTTATGGAAAATAATATTGTAGACAAATTTCTTTCTATAAAAATTTAATATATTTGAAATTAATCTCTAAATAATAAAAATTAATTTCCTTTACTTAAGCTATACATAGAGTTTAAGAGTTCTGACAGTGACATCAACAAGACAACCTTCACTTAGATCTTATTTAAGAATATCCTGAACTCACCTCTTGTCAATGACACACTGAGTCTACAGCTACATATGGAGCACTCCTCTAAAAAGACCAAGTGTGGCCAAGAAACAACTACACACTGAAAAAAATGAGAGTAAACCACACTGCAGCAGTTAGGGGATACCGGGACACAATTTCACCATAAACCCCATCCTTGACACAACATGCCACCAAACAGGAGAAAACTCAAACCTGGAGCATCTGTCTGAGAAATGAAGGGCTTGAACCGCACACCTCAAGCAGCTTTTAAGACCTATACCTGAGAGAAGAACCCCCAAAACATCCACCAAACCCACAAGATTAGCAAGTTGAGAAATGGCTCTTAAAGGGTTCAGAAGCTTATACTCACCTGCCCAGCTCAAGTGCAGCTGACAGCACCCACACTGTAAGTGAAAGAGGCTCATTTGCTTAAATTAAAGTGCAGGACTAAGGAACAGGCATCTAATTCAACATATATATATATATATATGGACATCTGCTAGAATATTCCATGATGGAGACTAGCAGGCACCATTTTCACACTCTCGTTCTGCTTGCTATAGTCAGTAGGCATCATCTCTTTTTCAAATTTCTTTTTCTTTTCTTATTTTCTCTTTTTGTTTTTCCTTTTTCCAGAGAGCACCATCATTATAACCACCCCCCATGTCTTGCTATAACCAGTACAAGCCATCTACATGCTTTCCCTCTGCCATGCTTGAAAGCACCAGCACTTCCTGAAAGGGAACTTTTACACATATCTAATGCCCTGATTTTTGTGGTTGCTACCCAGAGGACATCCCTTGATCACCTGGCTCTCAAGACTAGGGGAGTTTTTGTTCCTGGGTCCCACAGGACTGTAACAATCTGAGAGACAGTTCTTGGCAGGCTATCACCCCAGGGCACTGCACAGACAGCAAACTAAAACATACCACCTGTTTTCCTATGAAAGAGGCCTATTTGTTTGTCCAGGATCTTTGCCCTGAGGGCCAGTCTTCTGATTTGATGTGTATTTTGTGGTCTATTTACATGCTGTCAGGGAAAATAGGTTGGCAGACACCATCTTTAAATTCTCTCTCTCTGCCTCAATATAGTGCACCAGTATATTCCGGGAATTAGCTTATATAATATCCTCACATGGCACCCTGATTTTTGTCACCACCACAAGGGAACAGCTTTACATGGCCTGGTTCTGGCTGCCAGCGGGGCTTACACTCAAGGGTCCCATAGGATTGAATCAACAAAGAAAGAGCTTTTAAACAGCTACCACCTCCAGGGCATATCAAGAGGCAACAGAGCCAAGAACTTAGTCTTTTCATAAAAAAGGCCTATTAACTAATCACAACTGCAGCCTGAAGGGCAGGATTCTAAGTAAATACACATCAAAGAGTTAATGGTAATACTTTTTAGAGACTTCAAAGGGTGGGAACTATCCTTATGCTCCCGTTCTGCTGCACTCTAGAGTGTCAGTGTTTCCTGAACTAGAGCTCTTACATGCATCTGGTGCCCCAGATTTTGTGCCTGCCACCAGAGAACATATGTTAATCACCTGGCTCTCGTGGCCAGAGGCTTGTGTTCTTGGGTCCCATGACACTATAACACTTATAGAGATAGTTCTTGATAGGCTACTAGTCCCAGGGTACTACACAGAGAGCAGTGAAACACCATCCCATTATATTTATGAAAGAGGCCTATTTTCTGTCCTGGAGCTTCAGTCTGAGGGACAGACTTCAGGTTTGGTGCACGTTTAGGGTCTTAAGGAATAGCTATCAGGAAACAGAGGCTGATAGATGCCATCCTACTTCCCTCCCTCTGCTTCACTGTAGCTCACCAGCATCTAATAGGAAAGAGCTTATACACTTACCTGGAGCCCTGATTTCTGTAACTGCAACAAAGGGGACACCTCTAGATCACCTGGGTTGGTGGTTAGTGGAGCCTCTGTTTGTAGTCCCATAGGCCTGTATATATTTGTATTATTTAGAAGCTAATGCCTGAGGGCCTGGCTTCCAATCAACCTGAATTTAGAAGCTCACTGAGATCCATCCTTTTGAAACAAACACAGGTCTTAGTACATCTTCAAATACCGGGAGAGGTTAAAAAACAGTAATAGGCCTCTTGGATAAGCACTAGGTTTCAGAGACAACCAAGAGGTAGGGAAATGTTGAACAACAAGGTTCCTCTCCTACACAAGGCCACCCCTTCAAGAAACCAATACAGAGAAAATGAAGAAACAGAATGTGTTCCAAACAAAAGAACAAGATACAACTTCCAAAAAAAAAAAAAAAAACAACCTTAATGATACAGAGATAAATAATTTATGTGATAAAGAGTCCAAAATAATGGTCATAAAGGCAATCATCAAATTTGGAAAAATAGAGGAACACAGCGAGAATTTCAACAAAAGGTAGAAAATATAAGGATGTACCAAAGAGAAGTCACAGAGCTGAAGAATACAATAACTGCAATAACTGAACTGAAAAATACATGAAAGGATTCAACAGAAGAATAGATGAAGCAGAAGAAAATATAAGTGAATTCAAAGACAAGGCTGTGGAACTCATCTACTCAAATAGCAAAATGAAAAAAGAATGAAAAAAAGTGAAGATAGCCTAAGGACTAATAGGATAACATCAAGGAGACTAAAATTAGCATTGTAAGGGTCCCCAAAATAGAAGAGAAACAAAAAGGAGCAGAAAGATTATTTCAAGAAATAATGGCAGAAAACTTCCCTAACCTGGTGAAGGAAACATATACTCAGTTCCAGGAATTCCAGAGAGTTCCAAACAAGATAAACTCAGAGAGACCTCACATCAAGATGTATTATAATTACAATGTCCAAAATTAAAGTCAAGGGGAGAACCCTAAAAGTAAGAAGGGCAAAACAACTTGTTACATACAAGGGAACCCCTGTAAGATTATCAGCAAATTTTTCAACAGAAACTTTGCAGGTCAGAAAAAGATGCCAAAATATATTCAAAGTGCTGAAAGAAAAAAAAATCCTTCAATCAAGAACATTCTATCTGGCAAAGTTATCATTCAGAACTGAAGGAGAGATAAGAGAGTTTTTCAGACAAGCAAAGGCTAAAGGAATTGATAATCATTAAACTTGCCCTACAAGAAATGTTAAGAGGACTTCTTTATGCTAAAGAGAAAGAACACTAATTAGTAATAAGAAAACATATAAAGAATAAATCTCACTGTAAAGATAAATATTTGTTGAAGATAGTGGATTAATCACATAAACTAGTATGAACATTAGAAGACAAAAGTAGTAAAAATAACTGTAACTACAATAATTAGTTAAGGTTACACAAGATAAATATAAAATGTGATGCTGAAAGCAAAACATGGTGGGAGCATAAAAATAGAGTTTTAGAATGAGATCAAACCAGTTGTTACCAACTTTAAGTAGACTTTATAGATGTAAGTTGATTTTTTAGATATGAGAGCAAAGGGATTAATGTATAAGGAGATTACAAAACTCAGTAACAAACAACCTGATTTATATATAGACAGGGGACCTGAATAAACATTTTTCCAAAAACATACAAATGGCTGATAGACATACGAAAAGATGCTCAGTATCACTAATCTTCAGGGAAATGCAAATCAAAGCCATATGGTATATCACCTCACATCTATTAGGATGGCTATTACTTAAAGAAAGAAAAGAGAGAGAGAGAGAGAGAAATGAGATGTCCATGAGGATGTGGAAAAAAAGGAAACTTGTGCACCACTGGTGGAAATATAAATTGGTACAACCACTGAGGAAAATAGTTTGGAGGTACCTTAAAAAAATAAATAATAAAACCACTATATAATGCAACAAACCTACTTCTAGATATATATCTAAAGGAAACAAAGTCAGGTTCCTAGAAAGATATCTGTATAATCATATTCGCTGTAGCATTATTTACAACAGCGAAGATTTGGCAACAAACTTGTCTATGATTAAATGGATAAAAAAGATACAGTGCATCATATGTATGTGTATACATACACATACATAATGGAATACATATATATAATGGAATATTATTCCTTATGAGAAAGAAAGAAATCCCAATATCTTCTACTACATAGATGGACCCTGACAGCATTACTCTAGGTGAAATAAGACAGAGTAAAACACATACTGTACGATCTCACTCTGGACACCTCTGCTTTCTCTTTCTACCAATCTTATAGATGTTATCTTCTAATCCTAATATTTACTAAAGTTATGATAATTTATACAGTCTGTAGAATTAACTTACTTATTTTTCACGTTATCTCACTTGTCTAGGTTATTTTACACTTCTGGTTAGCCTAGGAATAACACAAACATTATTAAAAAATTCTTGTTAATTGACTTTTTTCTGGTTGACTTTGATGTAATACAGCTTCAGAAGTATGTCTTTCCAGGGGACACTGAAGTGAACTCAAAGGGAAGGATCTGTATTTGGTCAGAGCAAACCAGAAAGAGTGGACAACCGCAGGAAGTACTACATCACCATCACTAGAAGAGTTTAAGCAAATCTGAATTGACTCTTTGTATTATGCATTATAGTTTATATTCAAGTATGAAGAAGAATTGGAATGGATGGTTTAAAGACCATTTAATCCTTGAGATTCTCTTTTTCAATATTTTTTAAGATTTTATTTTTAAGTAATCTCTACACCCAATGTGGGGCTCCAATTCACTACCCCAAGACCAAGAGTCACAAATACCACTGACTCAGCCAGGCACCCCTAAATCCTGCAGATCTTTTTTGTCTTCCAAATTTTTATGCAAATTCATGCTAGTTAACATACAGTGTAGTGTAAGTTTCAAGCATAGTTTGAATTATCATTCACTGCTTACATAAAAGACCTAGTGTTCATCCAAAGTGCCCTCCTTAAGAATCCATTACCCATATAACCCATCCTTCCATAGGCCTCCCCTCCAGCAACCTGTTTGTTCTCTATAGTTAAAAGTCTCTTTTAAGGTTTGCCTTACTCTTATTTTCTCCCTATGTTCATCTGTTACATTTCTTAAATTCCACATATGAGTGAAATCTTATGGTACCTGTCTTTCTCCAGCTGACTTATTACACTTAATACTCTCTAGCTCCATCCACATGATTGCAAATGGAAAGATAATCTTTTTATGGCTGTGTATATTTCATTGTATATATATATACCACCTCTTCTTTATCCATCCATCAGTGCTTTCACATCTGGGCTCCTTCCATAATTTGGTAATTGCTGAAAATGCTGCTATAAACATCGGGATGTATGTATCATTTTGAATCAGTATTTTGGTATCCTTTGGGTAAATACCTTATAGTGCGATTTCTGGATAATAGGGTAGTTCTATTATTAACTATTTAAGGAACCCCCATACTGTTTTCTAGAATGGCTGAACCAGTTCAAATTCCAACCAACAGTCAAAGAGTGTTCCCTTTCTTTCATCCTCAACAACATCTGGTGCTTCCTGTGTTGTTCATTTTAGTCATTCTGACAGGTATGAGGTGATACCTCATTGCAGTTTTGATTTTTATTTCCCTGATGATGGATAATGTTGAACATCTCTTCATCTGTTTATTAGCCAACTGTTTGTCTTCTTTGGAAAAATGTCTGCTCATGTCTTCTGTCCATTTCATAACTGGATTATTTGTTTTTTGGATGTTGAGTCTGATAAGTTTTTCATAAACTTTGGATACTAGTCCTTTAACAGATACATCATTTACAAATATTCTGTCCCATTCTGAAGATTACCTTTTAATTTTGTTCATTGTTTCCTCTGATATGCAGAAGCTTTTTATCTTGATAAAGTCCCAACAGTTTATTTTTGCTTTTGTTTCCCTTGCCTCAGATCTCTCTAGTAAGAAGCTGCTATGGTTGATATCAAAGAGATTACAGCGAGTGTTATCCTCTAAGATTTCGATGATTTCCTGTCTTATGTTGTCTTACATTTAGCTGTTTCATCCATTTTGAATTTATTTTTGTGTATGGTATAAGAATGTGGTCCAGTTTCATTCTTTTGCATGTCGCTGTCCAGTTTTCCCTAAACCATTTGTTGAAGAGACTATCTTTTCTCCATTGGATATTCTTTCCTGCTTTGTTGAAGATTACTTGCATATAGTTGTGGGTTCATTTCTAAGTTTTCTTTTCTATACCACTAATGTGTGTGCCTGGTTTTGTGCCAGTTTTGATCATTACAGCTTTGTCATATAAGTTGGAAGTCCACAGTGTGATGTCTCCAGCTCTTCAAGGATTGTTTGTTCTAGTTCTGGGAAAAATGCTGATGGTATTGTGAGACGGATTACTTTAAATGTGTACATTGCTTTGGGCAGTAGAGATATTTTAACAGTATTCTTTCTTCTAATCCATGAGCATGGAATATCTCTCCATTTCTTTGTGTCATCTTTAATTTCTTTCACCAGTGTTTTATACTTTTCAGAGTTCAAGGCTTTCACCTCTTTGGTTAGATGTATTCCAAGATATCTGATGGTTTTCATGCAATGTTAAGTGGGATTGATTCCTTAATTTCTCTTTCTAATGTTTCATTATTGGTGTGTAGAAATGTAATCTATATGTTGATTTTGTATTCTATGACTTTACTGAATTCATTTATCAGTTCCAGCAGATTTTTGATGGAGTCTTTTGGGTTTTCTGTATACAATATCATGGTACCTACAAATAGTGAAAGTTTGACTTCTTCCTTGTTGGTTTAGGTGCCTTTTACATCTTTTTGTTGTCTGATTGCTGAGGTTAGTACTTCCAGTACTGTAATTAACAGTGGTAAGAGTGTACATCCTTTCCTTGTTCTTGATCATAAAGGAAAATTTCTCAGTTTTTCCCTATTGAGGATATTAGCTGTGGGTCTTTTGTATATGGCCTTTATGGTGATATCTTCCCTCTGTCTCTACTTCATTTAGGGTTTTTACCAAGAATGCATGGTGTACTTTATCAATCTCTTTTCTGCATCTGTTGAGAGGATCATAAGGGGTCATATCCTTTTATTAATGTGCTATATCACATTGATTGATTTGCAAATATTGAACTATACTTATTGGTGAAAATCACACTTATTAGTGGGAATAAAAAATAATCCCACTTGATTGTTGTGAATGATCCTTTTAATGTGCTGTTGGATTCAATTTGCTAGTATTTTGTTGAGAATTTCTGCATTCATGTTCATCAGGGATATTGGCCTGTAGTTCTCATTTCTAGTGAAGTCTTTGTCCAGTTTTGCAATCTTGGTAATGCTGGCTTCATAAAATGATGTTGAAAGTTTTCCTTCCATTTCTATTTTTTTAAACAGTTTGAAAAGAATAGATATTAAATCTTCTTCAAATATTTGGTAGAATTCATCTGGGAAGCAATCCAGACCTGGACTTCTGTTTGTTGGAAGATTTTTTATTACCTATTCAATTCCCTTGCTGGTTATTGGTCTCTTAAAGTTTTCTATTTTTACTTTTTTAGTTTTGATAGTTATATGTTTTGAGTAATTTACCATTTCTTCCAGATTGTCCAATTTGTTGGAATATAATTTTTCATAATATGCTCTTATAATTGGTTGTATTTCTGTGGTATTTGTTGTGATGTCTCCTCTCTCATTTGTGACTTTATTTGGGTCCTTTCTCCTTTCTTTTTGATAAGTCTGGATAGGGGGATATCAATTTTATAAATTTTTCCAAGGAACCAGCTCCTGGTTTCATTGATCTCTTTCACTGGGTTTTTTTGTTTGTTTCTATATCATTTATTTCTGCTCTAATCTTAATTCCCTTCTTGTGCTGACTTTTGGCTTCACTTGTTCTTTTTCTAGCTCCTTTAACCTAAGGTTAGGCTGTGTATTTGAGATTTGTTTTGCTTCTTGAGGCAGGCCTTTATTGGTATATACTTCCCTCTCATGACTGCTTTTGTTGCATCCCAGAGGTTTTAGGTAATTTTGTTTCCATTTTCATTTGTTTCCATGTATTTTTTATTTTTTTCTTTGATATCCTGGTTGACCCTTTCATTCTTTAGTAGGATTTTCTTTAACAACCTCCATTTATTTGTGGTCTTTCCAAGTTCCTTTCTTGTGGTTATCTTCAAGTTTCATAGTGTGGTTGGAAAGTATGCACAGTATGCTCTCAATCTTTTTGTACTTGTTGAAGCCTGACTTGTGATGTAGTATGTTATCTATTCCTGAGAATGCCCCATGTGCACCTGAAAAGGATGTGTATTCTTCTGCTTTTGGATGAAATGTTCTGAATATATTAAGTCCATCTGGTCCAGTGTGTCATTCAAAGCCATTGTTTCCTTGTTAATTTTCTGCTTAGATAATAATCTCTCCACTGATGTAAGTGGATCGTTAAAGTCCCCTCCTATTATTGTATTATTACCAATGAGTTCCTTTATGTTTGTATTTAATTATTTTATATACTTGGGTGCTTCCAAGGTGGGTCATAAATATACAATTGTTAGATCTTCTTGTTGGATAGTCTCCTTTCTTGTGATATAGTGCCCTTCTTCATCTCTGTTAACAGTCTTGTGTTTAAATCTAGTTTGTCTGATATAAGTATTATTACTCTGACTTTCCAGTGACATCCATCTGCATGATAAATGTTTCTGTATCCACTCCCTATCACTCTGCAGGTGTCTTTAGGTCTATATTAAGTCTCTTGTAGGTAGTATATAGATGGGTCTTGGTTTTTTTTTTTATCCATTCTGACATCCTATGTCTTCTGATTGAAGCATTTAGTCCACTTACATTCAGAGTAATTACTGATACACATGAATTTAGTACCATTTTGTTCCATGTCTCATTGTTGTTTCTTAAGATCTTTTCTGTTCCTTTCTACTCTTTGTCACTTTTGGTCTTTCTTTCCCACTCAGAGGGTCTCCTTTAATATTTCTTGCAGTTTTGATTTAGTAGTCATAAACTCCTTTAGTTTTTGTTTATCTGGGAAATTTTATTTCTCCTTCTATTCTGAACAATAGCCTTGCTGGATAGAGTATTCCTGACTGCAGATTTTTCCCATTTGGCATGATGACTATATTATATATCCCTTTCTTCTGGCCTGCCAAGTTTCTATAGAGAGATCTGCCAACCTTTTCTGTCTTCCCTAGTAAGTTAGGAACTTCTTTTGTCTTGCTGCTTTTAGGATTTTTTAATCTTTGTATTTTGCAAATTAAACTACAATATGTGCTGGTGTTGGCCTGCTTTTGTTGATTTTGATGGGTGTACTCTGTGGATTTGGAAGTCTGTTTCCTTCCCCATATTTGGGAAGTTTTCAGCTATAATTTGCTTGGATAAACCTTCTGCCCCCTTTTCTTTCTCTTCTTCTTCTGGGATTCCTATGATATGGAAGTTAATACATTAGATGGAGTCACTGAGTGCTCTTAGTCTACCTTCATCATTCAAGACTTTTCTTTCCCTCTTTTGATTAGCTTCCTTATTTTTTATAATTCTATCTTCTGTATCACTTATTCATTCCTCTGCTTCTTCCATTCTGTGGTCATTTTATCCAGTCACTTTCAAATCTTGGTTATTCCATTTTTCATTAGGGTCTAACTAGTTTTTATGTCCTTTGTTTCTGTGGTAAGGGACTCCCTGGTGTATTCTATGCTTTTCTCAAGCCCAACTTGTATTGTTATGATTGTTGCTTTAAATTCTGGATCAGGCATATTATGTATATCTGTTTCAAATAAATTCCTGGCAGTGACCTTTTCTTGTTCTTTCTTTTGGGGCCAATTACTCTATCTTGCCATTTTGTCTAAGTCTCTGTCTTCTTATATGTTAGGAAAGCCTGTTATGTTTCTTGCTTCTGAAAGTAATGGCTTTAAGAAGAAATAATATAATGTCCAGGGCCTGGTGCTTCAAGAATTGTCTGTAGTGTATGCTGTGTGCACTTTGCTGCTGTGATATGGCTACTCAACCCCTCAGATCAGTCCTCTTCAGAGTTACTTCTTGCCTGCCATGAGGAATGTTTGGACCTTGGCCAGTGAATTTTAACATGATGTGCTCTGCTCTGTTTCTTAAAATAGACCTGATGCTATTTCCACTAGAGCTAAAGCTTTGCAGAACTTTATGGCCAGTAGATGTGGTGCATGTGGGCCTTTTTGCTGGTTTTCTGGAGGAGCAGCCCACTGCATTGATTCTCGGGCACACTTTCCCAAGAGTGTTCTGCTGGTAATACTTGGTGTAAGCAACGTAGGCAACTAGTGTTAGTGCTGTAGTCAGCTCCTTTGCCCCTGTAGAGGGGAGTTCATGTTCTCTGCTGTCAGGAAAGGACTACAAGAACAGCAAATAAATTCATGTATCCTAGGTATTTTTAAGATCAGTGCTTACACATTGTCTGTGTCCCGGTTGCTTATCTACCTGGAGAAGCCCAGTGCACTTTGGGCTCTATTTAAACCAGCTGGCTGAATTTTAAAACTCCAAACTATAGGGACCTATTGTGGCAGGGACCTGAACTGGTCTTCGAGGAGGGTCACACCACACTGAGACTAATGTAGGTTTAACCCACAAGAGCAGTTGCACCAGAACTCAGAACTGCATGCATTGAGGGTGAGTGTGTATTAATTGAAATGTTACACAAGAGAGTTCTCTATTAGCAAATATGATCTGTGTATTTATAAAGTTTTTAGATATTACAGCTGGTTATAAAGTTTTAACATTTTGTCAAGACATAAACTCATTTTGGCATATTTCACTATGTTTTAATTTTACATTGATAAGAAAATAAGAAAGAGAGAAATAAGGAAAATTAGACAGTAATAAAAACAAGCACATTTTTTTAATATAAACTTCCCCCTTCCCTCCCAAAAAACCTATCATTTACCTACCATTCCAGACTGCCAGTAGCTAGTTGAGTTCTCTGGGGTCTGGCACAGCTATGAACCAAAGTAGACCAGACAGAGTCCTGTGGTAGAGCAGTGCCTTGGAGGTACTGCCATTCTTCCTGGAGTTTGGCTTTGGGCTGATTTTTGGGAAGCTATGTGAGGTGGTAGTAGAGCTGTTTCCCAGTGACTCAAATCCACAGCCTCCAGTGGGAGACTGTTGTGTGTCTGCCTGTCATAAGCTTATCAGTGGGCCTATTATTTATATTCAGACTTTTTCCATCAGTTAGATGTTGCCTTTATGTATGTGAAAAGCAGTTGGCAGAAACACTGGCTGCGGGGATTGAGGAAAATGTCAAATCACTGGCAAGCTTTGTGAGGCTAAAGAGGAGTATACAGGAAATGAATCATCTTTTAGAGAATGCCAGACAAGAAAAAGAGTCATTTAATATATCCAGCCTTACAGACTCTTCCAGAAAGGTGAAGAAGACCAACATGACACTGATGTAGGCACTAAATCCTCTGGTTCAAGAACTGAAGGAAGAGAGATCCAAACAGTGAAAACAAGAAGAGCAAATGGTGGAGATGCTAAAAGTGTTCCAGAACAGATTATAAGATTCACCACACCACAAGGAGCTTCTTCTAACCTGCTTGGAGACTAAGAGCCAAACCCTATTGGTCTGTTCCCCAGAAGCTTGAGTCCTAAAGCAGTACTGTTCCCTCCCTTTATTCAAGCCTCCCACCTGACAGTCTGTGTTCCTCCATCTCAACCTCTATCTGCATGGAGTCCAGATGATGCAGGGATTGTCCTCCCTGGGCTGAGCTCCACCATCTTCACTTGCTGGACACAGCAGACAGCTCCTTCTTGGTTGATTCCTCCAAGTCTAAACATTATTGCACTTCCTTCACTACGCCAAAGCCTACTGGAATTTATCTTCACCAAAGTTTAGACTTTCTCTCAGTGGCACCAAAATAAATACTGTTCTTAAAAGGCTTATCTTTCACTCTGATTGAATCTTCATCCAGCCATGTTTCTCAATATACTATATTACAAATATCATTTATAATAATCTTACATATGAACTATTTTTTTAAAGATTTTTATTTATTTGATAAAGAGAGAGAAATTACAAGTAGGCAGAGAGGCAGGCAGAGAGAGGAGGAAGCAGGCTCCCTGCGGAGCAGAGAGCCCGACGTGGGGCTCGATCCCAGGACCCTGGGATCACGACCTGAGCCAAAGGCAGAGGCCTTAACCCACTGAACCACCCAGGCGCCCCACTTATGAACTATTTTTTAAAGATTTATTTATTTCAGAGAGAGTACATGCACAAGTAAGGGCAGAAGGAGAGGGAAAGAAACACATAAGTCAACTTCTCACTGAGCACAGAGCCCTACATGGGACTCGATCCCAGGAACCTGAGATCATGACCAAGCGGAAATCAAGAGTCAGCTGCTTAACTGGCTGAGCCACCCAGTCATGGCTCCCTGGCACCCTGAGTCATGGCTCAGGTCATGATCTCAGGGTCATGAGAATGACCTCCACAGTGGGCTCTGCACTCAAGAGTCTGCCTGAGATTCTCTTTCTCTTTCTCTCTCTCTCCCCCCACGTAACCCCCCTCAAAAAAAAAAAAAAATCTTTAAAAAAGTGGCATTCAGTGATTTAGAGAAAGTTGACATCTTTCTCTGCTGCTAACACATATATTTCAAATACTGAGGGACTAGAGAATTAAGATGTATTATGCTTCAAGACAAAAATAACTCTCCTTTAATAACATAAAAATGACAAATGAAATATACATAATACCACTTTATTTATTGACTTATTTATATTTAAGGTAATAATTTATATTGGTCATTGTGAAATGGAAATCTTTTTGGAAAAAATTAAGAATGTAACCTAGCATTAGTTATAATGTGATCTTTATTTTGGAGCATTATGACTGACTGATTTAATAGTGGTATGGACATTTTAGATTAAAATAGTAAAAGTTTCCATACTTTGGCTATAGAATTGATATATTACCACATACAAAAATTTTTATCAATAAAAGTATCATTATCATAAACAAAGCAGAATAGAGACTCAATTCTATGCTCTGTAGGATTAGCTAATACCTTCCTCATGTCATAAAATTACCATTGCTTTTTGTGGTGAGAACATTTAAGATTTATTCTCTTAATAACTTTCAAATATATAGTACTTTAATGTTAACTATAATCACATTGCTCTACATTATATCCCCAGAATTTATCTTCTAATTGGAAGTTTGTACACTTTGACCAAAATCTCCACATTTCCCCACCTTCACCCACTGGTAACCACCTTTCTAACTCCCTGTATCTACTAGGTTGGGGTTTTCTTTAGATTCCACATATAAATAAGATCATATAGTATTTCTCTGACTTATTTCACTTAGCATAATCTCCTCAAGGTTCATCCCTGTAGCTGCAAGTAACAGGGTTTTTCTTCTTTTTCATGGCCAAATAATATTACATTGTATATATGCACTACCTCTTGTTTATCCATTCAACTGTTGACAGACACTTCGGTTATTTCTATATCCTGTCTATTTTGAATAATACTGAAATAAATACTAGAGTGCAGATATCTCTTTAATATTCTGTTTTCATTTCCTCTGGACATACACCCAGAAGTGGGACTGCTGGATCAACAGTATAGATGCTCCTCAAAAAATTAAAATTAGAACTATCCAATCTTCTTCACACACAATTTTTTATAACAAAAAAATAACCCTAGGGACACCTGGGTGGGTTCAGTCATTAAGCAGCTGCCTTAGGCTCAGGTCATGGTCCCAGGACTCTGGTATGGAGCCCTGCATTGGGCTCCCTGCTCAGCAGGAAGCCTGATCCTTCCTCTCCCACTCCTCCTCTTTGTGTTTCCCCTCTTGCTGTCTCTCCCTCTGTCCAATAAATAAATAAAATCTTAAAAATAAAAAAAACTAAATCACACCTCCTATTCATCATTGGTCTCATTCATTTCATTCACACATAAGCATACATAAACACAGGTACATAATTGGATAAATTATTGTTATTATTTTGAACAACTTGTTGTCTGCTCAACCAACTAAGAATAAGAACTGAACTGTAAGTCTACAATTCAGTGCTTTATTCTATATTTAAAGATTTTTTTTTCTTAATTTATTTGACAGAGAGAGGGATCACAAGTAGGCAGAGAGGCAGGCAGAGAGAGAGAGGAGGAAGCAGGCTCCCTGCTGAGCAGAGAGCCCCATGAGGGACTCGATCCCAGGATCCTGAGATCATGACCTGAGCCGAAGGCAGCGGCTTAACCCACTGAGCCACCCAGGCGCCCTATATTTAAAGAGTTGTGCAACCAATACCAAAATCTAACTTCAGGACATTTTCATAAGCCCAAAAGAAAACCTTACCCAGTAGAAGTCATACCTCATTCCTCTCCACACTCTACCCTGAGTCCTAGAAATCTGTGGACAATTACTGTAGGACCTCCTTACAGTATTGAAAAAAAGTGGTGAGAGTGGACATCCTTTTCTTACTCCTGACCCTACTGGGAAAGCTTTTAGTCTTTCACCATTATCTCTAGGTTCTGTTTTTGTTTTTGTAGATACACTTTACCAGAACAGGACATCTAGTCCAAGTTTACTGAATGGGTGTGTCTCTGTATATGTATGCATCTCCTGAAGAAATCATGCAACTTTCATCCTCTATTCAATTAATATGATGTGATGGTCTGTTCTATGTGTCAACCTGGTTAGGCTAATCAATCAAACACTAATGTTGGTGTTGCTGTAGAAGTTATTTTGTAGATGTGATTAGTATCTATAATCGGTTGATTTTAAGTAAAGGAGATTAGCTTGGATAATTAGGGTGGGTCTGATCCAATCCATCGAAAGGCTTTAAGAACAGAACTGAAGTTTCCTTGAAGAAGAAGAAATTCCACCTGTGGACTACAATCTACCGGCAAATTTCAGAGTTGCCTAGTTAACTCCCACAATTACATATGCCAATTCATTACAATAAATATTAATAAACCAGGTCTGGTATAAGAGGCCTCATGTTGGTTGTCATCTTGCAGCATCTAGTTTAGTCAACAGAATTTTCCTAAGTAATCCAGGATATCTCATGGCAGGTGAGGGGATTTTACATTTTTTACACCTGACAAGGATCTCATCTATTCATTTCACTGAATGCCTTTGTAAGAAGAGTGGCAAGTATATTTGGAGATCTGATAATCCTCCATATTTGTCTGTTGGCATTCTGTCTTGCCACAAATTACAATTTTCTTTTTGATAGAAAAATGAACACAATTGAGAGATGGGTGGTTTTCTTTTTCTCCATCTCAACTAATAAACAATGAATTCAATCTATTTGAATAAAAACACACAAAAACAATTATTCTCCCACAAAAACTTCACTGAACGGACTCTGAAGGTCTAAATTGCTTTAATTTCTTTGTTTAATTTCTCTTCCTTCGATACTCTCTTACATACATTCAGAATAACTGAAAATAGAACTACTGAGTTCAAGTTTGTATATGAAGAACATCTATTGACATTTATTTTGCAAACCATAAGGGGAAAACAGGAGTCCAGAACTGCAATGACATCTTTGGTTTTATTCAGACTGCAATCTGTGGACCTACATATATTCACAGTAAAATTCCTTGTGACTTCCAAAAAGATAGAGTATAATAATCATCAGTTTAATTCTATCACTCACTTGCTGTATGATTTAGGGAAAACAGCTTCTGAAATTGGGAACTTACATAGGATTGTTCTGAAGGTAAATGGAGATAAGCCTAGGTAGTTTTTAAATTTTGCTTTACCTTTATCTTAATTGACTTCATACTTATGCTTTGTCAATTTAAAATCAGTTTTAATAATTTTACTTTCAAGTTAATAAATTCCAAAGCATTCTTGCATAGGTGTGATATCCATCCATTCCTGTCCCTCCAACACACACAATAGCAGTTAATATTATCTGCCAAGTATTTTAGAACCTGAATTCAGGCATAATATGAATTAAGCCTTGGATTTAACAGTTTAACAACACTGAGTTTTACTGAGCACACAACACTTGCATACACTCTTCTCTTTTTTTTTTCTTTTAACAGATAACAAGGCTTGCAGATTGCTAGTTTGCTATAGCAAAGTAGAAGCTAGTGTATTCAGTTATTAAGTCTCCAAAGAGAAGTTACATAAACACTGATCTGTTTTATCGATGACTTTGCAAATTAGTGTCATAGGATATACCACAACTGGATTAATTATTTTCTTGTTTTTAATGACATTTACAACTTCAAATCCTACTCAAATTTTTAATTATTTGATTCGGTCTTTATAGTCATTAATACTGATTACATTTACAGTTCTCCTGGGTGATGAATCAGATAGATGACCTCAAGAGAGGGATCCTTACATATGTTCTAAGTCTTGGCAAGGCTTTGTTCCTTAGAGCCCACAGAAGGACATACTCCATTTAATAGGAACACTGATTCAAGAAGGTGAGTGTGAATGACTGCACGGTGGTTAGACTGAGAGCTAATGAACAGATGTGTTATAGTCTGGTTTCCCAGGCTTTCTAAAAGTCTTTTCAAATTACCTCCCACATAAATTGGTGTTAATGATTGTGCAAGACTCTCTTTAAGAAGCACTATGCTTAGACTAAAATAGAATTTTCAATACTTTGGGGGAAACATTTTTCATCTATATTAGAATAATTATTTTCACACCTATGCTCTAGCTCTGCCTCTCAGCAAAGGAAAATCTGTTGTTCTGCATTTGTTTCTAAATACAAAGAAAGACATTTAATTTCTCAGGCAATGCATAGTAACTTAGAACAATGTGTAGAATCTAAAATGGAAAATGCATACAACTACAAGATGAGTGGACTGTCTCATCCACAGACAATAACCCGTCCCTAATGAGTCACTTTCTTCTATATAAATTGAGGAATGCGACAACAGTACAGAATGTTTTTCCTTCATGAGGAAAAAAATTTACCTGCAAAGATCTGCTAATCATATTAGGCTGATGCATCCATTCGTAGCACACCATTCTTTTTCCCTATATTAGGAATCTGCCTTCTTATTGCTACTGTGCAACTAAGAGAAAGAAATGAAGAAGAATTTTTTTAATAAAAACATTCTATCTTTACTTTGCTGGAAGAAGGCTGGGTGTGAGCTCTCTAACTACAAATTCAAAACCAAATGAAAAGAATATAAATAAGAAGAGTTTGCTGTGTATATTAACTTTCTATTGTTAATGCTTTTACTAGGCTGTTAGAAGATTATTGCTGATATAATTAGGAATGAAGAGCTTAGGTTTTTTTTAAGCCATAAATTTATTTAATTCTCTTATTTTGTATGTGAGCTGAGCTTTAATCTTTTATCTGTTTTCTTAAAACACTTGCCCTGAGAATCAAGGATTAAATACAAGATATTCTTCTCTGTTTCTCTTCATTCCCATCTGCACAAAGAGTATTCTTTGATGTGTACTCTAAAGCTGATTCCTTTGATTATTTTTTAAACTCCCAGTCTACACTCTAATCAGGTTTTAAAACTGTACTCCTGCATTAACATTATGTATGCGTGCACCAGTGCTGAGCTAATGGGCTAGGATGAGTCAGATCTCCATATATTTTTATGCTTTTTTCCCCTTAGTTTGTCTTCATTTCAGATTGAAAACTCCCTTTACTTAGCCAATTTTTTAAATGAACTTCATAAATCTCCTCACGTAAAGCACAAGCAGCGGAATTTATTTAAAGTGGAAAACTTTTTCTCCCAATGCACTTTTGTAGATTTTGCTGTAAAGGGAAATCAGTTTTAAATAGGCAGGACTGCTTTGCACTGAAAGAAAATTAAATTCTTGCATCCCTGTGCATACTGCACACATGATATGCTTTCCATATGATTTCTACCTACGTGATCATCACTCAGCACTGAAAAAGCTCGGGGGCAAAAGAAGGTCAGAAAGGTATGAGGAGAGCAACAAAAATCAAGATGAAGTGAAAATGACTTAATTTCCATACATATTTCCTCTGAAGTGTAGGCTCAAAAGAGAAAAGTGCTCACTCATCTTCCTCTTCACCAAAGTCTTCCCTGAAGCCACACTTCAGTTAAGCGAGGGTAAAATGGGATTCTGCATTGAGTTCAGTCAACTTTCTCAGATGTGTTATCACAAGGAATTCTAGTTGCCAGTGGCTCATTCATCAATGCGAGATACTAAACAATAATAGTAATGGATAAGTGAAGAGCATTTCACAGTTATCAGGCACGTTACTACATTTGTGTCATTTAATCCTTACAAAAAACACTACCAAAGAAGGTTAGTTTTATTGTAATTGATGAGTCAACAGTGGATGAGATTCAACTGATGGGAACAAGATCTAGTAATGTTCAACAAGTAGTGGATAACACTGGTTTTCAGATTCCAAACCCATGTTATTCATAATACATGAAACTGCTTTGAAGAATGCCCTTGAATATCCATCTTAATGGATAAATATTCTTCTATAAACTGAAAGACAGAAATGTCTTTTCTGAGGTCCTACACATTGCAGGAATCGTTTGCTAATGGGTTAACTCTTTAGGGCTCTTTTCTACTTACATCCTTGTGGCAGGAATATTGTGCATCTATGATTGAGCCAGGCCTTTTGTTTAAATTATTCCAAACTTTTTATTTAAATTAAAAAAATACATAAATAATCATGACCAAAAAAATTTCAGACGAACAAAAAGATGGAAATTTATAATATCCATAATTCTATACCAGTGCTTGTTGTTGTTTTTCTCATTAACTTAAAAAAAATTAGACTTTAAAAAAAGTAGCAAAAATAGTATGGACAAGCTCCCATATAACCTCACCTATTTTCCTCTAATGTTAACATCTTATATAATCACAGTATAATTACGAAAACCAGAAAATGAATGCTGGCCCAATATTACTAACTAAACTGCACATTTTATTTCACTGATTTTTCTACTAATGATTTCTTTTTGTTCCAGATTCTGATCATGAACCTCACACTGCATTCTTTTCACATCTCCCTAACTCTCCCCTGTCTTTGACAGTTCCTCAGTCTTTCCTTGTCCTTCATGAACTAGACTCTTTGAGAGTACTGGTCAAGTGCCTGAGCTTCGGTGTGCCTGATATTTTCTCATGATTAGGATGACGTAATGAATTTTTTGCAGGAACATAAGAGAATTATTGGGCCCTTCTCTTGCACCACTTCATGGTATATATGACATTAAATATCTTATTAATGGGAAGTTAATCTTGATTCACTAGTTAAGGTAGTGTCTGCTAGGTTTCTACATAGTAAAGTTACTATTTTCCCATAAAACATATGTTGAAGATTATTTTTTTTTAAAGATTTTATTTATTTATTTGACAGAGAGAGATTACAAGTAGGCAGAGAGGCAGGCAGAGAGAGAGAGAGAGGAGGAAGCAGGCTCCCTGCCGAGCAGAGAGCCCGATGCGAGACTCGATCCCATGACCCTGAGATCATGACCTGAGCCGAAGGCAGCGGCTTAACCCACTGAGCCGCCCAGGCGCCCCTGAAGATTATTTTGAGACTATGCAAACATTATCTTTCTCTCAAAATCTGGTTCACTAATTTTAGCATCCATAATGGATCTTACTTGAAATGATTATTACTATGGTGTTTCTGTTTCCCCCATTACTTCTATATTTATCAATCAGAATTCTCCTTTTTTTTTTTAATGAAGAGACAACACTTTGCCCCACTGAGGTATTTATTAAATTACTTTTGTGTGGGGCACCTGGGTGGCTCAGTGGGTTAAAGCCTCTGCTTTGGCTCAGGTCATGATCCTAGGGTCCGGAGATCGAGCCCCACATCAGTCCCTGCTCAGCAGGGAACCTGATTCCCCCTCTCTCTCTGCCTACCTCTCTACCTACTTGTGATCTCTGTCTGTCAAATAAATAAATAAAATATTAAAAAATTAAAAAAATTAGTTGTGTGTATCAGTATGAACTCATGGATAATGCTTTTTTCCAATCATATTGTGATGTAGAAAAAAATCATCATCCCCCAAAGAATCTCTGGAATTTAGGAATATGTTCCCTTATATTTAAAAAAAGATAACTTTGTGGATGGGGAGGTTTTCCTCAATTATCCAATGGATACAATCTAATCACAGGAGTCCTTAAAAGTAGAAAACAAAGGAAGAAGAATGGGTCAGAGGGAAGCGACATGAGATACGGTTCTGAAGATGAAGATGAAAAAGGAAGCCAAAACCCAGGGACTGAAGTGGTCTCTCTAAGCTGAGATCAGCCTCTAACAACCATCAGGGAAATGGGTACCTCAGCCCTATAATTACAAGGAATTGAAATCTGCTAACAACACTAAAGAGTAAAGCAATGGATTCTTCTGTAGAGCCATCAGAAAGTCATGCAATGAGGTGGACACTGATGTAACCTGCACAGACCTGTGCTATACTTTTGACCTACAGCATTTAAAGATAATAAATTTGTGTTGTTACTAGGTTTGTGGTAATCTCTTAATGACAGCAATAGAAAACTAATAAAATAATCCTTCCTTTTTCTTTGGCCATTGGAAGCTTTTCATTTGAACTAGGTCTTTTGATCATTTTGATAATTAGTAGCATTTTCCTCAATTGAATTTACTATGCAGTCAATCAACCTCATCAGCAAGAGGATGAAATAAAAAGTCTGATGATTTCATACAAACAGAATTCATCTTAGATTACCTCTACATGTTCAAATTTCAGAAAGCCATGATGGGATATAATTCAAACAGCCATTATAATTTTTAAAAATATTTATTTGTTTGAGAGAGAAGAAGAGGGAGAGGAAGAATCCCAACAGACTCTGTGCAGAGTCAACAAGGGGCTCAATCTCATAACTCTGAGATCATGACCCGAGCCAAAACCAAGAGCTGGATACTTAATAGACTGCACCACCCAGGCACTCGAGCTGTTATAATTTTTAAAAACTTAATTGAAATTATTGAAGTATGGAGGTCATGGGCATTGGTCTCATTTCTCCAATTTATAAAAACAAGAGTATGTGTGTGTGTGTGTGTGTGTGTGTGTGTATTTCAACTTCTACTAGATTTTAAACTAGTTGGAAAAGTAGGGGTAAGGAAGAACTCAAAACAGAAAATATTTGAAGAAATAGGTAAAAGGCAGGGAATAAGTAAACATGCCAGCTCCTTTTACAAAGGTTACAGTTAGTGAAATGTTAGCCTGCTCTAAAGCTCTCCTACTTAATTGGGATAATCAACATCTCTTCAATGGTGATTAATGATTAGATTTCTGTAATTTGAGATCTGGCTTGAAATCAGTCTTCATAGAAAAAAAGAATATGTTGGTACCAGTCATCCTAAGTAATTTATGAATGGCATCTAGTCCTTCTGAAAAACCAGGTATATCGTGGTACAATGTAGTGAGAATGGTACACTGGATATTTATATAAGAAGAAGTGCCACAGGGAAAAGAAGGGGCTGATAAACGTAATATAATAGACATTCTGATCAGTACCTGTCTACATTACAATTTGACTGCTCCAGCCTTACAGGGATTCTCATATGCCTCCAGACTGGTCTTGCACAACTTGACTATGTTGACAAAAACACAGTCCTTAAATTTTTGGAGAACAGAAACTATGTTTTATTTAACTCTGATTTCCTAGCACACATAGTACATTCTCGGTATATGTCTGTGTAATAAGTAAATGGATAAAAGAATGAATAATAACTTAAAATAGTGTGGGATATATGCAGCAATTCCACCCTAGTAAATGTCCTCCACAATAACTTTATTTGAGGTTGAAGAATTCATGGTTTATAAATGCCAATTATCTGTATAGGAAAATACCTCATAAGCAAAGATTTGTGTTTTATTTTTCACTTTTCAGTCATCATAATGTGCTGGTAAGATAATTTAATTTTACAAAAAAAACCTATACACACACACACAAACACCCCAAAACACAAAAGAACAAATCATCTTCATGATATTAAGAAAGAATACAGAAAAGTAAAAAGAGTAAGAATAAAATTCAACAGGGGAATTTGAAGACATTTTACTCTAAGAAAACAATGCAGATATGAAATGAGGATTAATAAAAACTGATACCATAAGCACCACACGAAAGATAATTTATGCCAATCTGATGTCAAAGCAATTTGCTGCCTATAGTCATTTTTTGTTTGACAGTAGCTTAAAGAAAGTCTAAACTGAAAGATTCCTCAGTTAAACCTCTGGATTCAACAGTTCATTAATCTTCTAGGATTTCTTTTTCTTAGTATCTTTCTCCCTCAATCTTTTTCTTCCTCTTTTTCTTTTTGTTGGGCTCTTTTTCTTGTCAACAGTTTCCACAGGTGTTTGGGACAAATCATTCATAAACACACTTGCTTTGTTCAGTCCTCCACATATTTTTAGGAATTTGAATGAGGGAAAATCATTACCTAGCTGAAAAAAATCAGAGCTGGACAATATTTTATCACTGTCAGAATTGTTTTCAGATGATTATTGGACCTGTTTTGCTCCCAAAATAGCAATCTCCTTTCAAAAGTCTGTTCTAATAGCAAAGCATCAATAACATGTTTAATCTGTTATGTTGTGTCTGGCTCAGAAACAAGTATATACATTTCAGATTAGCACTGAGGAATTTATATGGGTTGTTAATACCTGTCACTTTAAAAATCAATTTCCCTCCCTCCCCATCTCCTTTTTTCTTTATTTCTATCTGTGTGTAAGTTCGACTGTTTTTTGTTTGAATGCTAGCAGCTAACATATATATTCCAACTCAGTTTTCTGTAAGCATATTGTATAGTAATTTACAAATCTTTCCCTATATGTTGATATTTCAATCTGTTGGTAACCTAAGCAACTTTATTAACTTTAAGATTCTCACCTCCAGGGGTGCCTGGGTGGCTCAGTGGGTAAAACCTCTGACTTCGGCTCAGGTCATGATCTCAGGGTCCTGAGATGGAGTCCCGCATTGGGCTCTCTGCTCAGTAGGGAGACTGCTTCCCCCTCTCCCTCTCTGCCTGCCTCTCTGCCTACTTGTGAACTCTCTCTCTCCCCACTGTTAAATAAATAAATAAATAAATAAATCTTTGAAAAAAAAAACAAGGATTCTTACTTCCATCTCCTAGAACATTGTAACTTGCCAGAGTTTGTTATCCACTAAATTTCCTAAGATATAAAAAATTCTACAGCAATTACTTGCTGCATAAACCAAAATATAGATCTAAATATAAAACAGAAACAGAACGAAGAAAAATAGGCACATAATTTATGAGATATTAAAATGAAGTCTTTACATTCCACATTTTATCTGGAGTCTAATATCTATAAAAGTCCTTAACGTTCTGCAGCAGCCTCTCACCTCTCTAGGGAGGGTGGCAGCATAACTGCTCTGACCCTATACTCATTAAACAGCAAAGATTTAAAAACACTGAAGATATCTCAAAGTTGTGAAAGTATTGCTAAAGATTCCCCAATGTACACTGCTCAAGGCGTTATAAATATAAAGCAACTTAGTGATGTAAATCATGTCCCTCTAAAATAGTGAAATTTTTATCATAATAAATTTAAATATGGGATTATTTCTTCAGGAAATAGTCCTGAAAAAGTAAGGAAAATCAGCATATACCAAACAATATTTGAAATATTAATTATAGCCAAAATTAGAAGCAAATTAATTGTCCATTTTCAGGGAAACTTAAATATGATTTATCTGTTCAATGCAATATTATAACAATATATATATTTACTTAATGTTTATTTACATAAAATGCATACCATACATACTAAGTGTATTGTTCTAAAGTTTCAATTACAATATTGAAATTATATGTTGAATATGGTTACAATTATGTTTTATTAAAGCCACACAAAGTAGAAAAAAAAATTGCTCTAAAAAGTCCTTAAGTGATAAGTATTTTTTCCTCACAAATAATTTCTAAATAAATTATTGTTATGATTTTTCCTCAATATCTCTTTCTTTTTTTTTTTTAAAGATTTTATTTATTTATTTGTCAGAGGGAGAGAGAGTGAGTACAGGCAGGCAGAGAGGCAGGCAGAGAGAGAAGCAGGCTCCCTGCCGAGCAACGAGCCTGATGTGGGACTCGATCCCAAGACGCTGGGATCATGACCTGAGCCGAAGGCAGCTGCTTAACCAACTGAGCCACCCAGGCGTCCCGCCTCAATATCTCTTTCTTGACCTTTTCACAGATTTACTTGGGGTAAGTACTATTCTCTTGGTTTTTTAATAAATATCTTTCCTGGTTTTCCTCTTGTTTATTCTTATCCTCTATTGCACTTCCTAATTAAGCTATGTAATCTAAAAATGGAGCTTCCAAATCTAGAGATTTCAACTAAATCTCTAGAATAGAGATGTCAACTCTATGTTAAGCTTGCTCCATATTTTCTTTTCTGCAGCTTTGTGGAGATATACAGATGACCCTTGAACAACACAGAGATTGGGAGACCCAGCCCCTAACTCTGTATAGTCAAAAGTCCACATATAAATCTGACTCCCCAAAAACGTTACTCATAACCTACCATTGTTGGCCAGAAGAATAAACAGTTAACACATATTTTGTATATGATTATACATACTGTATTCTTACTATAAAGTAAGCTAGAGAAAATAAAATGTTAAGAAAATCATAAGGAGGGGTGCCTGTGTGGCTCAGTGGGTTAAGCTGCTGCCTTCAGCTCAGGTTATGACCTCAGGGTCCTGGGATCGAGTCCCGCATCGGGCTCTCTGCTCAGCAGGGAGCCTGCTTCTCTCTCTCTCTCTGCCTGCCTCTCCGTCTACTTGTGATTTCTCTCTGTCAAATAAGTAAATAAAATCTTAAAAAAAAAGAAGAAAATCATAAGGAAAGAAAATACACTTACAGTACTAGACTATATTTCTTGAAAACAATCTGTGTATAGGTTACTCTGTGCAGTTCAAACCCATGTTGATTGAGGGTCAACTCTAACTGACATACAATAATATGTAAGTTTAAGGTGCACAGTGTGTGGAATTAATAAACATATATTGCAAAATGATTACCACCATATTATGAGCTAATATCTCTATCATGTCATATAATTTCCATTTCTCTCTGTGGTGAAAACATTTAAGATCTACTCTTTTAGCAACTTGCAGGTATATAATGTAGTATAATTAACTATTATCACTATGCTATATGTTAAGTCCCCAGAAATTATTTACCTTATAACTGGAAATTTTTACTCTTTGACTAACAACTGTCCTCCCTAATTCTCCCAACCACTCATAACCACCAGTCTTGTCATTGTTTCTAGGAGATTCTTTTTTTTTTAGATTCCACAGAAAAGGAAGATCATATAGTATTTGTCTTTCTCATCTTAGTTACTTTACTTAGCATAATGACCTCAAAGTCTTCTACGTTGTCACAAATGGCAGGATATCCTTCTCTTTTATGACTGAATCCATTCTAAATAGAGATGCCACATCTCCTTCATTCACTCACCCATAGACGGATACTTGGTAGTGTCCATATCTTGCCTATTGTGAATAAGGCTATAATGACAATAGAGTGCAGATACCTCTTTGAGATTCTGTTTTCATTTTCTTTTTAAATACCCCAAAGTGGGGTTGCTGGATTGCATGGTAATTTTACTTTTTTTTTTTTTTTTTTTTTTTTGAGGAACCACCATACTGTTTTCCATAGTGGCTGAATCAATTTTTTTTTAATTTTTTATAAACATATAATGTATTTTTATCCCGAGGGGTACAGGTTGGTGAATCGCCAGGTTTACACACTTTACAGCACTCACCATAGCACATACACTCCCCAATGTCCATAATCCCACCCCCTTCACCCAACCCCCCTCTCCCCAGCAACCCACAGTTTGTTTCATGAGATTAAGAGTCACTTATGGTTTGTCTCCCTCCCTATCCCATCTTGTTTCATGGATTCTTCTCCTACCCACTTAAGCCCCCATGTTGCATCACCACTTCCTCATATCAGGGAGATCATATGATAGTTGTCTTTCTCCGCTTGACTTATTTCGCTAAGCATGATACGCTCTAGTTCCATCCATGTTGTCGCAAAGGGCAAGATTTCGTTTCTTTTGATGGCTGCATAGTATTCCATTGTGTATATATACCACATCTTCTTGATCCATTCATCTGTTGATGGACATCTAGGTTCTTTCCATAGTTTGGCTATTGTAGACATTGCTGCTATAAACATTGGGGTGCACGTGCCCCTTTGGATCACTACGTTTGTATCTTTAGGGTAAATACCCAGTAGTGCAATTTCTGGGTCATAGGGCAGTTCTATTTTCAACATTTTGAGGAACCTCCATGCTGTTTTCCAGAGTGGTTGCACCAGCTTGCATTCCCACCAACAGTGTAGGAGGGTTCCTCGCCAGCATCTGTCATTTCCTGACTTGTTGATTTTAGCCATTCTGACTGGTGTGAGGTGATATCTCATTGTGGTTTTGATTTGTATTTCCCTGATGCCGAGTGATATGGAGCACTTTTTCATGTGTCTGTTGGCCATCTGGATGTCTTCTTTGCAAAAATGTCTGTTCGTGTCTTCTGCCCATTTCTTGATTGGATTATTTGTTCTTTGGGAGTTGAGTTTGCTAAATTCTTTATAGATTTTGGACACTAGCCCTTTATCTGATATGTCGTTTGCAAGTATCTTCTCCCATTCTGTCAGTTGTCTTTTGGTTTTGTTAACTGTTTCCTTTGCTGTGCAAAACATTTTGATCTTGATGAAATCCCAATAGTTCATTTTTGCCCTTGTTTCCCTTACCTTTGGCGATGTTCCTAGGAAGACGTTGCTGTGGCTGAGGTCGAAAGGTTGCTGCCTGTGTTCTCCTCAAGGATTTTGATGAATTCCTTTCTCACATTGAGGTCCTTCATCCATTTTGAGTCGATTTTCATGTGTGGTGTGAGGAAATGGTCCGATTTCATTTTTCTGCATGTGGCTGTCCAATTTTCCCAACACCATTTATTGAAGAGGATGTCTTTTTTCCATGGGACATTCTTTCCTGCTTTGTCAAAGATTAGTTGACCAAAGAGTTGAGGGTCTATTTCTGGGCTCTCTACTCTGTTCCATTGATCCATGTGTCTGTTTTTGTGCCAGTACCATGCTGTCTTGAGGTCTTCAAGCTATAATAGAGCTTGAAGTCCGGAATTGTGATGCTACCAACTTTGGCTTTGTTCTTCAATATCCCTTTGGCTATTCGAGGTCTTTTCTGGTTCCATATAAATTTTAGGATTATTGGTTCCATTTCTTTTAAAAAAATGGATAGTATTTTGATAGAAATTGCATTAAATGTGTAGATTGCTTTAGGTAGCATAGACATTTTTACAATATTTGTTCTTCCAATCCAGGAGCATGGAACATTTTTCCATTTCTTTGTGTCTTCCTCACTTTCATGAGTACTTTATAGTTTTCTGAGTATAGATTATTTGCCTCTTTGGTTAGGTTTATTCCTAGGTATCTTATAGTTTTGGGTGCAATTGTAAATGGGATTGACTCCTTAATTTCTCTTTCTTCTGTCTTGTTTTTGGTGTAGAGAAATGCAACTGATTTCTTTGCATTGATTTTATGTCCGGACACTTCACTAAATTCCTGTATGAATTCTAGCAGTTCTGGATTGGAGTCTTTTGGGTTTTCCACATATAGTATCATATCATCTGCGAAGAGTGATAGTTTGACTTCTTTGCCAATTTGGATGCCTTTAATTTCCTTTTGTTGTCTGATTGCTGAGGCTAGGACTTCTAGTACTATATTGAATAGCAGTGGTGATAATGGACATCCCTGCCGTGTTCCTGACTTTAGTGGAAAAGCTTTGTTTTTCTACATTGAGAATGATATTTTCAGTGGGTTTTTCATAAATGGCTTTGATAATATTGAGGTATGTGCCCTCTATCCCTACACTATGAAAAGTTTTGATCAGGAAGGGATGCTGTACTTTGTCAAATGCTTTTTCAGCATCTATTGAGAGTATCATATGGTTCTTGTTCTTTCTTTTATTGATGTGTTGTATCACATTGATTGATTTGCGGATGTTGAACCAGGCTTGCAGCCCTAGAATAAATCCCACTTGGTCGTGGTGAATGAACATTTTTAATGTACTTGAATCCTATTGGCTAGTATTTTGGTGAGAATTTTCACATCTGTGTTCATCAAGGATATTGGTCTGTAGTTCTCTCTCTCTTTTTTTTTTAAAGATTTTATTTATTTATTTGACAGACAGAGATCACAAGTAGGCAGAGAGGCAGGCAGAGAGAGAGGAAGGGGGAATCAGGCTGAGCAGAGAGCCAGATGCGGGGGCTCGATCCCAGGACCCCGGGATCATGACCCGAGCCGAAGGCAGAGGCTTTAACCCACTGAGACACCCAAGTGCCCCTGTAGTTCTCTTTTTTGATGGGATCCTTGTTTGGTTTTGGGATCAAGATGATGCTGGCCTCATAAAATGAGTTTGGAAGTTTTCCTTCCATTGCTATTTTTTGGAACAGTTTCAGGAGAATAGGAATTAGTTCTTCTTTAAATGTTTGGTAGAATTTCCCAGGAAGCCATCTGGCCCTGGGCTTTTGTTTGTTTGGAGATATTTAATGACTGTTTCAATCTCCTTACTGGTTATGGGTCTGTTCAGGTTTTCTATTTCTTCCTGGTGCAGTTGTGGTAGTTTATATGTCTCTAGGAATGCATCCATTTCTTCCAGATTGTCAAATTTGTTGCGTAGAGTGGTTCATAGTGTGTTCTTATAATTGTCTATTTCTTTGGTGTTAGTTGTGATCTCTCCTCTTTCAGTCATGATTTTATTTATTTGGGTCCTTTCTCTTTTTTTTTTGATAAAAGGGGGTTTAACCCTTGGCCATAACCCTTGGATAAGCCCCTGGCCAAGGGTTTATCAATCTTATTAATTCTTTCAAAGAACCAGCTCCTAGTTTCATTGATTTCTTCTACTGTTTTTTTTGGTTTCTATTTCATTGATTTCTGCTCCGATCTTTATGATTTCTCTTCTCCTGCTGGGTTTAGGTTCCTTTGTTGTTCTTTCTCCAGCTCCTTTAGGTGTAGCGTTAGGTTGTGTATTTAAGACCTTTCTTGTTTCTTGAGAAAGGCTGGTATCGCTATATATTTTCCTCTCAGGACTGCCTTTGCTGTGTCCCACAGATTTTGAACCATTGTGTTTTCATTATCATTTGTTTCCATGAATTTTTTTGAATTCTTCTTTAATTTCCTGGTTGATCCATTCATTCTTTAGAAGGATGCTGTTTAGTCTCCATGTATTTGGGTTCTTTCAAATTTCCTCTTGTGGTTGAAAATATGCAGGGAATAATCCCAATCTTTTGATACCGGCTGAGACCTGATTTAGGACTGAAAATGTGATGTATTCTGGAGAATGTTCCATGTGCACTAGAGAAGAATGTGTATTCTGTTGCTTTGGGATGAAATGTTCTGAATATATCTGTGATGTCCATCTGGTCCAGTGTGTCATTTAAGGCCTTTATTTCCTTGTTGATCTTTTGCTTGGATGATCTGTCCCTTTCAGTGAGGGGAATGTTAAAGTCCCCTACTATTATTGTATGATTGTTGATGTGTTTCTTTGATTTTGTTATTAATGGGTTTATATAGTTGGCTGCTCCCACCTTAGGGGCATAGATATTTAAAATTGTTAGATCTTCTTGGACATACTCTTTGAGTATGATATAGTGTTCTTCCTCATCTCTTATTATGGCCTTTGGCTTTAAATCTAATTGATCTGATATAAGGATTGCCACCCCTTTCTTCTGATGTCCATTAGCATGGCAAATTCTTTTCCATCCCCTCACTTTAAATCTGGAGGTGTCTTCCGGTCTAAAATGAGTTTCTTGTAGGCATCATATAGATGGGTTTTGTTTTTTTATCCATTCTGATACCCTGTGTCTTTTGATTGGGGCCTTTAGCCCATTAACATTCAGGGTAACTATTGAGAGATATGAATTTAGTGCCATTGTATTGCCTGTAAGGTGACTGTTCCTGTATATTGTCTCTGTTCCTTTCTGATCTACTACTTTTAGGCTCTCTTTTTGCTTAGAGGACCCCTTTCAATATTTCCTGTAGAGCTGGTTTGGTGTTTGCAAATTCTTTCAGTTTTTGTTTTTTCTGGAAGCTTTTATCTCTCCTTATATTTTCAATGATAGCCTAGCTGGATACAGTATTCTTGGCTGCATGTTTTTCTCATTCGGTGCTCTGAATATATCATGCCAGCTCTTTCTGGCCTGCCAGGTCTCTGTGGATAAGTCTGCTGCCAATCTAATATTTTTACCATTGTATGTTACAGACTTCTTTTCCTGGGCTGCTTTCAGGATTTTCACTTTGTCGCTAAGACTTGTAAATTTTACTATTAGATGATGGGGTGTGGACCTATTCTTTTTGATTTTGAGGAGGGTTCTCTGCACCTCCTGGATTTTGATGCTTGTTCCCTTTGCCATAATAGGGAAATTCTCTCCAATAATTCTCTCCCATATACCTTCTGCTCCCCTCTCTCTCTTCTTCCTCTGGAGTCCCAATTATTCTAATGTTGTTTCGTCTTATGGTGTCACTTATCTCTCGAATTTTGCCCTCGTGGTCCAGTAGCTGTTTGTCCCTCTTTTGCTCAGCTTCTTTATTCTCTGTCATTTGGTCTTCTATATCACTAATTCTTTCTTCTGCCTCATTTATCCTAGCAGTGAGATCCTCCGTTTTTTATTGCACCTCATTAATAGCTTTTTTGATTTCAACTTGGTTAGATTTTAGTTCTTTTTCTCCAGAAAGGGCTTTTCCATCTCCCGAGAGAGTTTCTCTAATATCTTCCGTACCTTTCTCGAGCCCAGCTAGAACCTTGAGAATTGTCATTCTGAACTCTAGATCTGACATATTACTAATGTCTGTATTGATTAGGTCCCTAGCCTTCGGTACTGCCTCTTGTTCTTTTTTTTGTGGTGAATTTTTCCGCCTTGTCATTTTGTCCAGATAAGAGTATATGAAGGAGCAAGTAAAATACTAAAAGGGTGGCAAAGACCCAGGAAAATATGCTTTAACCAAATCAGAAGAGACCCCAAATCGTGGAGGGGAAGAAAGGGGATAAAAAGAGGATCAGAAAAAAAAAAAAAAAGAAACAATTAAAAAAAGAAAACAAATAACGAAAAATATAAAAAAGAATATATACATATATATATGATAAACTAGTTAAAAAAACATTAAAAAAGAAAAGGGTAAAAGTTTAAAAAAATTTAGCAGAAGAAGAAAAAACATGAAAAACAAAATTAAATTAACTGCAAGACTAAAGAATCATGGGGAAAATGCCATGTGTTCCGTGCTTTGCTTTCTCCTCCTCTGGAATTCCGTTGCTCTCCTTGGTATTGAACCTGCACTCCTTGGTAGGTGAACTTGGTCCTGGCTGGATTTCTTGTTGATCTCCTGGGGGAGGGGCCTGTTGTAGTGATTCTCAAGTGTCTTTGCCCCAGGCGGAATTGCACCACCCTTACGAGGTGCTGGGCTGAGTAATCTGCTCAGGTTTGCTTTCGGGAGCTTTTGTTCCCTGAGAGCTTTCCATAGAGTTCCACAGGACGGGAATGAAAAGGCAGCCTTGGTCTCCAGCCCAGAGGAGCCGAGAGCCCGGGGCCCCACTCCTCAGTGCACCCTCAGAGAACAGCACCCAATTACTCCTGTCTCCGGGCCTCTGGCCACGCTCTGAGATCACCCATCCTGCAACCGGTTCAAGGTAACCCCGAGCTGAGAGCTCACTCCTGGGCTCTGTCTCTGTAGCTGGCTTCCCCAGTCTAATACTGCAAGCTCTGTGACAGACACCCCCGATCCTTCTGTGACCCTGAGGGACCTGGGGCCACGCTGACCCCGTGTGGACTTCACCCTGGTTTATTTAGCCTCTGGAGCAATGTCCCTCAGCGGAACAGACTTTTAAAAGTCCCTATTTTGTGCTCCGTTACTCTGCCACTTGCCGGGAGCCGGACCCTCCCGCCACGATCTATCTTCCTGTTGCTTTGGATTCACTTCTCCGCCAGTCCTACCTTTCAGAAAGTGGTTGATTTTCTGTTCTAGAATTGCTGTTCTTCTTCTCTTCGATCTCCCATTGGATTTGTAGGTGTTTGCAATGTTTAGATAAGCTATCTAGCTGATCTCCTGCTACCTGATGTAGCCTCAGTGTGCTACTTCTCCGCCATCTTGACTCCTCCTCAGCTGAATCAATTTTTATTCCCCACGACACTGCAAGAGTTTTCTTTTTTCTTCATATCCTCTCCAACACTTATATTTTAGCTCTTTGATGACAGCCATTCTAACAAGTATAAGGTGATATTTCATTGTGGCTTTGGTTTGCATTTCCCTGTAGACTAGGTAAAACTGAGCACCTTTCCATGTAACTTTTGGCCTTTTGTATGTCTTCTTTAGAAAAATGTCTACACAGGTCCTCTGCCCATTTTTTAATTGGGTTAGGTTTTTGCTACCAACTTATTAAAATATCCATATGACCCAAAACAATCTACAGATTCAGTGCAATCCTCATCAAAATCCCAATGGCATTTTTCACAAAATGAGAACAAACAGTCCTAAAATTTGTATAGAACCACAAGAGACCCTCAATAGCCAAATCTTAAGAAAAAGGAACAAATCTAGCACCATTTTTTACACTATATTATAAAGTGATTTCCTGATTTCACACTATATTATAAAGCTATAGTAATCAAAACAGTACATGGTATTGACACAAAAACAGATACACAGATCAAAGAAACAAAATAGATACTCCAGAAATAAACACATGCATATATGATCAACTAATTTATAACAAAGAAGTCAAGAATATACAATGGGAAAAAAGACAGTCTCTTCAGTAAATGAACCTGAAATTAATAAAATGATATATGTTCATTATATCTCAAAAAAACAAAAAAGATCATTAGCAAAAGCAATCCCAGTCCCATATTCTGAAACATCCTAAACTGTGTTTTACCATGGCCTTGAAATTTAACCCTCCCCAAAGCATCTATGGACTTTCAACCTAGGAGTTTCCAAGAATCACTTTAACCTCAAAACCTACCTACAAATTTGAAGACCGTAATGGTGTCTGATGAGCTACAAGGTTTACAAATCACTTCTCTTATATCTCTTGCTTCAATTTTTTCTTGTCAATTCTAATTAATTTTATTAGTATACCCATCTTTAACAGAAACTTGAATCTTGTCTTTACTCCATCTTCATAAAAGTGTGATTCTTGTATGGATGGGTCAAATACAATGACATTGAATGAGCAAAAGTAATAGGAAGATAAAAGTCTCTCTGATAATAATAATCATGCCTATTTTTTTGTCTAACCTTTCAAAATTTATCCTTTTTTGGATTGATTCCCTATTATTATAAATCTCATGTAACAATACAGTCTGTGGAAGCCTCTTACTCAGGAAGAGCCCTTTACTTGAGAAGACTTTCAGGACTTATTTAGAATAGGCCTCACACATACAATTAATACTTGATGTGGTATACTCAGATATGGTACAATGCAGATCACCAGGACTAATATGGCCCCCAGGAAGATTCTAAAGCAAAATCCAAGCTAGTTATATAATCTTCTTTTGGTCTATCTTATAAGCATTTATCTTTCTCAAGAAATATTTGTAACCATGGTAGTTAACAGGTCAGGATTTAGAGAATGTGAACCATAGGTGTCTAAGTTTGAATCTTACTAATGAAATAACTACCAAGAGTATCCCAGCCCCACTGAGACTGAGGCTTTTCATATGACCTTTACCTGGCCAAGATTGTTTCAGAAACTGCCTCCTTTTATACAGTATCATGGGCAATAGATGGGCAACAAATCTCATAATTTTCAAATAATGTCTGTCAACATCTGGAATACTGTGTGCATTTATGATTCCCATTCCTTAAGAAATAAAACAGAGTTTAAAAAGAATAATAAATGTATTATCTAAATAATAGAAGAAAATTGCTACTGCTTTATGAAATAAAATTTAAAAGATTAGAATCATCTTTTCATTCTGTAAAACAAAAGCTACCAAAAAACTCACACTGTGAAGAAAAACCTGAACCGTATAAAAGTGACTTTATTTACCAAAATTACTAAATAATGTGATGTTTATTTTACTTCCAAAACACTTACTGAATCCACACATATTTCTTCATCTCCATGGAAGTCAGTCTAATTTAACATACTCATCTCATCTAGACTAAGCTTCTAATTAATCCCCACACTCTAATCTTACTTTACCCATTCTTCCTTTAGCCCATATTCCATATAGATTTAAAACTAAACTTGGGTTCGGTCAAGAAGGCAGACTAAGCATGTATACATACAATTTAACTATCCTGAGATGCTAAAATTATTATAAGTAAATGTGCAAAAAACAAGATAATCCTACAACAAAGAAAATAAAAACAGAATTAAAGTCATCAATAAAAGAGAGATTTCAACTAATTCTAATGAAGCAGAGTTAAATAGACCTCACTTAGAATTTTGGTAGGCAGGCAGCCCACCTAGCAGATGCCCAAGAAACCTACAAATTCGAAGACTGAAAGACTAGCAGAAATTAAGTGTAAGGAATGGAAACGAAAAAAGGTATTATTGGAAGGCTTAAACAGAAAAAAATGCAGTGGTCCCACTAGTCTCTCAGGCCCTGGAGAAAAATGAAAGTCAAAGTCAACCAAATCCTGCTAAAAAAATTGATGGTTATCTAAAACAACAACAACAACAACAAACCAAAACCAAAACCAAACCAAAACAACAACAAAAAACTGGTCTAAACTGTAAGGAAAGCATTAAGGCAATTTTAGTGCTGCAGAGTATTCTGAATTCTTGCATTTAATGGTCTTACTAAAATAGCCTGTTTATTCCAGAGTGAGACAGTCTGTTGAAAATTCTATCCACAAATACATGAACTATAATTATCCTTCATACCACCTCACATTAAATATGAATGGATGAGCAGGAATTACTGGATATTTAAGGAAAGGCTGCTTCTTGGTAGAAAACGATTAAAACAAGCAAAAAAAAAAAAAAAAAAACCAAAATACTGACTGGGGGAGGACCACATATTTCAACAAATAAAAAAAAATTTGAGGAAAATTAATTAGTAAGCTCAGTGCTGTAAGAGGTACATTTAGAAACAAGAAAAATTTCTTGAAAAATAAAAAACCAGTTACCTGAATAAAAAGAAACTAACTGCATAAGTGTTAGAAAGTAAAGCTTAAAAAATCTCCTTAATATAAACATACTTATCTTTTATCTTGTCACTTATCACATTATATATATATATAATTTATATATCATATGTTACATTGTATGTATATAAGACATATATATCAAAGGAAATGCTTTTGAGAAGTATCATCTGTCTAATAGGAATTCAAGAAAAAAATGAGAGTGAGAGAATAATAGAGGATAATTTACCAAAGCTGAAGGGAGGCATTCATCATCAAAATATTCCATAAATTATTAAGCAGGGTGAATACAAATAAGTGACCCACACTCTGCAATTCCATATAACCAATGATAAAAAGAAGACTCCTAAAAGATTCTAAAGAGGAAAAGAAAAACAAATTGCTCACAAATTAACCTTTCTAAGACTGCAAACAGACCTCTCATCACCAAAGGTAGCTGTTAGAAGAAGAAAAAAAGTGCCCTAAAAAATCAGAGAGAAAATAACAGAAAACCTTTAGCGACCAGAGTAGCAATTAAAAGTGAGAAAAGAATAAAGACTTTTCAAACTGCAAAGACCCTAAGAATTTACCACACACACACACATACTTTTTTATTATTAAAGATGTACTTCAGTAAAATGAAGGACAATTAAAAAAAAAAAAAAAAAAAGGACCACTGAAGATCTGACGTACAAAACTCAAAAGGAAAATTCCAGATGGCCATTTGCCTACAGCCATATATCACAATTTTTTTCAGTGCCGGCTAAGATAAAAGAAAACTTCGGAAGAAATCTTTAGGGAAAAGTTTTATCTACATCTATATGACTTAGATTAATATTATATGACTTGAGAAACTGTATGAACATAATATACCATAATAAACACAAAACCAAAGCAAATACTTTTAGAGTGTTTACTGTATATCAGACATTGTTGTAGGCATTTTATGTATGTTAACCCATTATATCATCTCAATAATTCTATAAAGGATATACTGTTAATATCACTATTTACAGATCACAAAAGTAAATTCATACGAGGATGTGCTGAAGCTTTGGTTTCAAATCAGGCAGTCTGACATCAGGAGAGTCAAAGGAAAATTCAAAGGAAGAAATAAAAACATGTCAAAAAATGGGCAGAAGACGTGAACAGACACTTCTCCAAAGAAGACACACAAATGGCTAACAGACACATGAAAAATGTTCATCATCATTAGCCATCAGAGATATTCAAATCAAATCCATACTGAGATACCACCTTACACCAGTTAGAATGGCCAAAATTAACAAGTCAGTAAATAACATGTGTTGGAGAGGATGTGGCAAAAGGGGAACCCTCTTACACTGTTGGTGGGAATGCAAGTTGGTGCAGCCACATTGGAAAACAGTATGGAGATTCCTTAAGAAATTAAAAATAGAGCTTCCCTATGACCTGCAATAGCACTACTGCGTATTTACCCCAAAAATACAGATGTAGTGAAAAGAAGGACCATCTGCACCCTAATGTTCAGAGCAGGAATGGCCACAGTCACCAAACTGTGGAAAGAACCACGATGCCTTTCAACGGATGAATGGATAAAAAAGATATGGTCCATATACACAATGGAGTATTATGCCTCCATCAGAAAGGATGAATACCCAACTTTTGTATCAACATGGACAAGACTAGAAGAGATTATGCTGAGTGAAATAAGTCAAGCAGAGAGAGTCTATTATGATGTGATTTCACTTACTTGTGGAGTATAAGGAATAACACAGAGGACATTGGGAGATAAAGAGAAGTGAGTTGGGGGAAATCAGAGTGGGAGAAAAACCATGAGAGACTGTGGACTCTGGGAAACAAATATGGTTTTGGAGGGAAGCAGAGTGGGTGGGTTGGGTGATCCTGGTGGTGGGTATTAAGCAGGGCATGTATTGCATGGAGTACTTTCTATGGGTGTGGTGCATAAACAATGAATTCTAGAACACTGAAAAGAAATTTAATTTAATTTAATTTAATTTTAACTTAATTAAACTAACTGAAAAGAAAATAAGTTATATTAAAAAAAGAAAAACAAACACAAATTCTAAAAGGCATAAAGAAAAGAGCACTTTCATAGTATATTGCTTGACTCTGCATCAAACAATATCTGCATAGTCATGGTTTCTAATCATTAACCTTTAACTTTATAATTGCTTGGAGGTACATATCCCCATTCCTGATATGGTCCATAGAAGAATAAGAATTTTCATTTGACTTCTTAGGTGTGAAAAATAAAAGAGAAACATTCTTCTTTCCTCACCACTCTATAACTTAGCTGATAATGTTCCTGGGAGAGTAAGTTACTTACGCCTACCCCAGCATTTTCCTCTTTCTATCTTTCCTTCTCCCTTTTCCTTTCAGAGAAGGTACATCTTGGTTGGCTCTCTCTTCCCAAGTGGTTTGCTTATATAAGCAGTCTCTGTCTCTTCAGGGAAGGTCTATAGTTGTTCTGTTCAGTCTGTTCTGAGTTAATTAGCTTTGGTCTCCTATTTTTCAGTTTTTATTAGCAGTAAAGCAAAGAAGACATTTAAGTCTCCTCCTTCTCTATCCACCCTCTCCTTCTTTCCTTCTCTCCCTCTCTCTAACAATTCCAAACTTAGAAGAGTAATACAAGATGTATTACAAGATGTAATACAAGTAATATAGTACATAATTCCTCCTTATTTAGTATTATAAGAATCACCATCTTATGTCATAACATACAAGTACAAAGATGAAATTCAAATATAAAAAGGGAAGCATAAAGTACAATATAATAACAAATGAATTTTACCAGACATTTAAAGAGCTAATACTTATTCTCAAACTATTACAAAAAAAAACAGAAGAGGAAGGAAAGGTTCCAAATATATTCTATGAGGCCAGCATTACCCAGATACTGAAACCAGACAAAGACACCACAAAAAAAGTAAACTGCAGGACAATATCCCTAATGAACAAAGAGGCAAAAATCCTCATCAAAATATTACCAAACTACATACAACAATGCATTAAAAAGATCATTCATCACCATCAGACTGCATTCACTGCCAGGGTGCAAGGATGGATCAATATTCACAAATCAATGTCATATACCACATCAACAAAAAAAGGATAAAAATCATATAGCCATCTCAATAGATGCATAAAAGGCATTTGACAAAATACAGCACCCATTCATGATAAAAACTCTCAAAAAAATTGGGTTAGAGGGTACATACTTCAACATAATAAAGGTTAAATATAAAACCCTACAGGTAACATCATCCTCAATGGTAAAAAACTGAGACCTTTCTCTCTAAGTCATGAATGAGACAAGGATGTCCACTCTTCTGCCATTTTTATTCAAAAGTGCTACCCACAGCAGTGGGACAAGATAAAGAAATAGGCATCCATATTGGTAAAGAAGAAGATAAACTGTTATGATTTGTAGACCACATGTTACTATACATAGAAAATCCTAAAGACTCCACAAAAAAACTACCAGAAGTAATAAATTCAGTAAAGTGACAGGATATGAAATTAATACCCAGAAACTGGTAGCATTTCTGTAGAGGAAGTCACAGATAAAGAAATTGAAAAAAATTTTCATTTACAATTGTACCAAAAAGAATACATAAGAATAAATTTAATTGATGAGGTGAAAAACCTGTACTATGAAAACTATAAAACAATGGTGAAAGAAATTGAAGTTGACACAAAAAAATGGAAAGATATTCCATGCCCAGGGATTGGAAGAATTATTATTGTCAAAATGTCATTACCTAAAGCAATCTACAGATCCAATGAAATCCCTATCAAAATACCAACAGCATTTTTCACAGACCTAGAACAAATAATACTAAAATTTATATGGAACCAGAAAATACCCCAAGTAGCTAAAGCAATCCTGAGAAAGAACAAAGATCTAGGTATCACAATCCCAGACTTTAAAATATACTACAAAGCTGGAAACGTTTTGGTTGGCTCAGTCAGTTAAGCATCTGACTCTTGATATCAGCTCAGGTATTAATCTCAGGGTCATGTGTTCAACCCCAGCTTTGGGTTCTGCACTAGGCATGAAGTCTACTTAAAAAAAAAAATACTACAAAGCTGCAGTAATCAAAACAGTATGCACCGGCACAAAAACGCACATATAAATCAATAGAACATCACAGAGAGTCGAGAAATAAACCAACAATTATATGGTCAGTTACTCTATGACAAAGGATACAAGAATATAAAATGGAGAAAAGATTATCTTTTCAATAAAAAATGCTGAGGAAATTGGACAGCTGCATGTAAAAGAATAAAACTAGACTACTTTCTAATCCATGCATGAAGATAGATTTATAATTGATTAAAGACCTAAATGTGAGAGCTGAAATCATAAAAATCCTGGAGGAAAGCACAGACAATAATTCCTTGGACAGTGGCCACAATAACATTTTTCTAGATATATCTCCTAAGGCAAGGCAAACAAAAGCAAAAATAAACTATTGAGACTATATAAAAATAAAAATCTTTGCACAAGAGCAACAACAAAAAGTACAACCTACTGAATGGGAGAAGACATTTGCAAAGGAGGTATCCAATAAGGGGTTAATATCCAGAATATATAATGTATGCAACTGCATACAAAAAAAAAAAAAAAGAGAGAGAGAACAATCCAATATGAACAATGGACAAAAAACCTGAATAGACATTTTTCAAATGAAGACATACAGATGGGCAACACACACATGAAAAGAAGCTCAACATCACTAACGATCAGGGAAATGCAAACCAACAGCACAATATCACCTCACACCTGTTAGAATAGCTAAGATCAAGCAGACAAGAAACAACAAGTTGTTGGCAAGGATGTGGAGGAAAAGGAACCCTAGTGTACTCTTGGTAGGAATGTAAACTAATAATAACCACAGTGGGAAACAGTACAGAGGTTTCTCAAAAAGTTAAAAATAGAAATGTCATATGATTCGATAATTCCACCATTGTAATTTAGCCAAGGAAAGCACTAACTTAAAAAGATATATGCACACCTGGGGTGCCTGAGTGGTTCAGTTGGTTAAGCATCTGACCCTTGATTTCAGCTCAGATCTTGATCTCAGGGTCATGAGTGCAAGCCCCAAAGTGGGCTCACACAATAAAAACAAAACAAAACTATGTTTACTGCAGCATCATTTACAGTAGCCAAGACAAAGAAGAACCTCAAGTGTCCAAAGTAGAAGAATGAATAAGGAAAATGTGGTACAACTACTAAAAAAAAAAAAAAAAAAAAAAAAAAGATGAGATTGTGCCACTTAAGACAACATGGATGGACCTAGAAGGTATTATATTAAGTGAATTGTCAGACTGAGAAAGACAAATACCCTAAGATTCACAAATTTCCTCACAAATGGAATCTAAAAAAAAAAAAAAAGAATAAACAAACAAAAAGCAGAATTAGAACTATAACTAGAGAGAACATTACTTTCACACAGAAAACCGCAGGGAAAAGATACCAAAACCTCAAAACTAAACAGTTACAGTTACCTTTCTTAGCTACACCTCCTAATACTTACCCCTATGCTGTTGCCAACGTAGTACTTTTTAGTCCTAATTTTATTTCACCTTTAAGTAGCAGTTGACAAAAGATCCATCTTTTTTATTTTTTTTTAAGATTTTATTTATTTATTTGACAGAGAGAGATCATAAGCAGGCAGAGAGGCAGGCAGAGAGAGAAAGAGAGGAGAAAGCAGGCTTCTTGCCTAGCAGAGAGCCCGTTGCGGGACTCAATCCGAGGACCCTGAGATCATGACCTGAGCCGAAGGCAGAGGCTTAACCCACTGAGCCACCCAGGCGCCCCTGTCTTTTTTATATCTTTAAAAAGACTCCCAGCTCTAGCTTTCAGTGAAACTCCATTTTACTTCTCCTCCCTCTAACACCTTGAAATTCTAATTCACCAGTTCTCCTTTCTCTTGTTGACCAATAAATGTTGAAATACCTCAAGGTTTCTTTCCTAGGACCTCTACATTGTTAATCATCCACTCACTCCCACTATGATCTCATTCATAGCCTAGACTTAACAAGAAGTGAGCCCACATAAAAGCACTCAAAAATTCTAAACCTATTGGAACTGTACTATTGTTTTTCACCTAGACTTTTTGTTATATTGATTACTCTGAATTGCTACTGGCTTCCTCTACAATGTATTTTCCACAAAGCCTCTAAAGGGCCACTTAAATCCAAATCTGTCCATGTCTTTCCTGTTCTTAAAAATCCGTGGCTTCTCTCTGTCTAAATTAAAGTCCAAAATCCCAGAACGGTTTATAAAGTCGCCACATCCAGCTTCTGGTATTATGTCCAGTCTTATGCTTTCCCACCATTCTTTGGGTTCTCTGCCAGTCATCTTAGATTTCTTTCAGTTTATCAAACTAACTCCCAATCTTTCAAACATCATGTGGTAGATGCTATGAGTTATTGCTCAGATCCCATTCCAGAAATAAAGGTTTTATTAGTTCAGCTTCTGGAATGGTCATCAGCAGATGCATCTCAACTGCCAGTCCTCTTTAGGGACTGCATCAAATGAAAAGAACTGCCTCACCCAAAGCCTCCTCCTTTTGAGGCAGGATGGGGAGAGAAGCCTATATCCAATTACTCATTTACAAGGAGGTACAGGATTTTCTTTTTCAGGCCCAACTCAGACAACTCTGAAGAATCTTTATACTTCAGAGCCCCCAGTAGGATTGAACAAGGCTTTGTTGAGACTGCATCATAGCTTGACTTCTCTCCTTATGCTCATTCCAGTTTTTGTCTCTTCCCTTTCTGCAGGTATTAATGCTAAGAGCACTTCCTAATAACCTACTACAAGCAGAATCCATTTCTCAGGTATGAAACCTGTGACATATGGTGTCACCCCTAATGAGAACATCATATTTTACTTTATTTTCCTCAAGACTTCTCACTGTGTCACTTTTCCAGGGAGGCATTCCCTGAGTCGTAGGACAGGGATAAAATTACCTTACGTTGTGGCTTTCTACCACTGTTCTCCACTCATAAAAGCCACCATATATTGAATTATTTTAATTCCGCTTTCTCACCTGGATTTAACCTCTAGCTCACTCCACCTACCATGCTGGACTTCCCCCATTTTATTTTGTAGTTCATGCTGCCACCTGCTTTCGGTCCTTTCCTGTAACAATTCTTCCCACTTCATGCCACTTAGGTAACTTTCACTCAGTCTTGATGTCTTTGCTTAAAAAGTGTCATCATGCCAGAGCTTCCTCTATTCCAATTATAAACATTCACTTATTCCTAAATATTAAGGACATGCTTTTATTCTCTATGAATCTAAGAATGCAGAAACTATATATGCTCTTCCTCCCACTCTATCCTGAAGCCTTAATAGTGTTTTACATCTGAAGATGCTGAACAACTGACTGACTGGAGTTTCTTCCATGCCATTGGCATATATATTGCTTTATTGGGGAATACACACTTCTCAGAGTAAGTGATCCTTTTCAGAATCCTCTCCCTCCCTTCTTCCAAACCATTTATACTCAGGGATATAAAATTCCTAAACTGATAAAAAATGGATGTGAAGGAGAGATGAAGTTTGAGGACAGAGGAAACTGCTTACTGACACTTCTCAGAGAAATCACTTGTCCAAAGCTCTCATTTAATTGACACAAGGAGTTGCTGGGAATGGCCAGCAATCCCTGTACGGAAGGATGAAAAGTTACTCCAGACTTTGCTGTGAAAGAGAGGAGAAGGTAAGGGGGTCAAAGTTCAGAGAGGAAGATCCTTTTTCTTCTTTGCTCCCACTTTTTTTGGTTCTTCAGGATAATCACAAATCCTTATCACTGTTTCTCAAGTACCTCATGTGTGACAATGGATCTTACTGAAACTGGGAAGATCTGTTTAGTGGAAAGATACCATATGCTAATCTGTGTGTTCTACGCAGTCTGCTAAATATAGCCTAAGGGACAATGCATACATCTCTTAGATCACAGGGCAGCTGTTAGGGCTAAGAAAGCTTAAGGAAGGCAACTCCCGAGGCATTCCAAGGGCGGAGTGGTCATGCAGGCCTCAGCATTCCAGAGACCATGCCCTCTTTGAAACCTTCCCTCCCCGCCAGTGGCCTCTATGTTACATTTTAGCAAGCCAGGTATTATGGCTGAGTTCATGCTCTACATTAACCCGAATAGGGAGTGAGCCTCTCATTATGGAGAGATAAAAGGGATGGGACAGAAGCATTTCCTGCCATTTTTCAAGTAACCACTACCTTATACGATAAAGCTAACTGTATGACAGTTATTTCTTACCTTAGTTGGACGTAGCTGGATGAAAATAAATGTCACATTTCTAATTTATTATACTTGATATTAGTATAATGCTTCATTTAGTAGTGTGTGGAGTTTGGAAGCTCATCAATTAGTGAGAAACTGAGAGCAGTCCAAACTTCCTACAAGTCCCAGAATTTGGTAGTATAATTTGGGATTTTACAACTAGTATAATAACTTCTATTTGTTTATATTAAATATATCTTCCTTTGAAAAATACCTTTAGTTCTGTTTTTCAACCACATTTAATCACAGTCATAAATGTATGCACTGAGGATATCTGGATATAGAATGCTTGATTCAATATTTTTTAACCTAACACTATACACCTGTTGCTAAATTATATACATTTAATTAATGTTTGAGATAGGCTGTGTTATTTTTTGAATTTACTTACTGTGACTTGACTGAAAGGTAATTATACGATTCTGCTCCATTAATGTCAGTTTTAGCCATGTGGCCTACTATGGCCAGTGAAATGTTAAGGAAACTTTGAAGATTCAACTAGTGAGTTGTGCTTCAAGCCTGGATTGTAGATTTAAGGGTCATTTATATTCATATTTGCATATATAAATATATAGAAAAAGAACATGTATATATATACATATGTACAATCTATACATATATATTATATATGCATAGACACATGCATAGACACGCTCACTTTCAAATGTCATGGAACAAAATGTACTAGAACAAAAACAACATAAATAGAGCCTGTTACTCTTTGTAAGTGTCTCACTCTTTTTTGTCAGAGTCCCTAAGCTTGTGATCTTCTTCTTTTTTTTTTTTTTTTTAAGATTTTATTTATTTAGAGAGTTGGGGGAACGGGCACATGATCTTCTTTTTAAGTACAGAACTATTCCATTCAGAGACTTAGACAAGCTCTGCACTGGACAGGTTTTACAGAATAGAGCAGGACCATCCTACATGGGATACAGTGTTCTGGGCGACATCTTTCTCAGTTAAGCTATTCAACTATAGCAACAATGACATTCAGTGAAGAGCATTCTGTAGTCCTTATGCCAGTCCCTTGCCAATCACCTGGTTGGCTATTACTGTCTTTTTCCAGATTATGTTTTAGAAAATCCAAGGAGAGAGACTGCAATCATTGGAATGACTACTCCCAGGATCATTCTTTCAGTTTGCCCAGAATATTCAAAATGCATTAAAATATCATTGGCAGGGTCATTTTTATTTTTCATAACTCTGTGCACCTGAAATTTCTTTTTTAAGATTTTATTCACTTATTTGAGAGAGAGTGCGCAAGTGAGAGAGATAGTAGGCACAAGGCGGAGGGTCAGAGGAAGAGAGAGAAGCAGACTCCCCACTGAGCAGGGATTTTTTTTTTTCCCCTCTCCCCCCATATAGGCCATATTGGGCCTTGATCCTGGACTCCAGGGTCATGACCTGTAGCTGAAGACAGACAACCAACTAAACAGAGCCATCCAGGTACTCCCGGGCAGCTAAAGTTTTGATAATAATTTTTGGTTAAAGAAAAGATCAAAGCAACATCAAATTCTACTTTCTAGGGCAGTATTGGATATCCCTCAGTAGGATAAATCTAATATTAGGTAGATGTGTTCTTGTAATTATTGAGCCATTACCCAATCAGAATTTTCTTGACGGTTTTATTTCTTCTCCTTGAATCTTTCTCCTTCACTTGAGACAGTGTCTTGTGCCTCCAAATCCTGTCATTCCTTGCTAAGAGAGCTATTTACCTCTTTGCCTTTTTACCAGAAGTTAAATTATAGTCTCAAATCTTTACTTCCCCTACTCATTAAAGCTCCTCTAATAAAGAAAAGAAATATTTTTGCAGGTTTTCTACAACAAGCTAATACCAAAGACTGCAGGAAAGCTGAATTAAAATTTTTCCTTTAAATAATCAAATACTTAGTCAGGGCCCCTGAAAGCCCTAGATTCTACAGTCAGAAGTGACCCCATATAAAAATGTACTCTCTTCATCCAGAGAAAGCCCAAGAAGTCCTTAGTTCATTCTTTTTTCTTTAATTACATACAGATAAGAAAATTTGCCAAAGTTATATAATCTTCAATAGTAATAATAGCTATCAGTCTTCAATATATATACCATGTGACCATGCACTTAAAAATAGTTATCAACCCTTCTCACACTTTTCTATCCCTTACAGATGAGGAAACTTCTGTTCTGTATGGTTTAGGCAAGGTCTCTAAAACACTGTATGGTAGACATGATATTTTAAACTAGATCTTTCTGAGTAGAAAAAAAACCTGAGAAACAAAACAATGGGTGACATTCTTGGTTCTGTTACTATCTATCTTTGTGATCACTGGCAATTCTCCTAACAACTCAGCTTCAGTTTAATCATCTAGAAAATGCAGGGATTAAAATAATCTCTGTTGCATCACCACTTCCTCAAAAAAAAAAAATAATAATAATAATAATCTCTGAAGTCTATTTCAGTTTCAAAAATCTATGATTTTTCAGAAGCACCTGTTGCAATGTTGCAAATATCACTGTAAAATGTGAAGTTTACTTATTGCTTTATATTTTTCAATTATACTCATTGCTTATCAATACTTAATTACATATACTAATTTAATCAGCTCATAATATTAAGGGAAACTCACTAACACGTATCTGACATCACTCTTCCTCAAACTACATTATTATGGTATTTGGACTCCAATCTTCTCAAAATTTGCTGCTCTATGAAATTGTACTTAGGATGAAATTATACTTAGGAATTTCTTGGAGACTTAATTTTAAAGACTAACCTTCAAAATCCTTTCAAAACTTTTAACATAAACATATGATTTCAAACTTTTGAGAACATTCTCCAGAGTGATACAAAGGGTTAAAATGATGAAACATTCAGACTCTGGTTCTTCCTAGGGGCAGCTGAAGGAAACAAAGGGTCAAGTGTTCCAGGGCTAAAAGCCACACTTAGTAAGTTAGACTACAAACAAGATTATTTAATGTGATGAAGTCATGAAAGTGCCATTTTTGTAGAAGGGGAGATGATACCCAAATCAAGCATAAAGTATACTAAATGCACTAATAATTCATATATATGTTTCATGAATAGAAATAAATATATCTCCTTTCCATCTATTTTGTTAAGCCAATTAACCAATTTCAAATAATTTCCTCCTATCCTGCTACTGATTGTCAGTAGATCTAAAAGATTGGTATATACACTATTATACTGAAGAATGTGATGGAATGGGACGTTCCTAATTATTTCCAAGTAAGTGATTGCAGTGATAGCGTCTAAAAATTGTGTAATTGAAATACTAGCTGTATATTGCTTCAAGCAGCAGGCATACTCTGAAATGAATGAAATAAAGATCCTTTTAAAACAGAAAAGTATATTTCCAGATCTCTTCCCTTCTAGTCATCTCACATGATTATGATTATTATAATTTAGCAATTACAGGACTTTTAAAATAGATTATGCTTAAGCTAAGAACTATTATTACCACTATATTCTGAATTAAGAATTAAGCACAAAGATTTCATCAGTGAGACTTCTCAGCCACTCTATGTTCTGTTAATCTGAACACTAGAAGATGAAAAGGTCAGGCCCAACAACTATACATACTGAATAGCTGTTTAACACAGCAAGAGACACTATTATAGGCTGGAAACCAAGATTGCAGCCAGAAAATGCTGAGCCACTGGCTGTTGTAGAAGTGAACATTTCCAGGTTTAATTAAAACTATACATGAAGATACTATGGACAGTAAATCAGACACCATGACAACTACCACAGGCTTTTTGTACTTGGATGACAAAGGAAAGCTATCACTCAGAAAAAGATATTAAATTCAGAAGATAATGCTGCAGAGCAAGTTTTACCCAATAAAAACTGAATGCCTTTTTGCCATTTGCTGAGTGCCTTTTGTCAGGATGGGAATAGATGATAGTTCAAGTGCATTTATATGTTCAAGTTCATATTTTCTGAATATTTTTATATCATTTAATAGTGTATGTATATATTCTGAAGCATTTGATAATAATGAAATTTTAATGCATATCTAACAACTTCTTTCTCTAGGCCTTTCAATGAGAAAGTCTTCAAGTTACTATTTATAATATTCACGGAAGTACAATTTAAAAGACTATTTCTAAATAACCACCAAAGTCTCTGTGGTTACAATTAGTTTTCAGCTTGAAAGTGCAGTAAAGTGTAATTCCCCATAATAATATATATATTCAGAACTATAAGTGATAGTAAAAACAGTTTTAAATTCATTCCCCTGATGAGTTATTCTGTTCCTATTGTTCCTATAATTTTAATATATTTAAATTATAAGTGATAGAGGGAAAAAGCAAACAATTAAAATAAAATCGGTGTCCTCTTAATCCCACTTTTGTTATTTTAACTGAATTAAAATAGAAAATGAAAACAACTCATTTCAGAGAACATTCAAATGATCAAGATTATATTGACTTTAGATTATTGGCTAAAAGAAAAAGCATTTAATGTTTTACAGTTAAGTAGTATTATGAACAAAGTAATTATTAGAATTAATCTTAATACATAAAAACAAAGAAGAAATTGTGCAAATTTATGCATATACAAATTATTTTCTTTTTTAAAAAAATTATTTATTTGAGAGAGAGAGAAAGAGAGCATGGGGAGAGAGGGAAAGGAAAAGGGACAAACAGACGCCCTGCTGGGCAGGGAACCAGAGTGGGGCTCATTCCATGAACCTGAGACCATAACCTGAGCCAAAGTCAGAAACTTAACCAACTGAGCCACCCAGATGCCACACATTATTTCCTTCTAAACCAGCCATAATCTGTGACAAAAACATATCAACTACTATTCTGTAATACAAGAAGTGAGGAATGTGAATAAAAATGAATGTAAGAACTCTACAGTGTTCACTGATTTAGATACTCATCTTGTCTTTTTTCCATTTTACAACAGGAACCACAATGTCATCTCACAAAATACTTTAGAGAAATAGTAACTATCTTGTAACATAAATAATGACAGGCCATTGTACCAATAAATAATATGGGTGTTTTAAATTATTTGGGCTGACATAAGAAAATACCACAAATTAGGTGGCTTAAACAGTAGAAATCTAATGTCTCACAGTTCTGGAGATTAAAAGTTTGAAACAAGTTTTGACAGAGTTGGCCCTTCTGAGAGCCACAAGGGAAGGATCTGTTCCAGGCCATTCTCATAGGCTTGTAGATGGACATTTTCATGTTCCCACACTATGTCCTGTGTTTGTGTGTCTTTCTCCAAATTTCCCCTTTCTATAAAGACTCTAGTCATATCAGAACAAGGCCCACCCTAAGGACTTAATTCTAACTTGAATACCTCTAGAAAGACCCTATTTCCAAACAAGACTACATTCTGAGGTACTGAGAATTAGGACCTTCAACATATGAATTCTGGGGGGACACAATCCGATCCATAATAAACACCTTTGAGATCTTAACTGGAAAGCTGGTATTTTTTTAAGAAAATTGTTGGTTATGTCCACATTACTCTTATTCTGGCTTAAAAACATGACAGAACAGTAAATAGAATTTATATAGTTCTACTGATGCCCTATTACTTTAGTATACAGAATACCTTTTTTTATATCTGATTTAGAATATTATGTAATGAATTCTTATATTTTATGTTTTGTAACTGGTTTTTTTCCCCCCCAATATACCTCAGTATTAGGCATGTGTTCTCAAACACCAGGAAATGTTTAATATTCAAAATGTAAATAACATCAATCATGAAAAATAAATGGCTTACTATCTCAGGGAATTTTAGAAATATTTACAAACTAAAATCTTTTTATATAACCAGGAAACTTACTCTTTACACACATCCCCCACAGAAAAACTACAAAGTCATCAAACATATATTTACTTTAAAAAAATCAACACATAATAACACAAACTTTTTTCAGAACTTTGATAAAATGGTTGAGTAGAGCAGAATGGTATAAGGTTATTTACTTGCTATTAAACAACTTCTGAATTCATGTGAATGCTATCTTTTGTTTTTAAAACATTTCTATTTATCTAGCACTTGTGCTTCATATTGACAGGAATGTCAGTATTTAAAGCAACACTTGAAAATAATACAGTATAGTGATATGATATCAAGGTCTGTAAGTACACATATGTTCAACTCTTAACTCCATCACCTAATTCCTGGATGACCTGGAGCAGTCACTTAGTTTCTATGAGCTTCAGTTTCATCTTGTATGAATTTAAGTAATGACCCATTTAAAGTAAAAATTCAATGTGTCAACTGTTTTACTCTTGAAATAAAGCTTGATTTTATTTTTAGTCTTGTTAGCCTATAATTTTGTTTCTCCTTTCAACTTTACAAAGAACACACACAATTATAGCATGGCTATATGAAGTAAAACTCCTACAGGAATATAATTTTTGAAATGGCCTGGAGAACATATTTTCTGACAATAACAAAAAATAACAGAAAATGATAAAAATTAGATGGCCATAGGGAAAGTTTCTTCTCCTAATTTTTTTAAAAGAAAGCAGTTATTAGGAAGAAAAGAATCCCATGTATTAAAGCTTAAGTGTCAAGAATATGTGGCATGAAACAAGGTCAAGTTTTCTCTTAAAGAAAAAAAATATAGGCAATAAATTTTGTGGTTTTGGAAAAGATAAGAACCTCGCCAGAAAGAGGTTGTGTACCCCACATGTAAGTATCACTTGTTTTATTTTAAGCTCATCTATTGTACCTGATATAAATGTCAAAAACAAGGCATGAATGCAAAGAATTTAAAAGCTCTTTAACATAAGAACAGAGCTGGATAGGATTAGAGAGCTGGATCAAGCTTTCAATGCTCCATGACAGTTTATGGTAGAAATGATATTTAAATATAGAATTTAGAGGGCTTATCTCAGAATAGAGAGTTAAAATCAGCTAGTCAGCAACTTAAAATTAAAATTAGTAGTAAGTAATTCTAACAGGATGACAAATGATGTTTCTATCTTGAATTAGAGGGAAATCAATTCAAAGCAAATTCAAAACAAATTCATCTCAATTCCCTTAGACAAAGCATGAGAAAGCAGCTAAATGTTTTTTATTGTGATTGTGCCTCCCTCTTACTTCTCAAATCATGACACTAGCATACTCTTTGAATAATGAAAACGCAGTCTCCCTGTTACTGTCAAAGTTGCTGCTTTCATTTCTCTAGCATTTGTCAGTTTGTTGATGAAAGCACTCAGATTTTTGTGTTCATATATAATGGACACAAATATGATGGGCACAGACTTTTCACATGTAGATTCATAGAATAAACTTCCTTTTTTTTTTTAATTAAGGAAATGCTTGCTAATGAGTACTTAAGCCAATAAGGATTCTTGATTATATGCCAAATGCTTCAGCAAAAAGCCTATGGTCAGGATGAAAGGTAAACTGGTTGCATAGAAGTTAACACGTAGGAGTTCAATAAATGTTTTTAAATGTATAAATTACTGAGTGTATACAGTATTTACTGGATAACAATATCTGTTATCTTATTGATTGTCATGTTAATTTGAGCAAACATATTATCTTAGATGATTTGCATTAACAATCTGTCACATAATATTTCAATTTATTTCATGGCTTATGGGCTGTTAGTTAACTATTTCAATCTAAGAACTACAGTTTTTTTTTTTAAAGATTTTATTTATTTATTTGACAGAGAGAGATCACAAGTAGGCAGAGAGGCAGGCAGAGAGAGAGAGGAGGAAGCAGGCTCCCTGCCGAGCAGAGAGCCCGATGCGGGACTCGATCCCAGGACCCTGAGATCATGACCCGAGCTGAAGGCAGCAGCTTAACCCACTGAGCCACCCAGGCGCCCCAAGAACTACAGTTTTAATAAATGTGGAAGCTAATATTGATGGCTGACTTTCCTCATTCTCATTTTATTCAGTATTTCTTTATGGTGACTATTAGATTAAAACTGACCAGTTGACAGATCATATTGCCTAATGTAGATTTTGTGTGTGCACTCAAATCTGTCCTAATAATCTATGAAAAGACATCCCATTTCATACCTGTGGAGAGTTAACCTGATACTTCTGGACAGTTAGTGCTCCTTAGCTTTCTAAAAGGATAGATTACACAGTCAACTTCCCTTTCACCTGGCTACCATCACTGACATTGTCTGGACCTCACCCTTCCTTCTCTCACAATTTGTGACTAAGCTCTTTGGTGGTCAGCATACACACATCAACTTCATTTGAGGATATAAACTGTGAGGGGTGAACTCTTTATTAAAATAGCAAACAGTATCTATCAGTATTAATAAGAAACTGAATGTGAGTTCTGTACAGAAAAAAAAGAAAAAAAAACATGCAGTGCCTTGTCCATTTTGGCTGGTAACACTTATTCTAAAGGACAGAAGAGTCAGTAATCTAAAAAAAAATCAAACTCATAATCCTTAAGAAAAGGTTTCTAGCAACTCTCATTCTAGCTATTTATGACTTGATTTTGATCCTACAGAGTCTTCCCTTACTTCTTCTTTCTGAAGGAAAGCTTCTTAGAAGGAAAGTCAATCTGACACCCTGTATGCACAATCACTAATTCCCCTCACAGTATTTTCTCATTTCACACAATCCTAAGCGGTCCAGTGGAGGTATCTGTAACCAGCCTCCACCAAAAGGAGGCACATGGTGATGAACTCCATAAATTCTTTTTGGCTCTCATGAGAATGGGACCCAAATCACAGTAACTCTTATTGCTATAATGAGTATTTTAAGCTACTCTTAAAATACCTTTGAAGTACTTATGCTTCCTTTCCCCCATTATACCCTTTGATGGGTACAAAAGTAAAGAATACAGGACTCTGAAATTATCATTTACTCCTCACTCACTCCCATGTTAATATTTTAGTAAATCCACTTTGGTGCAAAGTGCAAAGTCTCCAAACTGTAAAATTCTTTCAGATGGACATAGAGATAGACTTAAATAAAAAACAGAGTGTGTACTACATAAAAATTAATAGTAATCGGACTGAATTGCAGAAAACACTTTTCCATGATTATAGATTTAAATTATGTTCGTTGAAGAAAATATGTATTCCTTTTATGTTCTATTTTATGGACATATATAAAATACATATTTCTTGATATTGTATGATATAGAAGGATTTGCATCCTTCATTTTCACTTGATATTATACTGCAAGTGCTTTTTGGATGTTAATTACAACTTCCATAAAATTTTCCTTAATAACAATGCATCTTTTTTTTTTCCAATTTATTTATTTTCAGAAAAACAGTATTCATTATTTTTTCAATGCATCTTGATGGCTATGGATTCTTGTAGCTGATTGATGGCAATGGCTATGTAGTTGTCTGGTGGCAGAACCTAGAAGCTCTTCTCTTGGAACTAAAAATGGCTTTCAGGAACTCTCTGTAGTTTATTACAGCAACAGAAAGTTGAGAGATTTGTTTCCCTATGGTGTCTCTAGCCAGGTGAAGCAATACCTGATCCCCTTTGTTTGACTTCCCAGTGCCACCACTAACTGCATCATCTCTAGACAACTGTTCCTGTGCTATGCATTTCTTTTAAATCCTCTAAGAGCGTACCCAGGAAAACTTCTGCATAATGATATGAAGCAAAAATTCTTATTTACTTTCTCAGTTTCTTTTGACTTCTTTAAATTTAAACACTGGCTCAATGACATTCTTTTAGTTCATGGTACAATTTCCTATCCCTCTAAGTGTGTGTCTTCCCAAGTCTTTCTTTATAGAGTCAACAATTTTGTGGAGATCTCTAGATTGAGATTTTATGTGGATTTGACAATAACCCCCCATTTATCTACCCCTGAACTCTCTATTTCTCATCTTCCTGATGAAGTACCATGTACAAATTAAATTCTGAATACATCCATGATTTTCTCACAGTTCCCCAAACAGATAAGTAAACTAATGTCTATGAATTGCCCCACTTTACAACTAGCTTATCTTGCAAAAAAATGGTACCCTAGAGGGGTCAGCACTTTTATGACAGTTACATATGTTCTCTGAGTGGCACTGCCATGGGTCTGTAAGTGATCTTGCACTGAAAAATGTAAGGATTTACAAGCACTCTGCTCTGAACGTTTGAGAGAACAAGCAAATTGAAAGAGTAAGTAGATACAAAGAAGAGGCATAAATACACATCAAATTTTGCACATTACTGGTGAAAGCTGCCAAGCATTTGTGATGCATTTTAATTAGGTGTAGGAAAATGGACATATGAAAAAGCCTAAGCTCAGCAAGAGCAGGGATATTTGTCTATTTCACTGATGTGTTCTGAACACCTAGAAAAATACCTGGGACACAAAAGGAATACGAAATAAATATTTGTTAAATGGTTTAAAGAATCTAGTTCACTAGAATCAAAGAACTGTGGCAGTTATTCTTTACAACCCCTCCTCTTATCAGCTGTCATTTTCTTGTCACTTTAAATATGGTCTAACTCTGCTTAAAGGGGGACAGAAAAGTGCCCCATTTCTGTATGGCCAAATAGGACCAGTAGTTATCCACAAACATCTATAGAATAATACTTATATCATCCAAGCATTAATTTTTTTCTACACCTAGTCTACCTTTGCATGAAATATTTTTGAAAGGAAATATATAAATAAAGTATTGGTAAAACAAATTGTGTCAATTTTCTAAAAATTTCTAGCCTTAAGAATTTGCCACATGGAATGAAAAATCCATTGACCCCTTCTAGATATACTGTTATTTCTTTTTTTTTCCCAATTTATTTATTTTCAGAAAAACAGTATTCATTATTTTTTCACCACACCCAGTGCTCCATGCAAGCTGTGCCCTCTATAATACCCACCACCTGGTACCCCAACCTCCCACCCCCCCCGCCACTTCAAACCCCTCAGATTGTTTTTCAGAGTCCATAGTCTCTCATGGTGATATACTGTTATTTCTAATCAGACTTTTATTGCATAGAAACATTCTCAGTAATTGCTGTCACATTTCATATTAATACTAGAGAAATAATTTATTACATGCAAAGCACCCAAACTAGTAATGGTTTCATACAATTATTGTTAAATTATTACTCAAATGCATTAAATTCACTGTTTATAAATGTGATGAATCTTATACAATATTCCCATATGATAGTTGTCTATAAGAATCTTGGGAATAATCACTTTTCTAGTGACATAAGGAAAGCAAAAACTTTGGTTTAAATTATTTTACTATTAGTGCTCTTCATGAAGAAGAAAGGATCCATTCATTTATGACAGATTGGGTTAATTTCTTTTACTTATGGATAAGTTCCTTATATTTCTACTCAAATTGAAAATTATTAGAGTTTTAATAAATAAAATTGAAGAATGTATTATTTTTGCATACCTAAATCAAGTGGCACATTGAGATATTTGCTGTCAACAATAATAAATAAAAATGACAACAAAACTTGTAAGTTTCCACTAAGAAAAACTAAACTGCTTAAAAAGAGATAAAAATGAACTAGGATTCATACCATGATTCTTCATAGCGGTGATTCTGGCTTTAACCTCACCATTTATAGATCCAATTACCAACATCTGCTCAATTTATCACTGTGTACCTTAGTTCAAATGTCTATAGTGAGAGAAACTGACTCAACCTAGATCAGGTGTTTGCCTTTGGTTCCATCAACTGTCAGCTAAGTTACAGTGGCACCTGGTATCAACATGCCTATCTCAGCTTTGAGAAAAAGGAGAGTGGAGGGCGCTTATTATTTTAGCAAAAGGTGAAACAAAATGGAGCATATCTAATATATCTAACCAAGGACAATCTGATGTGGCAGCTTGATTATAAAAGAAAGCATAGACTTTGGAATTACGGAGGTCTGGATATGCTTAATAACATATTTCTAATGTCCCTGATCACTAATGTTGAATGATAAAAACATCTAACTACAGGCACTGCTGTGAAAAATTATACAACAAAGCACATGATGTGCCCAGCCCCATGTCAAAAACATAATAGTTAATTAATGATAGCCTATTTTCCATATATAAGTTAACCAGTTAATTTATGCCCAAAGAAAAATCATCTATTCTTCTATATAAAAAATTATTTATCTTAAAGAGGAAGAGCTAGAGCACGAGCAGAAGGGACAGAGGGAGAGGGAGAGAGAATCTCAAGCAGATTCCATGCTGATCGCAGAGCATGAGGTAGGGCTTGATCCCATGACCATGAGATCATGACCTGAATGGAAACCAGGAATCAAGAGCTTAACTGACTGCGCCACCCAGGCACCCCTCTTGTAGAAATTATTTAAAAGATTAAGAACACCGGGTTTTGGGTAGAGAGGCTGTGTTCTTAGAGGGAAAATATACCAAAATCAAAACTTAACCATCATTGGTTGCCGATGTTATCCAAAATACTCTCAGTTGGCAAAAGAATTTTCATTACTGATTAGAGATTCATGAGCTTCTGAACTGGGACAGATCAATAGGTGAGAGATACAAGATGCAAAGGGATGAAGATTTGTATATATTTGGGTTTTTTTAAGATTCTATTTATTTATTTGACAGAGAGTGAGAGAGAGAACACAAGCAGGGGGAGTGGAAGAGGGAGAAGCAGGTTCCTTGCAGAGTGGGGAGCCTGATGCGGGGCTCAATCCCAGGACCCTGGGATCATGACCTGAGCTGAAGGCAGACGCCTAATGACTGAGCCACCCAGATGCCCCTATATATTTGTTCCATAGTTTTCAAAGCCTTCTCTAATCTTACCCACTCTCCTTAGCTGAATTGTTTTCTCACTGAGAACCAACGTTTCCTCCACTCTTTGTTACCCTTAATACACAAAACTACATCCAACTTATATGTATGTGTTCTTGATACTCTCCAAATCCAGACTGAGCATTTTAATTATCCAAACTTTTACTCAGTCACCTCATTCAAACTGTTGAATAAAATTTTCTGCATACTAAAGCCTCTACTCACTTCACCTTCTTCTGAACTTCTATATTCAATTACCATGTGATTTATTAACTGTGTTGTCTTCTTTCTCTAGTTACTTTTTACGCATTACTTTTGTCTTCTCAACTATAAGATTAGGAAGACAACTATATACTGCATCTAAAAAGTATACTACATTGCCCTTAATTTAATGTAAGGTACACAACAGATAAAGTATTCAATAAATTTTTAGTTATTATTTATTCCTCAATTTCTTTAATTTTTAAACAAAATTTAAACAACATATCAGGTGTTGCTGACAATAATAATGTATTATGTATGTACACAGTTCATCTTGCTATACAAAGTGGGTATCATGGTATCACTCTCGTAATAACTAGATAACCTAGAAATAATTATGTAATGTTGATTCCCAGTGTGTTCTAACTACTGAAATGAAATTCTGGAAAAAAGTCAACAAAATTTCCTCAATAGCCCAAAATAGTTCATAGAATTTTACATATTCTATCAAGCTAACCACGATGCTTAATTCATTTCACAAAGGACATACAAAGTATTCAGAGATAATGATTCAGAGCTCACCTAACTAAAAAAAAAATTGTTTTCCTAATGACTATAAATAAGCATAATACCTTAATAAATAGAAACAAATCTGTTAAAGTTGTAACCAGAAGAAGTAACTTGAATAACAGCTCATTACCCGATAAGTCAGAATAATAATTGCAAGAATTTGAGAATACTGCATGCACAATAGTGTAGCATCACTTCAAATGAATTACACTACTTTCTCTTAAGAATTTGTAATAATGTTCAATAATAAATAATAACCTGTGGGGCAAGTGTAAATGCAGGTGAGATGTAGAGCAGTATTTTACCAGAAACCTAACTCCACAGGCTAAATTGATCTATGCTGATTGCTTTTGCCTGTACAATTTGCTTCTGCGGATAATAGCCTAAACTCCAACCCTACTCTCCCAACCTGCCAACCTCAATTGACTTCTCTGTTTACAGTACTTATTATTAGATACTAAAAAGAGAAACTCTGTATTCAACCAACACTTCAATCTATAGTACAAGCACCTTCCCAAAATAAAGCAATCTATGGAGAGAAAAACATTACCATTTCATGTGTTTAAACTCACTGTGATAACAGATAAGAGTTTAGTCTTGTAGCACTTAAACATTTTTGTAGTTATATATATATTAGGTGGTACAATCAGTAAGACTGAACATTCACCGTGTGTGTGCGCACATGCGTGCGCATATATATATATATATACACATATAAACTTAACTTCTAAAGCTGATTTCCCCCATTTCATCATTTAATCTTTTAAAGTTATCCTATTCATGACTGAAACTGGATACTGAACAACAGAGAAGAATACTCAACAGGAGAAAAAACTCACAATCTGGTGTCCTAACTAGTAATTTTTTTATTAAGGTATATTACAGTTCAACCTCCTTTCTCTTTTTAATATTTCCCCCATCTGTCTCTGTAAATCTCTTCATATATTTTAAATGCAGATAATATCTTATTATAATCACCATAGGATTTAACATATGGATTTTTATTTTGAAATCACCTGTTATATTTTGGGGTGCCTAGGTGGTTCAGTTGGTTAAACATCTGCCTTTGGCTCTCAAATCATGATCTCAGGGTCCTGGGGTGGATGGAGATGGTGCTGAGTTCCCTGCTTAGTGGGAAGTTTGCTCGTCCCTCTCCCTCTACCCTCCCCCTGCTTGTGTTTTCTCTCTCAAATGAAAATCTTAAAAAAAAAAAAAAAGTCACCAATTACATTTTGAATGCTAAATAAATGACAAGTACTTCAACAATGGAAATCTTCTATCTTCACTATTTATGAACAGGAAACTGCTTGCTGCTGTTAATAACCAACCCTAGCTTCAGTGGTTTAACAGAGTAAGTATTATTTTCCAACACAGAGCAATCCAATATAGGCATTCCTGATTGCAGCTGGGATGTGATATTTTAGTTACAAACTTACTCAGAGACTTGGGATGATGAAAAATTGTAGGATGCTCCATCCCTGCTACAGCATCCTTCAGTAACTTTTTGCACTTAGTTAAATTGAATCCAGTCTCTCAGTGTCTCTCATGAAGCTCTGTGTGATTTGGCTTTTGGGTATTTTTTTACTCCTATACTGTGATTTTCTTCATATTCTTTTCACACGCCCCGCTGACCCTTTTCCACCTCCTAATGGCCAATGCTCTCTCACGTACTTTCTGCAGATTTCTTCTTTGCTACTAGGTGACATGCTTAAAGGAATAAAATGTTTGAAGGCATGAACTGTGTCTTATATACTTCACTTTATCCCCAAGACATAGCACATGACTAGCCAACAAGACCTATCGGCTTAAATCTCTAGGTAATAAATGAATGAAGAAAATTATTTTGTATTTTATCATGGCAACATACATCTCAGACTGATTAGGGTTGTAATAAAAACAGAAAACACCAAAGAAATAGAATAAAATACATAGAACTTTTCAACTTAATTCTAAATGAAAATGGAAAAGACATATCATTAATTTTTAAAAAACACACAATGGAAATGAAAAATAGAATGGTTTACATTAACATTTAATACTAAACAACCCTTTACAAAGTTAGACATAAAACGAAAAAGTAGAAGGATGAAATGCAGGAAAGGAAAAAAAAGGGATTATATCCTAAAACATTATCATGGCCATTTTGAAAGGATTTCCCACAACCAAGATCAAATGGACATTATTTCTTCCTATTTTATAGCACCATTAAGTGCTCGCTTCGGCAGCACATATACTATAGTACCATTAAAATAAACTATCATTTATCTGGGATTTTTTTTGAAATATCATGAGGAAATTATTAAATTTACTTTTGAGAAAATTAGCTTTCCAATACTATCTATTAAATAATCATACTGTCATTAATTTAAAATGTCAAATCTAACATATACCAAATACTTAGTACAAAGCATAATACTTTTAGTTATAAATTTTAATTATGTTCCAAATTGAAGAAATAGATCAATTTCCTCATTATTCCCATATAGTATTCATCAGTAATTCTTTATGATATGTTTTTCTGTTAATGATTATAAGTCAACATAATTATACAGTTTGGCATACTGCAAATGCTTTGTTAATGCTGATAACAAATAAGATTATATTTTCTGCTCATCAAATTAAAACAAGGAGATTTTCTGAGAAAGGATTTTAGATGCACTGTTTCATCTTTATGAGTATCACTGATGTTTTCTCTGTTTGGTTTATATTAATCTTTAATTTTAATAAGCACTGCAACTAATATGGAGGCCACAAGAAATGTTTTCTTCTTTCTTCTTTTCTGGGTACAGTTTTTATGCAGTCCTTGCTGGTAAATCATATTCTTATTTAAAATCTACCAAGTTTGTTCATTTCAATTCCTGGCCTCTGTGACAGCTGTTCCGAGACCCTAACAAGTGAATTCATTTAGATGCAGCTACTTCTGAGCAACTTAAGATGCCTGAGGTTACCAATGGTCTAAAATGTAACTCTTAACTCACTTGGGCTGACCTAAAACTTTTACCATTAAGCTAAGCTTGAGGGCTTCTGGAAATCATAGATCAATTAAGTACTGTGCAATAATCCACTCAGGGAGGTAGCTTCCTAGGACCACTGGGGTTAAAGGTAATTTTGTAAGGATTCTTGATTTATGAGGCAGCACTCACTCTTATACCTGTGCCACACTGAACATCATTTGTCTACTTCCAACATATCTCTTTGAAAAGCTGGAAGAACTGATTTAAAATGAGAACTACACGTATTTTCCAGTGATAACATGACTATATTCTCATTTTCTCGTTAAATTCATTATAGTTTCAGGGGCAAAACCTTGTGGCCACATACAGGAAATTACACTTCAGACTGTCAAAAGCTGAGAGAAAATGAAAGCTTGGCACTCAATGTTTGGAAGATCTACTTTTATTTACAATAAAAGCAAACTATGATATCTTGAACTACGGTCATATACTAAAGTACTTACTGCTCAGTGTAGAACTGGAAACAGATCACTGATAAAGGAAAAAAATGTAGGAATTAAATTTAAAAACTCAATAAAAAAGAAAAGGTAGAAAAAAGAAAATGAAAAAGGAAATAAATCAGTCTAAATTCATTGCTCAAAAGCTTAATATGTTTTCAGTTTTGTTGCAGGGAAATGATATTAGAATATTTGAGTCACTGAAGATCACTGCTCTATTAAGAGTCATATAGAGGTGTGTATCTGTGCATATTTGGTCTCACATGTTAAGCACTTCATAATTTGGGGAGCACATTGCTTCTTTGCCTTCTATTCTTGTAATTCTCCTGAAAATTATTTTTTTATTTTTTTAATGTCATTTCCCTCTATCCCATTCTTCTTCATTCTCAACACTGCCTTAATTGAGCCATATGTTATTTCGATTATGACATATTGCTATGGCATCCTAAGCTGTCTTAGTATTTCGAATCTCATCCGGCCCTGGGCTCTTTTAAGCCAATCTGAATCTTTCTGGAACAACATCCATCCTCAGTAGCTCTTTCTACCTCTCATCTGCTCTAGCATTGATCACATTTCCACCTGGCTTCAAAACATCTGCTACCAAGAGCCCTACCCTGGGTGCATTTGAATTTGGCATCTCCATGTTAAATTCTCAATCATCAGATTTTTTTCAATAGATCTTACCTTCAGTTGTTACTCTGATTCCTCAGGTCTCTTATTTCAGCAGGAATCCATACTCTATGTCCAGTCCTATAAAACTGAGTCTCCAACTTTTCAGTGAATTAGTTCAGCATTTCAGTCAGGTTACCTCTAATACACACTCCACCTATGCACTATCACTAGATTTAGTCATTGTTTATTAACCCCCTTTCTATATAACATCTTCCTAACTAAAACATTTCCTACTAAAACATTCTCATTACACCTTCCCCCTCAAATCTACTTGTTATGGCATCTTATGTCAGTCAGGGTGCCCAAAAACAACAACAACAACAACAACAACAAACAGAATAGAACCAGTATGAGATATATATTAAAGATTTATTGCAAGGAATTGTCTTACATGATAGTAGAGCTGGCTGGGTAAGTTGGAATTCTGAAATTGGTCATTATGAAGGGTAGGCTGGAATTCTCAGGCACAGGCATAAGCTGCTATCTGGAGGCAGAATTTCTTCATCCTTTGGGAAGCCATAGTTCTACTTTAAGCCTTTTCAGCTAATTGAATTAGGCCTGGCCAAATTATCTAGGATGGTTTTAGTTACTGTTAACTCATTATAAACTTAAATCCATTTACAAAATGCCTTCAGAGCAACACCAAGATTAGTGTTTGCTTAAATAAATGGGGATTAGCTTAGTCAAAATGATACACATAAAACAGATCACCACATAGTCCAAACTAAATGAATTAATAAATAAATGAATGAAAATCCATTCACTTGCTAACCTACCTTTATAAATGCAGAGGGTAAGCCACTAAGACGAGGAGGACAACGGAATTTGGAGAAGCTAAAAGTAGCCAAGTCTACTCCAACACAAGAAATACCAGTTTCTTGTCCAGAAGAATTCATTTGCTACACCATAATGACTAGCTCATGTAGAATTGGCCTACATATTATGCCTTGAGACTGTTACTCAGTATTAATCTCCATGGTACACTCTCTTACCTTGTAGTCTAAATAAAAGACTTCCTTCAAAATTGAGCTAAGTTCCACTTGCAGAGTGAAGCTTGCTTAGGTGGCAATTTGCTCCAGACTTCCATAGCAGGTAAGGTTTACTGTAATAATTTAGCAATTCCCATCTATGTCTTGTATTCCCTCAGCATACAATAATGGGCCCATCTTTCCCTAGATACATAATAGGTCAAAAATGATTAGGACCACCAAGGGTCCTCACCAAACAAAGAGAATGGTTTCACAAGCTCCTCTGTTTTTATTAAAAGACTATCCCAATGGCAAAGTGAGCAGAAATAAATGGAGAGATCAAGAAATTCTCTGCAGCCAAATGCAAGTGCCTCTTCTTATACAGTGGAACCTGTTTTGACCACCTCTGCTCTACTTTTATCTTTTTCGGTTCCTTTTTCCTTTCCTCCCTTCTCGCTCCTATGACCGCTTCTCCAAGAAACCATACTAACAGCTCTCAGCGGACACAGTATGTGCAGTTCTTACCCAGCATTCTTACCTCTGCTGCACTGCCTGACACTTCACTTTAGCATGACTCCTAACAGCAAGACCCAGGTAGGGTCCTGTCACCTCAGATTGCTTATGTGCTTCTCCAGAGACATGCTTAATTCCTGCTGATGTTGCTGAGAGTTATTTATAAGTGTGGGATTGAGGAATCATTCCCTAAAGGCAAAACAAATGACACTTGTTTTTCAAAATGTTTTTTGTATGTTCTTTTAGTGATATACTCAAACACTGCTCTCAATTTACTTAATATGGATTCTAGGATATTAAAGCAGAAAAATATCATTGCATCTTTTATTATCCCTTCCATAACATGATGATCCTGGTGGTCTATCTCTTAAAGTAGGCTCTAATTTACAACTAAGTTGTATTCCATAATTAAATTCAGTCATTTGTCTAGAACTTGGAATGCCTTTTCCCATTGAAAGATTTTATTAAAAGTGTTAATTTCCTGAACTAGGCTAAAAATCTCAAGATAGACTTAATTCACTGAACTAGGCTCAGCATATTATCAATATTTTGTTTTGTTTTGTTTCCAGTAAACTCAATTGAAAATGTGGCTGTCATTTTTGGTACAAATTTCACTTTGGGACACTGGGAACTTCTCCTCCTATTAGGGAAGGCAGGATATTGATGTCTACCAGATGTTTATATGATGCATGGTCACAACCCATATATTTTCTGAATGAATAAATACATTAATGAATAAGCAGATATCTTTTCTCCTATATTACTACTACAGAGGAAAAAGTTAATAATTGCCTCTTTTGGTATCAAGCAGCAAGATCCACAGGGAATTTTGGCTTACCTCCTCTTATTGAACATCTTCCTTTCGCTGAAATAAATTCACAAAAAAAAAAAAAAAAGTAACCTTTCCTTGACATTGCATAGGTGAACTCACCCAAACTTCAGGCAATTAAAGATGAGGTGTTGGTATGATGGAAGCTGTATGTATTTAAATAGTTAGTTCAAATGAAAACTAGCATTAAAGATTCTACCAGGAGAGCTGACCCTGTCTGTCCCTCCAAAAATCTCAGATCTCTTTCTGTTCCCTTTTTAGCAGACTTGAATAAAAAATGCAGAGCACTTAAAAATATACATTCAGCTGGAAAAAGAAGATACTGAAAACAAGGGAAAGCTCCCTTCCCTGGTGCAAAAGGAAAAGAAATGCCTGTCTTTTACATATAAAGCCTTGAGACTAATTTCATTAAAGGCATATTCAATGATATCATTTAATAATTTTTCCAGGATACTTATGAGTAATTTTAATATATACCTTTTAACCTACACCTCATGTTCCATTATAAATAATTATTCTGCTTCCTTATTATACCCTTTAAATTACAATGATTAATCATACACATTGCATAATTAAATTGTGAAAAATGATTAATCATCATTGTATTATTGTTTAATTATATCACATATTTCATTTTAACTAGAAAATGCAAAGTGCTTTAACTCATGGGGTAACTAACCACATTGTTATATGGGTAATGAGCCTGGATTTTATTATACATAAAGAAGTTAAGGTCCGGGTTAAGTGACTTATCCAAGGTGAAACAAGAATATTCCTTGTCTGAATGAATAAAGGTTTAAAATGCAGAACTTTTAGCCATTTTTCACAAAGCCAAACCAGGAAAAGCAAAATGTTTTTCTCTCCAATTAATAATATGATCACTCTTAAGGAATATGTGTTCTTTTTTCCCAGAATCATATAGTTCATATAGGGTTTCAGAGAACAGAGCCCATGAGATCTCAGTTAACCACCTAATGACAGTAAGTCTGGTTCAATACAGTTCTTGCAGTCCTAGCCTCTGACCCTACACACTTCCACAGCATCCTGGAATTGCTCCAAGATATCTTACTTCATAATGGTCTCTAGACACATACTGTCCCCAGACGGCAGTATAAGACACCTGTGATCCAGGACGCAAAAACACCATCTTTTCTATTATAATATCCATCCATTTAAAAAAATGAAGAGAGAAAAAGAAGTTGTAGCAATTATTTTAAATCACAAGGCAGCTCTTTTCTGTACCCTAAAAAAATAGTTAAATCTCCTCTTGAGTGGACTCCATCTGTTTTAGTTAAATCCATTAATGGATCTTTCAGTTATTCTAAAAAATTAAAATTCAAGCCTCAACTAGGAAAAGACAGTAAACAAGTGAGTGAGCAGCAACAAGTCAGTCTCTCTTTCAAACTGTTATATAAAATAATATTCATAATTCCTGAGAGAGAAAGTCTTATTCCTCAAGATTAGAATATAGTACTGCCTACCCCACAAGTTTAATTGTGGGGAAGGAGGGTAAAGCAGTTAATATGAAATATTTGGCTCAAGGTGTTTGCAAGAACTCTTCTGGCTTCTGGTGATTGTGGGCAGAGCACCTTGATTAATTTTCCACCAAAACTGTACACAATGAGTGGAAAACACTCCTAAAGGTAGAATGGAGAGTTACAAGAAAAGGCAGATAGATGCTGAGCATGAAAAATGTAAAAAAAAAAATGTCTACCACAGAATCTAATCAAATTACTAAGATTTTTAAAAATGCTTTAGCATCTAGAAAAAGTTATTTCAAAAATTTTATATTTATGTTTACATGTTTCAAAATTTACAAACTAGAAAGATACAGCTCAATTATTCATCACATAGAAAAATCCAGCTTTTATATATATATATATATATATATATAAAGATTTTATTTATTTATTTGAAAGATAGAGCAAGCAAGAGAGTGAGAAAGAAGCAGAGGGAGAGAGAGAGGTAGGCTCCCCACTGAGCAGAGAGACTCCCACATGGGACTCGATTCCAGGACCCTGGGATCATGACCTGAGATGAAGGCAGACACTTAACTGACTGAGCTACCCAGGTGCCCCCCAGTTAATATATTTTTACTTGAAGAGAAACTATAAAAACTAAGGATCATATATAGAATACACTAACTTAATTCTAACTATTTTCTGGTAAGGATTTCAAATAGCAAATTCCCTAAGATAAATATTTTTTAAAATATGAAAAAATATTACACACAGTCTTCTTACATGTTCTCACAATTTGTCCCCTTTACTGTTCTGACTGTATATAACAGCCTCAAGAAATAATCCTTCTATTTGATGTTTCTGGATCTAACATCTAACTACAGATACCATGGTTACAATGCCAAGTGTTAGGTATGAAATTGTAGGCTTTAAAATGCAGCAAAATTGATACACTGGCTTTTTAGGACACTCAGGCACATCTGCACAAGCTCACATATTTGTTTATGAAGAAATGGTTGTCTGCAAGATAAGGTGATGTAAACCATCAATTATAGATGGAAGCCAGGAGATAAGGAAAAAGATGATTATTTATATAACCTAGTTCTGTACCAGAATGCTACACAGTGCAAGAGCTAATAAAACTGCTCTAATAACTGTGAACCCAAGAGATAATTTACATTTTATTAGGTGGAAGAGATTTGAAATTGTTTGTTGCAGAAGATTAAAAAGAGGGGAAATAAAGAGACTAAAGCTTGAATTAGAAATGAGATTCATGATTTTCCTTTTGATCCACAGAATAGCAACTGTCTGTACTGCATTATAACTTCATATGATTTCCTATCAGGTTGTCTGAAAATTGACTCTTTAAACGTGATGACGCTGAAAAATGGTGTCTAAAAAAAGAAAGTTTTATTTTTTAACATTACCATCTCCTCAGCATTATACTAATGAGATCCACAATAAAATTACATCACTCACGCATTATTTAACATTGCACCCCCTGCATTTCCATCTCTTGATTTTAGATGACTCATGCCTAAGAACAGAATGGCCCCAGGCATTTTAAATTTTGAATATAAATCACCTATATAGTTTAAGAATATTATTTTTTTTAAATTCTCTAGCCTCGATGATATGCAAAAGAGGATATATATTTTTGTGTATTTATAACTTCATTTACATAATGCAACATTTCATTTGCTCATTGAAGAAATTTTTGAGTGTCCATTGGTACAAGGTGCCATGACAGGGATGTATGCTGTTGTTTAATCAAATTAAGAAATCATCACTCCTAGCATATTCCATACCTTCCATGTAGGCAATTGACAGAAACACTTTGATGACTTGCTTGCATAAATTAAATATTTACAGAAATACGTTACCCATTCCACATTTAAAATGACCCAGGACTCAAATATTAATTTGAGTTACAGAGGGAAATATATGTTTATGTGCCTAAACCATGTAATTAAATAAGCTGATTTATACAGTGTGCTAGAGTCAGCTTATTCTAGCTTAAGAGAACTGTTAGAAACATCTCTTTTCAAATCCACATTCTTACTGTCGGATTGCTGACTTCAAACTAGTCATGGTGCAAGTATTTACACCAGAGAAATTGTAAATGCAGCAAGCCAGTGATTTGTGCTATCTTTTGCTTTGTTGTTTTCAGACAGCCAGTTGGCAAACATCTACCAGCACACCACTGGATTTATGCAATTTTGTTTACAGAAATTATACACACAAAGTGCAGTCTTGAAAGAGCAACAATCTTTTTGATTTCTAATGTTGTAATAAATGTATTAATGTTATGTTTAGAAAAACTCACTAATTATATTTGACATTTACTTTAAAATAATCGAACCCTCTTAAAAAATGAGTTGGCAGCAGGGTACAGTACAGATTTTAAAAACTGGTAAAAATATTAATATTTTTAAAGTTTGGTGATTGGTATGTATGTTTATTTGCATTTTTACACTTATAAAGCTTTCCATAAAAAGATGTCAAAAATAATAAATATCAAATATTCATATGCATTTATATTTACTTATATTCTTTTAAAACTTTGTCAGGCTAGAATTGGCATACAACATTATATTAATTTCAGGTGTACAACATAACGATTTGACATTTGTGTACATTGTGAAATGGTCACCACAGTAAGTCTAGATACTGTTATCTTATATAGTTGACATAATGTTCCCAACTATAATTCCCCATGCTGTGTACTGCAATCCCAAGACTTATTTATAACTGGAAGTTTGTACATATTGATCCTCATCCCCCCACCAATAACCTCTCCTCTGGAAATCACCAATCTGTCTCTGTATCTACTGGTCTGATTTTGTTTTGTTTTTTAGATTCTACATGTAAGTTAAATTATGTCATAATTTGTCCTTCTCTATCTTATCTCACTGCATATAATACCCTCAAAGTCCATCCATGTTGTCACAAATGGCAAGATGTAATTCTTTTTATGGCTGAATAGTATTCCATTGAATATATATAACCCATCTTCTTTATCCATTCATCCACCAGTGTACACTTACTTTCTATATCTTGTATCATAAATAATGTTGCAATGAACATAAAGGTGGCATACATGTTTTCAAATTAGTGTTTTTGTCTTCTTTGCATAGATACCAAATAGTGGAATTACTGGATCATAAAGAGGTTCTATTTTTCATTTTTTCAGAAATTTCCATATTGTTTTCCATAAGGGTTGCACCAAATTACATTCCCACCAACAGTGCACAGGATTTTTCTCCACAACCTTTGCAACACCTGTTATTTCTTTTTTATAATAGCCATTCTGACAGGTATAAGTTATGATATCTCATTATGGTTTGACTTGTACTTCTCTGATACTTAGTGATGTTGAGCATCTTTTCATGTGCCTGTTAGCCATCTGCGTGTCTTTTATTTTTTTTATGAAAAATTTATTTTTTTTATGAAAAAAATGTCTATTGAGACTGCCTGCCCATTTTTCAATCCCATGGAAGCAACTGACAAAAATACTTTTGTAAGTATTGAAATTTTTGTTGTTGTTATTGTTGCTGTTATTGAGTTGTATGAGTACTTTATATATTTTGGATATTAACCCCTTATCAGATACATGATTTACAAATATCTTCAACTCAGTAGGTTGCCGCCTTCTTTTTTTTTTTTAAGATTTTATTTATTTATTTGACAGAGATCACAAGTAGGCAGAGAGGCAGGCAGAGAGAGAGGAAGGGAAGCAGGCTCCCTGCTGAGCAGAGAACCCGATGCAGAGCTCGATCCCAGAACCCTGACATCATGACCTGAGCGGAAGGTAGAGACTTTAACCCACTGAGCCACCCAGGTGCCCCTGCCTTTTCTTTTTGTTGATGGGTTTCCCTCACTGTGCCAAAGCTTTTTAGTTTGATGCAGTCCCATTTGCTTGTTTTGGCTTTTGCTTCCTTGACTGGGGAGAAAAAAAAAAAATCACTAAGACCAGCTTACTGCTTATGTGTTCTTCTAGGAGTTTTATAGTTTCAGGTCTTATATTTAAAGTCTTATTAAAGTTTTTAACCCACTTTGTGTAAACTATAACATAATAGTCCAGATTCATTCTTTTGCCTGTGGTTTTCCAGTTTTCTCAGCATCATCTGTTGAAGAGACTATCCTTTACCCATTGTATATTCTTGCCTCCTTTGTCATAATTAACCATATATGCATGGGTTTTTTCAGAGCTTTCTATTCTGTTCCATTGACCTATGCATATGCATCTGTTTTTATGTCAAAACCATACTGTTTTGATTACTATAGCTTTGCAGTATAGTTTGAAATAAGGGAGCATGATAGCTTCAGCTTTGTTTTCTTTCTCAAGACTCTCTTGGTTATATAGGGTCTTTTGTGGTTCCATACAAATTTTAGAAACACTTGTTCTAGTTCTGTGAAAAATGTCATTGGGATTTTGATAGGGATTGCACTGAATCTGTAGATTGCTTTAGATAATATGGAATTTTAATAATATTAATTTCTCAGGAGAAGAATCCATGAAACAAGATGGGATAGGGAGGGAGACAAACCATAAGTGACTCTTAATCTCACGAAACAAACTGTGGGTTGCTGGGGGGAGGGGGGTTGGGAGAAGCGGAGTAGGGTTATGGACATTGGGGAAGGTTATGTGCTTTTGGGTAAATTGGAAGGGGAGGTGAACCATGAGAGACTATGGACTCTGAAAAACAATCTGAGGGGTTTGAAGTGGCGGGGGGGGGAGGTTGGGGTACCAGGTGGTGGGTATTATAGAGGGCACAGCTTGCATGGAGCACTGGGTGTGGTGAAAAAATATGAATACTGTTTTTCTGAAAATAAATAAATTGGAAAAAAAATAATAATAATATTAATTTCTCTCACTCCATGAGCACAGAATATTTTTCCACATTTATTTGTGTCTTCAATTTTCTTTAACAATCTCTTACAGTTCTCAATGTAGAGATCTTGATAAAATTTACTTATCCTTGATTAAAGGATATTCTTTTTTTTTTAAAGATTTTATTTATTTATTTGACAGACAGAGATCACGAGTAAGCAGAGAGGCAGGCAGAGAGAGAGGAGGAAGCAGGCTCCCCACCGTGCAGAGAGCCCGATGTGGGGCTCGATCCCAGGACCCTGGGATCATGACCTGAGCCAAAAGCAGAGGCTTCAACCCACTGAGCCACCCAGGCGCCCCTAAAGGATATTCTTGATTAAATTTATTCTTACGTGTTTTATTCTTTTTGATGTGATTATAAGTAGGTTTCCTTGATTCATCTTTCTGACAGTTGGCTATTAGTGTATAGAAACCACTGATTTTTGTATATTAATTTTATATCCTGCAATTACACTGAGTTCATTTAGCAGTCCTAACAGTTTTTGGATGGAGTCTTTAGAGTCTTCTATACATAGAATCATGTCATCTGCAAACAGTAAAACTTTTACATCCCTTAAAATTTGTATGTCTTTTATTTCTTTTTCTTGTCTAAATGCTATGGCTGGGACTTCACATACTATGTTGAATAAAAGCAGGGAGAGTGGGCATCCTTCTTTTGTTCCTGATCTTAGAGGAAAAGAGTTTAGCTTTTCAGCATTGAGTATATTAGCTGTGGGTTTGTCATGTATGACCTTGATTATGAAGAGGTATGTTCCCTCTCTACCCACTTTAGAGTTTTTATCATAAATGGACATTGAATTCTGTCAAATGCTTTTTTCACCTATTGAAAAGATCATATGATTTTTGTCTTTCATGTGTTAATGTGGTATATCACACTGAAGGTTGCTGATGTTGAACCATCCTTGTATCCCTGGAATGAATCCCATTGGATCGTGGTGAAAGATCCTTTCAATATGTTGTTGGATGTGGTTTGCTAGTATTTTGTTGAAGATTTTTGTGTCTGTATTTCAGGAATATTGGCCTATAATTTTATTTTCTTGTAGTCTCCTTGTCTGGTTTTGGTACCAGGGTAATGCTGGCCTCATAAAATGAGTTTGGAATTGGAGCACCCGGGTGGCTCAGTTAGTTAAGCATCTGCCTTCAGTTCAGGTCATGACCTCAGGATCATGGGATCAAGTCCTACAGCAGGCTCCCTGCTCAGAGGAGAGTCAGCTTCTCCTTCTGCCCCTCCCACCGACTTGTTCTTTCTCTCTCTAATAAATAACAATTTTTTTTTAAATGAGTTTGTAATCTTTCCCTCTTCTTCAATTCTTTGGAAGAGTTTGAGAACAGTATTCAATCTTTGAATATTTGGTAGATCCACCAATGAAGCCATCTGGTCCCAGACTTTTGTTTGTTGGGAGGTTTCTGATTATTGATTCAATCTCCTTGCTCATAATAAGACTATTTAGATTTTCTATTTCATAATCCACTCTTGGAAGATTGCAAATTTCTAGAAATCCACCCATTTCTTCCAGGTTGTCCAATTTGTTGGCATATAACAGTTCATAGTAGTCTCTTTTAACCCTTTATATTTTCTTGATATCAATTGGAATGTCTCCTTTTTCATTTCTGATTTTATTTGAGTCCATCCTCTTTTTTACAGGTAAAGGCTTGTCAATTTTGTTTATCTTTTCAAAGAACCAGATCTTAGTTTCATTGATCTATTCTACTGTCTTTTTAGTCTCTATTTCATTTAATTCCACTTTGATGTTTATTATATCCTTCCTTCTATTAACTTTGGGCTTTGCTTGATCTTCTTTTTCTAGTTCCTTTAGAGGTAAAGTTAAATTGAGGTTTCTCATGTTTCTTGAGGTAGGCTGCACTGCTATAATTTCTCTCCTAGAACCACTTATGCTAAAATCCCATAGATTTTGATTTGTCATATTTCTGTTTTCATTTTTCCTTAGGAATTTTATTTCACTTCTGATTTCTTCTATGACCAGTAGTTGTTCAGTAACATGTTGTTTAATGCTCATGTATTTGTAGTTTTTCTACTTTTTTTCTTAAAATTGATTTCATACCATTATGGCTGGAAAAGAGGTATGATATGATTTCAGTCTCCTTGAATTTACTGAGATTTTATTCTGTGTTCTAACATATGATCTATTCTAGAGAATATTCCACAGGTACTTGGGAAGAATATATGTTCTGATGATTTTTGATGTAATGTTCTATATGTACCTATTAAGCCCATCTGATCTAATGTGTCATTTAAGGCCAATGTTCTTTATACTGATTTTCTGTCTGAATGATCTATTCATTGATAAAAATAGGATGTTAAAATCTCCTGCTATTATTGTATTTCTGTTAATTTCTCCTTTTAGGTCTATTAATATTTGCTTTATATATATTGGTGGTCCTATGTTGTACATATATAACATTTACATTTAAAGTAATTATTTATAGGTACATACTTAACTATCATTTTGTAAACTATTTTCTGGCTATTTTTGTTTCTCTCTTTCTTTCCTTTCTCTCTTTCTGATAATTTCATAACTTTCTTCAGTGTTATGTTTAAATTCTTTTCTTGTTAAGGTTTTGCTTCATGGTTACCATGAGGTTCACATATATCACACTATATGTATATGATAGTCTAATAATTGATAGCACCTTAAAAGATGAACACATTCCAAAGCTCTATGTATCTACTCCCTCTTCACGTTTTATGTTTTTGGTATCACTTTTATATCTTTTTATTCTATATATCTCAAACTAATTATCATAGTTTTAGTTAATTTTCCTTCTTTTGTCTTTTTATCTTTCTTTGTTATGGAGAGGACTTCATTTACACAACAAATAAAGATCTTTTTCAGAGGGAAATGATACATATGTAGCTACAGATTTGGTATATCCATGGAGAGAAGTGAATTCAGGATTTCCTATGCTACTCTGCTACCCACCCTCATTTATTTCCTCTTTTATGTGCATGGGTATATATATCCTTACAGTTTTCAGTAAGTGTATATATACGTATTCACAGATATATACCACATTCTTAGAAATAAAGATGATATGTACAAACAAAGCATGTGTTGTATAGATACGCAATTATTTTCTTAGTATGTCTCTGTTAGAAGTAGTTATGCTTTATAGTTTAAATATAAGAAGAAAAGCTGGGATCCCTGGGTGGCTCAGTGGGTTAAAGCCTCTGCCTTTGGCTCAGGTCATGACCCCAGGGTCCTGAGATCGAGCCCCACATTGAGCTCTCTGCTTGGCAGGAAGCCTGCTTCCCTCTCTCTCTCTGCCTGCCTCTCTGCCTACCTGTGATCTCTGTCAAATAAATAAATAAAATGTTTAAAAAAAAAAAGAAAAGCTTTCATTAATTTCAAATCTTTCATTAACTGTGATTCAAACTTCATCTGGAACATGGAAAGAAGTAAAGGAACAAATTCTCTTAAGTAAATTTATGACAAAATCACCAAAGGATAAAGTTTAATATTTCATAATAGAGGTATAGAAAGCTTATGCAATTCAAAATACTGTAAGATTTACAAGGTCCCTTGCATACCTGTCAGTCCAACTATTTTATTTCATGAATGGAAAAAAAAAAATCAGAAAAAATGACAGACTTCTTCAAAGTTAGTTAAGCAAGTTCTTATTACACAAAATGTAGACCAGTATCAATATCACCTAAGAATTCAGTGTAGGAAATTCAGAATCTTGGTCCCTACCCCAGAATTACTGAAAGAGAATGTAGTTTAACAAGACTCCCACATAATTTATAATGCACTTAAAAACTGAGAAGCACTGTAGTAAGCAGTAACAAATTTGACCTAAAAATCAGGTTTCCTGACACTTTGACTGATTCCTCCATCTCATTACACCATACCCTCTAACAAGAGGTGAACTTCTAACCATAACAACAGGGATACTAAGTTTTTTTTTTTTTAATTTCCATATTCCTTCATCTAGATTATGGCTGTACATACATATATGCATATTCTGAAGAGACATCAAAGACTTCTGCCAAGTTTTGCTTCCTTCTTTCACTTTTAGATTGACCATTTCATGAAAAGACCATGATGATATTCTGAAGTTATCAAATACAAGAAAAATCATCAACAGACACAACAATGATCTATAATGATGATGATGGTGGTGGTAGTGGTGGTAATAAAGATGTCTGAATTCTGTATGACAGAGTCACAGAAATTCATGAAGTTTTACATAGTAATGAATTTGAGAAGAACTGAAAATGCTGTGCTAATAGCCCCATACTGCCCTTAAATGTGTATAACTTTTCCTTTGACATCAATAGCATGTCATTGGAAGAGAAAGTGCAGCACATGTGAAATGCATTTGGTATCAAGTACAGCAGAGTTTCTCGGACAGTGAGTCTCTGCAGTAATGCAGATGGGAGGAAGCTGCCACAGGTTAAACCAATTACCCTACACTAAACTTAATTGAGAAATAATTTATAGAAGGCAAGAAATGTTAATTGAACAATGAATCACTTAGACTGAAGGATAAAATACATGTGAATTGATCACTAGAAAGCAAACAAAAGATAGAAAAGAGCTTAGGAGGACTTGAGTACCTTGAAACTTAAAGCCACTAAATAAAGAACTTCATGACAGGACTATCAAACATTGGAGCAAGAAACTGAAAGTAGGTTGTCAAATCCCAGGGCATGGCCTGGATGTAATGGGTATTTGTGTTTATGTACAATTATTTCATCGAAGTAGGGTATTGGACTAGGAGAATTATAGAGAATTTTTTAACAATGTTTTTTAAACACCTTTTCCCTTTATGCATGTTACCACAAGAAATTAATGCAACTGTCATTTCAATGCTTGATACATAGTAGTATGATGGGCGTTACTTAATTTCCTACAAGGCTCAAGAAACTGTTCAAGCTACATTTAAGGGGACGGTTGATGAGAGACAGGAGTCATGACTGGTCATCTGGTCAACAGAAACTGGTACAGAATTAAGCACAAATCTAGTGCAATACCAGAAGGTAAATCTGGTCAAATAGTGTTAATGCAATTATGCCAAACTAAATTGTGTGGCATTAGGAAAAAGAAAGTGAATAGCAAAACAATTAACTTAGGATCTGCCATACCTGTATGTCATAGAAAATATAATTATACTTATTTACAAAAAAATCTTTATTATTTTTTGAAGCAGATAATTATTCAGAAACTGATATTTTTATTCATTTTTAAAGTAATATGGTATTGTTATTTGGTCACCATCTTCTAGTTCTCTAACTCTGTTAAGTTCTACATTTTCTGGTAAAACAAACTGACAGCCTTACTTCTGTCTTTAGTTGATGTTAGAAAGGAAGATTTCTTGAACCTTGTATTTCCCCTGGGAGAGAAGTACAAAGTAGTAGAAATAGTTTCACAGTCGGATAAAATTCTGGCTTTACCTACAAGCAATACTACCTACAAGCAATACTACCTCTAATACAACCCCTTTGCATCTCAGATTATCCTTCATCAGTTTGCTATGGAGATTAAATGGAGCAATAAAGTTGACTATTTCACACAGTGCCTGGCACATAAAAGGGAAAAAAAAAATAGCCAGAAGCTCTTTTCTCCCTTCGCATTTGTGATGGAAGATTTCTTCAAACAAAAGTCAGAACTGCTAAACAATTGCAGCTATAGCAAAAACTGCAGATAAAGTAACTTACTATTAGTCACAGAATTAGTTAATTAAAGAAGCATAAATATAACACAGAATATCAAAGCAGATTATTTTCCAAACTCTTTAAGTGGCATCTTTGGCAGCTTTTGTCATTTTGAATAATTTACTACTATAAATTATTGAGACTACATCACTGGTACCACCTAGCTAAATGTTTCAGAAGAGAAAGGGACATATATATTCTCATTAAAAATCCCAAAAAAGTCAAAAAGGAAAATCCAGAGGAAAAAAATTTTAAGAGAAACAAAAGCCAAAATCCAGGAAATGTAATTTTTAATGGTGTGGTTTCTTAAATTTCAGAGTTTGGTCTTCCCCACACCCGACACCACTGCATTTTTTAATAAGGCTGGCCTCAATTTAGTGACTGTTCTTACTCTCAGACGTGACAATCTTATTTTTATGGAAAATTGCTTTGAATTTTCTTAAGGTAACAGCCATTCTAGCGTAAACATACACTGTAATTTGTTTTTGGCTTTTGTTTTGCAAGGAGAGGTTGTGCATGTTTTCAGAAAGTATCTTTCCCTTTCACTGCTTGTTTTTCCTAAGAGATCAGAGTGGCAGTGTTATTTTATGTGTTACTTTATGCTTTGTGATTTTTCTGTGATTGACTTCTTGCACTTAAAACTAAAGGGATTTACTGATGTCAACTGAGGTTGTTTCCTTCCCATGAAAGCTCAGGCTTTAACTAGGCAAATCTCAGACTGATAAAGAAAGCTTCACATTTTATACTACATCAGGATATACATAGGACTCTACAGCAAGAGTTTCCGAAAACAGTCAGGAAAATGTAAATAAATACACATTTGTTAATATTATCCTTCATCTTGCTGCATGTTTCCAGAGTTCATTGAGAAAATACTTCTTGATCTCTATGAACCATAATGAATAGGCTAATTTTCCTTGTGCCATTGTTGCCTCAATCTAAAATGAAAGATCTAAACTGATTAAATGACTTAATGTGAAAACTTTCATCTAATATAAAATGCCTTTAATATGTATTAAACAGCCACCAAGATGGTCCCCATAATCCCCTTCTCCAGGTATTCATGTCCTTGTGATATGCTCTCCCATAAAAAGTAGGACTGCCTTTTTTTTTTTTTTTTTTTTTTTTTTTTGACAGAGAGAGAGATCGCAAGCAGGCAGAGAGGGGGATGCTGAGCAAAGAGCCCGATGCGGGTCCCAGAACCCAGGGACCATGACCTGAGCCAAAGGCAGAGGCTTTAACCCACTGAGCCACCCAGGAGCCCCAGGACTGGCTTTTTTAACCTACCAGATATTATGGAAATGATGGTGTGTGACTTCCAAAGTTAAATGATAAAATATATTATAGCGTATGCCTTGTACTCTTTGAGATCATCTGCTCTATAGGAAGACAGCTTCTATGACATGAAGACACATAAGTACTCCTAAGAAGAGATCCAGAAATCTTAACTGTAACCTTGTAAGAGACTGAGCTAGAATTCAGCTAAATCAATTCCAAATTCATGACCCACAGAAACTGTCCAAGATAATAAATCTCTATGGTTGGCTTAAGCCAATAAATTTTGGAGCAACCTGTTCTGTGACAATAGTTAACAAATAGAAAATGGTGGTTCATTCATTCATTCATTGGTTCACCTAGTGTTTAAAGACTCTCTCATACCAGGCACTGAACTAGAACATTGGGTACAAAAACAAAGAAATGTGCAATTCTCACACACACACACAAAGTAAAATTAAAAATAAAAAATGCTTTTCTTGGCATACTATGCTATAATGACTCTGACTGCAGAAGTTCCATATTTGTAATTCTTTAATCTATGACTATGTAGCATTTGGGCAAACACAAAGTAGAACTTTCCATCAGCAATCGTTATAAATATATTGTGATTATTATAACTTTCATTTTCTTTCCAAATTAATCCAAGTTAACTAATTAATTTGATAAAAAACATGTCTCATGACCAGAGTCAAATGTCCAGTCCTTGGCCAGAGGGTTTTCTATTCCATGACCCAAACCAAAGCTCTTTCCTTAACTTTCCTCTTCACCAGAAAGATGGGCCAAGAGAAGATACCACATTTAGTTAGCAGGAGAAGGAAAACAAAAAAAACAGAGAACAAAAAAAGCTATCATTACATAAATGATGCATGTCTTGCTAAATTTTGAAACCATCTATAGCAAGTTAAAATAGTTTTATAAACCTGAGTTTCAACAATTACAAAGGATTATACAGAAAGACACCATGCTGACTTTTGGTCTAAATAATGCAGTTTACAGCTATAGCAAAAATTGCAGATAAAGTAACTTAACATTAGTCACAGAATTAGTTAATTCAAGAAGCACAAATATAACACAGAATTTCAGTGCAGATTATTTTCTAAACTCTTTAAGTGGCATCTTTGGCAGCTTATGAATCACAAGTAACAGAAATGTGTCTGAACTCACTGCTCTGTAAATTCTAATTTATGTTGATACCATAGACTTCCTGTTGTTCCTTTAGTAGAAATGTCAAATGTCTATTCATATACTATATATGAAAAAAGTAAAATAATTTTTCTTGTCTCACAAAAAAAGATAATCTTATGAATTTGACAATGTCACTTCAAAAAAACTGTATATTCCTTCAAAACTACACTTTAGGGAGCATAAAGAATAGAGATCTTGCCACAGGGCAATAAGGCCTTAAAGTATAACTTTTCAAACAGCAGGTGTTCCCACATTTAGAGTAAAAAAAAAAACAAAAAAAAAAACAAGATCTGTAAAGCTGCTAAAAATGAGGTGCTGGAACTGGGTGTGCTTTGATATTCAAAACTTTTTCACAGGGAAAAAATGACAAAAGTCTGACAATAACATCTCTCAGAGTTATTGACTATTTGGTATCGCCAGAAAGATATGAACTCAGCCTCGAGTAACCAGGTTTCACACAGTCTTTTCATAATAAAATTTCATGCCATAGAATAGTGTCAAAATGAATGTCATGATGTTTATGAGTGTTTTATTCTTAGTACTATTTACAGTTTCTTGGGTTTAAAATTAATATTCAAGATGTTAAAAATATGGAAACATTACTTTACTCATAATTTCAATGTACAAATAGTGTTATTCCATTTATTAATCTATTAAAAAAGATAATAATCTTCACTTTTCCTTTGATTAACTCAAACTAAACCCTCCTCAGAGTTTTATTTACAGCCCAATTATAATTTGCATTTCAGCCTACTTAAAATTTAGTAGTTCTACTTTATTTTTATATTCTTCAAATACATGACTTAATGAGCAAAACTTTTCCAAGTGCTTAAAAATAACTTTTTAGTATCTAGTAAATTATACTTACATGATTATTCAAATTATTTTGATTACCTCAATACAGTTTAGGATGCTGGCCAAACTCCTTTACGTTTTATACTGATATCACAAATCTAAAACCAATTGTGCATTTTAAACAGTAAATTTTAATCTAATAAAATCTCAGATATTCTAATATGTTAAATTCTCTTAAATGTTACAAACTTTAAAATGCCAATTATAGATCTTACTCTTAAACCTAACACCAAAGTGTGAATACCTTAGGTTTAATTTATTTTGTCATTTCTACTTTCAATTCTAACCTTTCCATACTGAAAATATACCCAATTAGGAAACATTTTTATAATCTCAGATGGGTTGGTTGCCATCTCAATAAGCTGGGTTACTTATCAGCCATTGAAGTGGTAGGATATTGTGAGGGAGGAGGTACATATATTTATGTACATTGAAGGATACACTGAGAGATAAACTAAGCCATTTTTCATATTCACTTTGTTAAGTAAGGACTCAAAGTCCATGCTTTTCAGATAGGATGTTACCTTTTATGAGTTAAGAGTTAAAATTTTATAATTCAATATTGTATTTTATAAACATATATGAACTGCTAAATATTACAAATAACTGTCTCTACTGAATTTCTGACTTTATTTTCTCATTTATTTTCATTTTTCATATTTATAAATAAAGATTATGTTAATGGCATTCAACTGTATTTTCCATCTGTTAATGGCATTCAACTGTATTTTCCATCTGTTTCATAACTTTGGTGACATGAAACTCTGATGTCATCAAATGAAATGCAGAAGAGAGGTTTATAAAAGAGTCAATACAGAAGTGCAGAAAACAATATACAATGGCAGGATTTTTGGTAGATTTACTACTATCATTGGGCCTCACTTTCTGGAATGATTGAGCAGAGTTTATAAGGATGCTTATAAAACAATTTGCCACAATTAGACTTGTCAGAGTGATGATACATTCTTCACATAATTCTTTTTGACTGGTTAGAATATATTTCCTCAACTACATTTTTATAATTATCACAAACAAAGGTATTTATTAAGCTTCTGAATTTAACCTTAAATGGAATCTTGAAAAGTTGAATACTGTCTCCGTGGTAAGAAGAAAAAATTGGAAATTGAATTATACAATATTGAAAGGTTTTATTTCTGGTGCTATTTCAGTGACAAGGAACAATTTCTTAAAAGAGATCATCCTGGTGAGAATGTTACCCTGAGAAATAAGACACTTTACCAACAGAGCACTCAGCAAAGCTATGTACTTTTGTTTCATATTAGTTTGTTAGGGCTGAGTACCACAAACTAACAACTTAAAGAACAGAAGTCTTCTCATAGTTCTGAAGACCAGAAGTCATCAAATGAAGATCTCAGAAGTCTGAGATCAAGGTGTCAGCAGGGTTATCATCCCTCTGAAAACACTAGGGAAGAATATTCTAGGAGTCTCTCCTAGCTTGTGGTAGTTCCTTAGCTGTGGCAGCATAACACCAACAGAAGTTTCCTTGTGTGCTTCTCTGCCTGTGTCCAAATTCTCCACTTTCATAAGAAAACTATTCATACTGGACTGGGGCCCATCCTAAAGACCTCATCTTCATTAATTATATCGACCTTATCCCAAATAAGGTCACATTCTGAGGTACTGGGAGTTATGACTTCAACATGTGAACTTTGAGGGCACAAAATTCAAATCTAACAGCAGAAGGACCTCAGAGCTACCCGAGACTGAAGGGGAGGGATCAAGGGACAAGTCATCATTACTCTGGGAGTGTAATGGCTTAAAACTTGAAATTTAAACATCCTTCCTAGTGCTGAAAGATCTAATGCCAAGTTGCTTGAGATGCTAGTCACTAACAAGTCACTGACTCCCACATGAGGGGATATTTATGAAAGCCATAATTCAAAAATTTTTCCCTAAGTGAAGAAAATGTTTTCATAGTATAGAAAGTTTAAGAAGAGAGAAAATTTTTCTGAGGATAACCTTATGCCTCCAATTCTCAGCCCTGTCTGACAGCTGATGACCCCTAGAGAAAGATCTGTCTAACCTTTTCGCTTGTGTAGTACTGGAAGTGGATAAATGTGGTCACACTAAGAAGAACTATAATTAACTACCACTTGATCTAATAAAGCAGATTATCAAATAACAGAAATTAAACTAAGACCCTCAGATTTCCAGAAGAAGATCTGTATTTAAAGTGTAAATACCATGATTTCTGCCATTATATTCTTACCTTATTTTTATTCTATTATCTATTTTGTCCTGTTAAATCCAGAGAACTGAAAGATATAATACACTTTGATTCAATAGAGTTAGAGCACCTGATTCAACCCTAAACCTAAATACTAGAGCTCCCTGTTCTACCCATTATCCCCCAAGTATGTTTTTTACATATTTGCCATAGTTTAAATTGACAACCTTAGCCTTGCTCTATTCAGACCTATTGCATATATTACTCTCAAGTCCTCCATTGGGACACGTGGGTAGCTCAGTCAGTTAAGCATCTGCCTTCAGCTTAAGTCTTGACTCCAGAGGCCTGGGATGCAGCTTCAAGTTTAGCTCCCTACTCAGCAGAAAGTCTGCTTCTCTCTTCCGCCCCTCCCCCTGCTCATTTTCCTTCTTCCTCTCTCTCTCAAATAAGTAAATAATCTTTAAAAACCACAAAGGCCTCCATTATGTCAATAAAGAAGCATTCATTCTAGGAAACTCACAAAAGAAGCAGAGTAAATTAAAATTGTTACAACATTGGACTCTCCTGACCAGCAGTATAATCTCTAGGGTCTAAGGGAGTGGTAAGAGTTCAATTACTCATGGCCTGAAAGAATTAATATTATTAAGATGTGCATACTACCCAAAGCAATCTTAAATTTTGCTGGTTTCTAGGTGTAACAGCTTTCGCAGAACTCATTTTATTAGGTTTTCTTAAATAGTTTTTCAATAACTAAAATGGCTATGTTTATATAGGTTGTATCAAAATTTGAAGAATTTCTAAAGAACTTCTGAACAACTAAGTATATATGTTAACCCTCTAATCTGTATTAAATCTGGTCCTTTTAAAATCTAAAATAAAATGACCTGGGAGTCTATGCTTCCCCTTGGAGTTTCCCAGCTTCTCACCTAATTTTACTGATAATGCTTTAGTAAGTGCAATGACCACTCCAAACCTAAAGCACCGGTATAAGGTAGGCTGGTTTGAGGAACTCTGACATATTGAACAATGCAATAGCCATGTCCTCAAAAAAGCAAAGTGGAGTCCTATTTAGAAACAAGTACAAGCTCTTCCAATACCATAAGTATCTTTTTCCCAAGAACTGAGAATATGATCACATCAACTTCAATTTCATTCCTGCCTCTTATTAACTGTTTTTATGACCTTACTGTGCAACTGGATGTAGCTTAGCTGACACTGCTTTTTGAGTTGGCTTTCCAATCTTTGGTTTGGATGTCTGCTTTGGCAAACGTAATCCTGTAAGCTGTGTAAGTATATTTAGTACAGATGTAGCACTTCTATCCTTTCCCAACCAGTATGGATCTCTGGGAAAGTCAAGGGTTTTGTCTCACCTGCACTGTGAAACCAAGAGGCTACCAGAATTTTGGATTTGGGACTGGTGTCCTGCTGCCCCCTACTGGCCCTAGGTCACACTTTACATAGAAAAACAGTCTTGTCAAAAGCCAAGAATTTCTCAAGGAACTATTCTTTCAAGAACTCCATCAAAGATCTACAAAGTTGACTAATAAAGAAAAAATGCCTAATATGTACTGAAAACTATTCCTGGCCTTTTGTACATAGTTATTATTTAATTATATTGACTTCTTTGTGAGGTAATTGTTAAAACTCACTAGATAAATTGTTTGAAGGAAGACCTGGAGAGATTAAATGATGTACTTAATAAATTAGGCATATATCATGCCTAGGTTTTACTTTTTTTACAGCCGTTTCTGTCTGCTTAACTCTGATGCAGGAAACATGTTCACCAATTCCTTTGGCTCCAAGTAAATTCTCAAATACCCAAAATACCATTTATCATTCTCAGTAATTGGTTCAAAATTCAGGTATCTATGGAACTGGGCAGCAGTTCAAATTGTGCTTTTTCCACTATTCTCATGAGATAGAGCAATGCTAAAACAGAACATAAACTTTGGATGTGAAGTTAAAAAGCCTGGGTGTAAATTTCAGGGCTGCTCTTTGGGCAAGTTATCTAACCTGCTGGAGTCAGTTTCTTCAAGTGTAAAAAGGAGAACACTGCTCTTTCAATCCCAGCAGGGTGGTGTGTGGATCATTGAGAACTTAACTCTACAGAAGTATATGGACTTCTTAAATACCTCATTCTAGATCCCTAATGTACATATGCATAGTGGTTTTATTAAGTACCACAGATTACACATAAGAGAAAGAACATCAATATTTCCTATAGAACAGCATTTACATTTATATTTTAAAATTCAAACAATTACTGCATTATGGTAACATTATATCAGTTATACTAATATTTAATACACAAAGAAAAATGTAAACAGTAAAATGAAAAACAAAGCTTGATGCAAGAGCTTACTCAAATGAATACATATGAAACTAAATGCTTTTTAACTTTATTATTTAATTCAAATATAATCCAATTCCCCTTACCAAATAAGTTATAAGAACACTACTGCTGCCACCACTGTTACGACTACTGATATTACAAGGTAGAAAAGGGAAAAAATGATGTTATTAACTTTGCATCTATCTGTCTAATTATAACATAGGATGTTTACAAACTTCTTACAAAAACACACAGAAATCTTTGTAATGATTATATAATAAACAGTCAACTTTTTGTTCTGGGAAATATTAGCAGTAAGAATGTCAACTTTCTTCTCCCATTTATGCTATTCCCATGAGAGTTTGTTCACCTTCCTTTCACTTAAATTTTAAAACATCAAATAAGTAATACTATTTCAAAAGTAAAAGACCTGTAAATTAATCTTTATGACAATCAAGTAACTTAATCTATATTATTGAGTGATATTTTTAATAGCCTCATTTTTAATCGCCTGCTTTCTGCCTTCCATCTTATTTCTCTCAACTTATTGTACCCAGAGAGACTTACACAAAATCCAATCTACCAATTCACTCCCTTTTATTTCTAAATTTTTTTTCATTGTTTTGAAAGAGAAAAAGAGAGTGCATGCATGGTTGGGGGGTGGAACAGAGGGAGAGACAAAATCTTAAGAAGGCTCCATGCCCAACACAGAGCCTGCCGCAAGGCTCATTATCATGACCCTGAGATCATGACTTGAGCCAAAATCAATATTTGTCTGCTTAACCGACTGAGCCATGTAGGTGCCTCTCTAATTGTATTTTTTAAAGTTTATCTTTTTTTTTTTTTTAAGTAATCTCTACACCCAACATGGGACCCTGAAATAAATAGTCATGTGCTCTTCCCACTGAGCCAGTCAGGTGCCCCTCACTCCCTTTTTTAAAAAGCACGTTTAATTTTATCCATCACTTACAAGTTAAAGTTTAATCTCCCTAGACGAACATACAAATCCTTCATGATCAACTTCCTGCTTATTTCTTTAATGTTCCTTATTCCATTCCCCACCTTATACCTTAAAATTTTATCATATAAAACTGATAACACTTCAAGATTGTAACATCACATCCTTGTCAACTTCTCATTCCTGTCCATTCCTGGGTTTCTCTCTACAATCCCCTTCCTCATTTAGAGAAGTTTTTAGTCTTCAAGAACCAGAATCATCTCTGCAAGAGAGCTTTACAGAAAGTCATCCCTAATTTTTCTCACCAATCCTGGCACCACTAATCAGAATGATAAATTATATTTGATTAACAATATAACTCAAACTCTAGGCAAAACATGTAATTTTTATTAATTATGTAATCCAGACAACCACCATATAAAGTAGTTAATATCATTCCTTTATGTGTAATGAAATAGAAACCCAGAAAGGTTAATTAACTTGCCAAAGACCACACAGCTAGTCACTTACAAAGCTGAGAATCCAAATTCAATTAGTCTGGCTCCAGAGTCCATTAGGTTTAACATCTCTGCAAATACTATTTCTCATATACAACACTCTACTGAAATGATCCCCTCAAATATTCATCTCCAACCAAGTTTGACCAGAGGAAAAATAATCTGGTCATTCATATTTCTGTCTCTAGCATATTTCATGTTACAGTTCTCAATATATGTTTGTTGAATATAATCATGTCCTATTTCTAAAATTATATTATTTTTAACTACATAGTACTTTTCAAGGAGAAAATGTACACTTATTGGAATAAAGAATATGTAATATAAATTGTTCTTCTAAAAGAATTTGAGATAAATCAATAAAAGCCATGCACATAACAAGGCTATTAAACTTTCAGATAATAAAATACACACAAAAAAATTTTAAATAAATAAAACACATGGTTTTCTCAACATTTTTATAAACTCATGCAATAACAGGATGAAAAATTTCATGAACACAGAGATTCTAAAACACCTTCCCAGGGGAGGCTTGTCTTTCCTTAGCTATCTAGAATCAATGGCACAAAATAAGCAATAGATCAATCCCTAAGACTAATGATTAAACATTAAGTCTAACTCCGAACTTCCCAGCAACAAGCAAAACTATGAAATATATGTTTCTATGTGTTTCTACTACAATTAGATAGCTTTAATTAAAATCACAATTTTAATAGTAATTTAAATATAGTAACCACAATCCCAACATTTTAATAGAAGATATCCATATTGATTTTTAAATTATATATTAATGTATGTCCAACTTATTTGGAGAAAAAAGAATTCAAATAGATCCTTCCTTCTTAAATAATGTAACAGAAAATATCACATACAGTACTATATGTGTACTCTTCGTTATATAGGCAATGTCTACTTGTATAAATAGGTAGATCTAACATATATAAACAGAAAAATTTACCTACTTGAGGATATACTAGATTACAGATTTCTGTATTGGTTTGTTTTTATTCACTTGAAGAAAATATATTCAGAGTTATTCCTAATATCCAGCTATGAACACAAGGTAAACAAGTTCCTCAGGTATTTTTTTATGTTGACTATTTTTAATAATTCCCAATTATTTAGATATAACAAACATAATGTTGATATCTAACAAATAATATTCATATGAGTATTTCTTCTACTGTAAGATTCTATCACAAAATTCTACCATAAATAGTTTTCTTCATTGTTAGTATTTTGTGTTACAGAATTATATCAAGATTTTTAATGTTTTGAGCACTCAGACCAGGCATGCTCATTTTCTATGACTCTGAATATCAGGAAAAAGTAAAATTCCCTTGAATATAATTCTTACACTGGAATCAGGCTTACCTGTACATCTCTATAATGAGCCAGAGCAAAAGAACAGTTTCTTCTGGATTGCAAACAATTGTCACTACAAGAAAAAAAAGAAAAAAAAAAGGATAGATTATTGTAAAGATCTGAGCAGTTTCTTTTATCTGAGATGGCCTGATTCCTCTGAGCTGGATTAAACTTTCAAGTTTCCTTCTGAAGATAGGCCCCTGACCTCTCTTTCCTTAGAATATTTATTTTAGAAAACTTAAAACTGTAAATTATTTCTCAGCTCCTTTGAGATATAAATCTTCTTAGACTCTTGTCAGTTTTACAACCCGGAATATCTTTCTCAAGGCCCTGGGAGCCAATCCCTAAAAATGTAAACCTCAAGAAAGATGGAGCCCCTATCAACCAGTTTCTGGGAGGACAGGAGTCTAACTTCCAGAGCAACAAGGAGCAGACTCCATGTAATCACACTGCCAGCCTTCTCCCTAAAGCCCTATAGTACTTTTTTTTTTTTTTAAGATTTTATTTATTTATTTGACAGAGAGAGACACAGTGAGAGTGGGAACACAAGCAGGGGGAGTGGGAGAAACAGGCTTCCCACTGACCAGGGAGCCTGATTCGGGACTCGATCCCAGAACCCTGGCATCACGAGCTGAGCCAAAGGCAGGTGCTCAACTGACTGAACCACCCAGGTACCCCCTATAGTACTTTTCTAGTGGACCCAAGCATTCTTAAAAACTCTCATTTTTTCTTACAGAACAATTCGGTTCAATCTCTCTCTCCTATTGCAAAACTCATGAATAAAGTCTTTTCTGCCTATTTAACTTGTGTAGTGAAGTTATTTTGGGACCTATCAAACACGGTCCATACCAGTAAAATAGTTTAATATTTCTCTCTTCAAATCACTCCTTCTAGAGTTAGAGACTATATAGAGTACATTTTTGAAAAAGTAACTTCTTTGAGCTCCATTATTTATAGGAATAATGACTTATTAATAATAAAACTTAATAATAATAATATAATAATAAAAACTTAATAATAAAAGCAATAATAACATTATTTATAGGAATAATAATAATATATAGAAATATAACTCCATTATAGTTTATAGGAATTTGGGATATAGTACATTTATGAATATTGTGGGCAGTCATGATGAATATACCTAATACATTATGCTCAACATAATCTTTTTTTCTTAAATACATATTTTATAAGATGAGCTAATTTCTGTTCCTCTGCCTCCCATTCATTTTTTTCTAGCTTGATTCATCTAAGTAATTTCCATATTCTAATTTGTTTTGCTGATTTTAAGTAGATTTTTGTATCAATTTACACAAGGTTTTCTCTCCCATCTGCGTTTTCATTCTTAGTTGTTCTGATGTCATAAAATTTTTGCTATTTCTTTTTTAAAAATTTTTTTTATTTGTCAGAGAGAGAGAGCACAAGCAGGCACAGTAGCAGACAGAGGCAGAGAGAAAAGACTCCCCGCTGAGCAGAGAGCCCAATGTGGGACTCGATCCCAAAACCCTGGGATCATGACCTGAGCCGAAGGCAGTAGCTTAACCAACTGAGCACCCAGGCATCCCAAATTGTTGCTATTTAGATCATTTTAATGATGACAAAATTAATATAAATTGAGTTGCAAGGTTTAAACAATTTCCATAATTGTGCCTTGCCTCCCAAAAAATTAAACCAGGAAAAGCAGTAAATAAAAATAAATATGAATAAGTAAAGAACATACAATGTTAGAAGGTTTTAAGTACCATTTAAAACAATAACAAAGTAAATCAAGATAAGATATCTTGAGAGAGGGAGAGAGAGGGATTTTGAGAGAAAGAGAAAGAGGTTGATCCATCCATATCAAGGACATTTTTGGCAATGGGTCAACTACTGACATATCCTTGCCCTCATGTGTACAGCTGAAGAATGCAGAGCAGTTCATCACATTTTAGATGAAGAAAATTATTACATTATAAGCTAAAGCTCCATAATATTAATTATTTATTGGTAAAAAGGCTTCACATTATACACGCCAAAATAGATGAAATATTTAGTCAAGATGAAATGGTATTTAAAAGAGAAAAATCAAAATATGTAACTAATAAGACATGATATTAAATCAATATAATTAATTTTATACTCTTTTTGACAAAACGAAGATATCTTAGAAACAAATGAAATCAATATGCAAATGGCAGAGTCCTAAATCACTGAACAACCAACTTCTAGAAGTACAATGTCAAATTAAGAACTGTTCTATATTCTTATTTTGATAAGAACTGAATGGTATTAACATTTTCAGGTTTTAAAACTTATCAATCTTTAAATGACAGAAATAACTTAGGGTTGGTGTGAATTCTTTCTCTCTTTTTTTTCAAATGAACTGAAGATAGTTCTCTTTTTGATTATTATTCCAAGGTCTTAGGTATGGTGATAATTTTTTTCCTGAAATTTAATATATTCATTCATCTTTATGCACAGATGGAGCTAGTTAAAATTTCTCCCATTTCTTATACTTTTCAAACCAATTTAATTTAAAAATATCAAAAGAATTCAAATTACATACTGTGAATAATTCTGAAAAGGAGAGTTCTGCTTTATTCTTTTAAAACAAAAAAGAAAGAAATATAAATTCATAGATATCACTGAAGGGAAAGCACAGAATAAGAGGCTAAGTTAAACAGAAGTCATTGCATATGTGTGTGTGCATGTATGTGTGCACATGCTTGGAAGAGAAAAACCGGAGATTTTTGGAACGTATTTTACAGTGAAAGTGAAGTAACTCAGTCAATGAAGGAAAGAATGCCCAACAAGAAACCATGACTTTGTTGTTACCATAAGCAAGTCACTCAGGAACCATGAAACCATTTAATAACTGAATTTCAGAGAAACAGTCAGTCACCAATGACCCAGAGTCTTGGAGGGCAGTTGAGTCACTCAAAGGCAAAGACCTAACGGAGTAAAGATGGAGAAAAGGAAGGACTGGAAAAGACAGGAAGGCAGACCAAAGCGTACTAAAACTACCATGATAATGGTTGTCTATTGTGCCTCTCCCCTTGACCAACTTGGACTCACTAAATCTACGTTACTTTGATAAACTCTCTCAATTTTGGCAACTGATCAATAAAAAGAATTCTAAAGTCATGTCATTCAAAAACTTGCCAAACAACATAGTTTATTACAAAATACACTAGGCCAATTAAGTGTCCTATAAGAATTATTCTCTATATATTCTTAAATTCCCCTGATATTCTAAGGCTATTAGTATTATGAAGCAACAGTCCATTTTTATCAGATTCATTTAGTCATATGAACCAGATTAAATTTCCTGGAAATTCATATATAAATATCTCTGAGGACACAATGAGGACTAACGACCATGAAGTTTCTATGTGCTGGAGAATAAAATTCATGCATTTAATCACATGACTCTTAAAAGAGGAAGAACTTGGGTGCCTGGGTGGCTCAGTGGGTTAAAGCCTCTGCCTTCAGCTCGGGTCATGATCCCAGGGTCCTGGGATTGAGCCCCACGTCGGGATCTCTGCTCCACGGGGAGCCTGCTTCCTCCTCTCTCTCTCTCTGCCTGCCTCTCTGCCTACTTGTGATTTCTCTCTGTGTCAAATAAATAAAATCTTTAAAAAAAAAAAAAAAAGAGGAAGAACTTGAAAATGTGTGAAAAGAGACATTTTCTGCTAGTTTTCATATTTTGCCCACACAGACACTTGTTCAACTTTTATCAAGAGGGTCATAATCTTCTCTTTTGTCAGAAAAGAAGCAAGGAAAAGAGTAAGACTAAAGTAGTGTATTACCACTTCCCTGAGCTAGATAGGGTCAATCAGTGTCAAAAGTGACAAGAAAAGACACCAAGGCAATATAGCTTATCAGAGCTGATCTTTGGGGCCCTCAAATGAGAAAATCTTTCGAGAGCAATAAAAGAAAGAAAGAGAGGCAGAGTGACACAAAAAGTGGAGAAAATCACAGTATTGATTTGAATTTTTTTTTGAAAGTAAATAATCAGTCTGCAACAGGGAAACACGGGGCCAATAAGTCTAACTTTTCCAGCTTATTGTCTGTTAATCTCAGTTATTGAATATTTCATTGTCTTTACCCCTCTTTGGTCACTTATTGACACAGCTGTGCCCTTATCTAGTAATAAGGTTGAAAGACTTTTTTACAATCACATTGCTGAAGTATGGCTGATGTACAAAAAGCTGTACATAGTTAATGTATATGACTTGATCAGTTATAAGCATACACCCATAAAACCATCACCACAATCTATGCCATAAACATATCCATCATCTTCAAAAGCTTCCTGCTGCCCTCCATTTTATTTTTTGTGATAAGAACACAATATAATATCTATCCCCTTGGCAAATTTTAAGCATACAATATAGTATTATTAATTATAAATATAATCTTGCATATTAGATGTCTATGTCATATCTTATATAATTGAAACTTGGTGCTTTTTGATTTTTAACTTCCTGTATCCTCGTCCCCCATCTCCTAGCAACCACCATCCTAGTCTCTGGTTCTGAGTTCAACTATTCTAGATGCCTCATATAAATGGTATCATGCACTCTCTATCCTTCTGAAATGGCTTATTTCACTTAGTAGACTGTCCTCTAGGTTTACCCACGTTGCTGCAAATGGCAGAATTCCCTTCTTTTTTTTTTAAGGCTGAATAACATCCCATTGTATGTACACACCACATTTTCTTTATCCATTAATGTCCATAGATGAACATTAATGGCGTGTCTAAATTTTGGCTCTCCTGAATAAATCCTAAAATAAACATGGGAATGTATATAATCTTTCTGAGATCTTTCCTATCAGTATTTAAGGTTTTTTTTTTTTTTAAGATTTTATTTATTTATTTATTTGAGAGAGAGAGAGTAAGCACGCACAAGGTGGGGGGAGGGAAGGGGAGCCTGCTTCTCCCTCTGCCTGACACTCCCTGCTTGTACTCCCTCTCTCTGACAAAAAAATAAAATCTCTGAAAAAAAAAAAAGACAAATAACTGACTAGAGAAAACTGAACAAAATGTAATGGTATCTTTTTAACTTAAGGCTTTATATAAATCTGTAAGGAACAGACAAAAATCATGATTTTAAAAATATATAAAGGATATTACTAGAGAAATTTTAAACACTGAATAAACATAAGTTTTTAACTTCTTAGGTTACTTAAATCAATGTAATTTAAATGTTTTTGAAAATATTCCTATGCTAGTATCAAAATCTGAAGTGTTTGTGGAAAACAACAGTCTCCCTCACTGTTGGTGACAGTGCAATTTTCCAAGAGAGCAACTTGGAAAAATAAATCAATTGATGTACTTGGCAATATGTATCAAAATATATTTTAAAAGGTTAAAAGATGTTTTGCCTAATGATTATACTTTACACTAGAAATTAATCCCAGGGAAATAATGACAAATATAGCGAAAATGTTAGCTACAGGAATATATATTGGTATATTATTGACAATAGTAAAATATTAAAAACAGCTATTCAACAAAAAATGCAGGATTTTATAAACTATAAAATAGTCAAGCAGTGTGGTTATAAATAAGAAAATTATAGATAACAAAAGTGTCCTTCTTGCCTTTTTCTGTCTCTCTCCCTCTATACATATATACATACGTGTGTGTGTGTGTGTGTGTGTGTGTATTTGTATACGTGTGTATCTATGAACAATGGAACTGTATATTCCTAATTTTAAGAGGATTGGTTTTTGGGTAGTGGGAGTATAAAAGACTTTACTTTTGCCTCATTATCTTATGCATATTTTCAAAAGTGTTCTGCAGTAAATGTGGATTTATTGTATAACATGTAAAATATAAGTTATAAAAGTAAATCCAGAGAGCTTCCTCGCATATGTTAGAGAGGGAGAATTAAACTAATTAAAGGTCTAAAACTTCAAAACTAGGGGTTCCATAGTGGCTCAGTCAGTTAAGCATCTACTTTCAGCTCATCTACCTTCAGGTCATAATCCCAAGGTCCTGGGATGGAGCCCCACATCGGGCTCTCTGCTCAGCTGCAAGTCTGCTTCTCCTTCAGCACCCCACCCCAGTCTCCCATGAGCTTATGCTCTTGTTCTCTCCCTCTCTCTCTGCTTTCTTGCTCTCTCAAATAAAGAAAATCTTTAAAACAAAAATAAAACTTCTTAAAACTAATGAGAAAAAGTCATTTATCATACTGGCTTTATAAGAACACTACCTCACAATTTAAAATTGTGCTTTAGCATTCCATTTGACAAATCTTATATGCTTGTTAGTTGATTGCTGAAGAATTGCAACAGTCATTGCTAGGAACATTTCTGACGTATGAATCACTCTCTTACAAGTAAGTGCTATTTGTAAACTGAGACAGTAAAATGATTCTTCCCTATGACAGTCTAAAAGAAAACATGTTTCTTAAATGTAAAATGCAGGATTCGGCTTCTTGGTGAAATGCCTGACTTCCTTTCACTCTTATATATGCATGCATATATCCATGTATTTTCTTTATTAACAAAACAGTGGATATATGAAGAGGAAAAATACACTGAGAATTATTTTAGCATGTCAAGAGATTAAAAAAAATCATAGTCATAACTTCCCAAAGATATCTTGAATGATGTTTATATAATATATATTTTACCTTCTAAATATTTATCCAATCAAATCTTCTATTTCTTTATTATAACCATTTTATTACACATCACTTTGATCCCATAACTAATGCTTTATCTCCCTAATTGGACTTGTCCATTCAAGCTTTGTACCAAATAAAAACACTCAACCATATTCTTACTAAACTGCATCTCTGACTCTACACCTTTGCCCATATTTTTTTTTCACATCTTCTGAGAATATCATCTGAGTTCTTCCTATGTTATTCAAGGCCTTTTTTTTTTTTTAAGATTTTATTACTTTGACAGAGAGAGACACAGCAAGAGAGGGAACACATGCAGGGGGAGTGGGTGAGGGAGAAACAGGCTTCCATCAGAGGAGGGAGCCCAATGTGGGGCTCTATCCCAAGTCTCTGGGATCATGACATGGGCTGAAAGCAGACACTTAACAACTCAGCCACCCAGTGCCCCTATGCAAGACCTTTCATAATGTAATCTCTACCTGTTTCTCCAACTTATCTACTACACATCTTTGTACACTTTATCCTCAAGCAAACCATGCTGCTTATAAATTTTCCTACATCTACCATCCCTTCTATTTCATCAGGCTATGCTCTTTACATGGAATTCCCACTGCTCAAGGTCATCATTGACTAATTCTACTGAAGCAGCATTGAGTTAAATCAACATCACTATTTCCCATACCAGTCTCCCTCGGGATGCCCTACAAGGCACTCTTCTGAGTCCTGTAACATCTTCTGCATAAGTCTAACATTTTTCATATCACATGAAGTTGTACTTTCCTATCCATAGGTCTAATTAGGAACATATGTAAGGCAGGATAATTTTCTCATTTTAATTGTATGCATTGTACATTTCTAGTACATACATAGATGATAAGTATCTTTTAAGTCAATGGTCAATTCGAGAGGTCAAATAATACTGCCTATTTTTTAGCTCTTAGGAACTGAGAAAAAGAATGAGAGACAGAAAACTTCAGTGTTTCTATTTTTTAGTGGCTACAGTATGATGTTACCATACTCTGCATTCAGAAATATAGAAGGAAAATCATATCTGGAAAACTGTATGAAAAAAAATCAGTTTAATAAGAGCTATCTACACTATCCCAAATGGAGATGTGCAACAGAAAGTGAGATACAGAAGCCTAAACACCAAAAAAGTAAAGAGAAAGAAATCTAGGTATATAAATGTAAGACTTTTCACTGTGAAGCTGAGATTAAAAGTCTCTGAGAAATATTTTGCAGGATGAAGAGGACATTCATAAGGCAATCCTATCTGATTCTCCAGATAGGAACACTATTATTTTTTTTAAAGATTTTTAAGATTTTTTTTTAAGATTTATGTATTTCACAGACAGAGATCACAATCAGGCAGAGAGGCAGGCAGAGAGAGAGGAGGAAGCAGGCTCCCCGCTTAGCAGAGAGCCCGATGTGGGGCTTGATCCCAGGACCCTGGGTTCATTACGTGAGCCGAAGGCAGAGGCTTTAACACAATGAGCCACCCAAGCGCCCCTAGGAACACTATTATTGAAGAGATGTACAAATGATGAGAAGTTTAAATAAGAACTCAATATAAACAAACCAAAAGTAGGAGTAAGTGATGTAAGCAGGTGTCACAAATCAACTGCCTATGGTAGTCAGGCTTATAACACAAAGGAGGAAAGTGAGTCTCATGTACGAATTCTGATAATACAGTGTAATCATATTTTGTTCTTAGTTCTACAGCTAACACTGCATCAATGTCAGGAAGACACAAAGGACTGAATTACTGAAAACAGTATCTTCTATCAAGGAGACAGCAACTCTTTAGCACTATTTGATAATTTCCACAAAGAGACATAAAAATCTTTGTTACCCAATATTCTCACTTTTCAAGAGAAGCTGGGAATCCAGATTTGTATATAAATTTCCCATTTTTAAATATAAAACGGTACATGAGACAAACAAAAGGCATCTCTTGGTTAGAGCCGCGCTGCTGTCAAGAATTTTGGATCCTCTGTACTAATCAGCTAAAGTCTATGTTAAAGATGGTACAGACACTGAAAAAATAAAATCAAATTTAAAAAAATAAAGATGGTATAGAAATGTCTGATTTAAACAAATGAAGCTCTAAATACAGGTAATGATTTCACTTAATTTCAGTGAAACTCTAAAATATATTTAACAACAATGTAACTGAAAGATGGCCAGATGGGTTTCAGAAAAACTATTTTTTCATCTTCACCACATTACTTAATAAATACATATGAACATCATTTACTCATCATCTACTTGATGAGAATAAAATAAGAAAAAGAAAATACTTGAGAAGTCATAAGACATTTTTACAAGTCACAGCATCATAATTAAATTATATTAGGAATAATGGTTAATTTGAAATCAGTAACTTCAGTACTATTCATTGTAAATCAGGTCAATTTACATATAATGAAAATAGCATATGCAGAAGTATACGGCAAAAACTCATCTCTTCCTACCCTCCTATATAAACAGCAGGCTCAACATGATGCTTCTTACTCCATCTCACCACTTAATGAAGAGTAACAACATCTGGAGGATGGAGGGAAGGGTGGTTATGACAGGTAATTTGTAATAAATATTCTCTAAGATATAATAATTTATATGAATATGCTTAATTCTAAATAAGTCACATATACCAATGATCAATAAGATAAATGAAGATGACTCATATTGGATCATTTCTACTTGACATTTAGAAGCATGATACATTTATAAAGAAATCATTCATACAGAGAATGATTCTTGTATGATTGTATGACCTCAATATCATGTTTAGTAAGCTAAAACTAGATGGAAAATATTCTCAAGTTTCATAAAAATTTTTTAAAAACTTCAAAGAGAAAATGTAATCATCTGAAAAAGTGTGATAAAGTATGCTCAATGGAATTGAAATAGTCCTTGGTTAAAAAGTTTAAGAAAGTAAATTAAAAAGCCAAGCACAACGGATAACTTTAGCAATAAAGAATATGTTACACTCACTCACACTGTAAGAGGAAAGAGTTCAGTCAAGTAAGTATTCATGAAACAAAAAATCAAGGCTTCAAGTCTTAGATCAACTTCAAGACTGGGCATGAACTAATGATCCAACAGTTTATGTGAACATTAAACATTAAAGGAATAACTCAGAACTAAACTATGGAATGGATTTAATTTAATTTAATTAACTGATAGTTAATTTTACAAATCCTAGGTAAGAAACTGATTGACATATAACATAGTTATATCCAAGATCATATACAGAGGATTAGTCAGTTGATGAGCTATCCTAAGTTTCTGTAGTAACAGATGTACTGAGTGTTTTTATTATACTGTATGATAGTTGTTCTTTCCCCAAATCTTTTAGCTAGTTAATTTTACAAATCCTAGGTAAGAAACTGATTGGCATATAACATAGCTATATCCAAGATCATATACGAGGATTAGTCAGTTGATGAGCTATCCTAAGTTTCTGTAGTAATAGATGTACTGAGTGTTTTTATTATACTGTATAGTAGTTGTTCTTTCCCCAAATCTTTTAGCTTCTTACACATATAAAAATTTAAGTGTGAGCTGATAGTCACAATCCATATGCAAATTTACTTATGTTTCGCCCCAAAACATGTTGTAAACTTAGTTTAGAAGAATATTTCTATGTATTATTTTTAGCATTAGCTGTTAGTGAGGAAGCCACTGCATGTATTAATCATTTGAAATGAAAATTCCCTCCTGAAACCTCTCTAGAAACAGGTGTAAGCAATTTCATTTTAAAAGACTGATGGAATAGAAATACACCCAAGAAGGCTTGGACCAATTTGACTTCTTCCTTTTAAAGATCCAGGAAAAACTGAGGTTAATCCAGCCACAGGCAGAATGCCTCCTCTGAGTTTATATAAACTGGTAAAACGTGCAGGAGGCCTGAGAAGCAGCTGAGAGGTCCAGTGAAAATAATCATCTGCTCTTCATGCCAAGAGGCAACAAGCACCGCAGGTAAGATAAAGTTCCAGACTTTAAATCCATCCTCAGTGCAGCAAGCCTGCGGCCATACTTCCCTCGAGAAGGTGCCTTGTCCATCACTACAATCAGTTCAACCAAAGCATTTTATGCATTTATTTATTTTCAAGTTGTCAACAACGTTTTAGAAGGCAAAGGCCGACAAAGCTTCTCCCAAAAAAGCCAAAGGGATTCTTTATTCCTTTTGAGAAAAATGACCTAAAGACATTTTTGCAAAACTGCTAATAAAAAACTGAGTGCCAATATGTTGGCTGAACCAAAATAAAGCCTCTTAAGTATGTACCAGTGTAATATGATGATATATAGTGCAATTTAGAAAAGAAAAAAGTAATGGGAGTAGAGAGGCTGAATAGAATATAATCATTTATTATCACATGAACTCATTCTCATTTGCCCAGCCTAATGTTTATTCATATCAGGAACTTCTAAACTGTAACAAGACAGTATCTGAAATTTGATTATGCACTTTTACTAAAACACTCAAAGAAAGAAGTCACTGAGCTAAGAATTCATATATTCTCCTCAAAAGTCTCATTTACCGTATTTTAGCATCTACATTAATTTATGTTTTATATCATGAGTATCTAGAGCTTATGGGTTTCAGTGTTCTCTTTTACACACCCAGTGCATTTTAGTCATCACCATATAAAGGGTAGTCAATAAAATTTCTTAAATATTTTAATGAATAAATTTATTTTATTCCAAAGAATCTTAACTTTGAGTGATTAAAGGATATTTAACAGACCCATGAGCCCCTAAAATTGTACACAAAGTACTTCTGTTGATGTCAAAAGTCCATTTTATTCCTGTAGAGAAAATTCATACATTTTCTCATATTTCCAAAGAGCATCATTGACTTTCCTACCATAAATGATTAATTCTATTTTCTCTCAAAAATGTAAAGATACAATCTTTTAAGGCAGTATGGTATAACAGAAAGGTCTTAGGACTTACAAAACCCTCAGAAAACCTCATCCTTCACAGTGATTTGTTAGAAACATTTCCATTAAAAAAGACAAAGATATTAATTAGGGCCATTGTTTTAACACATTATATAATGAGGTCTTATCCAAATTAAAAAAAAGAAAATTTAAAAAGCAACAAGAGATGTAAAGTTGAAAAAAATTGTAAAGAGTGCTATTATGTATAGATGATATCATCTATATAATAAACACAAGATAATATAAAGACAAGAATTAGAATTAATATAAGACTTCAACAAGATTGCCAGATAACAGGGATCAATATTTTAAAACAATGGGAGTTCCAATAAATTAGAGGGGGGAAAAAAAGGAAAGAATACATAATTTAAAAGATTTATAAACTAAGAAGCTTAAATTACAAGAACTCTGGACTATATATGGTACATTCCATAGAAAAGTGCAAGACTATATTAAAGAACATAAATACTAAATAGAAATTTTATAAAATAAGTATTAAGTAAAGAGAAAGAAATCTCACATAGTTTCTTTTAACAAGGCACAAAAACACAAATTCTAAAACAAAATAGGTGACCTTGGTAGCTCAGTCAGTTAAGTGGCCTACTCTTGGTTTCAGCTTAGGTCATGATCTCATGGGTCCTGAGACTGAGCTCTATCTACTTCAGGCTTCATGCTCAGTGTGGAGTATGCTTGAATATTTTTTCCCTTACCCCTCTCCACTCTCATATACACACTCCCTCTAACAAATAAATAAATAAATCTTTTTTAAATAATTAAAAGAAAATAATAACAAAACTTATTATAATAAAATCAATGTTTCCTTTAACAAATTGCCCCACAAGAGACAGTCTACCCAAAGGAATTTTGTATTTTCAATGTATATAACTAGTAAGGACACAGTATCTAGAATATGTTCAAAATGTTTACAAACCAATAATCTTTACCTTTTTTTAAAAGATTTTATTTATTTATTTGACAGACAGAAATCACAAGTATGCAGAGAGGCAGGCAATGAGAGAGGAGGAAGCAGGCTCCCTGCTGAGCAGAGAGCCTGATGTGGGGCTCAATCTCAGGACCCTGAGATCATGACCTGAGTTGAAGGCAGAGGCTTTATTTAACCCACTGAGCCACCCAGGTACCCCACCAATAATCTTTAAAACATGATGAATACAATATACAGTAGCATTACGAAGAGGCATAGAAGTTAGAGTAGCAGTAGTTATAATGATTATTGTTAGCATTAACATTATTATTACTATTGTTACTTAACAAGGACTTAACCAATCTTTTCTTCTAGTCCCTTCCTTTTCTAAATCCAGTTGCCAAAGTCCTGGGAGGTCTCACCTCAAATCACAAAGACTGCCAAAACTAAAGTGCTTGTAAAAAAAAAAAAGCCAAATCTAAATTTCAATCTATTATCACAATACTTAATCCACAGACTCTAATTATTAAACAAATGCTTCTCTATGCAACACAATAAGAAAAAACAAATATTTATACCAAACTGAAAAGGAATACAGTATAAAAAGAATTAGTTCAGACTAAGAGTACCAGAGCAAGACATGATCAATCATTTCAGCAATAGCAAAGAAAAACTACAAACTAAATCTCTGTGACAAATATGGTTATAATTTTAATCAAACTTTATCAGATAATTTTGTGGTTGACATCTATAAATAATAGACATTTGAAAATTAAATAGCCATTTTCAACATATTTTCTAGCTATAAGATAAATGATGTTTATCATAAACTTCTGAAAATATCTGGAAGTTTCAATATATAATATTATAAATAAAAGATGGATTTTCATTTAGATGCCATGACTCCAAAACATTTTACAAGGTATTGTTGGTTCTGTCAATCAAAATTGTTGAGACTGTTGTAAGATCCATAAGTCAAAATTTTTTATATATTCTTAATTATTTTTTTCTCCTTATAACATGACCTTCTTTATGTCTAGTAATGATTTTTACTTTAAATTTATTTTGGGTCATATTAATATAGTCACACCAAATAGCACTGTATTATTTTCACCTTTTTTCTTTAAGATTTTATTTATTTACTTGAAAGAGAGAGAGAGAGAGCATGGGGGAGGGGACAGAAGAGGTTGGGAGTAGAATCCCTGCTGAGCAAGAACCCCATGTGGGGCTCAATCCCAGGACCCCGGGATTATGACCTGAGCCAAAGGCAAATGCTAACTGAGCCACCCAGATGCCCCTATTTTTCACCTTTTTACTTTCAATTTTCTCATTTCTGATACTTTAGATATGATCTTTTAAATAGTATTTAATTAAAATTCATATTTTTATGAAGCCAGATTTTTTTAAGCTTTCACATGGAACATTTATTCCATTCACATTTAATTTAATTACAGATATATTTGGGTCTATATCTGCCATCTAATTTCTCACTTCAATTTTATTTCTTCTTTGTTCTTCGTTCTCTCCATTATTGCCTTTTGGTCATTGGTTGAGTAGGTATTTTTTCTCAAAATCTATTTTTTTTCCCTTTACTACATTGGACTGTATGCTCCCTATTCTATTCTCTTAAAATTAGTCTAGAAATTACAACACACATATATAACAGATCAACGTTGAAAATTAACCAGTATATTTATTCTCTTCTTTGAGCCTATGAGAACACCAATTACTATTCTTCCTCATTTATACATTATTGTTTTTTGTTTTAATTCTATCTTGTGCCTTTAAACCTCACAAAACAATATTTGCTTTTAAAAGATTTAAGTTCACTTAGATTTACTACATATTTACCACTTCTTTCATTATTCATCCCTCTCACCATGTATCACTTGGTATCACTTCTGCCTGAAATATATCTTTCAGATTTTCTCTTTATAAAGATCTACTGGTGGGAATATTTTTGCTGATTTAAGATGTCTTTTTTTTTTAACCCTAATTCTAGATATTTGCTTTCACTTAGTATAGAATTCTAGGTTAGCCCTTATTTTCTTTTAACACAATTAACATATATGCTCTTTGGCTTCTGCTGTTTCTACTGTTAATACTGAGAAGTTGTTACTTACTAATTGTTACTCCTAAAATTTGAGGATTGGTGTTTTTATTTCCAAAAATATCCCAAACATTATGTATTACAATATTGTTTATATTCCAATTTCTATTTCCTCTCTTTGGAACTCCAATTAGACATATGTTGAAATTTCTTATGTTAATACTCCATGGCTTTTATATCTCTCTTTTATGGTTTTCTTTTCTTATTACCTCTATTGTATATTCTAGAGAATTTCTTCTCTTCAATCTTGTAGTCCACTAATTTTCCTATTGTTCATCTAATTAACTGCTAAATGCATCCATTAAGTCATTCAGTTTTATTTTCAATTGTTCTGTCTTTTATTCCAGATATTCTTTTTGGTTATTTTTCAAATCTGTTGGTCCTTTTTTATAGCTTCCTGTATTCTGAATATCTTTTCAAGCTTGTCTTCTTTCAAATATACTAGGTATTATAATTCAATAATATATGCCTGATAGCTCCAACAGTTGAAGTTTTTGCAGATTATTTCCTCTTTCTTGTGTTTTTATTTTGTTTTTGATTCTCTCATGGTCAGCTATTCCTTTTCCTTAGCCAGTTATTTGCAGGAATTCTCTCAGGTCTATGATTAGTGGGCCTTCATCCAAAGGACATTGGCATTTACTTCTGCAAGACACCCTGGAAAAGAGAGATGTCCAGATGGACTTACTTTATTATTTATGCCATAGCAAACAACATTAGCTCACATCCACTTTGGTTACTCCTGCTCTTCCAAGTTCCATGGGATAATGCAGAGGCAGGCTAAGGTAGGAGTCTTTGTTACATACCTAAGAATCTTTGTCATAACTGAGGAACCTCAAAATTAAGAAACTCTTATCTTTTAAAGATTTTAAAACCTGTCCGGTTTTGCCTATAAGGAACTACTGTCTTTATATTCCTAGTCAGGAAAAAAAAATTCTTCCCTCTAACTTCCAAAGATGTCTGCATTTCAAACACAGCTGACAAAACCTGCCAGTTCCCTCAGTTCAGAAGACATAAAGATAAAACAGAAATGTCTCACAACAAGAAGGTAATTTCCAATCCCTAATCCGCCATATTAATGATAATAGAAAATTTCTTTCTAAAATATAATATATGCTATATATATGAAAGAAAATATGTAGTAACATACGTGTCTTAAAATAAGAAACAATCATGCACCCACCATTAGGCCAGAATTCTGAAGAAAAAAATATGTTCTGATAGAAGAGAAAGTAACCTTTTTGAACCCAACAATAATCACTTTTCGTTGTTCACAAAGTTAAGCATCATTTATTTAGTCCTCGCATTGTACAGATTCTAGTGATGAAACCTTTAGAAAAGGACTTACCATCAAATAATCAAATAAATGTACAAGTGAGCATTTAATTACAACAAAGGGAAGGAACATGGTTCTTTGAAAGTACAGTAAAAAGTAAATAAATTTTAGACCAGGAGGTCTAAATAAATTTTCGACTTAGACCAGGAGGGTGATGAGGTTATCAAGGAAGACTGCTCTGGGGAAGTGATGCTTCTGTTGAGAGCTATGGGCTAAGTAACAAGCAAATATTAAGTCGTCACTTATTTTTCGGGAAATATACAACATCACAATATTGTTAAATGGAAGTTTCAAACTGGAAATTACAACAATTACCATATCCTCACTTTTTGAAAGTCAACATTTGATCATTTAGAATACTGTCCTATGATACCATTGGTCCTGGGCACTTCATACTCAGTAATCATTCTGATTATTCTCCCTCAACCACTCTCAAACACACAGTGAGATCAACTTGCCCTGAGCAGTATTTCCTCTTCAGACCAATGGGATAATGTCCAAACTTCTTTTTTTTAAAGATTTTATTTATTTATTGGCCAGAGAGAGTGAGCACAAGCAAGGGGGGTGCAGCAGACAGAGGGAGAAGCAGGCTCCCCACCAAGCAAGGCCCTGTGGGACTCAATCCCAGGACCCTGGGATCATGACCAGAGCTAAAGGCAGACGCTTAACTAAATGAGCCACCCAGGCATCCCAATATTCAAATTTAACATCTGATATTATGACCTATCCTGTAAGGCTAATCTTGTTTTATTTATTCTAATTTGATAATTTCATAATAAAAAGAATGCACTGTGATGATTTAGTGAATACAATAACTTACGTAGTGTTTAAAAAGCATAGTGAAGTAAAAATCCAATAACAAAGACAAATACTATGCAGTGTATAAAAGCAAAAATATAAATACCACAGAATCTGAGTAATATTTAGGCATGCCTTAAAAACATATTTGTGTGTGTTCCAAAACAAATAAATATTCTTTAACTACTGTATTTTTTCTTTTGTTTGTTTCTTAAAAATAAAAATCTACTTAGATAATTTGGGCAGGTTATGCTGAGCCAAAGAATGACCTCAAAATCTTATATAGTTCAAATCACATAAAGATTTCTGTACAGAGAAAAATGGAACGTTTTTGCATTTATAGAGATAATTAAAAACATTTACATCTATTTTTATTTTTTAAACTTTTAATCATTGGCTATTTTCACCTTATGAGGTATATGTGATACCTGCATGATTTGGAAATACTGACTTGGGGCATCTGCATAGACAATTTGAGTCTAACAAAAAAAAAGACAACCATTTGAATTGCCATACAAGAGTAATGGCTCTTTGCAAGATGTTTCCTCTTTTTCTACCCAATAAAAATCTGGGTGCATTATATAATTTTTAGTGTATTAAGGGCCACAACATGTCATGAATCAGTGGGGAGGCTTGACAGATTTTGTGACTATCATTCTGCAACTGTTCTCTGGACCATAGTTTCTCCTTTATATTCCAAAGAGGAAAAGAGAATCAGGTAGCAGTTCTACACATTTGTTTTTATTAACCTAGTGCCAAAAAGAATAGGCAGTTAAATTAATAGCTATGCAGAGGAATGAAGTGTGTGGAAGAATCCATCTCTGTCTCATAATTTAATATCATATAGAAAGTACATCCTGATGTTTGTCTCACTTTAATCACACTTCAACCAGGTTTTTATTTACATCCACATTTTATACCTTGCTATGTAATTATAAATCTCAGAGTAGCTTTCAAAAATACAGGTAGCATACAATACCAAAGAATTTAAAATGTGAAAATTTGAGACAAAGAAAAATATGGTTGCACAAGTAGGAATGAAAAAAAAAATTTACTGTGAGATTTCAAAGAGAGGGCCCTATTATATACTAAACAATATCAACAACTCAAAATAAGTACAGTGACCTTCACAGAGAAGTTTCTTCTAATATCTCTTAGAATAGGATGATGACAACTCACCAAACAATTCAGTAACAAGGAACTAGGTAGGAAACCAGTGTGATCCACATAAACACAACTCTCTGAAACTCTTGACAGGTACTTACAATGTCTAGAGATATAGGTGGATCAGCTATGCTTAAGCAAATAAAGTTCTTTTCAATGTGGTTATAGCTATTGAGCAGCTCTTGGGTCCACAGTTTACTCTCTGGTAAGTATCTAAAACACAACTATATTTCTGATTTTGTACACTGCCATGTGCATAAATAATCTGAGAAGACAGATATTTTCTTGGGTAAAGAAAGAAGTTTAGCAAATGTAGTTCACTTCCAGAGTACTTAACACTGACCAAAAGCCATCATCAATAATTTAACTATTTGTAGAATTTAAGTTTTGTGTTCTACTGTAGAGAATCCTAAAGCTCCATATAGCAATAAGGGGGCACACAGAACGTACCAAATTCTTTTCAGGAAGGTATACACACCTAGAACTTTTCTATAAAGAAGAGTATTCAGTAGAGACAGAGCTCATATATTTGACTTCAGTATTCTACACAGTAGACTATATAATCTTGAACTTCCATGCTTCTGTAAAAATAAGATATCCATGTCTATAATATATATAGAAAGATGCAATTAACAAATAAAGTAAGAACAGACTAGTAAGATTAATGTTTTCAGGATGGTGTCATGTTTGGATAAATTTCCAAATGTGGGAACTATAAATGGAGACACATACTGACTTAGTTTTATCATGAAACATATATCAAGAATATCAATAAAGAATGAAATCTATAATGTACTGAATGAAGGAAATATTCATTGTCCCAACATTCTAAGTTCTAAAAATATATCCCTCATCTAGGCATACATTTTGTAGCCACTACCACAAAATACTCTATAACAAACCATTCTAAAATTCAGTCACTTAAAACATGAAAAATTTAGCCCCAGCCACCAGACTGAAAGCGCCAGGCTCGAACCCTAATTTCCTTGTCTTGCTTGAAACCTGGGCACCACCAAGATCCCAGCTTACCACTCTTCTCTCATGGACTCTGACACCAAATCATTAGAAACATGGCACTGCTGCCTATCAGAAGTCAGTTCAAAGGACCCATCCCTAAAGAGACAAAAGATATAGGCATTGTGGATGAAGCCATCTATTACTTCAAGGCCAATGTCTTATTCAAAAACTGTAAGATTAAGAATGAAGCTAATAGAACCTTGATATATATAATTCTCTACACTTTTGTTGAGTGTCTAAAGAATCTCCAAAAGTTCAATTCCAAAAACCAAGGTGAAAAAGAAATGTATGCACTAGGAATCAGTAATTTTCCCATTCCTGGAGAGCCGGGTTTTCAACTTCATGCAATCTATGCCACCCCAGCAAACAAACAGGAAGGTAGGGTGATAGGGGCCTACTTACAGCAGTTGAGACAAGAAACTGGACAGAGATTTGTGACAACATTTTTGACCCTCAGAATGATAAACATAGCAAGTGGTGGACTTATTTTGTAAAGAGACAGCTCATGAAAAAGAGACTTTCAGGACCTGGACAGTGAAAAGAGCCTGGGCAGATACTTTCCACAGGTGTGGACAGCATTTTACAGCAAGATATACACGGTTCTTTGCCCTTATTTGATAAAGTTTTACACAGAAGAGAGAAGAGAGCATGTCTTCACTCAAAGAGCTCTTTATTAAGAATTTGTATGGGGGAGGGAAGAATGGGTTATTGAAAGATGATTTGAATTTTATGTATTATTAAGCTGGTGCTTAATAAAAATAAGTAAGAATAAAGAAATTTCTAATGAAACAAGAATAATTTACTCTCATCCATTTGTTAACTGGTCTAGACTGAATTCATCTGAGCAGCTCTACTGATTAAACAAGGCTTACTCATACATCTGAGGGTTTTGATGTAGCCTAGATCCAGCAACAGAACTCTGGCTTTGCTTCACAATACCTCACCCTCTTTTCCTGAATCCAGAGTGTTAGTCTGGCCATATTCCTTCCAGGCTGATAACAGAAGCTCCAGAAAGCAAGCAAAAACATGCAGGATTTCCCAGGTTCTGGGCTGGGAATTGGCAAACAGCTACCTCTGACCATTCTATTGACTAAAGCAAGTCATATGGCTGAACCCAAAATCAAAAAGGGCCATGAAGATGAGAGAAAGAGCATAAATATGTTTAAACAATTAACTAGTCAAATATAGTTAAATATAAAACATGTTGCAGTTTGTTAACAAATACTTGAGATGTCTATCAATGTTAAAAATTCTATAAAATTAAATGTTTTCATATAATAAGCCAACTATACAACTATTTTAAAAAGTATTATTTTATAGGTTCTGATAACAAACACATAACAAACATATCTTAAACAGAATAAAAGAAATGTGTAAACAGTGAAATAAAAATTATAAGTAAAAGATTTTCAATCCATTCTAATCCTGTATCTGGGAAGAGATTTTAGTGGGGCACACTTCTAGAAAAGAAAGCAAGCATGTGTTCCTTCTCACAATCTCCCTGTAAATATGCTAAAAGTATTTTTGCTGGCAGCAGATTCCTTTCTTTCCTTTTATCAGAATATACCTGGTTTTCAAAGACAGGTATGGTAAAAACTATAATCCATAAATTTATTAGCCATGACTTCCTAGAAAGTGTCCCAAAAGCAGTATAACTATATGTGCATGTGTTAGCCTTCTAGGACTGCTATAACAAACTATAGGCTGAGTTGCTTAAAATAATATTAATTTATTTTCTCACAGATCTGGAGGCCAGAAGTCCATGATCATTGGTACCAGCAAATTCAGCCCCCTGCTAAGAGGTCTCTTCCTAAGGTGTAGTTGGCTTCTCTCTTGCTGGATTCTCACAATATCTTTCCTCAGTGTGTGTATGCAGTGAGAGTTCTCTGGTGTCTTTTTTTTTTCCCTTTTCTTTTTTTCAGTGTTCTAAGATTCATTGTTTATGCACCACACCCAGTGCTCCATGCAATATGTGCCCTCCTCAATACCCACAACCAGGCTCAACCATACCCCCACTCCCCTCCCTCCAAAACCCTTAGCTTATTTCTCAGAGTCCACAGTCTCTCATGCTTCATCTCCCCCTCCGATTTACCCCAATTCACTTTTCCTTTCCTTCTCTTAATGTCCTCCATGTTATTTCTTATGCTCCACAAGTAAGTGAAACCATATAATTGACTTTCTCTGTTTAACCAATTTCACTCAGCATAACCTCCTTTGGTCCCATCCATGTAGATACAAAAGTTGGGTATTCATCCTTTCTGATGGCTGCATAATATTCCATTGTATATATGACATCTTCTTTATCCATTTGTCTGTTGAAGGGCATCTTGGTTCTTTCCATAGTTTTGCAATTGTGGATATTGCTTCTATGAACATTGGGGTACAAAAGGTCCTTCATTTCACTACATCTGTAGCTTTGGGGTAAATACCCAGTAGCACAATTGCAGGGTCAGAGGGTAGCTCTATTTTTAATTTCTTAAGGAATTTACACAATCTTTTCCAAAGTGGCTGCACCAACTTGTATTCCCACCAACAGTGTAAGAGGGTTCCCCTTTCTCCACAGCCTCTCCAACACTTGTTAACTGCCTTGTTCATCTTTGCCATTCTAACTGTTGTAAGCCAGTAACTCAATGTGATTTGGATTTGAATTTCCCTGATGGCTAATGATGATGAATATGTTTTCATGTGTTTGTTAGCCATTTCTAAGTCTTCTTTGGAGACGTGTCTGTTCATACCTTCTGCCCATTTTCTGACATGATTATCTGCTTTTTGGGTGTTGAATTTGAGGAGTTCTTTATAGATCTTGGATATCAGCCCTTTTTCCATAATGTCATTTATGAATATCTTCTCCCATTCCATGTGTTGCCGTTCTGTCTTGTTGATTGTTTCCTTTGTTGTGCAGAACTTTTTATCTTAATGAAGTCCCACAAGTTCATTTTGCTTTTTTTTTTCCTTTGCCTGTGGAGACACGTCTTGAAAGAAGTTGCTGTGGCCAATGTTGAAGAAGTTACTGCCTATGGTCTCCTCTAGAATTTTGATAGATTCCTGCTTCACATTGAGGTCTTTCATCCATTTCGAGTTTATATTTGTGTATGATGTAAGAGTGGTTGAGTTTCATTCTTCTATACCATAAGATACCTTGGAATAAACCTAACCAAAGAGGTAAAGGATCTGTACTTGAGGAACTACAGAACACTCATGAAAGAAACTGAAGAAGACACAAAAAGATGGAAAAGCATTCCATGCTCACGGATTGGAAGAATAAACATTGTTAAAATGTCTGTATGCCAGAGCAATCTATACTTTCAATGCCACCCTGATCAAAATTCCACCAGCATTTTTCAAAATGCTGGAACAATCTTAATATTTGAATGCAAACAGAAGACTCCAAATCACTAAGGAAATGTTGAAAAAGAAAAACAAAGCTGGGGGCATCACGTTACCTGATTTCAAACTTTACTACAATGCTGTGATCACCAAGACAGCATGGTACTGGCACAAAAACAGACACATAGACCAATGGAACAGAGTAGAGAGTCCAGATATGGACTCTCAACTCTATGGCCAAATAAACTTTGACAATTCAGGAAAAAATATCCAGTGGAAAACAGACTCTGGTGTGTCTTCTTGTAAAGACACTAAACCAACTGAATTAAGACCCCATCATTTTGACCTCATTCAAACTTAATTATTTCCTTATGAGGTCCCATCTCCAAATATAGCTATACTGAGGGCTAGCTTCAACATAAGAACTTGGAAAAGGCATTCAGGCTATGACAGATCATAAAATTAAGATCTTTCCTGACTTAAAAAGCTCTTCCTAAGTGAAATATCAATATATACTTCATCTGTTAACCTGAGTCAGCATTTCTTCCAGTGAGAGAGCAAAGGGCTAAGGAATCATACTGGGGGAGCTGAACATCTTCTTGCTTCACCCGTTCCCCTTGACTAATGAATAGTTAATAATGAGGTATACCCTGAGTAAGATCTTTTTTGTGTGTATATTTGACTTGACAATAGAATCCTTTGCATTCTCTCCAGTGAATACAGTGTTTCAAGAACTCTGGAGGATTTTTAAGTAAAACAAATCAAATAGTGAACAACATAGATTATGTATCATATTTCATCAGCTACTTAAAGACATTTAAATTTACTAATGAGCAAATTCTAACATCAAAATTCAACTTCCCACAGAAAGTTTGTGCATAAAGGGCCTTGAAGAATTAATTTTAGTAATCTTAAATTAACAAAATTAAATTTATAACTTAAAAATTTAGTGTCTATGGGACGCCTGGGTGGCGCAGTTGGTTGGATGACTGCCTTCGGCTCAGGGCGTGATCCTGGAGTCCCGGGATCGAGTCCCACATCGGGCTCCCAGCTCCATGGGGAGTCTGCTTTGCTCTCTGACCTTCTCCTCGCTCATGCTCTCTCTCACTGTCTCTCTCTCAAATAAATAAATAAAATCTTTTAAAAAAAAAAAATTTAGTGTCTAGTACATAATTAAAAAGAAATAAAAACTAAAACAGATGTAATTGAAAAATAACAAAAAATACATTGAGAAAAAAGAATCATTATGGTCATAATAATCTTCATTTTTATTAGATTTTATAATGCATGGCATGATATAAGGCCCTCCATTCATAAAATGACAGGGTTTGAATTATGTTTCTCATATATATTCTCTCCTACTGTGGTATTTTGGCAAGTGCTAGTATCATAACCAGTGTTAATTAATAAATCATAATTCTCACTGTGGGATGTATTTCTTGACACATATACTAATTCCCAAGAAAAATATAAAAAATGTAAAATCTTTTCAAATCTGTAAGCTGGAACTTCTAATTAAAAATATGACAATATGTTCCATAATGGGAAGGTCTCCAAAAATCTCTGTACATGGATTAGAAGGATGGAAAAGCCGTGAAAAATTCTGCTCTCTGCCACAGGAGGTATTTATAAAGATAATCAGATCCATCAAACTAAAAAACAGAAACCTGTCTTTTAAACCACCAAAACTTTTCAGCCCCTGAAGTCTTATTGAATCATATTAGCATTCACTAATTACTAGTCATTTATACTTCAAGTTTTTTATTAAATTTTTTTTCTTTAGCCCCCACAGAATATCTTTTTGAAATATTTTCTCAAAATATCATTCACCATAACCCAATGTACTAAATATAAAGCCCATTTTATGAATTGTTTAACTGAGAGTTCCCTTGATGTATGCTTCCTCCCATCCATATCCTTTGTACGAATATAGCTTTTCAAACCAACAGATAATAAAACAATGTAACTTCTAGCTTATATCCCCAAGAAAAACAAACTGTGCAATTAATGAGCTCACTTTATAGACATCTTAAGTTATCTCGAATCTACTTTTATTAAAACTGGATTGTATATGTGCTAATCCATTTTATCAAAATTGGACTGTATATGTGTTACATGAAATATTTTTTTAAGTGCAAGCAAAACCAAGGTATAGACACAATTTTGCTTTAACATTTGGGTACAAAATATAGTTTGCACTGATACAAAGGAGATCACCTGGCTTGAGGGATCTGACTCAGAAACACAATTCTATGATTATCAATAGTAACAAAATAGCTGGCTACTGAGAAAGATTTTTAACCTATTAACAAGTCTCTATTACTTTCTTAACAATCCACGGTAAGCTTATGATTTATTTACCAAAATAAACAGATTTATATACAAAACACCTTTATATCACAAAAAAATAGTTATTCAATCAAATTCAAAGAGTATTTTCTATTCCCAGTGAGTTCCAAGAAGTGGCTCCAATCTGGACCCTAAGCCTCTTGTAGACATTTTGAAGCCACTGAAGAGTAGCTCCACAAGTGCTTGGCTCTATAACATTGATGACATAATATAATCTCAATCCCTTTGCCTCTGAGAACAATAATACCCAGTTTTCTGATATAGTTTCCCTTGAACCTCTACATCCTGAATCTAAAAATACCTAGTAACATCTCTTCTGCCAATAAACTTCAATTTTAGAGGGCAGCAAAAAAATGAGTTTTTCTAAGTAAAAATTGTTGCTAATTCATTGTAATTATAATTCCAGCTATTTAAAAATGTAAATTAGGTGATTATATGATAAATTGTCAATGTAGAAGTATCCTATATTTTGATGCCAGTCTTTGGAATCAGGGTACCATTGCCACTAAAGCTCTTAAGATCAAATATTCTAACACGGGGAAATTGCTGGAAGCAACACAATACAAAACAAAGGGAAGAACTGTTATCACCTTTCATTGCTTTGTGGTTTCTTTTTTTAAGATTTATTTATTTATTTGAGAGAGAGAGATACAGAGAGTGTGGGGGGAGGGGCAGAGGGAGAGAGAGAGAGAGAAAGAGAGAAAATCTCAGGCAGACTCCCTGCTGAGCATGCAGCCTGACATGGGGCTCGATCTCAGGACCCTGGGATCATAACCTGAGCTAAAATCAAGAGTCTTGACACTTAACTGACTGAGGCACCTAGGAGCCCCGCTTTGCAGTTTTTTAAAAAGTATTTTAGATAAATTTTTGATATTTCATGTGAAGATTATTAGTTGCAAATTCTCAGTGAAAGAAAATATTTGGCTAAAGTGTTTGGGAACGTCTTCCCCTATGATTTTAATGCCACTTATGATCCAGTGTGCATCATGGAAAAATTTTTTAGCCGCAGATGGAGAGGGGAATAAGAAGCAGTAAGAACTAGGAGGGACTACAGAATTATGAATGGAATAAAAATAAACAATGCTCTGAAGAAATATTTTGGATTTGAAGAAGGGAAATATTTATTTCAGAGCAGACTTCATTTTATTATCATAATACAAAGCATTTTTAAGAAGAGATACCATTTGGTTTAGTGATTCCATCTAGCTTTACCTATCTTCCAGAATTCTAATAGAATATTAAAACATAAAAGAAAAAAGCATCGGGGCGCCTGGGTGGCTCAGTGGGTTAAGCCTCTGCCTTCGGCTTGGGTCATGATCTCAGGTCCTGGGATTGGGTCCCGCGTCGGGCTCTCTGCTCAGCAGGGGGCCTACTTTCCCCCTCTCTGTCTACTTGTGATATCTCTCTCTGTGTCTAATAAATAAATAAAATCTTAAAAAAAAAAAGAAAAAAGCATCATGCATCAGCATGACATGTGGACTTAATACCAATATTTATCCATATATTCCTAATTAGCAAAACTTGTATTTAATGACAAGCATCATTAAGTTAAATATTGAATATTTAAAGAATTCTTATCTTTGGATATAAATAACTAAAGTAATAATTATCTAATATGTACCTTATCTTGATATATATTTGTATCTCAAAGGGGAAAACTGAAAAAGGAAAACTAAGGAATTACTACTACAAGTGAAAAAAACATGAGAGGGAAAAATCATAAAAGGATCATTTATAGTCTTAAGAATTTAACAAATCAAAAGCACCTACAACCCTGATAAACCAAAACTCAAATTCCAGTTGCAATAAACCACTTAAAATTATAAAATGATTTTTACTACTCCCAGGAAATAGAAAAATCTAGTGGAGTCATCAATCATTTTTTTTTTACATTTTTTGCATGTAGCATTTGAGAAAACTTCATCAAAATCATTTTTCTGAGTTTATTATTTCAACAAGAAGGAATGCTTCCACCAGTCTTTTTTATTAAAGAATGTGCTTATATTATGATAATTTATTTCTAGTTCATTAAGCAGGTGTTCTGGGCAAGATAATATAGGGGAAATGGCAAATATGACACACTGTTTTCCATTAACCCCTCTGGCACTGACACTCTGAAGCTCCCCTTCTGAAGACTAATCCATTTTGCTTAATGCTTAGCATTTTCAGATCCTAGCTCTGGGTGCCAGAAAGATTTTATGTTTGAAGTACGAGGAAAGTATGTGGCAATTTTGAGCACCTAGTTGGTTAACCCTTATGAAAATCAATTGATAAAAGCCAAAAGCATCAAAGTAGAAAGGCTCTTTGTACAATTGGAATACACCAAACCAGGACGCTTTTTACTCTGTCATTGGAGCAGATGCTATAAATTTCTTTTCCTCAAATAGAAGGAAAGCATTTTTTTTCAAAATGTAACTGGTATTGCCACACTTCAGAAGGCTCCCTAACTGCCCCCCCCCCGCCCACCCGCCCAATTACATTCATTTCAAAAACTGTTATTTAGGAAAAGTAGAGTTTAAAAAAAGAAAGAAAGAAAGAAAGAGAAGATGATGAATATGATTATTCACAATATCTTAACCAAGGCCTCAGGATCACAAACTGCCTCCCTCCATTCCATGGCCAAATTTAAGCTCATGGTCTTGCTTTATCACTTTGGGTTTAAATGGATTTGCACATTGTACAGGAGCTCCAGTTTGCCACAATTTCCACCAATCCTGCTGGAATGATACCTAATCTGTTTTACTCATTTATTTGATCTGTTTAATGCTCACAGGCATTTAAATCCCATCTAAATATTTATCTCCCAAAGTTAGGATCCACTTTCTCCTTTGGTTTTGTATTTTCCAGGATTCAATACTGCAGAATTTAGTACTGTTCATGGCTAGGAGCACTCTGGTCGCAGATGACCTAGATTCAAATCTGAGTCAACTTCTGTTTGGCTAATTACTTAACCTCATATGTGAAATGGCAATCGTATTATCTGCAGTGATATTGACCTCCTATATACCAGATCTAACCATCAGAGCCAGCTTCACAGGCATGAAACCTGTGCAGAGGGGACCCCACTCAGAAGGGTTAATGCTTGAGTGAGAGTTCTATTGTCTCTGCCTTTAAAATCCTAACCATTTTTGAACAAAGAGCCTAGCATTTTCACTTAGCAGGCCCTGCAAATTATATAGCCAGTGGTGCCAATCACAGAGACTAAACTCAACCACTTAGTTATAGAGCTTTCTCCATATTACATCTTAAAATAGATCAGCGTGATATGAAAATAAATGGGCTTACAATGATATGTAATGACCCATTTTTTTTTCTTTTTACCGGTTCCATTTTCTCAGCTGTATTTTTTCTTATGTATATACTGACTCAAAATTATAAACATTTTTATTCTATAATATTTGGTAAGATTTAACTAATTGCTCTGGGTTGCCAGATTTAACAAATCAAAATACAGGATACTCAGTTATATCTGAATTTCTTATAAACAGTAAATAATTTTTAATAAATACATACCATGTAATATTTTGGAAACACTTATGTCAGAGAACATTCTAACATGCATCAGAAGCAATAAAAAAGTGATACTGCATAATATTTAACCAACAATGTCAGCAAAATTCTGGAGTATTTCTCCAGATTTCTAAGGAAAGAAAGCAGATGAAAATGAAAAATTGTGTGAATATACAGAGATTATAAAAAAGGGATAAAATCATACTAACTCATTTCCTTGAAAATACATACCTATTCATTATGCCCCATACAATATTCAAATAAAATATAAAGTAGCATATATACCCTCTAAAAATAGAGGGTATATTATTACATTATTTGTCTCTAGGGTACAGCAGTGGTCAGGCTACTATCTCCCCATGTTTCAAGCACAAGAATTAGACATAAGCTCTTAGCCTCTGCTGCAGACTGAAGTGCCTTCTCTCCTACCATAGATGGAATCTCTCAGGTTCTAAGAACACCTTCTCCTGATTCTATCTTCTAATGAGCCATCTTGCTTTTCTCCACGAGCGAGGTATATGTTTACTGTTTTTCTCAATTACTCCATTAAATAAGGGAAGTCAAATGCTCTTATTTTTTAAAAAATCTAAAATATAGTAGCAAATCTCCAAGTTATAGAACACTGGTGTATCAAGAAAATAACGAGATCAAGGCTCCAAATTTTGGCTTCATATGATTGTGGACAGCTCTGATTCCACAAAACCTCGTGAAGACAGCCAAGATAAAACTGTTGGGGCCAATTCCACGTTAAATGAGTGAAATAAGTCAAGCAGAGAGAGTCAATTATCATATGGTTTCACTTATTTGTGGAGCATAACAAATAGCATGGAGGACAAGGGTAGTTAGAGAGGAGAAGGGAATTTGGGTAAATTGGAAGGGGAGGTGAACCATGAGAGACTATGGACTCTGAAAAACAATCTGAGGGGTTTGAAGTGGCGGGGGGGGGGCGGTGGGAGGTTGGGGTACCAGGTGGGTGGTGGGTATTATAGAGGGCACGGATTGCATGCAGCACTGGGTGTGGTGAAAAAATAATCAATACTGTTTTTCTGAAAATAAATAAATTAAAAAAAATAAAAACCTGTTAAACCCTGACGGCTAGTGATGATGAACATTTTTTCATGTGTCTGATAGCCATTTGTATGTCTTCATTGGAGAAGTGTCTGTTCATATCTTCTGCCCATTTTTTGATGATTGTCTGTTTTGTGTGTGTTGAGTTTGAGGAGTTCTTTATAGATCCCAGATATCAACCTTTTGTCTGTACTGTCATTTGTAAATATCTTCTCCCATTCTGTGGGTTGCCTCTTTGTTTTGTTGACTCTTTCCTTTGCTATGCAGAAGCTTTTGATCTTGATGAAGTCCCAAAAGTTCACCTTCGCTTTTGTTTCCTTTGCCTTTAGAGACATATCTTGAAAGAAGTTGGTGTGGCTGATATCGAAGAGGTTACTGCCTATGTTCTCTTCTAGGATTCTGATGGATTCCTGTCTCACGTTGAGGTCTTTTATCCATTTTGAGTTTATCTTTGTGTATGGTGTAAGAGAATGGTCGAGTTTCATTCTTCTACATATAGCTGTCCAGTTTTCCCAGCACCATTTATTGAAGAGACTGTCTTTTTCCCACTGTATATTTTTTCCTGTTTTGTCGAAGATTATTTGACTTATTTGTGGAGCATAACAAATAGCATGGAGGACAAGGGGAGATGGAGAGGAGAAGGGAGTTGAGGGAAATTGGAAGGGGAGGTGAACCATAAGAGACTATGAACTCTGAAAAACAATCTGAGGGTTCTGAAGGGGCAGGGGGGTGGGAGGTTGGTGGCAGATGGTGGGTATTAGAGAGGGCACGGATTGCATGGAGCACTGGGTGTGGTGCAAAAACAATGAACACTGCTATGCTGAAAAGACAAAAAAAAAAAAAAAACTGTTAAACCCCTAGGACCTGCCTGGGCCTACTTAGCCATAGTGACTCCATGTTGCCTAGGTAGACATTTTATTAATAAATGCCTCAGCAGTTACTGATACTGGTTCCAGGTAACCGTTGCTAAAACAAGGCCATTTTGTTGTTTAATAAATACCTCAGCAGTTACTAGTATTGGTTCCGGGTAACCGTTACTAAAACACACAGGTAGGAGACATCCAATCAGCCAAAGCCAAATATGTAGATGTCTGCAGTTGTGCCGTATAAAACTAACCTGTAAGACCAAGGGTGGGGGGGTCACTCTCTTCAGAGACGGCCCTGGCCGGTCAGTCTAACTTCTAATGCTTGGCATAGAATAAAGCTTTACATAACTTTCACTTTGTCTTACCCTCGTTCCCCTGGCCGGTCAGTCTAACTTCCAATGCTTGGCATAGAATAAGGCTTTCCATAACTTTCACTTTGTCTCAGTCTCGTTCCTTTGGTAACAGACCCAACAGAAACAACAGCTTTCCTATCTTTCAATCTAGATCTACAAAAGTAAAATGAAGCATATACATGCTGAAATTATTCTAAGTATTCAGGCAAATACCACAAAATAATCTGAATTTATCAATGAAAATATGTTCCTATACATTTTTCTAAAAATATTTCTAAAAATATTATATTAATTTCTAGGGATGTTACACAATTCAAACATGATACATACAGTTCCTTCCATTTCCTCTCCAGAGTCAAAAATAAATGATCTCAAGTCCATACTACAATTTGGTTAAGTAGACTGTCATCATATGAATAACCTAAACTGCCTAAAATGAAAAAGTCAAATTTGGAAAATAACAGTAATTTCAAAGTACTCTTTTTTTTTTCCCAAAAAAGCAATAATATTATGTGAAGAGTGTATACTAGTGGAGGTTCAGATTTATCTATTATGAAAAATAACCATAAAGACTGATACAAGAAAATGGCAGTAATATTAGCAGTTAGTTTTAAGCAGGATTAGGTAGCTTAACAGAAATTTTTATTTTCAGTTTTGGAAGCTGGAAAGTATTGAGATCAAGGTGTGGCATCTGATGAGGGCTGTCTTCCTGGTCACTATAAATGACCTCTAACAATGACCACTGTTTCCCCACATGGTGGAAACAGAGAGAGTAAGTTTTCTGGAATGTCTTCTTAAAAGAGCACTAATCTGGGGCGCCTGGGTGGCTCAGTGGGTTAAAGCCTCTGCCTTCGACTCAGGTCATGATCTCAGGGTCCTAGGATCTAGCCCTGCATCAGACTCTGTTCAGTGGGGAGCCTGCTTCCTCCTCTCTCTCTGCCTGCTTCTCTAATTGTGATCTCTGTCAAATAAATAAATAAAAATCTTTTTTTTTTTTTTAAAAAAAGAGCACTAATCCTATGATCTCATTTAAACCTAATCATTTCCCAAAGTCCCCACACTTCCATATACAATCATATCACACTGATTTTAGGACTTCAACCTGTAAGTTCTGAAGGAACACAGTTCAGTCCACAGCACTGGACTTTACACTGTGAAACAGAAACCGCTTTAAAATGGTAGGAAGGTGCTGTGCACATCCTTCCCCATATAGTCCCTAAGTCAGATGTATGTACATACAAGAAAACAGGGAAGCTCACCTTCTAAATCCCTGAAAAGCTGTTTGTGGTTATGACAGAATATTACTTCTCTGAGCTTTAATTCTACCAAGTCAATCTATCCTTCTGCTCTCACTAATAATTTTCATCATCAATGTCTTCCACAAAAATCATCAAATCTTTCCAGATCTTAGAATACAACTCTCAGTGGCCTAATACATATTGACAGGCACATTCTAGGAGGCAGAGATCACAGTGGTTAAAAGACTACAATTCCAGAATCAACCTGCCTAGATGCAGAGCCAAGCCCCACCGCTTATGGCTGTGTGAAAAGTAGTATCTCAGTTTGCCCTCATCTAAAGTAGGAAGTAACTGTGGTAATAGCAGTACTTGTAGGATTGTGAGAATTAAGTGAATTAAAGTGTCTACAGTGCCTAGGGCAATGCCCATACGTGGCAAATAAATCTGCTGGTTCATATAGGTATCACCTGCAAAGGCTGTGAATAATACCTATGTCTAGGTCCTATACAGAGATACTAAATCAAAAACACCTAGGTAGGGTCTAGGAATATACATTAGTAAAACCAATGTGCTGGTGGCTAGTCCTGTTTGGAACTGTCTGTGTATTTTCCAAACAAGAAGCTTACTCAGGTGCTTAGTGAAACAGATAACACTTATAGTAGTGTTTGCTGCACTTCCAGATTTTTATTTACTCCTTAAAATTGGATAGAGTATACAGACATTCAACTGTAGTAAAGTGCATATGAGAAGAGTATTCAACTACTGTATCATTGGACAGAAAGCAGAATCCATCACACACACACACACACAAATCAAACCAAAATAAAAGTTCACAGTACAAACAAATGCAGCTTTATTCAAATTGATCCAGGAAAAATAAATGTAACTTGAGAAACAACATGGAAAACAAGAGGGGAAAAAGAACTCTCAAACTACTAAACAGACAGGAAATTGTTGAAATGGGCAGAATTCTCAAAAAGGCACATGGAAATAGTTAAAGTATTGTACAACTAATTAAGAAGATTCTATGTAATTATCAAAATCAACATCCCTTAGTGTATGTATTAATGAAAATATAAAATAAAATTATACAAAAGAATCTTTTATTCATTCAACAATTCTGTACATTATACAATGCTCACCACAAGTATAGCTACCATCTGTCACCACACACTATTACAGTACCATTGACTATATTCCCTAGGCCCATATCCTTCATCCCCATGACATTCATTCCATAAATGGAAGCCAGTATAATCTGTTATATCAAGTTATAATACTTCATTTTTATACATATAATAACTATTATAGGAAAACCAGAATATAAAAATGAGTAAAAGTAAATAACCTCTTATCATAGCACCACTCAGAAGAAGCTGATATTAAAGTTAAGATACTTTATGGTTGTATTCTTATACATCTATATATGTATTTATGTGTGTGTATATATATACACACACACACATATATATGCATATATACACACACACACGTAAAATATCTCTTGCACTAGTATCATGGCATCCTCATTTGACGTCTCTATTGTCACTCTTACAAACACCTTTTCTCCACTCTATAACTAACAGATTATTAAAATATATAAATCTGAGTATATTACCCAATATTTAAAATACTTCAGTGTCTTCTCATATCTCTGAGGATCAAGTCTTACATCCTTATTATGTCTACGAAGACCATCTATGCTCAAGTTATGCCTCTTTTCCTACTTCCTTTTTCTCTAACTACAGCCATACTTACTCTACTTGGTTAACTCTCTCAGACATGGTGTAATTTTTTTTTCCCTTTCAGGACTGGAGAATTATCCTCCAAGACTTTACCCACCCCCTCCTTTCCTTTCCCTAGATAACACTCATCCTTCAATTCTGTAATATTTTGAGCCAAATGGTTCCTAGATTAAGCCACTGATAAAAATGGAAATAATGCTTCCAATCCTTAAAAAGAGGCAGCAGAATTTCAATTATTTTTTTCTAGAAACCCAAAATAATAGATTAGGTATGGAACTCTGTGAGGTTAATGATGAATAAAATATAATCTCAACCTCCAGGCAAGGAGGGAAAATAAGCAGATGAAACATTTACAGAACATTCAATATGTCTTATATACTTTATAGACAAATCTCATGTAATTACCAAACAAAATATACACTTACTCTATTTTACAAATAAGGAAACTAAAGATCAAATAGATTACAAAAGATTCCTAACATCAAAATGGATCTGAATCCAGCAATGTCTGAATCCAAGACATGTACTTTTTCCATTATTCCCAGCACCTTAGAGACCACAAATAACTCTAACACAAGCATGATATGTTAGAGCAGGGCATGACAATAAAAGGTAATAAGGCAGTGCTCTGAAAGATACATCTTCAGGAGAACCTTAATTGGTTGTTAAAAAGCAGTATAGGAGAAGCAAAGAAGAGGATTCAAGAAGCCTTCCTAAAGGAGGTGTATTTGAGTCACACCTCATATACCAAGATTTTGAAATGATTCAGAAAACACTAAGAAATGAATCATAAGTGGGGCTCCTGAGTGGGCCATAAGTTGGGCATGTCTGCCTTTGGCTCAGGTCAGGATCCCAGAGTCCTAGGATCCAGCCGCAACAGTGGCTGTCTCCCTGCTCGGCGGAAAGTCTGCTTCTTCCTCTCCTTCTGACCCTCCCCCTGCTCATTCACTCTCTCTTTCTAATAAATAAAATCTTTTTTTAAAAAAGAGAAGAAAAGAAAAGAAAAGAAAAAGAAAAAAATAAATAGCAAAACCAGAAAGGATCATATTAGAAACAAAAGGCCACAGAAGGTACCATTTTAACACTTTTATAAGTTTCATACATCCTGCCCAGTCCTTCCATACAACATTCCCAATTTTTACAGATGGCTTGGCAGAGAAGGTAACTCTGGTGACTTTTCAGGGAAAGCAGTTAATCAAATTCTTACAGCCTGAGATCTAATAATTCCCTGAGAAGTCCCCATGGGGAGATGCAGTATAGACTATCTGTATTTTATATCTAGTGAGGACAGAAAATCTCACTTAAATAAGATGGCTTCAATGAATGACAATATTAAGGTATATGAAAACTAAGGACCCTTCCCTAATAGGACAGGTTGTCACATATTGAGGTAGATGGAAAAGAGAGGTTGAGGAATATCTTTGTTATTTTGAATTAAAATTTTACAAATTCTGATACTAAGAGTACATCTAAATACGTTTTTTGTAGACTTTTAAAAATGAGATCACTGATAAAAATTCTTATAAAAAGAGTCTAGGTACCAAACAAGTAATTTAAGTAGATCATGAATTTAAGATAAATTATGCTCCCAGGGAAAGGAAAACCCTCCTACGCTGTTGGTGGGAATGCAAGCTGGTGCAACCACTCTGGAAAACAGCATGGAGGTTCCTCAAAATGTTGAAAATAGAACTACCCTATGACCCAGCAATTGCACTACTGGGTATTTACCCTAAAGATACAAACGTAGTGATCCGAAGGGGCACGTGCACCCAAATGTTTATAGAAGCAATGTCTATAATAGCCAAACTATGGAAAGAACCTAGATGTCCATCAACAGATGAATGGATAAAGAAGATGTGGTATATATACACAATGGAATACTATGCAGCCATCAAAAGAAATGAAATCTTGCCATTTGCTACAACGTGGGTGGAACTAGAGGGTATCATGCTTAGCAAAATAAGTCAATCAGAGAAAGACAACTATTATATGATCTCCCTGATATGAGGAAGTGGAGATGCAACATGGGGGGTTAAGGGGGTAGGAGAAGAATAATGAAACAAGATGGGATTGGGAGGGAGACAAACCATAAGTGACTCTTAATCTCACAAAACAAACTGAGGGTTGCTAGGGGGAGGGGGGTTGGGAGAAGGGGGGTGGGGTTATGGACATTGGGGAGGGTATGTGCTATGGTGAGTGTTGTGAAGTGTGTAAACCTCGCGATTCACAGACCTGTACCCCTGGGGATAAAAATATATTATATGTTTATAAAAAATTAAAAATCAAAAAAAATTATGTTCCCAGGAATATTTTCTCAGGCATATTCTGGAATAAAACATACTTGCAAAGTGTGTTACTTATGTGAATGATAAATTCAAGTTCTACCTGAGAATTTAAGATTTTATTTGATACATCTGACAGAGATCACAAGTAGGCAGAGAGACAAGCAGAGAGAGAGGGGGAAGCAGGCTCCCCACTTGAGCAGGGAGCCCGATGCGGGGCCTAATCCCACAACCCTGGGATCATGACCCAAGCTGAAGGCAGAGGCTTTAACCCACTGAGCCACCCAGGTGCCCCTACCTGAGAATTTCTTAAAGAGAAATAACTATCCATGATTGTACCAGAAACTTAATTGACATATACATAAATAGCTAATTCTAAAATTATACCTTTATATACTTTATATATACACTTACTCTATATACACTTACTCTATATAAAAAATTATATATATATATAAAATTATACCTTTCCCATTTTCACAAGTAAAAGATATCAATTTTAGTTGCTTAATTATATATATATAAATAACTATTATATTTTATTGAGTTAAAAATGGTTATGAAAATACCTTGCAATTTAAATCCTCAAAGTTAGCAGAAAAAGAACCAGGGAATATTCACATCCCTAGACTCCAAAGGCAGGAACAGGAATGACAATAGTAAACTAGCAATGTGATAAAATCATATTCCTTGTTCTGTCAAACATTTAATGAAATAAAAACTGAAGTCCTTTCAAGTGACTGAAATTGGTAAAGGTATCGTTCTATAAACGATAGCCAAGGTGGCCACGTAGCTAGCTCCTCTTTATCCATTATCTTTTGGTTCAAAGTTTACTTCTTCAGAGAAGTATCACCCTATATAGAATACGATACAATCACACACACACACACACACACACACACACACACACCTATTATGCTCTACTCTATTAGTATATTTTATTAAGTCAAGGTTCTCAAAGTATAGTGGAAGGACTATTTAGGAACCACCAGATTTTTTCAAGAAAACTACATATTCAGGTCCACTTTCATAACAATATTAAGATATTATTTTCCCTTTTAAACTCTAATTCCATCACATCTAGACAAAGTAGGAAAGTTCATTGCTTTGCTTTCAGATTCCACAGTGCAACTAACATTTAATTTATAAGCTTCTTTTTATAAGTCACACTTGTTTTATATATTCAGGATAAGCTAATCTACTTGCTCTTAAAAACTGTAACTGTTACATATACACATAATAATGTATACCTTAAATGATATACATATATATATGTAACTACATGAACATGTATATTTGTGTATATACACACAAATACTTAAGGTTCTCTAGAGCATGATATATAATTATATATATATATATATATATAATTAAGCAAATACTTAAGGTTCTCTAGATAGCATTTTAAGAGGTTTGAATGATTTCAGATAATAGTAGGTTGAACCACAATGAAGTTGCCAATACTGGACTATGTTTGACTTACAAAAAATGGCTATTTAGTATGATTCAAGAATAAGAAAAAAGTGTATGGGAAAGTTATAGGAAAAGTTTACCTTGTCATATAAATGAGCACATCCATTATAATCAAACCTACTATCTAGGTCTTTCTTTCTCCAAGAATTTAACCTTGGACAGGTAGTTCAATCAAACATCTGCCATAAGACCTTAAAGCAAATGTTGATGGAAAATCAGCAGTCTTTTCAGCCAATGGGGACAGGTGTACCAAGAAGAGCAGGCTAGTTAGTTCCAACAGCTCAGGAAATGGATTGATCCCAAAGGCAATGAAAGGGAGACTTGACCATCTGCAGTTCCCAAGAAGATAAATAAATCAGATTCAGATGTCTGCTGCAACTCCGGACATGATCAGAATGTCCCTTCATACTTTATAGCATGGAACAACGGCATATAAGGTACTGCTGCCAACTGGCACAAACTGCTCTAGTTGGCAGTCAGTCAAAGGAAAGAAGAGGTTCCCCCCACCCCCACAACAAGTCCTCAATCATGCTTTCATTTTAGAAAATAAAACAAAATAAAATAAATAATGGAATATAAGTATTATCTGCTTATTACAGGGCATGATATAAATATTGTTAGATAAAATAATGAAGTGCCGCTTTTAAGATGGGATATCCTAACGGAGATCATTTCAACATGCATTGGGATGCGGGAAATGCCCTATTCTTAATATTTCACTCCATGGGGAAAAACTTCACTAGCTCTAATAACCCTGGCCTATTTCCACTCCCTCTCTCACTTTTCACCTAATTATGAGTTTGAAAGCAGAACTGCACATTTGAACAGAGCTTGCTTCTGGTCTTCAAGGTGAGGGGCTTTTAGGAAACACGTATCTCAATCTGCTTCTCCATGCCAATTTTAGAGAAGACTCCTCCCAGATTGGCTGGAGAAAAGCCTGCTCTGGTTCAGCCCTGTTATATAGCTAAGTTGCTACTTCTTGGGTTCATAATTGCCCATAAGTACATAACTTTCATAAAAATAAAGGTGAATATTCTGGCCTCTATGCATTAAACATTTCACGTTATTTCTCAAGTGGCTCAAGATCTCAGTTGAGAAGAAAAATATTAAGGACAAGTACATACTAACTTCACCAATAATAAACAAACATTTCAAGTACATACTAACTTCACCAATAATAAACAAACATTTGAAGTCAATTTTTGAGCACCACTATCTCTTAAATCTCTACAGGCTTGGAATTAAAGAAGTTCCTGGCCATCACCTTGCACAGCAGCCCAGTGAGCCTGGGAAAAAAAGAAAATGAGGGAACCAATGGCTTAGAGATGTTAGTGACTTGCTTCCTTTTCTCCTTCCTAATAGATAAAAGGAGGATTTCACTTCTGGCAAACAAGCAAGCAAACAAGCTAAAACAAAAAAATCCATTGAGCTATCCTGTCTTTCAACACCAGGTGAATTCTAATGGACTAAATCAAATGAAGACTGGTAAAATCTGTCTACGATGGCTGGGACTGCCAAACTACAATGAGAACACTGCACCCAGTAAAACTGCGGCCAAGACTATAGTTACAAGAACACAAAACTTCCCTCTACTTCATTTTACTATTGTGAAAAGACAGTTATGAAGAGTAACTTTGTTCAAATTAAACAGCACTCTGTTTTTACGTAAGATAGATGATCATAATAGTCGATGACACTTTTTAAGGGAAATGCTGCTGGAAAAATTACAAAGCAAAGCAGGCCTAAACAGCTGCATCTGTTGGACTGGGTCTTTGCAGCTGCACAGAACCCAGGATAAATGACAAGCAATTCTTCTCACTCATTCCTCTATTACTTCTAAATCCTCAGACTCATATTTCATACTTCAATGTCATATTATTTTTCTTATTGAGCTGCCAGAGGGAAAAAAGATAATTTCACTAAAGATGATAAAATAAAGGGGACAGACTCTTTATCATAGGTAAGAATGAGAGAAAAAAAGTCATCTGATTTTAAGCCTTGGTTAAAGAAGTATTTTCAAGTGTTCTACCTGGGTCAGCATGTGACCTCTGGGAGATAATAACACACCTAAGGTTTCATAACCAAGAAATGAATTGAGAGGTCACATTAACACTGTCAAAGCAGTAATGTCATATTACAAAAATAGTACTGCTGTGTCCAGAGTTCCTGATTCCCTAAATTAAGCAATAAAATGGACTACAGTCAAGTGAACCTGACTACAAATCAGGAGATAACCCTGCAACTACAACACAAACTCTTGGAACTCAAATACTGTCATCTGTAAAATAAAGCTGTGAGACTGCTAGAATTTAAGGTTGCTTTTAACTGTAAGATTTTCTGTGTCTATTATCTATGTTTATTGTAAGAGAAACAGATGGGTAACAGGCACTTCTGCTGAAGGAAATGTGAAAGAAAACAAAAAGTCCGTACTAATGATAGCTAAACATTATATGGAAGAAGAAAATCTAGTTCTTCTGCTTATGATTTTGTGCTGTTCTTTTAAGTAATTATACTATCAGTTCTTGATTCTTAAACACTCATTGTTATTGTTGTTACTTAAATGTGCCAAATAAAAAAGATCCATTTTTAAAAAATCATATTTACTTCCTTATTAGAAACTGGTAAATGTTCATTGTTTTAAATATAAAAATTCACAAAAGGAAAATAAAAATGATCTATAATCTTATCACCTAGACAAAACCATAACTAACAATTTCTATACAAGAATATATGTGTGAAATAAGTTCTCAGATACTGGCTTACCACCGGTACTGAAGAACTTTAAGAATGGGTCCCTGTTTAGAACTGTTCAAATACATATTCTCAGTGGTCAAGCTGAAATTGGCACCACGAGAATAAAGAAATCACTTTCAAACAATTAATTATTAAGGTTCAATAATCCATACTGGGAAAACTGGTATAGTGAGGAAAGAAAAAAATAAACTCCTACCCTACAATTTGCTGAGCAGAATGGACCAAGAAATTGAGTGTCCCAATTAAGAGAGTTCCACTTATTCATTACCCTACTAAATGGCATGCCTGCTTAATTGGAATAATCAGCAAGACGGAGACTTAGTTCAGTGCATTTGAATGACTCCTAATAATAGTTAACTGGCATGCCCATCTCATTTAAATGGAACACCTGGTGTTATCACTCAGCCCTGCTCCCAGGAGCTGGCTCTATAATATTTACTCACATAAATGTCTACGGGGCAAAGTTTTTATTGTTTCCTTACTGCTACACCTTAGGGATTGCTAACAAAGTTTTATCCAAGTTTAGTTTCCTCATAGACCTTTATCAAGTAATTGCATATTTGACACTGAAAATCCAGAGTGGTAGACTGAGGTTAATGACACACTTAGAGTTTTACTAAAAAGTATATTCTTAAACAGAGTACCTTCAGTATTATGAAGTATTTATTCGGCAGTCTTATAATTATATATTTGATGACACAGTCAGCTATTACAGTAAAATTGCACTGATAAGAATGACAAGGAAACATAAAATGTCAACCTCAAATGAGTTTAGTTCAAATTATCCAATTAAATTTTAACTGCTACAAAACAGATTCTCCACTAAACCTTCTTCTTTAGAGAAATAAGCATTAAGGCTACTTTTTTGGTGGGGATAAATATTGTAGAAATTTCATTCAATTCAAATCTTACAATCTAAAAAAAGGCTTTTTTAATTTATCTCAACAGCATGATCTGAAAAGCCCTTACTATATTTGTGATTTAAGTTCAAAATATATGAAGCCTACTGGTATCTAATAACCACTGAAAGATATGCAGCACTTAATCAGTTTTTTAATATCGCAGAGAGTTTCCCATCTGCAAGATGGGAAGTAATGCCGATCACTGGCTCTCTCCTAAACCCAATCCTAGTGAAGTGACAGAATCAAGGAAACTGTTGGATCTAAGAAACTGATAGTCAACTTTTTAAAAAAATTTTATTTATTAAATTTTTTTAATGTCCCTTTGCTGGGAAATGGCAGCCCAGAGTGGAGAGAAAGACCAAAGGAAAATTTCTAAATATGTTCTTTTCCCCATCCACATTGCTCAATACACTAACACTGTGAGCCATGAACAAGTAAATAGGATAGGTAATGCAAGGATAGCATTCATAGGAGGGGTTTTTCTGAGGCAGATGCTGAGACAGAGTTTGAACTACAGTGCATTTATTAGAGACCAAATCTGAAAAGGAGGAGGATAAAGCAGGCATAAACAGGAGGAGAAGTCAAAATATGATGCAGGCCTAGCACATTTTTAACCTAATGAGTAGATAGTCTGGGAGCAAGTCTGCATCAAGATGAAATGGTCAGGTTATTTACCTACCCGACTCACTCGTAACCAGTTGGGAATTTCTCTGGAAATGGCATGAACTTGTTGAGGCAGTGCTGTGCTTCTGAGAAAGACCAGTAAGGATGATGAGTAAAGAACAGTACTCAGACAGACCTATAGTCCCTTAGCACTTCTAATTTGATCCTTATTCTTTATACTCTCAGTATTAAATTACCATAGTTAAGAAAGATATGGAAAAGGAAAGTACAGACCAATTTTACTAAAGAATATAAAAACAATTATGAATAAAATATTATTAAATTAAATATATGTTTTAATATATGTATTTCACTTCTGTAAATGAAATTCATGTTAGAACTACCAGCATACAATACCCAAATGACTTCTCCAGAATTTCCCTCCATGGCTATCTAGGCTCCCCAGTGATACAAAATTAATGTGGCAGCCATATTTACTATAGGGTGATTCCTCTAAGAATTAAGCAAAGAGCAAGGCCTAAAAACACAATAAACAGATAACTCCAGGAACCACTTAGCAACAGTGGACTTACTGTTTGTACCTTATAGTGGTTCTAAATGTCTATGTCATGCAGTTATCTGCAGTTTTGCTGTGCATATGATTTGAAAAAATATGCATGGCAGATAAGAAAGTAAGATAAGCCAAAACCACCACACGATGAGGCTGTAGTAGTAGTCAGAGTATCTGGAATTGTATTTATTTATTCCTATTGGAAATCCCTGCATACCTAATTTATTTATATAAAATGTAAAATGGTTTAGAAATAAACCCTACTGTGAGAGTGGATACAGGAGGAAAATATTTAATAAGGCCAAAGAGAGCAATGACTGTAAGCCATAAAATAGTAGTTCCTATGAACACATTGTCTTAGTGTTCACATGCTGGGGTTACTGAGGAGCCTTCAAGATATGTTCCTGTGCATCAAAATCTACCTCATTATTGGCCTACTTGACAAGAAAGGCCTTGGGCTTTAAGGCACAGGGTTTGAGAAGAGATTTCTTCAACCACATACCAGCTGTATGAGCTTGCTCAAATTACTTACCTTTCTTCAATTTCAACTCCCTTATATGTGAAACAGTTAAGTAGCATACATTTAGAGTTTTATGATTATTAAATTAAGTAACCAGTAATGTTTCTCCATATATTACTGAATCACTTGCAAAACTGTACTGTTGATCATACTACAACTATATTATTACTATTTATTTAATTATATGTATTACTTCAATATACCAAGATATAATTTAGCCAATTCTGGACAAATTTTTTCAAGGTCTCAGATTATTACCACTTAATGGAAAAAGAGGTATACAAAGATAAGAGTCTTAGCAAAATTCAGTAGTATATTATATAAGAAAAAAACTTCTAAAATACACATCTAAATCCAGGAGAGCTAAAATTATACTTCAAAAACCTAAGAAATGAAAGCTTTTGGTAAAGTATTATTGATAAAATTAATCTTTTTAATGACTCCATTAGATTCATGAAATTTAGGATGTTTGCATTTTGTTATAATTTTAGAATAGTGTGAAATAACTCATTGTAATTATTTAAAATTCACTCTCATATGTAAAACTAATCCAAAGACAGAATACTGAACCCAGTTTTATTAACCTTAAAGGAGCAGGAAAAGTTTTTTTTTATCAGATATATGTAAGTCAAGGCACTGAGTGTTAAACTGGCATTGTCTGTACAAGATAAAAAGCAGTAAATTTTATTTTTTTCATCAAAGATTAAGTTGTGTTTATGATTAATGCTAAGTATAAATTAAAATTGTCTTTGCACTTACGTATCAGTGTATTTCTTTACTTTTGAATAAGCTGTCACTTGGAGTTATTCCAAAATAAATAGCAAATAGACCCCCAGCATTAAAAGAATGAGATAGCAATCCAAATTTCCAGGCAAATATATGATGCCATTTTCCAATAACAGAAGAAGCCTAAAGAGCAATAGAAATAGATTTCCCTAGCAATATATGTCACTCAAATCCATTATTAATTTTGTGCCTTACCCAGCACACAGGGGTGTAGTTAAGATTAGAGCTCATTGGATTATTTAAAATTCATAAAGTTTCCTGAGCTTCTCAGAGAAAGGTGCTATATAAATATTAAATAGCAATAATCATGATAATGATGAAATTATTATTCTAATCTTCATCTTGCACATGCTGTAAGTAATTCTCAGGCACTTTATCACTTGACTATGTGCACATACATACAGCCAGAGAGGTTTTGGGGGGTATGGAATTCCCTTTGAAATCAACGGGAGCTCTGCAATCAACTCAACTCTGCAGGGGAGTGGGGGAGGGAGGGAAGAAAGAAAAATTGCAGTGTAATACTGAATAGAATCAAAGCAAATGGAAAGAAAAAACACAGTTCAATGATTTCATAATTAAGAAAAAATAAGACAAGGCTGCTATTTTAATTAAAAGAAATAAAATTACAAATATTATTTTATAGGAAAAAGTGTAAATACAATAAAATTAAAATTTTAAAAAACAGCAATGCAATTTCTTGTGTAAGAAATGAAAACTCTTCATTCTTTTCAATAAGACCCAAATATGTTCATTTATGTTTCTTATAAGTTCCTAAACCTTATTTTAAATTTGAAAATATCTCTTCTGTATTGTATTTTAAAATCTTCTTTGTGTCTGCTAAAATCGGCTGCTGTAATAGTCCTGAAAAGAAGGTGATAAATTATATTTAAAAAGACAGCCTTCTGCATTACTGAGAACTACATCAGCACCTGTGGCCAAGAAAATCATAAAAATGGATGCCTTCGGAAAAGGTGTGATAAAGTGTATTTCCTTATAATTAGAATAGTAGAAACCACAAATATCATCATGTTTAATACTAAAAACATGGTAGAAGATGCAAGGAATATATCTTTATGAATTGCTATTTATACAGTTTAAAAGCTGTCTCCTTCCTAATTTTATCCTCAGACCCACATTTAGCCAGAGATGGAAACCATATTTATAGAAACAATCTTCTTCAGATTCTTTAAGATAAGAGGGCACAAACCAACACCTACAAATTTACAGTTTACTCAGCCAGCCTGGTAACCATGGAAACAGATTGACCATTTACACAGAGCTAGCCCTTGCGAATTCAACCCTGCCTCCCTGTCTTGAAAACTGCTAACAATGTAATCTGATTACTTTGTCTAAGAATGTATTATCATTCAACCAAGAATGTATATTAAAAAGTTCTTGCTACATTATTGTATAAAAAGGCTTAAAACATGTCTAACACAAAAGTATAACAAAATCCTTTCTACAGAATCTTTTATTGGAGAAAGAGATGCGGCATCAATAAGACTCTTGATTATGTGCCATCTGCCCATATTGTTCTCCACTTATTTTATCCCACACTTTATTGCTCTGTGCATCTTTAATCCTGCAAGCTCTGCCATGCATATGTCCTTTATAATACTGACTTCACATCATCCTCAGCCTCCACGTAAATGTGTGAAGAATGACTATTGATAATCCTTGGAGAGTTGAGATACATCATGAGTCTTTGCTCTTTCTTAAGCAGTGACAATTACCTATTTTTATATGACTGCATTATTACAAATAACCATAGTATTACATCTGCTACTCTGGTGTACCTTACAGCATAAAATGAAATCTCACATGTATTACTCATATTGAATCTCCCAACAGCCATGACAGAAAAACGTCATCCTTGCTGCTTAAACAGTGAGAGTTCAAGAGAGTTCCAAGGGAACTCAAATATCTTATCCAAGGTAAAAGTATATAAATAAACAAAAAAAGATAAACTTCTGGCTTAGGATTCACTTTGATCTTTTTTTTTAAAAGAATTTATTTATCTGACAGAGAAAGATCACAAGGAGGCAGAGAGGCAGGCAGAGAGAGAGAGAGAGAGGAGGAAGCAGGCTCTCTGCCGAGCAGAGAGCCCGATGTGGAACTCCATCCAGGACCCTGAGATCACAACCTGTGCCGAAAGCAGTGGTTTAACCCACTGAGCCACTCAGGCACCCCCCACTTTGATCTTTTGACTGTAACCCCACCCTTTACTCTTTATCCACAATTATTTAATTCCCAGGTAATATCTTAAGACAAACTAACTTTTCTAACTAACCATATTTACTGAAAAAATCAAAGTTTCTCTGTACATTTAACTTTCATCATATGTCACAATTTTTTCTTCTTATGTGACCGATAGTGATTATAAAATTTTTTATTATGGCATAAGCTATGTAATCAAATATCAAAGGTTAAAAGATCACACTAATAAATATTGGACAGCTCTCCTTCTGTTGTTAAAAATCTCCTACTGAGATAAATTATATGTATTAAAAATCTTTGAAACTTTCTGGCTCATGATAATAAAAGTATAATTGACATATTGGAAAAATTAATTCCTTAATTTTTTAAGATTTTAGTTATTTATTTGAGAGTGTGAGAAAGAGAGAAAGCACAAGCAGGGGGTAAGGGTAGAGGGAGAAACAGACTCCCACTGAGCAAGGAGCCTCACACGGGACTGGATCCCAAGACCCTGGGATCATGACCTGAACCAAAGGCAGATGCTTAACCGAATGAGCCACCTAGGCACCCGAAGGCAGATGCTTAACTGAATGAGCCACCCAGGCACCCAATATTTCTACAATACTATAAATCAAGTGCTTTTATTTTCACTATTTTAAAAATCACAAAGTGCAGAAAAATAAATGAGTAATATACTTGTTTCAGTTTTTATTGGACAGTATTAAGAATTAAATAGCTGTTTATAATGAAGATGGAATTCAGAAAAGCACTGCCTGAAGCATTTAACAAATACAGTAAAAATAAAATCCTTTTAGTATCCCCTCTATGACTATTTATTCCCTTATGCAGCAAATCAAAATTCTTTATTACTCTGCCATATTTTTTATAAAATTTATCACATTTATGGTTTTCATTTGTTTCTAAGTAACTCCTGACAGGTATAGACCATAATTATTCAGTATATACATAAAATCACAGCACAGGTCATGGTACTTACTTGACATTCAGTGAAAAAAGTTATGAATAATATAACTTATTAACATAAGTGTTACCCATAGCCAAAGATGTCTATGAAATTAGGATTACAGTTGACCCTTGAACAACATGGGTTTGAACTGTGTGAGTCCACTTATATGAGGATTTTTTACAGTACAGTACTATTAATGTATTTCCCTTATATTTTCTCAATATTTTATTTTCTTTAGCTCACTTTATTGTAAGAATACAGTATATAATACATATAGCATACATATAGCATGTTGATGTTATCAATAAGGCTTCCAGTCAACAGCAGGCTATTAGTAGTTAAGTTTAGGGAGAGTCAAAAGTTATATGCAGATTTTGACTATGTGGGGACATCAGTGCCCCTAGCCCCCATGTTGTTCAAGGATCAACTGTACTTTGACGTCTACAATAGATTATATACACATATATATGATATACAGAGAGATTATATACACATATAATATATGCACATACATATTTAACACGAAGAAAAGACATCTCCTTTGATATCATCTAAGTAAATAAATTTTATTGGCATAGCGCTTTCATACTTTTTTAAAATAAAGTTGAAAGTTGAAAAGTGTAAAGAATTTCAGAACTATTTAGGTATAACACTGAAAGTTATTTACAACTCTGATTTATATTAAGCCAGTGGTAAACTGATCCCACATGTAAAATGAGTCAAAGTCTTTCAAAATATTAATACTGTATTAAAGGAGAGGAAATGGTACTAAATAGTTCATGTTGCTCTACAAGATTTAATTTTTCACAGTGGGAAAAATTTATTTCCTACATGAGAGTGACTTACTTGTCAAGGCTCACTATAGTATCAGATACATTTGTATTGGACCTAAGCCTAGAAATATGGTTTAAGAACTTAAGTTTACAGAAACTGCCTCATATGTCTCCTTGTATATCCAAGGCCCTTTACAGAGGCTCTTTAAAAAAAAAAAAAAGTACTTTCACTCCCTATGATGTAAAACCAAAATAGGTATTTAAAAGGATACTAAATCATTTAGAGCATTTTCATTAGTTAAAAAAACAATATTTTTATAATTATTAATGTTTAAATATATTCATTTTCTATTGTTGCATAACAAACATGGCACTTTAAAAACCATTTATTATTTCACTGTTGTAAAGGTCAGAAGTTTGACCTCAGGGTATGAGAGGCCAAAATCAAAGTGTCAGCTGGCTAGATCTTATCTAGAAACTCTGGGGAAAAATCCACTTCCAGACTCATTCAGGTTGTTGGCAGAATGCTGTTATACATGGTTGTAGGACTGGAGTACCTGTTTCCTTGGTGGCTGTCAACTAGGAGTGGCTCTCAGCTTTTAGAGAGTACATTTCCCTTTTGCCATATAGGATGGTAACATAATCATGAAAGTAACACCAAAAGGTGAAAGTCATGGGAGCCAGTTTAAAATTCTGATGACCACAAACATTATTAAAATCTTAGTAGTTAAAGAACAAGTGATTTAAAAACCTCTATATTTATATTAGTTTTAAAGAATAACAAGTTTAGTTTAAAAATAAAACCCAAACGAAGGAAAAAAGCTACTAATAGCAATTTTAATTATGTGTAAAATTTCAACATACAATGATATACATACACATATAAATGGTAATAGCCTTATATGAAAGGTATCAAAGATATTAATCTACATAGGTAAATCTAAATAAACCATCTACATTTTAATCTATAAGATAAATACTGTGGATTAAAAACCGAAAAGTAAAAATAGTTCCACCACTTAAATTTTTTAAATTATTTGAAAGTGTCAGTTATACTTAACAGACCATGCTAAGATAAATTAGTGCTGAGGTAAAATTTATATGTAAGAAAATCTAAAAACTGTGTTTTGACTTTCTATAAAAGCTTTCAAAATCTTTTTCACCCTGCAATGACATGGATAGAACTAGAGAATATAATTCTAAATTGAATAAGTCAGTCAGAAAAAGACAAACACCATATGATTTCATTCATATGTGTAAATTAAGGAAAAAAAAAACCCAAGGAAAGAAAAAAGAGAGAGACAAACCAAGAAAGAGACACTTAGCTATAGAGAAAAAACTGATGGTTACCAGAGGGGAATGGAGTGGAGGGGATGGATGAAATAGGTGATGTCTCAAGATTAAGGAGGGCACTTGCTATGATAAGCACTGGATAATGTATGGAAGTGCCAAATCATGATACTGTATACCTGAAACTAATGTAACATTGTATGTTAACTACATTGGAAAATTACACTTGATCTTAGCCAAAAGGCCAAGAAGCGATTATATTGGAAAATTATAATAAAGGGAAGTCAAACAAAAATTTTAAAAAAATCTTTACCCGAGGGCGCCTGGGTGGCTCAGTGGGTTAAGCCGCTGCCTTCAGCTCAGGTCATGATCTCAGGGTCCTGGGATCGAGTCCCGCATCAGGCTCTCTGCTCAGCAGGGAGCCTGCTTCCCTTCCTCTCTCTGCCTGCCTCTCTGTGTACTTGTGATCTCTCTCTGTCAAATAAATAAATAAATAAATCTTTAAAAAAAAATAATCTTTACCCATTTCCTTTTTAGCATCCTCAAAAAAAATCAATAAAATTAAAAAATAAATTTAAAAAACTTGACCTTTAATTATATAATTTAATATCTACAATTAAAACTGTATGAATATCTACAAATGGAAGGAATACAGCCCAAATCAAGAAAAATACCAATTACTACATATACCAGCCAAAATGTCAGACAAGATACACTATTCTTAAGCATTATGACCTAAAAATAATTTACATAATCCTTAAAAACTCCAAAAATATCTCCTTTCTTGAAGCACGTGCAAACGTCACAGGTCAATGGCAAAATCAGGAAAGATTCCCTGGCATTCATCCTCAGAGAAAGTGGAGCAAAGGTGATAAAACTCAAACATGCTGTCCTTTTCAATTTTCTGTAACTCTCCCCACAAAAAGGGTAGTGCAAGAGCTTGAAGAGTGAAAGAGGAGAAGCCACCATCACCATGTCTATTAACTAAAGTCAATTCAGCAGAAATAAGCATAAAATCAATAGTTCAAAATACTGGTAGCTATCCTATAAAGTCAAGAGAAATGTCAGCTTAAGATGCTCTTCCTCTAAATTTTCTTGATTTTTCTCATTACTCATGCTATTCAAATATTTGCTCATACATGACCTGCTCATAGCTACCTTCCCTGACCAACTTATCAAAATAATACCTCTCACAAACACACATCTCATCACCTTTTATTCCCTTAATTGCTCTACTTCACATACCATTAGTTATTCCTAAAATCATATTTACCACCTTTCTTACTAACAATGGAAGAAGGAATTTCTCCTATATTTTTTACTATTTTCCCTGGCAGCCTGGTGTATGTTGGGTATTCAATATATACTTAATGAGTAAATGTATATTTAATGAGTTAATGAATAGGTGAAAAATATTAATGGGTACTTGAAAAAGAAACATCAAATTCATTAACAGCAGTTCTGTAGAAAGATCAAAGAGATAAGTACATAGGTAGACAGATAATTATGGGGGGGAGAGAGAGAGAGAAGGGAGGGAAAGACATGGAGACAGAAAGAGTAAGACAGAAAGAGAAAGCAAATACATTCCCACAGGTTATGGTTTGCCTCTTTATTTCTTATGGGAAAGATCCAAAGAGGAGTATAACCTTGAGACAAATTTATATTTCTTTTATCAAAAGTTTGAGGCTAAAAATAACAAAATAGTAACATGTTTATTCTGAATGGTAGTAACACAAGTATTTGTAATATTCTCTATATTGCTTGACTGTTATAGAAAACTCAAACTTTAAATATTTCTAAGTTTTAAATAGGTACAGAAAAGAAAACCATCAACAAAACAAAAAGGCAGGGGCCCCTGGGTGGCTCAAAGGGTTAAAGCCTCTGCCTTCAGCTCAGGTCATGATCCCAGGGTCCTGGGATCGACCCCCACATCAGGCTCTCTCATTGGCGGGGAGCCTGCTTCCTCCTCTCTCTCTCTGCCTGCCTCTCTGCCTACTTGTGATCTCTGTCGAAAAAATAAATAAAATCTCTAAAACAAAACAAAACAAAAAAGGCAGCCTAATCAATGGGAGATGACATTCGTAAATGATACATTCCTTAAGTATATATTAAATACATAATATCTAAAATATAAAGAACATATACAACTCAACCCCAAATAAACTATTCAATTTAAAAAGGGGAAGAGGACCTGAACAGACATTTTTCCAAAGACATTAAGACAGCCAACAGATGCATAAAAAAGATGCTTAACATCACTCATCATTAGGGAAATGCAAATCAAAAAAATGATACAACACCTCACACCAGTCAGAATAGCAAGTATCAAAAAGACAAGAAATAATGGGTATTGGCAAGAACATGGAGAAAAAGGAATGCTCATGCACTGCTTATTGTAATGTGAATCAGTGCAATCACTACAGAAAACAATATGGAGGTTCCTCAAACAATTAAAAATAGAAATCCCACAAGATCAAGTAATTCCACCACTGGTTATTTACCCAAAGATAATGAAAACACCAATTCAAAAAGATGCACCCAAGTTTATCGCAGTCCTTACAATAGCCAAGATATGAAAGCAAACTAAGTGTCCACTGATAGATAAATGGGTGAGAAATATATGGTATATATAAGCATTAAAAAAGAATGAAAACTGATTATTTGCAACAACATGGATGGACCTAGATAGAGGATATCAGAGTAAGTGAAATAAGTCAGACAGAGAAAGACAAATTCCATAGGCTTGTATGTGGAATCTAAAACAAAACAAATGAACAAGCAAACAAATAGACTCTTTTTTTTTCCAATTTATTTATTTTCAGAAAAACAGTATTCATTATTTTTTCACCACACCCAGTGCTCCATGCAAGCTGTGCCCTCTATAATACCCACCACCTGGTACCCCAACCTCCCACCCCCCCACCACTTCAAACCCCTCAGATTGTTTTTCAGAGTCCATAGTCTCTCATGGTTCATCTCCCCTTCCAATTTACCCAAAAGCACATACCCTCCCCAATGTCCGAACCCTCCTACACTGTTGGTGGGAATGCAAGCTGGTGCAACCACTCTGGAAAACAGCATGGAGGTTCCTCAAAATGTTGAAAATAGAACTGCCCTATGACCCAGCAATTGCACTACTGGGAATTTACCCTAAAGATACAAACGTAGTGATCCAAAGGGGCACGTGCACCCGAATGTTTATAGCAGCAATGTCCACAATAGCCAAACTATGGAAAGAACCTAGATGTCCATCAACAGATGAATGGAGCAAACAAATAGACTCTTAAATACACAGAACAAACTGGTGGTTTCCAGAAGAAAGGTGGGTGGAGGGATAGTTGAAATAAATAAAGGAATAAGGTATAAACTTCCAGTTATAAAGTAAGTAATTCACAAAGATATAAAGTATAGCATAGGGAATATAGTCAATAGGATTGTAATTAGATTGTATGGTGATAGATGGCAATTACCCTTACTGTGGAGAGTACTGAGCAATGTATATAATTGTCCAATCAGTGTACTGTACATCTGAGACTTAACATTGTACAGTAATGACACCTCGACTTAAAAATATTATTTCAAGCGGGGCGCCTGGGTAGCTGAGTAGGTTAAGCCTCTGCCTTCAGCTCAGGTCATGATCCCAGGATCCTGGGATTGAGCCCCACATCGGACTCTCTGCTTAGTGGGGAGCCTGCTTCCTCCTCTCTCTCACTGCCTGCCTCTCTGCCTACTTGTGATCTCTCTCTGTCAAATAAACAAATAATATCTTTAAACATATATATATATATTTCAAGCCTATTAATTTAATTCAAAAATAACAAAAATTTTTCACAGATTCAAGATTAATAGAATAAAACACATCTATATACAATAACAGCAATAACAACTGTAAATAGATGATATAGGAGAAAGTAAAAGAATGCTTAAAATGAAAAAACAAACAGAACGAATGATGGTAATGAGAATATGTATTATATAGTGTGAAATACACTATAATATGTAGGACTCATAACTCCCAATTTCAAAGCTTACTACAAAGCTCCAGTAATCAAGACAGTGTGGTACATTTTAGAATACTGAAAGAGTCATAAGAGCCCAGAAATAAATTTGTACGCTGATTTTCAACAAGGATGCCAAAACAATTCATTGGGAGTCATTTTTTCACTTAAAACCTCAGTTCTATCTATACAGTTTCATATATATATACATATATATGTATATATATATATGGTCTAAATATATATATGTATATATATGGTCTAAAATATATAAATAAATAAAATATAAATAATAAATAAAATATAAATAAAAATATATGGTCTAAATATATATATGGTCTAAATATATATATGTGTATATATATATATATATGGTCTAAAATGGATCATAGACATAAATATAAAAACCAAAATTAGAATATTCTTAGGAGAAAATGCAGGTTTAAATCCTTGTGATCTTGGATTAGGCAAAGCATTCTTTTTAAAAAAGAAAATCATTTTATTTATTTTATTTGCCAGAGAGAAAGAACACAAGAGAGAACACAAGCAGGAGGATCAGCAGGCAGAAGAAGAAGCAGACTCCCTGCTGAGCTGGCAACATGATGCGGGACTCAATCCCAAGATCCTAGGATCATGACCTGAGCCAAAGGCAGATGCTTAACTGACATAGGTGTTCCCAGGTAAAGCATTCTTACAGTTGACACTAAAAGCTCAGGTTACAAGAGGAAAAAAAATAGATAAACTAGGCCTCATCAAAATAAAAACTTTTGTGCTTTAAAAACACTAAGAACATGAACCCTCAACTCTATGGTCAAATAATCTTTGACAAAACAAGAAAAAATATACAGTGGAAAAAAGACAGTCTCTTCAATAAATGGTGCTAGGAAAACTGGACAGCTATATGTAGAAGAATAAAACTCGACCATTCTCTTACACCGTACACAAAGATAAACTCAAAATGGATAAAAGACCTCAATGTGAGACAGGAATCCATCAGAATCCTAGAGGAGAACATACGCAGTAATCTCTTCGATATCAGCCACAGCAACTTCTTTCAAGATATGTCTCCAAAGGCAAAGGAAACAAAAGCGAAAATGAACTTTTGGGACTTCATCAAAATCAAAAGCTTCTGCACAGCAAAGGAAACAGTCAAGAAAACAAAGAGGCAACCCACGGAATGGGAGAAGATATTTGCAAATGACAATACAGACAAAAGGTTGATATCCAGGATCTATAATGAATTCCTCAAACTCAACACACACAAAACAGACAATCATATCAAAAAATGGGCAGAAGATATGGACAGACACTTCTCCAATAAAGACATACAAATTGCTATCAGACACATGAAAAAATGTTCATCATCACTAGCCATCAGGGAGATTCAAATTAAAACTACATTGAGATATCACCTTACACCAGTTAGAATGGCCAAAATTAGTAAGACAGGAAACAACATGTGTTGGAGAGGTTGTGGAGAAAGGGGAACCCTCTTCCACTGTTGGTGGGAATGCAAGTTGGTGCAGCCTCTTTGGAGAACAGTGTGGAGATTACTCAAGAAATTAAAAATAGAACTTCCCTATGACCCTGCCATTGCACTCCTGGGTATTTACCCCAAAGATACAGATGTCGTGAAAAGAAGGGCCATCTGTACTCCAATGTTTATAGCAGCAATGGCCACGGTCGCCAAACTGTGGAAAGAACCAAGATGCCCTTCAACAGATGAATGGATAAGGAAGATGTGGTCCATATACACTATGGAGTACATGTGAAAGGACGAATACCCAACTTTTGTAGCAACATGGATGGGACTGGAAGAGATTATGCTGAGTGAAATAAGTCAAGCAGAGAGAGTCAATTATCATATGGTTTCACTTATTTGTGGAGCATAACAAAAAGCATGGAGGACATGGGGAGTTAGAAGGGGGTTGGGGTAAATTGGAAGGGGAGGTGAATCATCAGAGACTGTGGACTCTGAAAAACAACCTGAGGGGTTTGAAGTGGCGGGGGGGGTGGGAGGTCGGGGGTACCAGGTGGTGGGTATTATAGAGGGCACGTATTGCATGGAGCACTGGGTGTGGTGAAAAAATAATGATACTGTTATGCTGAAAATAAATAAATTTTAAAAAAATTTATATAAAAAGAAAAAAAAAGAATGAGATCAAATATTTACAAATCAGGTATATGATAAGGAAACTGTATCCAGAATATATAAAGAACTCCTATGACTCAACAATAAAAAAAATCCAATTTAAAAATGGGACAGATGATCTAAATAAACAATTTCTTCAAAGAAGGGACACAAGTGATCACTAACCACATGAAAAGATGTTTAACATGATTAATCACTTAGAAAAGGCAAATCTAACCCAAATGAAATACTTCTTCACAGTCACTTAATGCCTATAACTAAAAAGACAGGCGACAAATATTAACAAAAATGTGGAGAAACAGGAATTCCAATATGTTGCTGATGGGAATATAAACTGGTACAGCTGCTTTGTAAAACAGTTTGGAAGCTGCTCAAAATGTTTAACAAATTGTTAACATATGACCCAGGGATTCCAGGCCTAAATGTACAACAAAAAGAAATGAAAACACACAACCTATAAAAACTTGTACATGAACATTCTATTCAGCCTTCAAAATAGCAACAAAAACAAGTGAAAACAATAGAAATGTCTATGAACTTATAAATGGATAACTTGTAAACATATTCATTGAATGGAATACTATCTTGTACCAAAAGGGAATGAAGTGATGATATATATACATACACTACAGTGTTGATGAACCTCAAAAACATAACAATAAGTGAAAAAACCCTAACAGAAAAGATCAGGAATTTTAAAATTCCATTTATATGAAATTTCCAGAATCAACAATTCTTTTTTTTTTTTTAAAGATTTTATTTATTTGACACAGAGAGAGAAGTCACAAGTAGGCAGAGAGGCAGGCAGAGAGAGAGGGGAGGAAGAAGGCTCCCTGCAGAGCAGAGAGCCCGACGTGGGGCTCGATCCCAGGACCCTGGGATCATGACCTGAGCTGAAGGCAGAGGCTTTAACCCACTGAGCCACCCAGGCGCCCCCAGAATCAACAATTCTTAATGAGACAGAAATTAGAGCAATGTCAACTAAAATGTTGTCAACTAAATATACACTGCAATAATAGATTTTGGGGTGTTCAACCTAACTATCAGAATAAACTATATTTGATAAAACATTAAATATATATATATATAAATTCAGTTTGCTAATACTTTATACTACTTTATAAACACTGCTGTTTTACTTGCTAATATTTTCTTTCCACTCTTTAAACTTGTCTTCATAACTGACAATGTTCCATATTTTTATTCATTTACTCATGAAATATTTATTGAGTGCTTTCTATGTAGCATATACTATTGGAGGTGTTTAGGATATACTTTTCAAGAATATAATTCTTATTTTGTTTCCAAAGAAGTATTAATTTCACTTGTTGAACATCCACAACACACTTATTTCAAAATATTTATCAGAATATTGTAGAAAATTGTTTTCATTCAGGATAAATTATTTTGTCTTCTTTACCAAGGTATTAAATGTGGTTTAAAATTTTATTCTAGGCTCACATTAGATGGAAGATTTATCATCATTAATATGCATATGTTGTTATTAACACTGCATGTGCTTTTCCTCTCTCTTCCTCACTTTCTCTCTGTGTGTGAACTTCGTTTGTCTAGCTCTTTAATGATGCCTGTAGCTGACCCTATCAGATGGTGACTACACTTATCCTGGTGAGCACTAAGTAAATAATTGTTACATCAATGTATTGTACACTTCCAACTAATATAATACTGTGTGTTAATTAAACTTCAATTTTAAAAAAAGAATATGGGTTTACTCCTGTGTGTAAGTTACTTTGGGCTCTTGGAGATCAGCAAAACCCAGGACGAACTTAGAGAGTTTTTTTTCAGCCATATCTTATGAATAGGATACCAGACCTTAATCTCTGTTTTCAAACAATTAAATACAACATTTGAAAACAATTTCTAATGCTCTTTTACCAATAGGAGGTAATTTCTGGCTTCCACCTCTCATTTATTAACCCAGAGGCCAGCAGGCCCACAAAATCAGCTCTGCTCACAACTATTCACATTCTGCTCTGTGGAGATCTGCCTCATATTTGAGGCTAGCTATATATATCTCTGTTTTGGGTTTTTTTAATGCTATCCAACATTAGCATATAGATTTAAATTTAAGTACTAAATTTACCATCTTATCTTAAAACATCTGAGAAGCGCATTAAATTTTAAATAATGTAGTATTGCCTTGACCTTCAGTGGAACAATTAATAGCATGCATAACCAGATATAAAGTTATTTATACAGAGAAAGGAAGAACATGTAGGAATCTAAGAAATCAAATAAAAAGGTTATGTAATAATTAATTCATCATCTCTGTAGTTTGGAAAAACAACTCCTTTCATAATATATAGAACATTTACATTAGTGTCTCTGGCACTTTTCTTTTGAAAAGGTGCATTTTTTTACATTTTATTTTAATTCCAATATAATCAATATTTAGTATTATACTAGATTAAGGAATATAATACAGTGACTCAACAATTCCATACATCACCCAGTATTAATAATGACAAGTGCACTCCTTAATTCCCATCACCTCTTTCACCCATCCCCTCACCCACCTCCCCTTTGGTAACCATCAGTATGTTCTCTATAGCTAGAGTCTGTTTCTTGGTTTGTCAGTCTTTTTTTTTGTCCCTTTGCCAATTTGTTTTGTTTCTTAAATGCTACATATGAGTGAAATCATACAGTATTTGTCCTTCTCTAACTTATATCACTTAGCATAATACTCTCTAGCTCTATCAATGTCACTGTAAATGGCATGATTTCATTCTTTTTTTTTTTAAAGATTTTATTTATTTATTTGACAGAGAGAAATCACAAGTAGGCAGAGAGGCAGGCAGAGAGAGAGAGAGGGAAGCAGGCTCCCTGCTGAGCAGAGAGCCCGACGCAGAACTCAATCCCAGGACTCGGAGATCATGACCTGAGCCGAAGGCAGCGACTTAACCCACTGAGCCACCCAGGTGTCCCGATTTCATTCTTTTCATGGCTGAATATTTCCTTCTACATATACATTACATCTTTTTATTCATTCATTTATTGATAGACACTTGGGCTGCTTCCATAACTTGGTTACTATAAAGAATGTTGAAATAAACGGGTGCATATATCCCTTTGAAATAGTGGTTTTGTATCTTGGGGGTGAATACCTAGTAGTGGGATTACCGAATTATAAGGTAGTTCTATTTTTAACGTTTTGAGGAACCTCCAAGTGTTTTCCACAGTGGCTGCATTCCTACCAACAATGCAAGAGGGATCCTTTCTCTCCACATGCTAGCCAACACTTGTTTCTTTTCTTTTTAATTTTAGTTACTCTGACAGGGAGGAGATGATATCTCATTGTAGTTTTAATTTGCACTTCCCTGATGATGAGTGATGTTGTGCATCTTTTCACGTGTCTGTTGGCCATCTTTTTTTTTTTTAAGATTTTTATTTATTTATTTGATAGAGAGAGATCACAAGTAGGCAGAGAGGCAGGCAGAGAGAGAGGAAGGGAAGCAGGCTCCCTGCTGAGCAGAGAGCCCGATGTGGGGCTTGATTCCAGGACCCCGGGATCATGACCTGAGTCGAAGGCAGAGGCACAATCCACTGAGCCACCCAGGCACCCCTGTTGGCCATCTTTATGTCTTCTTTGGAGAACTGTCTGTTCATTTCTTCTCAGGCATTTTAATATAGTACTGTATTCAAACCTCAAAACAACCTCTATGATGATTATGTCATTACTGTATCATTTTAGAGATAAGGAAACAAAAAAAAGTTAATTTTAAGTAATATCTTCAAATGATGCACAATTGGTAAATTGTGAAGAAAGGATTCAAACCTAGATTATCTAACTTTAGAACCAAATTCTTCACCATGAGATGTCTGGGAGGAAATTAGCTAGAGATGTCTAATCACCAAATCACCATCTTTAGAAGATAAGGACACTGAGTTGTATTACTAATGATAATTACCCAGCAGGAATGAATGAGGCATTTGCATGAGAAGGAGCTGAGGTCAAGACTTGGAAAACAACAGATTTAGGTAGCAGTTCCAGAAAAAGAAGCCAGCAAAGGAGATACAGAAACCCAAATGTAAGAGGAGACCAAGACATGCATCTTCCAAGGATCCAAGTATCTTGCATGTAATACAACATATTTTGTTTCAAGGTTAAGAGAAATTATATGTTTTTTTAAAATTCCCCATTAGACTAAGAGGAATAATTTCTACAATAATAAAATTCTACAAAAATAAAGTAGCAATTACATAGACCAGATGATTCCAGTAAAGTTTAGAAAGTAATATTTTTCAGGTATCATTTAGAATTAATTAAATTGGCTAAGATTTTTCACTTCACATAAAAATTCAAATGAATAAATGAAAATACAAATGAATTAAAGACCAGGAAAATTATGACCCATATATTCAGATTTCAGTAAATTATATTAGAACAAGATTTAATCACAAACATCACTGATCTGGATCAGTATTTAGTTTAAATTCTTAGTGTGATATTGCTTATATTAATTCAAAAAACATTGAAATTAGATTCTCAAACACTATACATGTTAATTTTTTATACACTAATTATAAAGATGAATGAATACCTTTCTCCATTTCATATTCACATAGTACAATAAGAGTTTCCTTCATATTACCTATCAATATTTATGATTAAAAAATTTTATTTTGGGGGCGCCTGGGTGGCTCGGTGGGTTGAGCCGCTGCCTTCGGCTCAGGTCACGATCTCGGGGTCCTGGGATCGAGTCCCGCATCGGGCTCTCTGCTCAGCGGGGAGCCTGCTTCCTCCTCTCTCTCTGCCTGCCTCTCTGCCTACTTGTAATCTCTCTCTGTCAAATAAATAAATAAAATCTTTAAAAAAAAAATTTTATTTTGAAAAGGGGTACCTGAATGGCTCAGTCAGTTAAGCATCTACCTTTGGCTAAGGTCATAATCCCCGAGTCCTGGGATTAGCCCCACGAAAGGTTCTCTGCTCAGTGGGGAGCCTGCTTCTCTCTTTCCCTCTGCCCACCATTCCCTCTGCCTGTGTTCGCTCTCGATCTCTCTCTGTGTCAAATAAATAAATAAAATCTTTTTTAAAAAATTGTATTTTGTGAACTGATTGATAATTCGCTTCCACTAAGGCGCCTGGGTGGCTCAAATGGCTAAGCGTCTGTCTTGGGCTCAGGTCATGATTCCAAGGTCCTAGGATTGAGTCCCACATCTGGCTTCTGGCTCAACAGCATTGGCTTCCACATTAATCAACCAGTTCCACAAATGCAAGGTCTGCATTTTTTTTTAATCACCTTTGTATCTGTAGGTAAGGTGTAGAGCCTCATCACAGGAAAAACTCAATCGCTACTTTTGAATAAATGAACATTCTAGCTAGAAAAAAATTTTTTTTAGATTTTTATTTATTTATTTGACAGAGATCACAAGTAGGCAGAGATACATGCAGAGAGAGAGGGAGAAGCAGGCTCCCCATGAGCAGAGAGCCCCATGCAGGGCTCGATCCCAGGACCCTGAGATCGTGACCTGAGCCAAAGGCAGAGGCTTAACCCACTGAGCCACCCAGGCACCCCTAGATAGAAAATTCTTGATAGTGTATTTCAAAGCTGTTTTGGGAGCAAAATTTGCTGCTGCTTAACAATGAGACATGAGAGAGAATAACCATAAAACATTCAATGAGTCAAGATGTTTTAATATACATAAATGTTAAGGAAAAAATACCCAGTGTTTCAAAATTACTAGATGCTAAACAACTATATTGTCTTTTAAACAGCTAAGAAACTGTGCTAAGAAAGATATGTTTGGAGAAATCTTTTCTATTCCCCTAAGATTTACGGATGGAATTTCCTACATATGTGAATTTTCTTGCACCAATTTTTTCAGTAATTTTAGAATTCTGATTTTCAGAAACACAATAAAATCAGGATAAGAGGCAGAAACCAAAACAGAAACACTCAATGAAGAAAGTGCCTATTTGGCATCTAAGGCCAATGGATTCTTAACATATATACAAAAATAATTTCTGGGATCATAACAAAATATTGTAAGGGAATGCAGTATTGTATAACTTCGCAAGAATTCTGCATAGGATAGATACAGAAAAGAGAAATATCACTGATATGCAAATGGTAATTACCAGTTGAGGATATTTGTGGGCTAGGTGGCAGTTCTTATGGTGCAAATGATTTAATTTTGCTTAAATAAAATTTCAGAGATTTAAAAACAATGGAAATATTACCAATTAGTGAAAGAAGGTAATATAAAACTGACTTGCATGCATACTGAAAATCCTTAAAATTTTTTAGTTCTTGCTGCATTTTCCACAGTTACCCATAATCCTAATGACACTGCATATTAAGGACTCCAAATTTCTTTTTCCTGGATTAACAGAAACAACTTCCACCCTCTGATTATTAGTCAGGTGCTCACCATGTCTTTCTTCATCAAGTCATACACTTGTATAGACATATAGACATCTCTCAGGCTACTGTCTTGGTTGACAGTCTTTTACTGACCTATTCGAAAAGAAATGTATGATTTAAGAACCACAGAAATGGACTTGTATATACCAAATTAATTCTTTTTTTTAAAGATATTCATTTATTTATTTGAGAGAGAGCACGAACAAGCACAAGCAGTGGGGAGAGGCAGAGGGGGATGCAGGTTCCCCGCTAAGCAGGGAGCCCAATGCAGGTCTCCATCCCAGGACCCTGAGATCATGACCTGAGCCAAAGGCAGACACTTAACTGACTGAGCCAACCAGGTACCCCCCAAATTAATTAAGTGTTCCTGATTTTATGTCTGAAATTTAGCAGTTAAAACTTAGTTTATATTAACCACTATATAAATTTTTCAAGAGAGAAGTAATACTTCAACTGCTAATCATGTAGACCTCATGTGAATAGAAGATCAAATAAATGGCCTGTTAACAAGTAGAGGAAAAAAATTAAAATTATGGATTCCTAGAAATGGATAAAGGAGGGGTGTTTGAAGACTGGGATGTTACAGAAGTTAACCTTTAGCTACTTCCTAAGTCTGTGACTGAACCCACTATCAAATATTCAGCAAAGAAAACAAGAAAGGAAAAAAAAAGGTCCTGTATTTGAAGTTTATTTTTTGTTTTTATTTGCAGTGGGGGTGGTTGAGAGATATTTTCCTGATAGGCTAGAAAGTTTGCCCATTCTCTTCTGGTAGCCGAGAGATCAAAGAAACTTCAAAGCAAAAAAGAAAAAATGAAGGGGCTGTTGAAAAATCTCACAGCAACATTAGAACTGGAGGTACTTACTGCTTCCAGGGATGTGTGGCACCTAAGGCCATCCTGTGCTGAGCCAAGATTAAGAATTTGTCACAACTCAAGATTCAATTTTCAGGTAACTGAGACTGAAAAAGACCTGTGACTTCATATTCTGCAACATGATCAGCCATTTCCAGCAACATGGCCAGTGTTCAGAATCTGAATCAAATCAAACTAGGTATGAAAACTGTCCAGTAATTTAATACAAAAAGCCCCAAAAGCTTTCTTCCCTATGGATTCTAAAACATTCACTGGGAAATTTAAATCATCAAAGTCATCTCCTCTCTTCCAAAGTTCACACTGTAAACCTAGAGCCTTGCTAACTCAGTATGCTTCATAGACTAATGGCTTCATTATCACCTGGAACTTGCTAGAAATACAGAACACTGAGTCCCTCTCCATATCTACTATATCAGAATGTACATTTTAAGACTAAAGTGCATTAGATTTGCATGAATTAAAGTTTGAAACACATAAATTTAAAATTTGCTTTTTTGAGAGTTTAATTAAGTCTTCGGGTACTTCCCTTGGAGAACACAGACCACTGATTACTTATGCACGGTACACTAGCATAATTGGACATGATCTTAGTGACATGTTTAGTGATCCCTCACAATACGTCTTTCTATTGATTTAGAATTTGAGTGAAAGGAGCAAAAGAAATCCAACATTTTCTTTGGTACTGAATGTCAACAATCTTTTCCCATCTTTTCTTTCTTGAACTAGCTTATTTTTTTTAAAGATTTTATTTATTTATTTCAGAGAGAGGAGAGAGGGTGCATGCACAAACATGAGCAAGAGGAGGAGTGGGAGAGAAGACAACTCCCCATTGAGCAGGGAACCTGATGCAGGAATCGATGTGGGGCTCTATCCCAGGACTCATGGTCCCAGAATCATGACCTGAGCCCAAGGCAAATGTTTAACCAACTGAGCCACCCAGGTACTCCCCACTGAAATACCTTTTAATGATTACTAAAGTTTTAACACTCAAACACAATCCAGCCAATGATAAGGGAATTATTTATATATTAAATTCCTTACCAATATATGAAATATTTTGTAATTATAAATATCATTCTAAAAGGTATACCCAGTAAGGTGTGAATAAGGTAGAATTTTGGGTTTGAAATTTGTCTTAAGTAGAATATATTGTAGCCAGCTCGCATTTCCACATTAAACTCCTCCACAGCACATATCAAACATAACCAAAGCTTAAAAGCAAGAAGTTTTTACACCAAAAATTCCCTTTTTAACTATGTTCACTTTTTTGATTAATGGCATCACAACCCTTACCAGTCATTCTGAATAGTAAAATCACATCCAGTTCTATCATTCATATCTAATTCATAAATTCTACTTCCTTTACATTCCTTTTTCCAATACCCTAGTTCAGATCTATATCACATATCAAATGGACTATGGTAATTGCTTACTAACTAGAGCTTTAGATCTTTAATCTCTACCTTTTTCCAAGTTAATTCTGCAATATCAACCCCCATTATTAAAATAAAGCACAAGTTATAATTTGGGCCTCAAAAATTTTTTTATCTTATTCCACTATTTATAAGGTAAAGTTTAAATTCCTTATCCTAGTGTTTAAGGCTCTTTACAATTACACGTCTCCAGACTCCTCTTTTGCCACAGTTTCCACATACCTTATTGTCCAACCACTTTGAACCTCTCAAAAACTTTCAAAGCTCAAATATATTTTTATTTTTTGATCTGTAAGAATTTATCCTGTTCTTTCACACTGGACTTTCCTTTCTTCCTTCAATCTATCTGCCCATTAACATTCGCCCATTTTTTCAAGACTGAACTTAATGATGCTGCCCTTATTTGTTTTGTTTTCTTCCCTCATTTATGTTAAATTTCATTATTTCTGTACAATCTGACTCAGTCAACTGTAAGGTCCCTGAGAAAAGTGTTTTAAATAAATCTCTTCACTAAATAAGCTATTACACAATCATACCTATTCAAAATATTTGTTAAATTGAACTGAATATTCAATTTGTTATACAGAGAGAAAATTTACAGCTTGTCAAAAAACAAAGGATACTATAAAAATGAATGTATAGATCCTATAATTAGTATAATAAAAAATGGTCTTAGAGACACAGATTTATGGTTGAATTTGCTAGGACAAATATCCAAACACAAATAATACTGGAAAGGTAATACTGATTTCTTCTGATAGGAGATTTCCAGATACACTATAATTAATTTTTCTAATCTACCTAATTCCCAGGAATCATACACCTATAATATAAGGAAATTACCACTAGAATATAGAACACAGAAAGCCCGTTTTTTTCACTAATGTATTCCAATCATCTAGTACAGTGCCTGACAAAGAATAGGTACTCAGTAGATATTTGCTATGTGACTGTATAAGTGAATGGATAAATGAAGTAAACATCATTTTTGTTCACTTCAGACTACTGAATCAGGAAGAACAAAACCAATTTCAAATAAACAAATATCTAATAAGTAACATATAAAATTAAAGGAAAATGACAGAGTAAATGGTATGGAGATTTGTATTGGACTTCCTTCTGATATACTTGTCTATTATTTATTTGAACGACAGGAAACTGATTTGTATTTGAGGAGGTATTCACATTCTCCTAGCCTTAGAGGATCAATGGAATGAACTATGAGGAGGTCCTAGAATTGTGTTTCTTAATTTTTCAACAATTGTTAGGGGTGATGCCAGTACAAATGTACTTAGCGCCAACCAACCAAAGTCAATTAGTCCCCCCAATTCTCCACAAATTGGTGGACATCAACTAAAAGCATATAGGCAAAAAAATAAGTCATCATTTTAGTGAATTAAATCTTTAAAGTCAATTAAGGTATCTTTTGTTATTATTCTGTTCTTTCAGTTTATTTTCCTACATTTGTTAATACAGAATTTATGGGATTACTTTTCTGATGATATGATAAATGTATTTTTATGTTTTCATAAACAAAAGAAGTTGAATTTGCTTTTTTTTAATTCAGACTGGATATTACCAGCAGACAAGAAATCTACTGATTTTTAAATATCTGCTTTATATTATTCTATGCATCCAAACAACAACAATAATAGCAATAAAAAATACCACATTCACACTGTGCCAACCTCATGTGCAGTGTTTGAGGTGTGCAATTTCATTCAACCCTTTCAAAACAAAGAATAAGCACAAATGCCATGTCCATTTTAACCTACACAAAACAAGATTTAGTGAGGTTGATCTATTATACAACGTTAAACAACTGTCCAAGGTGGCAAACAGCTGAGCTGAATATCAGACCTCAAAGACATACTCATCACTGTATAGACTACATGTCTTCTTTCAGTTTTCCAAATTCTGTTTCCCAAAGATACACAGATAATTAGCCTGTAAGTAATGAAAATACTGCCTTTGTTTTAAAACACTTATAACTTTTAATTTGTGATAAATGAACAAGCCATTTAAACAGATTAACATTATACATGAAGCATGCTGCATGGTTTTAAGTATAAGATACATATATACATATTGTATACAGTTTTATTGAGTCAAGGAGAAATTCTAGTATTTTACTTTGAGCCAGAAATGATAATTACATTCAATCAAATTTTACATGGAGATAGTTAAATATATTTCCATTTAGATCTGTTAATATGAAGAATCTGATCAATAGATTTCCTAGTATTGATTCATTCTTGCATTCATAATATGAACCCCACTAGTCAGATCGTTTAAATACAGCTGGATGTCATTTACTGATAATTTACGTGCTATTTTTGTGTCTATATCCATAACTGAGATTGATATTTTTTCTCTATATTCTCTTTGTTAGGTTCTATTATCAGCATTACAGGGTAGCTTTTCTTCTTTCTCTATGTTCCAGAAACACTTAAATAAGCTGAAAATTAACCATTCCTTGAGGATTTGGAAAAAGTAACTCATAAAATAATCCAAATCACTCTTTTAGGTGATAAAGCAATGTTCTCATCTACTTCAACTTTCTTGGGTTTCCATATTAACTTTGTTAGCTTTGTTAATTTCCCATCGCTTCTCAGCCTTTTGGCTAAGATCAAGTGTTAGCTTTGTTAATTTCCTGATGATTCATCTATTTCACACACAAAAAAACCCTGAAATTAATAAGATTTTTATAGAATACATTTATTTTCAGAGTTCTTCTGTATTTACTATTAAGAACTTTTTCTCTTCTGTGACTGCATAAAATAGTTTGAACATCTTTCCCACCCACAGTTGATAGTTCCCCACAAATTAATCACACCTTCCAAAAAAACAAATAAGCAGAACCTCTACATTTCTTCACATGTGTGTCTCTATGGTGTTAAACTAGATTTCAGCTCTGCCACTGAAAGCTTCCATAGGATTCTTTTTTTTTTTAAAGATTTTATTTATTTATTTGACAGAGAGAGATCACAAGTAGGCAGATAGGCAGGCAGAGAGAGAGAGGAGAAAGCAGGCTCCCTGCCAAGCAGAGAGCCCAATGCGGGACTCGATCCCAGGACCCTGAGATCATGACCTGAGCCGAGGGCAGAGGCTTAACCTACTGAGCCACCCAGTTGCCCTTCCATAGGATTCTTGTGTTTAGAACTTAGTTGCATGATAATCCAGGTCAGACATGGAAATCCCAATTTACTAGACATTATGGACTGACTCCTTCCCCCAAAATTCATATGTTGAAGCCATGACACAACCCCCCAGTATGGCTGTATTTAGAGACAGGGCCCCTAAGGAAAATAATTAAGGTTAAATGAGGTCATAATTCTAAAACCCTAATCTAACAGGATTCATATTTTTACAAGAATTTTTATCAGAAAGTTTGCTAATGCACACCCCAGCAAAAAGGAAAGTTGGTCATTTGAACACCCTGAACACACAAGAGGGAGGTTTCTATTGGCAAGCAAGGAAGAAATTCTCACCAAAACTCAACCATGCTGACACCAAGAACATGACCACACTGACACACTGTTAGCATTCTCCAGCCTCCAGAAATGTGAGAAATCAATTTATGTTATTTAATCCATCCAGTCAGTGTTATTATGTAATAGAAGCCCAAACAGGCTAATATACTAGAGTAAAAAGCAGAGTAGCATGGTCTGGAGCCAGCAGTGGCATCAGGCAGCTTCTACACCAAAGAGATAAAGTATTCCTTTGGGCCCATTCAGTGTTTGGTTGTATTGTTGTGAGCAAGATACATCCCCTACCAAATGCCTCTCTACTTAAACAAGTTAGAGTGCCTTCTGCTGAGCAACTTACTTATATAACAAAAACTCATTTTTATATATTAAGATATTGTCATTCCTAATTTCTATGTTCTTCTCATCAGAACTGTGTATTTGATATTCAAAGAGGCAGTAGAGTTGGCTCTTGAAAAACATGAAGGTTAGGGGCACCAACCTCCCTGTGTAGTTAGAAATCCACATATAACTTTTTATTCCCTCAAAACTTAACTGCTAATAGCCTACTGTTGACCAGAAGCCCTACCAATAGCATATAGCCAAGTAACATAGATTTTGTAGGCTATATGTATCATATACTATATTCTCACAATAAAGATACAGAAAAAATATTTAAAAACTCCTAAGAAAGAGGGACGCCTGGGTGGCGCAGTTGGTTAAGCAGCTGCCTTCGGCTCAGGTCATGATCCCAGCGTCCTGGGATAGAGTCCCACATCAGGCTCCTTGCTCGGCAGGGAGCCTGCTTCTCCCTCTGCCTCTGCCTGCCATTCTGCCTGCCTATGCTAGCTCTCTCTCACTCTCTCTCTGATAAATAAATAAAATCTTATAAAAATAAAAAAACTCTTAAGAAAGAGAAAATACATTTATAGTGCTATACTATTAAAAAAAAAAAATCAACACATAGGGGCACCTAAGTGGCTCAGTCAGTTAAGCATCTACCTTCAGTGGGATCAAGCCCCACATCATGTCCCTACTCAGCAGGGAGCCTCCTTCTCCCTCTCCCTCTGTTGCACCCCCTGCCGTGTTCTCTCACTGTCAAATAAATAAAATCTTAAAAAAAAAAAAATCAACATGTAAGTGGACCCATATGATCCAAACCCCTATTTATAAGAGTCAAGTGTACTTGGAAGAGCAACATTTTAAGTATACTTATTGTGGTATACCTCTCAAAGATGTTCACATACTAATCTATAGAACCTGTGAATATATTATGTAATATGACCAAGAGGAAATTAAGGTTGCAGATAAAACTCATTGACTTTATTTTTTTCTCACTGACTTCAGAATAGGAATATCATACTAGATTATTTGGGTGGGCTAAATGTAATCAGAAGGGTCGTTATAAGGAAGGGAGGCAGAACCCTATCAGAGTAACACTGTTTGAGGCTCAGCCAGGTACTGCTGGCTCTGGAGATGGAAGGAGGCCAAGTGCCAAGGTGTGCGCCGCCTCTAGAAGCTGGTAAGACAGGAAAATGAATTGTCCCTGAAATCCTCCAGAAGAAACACAGCTCATCTTGATGCTAGCCCAATGGGACCCAGCTTAAATTTCTGAACTTCAGAACAATAAGATCATAAATTCGTATTGTTGATAATGCCAAGTTTGTGGAATTAGAGATAAAAGTGATCAAATTACAACTTCACCACCTGTAAAACTATGTACTATTACACCACAAAAAATTTAATTTCTCTTAAGGTTTTGGTTTCTCATCTATAAAATGATATAATAATAATATAATAATCTATAAAATTGTAATAACTGCCCCACAGGACAGTTGTGAAGATTAATTTACATTATCCATGATATGTACTTGGGAAAATAGTTAACATATAATGCCCCCTGGAAAAAAATTTACAAGAATTATCTTTCCATTCATCTACTTTATTTTCATAATTTCCTTTTGTATCATTCTCTAGCTTTCCCTAGTTTTTAAATTTTTTTTTAAAGATTTTATTTTTATTTATTTATTTGTCAGGGAGAGAGGTAGAGCGAGCGCGAGCACAAGCAGAGAGAGTGGCAGGCAGAGTCAGAGGGAGAAGCAGGCTCCCTGGGAGCAGAGAGCCCAATGCGGGACTCGATCCCAGGACCCTGAGATCATGACCTGAGCCGAAGGCAGCAGCTTAACCCACTGAGCCACCCAGGCGCCCCTTAAATAAACTTTTTAATAGGTAATTCATAATTATCTATAAACCTACTTATAAATTTATGTCTGCTTTTTCTGATAAAGGCTCAAATTTGTAATATTAAAACTGTCTTCTTGATTATTTTTCTTCAGATTCTTACAAGTTATTTCTGTATATATTGTTTTTCTCTGCTATTTACTATTAAAGCATGTCATCTTATCATTAAGGCCTATGTTTATTTTCTATTTAAAATTTCTTTCTTTTCCCTTCCAGGTTTTAAATTTGATGAAAATTTAGCCTTAAATGAATGCTGACTTTTTATTTGCATTTCCATTTAAGTATTTGCCTTTTTTTTTTTTTTTTTTTGCTTATTAGATCTTATGTATACTGTAAACAGTATATACTGGAATTCTATTTTATTACCTTTACTAAAGCTGAGAGTCTTGTCAAAAGTTTAAGCATTTAAATTTCTAAGTGCATTTTAATACTTTAACATATATATGTTTTGATATACATACATATTATTCTATTTTAATTATATATTCCACATCACAGTGGTATTAATTTTAAAGCTGCTTATTTTTTTAACCATAAGCCTAAAGACAAACTATGTCACATGATTTAATCATTTGTTCCCAAAAAAGTTGGTCCTTGAAAGATAAGGCTATAAACCACTATATAACTTTAGGAAATGCCCATGATCAATTTATCAGAGACATAATCTGGTCATCTGGACAAACATTTTGCTTCTCTATCAAGACTCAGTTCAAGACCCCTGCTTTGTTGTATCCACTCCTAAACTCCGATATTGTGAATTTAGCCCTATCTCCATCAGATTCCCACTGTGAAAACTCTGCATTAAGTCATTTGATCCTACATTCAAAGTCTATAATAATCTCCCACCTTAGATTTCCACGTTGAAATAGTAGTAAGTCTTTGCGATATTATCCCTTACTGTAGAAAGTTCTAATAAATTTAACTTTATTAACAAACCTAGAGATTAAAAATCTAAAACACTAAAGAGTATCAGAATCAAAATAAAAGTGCCAACTCTTTTTTATGTTAAGGAATTTAACACTCTAATTTTCCCCTGCTCATTCCTACATTACAACATTTTCTAATGTAATATGATTTACACCAAGGTCATTGCAATTAGTTTTATACTTCATATATTCTCTTGAACAATGATACAGACTTAATTTCTAATAATTGTCACATCTCTATACCTGAATTCTCTAATTACGGAAGTCTGAATTGGAATTATTTCATAATTTGTTGAAATATTACTGAAATGCATACTGAAATCTTTTAAACACCTTTCAAAGTAACCTGTAAATGAATTTCTTGTGTATTTGAATACTTATTCTATTTCTAAGGAAATTTATCTGGATAAAAATTATCTCAAGTTTCCATAAACATTCTCCCCTGACTTCTGATTATTTAGTGTTACAGCTTGGGGATTAGACTACAGCTATATAGTCAGTCTGTTTCTTTTTTCTTCTTTTTATAAGTGTTCTTTTAGATTTTTTCCCCTTGTGTACAGTTGACTTTTTTTTTTCTGAAGTAGAGGTTACTTTTTTTTTTAAGAGAGCAGCTGCAGCAGTTTTTTTTTTCTTTTTTAAGATTTTATTTATTTATTTGACAGAGACTGAGAGCAGCAGGCAGAAGGAGAGGGAGGAGGAAGCTCCCCATTGAGCATGGAGCCCAATGCCTGGCTGCATTCCAGGACCCTGAGATCATGACCTCAGCTAAAGGCAGACACTTAACCAGCACTTAACTGACTGAGCCACCCAGGTGCCCGAGATTTGTTTTTTTGTTTGTTTTTGGTTTTTTTAAGTTTTATCTGAAGTAGGTGATAAAGTTTTTCCAGAAGCCTACTTCATTCTGAGTATAATTTTTTTTCTGAAGAAATACTTCTCCAACAATAATTTTAATGTCTTCAGTAATAGTCTAATTATTATTGTTTTCTTCTCCTGCTGAAATAGCTGTGATTCTATTCTCTGTCATTCCTTTTTATTTTCCTCACCCCTGCTATGTAGGAAAGTATCTACAGTCTATCTTCTAGATCATTAAATAGATCTATTCTTTGGAAATCCAGTTCTTTAATTTTCTGGATGAAAGTTAATTCAGATATTAGATATTTTGTTTCTTCGGTTACTTCTTTATCTTCTCCCTTTTTATCTGACCCTGTTCAATCCTGATGGTTTTCCATATCAAAGACATTGTCTTTTTCTGAATCTTCATTTTGGTATTTTCTTTCCTTTGTTCTACATTGTTTTTACTCTTCTCATTATTAAGCTTGATAAGAGTTACCTAGAGTTAGCGCTTACCAAGAGATTTAGTGTTGGTTTGCTTTGGCAATGCTTAAGGCTTGCATGTTGGCTAAATCCTAATTAGGACTGAGGGTTGAAGAGCAGGTTTATATACAGAAGTCTCAACCTATTAGCAATTTTCAACAAATATTCTCTATAGAGCAGACCTTCTTTACTTTTGTGCCATGTAAAAATTTAGCAGCATAGTAAAACATGAGGAAACCCTTAAAAAATAAACAAACTCCCAAGGAAAAAATTCTATTGAAATACAGAGAGCAATCTACTTTAAAAATAAAATATACATTATACTTCAATATATATGCTTCATTAGTCATTAAGAGCAGATCTATTAGGTTTTATAACTACCATAAATTCAAAGTATTAATAAGAATAAAAAATATTTTAAGATACCTGAAGCCACTGAAACACAATATTAAAATATTAATAACCTCTATGGGGGAGAAAGTCACAAGTCCTGCTAATATAACTGTGGTTTATTGCCTACATGCAAACATAAAAGGAATGCTGAATTTCCATTATAGATTAATGAAAATAAAGATTTACTTTTTCCTATCCAATTTCTTAGATCTCCTGAATTTGGGTCCCACATCAGGGCACCTGCTCTAGGGCAGTTTTGCCCTAGTTTCCAGTTTTGCCCTTATCCATCATAGCTTACTTGTGGAGATTTGGGGGCCTAGAAGATGTGAGAGGAAAAAGACTGCACTCTGCCCTTTTCCAAAAGCCACATTTTTGAAGCAGAGAGAAAGTACTCGGGTTTTGGTTTTTTTGGTTTGCTTGGTTTTGGTTTTTTTTTGGTTTTTTTGTTTTTTGTTTTTTGCTTGACACAGATCCTGTCTCCAAAGTCAGAAGATAATAATGAAAGAATAAAATATGTTTCTACTCTCCATTGGGTGGTAAGTGCTGCTTCTGGATTTCTTGAAGTGTATCATATATAGGTTACCTATCAATGGTTCATTATCAAAGACTTTCACCATCAGTTCCCTCAGCTCTTTTTCTGTATAACTTCAACATTTTCAGAGGTAATTTGAAGGTGATAGCCACATGATGATTACTATTCAGATGTCAAATTAAACTAAAGATATATCAAACTATTTTAATTTTATACACAAAGCATACATACAACTAAAACATAACTTTCAAGGGATAGCTTGATTTTTTGGAACACCATTCCAAATCTGTATTATAGTACTATTTCACCAAAAAATTAAGTAATTTCTGTGAATAAAATGGATCAGAGGAAAAAAAATGGATCGAGCTATTCTTAATTATAGAATTCTGAGAACAGCTTTTTCTTCCAAAGAGGTTCAATTTTTTTTTATTTGTTGAAAATACCTTAGGTCAAAATACATATTTGTAAACCTAAATTATCTTTTAATACACACGCACATGCGTGCACACACATAAGCTCTAAAATTAAAGTATTCCATGCTTTTTGAAAACCTCAACTTTATGAATGAATACATTCTTTTAGTCATACACCTTGAATAAACAGACAGAAAATCAATATAGTTGTGTTTTTCAGTCTTTCTTTTCATTCTTGTTCCTATGACATTACCAAATAAGCAGTTAGTGTTAAGCAGGAAAAAGCCCCCCTGATATTTTTTAATAATCATTACCTTAAAATAGTATGTCCTCTAAACTGCTATATGGCCATCAACAAAAGGAACTATTTCAGTTTCTGCCTCATTATAATGACAACTATAGGCTTGTTGATCTCTTGTTCAGCTCTGCACAGAACCAAAGAGCACAGGACTAACAACAAGTAACTATAGAAACCAAACTCCATATGTGTTTGCACAGAATGGAAGAGGTTACATTTGTGTAGAATTTCTTTAAAGTGAAATTTTCTGATTGTTTTATGAGTTTATATTCTCTGGAAAAACAAAATGTTTCTTAAGTCAATACTTTATCTGTCAAGTACAGGAACTGTGCTATCAGGGAAAATGATGGAATTCCATAAGATAAATATTTCTAAGATTTTACAACAAATCAATAGGGCAAGCTATCCCAGATGAAAATACTTGGCAAGGAGCAAAGAAGAGACTCTCTACGTGCTATAGAGCTAGATATGATAAACCTGAGAAAAGGAACGCTATTCTAGAATGAAGGAAACTTTAAACTCCATTATCAGATTGCTCCACAATATGACCTTGCTGCTCCTTTTCAAAAGTGACTAGTAACTAAACAAAACCTACAGAGGAAATTTTGTGGTATGAAATTTAAAAATAAAACTTTGCCTTGTTCTTTGTATATAAATGTATCAAAAAGGTATCTGTAAAATTAAAACAAATTCAGCTGAATATAACAAAATATTTGGTGAAGCAAAGGTATTTCTCCAAATGATTTTCTTAATAGTGTTATAACAGTCAAAGCTAAAAAGCTATTATGGAATATTATTGGTAATTTGTAGATTCCCACATATTTCTATATCTAAATCTTCTTTTTAATTCTTTTTTTTTTAATCTAAGGAAGAAGGTGCTAAATATCTCTTTCCCCTCAAATTTTTTGCTCTAACTTTCCATTTCCTTTTGATTCTTTTGGGCACATTTCGTCTATATATAAATATTTCCCTATTGACATTTTTTGGCTGTTATAATCATCTTTGATACAGAAAGTATTACATTAAAATTACCTCTCAGTTCCCACACTGAGAAATATCTCAGATTAAAGGTCTGAGATATGTATCTGACAATTGTGCAATAGCTAAGAGTAGAAATAAAGAGATCCATGAGGGCCTCCAGACAAACATGATGCCTCAGTTATAATAATACCAGGCACCAACTACCCCAAGGCTTATCAAGTTATGACTTTCCCCAGTAAATACTCTTAGAAATTGTTCATACAGGTTTGGTTGTGAAACACAGTGAAGTGGCTCTGATTACTGCATATGATTTCCTGGTATGTACTTTGAAGATCATATAGTTCTTACCAATCACTCAGGTTCCAAGAGATAGTTTCATTCCTCAAAGCCAACTGAAATAATCAAATATCTTTGGAAAAGCTGCTCTATTTCTGACAGTGTTGAAGGGATGTAGAAGAGTAAGGTTCTCATCAAAGATCTTAAAGCATAGTTGGCTTACTGCCATACAAAAGTGGAGACTACATGAGAAGGAAGCATGATATGGGAATTCAGGACAAGAAATATCAGTGTAGGGCAGAAAAAAACAGAACACTTGAATAAGGAAGTGGGACTTGAAATGTGTTTTGTTCTGTTTTTTGGGGTGGGGGGAGAGAGAGAGAGAGAGCGCGGGTGAGGAGGGGCAGATGGAGAGAATCTTAAGCAGGCTCCATGCCTGGTGCAAGCCAGATTCAGGGTTCCATCACAAGCCTGAAATCATGACCTGAGCCGAAATCAAGAGTCAGACACTAAACTGACTGAGCCACCCAAGTGCCCCTTGAAATGTGCTTTAATGGATGGATAAAATTTCAAAAGGAAAAACATGTATCACTTCCTAATATTCAAATTAAGATGTGATTTTAAAAGTATGGTTATTAAAGAGTAGGGTATTTAAAAGAGAATACAAATTCAAAATAACTAGTAGTGAATTTGAATTACCTCCATGCTTGTAATATTTTACATATGATCTAGGAAACTTGGGATTTCACTGAAAAAGAAACCAGATGTTAAAACAATTATTCTTGTTATGTTGGATGTTTTAAAAATGCTAGCATAAAAATTGAATACTTTAATATTTGGTGCCCAGATTTGTTTTCAAAAGCAAGACAATGAGAAAAAGAAGTAAACATGTTGGGAAAAGTATAATTATATATTGCACTTTCACTGATGCTATTTTTATAAATCTTAAATTAGAAGGCCAGTTAAGTCTTTAATGCATCCTTTAGTTTTAACCACCAAAAGTGCAAAGCTGTTAATTTAAGGATCTCTGTTTCCTTACAATTCTTGCAATAAATCAGAGACCTAAATTAGACACTATTGTCTTTGTAAAATAAGATGGTAGCAGACTTCATGACAATTTTCACAGAATTCTTATTAAATCTCAGAATATTTTATCTTATTTAACTCTTAAGAAGACTTTAAAAAATAAATCACCCCCTTTAATATACAAAGTGCTTTCTGAAATTTGCTTCATTGGAAAGTAGATTAAAAATTAGTAGTTAAGGGCGCCTGGGTGGCTCAGTGGGTTAAGCCGCTGCCTTCAGCTCAGGTCATGATCTCAGGGTCCTGGGATCGAGTCCCGCATCGGGCTCTCTGCTCCGCAGGGAGCCTGCTTCCTCCTCTCTCTCTCTTTGCCTGCTTGTGATCTCTCTCTGTCAAATAAATAAAAAATAAAATCTTTAAAAAAAAAAAAAGTTTAAAAAAAAATTAGTAGTTAAGGGGCACCTGGGTGGCTCAGGGGGTTTAAAGCCTCTGCTTTCGGCTCGGGTCATGATCCCAGGGTCCTGGGATCGAGCCCGGAATCAGGCTCTCTGCTCGGCAGGGAGCCGGCTTCCTCCTCTTTTTCTGCCTGCCTTTCTGCCTACTTGTGATCTCTGTCTGTCAAATAAATAAATAAAATCTTTTAAAAAAATAGTAGTTAAAAAGTCATAATTATCCTTTAAATTTAGTCATCATTTTTCTTCACTCTTAAAAAATTGCAACCTCCATTTGACTGAATTGACAGTTCCCATCATCAAATTTATCCTCTGTGGGACTAAACAGAATACTGCCACTGGGGAGGAAGAATTTGTATAACTATTCAGGTAACCTATCATTTACATTCTAAATATAGATGAAAACATGCTTTGGATTTGGAAATGAATAGGACATTTATTGACACCTGTGTCATTTTCAGATGTATTTTTTAGTTCAGTTGCAGAACAACATATTTGACATAACTTGGGACAATCCCTAGTGTCTTTCTGGAGCCTTTTATTCATCTGAAACATGTGCTCTACTAAGAACTGGTATAGAGCCAACGAGATAACAAGTGTATGGAAGAGCTCTGAGGTAAGAGCTTCACTGTAGAAATAATGTATCTGCCACTTCTTTTGCCCCCATTTCCATCATACTCTCATACACTTGGCAAATTCCTCCACTTTTATTTAAAAAGATGAAAAACTTTAAATTTACAGTTTCAGTAATTCTAAATCTGTATTCCCATCCCTGACACATATTATTCTTGTTCTTTGGGTACCTTAATGCTAGGTATTAAAACAGTGGTAGTAACACTACGAGGTAATCCATGTGCTTTGTGTTGAGTTGAGCGCATATAAAAATGTGTACGTACATACTTATATTAAAATATGGCAGTAAATTAAATCACTAAATAATAAATATTTAAATTAAAATGTCAAAAAAAAGAGGACAACTGATCCACATACCAGAAAAAATAATTTTTGAAATGTTTCTTTCATAGCATTGGTTGATATTCATTGATAAGCTGCCTTTGATACTTAAGTTAATCTGAATTCATCTATCCATATTACATTGATTTACAAATCATCTCAACTTTGGGAACTCAAATTTCAAAAACTACCCGTAATCCAAATCATGATAATTTCTAAATAACCTAATCTAAAAAAATCACGAGAATCATGTCAAAGATCCTTTACGACTCTCATGCAAGGGGAAACTTTTTAAATATGAAAACTTAAAAAAAAAACTACTTCTGGGGTGCCTGGGTGGCTCGGTGGGTTAAAGCCTCTGCCTTCGGCTCAGGTCATGATCTCAGGGTCCTGGGATTGAGCCCCACATGGGCTCTCTGCTCAGCAGGGAGCCTGCTTCCTCCTCTCTCTCTCTCTGCCTGCCTCTCTGCCTACTTGTGATCTCTCTCTCTCTCAAATAAACAAATAAAATCTTTACCAAAAAAAACACAAAAAACTACTTCTAATTCTAACCATGATAGAACCTGCCTTGATACTGGACTTGCTGTCTCACCATAAAAGCAAGAACACTGGGAAAGCTATTTTCAAATACTGGGAAAACACACAATGCATGGCTGTGAGCCTTAAGAAAAGAAACACTAAAATGTCCCACTTTTCATGGGCTGACATTTACCAGACTCAGAGCAGAGAGCATGACCTAAACCAAGTATAGCAATTTTGCTGGACTACGGATACAAAGATAAGAGTTCAGGGAGGCAGGCTCTGAATTTTAGCCACCTGTCCTGAGAAGTTTAGAAATAGTTAACATCTGGAGGGAAAAAAACTGGACTATTTGATTCACTTCTCTGTGCCATCCTTCTGTCCTGGATCTTCATGTTACTCAAATCCAGCTACTCTGGCAGAACCAAGCTCTAATTTTTGGCTCTTTCGGGTCTGAAAAGTTATTTAAAGCTCTGCTGACTTCTTTGCCTTTTAGGAGCTTCTCTGTGCCAACTTTTCTCCTCTCCCACCAGGAATAAGCAAACGTCCTCTGGTGCAAACAGGATAAAAGAAAAAGCAACCTGCAGAATGTTGAGGCGCAATTGAATTGGTTTCCCTACTCTTTGGAAACTTGCCCTCCCGTTGCTGCCTTAATTTTCACTTTCCTAGTAATAGATAATAATTTTATAGAATTAAGTCTTTTTCCTAAATACATTAGGAACATGTGACAAGGAAAATCCTCGAGGTGGTCAAATGTTAAAAGTTTGAGGGGCTGGACCAAAAGAAGAAGAGTATCGAGTTGGCGTCGAGAATACCCCTACAGTGAGAGTAATAACTAAGTCCTAAGTCTCTTCACTGAAGAGAAAGCATTTTAAGATTAAAGAAAAATCCTGTCAACAGACCCCGGAGAAGTCCTAATTTTCACTAGCAGTTAATAATGTTCTTCACACAGAAGTGTATACAACAGAGCACTGCACTTTTTTATCTTCACTTTTTGGTGTGAGATATGAGTTTTAAACGGTCACTGTGCCAGCTTCATTAAGCAAAATATCTGTTGGGGCGCCTGGGTGGCTCAGTGGGTTAAGCCTCTGCCTTCGGCTCCGTTCATGATCCCAGGGTCGTGGGACTCTCTGCTCAGCGGGGAGCCTGCTTCCTCCTCTCTCTGCCTGCCTCTCTGCCTACTTGTGATCTCTCCCTCTGTCCAATAAATAAATAAAATATTTTAAAAATTAAAAAAAAAAAAAAAAGAAATCTGTACCTTTCAGCTACTGGAGCGGTATGACGCGCGGGAGTGGGAGGCTGGATGCGCCTTGCTTCAGGAATTTGTAGGTCATGGAGGACCCACCCAGGTAGCAGCGGGATCAACCCAGACTTCATTTCCACCCGGCTAAAGGTCTGTTTTAGACGCCCACCACGCTATCCACCAACTCCAGCACAAAGACCCAGTCCCTCAGCCGTCTCTACACCACGTGGCGCATGTCCCCAGCTCGCACTGCCTTCTTGGCTTTGCGCAGGCGCTTTGGCGGGGAGTGTGGCAACCGCAGCCTGGCGTGGTTTGGTCGCCGCCGCCTGGGGGCGATACAGCCGCAGCAGGGGCTCTTCCGCTGGTCTGGCAACCTATGGAGGTCTACCCACGTTGAGGGAGCTTGCAGCAGGTGTTCTTCTACTTTGCTTCTGCCATTTTGTCCGGCTTATGTTTTAAAAATGTTAGTTTACCTATACATAAAGGAGGAAAGTGTATGAATGTATTCTCTCTATATATACTTTTAATCTTAACCAATAATTTATTTTTATATTCCAAAAGTCAGCTATGACATCTATGAAACTCTAGTCTAGCTCTATCCAATAGAAATATCACACAAGACACGTTAATTTTTGAGTTTTTGGTAGCCATATTTTAAAGAGTAGAAAAGAAACAAGTGAAATTCATTGTAATAATATCTTTTACTTAGGGCATCTGGGTGGCTCAGTCAGTTAAGCCTCTGCCTTTTTCTCGGGTCATGATTTCAAGGTCCCGGGATCAGCCATATATCCGACTCCCTGCTCAGCTGGGAGTGTGTTTCTTCTTCTCCCCCACCCTCTCCCCTGCTCATGCTCGCTCCCTCGCTCTCTAAATACATAAAATCTTTAAAAAATAGTAATAATATATTTTAACCCAATATCCAAAATAATATCATTTACACAATTTAAAGTTACATATGACATATTATTAATGATTTATCTTTCATGTTCTCCACAACAATAATGTTGATGCAATGCTTAAAGTGAAATGCAGTCCCATTAAAGCAAAGATTTATTAAGGGAAGAATGTTTTAGTGTGCTTCAGTTTTTCAGTTGAAGTCAGAATTAAATAAAATTTTAAGTTCAGTTCCTCCAGTGCACTACCCACATTTTTTAAAAATATTTTATTTATTTATTTGACAGACTGCACAAGCAAGGGGGACAGCAGAGGGAGAGGGAAAAGCAGGCTTCCTGCAAAGCAGGGAGCTTGAATGTGGGGTTCCATCACAGGACCCTGGGGTCATGACCTCAGCTGAAGGCAGACACTCAACCGACAGAGCCACCTAGGTGCCCCCATTATCCACATTTTAAATGCTCAGCAGCTTCATGTGGTTGGAGCTACCATCCTGGGTAGCACAATTAAACTCCCTGGATGATGGAAATTAGTGATGTTCAATGGAGTCAGCATGTCACTGCTGGAGATGTGTCCATCAAAGAAATGTCTCCCTCAGCAGAGACACACTGTTGAGAACCACTAGTCAAAATGAATTAATCAAAAATTTTAAATTTTCAAAATAATATATAATTAAAATAATTAGGAATAATGCTGTTGATCTTAAAATCAATTCTCCTGTCATCCTGTCAAATAACAGTACTTTTAAAACCTTTGAGTATAAAATCCTGTTTTAAAAAATGTACCCTTCAAAAAAAAATGTACCCTTCATGCACTTTTACTTTCATATCCTCACTATACCAATTATTGAATTTCATCAAGACTCCAGAACATTGGCCATTTCATCTATTCTGGGTTTTCACCTCCTAGTGACTGCATTTTCAATCTCTGTCTAAATCAGACTCTATCATCCATCACTTTCAAGTACTCTCTACCCACAACCTAAAATCACTTTGCTATCCTGTCCTTCTTATTTTCTTTTTTAATATTTTATTTATTTATTTGAGAGAGAGAGAGAACAGTCAAGAGCAAGCACAAGCAGGGTGAAGGGCAGAGGGAGAAGCAGGCTCCCCACTGAGCAAGAAGCCCGACCCAGGACTTGATCCAGCAACCCCAGGATCATGACCTGAGCCAAAGGCAGACGCTTAACTGACTGAGCCACCCAGGTGCCCATCTTGTCCTTCTATCACACTAGATCTGTGTATCACCATCAGAAATTCACTCCATGCGTTTGTTTTCTTGCTTTAGTACGCACACCAGTAAGCACTGCTTGGAAAAATCATATCTCTGTGCCAAGACAAGTCTCTTCTCTTCATGTTTGGTCAACAATCCCTCTATTTGTTCTCATTTATAAATTCTACCAGCCCTTCTACATACCAGGTTCTCCAACTCTTTAACATTTCCATAGCAGGTTCTCCAACTCTTTAACAATCTCTATTCCATCCCCATGCTCATGCACACCTCCATATCCTTCCTTGCTAGAGCAAATATAGCTTCATAAAGGTTTTTTTTAAGATTTTATTTATTTATTTGACAGAGAGAGAGATCGCAAGTAGGCAGAGAGGCAGGCAGAGAGGGAGAGAGGAGGAAGCAGGCTCCCCGCCAAGGAGAGAGCCCGATGTGGGGCTTGATCCCAGGACCCTGAGATCGTGACCTGAGCCGAAGGGCAGAGGCTTAACCCACTGAGCCACCCTGGCGCCCCGCAAATATATCTTCTTAAATTACACCAAATATAGAATCCAATGTCTGACCTTTACCAAGAGAAATCCAATATCTGACCTTTACCAAGAAATGAATTTATCTTCATATACCTCCCTACCTCCTTCTTTTAGCTCTCACTGAAAAAAGTGCCAAGGTATCTGTTCAAAGTTTACTTTGAACTTCAGTAAAACTCTGAACCCCTTCAGAGACCTTTTTCTTTAGTACCTTATCCCTTTCTTTGGTTTTCTTACCTTCAAATTATCTCTGCTGTATTAAAACAAACAAAATCCAATTTTTTTGTAGGTATATTACCCTATCTTTAAACTTTTCCTTCACAATTGTTCCCCTGGAAAAAAATATTCTCCCTATATTGTATGACTTTCCTTATCTCTTCTTGATTCCTAGTTACCTTTCCATCTGGGTTATATCCCCACGACTCCACTGAATCTGCTCTCAGTGAAGTCAAGGTTATTGTCCCTTGTGCCTGATGCAGAAGACACTTCTTTTTTTTTTTTTTTAAGATTTTATTTATTTATTTGACAGAGATCACAAGCAGGCAGAGAAGCAGGCAGAGGGAGGGGAGGAAACAGGCTCCCTGCTGAGCAGAGAGAGCCCAATGCAGGGCTTGATCTCAGGACCCTGGGATCATGACCTGAGCCGAAGGCAGAGGCTTTCACCCACTAAGCCACCCAGGCGCCCCGCAGCAGACACTTCTAAGTACTGAATTCACGGGACCTGTCTCTCTGCCATCTGATTAACTCCTCTTTCTTCCTTTGGCCTTCCTGATAACTGCTTTTTGCTAGATTTTTTCCAAATATTCTGGTGACTTCTTTTCAGTCTTTGTTATTAGATCTTTTTCTGATTTCACATTAAGAAGTTAAGAATTTTAAGGGTGACTGGGTGGCACAGTTGGTTAAGTGTCTGACTCTTGGTTTTGGCTCAGGTCATGATCTCAGGGTCCTTAGATTTAGCCCCTCATCAGGCTCTGTGCTCAGCAATGAGTCTGCTTGAAATCCTCTCTTTGTCTCCCTCTACCCCTCCTGCTTATGCTCTTCCCTATCTGTCTCTCTTTCTCTCTAAAGCAAAGACATAATCTTTAAGAAGAAGAAGAAGTAGTAGTAGTAATAGTTGTTGTTGTTCTAGTTGTTGTAGAAGTAGTTAGGGGAGCCTAGTTGGCTCAGTTGGTTAAGTGTCTGCCTTAGGCTCAGGTCATGATCCCAGGATCCTGGAATTGTGTCCCATATCAGGCTCCCTGCTCAGCAGGGGACCTGTTTCTTCCTCTCCCTCTGCTCTCCCCCTGCTTGTGCTCTCTCACTCTCTGTCTATCAAATAAATAAATAATTTTTTAAAAAGACATTAAGAATTTTAATAATATTAATTTTTAAATTGAGGGCATGGGATGTGATGAGCACAGGTGTAACACAAAACTGATAAATCATTGAACACTACCTCTGAAACTAATGATGTACTAGAAGTTGGTTAATTTAATTTAAATTTTAAAAAAGATGTTACTTGGAAAAAAATCTCAGTAGTATAATATAAAAAGAGAACATGGTGGTTTTCTTCTAAATATCATTCAGCTGTTGACTCAATGAAGAAAATTCTCCAAGCCAAGTGAACTGATTTGCTTTACCAAGAGCTTATACTCTCAGAAATAAAAACTATATTCTTCAAATGTGTCCTGAGAGAAAGTTACGTAAGAATCTTAATAGCAATATAATCAGACTATTACTACACAATTACACCATAAAGAATACCAGTCATGGATATAATCATAGAAAATTGCCAGACAATTGCAACATTAAAATGCATCAATCATAGATACAATCACACAAATGACTACAATCAGTAGTAAAACTTAAAGCAATTACAACTTTTTTAAGGAATTATTATGTGGGAAAATTATTTAAAAAGCAATACATAATTCTAACTTTTGAATAAATGCAAAAGAATGTCTCTGATACATGAATGTACCACCGACAGAAGGGCATTTCTGTGGTAACCTCCAATTTCTTTCAAATATCTGGGCCACTTAAATATCAATGTATCTGAATGTGAAATCTTAATTTCTAAGAAAAGACACCTACTAAAATGTAAGAAATAGTGTATACTGGTATTAGAAAATTATAATACTGTCCTACCCAAAAATGATTTGTAAATTCTAGAAGGAGATGGCATCAAACTTATAAATCATTTAAATTAGTTTTCTAATAGTGACTTTCTAACTGTTGCAAATAGCCATGAGAAATTAATAATACTGTATAAAAAGAAAAAATGCAACTTAAGAAAAAATTAAATGACCAGAAGCTTATACAGGAAAAAAAAAAGCAGGCAAATCACACTATGTGAGTGCATTTGAGTATTTATCTTTTAAATTTATTTTGGTTTTTGTATTTTTTTCTTCATTCCTGTTGATGGAGGTCATAACAAACGTAGATATGTTTAATTTGAGCCTACTTGCTTAAAAAAATAATAATAATTCTGTTCTGTTGAAATTAGGACAAAATTGCCACTGGCAAATTCTAGCCTGATACATCTCAGTGTGAGAGCTATTTGCCAGTATAAAACTCCCAGAAAGCTCTCCAATACTTTCACCAGGCAGGCAGCCCATCCTGTGATGAGTTGATTCATGCGTCTGGCCTAGACAGGAGTACTGGGGCTAAATACACTAATAATGCTTAGATCTTCAAAACTAGAGAAAGTTAAGACATCAAGAACAGTATCAGCTTAGACTATAGACTCCATGGAACACAACTTCAGGATACAAGGTGGCCCCAACTTGTCCATAAACTATCTATTGAACACAAAGTCTGGAAGATAGCCAATTAGAATTTAATTATCATATATAATTTTTAAATGTAAATATGGAAAATTTAAATAAGTGCAAAGAATCCCAAATTCCTTACAGATGGAGTAATTTTCTGAAAAATATCTGAGTTCTTTACCCAAGAGGAAAGGAGAGTTATATGTGAATAGGCAGGGCAAAAAAAGCTGTAACAAATTTGTCACATGTTACAAGCTTAAGACCACTGGGACAGAGGATCACCAGGAAGTAGAATTTATGGCCAGAAGGGCTCATGGAAGCTTGCCAAATACAGTCACAGCTTAGGTCAAGATAATTCATGACATCAATCCTGCATCAAGCAATAAGCTAAAAACGTGTATTTTCTTCTCTTTCTCCTGTCTCCTGCTTTGAACAAACCACTATTCCCAGAGCCCAAATCAAAGTTGTTACTCTTATTAGCTATTCAGCTACATTGATGGCTAAATAAGCTTTCTAGATCACCTTGAGAAAATACTATTATGTAAGTAAATAAGCATATAAGTAATATATAGCATATAAGCAAATACACAGTTTCAAATGAGTAAATTACTAGTAAATCTTTGTTTTAAATTCTACACTATCAGAGAGAAATTCCCTTAGCTATGATTTTTACTTCAAAAGAAAATATATTAAACACATAAACTGAGATATTTTGCTTTTGAAAAATTAAATATAAAGTCCTATACACTGAAAAATGAGACATTTAAAAAAGAACTAACACTGGAACTTGGAAACATAAACACTTCAAAGGCCTTCAGATGAAAAAGGCAAATTTCACTCACTTTCCTCCTCTCCTGAATATCAGTGCTATCATTTATTTAATGCCACTAAACTAGCTTGTCAATTTTTTCATGTTACTTTCCATTGGCAAACATAATAATGTGCCTAATCCTTTATGGAGCTTTGTTTATGTGCCAGGCATTTTACCAAATGCTTTGCATATGTTATCTCAATTAATCCTTCCAGAAACCCCTTTGAGAATTCATCATGTTCCCTATTTTACAGATTAGGAAATTGAAGCTTGGAGAAAATGAGTAAAACTAATTGTCAGAAAAGGTAGAAAGCAAATCTAAATCTGTCTGACTCCAAAGCCTAAATTCTGAACCTGTACAGTAAATGTCCTTCATGAATGACTAAGCTAGATCAGCTTAGCTCTCAAGAAAAAAAAATTCAGCTTTTGAAAGTACATTGCAATATAATTAAATACAGGAATTTCTAATAATCTGAAAGCTTTAATAAACCCAAATTGAGCAACATTTTACAAAGTCATTAGCCAATTCTCTTTAAAACGTCAAGATTGTAAAACACAAAGAAATTCCGAGGAAGAACTCCACCTTAAATAAAACTAAAGAAATATGACAACTAAATATAAGGAGTTATCCTAGAGTGGATTTTTTTTCAGTGTTCCAAAATCCATTATTTATGCACCACACCCAGTGCTCCATGCAATATGTGCGCTCCTTAATACCCACCACCAGGCTCACCCAACCCCCCCACCCCCTCTCCTCCAAAGCCCTCAGTTTGTTTCTCAGAGTCCACAGCCTCTCATGGTTTGTCTCCCCTTCCGATTTCCTCCAACTCATTTCTCTCCATCTCCCAACGCCCTCCATGTTATTCCTTATGCTCCACAAGTAAGTGAAACCATATGATAATTAACTCTCTCTGCTTGACTTATTTCACTCAGCACAATCTCCTCCAGTCCTGTCCCAGTTGATAAAAAAGTTGGGTATTTGGGGCACCTGGGTGCCTCAGTAGGTTAAGCCTCTGCCTTTGGCTTAGATCATGATCTTAGGGCCCTCAGATCAAGCCCTGCATAGGGCTCTCTGCTCGGCGGGGAGCCTGCTTCCCCCTCTCTCTCTGCCTGCCTCTCTGCCTTCTTGTGATATCTCTCTCTCTCTGTCAAATAAATAAATAAAATCTTAAAAAAAAAAAAAAAGAAGAAGTTGTGTATTCATCCTTTCTGATGGCTGCGTAATATTAAATTGTATATATGGACCATAGCTTCTTCATCCATTCATCCGTTGAAGGGCATCTTGGTTCTTTCCACAGTTTGGCAACCGTGGCCATTGCTGCTATGAACATTGGGGTACAGATTGCCCTTCTTTTTGTTACATCTGTATCTTTGGGGAAAATACCCAGTAGTGCAATTGCAAGGTCAGAGGGTAGCTCTATTTTTAATTTCTTAAGGAATCTCCACAATGTTTTCCAAAGTGGCTGAACCAACTTGCACTCCCACCAACAGTGTAAGAAGGTTCCCCTTTCTCTACATCCTCTCCAAAACTTGTTGTTTACTGTCTTGTTGGTTTTAGCCATTCTAACTGGTGTAAGGTGGTATCTCAATGTGGTTTTTTATTTGACTCTCCCTGATAGCTAATGATGATGAACATGTTTTCATGTGTCTATTAGCCATTTGTATGTCTTCTTTGGAGAAGTGTCTGTTCATGTCTTCTGCCCATTTTTTGACATAATTATCTGCTTTTTGGGTATTGAGTTTGAGGAGTTCTTTATAGATCTTGCATATCAGCCCTTTGTTTGTACCGTCATTTGCGAATATCTTCTCCCATTCCGTGAGTTGCCTCTTTGTTTTGTTGACTGTTTCCTTTGCTATGCAGAAACTTTTGATCTTGATGAAGTCCCAAAAGTTCATTTTTGTTTTTGTTTCCTTTGTCTTCAGAGACATGTCTTGAAAGAAGTTGCTGTGGCCAATGTCAAAGAGTTTACTGCCTATGTTCTCCTTTAGGATTTTGACAGATTCCTGCCTCAAAGTTAGGTCTTTTATCCATTTCGAGTTTATCTTTGTGTATAGTTTAAGAGAATGGTCGAGTTTTATTCTTCTATACATAGCTGTCCAATTTTCCCAGCACCATTTATTGAAGAGACTATCTTTTTTCCCACTGTATATTTTTTCATTCTTTGTCAAAGATTAGCTGACCATAGAGCTGTGGGTCCATATCTGGGCTCTCTACTCTGTTCCACTGGTCTATGTGTGCATTTTGTGCCTATCTTGGTGATCACAGCTTTGTAGTAAAGTTTGAAATTTGGCAACATGATGCCCCCAGTTTTGTTTTTTCCTTGGAAATTCAGGGTCTCTTCTGGTTCCATACAAATTGTAGGATTGTTCTTTCCAGCTTTTTGAAAAATGCCAGTGGAATTTTGATCGGAATGGTATTCAAAGTATAGATTGCTCTGGGCAGTATAGACATTTTAACAATGATGATTCTTCTTATCCAAGAGGATGGAATGTTTTTCCATCTTTTTGTGTCTTCTTCAATTTCTTTCATGAGTATTCTGTAGTTTCTCGAGTACAGATCATTTACTTATTTAGTTAGGTTTATTCCCAGGTATCTCATCGTTCTTGGTGCTATAGTAAATGGAATCGATTCTCTAATTTCCCTACTATATTTTCATTGTTAGTGTATAAGAAAGCAACTTATTTCTGTACATTGGTTTTGTATCCTGACACTTTACTGAATTCGTGTATGAGTTCTTCTAGTTTGGGAGTGGAGTCTTTTGGGCTTTCTATATAAAGTATCATGTCATCAGCAAAGAGAGAGAGCTTCACTTCTTCTTTGCTAATTTGAATACATTTTATTTCTTTTTGTTGTCTGATTGCTGTTGCTAGAACTTTTAGTTCTATGTTGAATAACAGTGGCAAGTGTGGACATCTTTGTTGTATTCCTGATCTCAAAGGAAAGGCTGTCAGTTTTTCCCCACTGAGGATGATATTCGCTGTGGGTTATGAAGTTGAGGAATGTTCCCTCTATCCCTCTATCCCTATACTTTGAATCGTTTTAGTGAGAAATGGATGTTGTATTTTGTCAAATGCTTTTTTTTCTGCATCAATTGAGAGGACCATGTGGTTCTTTTTTCTTCTCTTATTGATTTGTTCTATCACACTGATTGATTTGTGAATGTTGAACCACCCTTGTATCCTATGGATAAATCCCACTTGGATAATCCTTTTAATGTACTGTTGGATCCTATTAGCTAGGATCTTGTTGAGAATCTTTTCATATATATTCATCAGGGATATTGGTCTGAAATTCTCCTTTTTGGTGGGGTCTTTGCCTGGTTTGGGGATCATATAAAGAGTCTGGAAGTTTTCTTTCTGTTTCTATTTTTTGAAACAGCTTCAGGATAATAGGTATTATTTCTTCTTTGAATGTTTGGTAGAATTCCCCCAGGGAATTCATCAGGTCCTGGACACTTGTTTTTTGGGAGGTTTTTGATCACTGCTTCAATCTCTTTACTAGACATTGGTCTATTCAGGTTGTCGGTTTCTTCCTAACTCAGTTTTGGAAGTTTATAGGTTTCCAGGAATGCATCCATTTCTTCTAGGTTCCTTAACTATTGGCATATAACTGTTGATAATAATTTCTAATGATTGTTTCTATTTCCTTGGTGTTAGTCGTGATCTCTCCTTTTTCACTCATAATTTTATTAATTTGGATCCTCTCTCTTTTCTTTTGGATTAGTTTGGCCAGTGGTTTATCAGTCTTATTCTTTCAAAAAAACCAGCTTCTATTTCATTAATGTGTTCTACTGTATCCCTGGTAGAGATCAAGTCCCACATTGGGCTCCTTGCTCGGTGGGGAGCCTGCATCTCCCTTTGCCTCTGCCTGCCACTCTGTCTGCCTGTGCTCACTTGCTCTCTCTCCCTCTCTCTCTGACAAATAAATAAATAAATAAAATCTTTAAAAAAAATGACTGGTCTTGGAAGTTCTTTATCTCTGCATACATTTTGAATGTCAACCTGGCTGGATAAAGTATTCTTGGCTGTATGTTCTTTTCATTTAGTGCCCTGAATATGTCTTGCCAGCCTTTCCTGGCTTGCCAGGTTTCTGTGGACAGGTCTGATGTTATTCTGATGGGTCTTCTTCCTCTGTATATAAGGAATCTCTTTCCCTAGCTGCCCTCAAAAGTTCTTGTCTAAAATTATGATTCATCAGTCTCACAATCAAGTGCCTTGAGGTCTTTCTAGATTCATTGATCGGGGGGTGGGAATATTCTTTCTGCCCCTAGGTCACAAACACTTGTTCCATTCCCCAGATTGGGAAAATTTTCATCCAGAATTTGTTCAACTATATCTTCTAGTCTTCTCTCTTTCTCTACCCACTCAGGGATCCCAATAATTCTGATGTTGGGACATTTCATGGTGTCTTTTATTTCCCTAATTTTGTTTTCATGGCTTCTAAACTGTCTATTCCAGGCCTCCTCCTGATGCTTTTTCTCTATCAGTTTATCCTCTAGATCACTAGTTCTATATTCTGCCTTGGCTATCCTAGCTGTTAGAGTATTTAGGTTGGATGGGGTCTCCTTGATAGCATCTTTAAATTCTTCCTGGGCAGCTTTTTCTTTTGTCCTTAGAGATTCTATGTTGTCACTAATGGTTTTCTCCAACCTAGCCATTGTGTAGATAATTGTTCCCCTGAATTCCCCTTCTGACATACTATTTATGTCCATATCCAATAGTTCTGATGGAGAGAACAGAGTCTCTGAATTTTTTCTCTTTTTGGTGTTTCTCCTCCTAGTCATTTTGGTGAGAGGTGGTTGATGGGACGTATAGCTGAATTTATCAACCATGATCCAGGCAAGGCTCACCCTGGCTGCTTCATAGCAACTGGAAGTCACCACCAAAAAGAAAGGAAAAAAGAGAGAGAGAGAGAGAGCACTAGAGAAATCTCAGTTGGAAGATTTGTAAGGTCAACAAACAAAAACAGACAAACAAAAAGACCAACAAAAGTCAGTGACAAGAAAGGAAAAAAAAAAAAAGAACCCAGCCAAAACGAACCCCAAGGATAAGATTTATATAATACCAAAACAAAAACAAATACACAAAAACACTAACAGAAGAAAAAGATGGGAGGGTGGTTATAAATCCTTGATGTGGGCAAGGAAGGTTATTTTAATTGTTCTAGGGTGTATCTTGATATCTTTGTTAAAGGACTCAACTTTCTAGAGATAAAGGGAGATTAAAACTGGGGTGCGTGTGTATATATATATATATATATAAAATTGGTTAGGGAAAAAGGATTACTTTGAAGCTTATATCTATATGTATATTTTTAAAAAGAAAAGAACAAGAAAAACACATGAATATGTATGGAAAAAGTTAAAGTTAAAAGGTTATTATGGAATATGTTGTATTAAAGCTCTAGTTGTAATGGTAAGTAGGTCAAAAATTTTTTTAAAAATGAGAATAGTGAGAACGAATCAAAAATAAAAGTTATATCTATGAAATATACAGATTTTAGGGCAATACTGGGAGTTTAATATCTTGTTTTCCCCTGATATTGGGGCTTCACAGTTTTATGGGGACCCTGTGGTGGTTGTCCTCTCAGTTCTTTCTGCTGGCTTTTTTGGGGAGGGGCCTGCTACATTGTTTTTCAATCAGTCTTGCTTGGATTGAGTCCTTTTGCCCCGTATCAAGAGGCTGGGCTCTGTAGAAACCGGTTTTTTAGGCTTTTGTTCTCTGGAGGCTTTTGTTCTTTGACGGCTTTTTGCAGCTTTTTGGAGGTTTAGTGGAAAGCAAACTGTACCCAGACCTCCGTCTCAGAGAGACACCTCAATCTGCTCCCCTCTGGGTGGTCCAGAACACACAGACTCCCACATTGCAAACTCCACTGAACTGTGCAACCTCCCACAGGCAGTACACATCCCCAGCCACTGTCTCAGGGGTCACCCAAAGCACCCGCTTGTCTCTGCACCCCCATGCCACTAAAACCGTGAGCGATATTGGTCCAGAGAGCCTGCTTCTGGTGGCTGCCTTTGCCAGGACTGCTATCTGGGATCCAGACTTCAAGGTTGGGCAGGTTGCCACCAAGGGATCCTGACAGAGATCACGCTGAGTTCCTTCAGGCCCGGCTGGGAGAGTCCTGACCCTTTGCCGGTCCTAAAGACCGCCATCTAGCGCCTGCAGGGAGCATTGTCAGGCACTGGCGAGTAGTGGGTCAGACCCCTGTCATGCAGTGCACGTAGAGCACAAAAGTTCTAGGAAGTGCAGCCTGGCAACATCCCCAGACTCCCTCATTCCAGGGCAGGAGTGTGCCAAGCTGAGTGGTGATTCAAGCCGTGCAACCCTGGGGCTCAGGGACCAGGAACTGGAGGCTCCACCCCACTCTCCCTAGCACAGGTGGTCAGGTGGTCACCAACGATGGCTGTCCTGGGTCCGAGGGCTTAGGCCTCTGTGCCCATGACTTCCCAATTCCACTAGTTGCCCCTTAAGATCTTTTGTTCTTTTCGAATGCTTTTAATGAGACTCCAAGTTAATGTTGGTCCTCAATCACAGGGCACTCTCATATTGGGGTATTACTTTCCAATGGGTCAGTTCTGGTGGCTCCCTCCCCCTTCTGTTTATTTTATGATATCACTCCAATCATTTCCACACTGCTTTACCTCTCCACTGGTGTCTTCTTCCCCCATAGAGATCCAGAAGTGTATAATCCTACATCTCAGACTGATTTCATGAGTTTTCAGAGTGTTCTGGTAGATCATTAGCTCACTTTAGAGAACTGGTTGAAACAGAGTCTCCTACTTCTCCATCATCTTGCCCCTCCTCCCCTTGGAGTGGATTCTTGATGGAGGGGGAAAAGTAGTTATTAAGAACATTGTTAGAACAATGGAAGAAATTTAAATATGGACTGTGGATTAGACAGCAGTATTGTGACAATGTTAAGATTTGTGCTTTTTATAATTATACTGTAATATATAGGAGTTTTTATGCTTATATTGCAACTCTAAGTTTGAAATTATTTCCAATTATATCAAAATTAAAAGTGGCTAATAAAGCAAACAAGTAAAATAAGGCAAATAGGAAGAAAACAATCAAATGGTAGATAAAAGTTTCTAATTTTTATATTCTGATAAATATATACACTAGGGTGAATAGGAAGAAAATAAAAAAATTATAACTAATCTATTATTTGAGGAATTAATACTATGGATTCCTTGCAGCATATCTCCAGGGGCATCATAGATGATTAGTACTATTATTTTTTTTTAATTGAAGAGAATCTCTCAGAGTCTTACATAAGAAGATTTGGCCAATACTTTAAGAGTTTATTAACTAATGCTCAACTAATCTTGAATTACAATGTAAATCCCTAGAAAGAATAGTGATAGTCACGTAAATACTATATAAATTCATTGCCACTGTATTTTAAATATTCCCCCTTGATATTCTTAATCCCCATGTATTATAGACCGATGCTGTGTTTTAACAAGAATGAAAAGAATACTGATTGCTACTGGTTTTGAATAATACCTAGCTTCATGCAAAGGCTAAAGATTAGAAAAGGTAAGGAAGCAAAAACTAAAGACCATTTTCTAAAACTAAAATATATACAAATATAAATATGTAAAGATATACTTCAATCTGTTGCTAGTAAAGTACATCTAAGTGCATTCAGTAGCATCATTTTTTTAAAAATTTGGGATGAATATGAAATTACATTCAGTTAAAAAAAGTAAAATGAATCCCATGTTGGTAATGTACTTTAAACATTTCTATTTAGGAAACTCAGAAAACAATTAGCCTATATAGTCATATCTGAATTTAGTAGACGGTCTGAGTTTATAAAAGTACACATACTAGACTACTTGCTCTAAAATTATCTTCTAAAACTGTTTTGACTAGATTTTGCCTATCTTATATCTTTTAAAATGATATATGAAGTAAATATGTCAAAATGTCTGGCATATCTGGGTGCAGGGGATGGAAATCTCTATTTTCATTAGGTTGAGTTTCTTTCAAAATTAATTTTATTTTATTTCAAGTAGTAGTTTTTTAAAAGAGTATTGTTGGAAAATGAGCTGGTGTTAGAAGAAAAGCAAAAAGTGTTTGTTTATTCACAAATCTTTGTTTTAATTTTTTATAAAATGCTGATATTTGTGAAATCTGGAGCTCAAGGCTCAGTCAGGATCCTCAACCATCCATATAATATTTTAGCCTCTCTAGGGTTCCAAATATATGAAATTATGGTATCTTGGGATCGTTTTAACACTAAAATTGATTCTCACACATACTATAGAAACATTAACATGAGAATATTATTAAAGTCAGGATTATTGGGTTTCTATTAACAGAAATCTGACAGAACTAACTTAAGTCAAAATAAAATTGAGAGGGGCACTTGGGTTGCTCAGTTAATTAAGCATCAGCCTCTTGATTTAAGCTCTGGTCATGATCTCAGGGTCATGAGATAGAACCCTGCATCAGGTTCCATGCTAAGCATGGAGCATGTTTGGGATTCTCTCTCTCCCTCTTCCTCACCCCCCACTCTCTCTCTCTCTCTTTTTCTCACCCCCGCTTCATTTACACTATATACTTTCATCTTTTCTTTTCTTTGCATGTCTACTTCGTTTTTATCTTAGCAGAGATTGCCTTTCCCTACTTTTCAATCTATCTGACCAAATATGGTCCATACTACTTCATCCTAACATTAATCATTGGTTGAATAGCCAACTAAAGTTTGGGGATCTCAAATCAGGAGAGAGAAAGCCTTGTCTGACTATCTATTACGATGCAGTTATGATCTCTTGGGCCATGGCCCAGTCATCAAGTCTATGGAGGTACAATTTCTAAAGGCCAGACTCCCAAAAAGAGGTCAAGAACTTGGGAGAAAATAATACTCAATTTCCTTGTCTGTTCATATCTGACTCCCAATAAATAAGGATACAATTAAATGGTTTTTAATATTCTCTTGGACACTATGTTTTGTAAGGTGAAAATATGGCATAAGCTTTGTAAGTTTGTAGACAGAATGATCATCATTAACAGATGATTAATATCAGTTGTCCACAGATGTAAGCCTCTAAATTTGAGGAGTTGAGCTTCTAGAAATAAGGACTAAGTTTTCTATGCTGTGAATTTCTTCACAAACACTTTCTGTAGTTATTCTAATATAGAGAGAAAAATTGTTAAGAACTCTGATGAATGTTCTAAAAATATTTATCTTTCAGTGGTACCTGGGTGGCTCAATCAGTTAAGCATCTGCTTTAGGCTCAGGACTCCAGGGATCAAGCCCCGTGCTTCTCCTTCTCTCTCTCCCCGACTCATGCTCTCTTGCATGCATGCTCTCTCTTTCTCAAATACGTAAGTAAAATATTTTTTTAAAAAAAGAATACTATCTTTCAGATTCTTGTCTAAGATTATCCTATAATTCTTACATTATTCTAAGATTTTTCAAAGTTATTATCCTTCAGATTCTTAGATTGTTCTATTTCTTATCTGCAATTACTTTTTTAAAAAAGATTTTATTTATTTATTTGACAGAGAGAGATCACAAGTAGGCAGAGAAGCAGGCAGAGAGAGAAAGAGGAGGAAGCAGGCTCCCCACTGAGCAGAGAGCCCAATGCGGGACTCAGTCCAAGGACCCTGAGATCATGACCTGAGCTGAAGGCAGAGGCTTAACACACTGAGCCACCCAGGCGCCCCTATTTTATCTGCAATTAAATACACTTTAATTTCAGTTGTAGAGTTTATTGTGCTTGTTAACCATGTTAGAAATAGTTGGTGAGTTAGTCAACAATCATCTCATACACTTTCTTCCTTTAAAAAGAATACAGAGTTTGGGGTGCCTGGATGGCTCAGAGGGTTAAGCCTCTGCCTTCAGCTCAGGTCATGATCTCAGGGTCCTGGGATCGAGCCCCGCATTGGGCTCTCTGCTCAGTGCGGAGCCTGCTTCCTCCTCTCTCTCTGCCTGCTTGTGATTTCTGTCTGTCAAATAAATAAATAAAATGTTAAAAAAAAAAAAAAGAATACAGAGTTTAAATACATGATGCTTCCGGATAAGAAAATATTAATTTGTCTAAAAATAAATCTTGATAAAATTACATATGATTTTATGAAAGCTGGACAAAGACATGAAGGAAAAACAGTAGGTTTGGGGCAAGGAGGGAAAAGTAAATGTTCTGAGAAAGTTTACCTCACTCTAGAAAGGAAATAAAAGAAAAGGGCATTCTTCTGGCCTTGACCATTTTTTACATAGAAACACTCTTCTCCAAGTGTGTTTAGACTATAAAGGGAAAAATCTGAAAACAAACTTCAGTATGGAATGTGAAGTTTAAAATAACCTGTGCCTTTGAAGGGTGCTTGGGTGGCTCAGTCGGTTAAGCGTATGCCTTCAGCTCAGGTCATGATCCCAGCGTCCTGGAATGGAAGCCCACATTGGGCTCCATGCTTAGCAGGAGTCAGCTTCCTCTTCTTAATCTGCCCCTCCCCCTGCTCATGCTCTCTCTTTCTCTCTCTCTCTTTCAAATAAATATTTAAAATAACTTACACTTTTGAGAACAGTAAGTCATGGGAGTAACCCAGCTTGGCCTTTTTGTCATGAGAGATAATAAATCCAACTTATATTTAAGCCTGTTTAAATTGTGTCATCTGTTGCTTGAGCTTCATCATTCTATCAAGTTTCTCCAAGTAATACTTTTAGTAGTTTTCATTTGTTTGTTTCCTTTCTTGTACAATATTTTATTTTATTTCATTAATTTTATATCACCACTTGTAGGAGGGTAAAGTGAATAGGGAAAGGGGGAGGCACATACTGCACACTTCATTGTGAAGGGCAAGAATGTATAAGAAAAAAAAATTATTTTCCTAAAGAAAGAAAAAAAGGCATGATAGAATCACAGGACAAATCAAAGTCTCTTTTCTTGACATTAGTACTATCTGATAAAAAATGTGCTTCAATATATTAATAGAAAAGAGAATAGTTGAACTGAGTAATCTAATTAGCTATCTGAGTCTCATTGCCAATCCAGAGTAATTCTTTAAAAACATTGAACCATAAATTTACTTCCCTACAGAGCTAATATAAAAAGAAAACAAACAAGGAGAATCAAAACATCTCAAGTGATAATAATTCTAAAAAAGACTTCTAAGCAACTTAATTAATTGACTAATTAATTGAAGTAAAACCTCAACACAACACTCCAAAGTAAATTAAAAAACCTTAAGTAAACACTTGCATTAAAAACCCTTGAATTATAAATTCCAAAATTCAGAAGAGAAGTGGATGTTTAGGTTAATTCACTATGGATTTTTTTTTTTTTTTTTACTATTAGGATAAATACTAACATGTCCACATGTGAAATGAGAGTTGATCAAGCTCAGGCAGTAAATTAAAGAAAAGGACAAAATCATCTTGAAAATATAAACTAAATGACATATTCACCAAAAGAGGAAACCTTAAACTTTGAAGATGTGGATGGAACTAGAGGGTATTAATATGCTAGGCAAAATAAGTCAATCAGAGAAAGAGAATTATCATAAGATCTCACTGATATGAGGAATTTGAGAAACAAGACAAAGGATCAGAGGGGAAGAGAGAGTAAAATGAAAGAAGATGAAGTCAGAGAGGGAGATAAATCATAAGAGACTCTCAATCTCAGGAAACAAACTAAGAGTTGCTGGAGGGGAGGGGAATGGGAGGGATGGGGTGACTGGGTGGTAGGCACTGGGGACGGTATGCAATATGGTGAGAAAATAATTTTTTAAAAAAAGCTTTGAGGGAAAAAAAATAAGGAACATTCAGGAAAGCTGTGATAATAACTAAAAAAAATCAAAATAATGAAAGAAAAATGTTCAGAGAGAAATTGATCAAATAGAGAGACAAAAAAGATAAAAGATACACATAAGTGGAGATGTTAAAGAATAAAATTAAATAATTGAAAATGTTTTAAGCCATAATTCAAAAATTGAATTCATTACCATATATGTAAAAAATTACCCTTTATTATTTAATTTCAATTCTTTCCTTAAAGCAAAAGAAAGTTATCCTCATAAAATTCAGGCAAAAAGCGTGTCTGATATCAGTGAAAGAAAATCTGATGGCATAAGAATTTTAGATGAGGACATCTAAACCAAGACAAAGACAGGACGGTTTTGGTTTCAAAACTCAAGGGAAAAAAGTGTAAGCTAAGTACTTTAAACCCACAGAAGTATTTTTCAAGTGTCAAGTCTATAGAAATCTGTGTAATTATGTAAGAACTGCAGGAATACTCTGTGAGCATTCCCACACAATCCTTTGCCAGTTCAGTACACTCAAGGGATGATTGGAGCAAAATAAGTCAGTCAGAGAAAAATAAATACCACATAATTTCACTGTTTGTGGAATTTAAGAAACAAAACAAATGAGCAAAGAGGAAAGAGAAAAAGAGAGAGGAAGGAAAACCAAGAAACAGACTCTTAATTATTGAGAACAAATTGATGGTTACCACAGGGGAGGATGATTGGTGGGAGTATGGGTGAAATAGGTGATGGGGATTAAAGAGGGCACTTGTGATGAGCACTGGGTGATGTGTGGAAGTGTTGAATCACCATATTGTACACATGAGATTAATATTTCACTGTATGCTAACTAACTGGAATTTAAATAAAAACTTACATAAAATTAGAGATTAAAAAGGGGCTGAATTAAAACACCATTTAAAATGTGAATTGTTTTCTTTTAAGAAATCATTGCATAGGAAAAAATAAAAATGTAAGATCTTTGAAATAATGTATAAGATATTGTTAGGGATATTTGTTTTTTTATTATAATTATCATTCTATGGATTTTTTAATTCTCATTTATTGTTGTGGGCAGACACTGTGGTGACAAAAAAATTGCAACAGGACCTACTTAAAAGGTAATGGGGGGAAATCCCTATTATTCTAAAGTATATTTATTCTTGAAACATGTAACCCCCATTATACTATTGGAATGATGATAACACAATGAAACGGTAGACTCCTTTTACTGAAAAAAAAAAAAAAGAGAGAGAGAGAGAGAGAAACAGATAATATCTCAGCAAAATACAATTTACCACACTTGATAATAATAGACAGTTTATACAGATAATTTCCACAAAATCAGACACAGATTAAAAAAAAAAAGAAACAAAGACAAAGAGAGGGAGACAGAGGAGAAAGAGAGGCAAAAAAAAAAAAAAAAAAAAAAACCCAAAAAAACCAGATAAAATATAGTTATTAAAGTACTGCTCTCAAAGAGAGTACCATGTCCAAGTGATTGCACAGGAAATTCTGTCAACACTTCAGTAACTGGTTAATTCTAATGCTGCAAAAATTATTACAGAGCATAGAAAATTAAGAAACATTTTAAAATATTTTTAGGAAGCAAAAATAACATCTATTCCTAGACTGAAAACATTAGGACAGACTAATTTTACTTACTAATATCAATCCAAAAATCCTAAATGGATATTAGGAAATAAAACCTAATACTATATTAAGAAAATAATATATCATGACTAGTTGAAGTTTAATAAATGCAAAGATAGAAATTAATTTATGATACTATATTGATAGCTATGAAAATAAAAAACATATAACTATAGAGAAAGCCTGTGATAAAATTCAACACCCATTCCTGATTAAAATTTACTCAATAATATAGAAATACACACGCATAGTATAATTTTATATATTCAGCCCTAAAACCAGCATCTTAATGTGGAAGAAATAGAAGAGTGCCCATTAAATTCAGGAACAAGGAAAGTATAGTATCTGTCTCCACTGTTACTTCAGAAAATATTGTAAGTATTGCCCATGAAATTAGATTAGAAGAAACAATTAAGACCCATAAGAATCAGAAAAGAAAAAGAGTAAAAAATAAACTCTAAATTGATCAGTGATCTCAATATAGAAAGTAAATCCATACAATTACTAGAGAAAAAAACACAAATGTATTCCTTATAAGCTAGGTTTAAAAAAAAAAAGTCTAACTATAACTCAAAATTCCAATACAAAAGTGTAAGGATATAAAATCAGTGCATAGAAATCAGTTGCATTCCTATATACCCACAAAGATCAATGCATACAAATCAGTTGTATTTCTATACACCAACAACAAAACAGAAAGAAGAAAAATTAAGGAGTCAATCCCATTTAAAATTGCACCTAAAACCATAAGATATCTAGGAATAAATCTAACCAAAGAGGCAAAGAATCTGTACTCAGAAAACTATAGAAAACTCATGAAAGAAATTGAGGAAGACACAAAGAAATGGAAAAACGTTCCATGCTCATGGATTGGAAGAACAAATATTGTGAAAATGTCTATGCTACCTAGAGCAATCTACAAATTTAGTGCAATCCCTATCAAAAGACCACCAACTTTCTTTCAAAGAAATGGAACAAATAATACTGAAATTTGTATGGAACCAGAAAAGACCCCAAATATCCAGAGGAACGTTGAAAAAGAAAAACAAAGCTCATGACATCGCAATTTCAGACTTCAAACTCTATTACAAAGCTGTAATCATCAAGACAGAATGGTACTGGCACAGAAACAGACACATAGATCAGTGGAACAAAACAGAGAGCCAAGAAACAGACTCTCAACTCTATGGTCAACTAATCTTTGAAAAAGCAGGAAAGAATACCCAATAGGGGCGCCTGGGTGGCTCAGTGGCTTAAAGTCTCTGCCTTTGGCTCAGGTCATCATACAAGGGTCCTGGGATAGAGACCTGTGTCAGGCACTCTGCTCAGCAGGGAGCCTGCTTCCCACCCCCCTGCCTGCCTCTCTGCCTATTTTTGATCTCTGTCTGTCAAGTAAATAAATAAAATCTTAAAAAAAAAAAATACCCAATAGAAAAAAAGACAGTCTCTTTAACAAACAGTGTTGAGAAAATTAGACAACCTTATGCAGAAGAATGAAACTGGACCATTTCCTTACACCATACACAAAAATAGACTCAACAGTGGATGAAAGACCTCAGTGTGAGACAGGAATCCATCAAAATCTTTGAGGAGAACACAGGTAGCAACCTCTTCGACTTTGGCCACAGCAACCTCTTGCTAAACACATCTTCAAAAATAGGGGAAACAAAGGAAAAAGAACTATTGGGACTTCATCAAAATAAAAAGCTTTTGCACTGCAAAGGAAACAGTCAACAAACCAGAAGACAACCAACAGAATGGGAAAAGATATTTGCAAATGATATATCAGATATAGGGTTAGTATCCAAAATCTATAAAGAATTTATCAAACTCGACACCCAAAAAACAAATAATCCAATCAATAAATGGGCAGAGGACATGAACAGACATTTTTGCAAAGAAGATATCCAGATGGCCAACACATGAAAAAGTGCTCCATATCACTCGGCATCAGGGAAATATAAATCAAAACCACAATGAGATACCACCTCACACCAGTCAGAATGGCTAAAATTAACAAGTCAGGAAACAACAAATATTGGCAAAGATGTGGAAAAAGGGGAACCCTCCTACCCTGTTGGTGGGAAGGCAAGCTGGTGCAGCCACTCTGGAAAACAGCATGGAGGTTCCTCAAAAACTTGAAAATAGAGCTACTCTATGACCCAGCAATTGCACTACTGTGTATTTACCCTAAAGATACAAATGTAGTGATCCAAAGGGGCACGTGCACGCCAATGTTTATAGCAGCAATGTCCACAACAGCCAAACTATGGAAAGAACCTAAATGTTCATCCACAGATGAATGGATAAAGAAGGTGAAGAATGGATAAAGAAGGTGGTACAGGCAACACAATGGAATATTATGCAGCCATCAAAAATGAAATCTTGCCATTTTCAATGAGGTGGATGGAACTAGAGGGTTTATGCTAAGCGAAATAAGTCAATCAGAAAAAGACAATTATCATATGATCTCACTGATATGAGGAATTTGAGAAACAAGACAAAGAATCATAGGGGAAGGGAGGGAAAAATGAAACAAGGTAAAATCAGAGAGGGAGATAAACCATAAGAAACTCTTAACCTCAGGAAACAAACTGACAGTTGCTGGAGGGGAGGGGGAAGTGATGGGGCAGCTGGGTGATGGATACTGGGGAGGGTACATGCTATGGTGAGCGCTGTGAATTGTGTAAGACTGATGAATCACAGACCTATACTCCGGAAACAAATAATATATTATATGTTAATTAAAAAATTTTTTAAAAAGGAAGATAAAATGCAAAAACAAAACAAAACACAAAAATGCATAGAAGATTGACTGGCAAATGACTGTTAACCACAAAATAAAGTATTATGCAGCTTTTAAGAAAAATATAAAGAAGGTTTCTATGAACTCATATGTAGTAATTTCCAGGATAGACATTTTTCATGGAAAAAAAAATTAAGCTCAACAAAGTATCTATAATACACTACTTTTTGGGATAAGAAAAAACAGTAGAAATATTTAATAAGTAATGACTTAGTTAAAAATAAATAAATACAGGAAATGAAAACCTAAAACCAGTGAATTTGACTACCTGCAGGGCTGGGTGACAATGGCATGGAAATGGATAGGAGTAAAAACTTTGGTTGCTTGGAGAAATGCTGATACAGGGCTAATCCTGGGAAAGTATAAGATAAGGCTAGAAAATCTTCTTGTTACAGAGAAAGGTGATGGGGACTTTAAAAATGAGGGGAACATATCAAAAATATCCTAAAGGCAGCCTGAATAGCCTACTAGCCAAATGTAGGACTGCTTGGGTATCAATATAAATAAGGAGATAATTCATTGAAATTAAAAAGGAGGAGTCCTAGGGTGGCTCAGTCAGTTAAATGCCTGCCTTCTACTCAGGTCATGATCTAGGGTCCTGGGATTGAGCACCAAGCCCCACACTGGGCTCCCTGCCCATGGGGAGTCTGTTTTCACCCTGTCCTCCCCACTCCTGCTCTCACTAGCTAGCCTTCTTTCTCTCTCTCTCAAATAAATAAATAAGATCTTTGAAACAATGAATTTTGGAACACTGAAAATTAAATTAAATTAAATAAATCTTTAAAAAATATCTTTTAAAAAAAGAGTAAGAAAGGAACTGAAAGTCTATATTGTTGTTAAATAATAAGAATTACAAGGTGAGGAAAACGAAAAGCTCTTCCTTATGGACAAATCAATTAACAAATGTTGAAAAAATTATAGAACTTAAAATGTATAATTTTTCACCTATCAAAATAATAAATAAATAATGAGTCTGATAATACTGGTGAATATATGCAGAACATGATGGTCATATCCCCATAAAGTTTCTCCCAACAGATTACGTATTAAAAAGAACTTGTGCGATGAATAAATCTGAGGGATAACACCTTACTGAAATGATCAAGTCAAGTCATATGTCATCAATAATGGATCAAATAACATCATATTCTGTACACAGGACAAAAAAATCACTTTTGTGGTATGCCTGAAAAAATATTTAGCTTCAATCAAATCATGAGAAAAAAATTAGATTAATCCATATTGAAGTGCATTCTTCCAATTTAAAACTATTTGAGGGCACCTGGGTGGCTCAGTTGGCTGAGCAACTGCCTTCAGCTTAGGTCATGATCCTGGAGTACCAGGATTGAGTCTCACATTGGGCTCCCAGCTCCACGGGAAGTCTGTTTCTCCTTCTGACCTTCTACCCCCTTATGCTCTCTCTCACTCTCTCTCTCAAATATATAAATAAAATCTTTAAAACCATTTGAGCTTCACTCTGTCTTGAGATACTGGTAAGATGTTGTCAATATGGTGTCTCTCCTACAAAATTAGGTGTGATAAATTTAGCTTTCATGTAAGTTAATAGTCAACAAAACTTTATTTACAGACCAAAGAAAATAACTAAAAAGAATGTGTTATTCTTTTTTTTTAAGACTTTTATTTATTTATTTGACAGACAGAGATCACAAGTAGGCAGAGACAGGCAGAGAGAGAGGAGGAAGCAGGCTCCCTGCTGAGCAGAGAGCCCAATGCGGGACTCGATCCCAGGACCCTGAGATCATGACCTGAGCCAAAGGCAGAGGCTTAACCCTCTGAGCCCCCAGGTGCCCCTAGAATGTGTTATTCTTAATGTACTCAGGATCAATATACCTATCAAGGATTTTATTCAGATACTGGAGGAATTTGAACATAAACTATATATTAAATAACTGTATTTTTCAGTTACATTTCCTGATCGTGATAATTTTAGTGTAGTAAAGTAGGAAGAGTATTCTTGTGTTTTGAAGGTACACACCGAAATATTTAAGGAAGACAAAGGAAATGTTACTAAATGTTATCCTTTGGTGAATGTGATATTCTTACAACTCTTACATATATTTGAATTTTTCAAAATGACAAATTGTGAAAGCAATGTAGAAAACTAGGTAGTGATATGAATATAATTGTACTTCAAAATTTTGGTTTTAAAATTCCTTAATTAGAAGATTTCTAACATTTTGAGTTCTTCCATTTTTGTTCTTTGGTTTTTAAATGTTATTTCTAGATTAATTGGTAAACTTGGATGATTTTTCTTATTTTTCAAAAGTTATTTTAAAACCCAGGCCTCTCAAATCAGAAGTGATTCTTAAGTAGTCCTGAGGGAAATACCAATAGCTATTTTTGAGTTGTTTTAAAAAATCATATTAAAAATGTTGATATTTTGTTACCTCACTAACAACTGAACAAAAACACTTCCAGCTTAGCATATGTTAATACACTTATGGGAAATAATCTTTGGCCAAAATGTAAAAATATCACTTTCAAGCATCAGCAAGTCTCTCTTTTTCTCTTGCTTTATATGACTCACTTAATGGATAAATTGCTCATGCCCTGTGTTTTCCTGCTGATTAGAAGTTGCTAGTAGCATGATGCACATGAGAAAAATCACAAATGTTTCTCAGAGACCCACAGAGAAATGTTTTTCCAACTTTGCCGAACACTGCCAAAATTATCTACCTGAATCACAGACACCTGGTATGGATACAGAGCACATCACAAAATTTTAACATCCTATCATTATAGAAACTGCCCACTTGTGAGGCGGTCAGCTAAGGAGCATACTTATCAAGACCATCTAAACAAACAAAATATCTAGTTGGATTTGTAAATTTTTAAGATAAGAGGTTTGTATAAAAATACAGAGAGTGGTTTTTGTTCTGCACAGGCAATGACTGAGGTTCTGTGAGGACAAAAATGTTTTGGAGCTTTCTTTACGATCCACCCCCCACCCCCCCAAAAAAATCCACAGCAATTGCTTAGCACATACAAAACCTGACCTAAGATACCATAAAATGCCAGCTGAAAAGAGTGGCAACTAATAGAAATATTAAGAGTCAATATTAAAAAGTGGAAAGCACAGAGGAGTTAAGAAACCAAATTGCAGAAATGTGTCTCTTTCTTCTGATTATTTTAGAATCCATATTTTATCAATCTCATGATTTATTTAAATAACCTAAAGAAGGATTCAAAAGATAATGGCATGCAATTTTCCAAAATATTCCGCAAATTAATTTTGTCCTGTGTCTGTGAGCTTCACAATCACTATTCCCTCGACATGAAAACATTCTTCTAACATCTACTCTTTTATCACTCAGGTTTTGGCCCAGATCTGAGAAATCCCTGACTAGTCTTGACTGCCCATCCCAATATTCTTATATTACACAGTATATTCCTCTTTCATAATACCCTGAAAATACAGACCTGCTTGTCTGTTTGGTCCAACACTTCCTTGAATAAAGGGATGTGTGTTACTCAGTTAAATTCTTAGTACATTGTCTGCAGCCCCAATAAATCTTTGTTGAAGGGGTATGTAAATGAATGGGCAGACAAATGTCTCTTTTTTTTATTCCAGTATAATTAACATACAGTGTTACATTAGTTTTAGATGTACCACGTAGTGACTCAACAATTCTATACATTACTCAGTGCTCATTATGATAAGTGTATTCTTAGTCCCCTTTACCTGTTTCAGCCATCTTCTCACCCACCGCCCCCTGGTAACCATCAGTTTGTTCTCTATAGTTGAGTCTGTTTGGTATTTTTCTTTGTTCATTTGTTTTGTTTCTTAAATTCCACATATAAGTGAAAGCATATGGTATTTGTGTTTCTCTGATGGATTTATTTCACTTAACCTAATACCCTTGAGATTCATCCATGTTGGTATAAATGGCAAAATAATTCATTCTTCTTTATGGTTAATATTCCATGTGTATATATACCACATCTTTTTTATCCATTCATGTATAAATGGACACTTGGGCTGCTTCCACAATTTGGCTATCATAAATAATGTTGCAATAAACTTTGGTGTGAATATACCTTTTCAAATTAGTGTTTTCATATTCTACAGGTAAATACCCAGTAGTATAATTACTGCATTATATGGCAATTCCATTTTTTTAATTTTTTGAGGAAACTCTATACTGTCTTTCTGCATCAGTTTGCATTCCCAGCAGTGCTCAAAGGTTCCTTTTTCTCCACATCTTCACCAATTTTCACTGTTTCTTGTGTTTTTGATTTTAGCTATTCTGAAAGTTGTGAGGTGATATCCCACTGTGATTTTGATTTACATTTCCCTCATGATGAGTGATGTTGATCATCTTTTCATGTGTCTGTTGGCCATCTGTATATCTCTTAGGGAAAATGTCTCTTCATTTTTTAATTGGGATATTTGGGGTTTTTTGGTATTGAGTTATATAAGTTCTTATATTTTGGATATAACCCTTTACTGATACATCATTTGCAAAATAACTTCTCCCATTCAGTAGGTTTTCTTTTATTGTTTTCTTTTTCTGTGCAGAAGATTTTTATTTTGATGTAGTTCAGTAGCTTACCTCTGCTTTTGTTTTCCTTACCTTAGGAGACATTTCTAGAAAAATGTTGCTATGGCTGATATCAGAGAAATTAATGCCTGCGCTCTCTTCTAGCATATTTATGGTTTCAGGTCTCACATTTAGGTCATTAATTTATTTTGAGTTTATTTTTGTGTATGGTGTAAGAAAGTGGTCAAGTTTCATTCTTTTATGTGTTGCTGTCCAGTTTTCCAAAACATTTATTGAAGAGAGACTGTTTTTTCCCCATTGCATATTTTGTCTCCTCCATCATATATTCATTGACCATATATTTGAGGGTTTATTTCTGAGTTCTCTATTCTGTTCTATTGATCTCTGTGTCTATTTTATGCAGGTACCATACTGTTTTGATTACTGCAGCTTTGTAGTATATCATGAAATCTGGAATTGTGATACCTCATTTTGTTCTTAAGATTCCTTTAGCTATTTGGGGGTATTTATGGTCCCATACAAATTTTAAGGTTATTTTTTCTAATTCTGTGAGAAATGCGGATGGTATTTTAATGCAATTGCTTTAAATCTATAGATTTCTTTGGGTAGTCTGAACATTTTAACAAAGACAAATGCCTCTCTTTGATTGCTGTACTTCTGTACCTAAAGGGCCTCTATCACCGATGCCACCAGTAAACAGTCTAGGGTCTAAAATGTCTAAAGGGTGGCTTCATTGTGGTCAGGGTTCTCTGCACAAATAAGGAAGATCACTCTCCCTTTTTTCACATTTCTCCTACATGGATCCCAGAATATTGCTGACTTATGGTACCAATGCCATTTTAATGAAATCACTATTTCAAATACTTTTATTTTAATTTCTACTCTTCTGTACTCTTGCAAAAAAAGGGGAGGTGAGGTAGGGAGAGAAGAGAAAAAGTAAACCATTAAGACTAATGGTTAATATACCAACAAAGGCCCCAAATTGCCAGTCTTTAATCTCAGCCTATCCTCACATTTATTTTCCTCACTCTCTCTTTTTTGGAACGAGCTTTTCCTTAGAAGTTTCCTGTATCTTATTCAAAAAGACTACCCAGGTCCTCCAATCATGACCATGCATAAGTGACCTTGTGTGACTATTATTTAGGTTTATGTCCAAATTCTACTGTCAGAGGTGATATTATTAAATACTGTTTTTGCTTTTATAATTAGCAAAATACTATCATTCTAAGATTTACATTTCTATTTTTCCCTTCATGATAAAAAAAAAAAATCCCTGAAAAATAACCTAGAAAGATTTTACCAAAAAAAAAAAAAAAAAGTGATATTTACAAAGGACATTCATCCATTCATTTGTTCATTCAACTATTCACTCAACAAATGGCCATCAAGTTTTTACTAGGTATCATGTTAGATGTGATTTAGAATAGAGCAATTATGTGTTGACTAGCAAACAGTGCACCTAGGGAAAGTCACATTATGTAGCAGAAACTTACTGAAGTATGAAGTATCCAAAGGCCCCCTGCCAAGGGCTCTTCTTGATCCCACTTGGTTCTTTGATATCAACAATTATTTTATGACTATGACATCCACTCCATTAGTATGAAGGTTGTCTCTAATACAGCTAGAAAAGGATTAGGTTAAACCAATTTTTTGTTTCTTATAGTAGATTCAACTGCAGTAAAAAAAAAAAAAATTATGGTATATGGAAAGTGGCATGGCTCTTTCTGTGCTCAAAACAGGAAGCAATTCTAAGTATTGTTTACCTACAGAAATAGTTAGTAAACTAAGCACAAAATCCTTTCTCCAAATGAAATATTGCCCATGTATCCCAAATTCCAGTTGGGCCCTCTAAAACTGTTAGTTCAGCACTTCCAACCTCTAAAACTCTACCCCAAATGGAAGTCTGACTCTCCTCTTATACCTCTACAAATTTCGGTGATACCATTTTTATGGATTCCTCTACCTCTTCTAAGAAAACTGCTTCTAAGTACATTGTCAAACATCTAAGCTCTCTGAATATAAGCTGTAAGGAGTGTTCATAATTCAATAAGCTATAGTCACAGCTCCCAAAACCGTTGGCATTTGCGAAGTATTGATTGACAAAAGTATTTCTTGTTATGCTAACGAAGTAACTTTTGGACCCACACCTAAGGAAGTAAACCGGTTCCAGGAGAACCAAGCAAGGATTAAAGGGTGGGACATTTCAGTCTCCACAACAACCTCTACCTCCAGAGGAGGGGAGAAGGCCTGGGCATTAAATCAATCACCACTGGCTAATAATTTAATCACTTTTGAATTTGTAGTGAAGTCTCTCTTCAGGACAGGATTCAAATATCTTCAGTGTTGGTAAATGCATGGAAATTTGGGGAAAACGGAGCACCTGGAAAGGACATGGAAGATTCTCTTCCCTCCCCCCATACCTTGCCAAATAAATCTCTTTGATCTAGTTGTTCCTGAATTATATCTTTTTATAATAAACCTGTTATCTAGTAAGTAAAATATTTCTCTAAGTTCTGTGAGCTGTTCTAGCAAATTAATTAAATCCAAGGAAGTCACTGGAACCTCTGATTTCTAGCCAATTGGTAACAACCTGGACTTTGGACTGGCTGCTAAAGTCCAAGGAGGAGATCATGGGAACCACGAATCTGTAGTTTGTCCATCAGAAGCAAAGGAATTAGACTTGCAACTGCAGTATAAAATGGGAGCCAAGCAGAGAGGCAGCCTTCTAAATTGAACCCTTAACCTTGGGGAGGAAGTGTCAGAATTTATTTGAATTATAGGACACCCAGCTGTGGTCCAGGAATGAGACAGACTTTCTACTTCCTTTCCTTCTCACCATTCTTAGCAGATTGCTCTACAGGACCAAAGTATTTTGTTCTTTATTATACAGAATTAATTAAGCATACCCCTTCTTTTACTGTTGAATGTGCTGACACAAATAAATAAAATGTTCCTACAATTACTAATTCCATTCTTAAAAGTAGCTGCGATTAAGAATAGCAATATCCAACCCCCCAATTCCTATTATATAAAGAAGCTTAATGTATAAACAGTAGTTAAATAAAGGAATCATTATAGTTGAATTGGGAGTACCCCGAGAACTCTGCCCTGTCATCTCAAACTCTTCCCCATCCAATGTCAAAATGAATTTCACAGAACTTCTGAGAACACTTTGAAAATTACTGCACAAGAGGCTCTTCCACCAGGACATTGTATTTATAAATCTGAAAGCTGCTGTTTCATGACAGTGATGCCATCTGGGTAAAGAATTTATCCAGTAACATAGTTGGTTAAAAATTGGCTAAAGCTCAAGATCTATTGATCCATCCAATCACACCAACATAGCTAAAAACAACACAACACAACAAACAACTTGTAACTCTTTCTTGAAATAGCAATGTTACATCAAATCTCTATAGGACTTGAGAATCAAAAAATGAAATCAAAACTAGAGAAAAAAGTACCTAATAAAAGATACCTTTTTCTATGCATGTATTGAATGTTTATACATTCTAAAAAAGTGTATTTTGCAGATGGGTGTTTTATTTATGATGCCTGGGAATGCATCCTCAATACTAGGTGTTTCTGGTTTTTGTTTCCTTGCTTATTCATTGATTCTGACACTACCTTTCTTCATTTAATGAACCCGGAGGTTTAAAACATTTATGATACTTATCTCTACCTCTACTATAAATACTATAAAACAACATAAATATATATAAATATAAATATATATAATATAAATATAAAACAATAAAAAATTATTTTATTGAGTGCTTATACTATGCTAGACATATTATCTTTATTTGAGAAAGGAGGAAAGAAAATAGAGACTCAAAGAGATTAAGTGACGACATAAGTTACAAAACTGGAATTTGAACCCAGTTTAAAATCCGGGCACCTAAACATGACACTGGGAAGTAGTATTTCAGAGATTTGCATTGATCCTGACTTTCACTGCATTTTTTACTAAAGCAAAACTTTGTCTCCTCAATGGTTTAATAAGAAATTTTCTTTGAGTATATCTGGATTATTTATTTAATCAACTTTTAAGCACCCAGAGTATGTAAAATACTATACACTGTCATGAATAGTAAAATTAAGTAATACCATAGTTTTTTCTGTTTTTTAAATGTAATCACTTTAATTTCATACTTATAATAACCTTATGAAGTAGGTAATACTGTGTTTTAGCAGTAAGTAAACTGAGGCCAGTTCAAAATCATTGGGACCTGAGATATATACATATTCAACTTTATAGCTACAACCAACCAATTTTCTAAAGTGGTTGTACTAATTTATTTTCTCATCAATAGTGTAGGAATTCTAGTTGCTCCACATTGTTCCCAACGCTTGGTATATCTTTTTCATTTTAACCAATGCAGTATGCATGCAGTGATATCTCACTGCAGTTTTAATTTTTCATGAACTTACGACTAGTGAAAAGCACTTTCATATGCTTTTTTAATGATCTGGAATCTTCTTTGGTATGTTTTGCCAATTTTTCTATTAGCTTTTCTGGCATTTTTGTGATTTATGTATAAATCAATTGATTTAATCTTTTTATATTGTAAATATAAGTCCTTTTCCAGATATATGTATTACAAATGTATTTCCAGATGTATATATTCTTCTACTATGTAACTTGTCTTTTTACTCTTTCTCTCTCTCTCTTTTTTTTTTTTTTTGTCTTTTTACTCTCTTAATGGCATCCTTTATTGAACAAGAATTCTTAACTTTAATGGAATCTGGTGTATTACTTTTCTCTTTATGTTCTGTTTGATAAATCTTTGCCAGCTCTAAGGTCATTAAGATATTCTATCACATCTTCTTTCAAAAAACTTATTTTTTTTTACTTTTTACATATTAAATTAATTCTGAAATTGAATTTTGTGTATGGGGTGAACTAGGTACCAGGATGATTTTTCCATATAGATATCCAATTGACTCAGTACCTTCTCTATATCTTTGCAATGTTGCTTCTGCAATAAATTAATAGACTGTATGAATGTGGCCTGTTTCTTGATTTCCTATTTTATTGGTCTCATTGGTCCATTTTATGCCATTTCCTCTTGCTTCCCATTTCTTACTTCTGAGTTCACTTTACTTCTTTTTCAATATCCTTTTAAAATTTTTTTCAGTAGGTGGGATGCCTGGCTGACTCAGTTGGTAGGGCATACAACACTTTGTCTTGGGGTTCTTAGTTTGAGTCCCATTTTGGGCATAGAGATTACTTTAAAGAATCCTTTCAGCAGACTTTATGGGTGGAAAACTCTTTGCTCATGTCTGAAATGTTTTTAACGAGATATAACTGACATTTAACTTTATATTAGTTTCAATTTTACAACATAATATTCAATATTTATATATATTGTGAAATGATCACCACAATAATTCTAGTTAATATCCATTACCACACATTGTTATAGATTTTTTCTTGTGATGAGAAATTTTAAGATCTTGCAACTTTTAAATATACAACATAACATAATTTTTTTCTTTATTTTAACAAATAGTTTAGCTCCCTAGATTTACAATTATATTCTCCCAGTCTATACTACTATATTCTGGCTTCTTTTAATGCTATCAATCTAATTGCTGTTCTTTTGTAAACAATGTATTTTTCTTCATCTTTCAGATCTTCTTGATTTTATTTTATTTTATTTTTTTAAAGATTTTATTTATTTATTTGGCAGAGAGAGATCACAAGCAGGCAGAGAGGCAGGCAGAGAGAGAGGGAAGGAAGCAGGCTCCCGGCTGAGCAGAGAGCCCGATGCGGGGCTCGATTCCAGGACCCCGGGATCATGACCTGAGCCGAAGGCAGTGGCTTAACCCACTGAGCCACCCAGGCGCCCCTCTTCTTGATTTTATATTGTTGTTTCACTTTTACTTGAATTTATATATATGACCTTTTCTTCTTTTTTCTTTCCTTCTTTCTTTCTTCCTTCCTTTCTTTCAACTTATCTTGCCTCTAGTGTTTCCTAAATTTGAGGATTTCTGTCATTCATCAATACTAAAATTATCAGACATTATCTTTTGAACAAGCGGTCTTCTTTTCTGTCTTCAGCTAAGGAATGTCTACAAATTGAACGTTGAATTTCTCACTCAATCTGATAGATGTCTCAGGTTTTCAATATCTTTATCTCTATATTTCTCTTTCTGAGTAATATATTTGGATATATATAATACTGTAAATAACCATCTTATCAGTACGTACCATTTTAAAGAAAATATATTTTAATTTCTCAAAATTTATTTGATTTTTTTTCAAAAATTTATGGCTTTTGGTCATGACATCTTGCTCAATTCCTATTTTTATAAATATTTCCTTATGATTTTTGACATTTTAAAAATACTTAATACTTTCTTTCCAGTATTTCTATTATGTAACAGGATCAGGAGACAATGCTACTCTGGATCTACTGAGGACAACTGATTCTTGGTGAACATTTTAAGAATGAGAAAATGAATGAATTATTCCATTAATTCACCCAGATTTTCATGACATTTTCCCCAGACAGAGTTCAAAACGCAAATTAACACCTATGCATTACTAGGGGTAATTTTAACAATGTTTATTCTTCCTATCCATGAGGATGGAATGTTTTTCCATCTTTTTGGGTCTTCTTCGATTTCTTTCATGAGTGTTCTGTAGTTCCTGGAGTATAGATCCTTTACCTCTTTGGTTAGGTTTATTCCAACCTAATCTTATGGTTTCTGGTGCTATTGTAAGTTGAATCAAATCTCTAATTTCCCTATCTACAGTTTCATTCTTAGTGTATAAGAAAGCAACTGATTTCTATGTAATGATTTTATATCCTGCCACCTTATTGAACTACTGTATGACTTCTTTTGGGAGTGGAGTCTTTTTAGTTTTCCACATAAAGTATCATGTCATCTGCAAAGAGAGAGTTTGACTTCTTTGCCAATTTGAGTATCTTTTATTTCACTGACTGATTGATGTGGCTAGGACTTCTAGTACTATGTTGAACAATAGTGGGGAGATTGGGCATCCTCTCGTGTTCCTAATCTCAATGGGAAGGCTTTCAGCTTTCCCCCATTGTTAATGATATTCTCTGTGGGATTTTCATAGATGGATTTTATGAAGTTGAGGAATGTCTCCTCTATCCCTATACCCTAAAGAGTTTAATAAGAAAAGGACTGTATTTTGTCAAATGTTTTTTCCTGCATCAATTGAAAGGACCGTGTGGTTCTCTCTTCTCTTATTGATTTGTTCTGTCACATTGATTGGTTTGCAAATGTTGAACCACCCCTGCATCTCAGGGATAAATCCCACCTGGCCATGGTGGATAATCTTTTTAATGTACTATTGGATCCTATTAGCTAGGATCCTGTTGAGAATCTTGGCATCCATATTCATAAGAGATATTTGTCAGAAATTCTCCTTTTGCCTGGTTTAGGGATCAAGGTAATGCTGGCTTCATAGAAAGAGTCTGGAAGTTCTCCTTCTGTTTCTATTTCTTGAAACAGCTTCAGGAGAATAGGTATTATTTCTTCTTTGAATGTTGGTAGAATTCCCACAAGGAATCCATCAGGTCCTGGACTTTTGTTTTTTTGGGAGATTTTTGATCACTGCTTCAATCTCGTTACTAGTTATTGGTCTATTCATGTTGTCAATTTCTTCCTGTTTCAGTCTTGGAAGTTTATAGGTTTCCAGGAATACATCTATACATATTACGTTTTTATTTATCATTCTTTCTTCCAGTTAAGGTTTTTCAGGTAGTCTAGTTTGCCATAATGCTGTAAGTGGAAATCTCTTCTACATCCAAACTTTATTTATTATGACTATTACTTCATATTTAATTTTATTAAAAAATTCTTTGTCATTTTAAACAAAGCCAAGTTATTGCATCTAACATTTATAGCTTATCCTTTTTTAAAGATTTTTTAATTTATTTATTTGAGATAGAAGGAGAGTGAGAGAGAGAGAGCACAGGCAGGAGGAGCAGCAGGTAGACGGAGAATCAGACTCCCTACTGAGCAGGGAGCCCAATGCGAGGCTGGATCCCAGGACTCCAGCATAATGACCTAAGCCAAAGGCAGTTGCTTAACCAACTGAGCCACTCAGGCACCCATAGTTTATCCTCTGTTATAAGCACTAAGGAGTAAGTCTACTACTAAAGTTCAGGGAAAAAATGTTGAACCTCTATTTTTACATTATACTAAAATTTGATCTGTATCTTTCCAGGGATTCCAAACTGACCAGGTATGTTCTATCCAGAGAGAACTGCCTAGCTCACCAAGAAAATACAAGCCAAAAGAAGTTGTCCAGTTACAAGCACAGTTTTATCCACTGTGCTTCCAAAGGTACTCCATTGTGCTTCCAGATTTATATTGACAATGGCAAAGAATGTGTGAAATAACAAGTGCAGTGAAATATGTATAAATATGAGTAAGTGAAGGAAACAAGCTGCACAGATCTCCAATAATTTTCATTCCAGAGCTTTCCTTTGACTACTTATTCTAACCAAATGCCACCTTGTCAAAATAGCTTCATATGAGTTTCAGTGATTTCTTCAGTATTACCTGAATATGTACTCTTTTCTGGTTACTGATGATATAAAGATGAATAACAGCACAGTGCTTATGCTTAATGTTCACAGTCTCAGTAGAAGAGCAGATGAGTAGCCAGAAAAATACATTACATTGTGAAAAATATAGTATTAGGGGGCAAGCTTTGATGAGCCTTAGGCATTAATCAAAAACGATATGTTGGCTGCTCGGATGGAAGTGGACAAGAGGTTTTACAAAGGAAATCATACATTTGCATGAGTGGGAAGGCCACTTCAGAAAGAAGCAGCAGCAAATGAAGAACTCTTTTAAACTAGAAACTATGAATCTGGAATGCTGTTTACTTTGTTCTTGATAATAGTGATGAATTTTAATTTCCCAGAATGCCTACTCTGTTGACAGTAATAAATGTTCTTACATAATGTGGAAGGAGATTAAAGAATTTCCATTAATGTTTATGAGTCTATGAAATAAATAGGTGATATCCATACTTTCACAGAGTTTTTATTTAAGTCAGAGATAATAACATAACTGAAGAATACAAATTATGTATCAACAACTTCAATGTCAATAGAATCCCATCATGCTAATGTATGGAGGTATTAAGAGATACATTTGGGTGACACATAATAGACTAAACAATAAGGTGAAAAAACCTTAAGAAGCGGAAAGTGAGAGGCAAGATGGCGGAGGAGAGGGAAACTGACATCAGATCCCCCAGTTCAGCTAGATAGATATCAAACCATTCCAAACACCTATAAACTCGGGACTCAGGTCCAAGAGTGAACCTGAGCAGATTACTTAGATCCCTTGCAAGGGTGATGCAATTCCACCTTGGGCAAAGACATTTGAGAATCACTGAAACAGACCCCTCCCACAGATGATCAGTAAGAACATCCAGCCAAGACCAAGCTCACCAATCAAGGAGAACAGCAGAACTCCAGCTAAGGGAAAGCAACACATACAATTCATGGCTTTTTCCCCAAGATCCTTTAGTCTTGCAAAGTTAAATTTTTAATTTTTAACTTTTAATTTTTAAATTTTTTTCTAATTCTATTTTTTAAACTTTTCTTTTTCCTCTTTTAAAGTTTTTAAACTAGTTTATCTTAATAATAACTTTCTAAAAATATCTTTTTAAACCTTCATTATTATAGTCCTATTTTCTCCTTCATTGTATCTAACTTTATTTTTTGTATACATATAGGATTTTTTCTTCTAAAAAATTTGGGGATACAACTTCTTCTAAAAGATCAAAATGTACCCTAAATCTAGCACAGGGCTTTTTTCTAGTCTCCAGCCTGAGCAAATTTTCTCCACCTTTTTTTTCTTTCTTTGCCCAGCCAACTTATCAATTCTTTTTTTAAATTTTTTAAAAAATTACCATCTTTATAGTCATATTCCATCCCTTCATCGTTTTTACCCTTTGTGTGTGTGTGTGTCTGTATTATATATATATATATATATAATATATATATAATTTTTTATGTTTTATTTTTTATTGATTTTCCCCCCGTCTTCTACCCCCCCCCCAGGTTTTTTATCTCTTCTGATTTGGTTAGAATTCATTTTTCTGGAGTCTTTGCCACCCTTTTCGTATTTTATTCTCTCGTTCATATATTCTTATCTGGATAAAATGACAAGGCTGAAAAACTCACCACAAAAAAAAGAACAAGAGGCAGTACCCAAGCGATTTAAGTCAATCAGAGAAAGACAATTATCATATGATATCCCTGATATAAAGAATTTGAGAAGCAATGTGGGGAGTTTGTGGGGTTGGGAAGAAAAAAATGAAACAAGAAGGGATCAGAAGGGAGACAAACCTTAAGAGACTCTTAATCACAAAAAACAAACTGAGGGTTGCCAGGGGTAGGGAGTAGGGAGAGGGGGTTGGGTTATGGACACTGGGGTGGGTATGTGCTATGGTGAGTGCTGTGAAGTGTGTAAGCCTGACAATTCACAGACCTGTACCCCTAGGGCTAATTTTACATTATATGTTAATAAAAAATTAAAAATTAAAAAAATTTCATAAAAAGATTAGTAAATATTAACATTAGCTGTTTCCAGACTTTAAAACAAATGATTTTAGTGAGTCACTATTAGGTATAATATAGATTTTTTGGTTAAAGATAGGAATTAAGGGGGGGTGCCTGGGTGGCTCAGTGGGTTAAGCTTCTGCCTTCGGCTAGGGTCATGATCGCAGGGTCCTGGGATGGAGTCCCGCATATGGCTCTCTGCTCAGCAGGGATCCTGCTTCCCCCCTCTCTCTTTGACTTCTTGTAATCTCTCTATCAAATAAATAAATAAAATCTTTTAAAAAAAGTTAAAAAGATAGGCATTATGTATTAGTTCAATTGTCTTATTCCTGGTTTTCTAATAGTTTTTAATTTTTAAACCATCAGAAATGAGTATTAAATTGATGGTATTTTCTTAAGTGATGATATGACATGCATTTTTAAGATTTTTTTTTAAAGTGATTTTATTTATTTGACAGAGAAAAAGAGAGAGAGAGAGAGTGCACAGCAGGGGAAGCAGCAGGCAGAGGGAGAGGGACAAGCAGGCTCACAGAGCACGGAGCCCAACGTGGGGCCCAATCCCAGGATCCTGAGTTTATGACCTGAGACAAAGGTAGATACTCAAGAACTGAGCTACCCAGATGCCCCAATTTTTAAAATCTCTTAATGTGATATATATATATAGATAGATAGATAGATAGATAGATGTGTGTACACACATACACAGAGTCATTATATTTTCTTAAGATCTTATTTATTTATGTATTTGAGAGAGAAAGAGCATGCGCATGCACAAGGAGAGAGGAACCAGGCTCCACACATTAACCACCTTGGCACAAATGACTTGTGGTGTGGAAAAACTAAAATTCATTTTTATATACCCCATCTTCAATGTAGACTTGACTCCCTTAAGCCCAGAGACCTATTGGAACTTGAGTCCAAAAAATAGTTTCCAGTGTGTTAGACAATTTGGACTTGTCATCATGGAGATGGCATCCCTCAAAAGAGTTCCAATTTTAGCTTGTGAATCTTCAGATTGATATTTCTTCCATTTTCATTTCACTTTCTGAAAGTCGGGGTCATCTTATGAAAACCTCTTAAGCAACATGCTAAATGTGAAATGTCAGTCCTCACTCTAAACTTGCCCTGTTCAGAGCATCACATGAAGACTTCACCTGGTTTTGTAGTGTCTTTCTGATTTTGTTAGTCCACTGAAGAAGAGGGTTGGAAAGTTGTTGTATACTGTTAATGACTGTCTTCCCATGTCCTCCCTGAAATATCATGATTGTTTATGAAATGTATCTTTAATGAAGCTGGATACAGTTAGGGTTTGGAAAAATAAATAAAACTCAATATACAATACAGAAAAAAATTCATAACAGTACATGCAAATTTTCTTTCATTTCTTTTTTTCTGAGAAAACTTATGCTAATGAATTATTAATTATTTAGCTACATATTCTCCCTGCACTAGAAATGTGCATTTACAGAGAGAGGAACATAGAAGAAATTTCCCTTCTCATTTGCCATTATCTCCTTCTGTATCCCTCCTCAAATTCTCTTCTATAAAGAATTCATTCTATAACTCTAGCCCTTGCAACTCATTGCTTTGAAAGTTAAATAATGCACAGAGGGACTCTACATGTTCAGAAAATACAGGTCCTACATATTCAGCAAAACTGCAAAGCATTTTGCAGAACCTTTGGTATTTTTTGTGATTATATTTTCTGATATATTCATTGAATATTCTTGTTATACATAGGTTTTCTATTTTATCTTTGAACCCTATACACATGAATAGATTTGTGGCATTTAAAGTAGAAACTTGATATTTAGCCTAACATATTTTATCACAGTTACTTAACTGATACATTGGGTCATACTGTGAATATCAGAATAAATATCTCAAGATAGATTCTGTTTAAGAAACCTCTTTTAATTATTGGTATACACACACAAACACACAGACACACACACACACTTTGTATGCTATATTTATTTTAAGCATTTACATAAATAGTTAAAGCTGTACCATTCTATTTCTACTTGAATATGTGCTTATATTTAGCCAAATTTAAAGTCTATTTGGGATCACCTGAAAGCATTAGCTCTGGCCAAAACTAAGCAGAATAAGCAGAACTTAGGAAAGATTAAAACACATTTTCTGACTGTTCTCTCTCTTTTAAAGTGACCAAAGTAAACTTCTCCAAGCTTAAACACTTTATCATTTTTTACTACTTTTGTGACTGTGCTCAATCAACGAGGTCACCCAGGTGTGCCTGTCATTGCTTTCTTAAAATCTTTTAATTGTTCCTTTCCAACATATGGACAAGGTAATATGTATCAATATGACTCTCTATTACAATGTGGCACTTGCCAGTCTGCCACTTTTTCTTCATTATATTCATTCATTCAATAAATAAGTGGTTTAAATATCTAAACTGAGAGAAATATAACATAGTGATTTAGAACACAGGCTTAGGAAGCAGACTGCCTACATTTTTTTTCCAATTTATTTATTTTCAGAAAAACAGTATTCATTATTTTTTCACCACACCCAGTGCTCCATGCAATCCGTGCCCTCTATAATACCCACCACCTGGTACCCCAACCTCCCACCCACCCCCCGCCACTTCAAACCCCTCAGATTGTTTTTCAGAGTCCATAGTCTCTCGTGGTTCACCTCCCCTTCCAATTTACCCCAACTCCCTTCTCCTCTCTAATACCCCTTGTCCTCCATGATATTTGTTATGCTCCACAAATAAGTGAAACCATATGATAATTGACTCTCTCTGCTTGACTTATTTTACTCAGCATAATCTCGTCCAGTCCTGTCCATGTTGCTACAAAAGTTGGGTATTCATCCTTTCTGATGGAGGCATAATACTCCATAGTGTATATGGACCACATCTTCCTTATCCATTCGTCCGTTGAAGGGCATCTTGGTTCTTTCCATAGTTTGGCAACTGTGGCCATTGCTGCTATAAACATTGGGGTACAGATGGCCCTTCTTTTCATGACATCTGTATCTTTGGGTTAAATACCCAGGAGTGCAATGGCAGGGTCATAGGGAAGCTCTATTTTTAATTTCTTGAGGAATCTCCACACTGTTCTGCACCAATCAAGACAGACAAATGGCTATCAGACACATGAAAAAATGTTCATCATCATTAGCCCTCAGGGAAATTCAAATTAAAACCACATTGAGATATCACCTTATACCAGTTAGAATGGCCAAAATTAACAAAACAGGAAACAACATGTGTTGGAGAGGATGTGGAGAAAGGGGAACCCTCTTACACTGCCTACATTTTTTAAAAGTTACCCTGCCTGATAGCCGTATGAGATTGGGAAAGCTACCAAAACCTTCTAAATCTTGGTTTCTTTATAAAATGAAATGGGAATAGGCCCTGCAATATAGGGCTATATGGAAACTAAATTAGACAATCAATACAATGTATGTAGAATAATGCCTAGGACTTTGTGAGCAACCAATAAATGCAGACTAGCATGGTGGTAATGGACCTGGTCTCTAATGGATAACTGTATATAACAGATGGAAGAGAAGCAAAAATGGATGGCAAAAGGAGAGATGAGTTAGGTGCCTATTGTGATAGGTCTGATATAGATGATGTTAGTCTGGAGTGGAGTGTAGAGTTTGAAATGGAACAAAATGAACATATTCCAGAAAAAATTGATTTTAGCTTATATAAGATTTAGAAATATATTAGTTTTGTGGAATTAGAGGAAATGTCAAGGATCATTTCTTTTTTTTTTTTTTTTTTTAATTTGTGTGATAGAATAAGGAGGACTAGGTTTGAAGTGAGGCAAGGGCCAGGAAGCAGAACAGAAGATCCTGGAGCTAGTTTTGTACAGGCTGAATTTGATATGTCTTTGAGTGAGCGGAGGATAAATGTCAAGTAGGCAACTGGAGATACTGGAAAGTATAACTGAGGAATAAACATCAGGAGTGGAATTTCATCTCTTATTAATCGTCATCTGAAATGTACACTCCAACAACACTGACCTTTATAATGACCCATAAGGTTTTTACATCTATGCCTTTTATCATGATATTCCTTCTTTCTGGAATATCCTTGCCCAATCTCATCTGGATACTAGGTTCACATCTTTACAGCCCAGCTAGATGAAATCTCCATAAGCAGCCTAGTCAGTCAATAAACTTATTTTTACTCTTCCTGGTTCAAAGCTTCCCTTGAGATTAAATGTAGCCATATAACTAAGTTGTGGTCAATAGACTACGCCTGCTTCCTGGCCTAGCCCGTTAAGCATATATCTCAGATCTTCCTCGTCCCCTGCTGCCTGCCTGATGCACAGGATCCAACAGTGGACTCAGACCCTAGAAGATGCTAGAACCATAGGACAGAAGCCTTTGAAACACCAACTGAAAGGGGCCCCACCACGTATACCAAACATACACAAAGATTGAGCAAGAAAAGTCCTATTCTATTAAACCAATGATATTTTGGAACTGTTCAGTAATTACCCTAATCTGAAATTTTCTGAATTTTCCATGACTATAGTAAATGTCCTTCTATGTTCACAAAGCCTCACAACATTTTTATCATTATTCTTTCTATATGAGGGTCCATATTGGCTTATATATCTATGTCTCAAAAATTATAAATTCTATGACAGCAAAGACCATGCCTTTCTCTTCCTTTTATCCCTAAATCCTAACATGGTCCCTGAAACTGGTCCTTGGTGAACATTTTAAAAATGAGAAAATGAATGAATTATTCCATTCATTCACTCAGATTTTCATGACATTTTCCCCAGAGTTCAAAACACAAATTAACATCTATGCATTACTAGGGCTTCAATTCCTTAATCATTTATTAATTTCTTATTTTTATTTGTCTTCCTTGACTCTGTTTCCTAATATCTACAATCTTCTTGAGTTGTTGAAAAAACTGAGTTATCTTCCATTATATAGTTATTAAATAGACTTTGATATGTTAAAATTTACTTTCAGGACCAAAACTCTTCCTTATGAAATATCTTCATATCATTGTTGCCTTTTTTCTTTCTACATTAACAAACATTCTTTCTTTCTAATTCAGTCAAAGTAATGAACCTTTAATTTTATCCTTTAGTTAAAACCTACCCTCTGCTTTAATATTTCCAAAACTATTCCAATTAATTTTTAAAAAGAACAAAAAAATTGGTCATAAATATTGAATACAAAAAAGTACATTCTGTTTTTTCTTAGCCCTGATGCCTTGCTGTTTTCTCAATTCAGCTTGGCAACTTTAAGTGCCATGAAATAATTAGAGAGATCACAGAAGGCTACCCCTCTCCTTGGCTAGGGAACAAAACATGTCAGATCACCATATGCTATCCCTACACTTCAATGCAACCTTCTGAAAACTCATAAATTTCCAACTTCAGTGTTTCCAAGCAACCACTTTAATATTTTCAACCACAAATCGGATGAAGGCCCCAGTGAAAGTATACAAGGAAAATTCATGGAAATAACCCTAGGAAATGCCATGTGCACTCAGACAAAAAGGAAAGCAAAGTGCTTCCTTAAAGGATGTCTGGTCTTCACAATTAGTAGTGAGTGTTGTCCTGCAATAGCAAATGCTTTAAATATCAACAAGTGAAAAATGAAGCTTAATGATAAAACCTCCTCATACCCTGTTGGTGTATTTGTTTTAGTACATTTAAGAGTACAAGTGACTTAAACATTTGGGTATAAAATAATAATTTGACCCATAGATCTGTCTAATATTTTTCAGAGATGCAATTTTATATTTAAGTATTTCATATTAAGTATTTCATATCATCATTTCATTTACTAACATGGTCAGTATGATGTAAAAGATGTCTGAATTTTATGATTAGGAAATTTACTATATAATAACATACAGAATATTTCATCTTTTAATTTTGTCTGAGATTTATCAAACATGCAGTCATGATTTCCTCTGAAAGATATTCGGTAAGCCAATGAAAATTTTGACGTGAAGAAACACAGTTTAATGACCATATGTTGGGAATTAAGCATGGAGGCAAAGAACATGACACCTAAATTTAGAATCACCCAGGTCTGAATTCTAACCCACCACCTATTAACTGTGCGACACTAGTCTAGGCACGTAAACCCCACTCAGCTCTAAAATGGACATTCTAATACCTATCTGGATTATGGTAATGATTAAATGAAAATATACATGAATTCTAAGCTAATATTAGTTAAGAGCTATCATTATTATTTATTTATTATTGACTTATATCACCCTTCCTAATTAACTGTTCTTTAAGGAAAATAGTGTGAAAATATTTTATTCCTCCTAGAAATTAACTCTCTGTCTTTCCGAAAAGCCAGTGTGAAATTCTTCAAACAGCAGAAGAATTTGTCAGGACATGTGCTAACCATTTATTTGACTACACCCCTCAGACAATGGTTTACTTCCTGCTGTCATTTATTGTACCCTAATATATCAAAGGTCTTTGGCTCATCTATGTTCGTTCTTTTTTTTTCTTTCTTTCTTTCTTCCTTTCTTTCTTTCTTTCCTTTCTTCCTTTCTTTCTTTCTTTCTTTCTTTCTTTCTTTCTTTCTCTCTTTCTTTTCCAGAGACTCTCTGGCCACAGCAGTAATCAAACTTACCAAGTAGGCAAGTAATGAACAGAAATGTCACATATCCAGCAGGAATCTACACACAAAGCAATCTCATCCTCTGCCAAAATCCTATTCCACTATGGACTGCATGCATTCCAGAGCAACATAGTAATGCCTCTGGCCATAAGTGCTTTGCCTCTGGCTCCTCTTTTCATTCCTACAGTTGTTTTATTAGAGGTGTCCTCTAGTAGATGTTAGCTTTATTCTCTATTTATTATCACCCAGAAGCTAAGAGTTTATCCATTCAGGAACAAGGGAATACTTTTCTGGGCTTCTAATACAGTTTATATTTAGTTTGCAGCTTTGCTCTGAGAATTTTATAACTCCACTGAATATATTCTGTTAGTGACTAACACCTATGGCTTGTATACTTTTGACTTTTCAATATCTTCTCACACAAATTTCATTTGAGTCTCAGAACCATCCTGCAGATTAGACTGGACAGGTACTATAATACCTGAAAAGAATGTGATTGAAACTTGAATAACTTACCTAAGGCTATAAAGTATATTGATGCCTGACTCAGGCCTCCTCTGATGGTGTCTTTTCTTACATATTACTTTATATTTTCATAATACAATAATAGCAACTGATTAGTAATAGACAGAGATATTTCATAACATGGCTGGAACATTTGGTATATTGTGAGTTTTGTTTTATACATAGTTTTAATAATCTTTCTTTATAATCTTAAATTGTAAAGATAGTAAAAAAATTAGATTGCAGCCAGCAAATTCCAATTTTGAATGTTGTCGTGAGACAACGTGTCATTGAAAACAATTGTGATGAATCACATAACCTTACATTTTGTGATATGTGATGTATAATAAGAAATATATAGTTTATCTTTTTCCCTATTCCTGGCACAGTGTTCCTAAAACTCTTAGAATTCCCTAAGTGATAAGAACAGTAAAAGTGTCTTGATATTTACAACAAGCTCCTTTCCACTAGACCTGAATTTATGTTAATGAAGTGACTTTTGGAAAGCACCTAAATATGGGGGCTCATTGCCATGTCACACCACCCCAGACCTCCAGGGAGGGGAGTGGGACTTGAGACTGGGTTCAGTCACCAATGGCCAGTGATTTAATCAATCCTACCTATGTAGGAAAGACTCCTTAAAAACCCAAAAGGAGGGAATTTCAAGTGTTTCCTGGTTGCTGAATACATGGTAATTTGGAGAGAGTGTCTCACTCAGAGAACAAGGAAGCTTGGGGTATCTTTTCCCCACACATTGCCCTATGCATCTCTTCCATCTGCCTTATAAACCAGTGATCTAGTAACTAAAATGTTTCTCTTGAGTTATGTGAACACTCTAGGAAATTAATTGAACCCAAGAAGTCAGTTGTTCAAACTTCTGATCTATAAAAGCACATGTGATAACCTAAGCTTGCAATTGGCATCTGAAAAGAGTGAGCCCTTAACCTGTGAGATCTCTAGGTAGATGTGTCAGAACTGAGGTGAACTGTAGGACACCCAGCTGATTTCAGACAATTGCTAGTAGTGTAAAAACTACCCTCCATGCACCTTGTAATTGGAGTCAAAATTTTATACCTATATATTTTAATGTTTGTAAAAAAAAATCCATTATTATGAAGGTTTTATTTATAACATTATTATTTCATTTGGAAAATCACCAAAATATCATGAGAAAGGTTGAGCAATTATTACTTACAAGATAAATGTTTAGGAAATCTGTATTAAATGAATGGTGAATGAGTGAACTCTTAGTCCATTTTTGATGAAGCTGACTGTTATGCTAAGAACCTATTTCTACTTGAGAACAGTTCTTCTGACTTGGTGTGAAAGATTCTTTCCATTATCCTCATGGTCCACGTTAGTTTAAACATAGTCATAAATTAATTTAGGCATTTAGCAGTGACTTTATTTTATGACAATGTGGAAGCCATTGCACCAAGAAAAAGAGGTAGATCTGGTTTCTGTAATCTAGAAACTTACATTCTAACTAGAATACACTGAGGCAAGTATATGAGTACAAAAAAACCCCACAGAGGCATAAAGGATATTTACAACAATGAATTATTGAGACATATGGATGCCCAGTGGTTCTGTTTATGGCTAGAAATAAATATTTTCATGTGGAATTCTGAGAGGTTAGAAGACCAATTATCTATGAATGTCCATCAATAGTCAACACAGAAACAAAGAAGTTGTGGGAACACACAACAAAGAAGTTGTGGGAAAACTATGTTCTGACCTGAAATAGGGAAGCTGGCAGATCTCTATGTGATTTGGGAAGCGTCTGAAAGAGGTATAAACTTGAGGTCATTTAAATAAAAGCAGAGAGGCTAGAGAGGAGAAAAAAAGAGAAGAAACCAGAGTGAAAGTAATTTACTTCTAAAAGAATGGAGCAAAGAACTTGGTGGAACTTCTCCCTAGAAAAATAATTAAAGTAGTGAAAAATATAAAAAACAATTATCTAAAGTCTCTGAAATTTGTCATAAGGGTATAAAGAAAATGCATAAAAATTCATTCAAAAAATTACTAAATTTTCATAAGAACAAAGAGAGTCTGTAGAATTTGATTTCATCATTTCATTATCCACTTTTACTCTCCAGCTCCACATTATAAAAGCTCTACCCTAGGCACTTGTAGCCAAGAAGACAGCATTCCCTCTTTCCCATAATATACAATATCATCCCAGGAGGGGCAGGTGCTGGCATTTCTCATTCCTTCCCACTGTCCCCCTCCCCAGCCTCTGGAGAAGCTTTATTCTGGACAGGTGCTGCAAAGAGATTCCCATCTCACCCCAACTCTGCCTTAGGTGGAGGAGGTGGTGGATACTGGGGTCCATCATTTCTGCCCCAACACACTGGTAGGGTGAAGAATCTAAGCCCAGAGAGGCAAGCCAAGAAGACAAGGGTGTGCCATGCACACACTCCAGTGCTGACTAGTCAATTACAGATGTCACCTGGGGAATAACAGATTTGTACTCCAGTAGCACAGTAGTTCTGCCCAGGTGGAAAACTAGGTCATAAGGATGAACAGCTCCTCAGTTCTGTCTCTGGAGACTGACTTTATTTGAAACAAGAAATCAAGAATTCCATGCCTTAGACGTCAAAAACAATGGATATCTTTATGGAGAGCAATTATAAGGAGGTTGGTAACTCTAATACAAGTAAATTTACAGAGAGGCCAGATGTTTAAAAGAACCAAGGAAAGAGAGAGCCCAGAATAGTCTTTCTATAGTCATAGTCAATGCCAGGGTACGGGAAGTCTTTGCACATGCACTAAGCTACACCTGTGCAGAGTAAACACAGCAGAATGTAGGGGTGGTGCAGCTCAAAAACATTCCCAAATGACACACAGACCCATCAACACAGGGAAAAAGTCAAAATGGAGACAGGGCTGACAAGTTTGAATTTTGCTGTAGTCATGGTTAAAGAAATTCTCCACCCTTTGTGTTCTGGAAACAGCTTACTACAAAGAAACACACTTTCCCATATGACACAGTTGTTTACTTATGACAAGACCAAACAAAGACACTATAAATTTCCATTCTGTGCCTCATAAATATTTGGCAAACTACTTGTCCCCACTGATTAATCCAAAACAAAATACTTGTTAACCAACTTTGGTTGAGTTTCTCTCCTTACCGCTTATTCTTGAACTTTGGCCTACCCTTGGACTAAGCCAGCATACAAGGTCTCCTAAACATGAACTCCTGAAAACAGGCTGACATCAGGAAAAGTCTCTGGTCTGCTCTCTCATTGTTCTACCCTTTCATCCCACTTATCCACATGCATTTATTTCTAGCCTTGTTTCCTCCTTCCTATAAAAGAAAAATTATTATTTTTTTTAAAGACTTTATTTATTTATTTGACAGAGAGAGATTACAAGTAGGCAGAGAGGCAGGCAGAGAGAGAGAGAGGAGGAAGCAGGCTCCCTGCAGAGCAGAGAGCCCGATGCGGGACCCGATCCCAGGACCCTGAGATCATGACCTGAGCCGAAGGCAGCGGCTTAACCCACTGAGCCACCAAGGCGCCCAAAGAAAAATTATTTTTGTCCAGCCCTTGTTTTTTTAGTTGTTGCATTCTCCCTATTGCAATAGTCCCTTTCCTCCCCTTTGCAATAATACCATCGAAAAGTCTCTCCTTACCTATGTCTGATTTTTTTTGGGGGGGGGGTGCTTAAATACAATTTCTCACCAAATACTGAGTGAACAATAATCTACTCTGACCCAGCCAGAATTTAAAATAATATCACAGTCATCCTGGAAGCATGAGTAAGATTATGTGCATGCCCAAGGCTGTTCTTTCCCAAGAGAAATCAGAGAAGAAACTTCTAAGCCACTAGTCCCAGAATAATGAGAGGACAAAGAGCAGAAAAAGTCCCTGAACTGATATAGGAGCCAAAAGGCACACATGCATACCAACAGTAAAGGTTAAAAATATAACTGACTAAGGGCACTTAAGAATAACCTTAATCAATAAAATTTTATGCCAATCCAGAAGCTTTTCCTAAGAAACTCAGATAAAAGATAAAAATAAATCGTCATCAACATCATCATCATCATGTTAGCAGGGATGTCAGAGGCTGCACATGGCAGGGGGAAAGACTTTACAGAATTTGTTAAGTCAAGTCACTAGGTAAATAAACAAATACCAACACCAAACAATAACACTTCTAGTAGATCAGTTGCTACAATATATTATCTAAAATGCCTAGATTTCAACAAAATATTAGGAGATATGCAAGGAACCAGGAAAATGTGAACCATACTCAGGGGCAAAAAGCAGAAAATAAAAAAAAAATTGCCTTTGAAAAAGACCAGATGATGAACTTAGCAGATGAGGATTTCAATTACTAATTATAAATATGTTCACAGAATTAAAGGAAATCATGCATAAAGAATCAAAAATATATATAATAATAATTTGGTATCAAACAGAGAATAACAATGAAGAGATAGAAATTATTTTTTTAAAAAAAGGCAACTCTGGACTTGAAAAGTATAATGATTGAAATGAACACTTTGCTATAGAGATTCGAAAGCAGATTGGAACTGGCAAAAGAAAGAATAACAAATATTAGGAGAGATCAAAGGACATAATGCAATATAAAGACCAGAAAACAGAAACAATGAAGAAAATTGAACAAAATTTGAAAGAAATGTGGGATACCATTACACATATCAACATACATATAATGAGAATTCCAAAACAATTTTTAAAAAGGAGGAAAGAAATTGGAAGGGGAGGTGAACCATGAGAGACTATGGACTCTGAAAAACAGTCTGAGGGGTTTGAAGTGGCGGGGGGGTGGGAGGTTGGGGTACCAGGTGGTGGGTATTATAGAGGGCACAGCTTGCATGGAGCACTGGGTGTGGTGAAAAAATAATGAATACTGTTTTTCTGAAAATAAATAAATTGGGGAAAAAAAAAAAAAAAAAAGGAGGAAAGAGAAAAAAATATTTGAAGAAATAATGTCTGAAATTTTCCTTAATTTGATGGAGAATGTTACTTAACAAACTTTAAGTATAATAAATTCACAGAGATCCATAGTTGAAGAGTTAAAAGACAAAGAGAATATCTTGGAAGCAACAAGAGAAAAACAACTCATCATGTACAAAGGATTGAAATAAGATTTATATCTGACTTCTCATTAGAAACAATGGAGAACAGAGAGAAAAGGGATCACATTTTCAAAGTGCAAAAAGTCAACCAAGTATCTTACAGCTAGTAAAACTATCATTCAAAAAAAAAAAAAAAGAAAATGAAATAAATATATCCTCAGATAGTATCTGATAATAAGGTTGTTAGCAGATCTTCCTTACAAGAATTACTAAATGAAGTTCTTCCTGCTGGAAGTAGTTAGCACATTAGACACACATTAAAAAATAAAAGTATTCATAAAGGTGATTATGTAGGTGATCAAAAAGGACAGTATAATTGCATATTTCTTCAACTAAAGAGTCTTTGGACTAATTTAAGAAGAAGCCACCTAAATTAATGTGTGTAAAATTGAATACACTTTTTAAAGTGTGGTTGGTAAAATAATGTCCTCTCTCCCAAGATGTCCACATCATGATCCCATGATCCCTGGAAACTGTGAATAGTTACCTTACATGAAAAAGGGAGATGGTATAAATGTGATTAAGATGAAGGATTTTGAGGCCAGAAGACTATCTGGATTTAAACAAATGGGCCCAACCTAATTACATGAGTCCTTAAAAATAGAAACCCTTTCCCTGTTGAGGTTGATTAGAGGGAATGTGAGGATTAAAGGGTTGCAGTGTGAAAAGAATTTAATATGTCAAGGCTGGTTTCAAAGGTGAAAGAAGGGAACCATAAGCAAATGTGGGCATTCTCTAGAATCTGGAAAAGGTAAGGAAACTTACTCTCACCTAGAGCCTACAGAAAGGAACACAGCCCTGCCTATGTCTTGATTTTAGCTCAGAGGGACCTGTCTCAAGCTTATCTATAGAGCCATTTAAGATATAAATTTGTTTTGTTTTAAGCCACAATCTTTGTGGTAATAAGTTATGGCAGCACTAGATAACTATCACAAATGGTAAAATCTAGTGAGTAATCTTAAAACACCACAAAGAGTCTGATAGATTCAGATTGCTTCACTGGTGAATTCCATCAGACATCCAAAGAAAATTCGTATCAATCCTTCTCAAATTCTTCCAAAAAGTTGGGTAAAGGGAACACTTCTTAATTCATTTCATAAAGCCAGAATCACCTTAATACCAAAATCAGACAAAAATATCACAAGAACTCTAAGTACAGATCAATATCTCTTATGAATACAGATTGAAAAGTCCTCAATGAAATATGAGCAAATTAAATTCAGCAACATATAAGACTTATAAGACCAAGTGGGACTTGCCAGGAATGCAAGGGTGGTTGAATATAAAATCATTCATATTAAAAAGAAAAATGACAGGGTGCCTGGGTGGCTCAATTGTCTGACTCTTGGTTTCATCTCAGGTCATGATCTTGGGGTCAGGAGATTGAGCCCAATGTCAGGCTCTATGTTCAGTACAGAGTCTGCTTCTCCCTCTTTCTCTCTCCCTCTGCCCCTGCTCCCTACTTGTGCTCTCTTCCTCTGGGTAGCTCAGTCAGTTAAGCATCTGCCTTTGGCTCAGATCATGATCCCAGGGTCCTGGGATAGAGTCCCTCACCGGGCCACCTGCTCAGCGAGGAGTCTGCTTCACCCTCTCCCTCTGCCCCTCTCCCCTACTTGTGCACTCTCTCTCTCTTAAAAGAAGAAAAAATTTTAATAAAAAATAAGATAAAAGGAAAAAGGAGAAAAATACGATTATCTCAATGGAGGCAGAAGAAGCACTTGACTAAATTCAACTCCCTTTCATGATAAAAACATTCAACAAAATTAGATGAGAATTTCTTCAACCTGATAAAGGGCATCTATGTTAAACTCATAGCTAACATCATTCTTGGTGGTAAAAGACTAAATAATTTTGCCCTAAAATCAGGAACAAAACAAAGATGTCTGTTCTTGTCACTTTTATTTAGCATTGTAGTGTATGTTCTAACAAGAGAGATTAAGCAGGAAAAAAATAATAATACCAGAGCATCCATATTACACTGGAAGAATTAAAGATAAATTTCTAATAGTTTTTCTATTCTTTTTTTTCATTTTTCAAATTTCACACACACAGTAAGTCCATTAAAAAAGTATTAGAACTAAAACAAATTCATCAAGATTCAGGATACAAAGTCAATATACAAAATTTAATTGTATTTCTCTATACTAGCAAAGAACATCCTTAAAACTCGTTTAAAAAATGCTGAAAATAAAAAAAAGAGAATGAAAAAATAAAATACTTAGGTAGAAATTTAACAAAATAAGTATAAAACTTGTATAAAGAAAACTATAAAGCACTGCTAAAAAAAGAGAATAGCTAAATAAATAGAAATACATTCCATGTTTATAGATCAGAATACTTGTTATTGTTAAGATGGCAATACTCCCCAATTAATTTACAGATTCAAAGCCACTCCTATTTAAATCCCAGCTGATAATTTTGCAAATTTATGTGGAAATAAAAGGGATCCCATTCAGAAAAAAACAATATAGAAAAATTAGAAAAAAGTAGGACTTAGGCTTTCCATTTTCAGAACTTGCTGCAAATCTATATTAATCTATATAGTGTGGTGTGGGCATAAAAATAGATGTATAGATTGATGGAACAGAATGGAGCCCAGAAATAAATTCCTGACTTTATCATCAATTTTTGAAAAGTGTACCAAGAAAATTCAATGGTGAGAGAACAGTCTTTCAACACATGGTACCAGAAAAATATGATCATGGACCTAAATTCAAAAGAAAGCAAAAATCTAAAAACTCTTTAAAAAATTGGAGTAAATCTTTATGATCTTGGGTTAGACAAGTTTTCTTAGCTATAACACATAAAGCACAAATGACAAAAGAAAAAAATGGATAAATAGAACTGCATCGAAACTAAAATCCAAACTTTTGTACTGCAAATGACACCATCAAAAAATAAAGACAATCCACAAAATGGTAGAAAATATGGTCTATTTGAGAAGCGATTTACAATAATATATAAGAGATATATATAAAAGAGATTTACAGAATATATAATTTATACAACTTAATAATAAAGACAGGGTAAATTGGAAGGGGAGGTGAACCATGAGAGACTATGGACTCTGAAAAACAGTCTGAGGGGTTTGAAGTGGCGGGGGGGTGGGAGGTTGGGGTACCAGGTGGTGGGTGGTATTATAGAGGGCACAGCTTGCATGGAGCACTGGGTGTGGTGAAAAAATAATGAATACTGTTTTTCTGAAAATAAATAAATTGGGAAAAAAAAAAAAGACAAGTAATCTCATTAAAAATGGGTAAAGAATTTCAATAGACATTTGTCCAAAGAAGACATACAAATGGCCAATACAGGTATTAAAAGATATTATCACTAATCACCATAGAAATGCAAACCAAAACCACAATGAGATATTACTTCATACTCAATATTATGGCTATAATAAAGATAAACAATAACAAGTGTTGATAAAGAATAGGAGAAATTGGAGCCTTTATCCATTGCTGGGTGGGAATCTAAAATGGTGCAGCCATTGTGGAAAACAGTTCAGTGGTTCCTTAAAAAGTTAAACATAGTTACTATATGACCCAGTTATTTCACTCCTAGGTATACACTCAAGAAAAATGAAAACCTATACATGAATGTACACAATAGCATTATTTATAATAGGCAAAGTTTAAAAACAGCCCAAACATCCACCCCTGATGAATGGATAAATAAAAGGTATGTTATAAACATGTAATGGAACATTATTCAACAATGAAAAGGAACAGAAGACTGAAACAAGCTACAACATAGGGGAACCTTGAGAACATTAGGATAAGTGAAAGAAGTCTATCACAAAAGACCAAAACCTATAAATCCATTACATCAAATGTCCAGAATATGCAAATCTATACAAATGATGAAAAGTTACTTAGGGCTCAAGGTAGGACAGCATAACAAATTAACTGCTAATGGAGTTACTTTGGGGAAGACAAAATCTTTGATTTAAAGTTATATTGTGGTATGGTTGCACAACCCTGCCTAAAAAGCATTAAGTTGTACACATTAAATGGGTGAATTAGGGGCACATGGGTGCCTCAGTTGGCTAAGTGTCTGATTGTGGAGCCTGCCTAAGATTCTCTCTCTCCTTCTTTCTCTGCCTTCCCCCTCTCCTCTCTCTCTCTAGAAATAAAATAAAATTAAATGAAAATTAAAAATAAGTAAATAAATGTGTGAATTGAATACCATTTGCATTATATATAAAGGTATCTTTAAAAAGATTAAGCTGCTGCTTTGAGAAATGGTTAAGGGTCCTTCGACTGAAAGAAAAAAAGAGAGATCAACTCTGTCTAAATGAAGCAAAAAACACAAAAACAAAAACAAAACAAAACAACACCAAAAAAGCTATTAATTGAAAAAACTTGGGGCATTTTACTGATATGAATAGGGCATATAACCAAGGCTTGGGAAGGGAAGGGACAATCTCTCTGGGCTTCATATGGACAGGTTTATAGACATTCTCCAGGAGCTACCATTGTGAGCTTCAGATCTTAGCCAGCCTCTGTGCCCCGTTGCTCACTGTGAAATGGGCCAGCTTTGATCCCATGATCAAGGAGATATTCCTCTGGGAGTAGAATTATTTGTCTTTAATTTTCTGAAAACATTTCACCAAAAACAACAATTTTTCTTTCTTTTTTTTAAAGATTTATTTATTTGCCAGACAGAGATCACAAGTAGGCAGAGAGGCAGGCGGGGCGGGGGGGGGGGGGAGGCTCCCTGCTGAGCAGAGAGCCCGAAGCAGGGCTTGATCCCAGAACCCTGAGATCATGACCTGAGCTAAAGGCCGATGCATAACCACTGAGCCACCCAGGTGCCCCAAACCACAATTTTTCTTAGGCTAAATTCTTCTAATAATTTGCCAACATTTATCTGGAAAATAGTTCAAACTGGGTCACCAATAATCATTTTATCAATTATTTCCCTTGACTAGCCAAATTCATTCCATAGCAATTTTTCTTTGCTTTCCAGGAATGACTTTTGGGGAATAAAATCTTCCTCTGTTATTGAAAGTTTAGGTATTTTACTTCTTTCAGTTGTAAGAGATTTTATTAACAACAGGACAGGGTTTCTCTTTCAGCACCAGTGTTTCTTATTTATTTTCTATTAAAAGAAATATCAGCAAAAAGTAATAAACTAAAACAAACAAACAAAACCCAAAGGATATAAAATGTACAGTTAAGTCTTTTTATTCAATACAGTTGAATTACCCAAAAGAAACTATTTTTTAGTAACAATTTTGGGAGAATTTTAAAAATGCAGTCCTATCTAAAGACACAATAAAATGGCTCATAATTTCATCACCAGGTAACTACCATTGTTATTTTAAATGAATACACGGGTAATGTATGCACTTGACTATAAAATGATATAAAAAGACAAAAATTATATTTCTCGATTCTCCTTCCAGACAAGATTTTAACTTCTACTCCCCAAGAGTTATCTGTCCCAATGCTTATTTGCTTTTGAAATGGGAAATTTACATCAGTGTTTGTAGATTTACTGCATTCACTTTTCTTTCTCTGGTTATTAAGTATTTTATTCATAATAATAATAAATTAATATTTATGTACTCCCCTCTTAGTTTTATAAGATTTACAAATACCTCTAGCCACATTAGGGATAGTTTACATTTAGATCTATTTAGGTGAAAATATTTTCCCCTCTACCTACAACCAAAGGGCATAAACAGCATAATCAACTGACAGGGTGGAATTATTTTTTGTATTTATTATACATTTGTTTGTTTTGTTTATGTATTTCACTAAGTTGAGTTCCTGCAGATGTCTCCATTCTAATGGCTTACTCTTCCACTTAAATCCTAAATTTTGTATTTCGTACATTTTTTAATGTTGCTAGTTTCATGAATAGGTAGTAATATTATGTTGCGTGTTTAATTGACATTCCCTGATTGACAATGTGGTTGAACATCTTTTTTTTCATTGTCTCCTCTGATTCTTTTCTTCTATTAATTGAATGTTTTAGTATCTTACCCATTTTTCTATTGGATTGTCTGAGGAAGTTTTTTTTTTTTTCTTTTTGAATACAGATTTTCATTATTTCTTAAAACTCACTAAGAAGAACACAAATGAGGCAAGGCTGGAAATTTCTCTTGCTCTTCTAGATATATACCGACACTTCTAGGAAATATGCACATAGGCAAAAATAAGGCAATATCTGAGGAGCACCAGCAGGAAAATTCTCAAGGAAAAGGAAAATATTAAAATTAAGTATAAAGAAGACAGAAGTAAAAGTGTTACAACATATCTGGAAGCTCATATGGAAAGAAAAAATAAAAGGAGAGGAAATCACAATTAAAACCACCCTAGAATTTAAAAAGGAAAAAAAGTTAGCCTACAGAATGAAAGTTTTCTTCACAAAACAAATAGGATATAAAAGGAAAAAAAAAAGTTTTTTTGAGATCAGAAACAAAGACACAGCAAAAGAAATCAAACAAGTAAATTTATTTATAAGTGAATATAAATTGAGTCTGGATACAGGATTACAATGGGGCAATATTCTCAAAGTAATGAAGGAAGAATATTTTAACCTAAAATGTTAATGTCTAGCTAAACTTTATTTAAACACAAAAGCAAGACAAAGTGGGTCTCAGACACATTAGTCCAGTTTAAAAAATGGTTTTTGAGAAAAAAATTCAAAAGAATCCAAAAGTAAATAGTATGTAATCTCTACCATAGCAACATAATTATTCATTTAAGAAACATAATATAACAAAAAATATATTTTTAAAGCATATATGCATATCCCTGACCACATATTTAATACACCAGAATGGTGGCCCATGGTGGAGCTAGGGGTGAGTACAGGAGTGGGAATGGAGAATGAAAAGAAAAAAATACATAAAAATAATTTTAAAAAGGAATTAAGTTGCATAAACTATTGATGCTGTGTTTGGTGTATCTGAAGTCCTCCGTAGACCATTGCCAAAACAAACAAACAAATGAAAAAAACAAAAAGAATAAAAATGTTGCAATAGACCCATAAAAACAAGCAAAATACAAGAAGACTTTGAATTTACACAGTTATAATTATAGAATTGATCACATCACTTTCAGAAACAAAAAAGCTGGATGCAAAATAGGCAAAGACAGAAAATATTTAAATATCCATGAGTAATAATAGAGATATACAAGCTACATGTAAACAATGCATCCTTTTCAAGCACTCAAAACTGTAAACAGAAATTTGGAATAAAGTGAAGTTAACATTTCAGTTCAATAAGGAGCATCATATACAAAATTAACAGACATTGTCAGATGGGAAATGGCATTTTCAGTTTCTCAGCCCCTCAAGTTATTAATGTCAGGAAGAAAAAAGATACTGTTGATAATAAACAACAAACAAAATGAAATAGAAAAGTGATCAAAGGTATAAATAGCTAACATACAAAACAAGAAAATCCACATGACTTTAAAATACATAAATATATACTCAGCCATACTCAACCTCAACAGATAATCAGAGAATAATTGACACAATGAGACATTACTGGTCACCCGTAAGTTTGGCAAAATTATATTCAGGTAATTCCAAGGATTATCAAACACATGAGAAAGCAGGATCCTTCATTCTCTGTTGAGAGGAAGCCAAACCAGTAAGGCATTTTGAAGAGCATTATGCAGTATTTAGGAGAGAGTATGGAGGCATGTACACAATGACTCAAAAATATATGAGTCAGAGAAACTATTGAGAAATCCAGTAGGTTATAGGTATGGGGCTGTTAATCTCTCAACTGTTTGAGGTTAACAGTAAATTAAGCAACTAAGGTGAACATCACTTGGGAAATGGAAAAGTCAAAGACAGTAAATACACAAAGTAGAAAATTATACAGGAGTCAAAAGCAATATAATCACACACACACACACACACACACACACACACCCCATTAGGGACGAAATTGAAAACGCAGTGTTTTAGCTTGCTTTCACCTGCTATGACCTTTCTCAATCCCCTCCTCACAACATTGCTAGATTGGTTGGTCTAGAATTTTAGTTCTTGATTGATATGGGTGTTTTCCTTAAAAAAAAAAGAGTGGGGTTTATTATGAAAAAATTCAGCATTATCAAAGACAGAACTCTTAAATTAATAGGGATATAAAGAAAAACACTCTCAAGGTACAGAGATGCTTCTGGTTTAACCACATCATCTGTAATAGAGCTCAGCCTGCAAAACGTGTTCACCAACAATTGTCATTTAGCATGTTGATGTAGTGTACCAGTTTAAGGTATGGACTCTAATAGTACTATATTTTCTGATCACTTTAATCCAACACATTTATCTTTTCCATTTCCTTGTGCTATTTGATGACTAGTTTATGGGATTAATAATTTGTACTAGAATGAAGAGATGAAGGTAGCTAAATCAGGTGAATGAGGTGAAAATACCCAATTCCAGCATGAAGACTATACAGATGGGACAAATGACTAAATAACTAATTTTGAAAACAGAAACAACTGAATAGCTAATATTTTGGATTTAGTTGGAACTGCACTACTGACTTCTGTGCTAGATTCATCATAGCAAAACAAACATAGATATGGATACTCAGACTCTTGCATTTGTAGACAAACTTCATCCTCCACTCTGAAAAGACTGCTGTTATATAATCACACACATTAAAAAGTTATAAGCTAAGAAGCATTGTTTGTAGGAAATAGTGGTTCTTACTTTACAGCAATATTGGGACAAGATTAGTTTCCCACTAAGAACAGGGGTGGTGGTGACAAGGATTCTGTTCATTTTGAGTAGAGTAGCAATCTGGGCTGCTTCTTATGATGTACAGAACATGTGTCAAATAATGCTGAAACTGATAAGAACAGATACTACACTTGATCTTAGGTGGCTCAGTGGGTTAAAGCCTCTGCCTTCGGCTCAGGTCATGGTCTCAGGGTCCTGGGATCGAGCCCCGCATCGGGCTCTCTGCTCGGCTGGGAGCCTGCTTCCCCCTCTCTTTCCGCCTGCCTCTCTGCCTACTCATGATCTCTGTCTGTCAAATAAATAAATAAAATCTAAAAAAAAAAATGCTGAAATGATCATCCTTTAAAAGGTTCAATCTCAGATACTCCAGTAAACTTGAAACTCTTATGATGAGCAGAGAAGTGTTTTAGTAATTACTCTATCACTTTCCTAGTCCAGACTTTCATCATGATCAAGTAACCTTGATCTAGTCAATCTCTTTTTGCCAGAAGATCCAAGGGAAATACAGAAAATAAACGTGAGCAAGAAAGGTAAACAATTTTTTCATAATTAACCCACTCTTTTTTGAAAAGGAAACCCATACATTCTGAAGTTGAAATACCTCCCAGCTTTTTACCCATAGCCACACAGAGGCAATACTTTCAATAACACCAAAAATTGTATTCTTTTGTGGAGCAAGTGGAACTATATCACTAGTCCAGTATCACATCTCTCTTGTAAGAGATTTCAAGTACTTCCACATTCTAGGATTCCATATATCACAATGAATCCATTGCCTGCCTGACTTACTCTTTACCAGCATACAAGTCTCGAAGTTGGTCTCAGCAATGTTAACCATGTGTCATGGTGGTATGGTGTTTCCATCTGTATCAATGGATTTGACAATCTTTCAAAAATTGAGATTCCTTTTTAAAATTAGAAGGCCATAATTTCTCTCTTTAGTCAGCATTTTACGTTCAACTCTTTCTTTTTTTTTTTTTAAGGGTCCAAGGCAGGACTTGAACTCACAACAGTGAGACTGACACCTGAGCTGAGATCAAGAGTCAAATGCCCAACCAACTGAGCCACGTAGGCACACCTATGTTCATTCCTTTCTGTTAAACACACACACACACACACAATTTAGAGAAATATGTGTATACATACAAGTAGGTACATAATTATATGTGTCTGTACATGTCTACAGCCAGAAAAACACTCTACTCATTTTATTCAATTCTGCTCATATTATATGTGTATAACTTCTTCTATCATATCTCAGGCAAGAGCTCATTATATCTCTTCTTAAATATCCCTCAAAGTGTACAGTTGATTAACAATTAAAATTCTGATAGCTGTAATAATAGAGTGTTAATTCCCATAATAAATTTAACTCTTCCTATATGTAATATTTACCCACTGGTTCTAGTTTTCATCTTTAGAACTATTATGAACTACATGCAGTTTTTCATGGTAACTTTATTATGTGCATTTTGTTTCCAAGACAAACCAAGAACAAAGACAAAATACTTCAACAAAAACTGACCAGCCCCCAATCATAGGTTTCCTGTATTATAATTATCTGAACAATAATTATATGGGAATGAATTTTTGAAAAGCTTATGATAGTACCAATGGAACAATTTCTAGTACCAAAACAGACAGCAGGAAGCCCTTTAGTAAAAGTAGGATAAACATTCAGGCAGCTTCCTGAAAAATGTATGAAAAAATAAAATCTTTTTAGGATAACTTTTAAAAAATCTTTTTTAATAGGGTAAATCCTTACAAAGAAAAACTGGAAAATAAAAGTCACTAACAGTAGAAAGAAAATGTAAAGACAGATGTGACTTTTCAGTTTTGCTTCAAAAGAGCATTTAAGAGTTATGTAACTCCTTAGATAACAAGAATTCTAAGGAAAAGCTGGATTGAAAGCTGTGACAGATGTTATTACAAAATAAACACCTAAATTATTCTTTTCCCCATGAGAATGAGTAGTATGAAGAAGAGGAATCATGTTTCTTTATATTACCTGGAGATACATGTTTAGTGAGATTTAAAAAAAAAACAGATTTAAGTATAACATTTTTTAAAATTTATTTATTTATTTTTTCCAATTTATTTATTTTCAGAAAAAGTATTCATTATTTTTTCACCACACCCAGTGCTCCATGCAAGCCGTGCCCTCTATAATACCCACCACCTGGTACCCCAACCTCCCACCCCCCAGCCACTTCAAACCCCTCAGACTCTTTCTCAGAGTCCATAGTCTCTCATGGTTCACCTCCCCTTCCAATTTACCCAAATTCCCTACTCCTCTCTAACGCCCCTAGAACTCATACAGCAATTCAGCAACGTGGCAGGATACAAAGTCAATGTGCAGAAATCAGTGGCTTTCTTATACACTAACAATGAAAATACAGAAAGGGAAATTAGAGAATCGATTCCATTTACTATAGCACCAGGAACCATAAGATACCTGGGAATAAACCTAACTAAAGAGGTAAAGGATCTGTACTTGAGGAACTATAGAACACTCATGAAAGAAATTGAAGAAGACACAAAAAGATGGAAGACCATTCCATGCTCTTGGATCGGAAGAATAAACATTGTTAAAATGTCTATACTGCCTAGAGCAATCTATACATTTAATGCCATTCCGATCAAAATTCCACCGGTATTCTTCAAAAAGCTGGAGCAAATAATCCAAAAATTTGTGTGGAATCAGAAGAGACCCCGAATAGCGAAGGAAATGTTGAAAAACAAAAATAAAACTGGGGGCATCACGTTACCTGATTTCAAGCTTTATTACAAAGCTGAGATCACCAAGACAGCATGGTACTGGCATAAAAACAGACACATAGACCAGTGGAAAAGAGTAGAGAGCCCAGATATGGACCCTCAACTCTATGGTCAATTAATCTTCGACAAAACAGGAAAAAATATACAGTGGAAAAAAGACAGTCTCTTCAATAAATGGTGCTGGGAAAACTGGACAGCTATATGTAGAAGAATGAAACTCGACCATTCTCTTACACCATACACAAAGATAAACTCAAAATGGATAAAAGACCTCAACGTGAGACAGGAATCCATCAGAATCTTAGAGGAGAACATAGGCAGTAATCTCTTTGATATCAGCCACAGCAACTTCTTTCAAGATACGTCTCCAAAGGCAAAGGAAACAAAAGCAAAAATAAACTTCTGGGACTTCATCAAAATCAAAAGCTTCTGCACAGCAAAGGAAATAGTCAACAAAACAAAGAGGCAACCCACGGAATGGGAGAAGATATTTGCAAATGACAGTACAGACAAAAGGTTGATATCCAGGATCTATAATGAACTCCTCAAACTCAACCCACACGAAACAGACAAACACATCAAAAAATGGGCAGAAGATATGAACAGACACTTCTCCAATCAAGACATACAGATGGCTATCAGACACATGAAAAAATGCTCATCATCATTAGCCCTCAGGGAGATTCAAATTAAAACCACATTGAGATATCACCTTACACCAGTTAGAATGGCCAAAATTAACAAAACGGGAAACAACATGTGTTGGAGAGGATGTGGAGAAAGGGGAACCCTCTTCCACTGTTGGTGGGAATGCAAGTTGGTGCAGCCTCTTTGGAGAACAGTGTGGAGATTCCTCAAGAAATTAAAAATAGAGCTTCCCTACGACCCTGCAATTGCACTCCTGGGTATTTACCCCAAAGATACAGATGTCGTGAAAAGAAGGGCCATCTGTACCCCAGTGTTTATAGCAGCAATGGCCACAGTCGCCAAACTATGAAAAGAACCAAGATGCCCTTCAACGGATGAATGGATAAGGAAGATGTGGTCCATATACACTATGGAGTATTATGCCTCCATCAGAAAGGATGAATACCCAACTTTTGTAGCAACATGGACGGGACTGGAAGAGATTAAGTATAACATTTAAAGGAGGAATGCTAGATCAAGAGTAGCAGCAGGGATTAGGGAGGTAAATTTTAACTGAGAGTCTATGAATTTTTTCCCCTGGGGCTTTTTTTTTGGCTCAATTCTTGGCTATTCAAATAGGCCCTAATTATGCTCTCAACTTCAAATTTCAATATATACTAAAAAAAAAAGATGATTGGTGATGTTTTTTGAAAAGAACAAAACTTAAAGCCTCAGAATGAAAATATATTTGGTTTGGCAACACATACTTGATAGCAAAAGTCCATTGTATTACATAAATAATCCTCTAACATCTCAGCTTTGTTCTGTGGTCAGATTGCTATATATTTTTTCTTTCTTTCAATTCTGATCTGTCACCTCTACCATCATTCTGAGACAGAGAAGCTAATTTTGTTCCATATAATAACATAAGCTACTCAATCAAGAGTCGAAGACACATATCCAACAATGCCAAGAACAATTCTGTATATTAGTATTCAGATCATTTAAGTCACTTAAAATATTATCTGAACATCCATATGCCAGGCAATTTTATTGTTGCTCAAGATATAAAAATCAATAAATATGACCACTCCCAACAATAGACAAGTATATATTCACATAATTATCAAGGCAACTAAAATTCATCAGGCAGTTTTGTAATATTCTGCTTCATTTCAGTTCTGCAAAACTGTCCACGGTGTGTGTGTGTGTAGGCATTTGATCCTCAGACATATGATCCCCATCACCACCATTTATGACATGGGACATGTTGCTATTTCTCCCTGAAACTCATTTCCTTCTCTTAAAACAGAGTACTCATGACTTCTTATGAATTGTTGAGGGAACATGTAAGAAAATGTATATACCCATGCCTAGACCATAAGAAACATTCAATAAACATCTGTTATTATATCTTGACTATTATTAGTTATTTGAATGCATAAAATTTTCTGGAACCATGTAATTTTAGAGTTCATGTATTTCAACAGTTTCTTCATAGTGTTCAGGTAAAATGGGTACTCTAGGCAATGAAGCATTGAAGATTCCAAAAATATAACCCAAGATTCTTCATCCCAAGATCTTTTAATTTAAATTTTCATTTAGTTCCTTAACCTAAGCCTATCTCCTCACCTCTTCCTTCTCTAGGGTGCATATATATTTTTAGGTAGGTTGTCTACAATTTAGACAGCATAGATTGCCCAAGTTTTTTGTAACTATTTCTAGCAGAAGCAGGAGAATATTTCAGATCCTGACTCTGACTCCTCATTAATTGCTCTTTGGTAGCTAGTACAGGCTCTAAGTATATATATATATACATATATGTATATATATATATATACTCATATATATGTATATATATATATATATGATTATCTTGCCCAGTCAAAACCACCATACCAGTGTTGCAGTGTGAAAAGAATTTATATTGATTTCTTAAAAAACATTTAGGCTTTTGTTTTCCAGTTATTGTGACAAAGACAAGACATTAAACATCATTATTATTGACATTGACTTAATGCATAAGAGTCAGGAAGAAAATTTATCTTATCCAGGGTGAATATTTCACTATCATCACCAACATAGGTAGAATTCACACACCTTTCCTTAGGTGTGACCATTCTTAGATAACATTTTAACAGTACCGTATATTCTTGTAAGATATATAAGAAAAAAAGTACTATGCCAACATGGAAAAAGATTGTCCTGTGAATGTTAGGTCAAAAAAGATCATGATGCTCAAACAGCGTGGAAGCCAACAATGGTGGTGCCTCCCCAAAATCCTCAGTCACCTTCAATGCGTACATGAATGGATTTTTTTCTCTTAAACAAACCTCATATTTCCTCTTCCTGTCTCTCATCACCAGAGCTTTATTTCAGTCGCTCATGATGTCATGGTTAGAATATTTCCAGGTGTCAACTTACTTCAGTCTCTCCGTACTGTAGGCTGTCCTTCATCATTTTGTCACTGTCAACATCACATTTCTATTTTTATTTTAAGATATTGTTTATTTGAGAGCAAGAACGAGAGAGCACAAGCAGGGGGAGGGGCATGAGAGGGAGAAGCAGACTCCCCACTAATCAGGGAGCCCAATGCAATGTGGGGCTCAATCCCAGGATCCCAAGATCAGGACCTGAGCTAAAGGCAGATGCTTAACTGTCTGAGCCACCCAAGTGCCCCAATATCACATTTTTAAGCCCCCAATTCAAATAATTCTTCTCCTCAGGGGCCCACTCCCTTATTTTTTAGCCATTCAAACTTTCTTATAATTTCTCAAACAAATCATATATTTCTTTGCTTTGTGTTTTGCTTCTTCTGAAATAATTTTACTTTTATTCACATCATGAAAATTTTATTGCCTGTGACTATCCCCCAAAAGAAAAACATCATCCCCTCTCCCTATTCCTTAAACACCAGTCACATTTTTAACTGTCTTCTCTAGCAGACTGATGTCCCCAAAGACTGCTGGTCAACTTTGTAATCTCCACAGTCCAAACCCTGGTATAGTACCCAACATGTGGTATGCACTCAAAGAATGCTGGTAGAATGAACAACTGAATTGAGTAACATGCTGCATTTTGTGTACTACAGAATAAAATTTTGTTACGATGTGGACTAAGTACTTGAGTATTAAATTTTTTTTCTACATGAGTTGGTGTATTTTTTCTCCCTCTTCAAAATGTGACAGAGTAATGAAATTATGCACATAATGACTCAGAAATCATAGAAAATAAGAAGGAATTAGGACAATTACTCCTACCATGGGTAAAACTTACGCACAGATGATTATCCAATTTCTTTGATCTAATGACCATTTGAAAGGAAATCGACATGTAGTTTTTAAATCAACTGAATGCTCAAAGGAGAAATTTGCCTCTTAAAAACTAAAAAGCATTACCTCTCTGAAACAAAGCAACAACAACAATGAATTAGAAATATAAAACTTCAGTGAAGCATGAATCTCACCTCCAAGTGCCACTTAATGATGCTGCCTAGGATTTACCCATCAATTATCTTGCTTTAGTTTCCATCTGTTCATTCCTTTATTCAATAAGCATGCATTAAAACATAAAGTGGTAAGTTGCTAAAATCTTAGGTTCAATCTATAATGACAATCTAAGGCTTTATCCCACTTCCTCCCTCTCACAGTGAAAAGCAAGGGGTCATAATTCTAAAATATGAAGTATTCCTTAGAGAGAGTAGTAGATCAGGAGCAAAGAAAGGGAGCCAGTTACTTGAGATTTTAGAGTAAGAATGTAAATAATGAGAAGGAAAAGCCCAGGAGTTAAGATGGGAGAATGCTAGAAATAACTAGCTCATTTCATAAATACTTGCAAAATGTATGAATTAATTAACTCTGAAATTGAAGCTTCTACAAATACCACTTAGGGGAAAAGACATCCAAAGTCATGAGAGTGGTACCAAGGAAAGTAGGGCATTTTTCACTGTCATAGGCAATAACTGACTTTCCAACTATTCAAACTGCCTAAGCAATAGAGAGGATCCTAGGAGAAAAATGTTAGAGAAGACTCCAACAAAGACTCAAACCAACTCACTAAAGACCCTATCTTCCTCAAAGATAAATCTGTTCATTCCAACTTTTTCATTTATTCAACATTTTAAATAATCTATGATGTGATATTCCCTAGATTCACCACAGAGGATACAAATATTCACAGCAGACGTAATTTTTGCCCTCACAAAGCTTGTAGTAAAGTAATGGAAAAATATAAATTGATCAATTAACGAAAACAAATATAAAATTACATTCTGTTGTTATTTATTGAATACAGAATCATAGTTATTGAAGGTCCAACAGCAACTTGCTGGATCAAAGCACAGAAGGTAGGCTGAGTTAAATAAGGAAAACTTTTCATTTATTTAATAAAATTAGTTAAATGTTTACTATATGTCAGACACAGCAAAGGAAAGAAAAAAAAGTATGTACAAGGCATAGGTCCCCATTGATGGGGATGGGTGTTTTTATTCAGCCATTAAAACAAAGGAAATTTTGTCAAGGTGCATGGATGGACCTTGAGGGTATTATGTTAAGTGAAATAAGTCAGATAAAGACAAATACTAATCTCACTTATATATGGAATATAAAATACAAGATAAAAAAACAAAAACAAAACTCATAGATAGAACAGATCAGTGGTTGTGTGGGGATAGGCAAAAATGGGTGGAAGGTGGTCAAAAGATACAAACTTCCAGTTATAAAATAAACATCATGGGGATGTAGGTACAGCATGGTGACTGCAATTCATACTTTATTGTATATTCAAAAGTTGCTAAGAAAGCAGATCTGAAAAGTTCTCATCATAAGAAAAAAAGCTATAACTAACTATGTGTGGTGATGGATGTTAACTAGATTTATCATAGTGAACATTTTACAAAATATATAAATATGTAACCATTATATTGTACACCTGAAATTAATATGTTATATGTCAATGACGTCTCAATTAAAAAAATACAATCAGAAAAAAGAAGGCATAGTCCCCAGTCCTTCAAAAAGCATATGACTTGATAGGGAAAACAGGTATATAACCAAATAGATATCAACATGCACACACAATATGATGTAATAGCAAATATATATAATAGAGATAAGCCTTTGCACATATTTCCATTACATGCACATATAAAAAAGCAATCAGGACACAGAGAAGGAAATGATTATTTCTTTAAGATACTATTATTTTGAAATGTTTAAATTAATTTTGAAAAAGATCTGATACTAGCTCAGACCCTACCAAAACTGAGCTGCATGCTTCTCTTCTTCTCACCTTTGTCCCTCATTGCAACCTAGGTAAGTCCTTCCCTCTATTCCAGTTTTGATATAAGTATATGATTCCACCTCAAACCAGATAATCCCCCACTTGAGACCAAACTCTAATTCTTAGCCCTGACCAAAAAAAAAAAAAAAAAAAAAAAAAAAAAAACCAGCTTAACCTCCACAAATTTGGCTATCTCTTTTTTTTTTCACTTATGAATTTTTTTTCCAATTTATTTATTTTCAGAAAAACAGTATTCATTATTTTTTCACCACACCCAGTGGCTATCTCTTTATTTAAGTCTCACCAGCACCCAGCACTACTAGTCCTATATACTAAACCAAGGTTCCAAAACCTGTCGCCTCCTACTATAATTAGCTTATTAGAAATGCATGTTGAGTCGACCCATTAAATAAATACTTGTGAAGCAGCTATTATGAACTGAGCTTGAGAAGTGGTACAAAGGTGAACAAAATAAAACTCCTAACCTTAATAATTTTATATCCAAGGAAACAGACATTCAAAAAGGATTAATTTATAGTCCATTAAAAGCATATCACATTTATAAAATATAGGGACAGAAAGGAATACCTAAATCAAGTTATAAGAGACAGACAGACCTTCATCAGTGGAGACCACAAATCCCAGTTTGCCCTAAGTAGTGCTGGGCTACACTTGTTATGTTGATATACCTTTTTTCCCACTAAGTTTTTATTTCAATTCCAGCTAGTTAACATACAATGCAATATTAGTTTCAGGTGTAGAATTTAGTGATTCATCACTTACATACAACACCCATCACCTATTTAATCCCTCCCCTCATCCACCTCCCCTCCAGGAACCATCAATTTGTTCTGTATAGTTAAGAACCTATAGTTAAGAGTCTGTTTCTTGGTTTGCCTCTCTTTTTCCCTCATATTCATTGTTTTGTTTCTTCCCCCCCCCTTTTTTTTAAAGATTTTACTACTTAGGGCTTTCTTCCCAAATTTTTACTTAAATTCTAGTTAACATGCAGTGGTAAAATTGATTTCAGGAGTAGAATTTACTGATTCATCACTTTCATTCAACACCCAGTGCTCAACACAAGCGCCCTCCTTAAAACCCGTCTCTCATTTAGCCTTAAATTCAACATATGAGTGAAATCATAGGGTATTTGTCTTTCTCTGACTTATTTCACTTAGCATAATACTCTCTAGCTCCATCCATGTTTTTGCAAATGGCAAGATTTCACTTTTATGGCTAATATTCCATTTTATAAATATAGATCACATCTTCTTTATCCATTTGTCAGTTGATGGACATCTGAGTTCTTTCCATATTTTGCTATTGTAGTTAATCCTGCTGTAAACATCAGGATGCATATACTCCTTTGAATGTGTATTTTTGTATCTTTAGATCAGTACCTAGTAGTGCAATTGCTGGATCACAGGGCAGTTAGTGCTATTTAAGAGTATTTGAGGAACATCCCTATGGTTTTTAAGAGTGGCTGTATCAGCATCAGTTTACATTCCCACCAATAGTGTAAGAAGGTTCCCCTTTCTCCAAATCTTCACCAATACCTATTGTTGCCTGTCTTGTTGATTTTAGCCATTCTGACTGCTATGAGTGAAGTCTCATTGTAGTTTTTATTTCTGTTGCCCTAATGATGAGTACTACTCAGCATCTTTTCATGTGTCTGTTAGCCATCTAGATGCCTTCTTTGGAAAAATCTCTTCTGCTCATTTTAATTGGATTGTTTTTAGGTATTGAGTTTTATAAGTTCTTTATATATTTTTGACACTAACCCTTTATGTCATTTGCAAATATTTCTACCATTCCAAAGGTTGCCTTTTAGTTTTGTTGTTTCCTTCGCTGTGCAGGTTTTTAATCTTGATGAAGTCCCAACAGTTTATTTTTTATTTTGTTTCCCTAGTTTCAGGAGACATATCTAATAAGTTGCTATGGCTGATATCAAATAGGTTACTGCTTGTGTTCTCCTCTAGGATTCTGATGGTTTCCTGTGTCATATTTAGGTCTTTCATCCATTTTAAATTTATTTTTCTGTGTAGTGTAAGAATGTGGTCCAATTTCATTCTTTTTCATGTTGCTGTGCAGTTTTCCCAACACCATCTGTCAAAGAGACTTCTTCCCAATGGATATTCTTTCCTCCTTTGTCACAGATTAATTGCCCATACAGTGGGTCCATTGCTGACTTCTCTATTCTGTTCCATTGATGTATGATTCTGTCTTTGTACCAGTATCATACTGTTTTGCTCACTACAGCTTTGTAATATAACTTGAAATCCGGAATTGTGATGCCTCCAGCTTTGCTTTTCTTTTTCAAGATTGCTTTGGCTATTTGGGGTCTTTGTGGTTCCATACGATTTTTAGGATTGTTTGTTCTTAGCTCTGGAAAAAATGCCATTGGTATTTTGATAGGGATTCCATTAAATGTGCAAATTGGTTTGAGTAATACAGATATTTTAAAAATATTTGTTCTTACAATCCATGAGCATGATACATTTTTCTATTTCCTTATGTCATCGCCAATTTCTTTCATTAGTGTTTTATAGTTTTCAGAGTACAGATCTTTTACCTCTTTGGTTATTCCTAGGCATCTTAAGATTTCAGTGTAATTGTAAGCGGGATTGATTCCTTAATTTCTCTTTCTGCTACTTCATTAAAAATATAAAAATGCAACAGACCTCTGTATGTTGATTTTGTATCCTGAGACATTACTGAATTTGCATATCAGTTCTGGCAACTTTTTGGTGGAGTCTTGTGTGTTTTCTATACAGAATATCATGTATCCGCTAATAGTGAAAGTTTGACTCCTCCTTGCCAATTTGGATGCCTTTTATTTTTTTTTTTTTGTTGTTGTTGTCTGACAGCTGAGGCTGGGACTTCCAGTACTATGTTAAATAACAGCAATGAGAGTGGACATACCTGTCTTGTTCCAGACTGTAGAGGAAAAGTTCTGAGTATTTCCCCACTGAGGATGATATTAGCTATGGGTCTTTTGTATATGACCTTTATTATGTTGAAGTATGTTTCCTCTAACTCTACTTTCTTGAGGTTTTTATCATGAATGGATGTTGTACCTTGGCAGTGTAACTTTTTAATAATGTCTCATTTTATTTTAAGACCTGGCAGATAAAAGGTGACATTAATAAAGTTAATAGTTAATCTTAGTTAATAGTACAGAGAATAATGGGGTGAAACCAAGTAAAATCAGAAAAGTAATCCAAATAAGGAGTGTATAATGTGTAAATCCTGGAAGTAGGAAAATATGAAATGAGTAATTGCAAGAAAATCAGTAAGACTAGAATGTAAAGATTTGCAGAATGTGAAGCCAGCAGGTAAAAATAACTACATAAAATGGAGTTTGAGCTTGACCCTTCAGTTAATGAGGAACTTCTGAAGGGTTTCAAGTAGACAAATGATGAGGTAAGATGTGACTCTATTTGTACTTTGAAAAATCAGAATGTTGGACAAACAGAGAAAAATTGAACTGGTGGTTTTGAAGCAACATGATGTTGGATGACCACTAAAACATGGGTTTTGGAATCAAACAAATCTAGATTTAAGTTATACTCTGATTTTAACCCTAATATTACTACTTACTAGCTTTGTTACAAGCACAGACTTTGGAGTCAGATTGCCTGGCTCTAAAACCTAGTTTAAATTCTTACCATCTCTATTACCTTTAGAAGCTGCTTAACTTCATTATGCCTCAGTTTCATTACCCATATAACTAAAATAATGATAATACTCCTTTTAATTAAGGTTAAATATATTGGTGTGCCTGGCTGGCTCAGCTGGTAGAGCAAGCCACTCTTGAGCTTGCGATTGTTGAGTTCGAGCACCGCATTGAATGCAGAAATTACTTAAATATAAAATCTTTAAGAAGAAAGTTTAAGTATGTTAATACAGACAATATCCTTAGACCAGTGCCTAGAACACGATAAGCACCTTCTGTTCACATGTTCTGCTTACAATTTTTTCACAATAAAATAGATATATGTTGAAAATTTTTATAACCATTTTAAGTTAAAAGTTTGATGACACTATGTTTATAAAAAATTTAAGACATAGCTTAGTAGCAAAAAGACTGTTCCAATGCCCAAAGAGCTTTGCCCTATTATAACAAAAGGATGAGGTAGTAGTAATACTCTTAGATGTCAGAACATTTTTCCCCATTTTTATTAGCATGATCTACTCAAAGAAAAAAATCTTAAAGAATGACAAGAAGGGATTTTCATTGCAATGATGTTTTATAATTACTAAAAGCAGAATTCTCTCCAGACCATTAGTAATAGCAACAACAAAATGATAGAATGTACCTACCATGTATGTATCACAAATAGCACATTATGATATTTCCAAATTTTGTTAAATTTTGAAAATTTTTAAATACTGGGTTATTTCTTTCAGGTTATTTCCTGTCTCTTAAAGCAATTAAATAACAAAATATATATCTTCTTATTTGAAGTAGTTGCTAGAGAAATTATAAATTAAATACAAATGCACACATAACTTGGACACTGTTGGGACCCCACACCACACTCCTTAAAGCCAGCTTTCCCTTCATCCATAGTTGTGGTGGACAGTTCTTGCACATACTGTAGGCTTCCCTTCTCAAGTTCCCAGGGCATCTTACTCTAAAGGTAGTTCCTAAATGCCATAGATAGACATCTCCAGGAGCAACCTTCAGTCAGTGACAGATGACTGTCAATGGGTAGATGTCCCAGTCTCACATTCACTGGAGGGATAATTTTGAGGTTTATTCTACATGGTTTCCCAAAGGATCCCTCGGCAAGAATGAGCTCAGTTGCCCAGAATAGCAACCAGTTCAAGAACCCACTTTTTTTTTCAATTTATTTATTTTCAGAAAAACATTATTCATTATTTTTTCACCACACCCAGTGCTCCATGCAAGCCATGCCCTCTATAATACCCACCACCTGGTACCCCAACCTCCCACCCCCCCGCCACTTCAAACCCCTCAGATTGTTTTTCAGAGTCCATAGTCTCTCATGGTTCACCTCCCCTTCCAATTTACCCAAATTCCCTACTCTTCTCTAAAGCCCCTTGTCCTCCATGCTATTTGTTATGCTCCACAAATAAGTGAAACCATATGATAATTGACTCTCTCTGCTTGACTTATTTCACTCAGCATAATCTCTTCCAGTCCCATCCATGTTGCTACAAAAGTTGGGTATTCATCCTTTCTGATGGAGGCATAATACTCCATAGTGTATATGGACCACATCTTCCTTATCCATTCATCCGTTGAAGGGCATCCACTTTTAATTGGCTTTCCCTCTTCCTTGTTTAATTCTCTCCACTGCCTTCTCTCTACTCCAGCATTCTGGGAATACATCACAAATGAGTTATCTGTGCCTAAATCAAAATCTAAGAATTTGCTTTTGGGGGAACCCAAACTATGAAAAGAATCCTATTATACTAAAATTTTAATCTGATCATCTTTGTAATAAACTTTTGATAAGTTGAGTGGATAATCACATCAGTTGGTCGACATGCTAATAATTCTAATCTGTTTTTAATTTCATGACTTCCTTCTGTTATCACAAGAATTGTGCTGCTAATATGAAAATAATTATATGTATCTTAGTATTTCTATCACCACACCTGACTCTTTTCATTATTAGGAAGAAAAGGATCTTTTGTAACATCTATTCAAAGTTCTATTGTAGAAAAGGTGTAATATTTATGACACTGGAGTAATTTTCAAATTTTAAAGAAAATGTATTGCTACAAAAAAATTTATTTAATGTAAGAAATGCAGCCTCCTCATGTTTGCATGCCCCTTACTCTCAATCAATACAGCTCATACAATATTTTGCTCAAGATTTATTCAGCAAAATAGATCCTTTTTGAAAAATATTGTTCACTTTCTTTCCCTGTCAGACTGTCTGTTGAAACACTAGTGAATTGTTTATAAAATGAATGCTGTATCTTCCTTTCAGCTGACAGGTCCCTGTGGTTTGCTGTTTATTAGTTTTGTTTGTTGTGATTCAAAATGCAAGATCTATTTTTCCCGAGTGTTGCTGTCTTTTTTTTTTTTTGCTTTGCTTTTCTTTTCTTAGTGAACTAGAAGAAGATAAACAGAATGTTCTTATTTACAAGTAACTACTGAAATGTCCTTCAGATCCACTTTGAATTTCCATTAAATTCTCCTTCCACATCTCAAATCTTTAAAGTGTAAAAGAATCTAATGCGCAAGTTGAGAAGTTGGGTTTTTTTGTTTTGTTTTTTAGCTCTTTCTATTGGAGCTGCACAATATAGAACTTATTTCCAGGGTCAGAAAAGTCATGTCATAGAAATCTCTTTAAATTGGTCGCATTGAAATGAGAGCAAAACTGATGGTATATTCAAAGCAATTATTTTTAGAAAGAAGCAAATTTTTGTCATTCATCTCTTCATCCATCTTCCCATTCATCAAACTTGTATTAAATACCTAATATGCTGGGCACTGAACTGGATGCCAGAAATAGCAGAAATGAATATCTCAGTCCCTGACTTGAATAAGTTCAATCGACCTGAGTAAACAAACATGCAAAAGATGACTGAATTTTAATGTGACAGGTGTTATAATAGAGGTATTTTCTAGAGGCTGAGAAAAGTGGGAGCATAGAAAAGAATCTAATTCTCTCATGAAAACTTCATTGAGGTTATACCTGATATGAGCCTTGAAGGATGAGTTACATAGACAAGAGAAGGTGGGCATTTCAAGCACAGGCAAGGAGAGCAATAAAAAATTTTATTTCATGTTGTTTTGTTCAGATTTTGCTAGAGAATGCAAATTCTTTGTCCTTCTGCAGTACAGAAAAGAATAGGAAAGAATCCAGGCTGGCAAAGGAGGCAAATAGATGCATTAAAGGAATCTAGATTTTACACTGTAAGTAACTGGAATCCTAAATTTGAGTACTTAAGCAATATTGGCGTTTTATGACCTGCATTGGATCTGAAGTCACTGTAGATAATGAATGATGGGAAGTAGCACTGGAGGGGAGAAGAGATACGAGAATAGTTAGACTTCTGTTCATCACCCCATTATCACTGGTATAAACCAGTATATACCAGTATTACTTGTATAAACACTGGTATTATCACCGTGTGAGAGGGCTTCCCTGACTATCTGAAGTAAGTCCCTAGCACAGTGACTGTCCAATGATATGATTTTAAGAATAAATAAATAAATAGATAAAAAACAAAGGGATACAAAATGTATAAAGACTTGAAAAGTGGAGGTCAGAATGGAATGGAATAAGAAGACATTCAAAAAAATATTTTAGGGATGCCTGGGTGGCTCAGTTGGTTAAGCCACTGCCTTTGGCTTGGGTCATGATCTCAGAGTCCTGGGATCAAGTCCCATATCAGTCTTCCTCTGCTTTGCGGAGAGCCTGCTTCTCCCTCTCCCTCTGCCTCTCCTCCTGCTTGTGCTCGCTCTCTGTCAAATAAATAAATAAAATCTTTAAAACATTTTTTCAATACAAAATTAATATGATTTGGTGATAAATTTAAAGAAAGTAAGTTGTGATCATTTTTTAAGTAAAAGTTAAAAGTTTAAAAAAAAAAAAAGGAAATTGAGAAGATCCTGAATTTACTATTTGAGAAACTGGTTTGATTATAACAGCTATTAACTGACAAAACTAACAGATTCAGAGATTGTTGCTGGATGTATTGTGCATATTGTAGGGAATAAATAGGGAGTGCTTTTCCACAGAGAGGACTATACACATAAGACTAGTTTATAACATTGTGAGTTTTAGATATCTTCCAAGATATTCAGGCAGACATATCCAGTAAAACAGCTGATAGATAGATAGATACATAGATAGATAAACAGATGATAGAGACATGCAGTTTAGGAAACAGATCTGAGAAGAATATACAGGGATAGCAGTTATTAGTGTTTTGTAGTGGTAGACGAATGGCAGTTGTGGGTATGTGTTCGCAAAAACAAATATAGAACAAGAATCAAAGGGCATAAGAATATCTAACAATACACGATAATAATAAAAAAAATTGGGAAAAAAAAACAAAATTAGGAGTTCAAAAGAAGTTCTAAAGAAAATGCCATCAAATGTGACAAATGTTAAAGAGATCAGTTAAGAAAAGAAAAATGTAAGATTTCTGAGTGCCTGGGTGGCTCAGTCAGTTAAGTGTCTGCCTTTTGTTCAAGTTTTGATCCCACGGTTCTGGGATCAAGTCCTACATTGGGCTCCCTGCTTCACTGGAAGCCTGCTTCTCCCTCTCCTACTCTCCCTGCTTGTGTTCCCTTACTCGCTGTTTGTCAAATAAATAAATAAAATCTTTAAAAAAGAAAGAAAAATATAAGATTTCCAATTTGTAAATTCATGTATTATTTTGAGGCAATTGATAAGTTATGTAAAAATATTCATGTTTTCCAGATGAAAACTAAAAATTTCAAGTCAGTAACATTAAACACAAAGTACTTTCAATGCTACCACAGACATGGTAATATGTCAAAATAAAGTCACAATTCCCATAAGTTGAGATGGTAATGTTTTGAATAGAGAAAATGAAATCTGAAGGGTGAATTGGCCACTGTTCATATACTTTTATATCCCTTTTTTCCTAAACAGAACACATTTAGTTTGTATTTCTGGTCTTTTTATTTAATGTACAAATTCTCAGAATTTTCCGTTAGCATGTAGTGGTAAATGACTTAGAACTTCAAAGAAAAGCAAGTTTCTACTCTCAAAGCAGATAATCTTCTAGCAGCTCATTAGCTAGAATTTTTGCCTAAGGGAGCAGAGATGTAGTGAATAACAAGGTCTTCTACCTAATGTGTGTGTCTGTGTCTGTGTACGTATGTTTGTGTGTATATATATATATATTCATATTATATATGTATGTTATAATATACAAAATATTTATTAGCATACTTTTATATGTTAGAATTATATAATATATATACCAAAAGATAATTATGTAAGTTGAAAGATACTTTTGTATTTCAAATATATATTATATTTAGCAGTTTCCTTTAAAAACTATATAAATAAGAAATTTGTTTATGCATAGAAAAGAAACATAGGGCCTCATTGAAATAATTTCTGTTAATAAAATATTTTACTATGCAAAAATATTATAAAAATTGAAAATAGTCTCAAAGGAAAATCTTATCCCTGTTATAAAAATAATGTATAATATTATATTCAACAACTATTTGAGGTTTATTTAAAGAAAAACAATTTTACTTTTATAGCTTTATATTTTCATCACTTATGACACTGAAGTCTTCAACTGGTACTTAATAATGACAATGGCCATACCAATAATATAAACCAAATAACCCATATTACTTTGGTCACACGTTATTTCTCTGTCAGGGTCTTACTATTACCTAAAAAATTAGTAATTACTATTCATTAAGTACTTAACATGACATATACTCTATAGTTTCAACATATTATACTCTTGAGGAATTGTTCCTGAGATAAGTGTTCAGTTAAAAGAAGTATAACTACTATACTCTTGTTCTCACCTCTTTTTAAGTTTGTACTCTTACTCACTAAGCTGAAATCTGTCACTCAAAAGATAGCTAACAATCTATCTATCTGTTTAAAAGAAGTCAATGCTTCCACTTCCAATTTAAGATGAAGACTGGAAATATGTGCTTGCCTTTTTTTTTTTAACAGAAAATATTTTATTTATTTATTTATTTAATTAAATTGATTTATATATTTTCAGAAAAACAGTATTCATTATTTTTTTCACCACACCCAGTGCTCCATGCAATACGTGCCCTCTATAATACCCACCACCTGGTACCCCAACCTCCCACCCACCCCCGCCACTTCAAACCTCTCAGATTGTTTTTCAGAGTCCATAGTCTTTCAGGATTCACCTCCCCTTCCAATTTACCCCAAGTCCCGTCTCCTCTCTAACACCCCTTGTCCTCCATGATATTTGTTATGCTCCACAAATAAATGAAACCATATGATAATTGACTCTCTCTGCTTGACTTATTTCACTCAGCATAATCTCTTCCAGTCCCATCCATGTTGCTACAAAAGTTGGGTATTCATCCTTTCTGATGGAGGCATAATACTCCATTGTGAATATGAACCACATCTTCCTTATCCATTCATCCGTTGAAGGGCATCTTGGTTCTTTCCATAGTTTGGTGACCGTGGCCATTGCTGCTATAAACATTGGGGTACAGATGGCCCTTCTTTTCACGACATCTGTATCTTTGGCAGGGTCATAGGGAAGTTCTATTTTTAATTTCTTGAGGAATCTCCACACTGTTCTCCAAAGAGGCTGCACCAACTTGCATTCCCACCAACAGTGGAAGAGGGTTCCCCTTTCTCCACATCCTCTCCAACACATGTTGTTTCCTGTTTTGTTAATTTTGGCCATTCTAACTGGTGTAAGGTGATATCTCAATGTGGTTTTAATTTGAATCTCCCTGAGGGCTAGTGATGATGAACATTTTTTCATGTGTCTGATAGCCATTTGTATGTCTTGATTGGAGAAGTGTCTGTTCATATCTTCTGCCCATTTTTTGATATGTTTGCCTGTTTCATGTGTGTTGAGTTTGAGGCGTTCATTATAGATCCTGGATATCAACCTTTTGTCTGTACTGTTATTTGCAAATATCTTCTCCGATTCTGTGGGTTGTCTCTTTGTTTTCTTGACTGTTTCCTTTGCTGTGCAGAAGCTTTTGATTTTGATGAAGTCCCAGAAGTTTATTTTCGCTTTTGTTTCCTTTGCCTTTGGAGACATATCTTGAAAGAAGTTGCTGTGGCTGATATCAAAGAGATTACTGCCTATGTTCTCCTCTAGGATTCTGATGGATTCCTGCACACATTGAGGTCTTTTATCCATTTTGAGTTTATCTTTGTGTATGGTGTAAGAGAATGGTCAAGTTTCATTCTTCTACTTATAGCTGTCCAGTTTTCCCAGCACCATTTATTGAAGAGACTGTCTTTTTCCCACTGTATATTTTTTCCTGTTTTGTCGAAGATTAATTGACCATAGAGTTGAGGGTCCATATCTGGGCTCTCTACTCTTTTCCACTGGTCTATGTGTCTGTTTTTATGCCAGTACCATGCTGTCTTGGTGATCTCAGCTTTGTAATAAAGCTTGAAATCAGGTAACGTGATGCCCCCAGTTTTATTTTTGTTTTTCAACATTTCCTTCGCTATTTGGGGTCTCTTCTGATTCCACACAAATTTTTGGATTATTTGCTCCAGCTCTTTGAAGAATACCGGTGAAATTTTGATCGGAATGGCATTAAAAGTATAGATTGCTCTAGGTAGTATAGACATTTTAACAATGTTTACTCTTCCGATCCAAGAGCATGGAATGGTCTTCCATCTTTTTGTGTCTTCTTCAATTTCTTTCATGAGTGTTCTGTAGTTCCTCAAGTACAGATCTTTTACCTCTTTGGTGGTTTATTCCCAGGTATTTTATGGTTCTTGGTGCTATAGTAAATGGAATTGATTCTCTAATTTCCCTTTCTGTATTTTCATTGTTAGTGTATAAGGAAGCCACTGATTTCTGCACATTGACTTTGTATCCTGCCACGTTGCTGAATTGCTGTATGAGTTCTAGTAGTTTGGGGGTGGAGTCTTTTGGGTTTTCCATATAAAGAATCATGTCATCTGCGAATAGAGAGAGTTTGACTTCTTCACTGCCAATTTGGATACCTTTTATTTCTCTTTGTTGTCTGATTGCTGTTGCTAGGACTTCCAATACTATGTTGAACACGAGTGGTGAAAGTGGGCATCCTTGTCTTGTTCCTGATCTCAACGGGAAGGCTGCAAGCATGTGCTTGCTTTTTATCCACCTCTCCAATTATTCTTGAAAGATTTTGAAGTACAAAATAAATACTTTCATACCAGAGAAAAGAATGAGAGGAGCATTAAAGAATAAAAGAGATTTCAACAAACTTTTCAAAGATGAAGTTTATATGTGAGCAGATTGACAGATGAAACAGAGGGGAAAAACGACAAGCTAGAATATGCCATAAAAATACTGCTGAGTAGGTGTGAAAACACTCACTTGAAAGTAACCTGTGGAGGATTTGGGCTCAAAGTCAACTGACGCAACAAAGAACCAAAGTGAGAAAAAGGACTAAAAACAGGGAAGATTTGTTAAAGATAGTACATAAAATAAATTATCAGTCATTTCTCTTCATTTCTCTTCCAGAACCTCTACACAGACAGCCAGACCTTCCCCCAGTCATCACACTTGATAGCGCACTCCAGAACTGAATAATCTGTTTGGAGATAGCCAAAGTAGGGCTGACTCTAAAGTAAGCCTCAAAGCCAGAAGACCAGTGATTATGTTTCTGGTTTTTTAACACAGACATTCTAATTTGAATTCTAACATGGCCATTAACTAGCTTATCATCTTGAGAATATTGCTCAGCGTGTCAGTGCCCAAATTTCTTATCTGTAAAATGGGAATAATAAGAATATCTCAGAGCTGCTACAAGAATTCAATGAATATATACATATGGAAATAAAATATAGATAAAGGCACAGAGATAAGATGTAGTAGTAAGAACAGTTTCTGGCACAAATAAAACACTTTTTCCATCTTTCCTAGATCATTCCCACTGGCTTACAAACACTAGCTTAAAAATTCTCTAGTTCTAATGAAACAAATGAAAATAAAAACCTTTCTCTACCACACAACCCTCTCTAACTAAAAGCCCATTTAACAGTCTTCTTTAGAGCAAAACTCCATAAAATTGATAATTACTAGACCTGTGGGGGATGCCCGAAGCTTCAGATAATACCGAACCCTACATATACTGTGTTTTTTCCTATGCATACATATCTATGATAAAGTTATTCTATTAATTAAGCACAGTAACAGATAAACAACAAAAAATAAAAATAAAATAAAACAATTTAGCAATATGCTTAACACAATTTATCTGAATGTGGTCTCCTTCAAAATACATACCTTGTGGTGCGGCACTCATACTTCTCATGAGGAGGTGAGATGATAAAATGCCTACGTGGTGAGAGGACGTGAGGGAAATGGCGTAGGCACTGTGACGTAGAGTTAGGCGACTGCTCACCTTCTGAGGGTTCCTCAGAAGGAGGAGCATGGCTTTCAACGCTTTTGACTTCTGGTTACTGAAGCTGCGGAAAGCAAATCCTATGGGGTGGAGGACTACGGCTTCTCTGACTCCCTTATGTCTATTTCCTCTCCACCTCACTCCAATCTCATTTTTGCTCCAAACTCTACATATGCACTTTCAGCATAATGTCTGAAAAAAAAAAAAAAGTGAAATAAGAATGACTTTTCATTACAATCAATAGATCCTTATTAAGTTGGTAAACCAAAAAAGTAGGATGTGATCATATTATGTAGTTAAGGAGATCACTAAAAGAAAAATTTAAAAAGATTACTTCTGCTGCTTACTTTGGCAACACGCATACTAAAAACTGGAACAATACGGAGTTTAGTAAGGATCTCTTTCCCCAACCCCGGCGCCTGCTCGCACACACTCTCTCTCAAATTAATTAATTAATAGAATGAAAAGATTTCCTCAGAGCCATGGGTCAGTGTTAGGACAGAAAAGTTTAGGGATTTTTACTTTTCATGAAAAACACTTCTGATGTGCTGAATTAGTTATAAAGTATACATACGATTAGAGAAAGTAATTTAAATTTATAACAGCATAAGTCATTCACTTTCAGCTATTTGTTAGATACAGAAGCTTCATATTTCCACATAGGAACCTATGGGCTACCTTTCAAAAAACAGCCACTGGTCTTTTCATTTCTAAAAAGTATAGACTTCAATTATAATTAGATACTTTCATTCAGGAAAACACTATTGCTGAATATTTGGGGTCCTACTTTTTGCATAAAGGTTCAGAACAAAACAACAACCTCAGCATTCTATACTTATGCAATTCCCCATGACAGCTTATAACCAGTACATTTTAAAAATCATGATACTAATAATACAAAAACACATGAGAACTTTGTTATAACAATAATAACCAACATTAGCCAATGGATGCCATGTGACAGGAGCTGGATCAGAAAATGGCCTGAATGGGATATGGCACAGGCTGTCTGGTTTTACAACCAACCATGCTGCAGGTGAAGGAGAGCAAGAGAGAGCTCCACAAGGCCTCTCTTGGTCAGCTGTGGTATAGGAAAGGATTGCTTCACTTACATGTATGACCAGAACAGAGAGTACGTGTAGCCCCACATACATGGCTCCCTACACACACACACACACACACACATACACACACACCCTCCTACAAATTTTCTATCTGAAAAGATATCATGTCTTTTCAAGCTGAGACATGATCAAAATGAATCCAACACAGGATCTATGTCAAAAACTTCAAGTACAGAGAAGGCAAGGAATAGGAATAAAAACGCAAATGAAGAAAATTTTCTATGGAAAAGCTGAATGGGGGCACCTGGGAGGCTCAGTGGTTTAAGCCTCTGCCTTCAGCTCGGGTCATGATCTCAGGGTCCTGGGATGGAGCCCCACATCGGGCTCTCTGCTCAGCAGGGAGCCTGCTTCCCTCTCTCTCTCTGCCTGCTTCTCTGCCTTCTTGTGATCTCTCTCTGTCTATCAAATAAATAAATAAAAATCTTTAAAAAAAAAAGAGAAAAGCTAAATGATTTGAGACAAAGGATTTTCCCACTCAAAAAAAATATATATCTTTATTTAAAAAGAGCTCAAAGCAGAAGACCAAAGAATGATAACAAAAAAGATAACAGATGAGCTGAAAGGGAGAACTGAGTCTGTACACTTAAGTTAGAATCACATCTAGATTTTTTTTCTACTTCCATCCTGAACAGAGAGGACTCTGGATGAGTCTCCCGCTCCAAGGAACAGAGTCCATAAAATGGCTTCATGCACTCATTTTACTTGCTGTAAAATATGTAAGAAATAAAAATCACAGTTCTCATTTTGTAATCATATCACAAAAGGGTTGAGCCAGCAATTTACACAAACCTGTATTTTTCTTGTCTGCAAAAATGCTTATGAGAACATTTTTACCTCATCTAGACAGCCTTAGACCATATGATGAAAAGCAGTGGGTTATTTTAACCTTGACTCTAATTTGGGAGACAGGAATCCATGAAGAGTGAGATTAGTTTCCAGGGCCCATTTCAACCAATTATGTTACTTTTGAGTTTTGTAAAAAGAGTGTAGCGTGTGCTCTTAGAGTCAGCAGGACAATAAACAAAAGCTAGAGTTAACCCACAATGTGACATTCCTTTCACTTACTGGTTTCTCTTGCTTCTCTGATGGAGTGCTTACTTTGAGAAGGGTGAGCCCCCAAATTGTCCGGGACACCAACAGAAAAAGTCCCAGACCCTGCTTCTGGACTTTGTGGTCTAGAAGAGGCAAGGAAATAAACATTCACCCATTTACCTCAGACAGCTGCCTCAGAGCCTCCCTCCCACAGTGCTGAGTGGATTTGTAATATTTTGAGATTCTTAGTTTCTGGTGTACAGTACTTCTAAATCCTATGGGACACTGAAAATGGACGGAAGCGATTTTATCTACTTTCTCTGGGGAAAAGGTGCTAAAACCAAAACAGGAATATTGAAAAGAGATCCTAAATGTAAACACATTAACCTAAATATATGGAAAGGAAAAGACTCCTAGGTAAAACACCCATTTTAACTTTGGAGAAATTAACTTCTCTCTGGAGCTGTATTTGTGTATCTCCTCAAAATCCTAGAAAAAAATTCACATGGAAATGTCATTCTTCAATGGCTTTTTCATGAAATAGGGGATGCCCTCACCCAGAATTTCCTTACTCTCATGATGCCCCATTATCATCCATCCCTATACTCCTCTGGTCAGCAAAAAATTGGGGAAAGAGAATGGTAAAAATTAAGCACAAAGTGTAGAAAATTGTTTAGATACTTAATAATAGAAAAAATATAAATCAAAATAAATGAGTTCCATTAGACAGTATATACATATACTAATACCAATAAAAATACTATGCATTTTTTCTCCTACTTTTTTCTCACTTATGTTAAACAGCAAAATGATACAGCAAATTTTAATGATGATGTATAAAGAAAAATATTTTCAAAATTCAACACGGTGATATCTTAAGAAAGTGTAAATTTATAGCACAAGGACAGGTATAATGTATATTTGTCTAATGTAATATATTGTAATATGTACATCAGGGGTAGATTATCTAGATTTTGCTCCGGATTTATTCCATGAACATCCACAACAGACCAGACTGAATGCCTGTGCAATTTAGGTACAAGAAAAATATAGATTAGAAATAACAATTTACATAAGGTAATTAACCTATGTGCATTTCATTATATTTTTGTACTGTGTATTTCCAATAATAAAAACTAAAACAAACAAACAAAAAAAAAACAGACAAACAAAACAAACCCACTTAGTTCTATCCAAAAAAGCACAGGCAATTAATAGTCCCCTTGGGGAAGTGGAATATTACACAGATTACCATTCGTTAAGCTCAACACCTATTTATTTAGTTGTGGTTTTGAAAGCTAGGATAGAATCTATTAACTCATGTTCCTTCTGGGAAAAACATCTGATAACTACAGACAAGAAATGTTAATTTTCATGCTTTAAGCATAAACCAGTGCAAAGATATAGGTCCTATCATTTAAATGTGTCTTTGCATCTGAAATTTCTGCTGAAAATTATATAATAATGTTGAATGATAAATTAGTAAGGAATAATTTATATTTCATGATCTAAGAAATAATGTCCCTAAAATGAAATTTTGAAACAGTTTAGTATGTGGAAACTTTGGGTGTAGGTTTTTTTTGGGAAAAAAATAAAAACAAAAACTGATTGGTAGTTAAAAGTAAAAGGCTCCACTAAGTCAACTGTTTTTACTTGGTATTACAAGAAATATCTGCCTAACACCATATAACATAGCAACTTACTGACTGAAGTCACATAGAGTATTAATTTTTCCTTTCCAGGTGTTGGAATACTAGGGGTTCTATATCTGATAATACTATGTTCTACATGCTTCCATATTAAGCAGATACACACCAATGCAACCTTTACGCCATAATACAAAGTGAACCAAATTTATATTTCTCTTTCTAGGTTTTTTAATGTATCTTTCCCTTTCTTTTAGAAAATTCATTCTAAGAAAAGCTATGAGTTCCTGTATGAAACCCTTATGTTAATTTTACAGAGAAATGCCCACTTTTTGTTATCTCCAGTTGAAGAATAAAAATTAACTGAATTCGAGTAATCAAAGGTATCATGGTAGACTGCAAAGAGCATGGGCTTTGAAGCAAGGCAATGTATGTTTGCACCCCTTCCTTAGCAATGGAAATTAAAGTAAGGTATTTAATTCATCTGAACCATGATTTCCTAGTATATACCTAGAACATGATACCATTCTTTTAGCATCACAGGCATGATTAACTCAGAAAGCAATCACTTAGCACAGAGCCTAGCATGGGGCAGAGTGGCAGGGTGGAGAATAGCTGCTTAGCTATTTATTAATGTTATATGTGTGCATATCTGTAATAAGAAATAGGAGGGTTCTCCCTACCTTTCTTCCTCTCCTACCTTCTTCCACCCACTCCCTCTCTCACTTACTTCTTTTCTGCAACAGGTGAAGCTATCTGATCCATAAAGCAAAAGGTATTGTAGGGAAGTGTCTTCTTTTTCCCTTCAACTATAGGAGAGCTGAGGTTTTAAAAGCCATGGCCTCCTGAAGCAGCTCCCTTTATTCTCCAAGAAGGTAAACGTGTCTTTTGTTAACACCTGGTCTTTTTCATTGCCTCACCAAGTTCTATGGGAGGGGGGGATTGAGCTTTGGCTAAGATGGGGTTAAGAGGAGGATGTTAAAAGGATACCAGGATTCAGACCCCTGGAATGAATGCCATTCCTAAATGAGTATAATGGCTGATTGGAAAGATTCTGGAGGGAGAAAGACTTCTTTAAGGGACACTATTCGAATACCGAGGACCCCTAATGCTTCCAGGAAACTGATGCAGCTACTCATTTCATGAACCATTTAAGTGAGAACACATGGTAACCACAAAGAACTATTTCTGCCAACTCAATTCATGAAGAGATATTTCCCTGACTGTATGCAGAAGCCTCTTCTGTTATGGGCCCATTAACCATAATGATGACTATAAGACTTCCCATTCTGTATCATTCAGCTACCCAATGCAGACATCTCCCAGCAACACTTGAGAAATTAAAATATCAACAGAGATCACGAGACTCCCAACTAACTTCAGAGGAGAAACTCCTGAATCTACATTTTAGGATAGGATTGGGCACACTAGGACACTCAAGAGTGAACACCATTTTTAATACATACTTTTAATAGCTAACATCTATTTAGCTGTATGTGCTATGCACTGAGCTAATTAATTCATACACTGATTTTTCACAGTAACTCTGTGGGGTAGGCACTACACTCTTTTCCATTTTACAGATGACCACATAGAAGCCTATATATTTTGTAAACTGCAAGTGCTTCTGATAGGTCAGTAAATGACAACCAAAACTCTATTCCAGGTGTGGCTGACCCCAACATCCATGCATTTAACCACTATAAGTGGATTAAAAGAGACCATTACTTAAGAAAGCCAAGAGTAGAAAAGGGACTGAGGTGAGGAAATGGAGAAGTGGGAAAGTGGTGCTTCTCTGTCTTGAACTCAAGCCAGTTAGATAGTTGCTAAGTAGGGGGACGCCTGGGTGGCTCAGTTGGTTAGATAGTTGCTAAGTAGGAAGGGAATTCTCTTATAATGAGAGTGTATGTTCATCATCATTAGTCCTCAGGGAGATTCAAATTAAAACCACATTGAGATATCACCTTACACCAGTTAGAATGGCCAAAATTAACAAAACAGGAAACAACATGTGTTGGAGAGGATGTGGAGAAAGGGGAACCCTCTTCCACTGTTGGTGGGAATGCAAGTTGGTGCAGCCTCTTTGGAGAACAGTGTGGAGATTCCTCAAGAAATTAAAAATAGAGCTTCCCTGCAATTGCACTCCTGAGTATTTACCCCAAGGATACAGATGTCGTGAAAAGAAGGGCCATCTGTACCCCAATGTTTATAGCAGCAATGGCCACAGTCGCCAAACTATGAAAAGAACCAAGATGCCCTTCAACGGATGAATGGATAAGGAAGATGTGGTCCATATACACTATGGAGTATTATGCCTCCATCAGAAAGGATGAATGCCCAACTTTTGTAGCAACATGGATGGGACTGGAAGAGATTATGCTGAGTGAAATAAGTCAAGCAGAGAGAGTCAATTATATGATTTCACTTATTTGTGGAGCATAACAAATAGCATGGAGGACAAGGGGCGTTAGAGAGGAGTAGGGAATTTGGGTAAATTGGAAGGGGAGGTGAACCATGAGAGACTATGGACTCTGAAAAACAATCTGAGAGGTTTGAAGTGGTGGCGTGGTGGGAGGTTGGAGTACCAGGTGGTGGGTATTATAGAGGGCACGTATTGCATGGAGCACTGGGTGTGGTGAAAAAATAATGAATAATGTTTTTCTGAAAATAAATAAATGAAAAAAAATAAAAATAAATAAAAAAGAGAGTGTATGGTACAGTTGAATATAGTTCTCTTGTTAAAAAAGCACTGAACAGGGGCGCCTGGGTGGCTCAGTGGGTTAAGCCATTGCCTTCAGCTCAGGTCATGATCCCAGGGTCCTGGGATCGAGCCCCACATTAAGCTTTCTGCTCAGCGGGGAGCCTGCTTCCCCCTCTCTCTCTCTGCCTGCCTCTCTGCCTACTTGTGATCTCTGTCTGTCAAATAAATAAATAAAAATCTTAAAAAAAAAAAGCACTGAACACATACACGTCAGGCTGTATTGGTGTGAGTGTATTTGCCAAATGCATTCTTTTCATTTAGTTACTTGGTAGGCAGCTCCTGCTTTAGCTTTTGTGTTCTCCGCACCACAGATACACATCTGTAGATCTCCATGAGGTTTTCATGCAGTGCCTCATCATAGATTTGAGATAAGAAAATAATTCTCTACCCCAAAACACACACACAGACACACACACTCTCTCTCTCTCTACCTTGGGGAATGCGAAGGACATAGAGGACACCAACTCTGAAGAATCTGTCTCCTACTACCTAGCCTCTCCAGCTTGAATCCCTTTATAGCTTTCAATGGACAAGGGGCTAATTTTCCAGCATCAGTTTTTGGCTCTCTTTATTTGTAAGTCATATGCCAGTAGTCTTTCTTACTTCATTTTATGTGGCAGAACAGGTAGAATCTGTCTTTGGACATCTGGTCGAACCTGAGACCATAAGAGTTCTATGTTAACATCAGTTACTCTCCTCAAAAGAGAAGAAACTGAATTCTTTCTTTCAACAATAAATCCATCTTCTTATCTCTAAACTCTTCATAAACTTCACTTTTTCACTGCTGGTTATACAACAGTAGATCTGTGATGAGGGTAATGACTTCCATTGTAAAGCTATGCAAATGAATTCTAAGTGTGCTGTCAGATGATGAAAGGAAAAATGATGACAATTTTATTCTACTTGTTCTAGAGTAAACATTGGTAAACTAATTACACGATACACCTTCACTGAATATCTATGAATGGAGCAAGAGTCTCTGATTACCGATTTTGTCTTTATTTCTATTTGATAAATTACATTTAATTATACTGTAATTAGATAACACCTTTAGCATTAAAAAAATAAGCCATGTAATAAGGTATAATTTCTGAAAACAGCATAAATTCTAAAGATTGTAAATAAAGAGACCACATGATAACTGTGAATTCATCAGAATAGTTTGGTTTATGTATTTTTTTTTTTAAAAAGACTGCTTTGCATAATATGGAACTTTATTCAAAGTGTCAATTCTAGAATTCTTTATGAAAAAGCAATTGAAGAAACCAGTCTTACATGCAAATGCATTTTATAAAAGATAAAATTTACCTAGCTACTAAATGAAGCCTTGGAAATTAAAAAAAAAATCAAATTCTCCTCTAATTGAAACAACTACTAATTAAATCAAGTGCTTAACTAGTTAATCACAATTAAACAGTCAATTTCAAAGCCTCTCCTAGTTGACATTTACCAGAAATTATCTACTTTTCTCTCTTCAGTCCCCTCCCTGCACACACTGCTTTCCTGTATTTCACATCTAGATCAGTATGGTGAGACATCTAGAAAAAACTGTCAGCAAGGTCCTTTTGTCCAAGGATATTTCAGTATATTTTTCTGATCAAAACACAAGAAAATGACAGTGGCTGCTTTCACAACTCACTTCCCTATTCTGTTACGTAAAATGCCAACAAAGAGCAGACATGGCTGTTGGCAATAACAGCGGTGACTCCAAATCTGGTAACTACCAGATGAGAGGCAAAGTCGCAGAGGAGGCACAGGTATCTTGGTAACTTTCATCCAATTACTCATCTAGAGTTTTCCTATCTATTATATATTTAGAAGAAAACTTTTACCCCAAGCCACAGTAACATTTGGGGAACAGTGACAAAACTTCCAGAATACATCAGAGATCCTATCTTCCTTAGCAAGTCTTGGCATAAAAGTTCTAACATTGTTCTCTTTGATCACTTTCTAGTTATAAATTCCCCTTTTCATGCTACCTCTAAAAAGCATCCTTACTATATTTTCTCCCTTCAATTTTATCATTCTAGGGTGATTAGAGTCTCTACTGAAAATGATATTTAAAATCCATTTACCACAGCCATCTGGAATACTTGTCTCATTAACTGAAGATTTTTGGATCATGGCTGCAATCTCCATTCCAACTCCTATGTTTGTCTTAGATGATTCCAAGTCAGTCTTGATGATCCAAACTACATACCAGTCTTTCATTTCCACCATGTGGTCTCCAAGATCACCATTTTATCTCATCTAACAACTCCTTTGGACATATTCTGGACATTGCCATCTACAAAACTTCCCCAGCTTTGGAATACTAAGTTTAGACATCATCCTTCCTGAACACATCTTCCTATCCTTTCATCTTGTTTCCTGAACTACTTCTGCTACATCTCTTTTCCTATCACAGTGGGACCATTAATCCATCAACCCCTCTACTTTATTCCTATTATAGCAGCTCCACTTTTTTTTTCTTTTTTTCCAGTTTATTTATTTTCAGAAAAACATTATTCATTATTTTTTCACCACAACCAGTGCTCCATGCAGTCCGTGCCCTCTATAATACCCACCACGTGGTACCCCAACCTCCCACCCCCCCGCCACTTCAAACCCCTCAGACTGTTTTTCAGAAAAACAGCAGCTCCACTTTTCATAATATTTTCCCTGCATAAAGAAGATGTTGTGACATAGCAGTAGTTCCTATTAAGATAAGACACTAAGGTAAGCATTTCTAGCTATTGAGAGAAGTAGCCAAGGAGATTGGGAGAAAACGAGAAGAATAAGGACAAAAGTAGACTGAACTGTCCTTTTCCCCCAACCAACCAGTGTTAAACTCCTTTATCAACAGGCCACCTGAGAAAGAAGAAATGAAGGCAAGACACATTTAGATGAAGAGTCTTATACAATGACAGCCTCTTCTTTCATCCCTCCACTGTCCATACTTCCAAACTCCTCCTCATTCCCCAACACCATAAAACTTCTTTGTGCTGTTAGAAGACCCTCCTTACTTTACTGTTTTCTTCAAGGTCTTCTCATTTGCATATCTTTATACAATGGAAGAGTAGTCTCCACAGTTGACAAAGTTCCAACCTCAGATTTAGAGGGCCAAGCTCTAATTTTGGCTAGGCCTTTAACTATCTAAAAATGGAATATTACCTTAAAACCATGTTAGTGTGTGAATTTTACTAATTATAGATTAAATACAATTTAAGTCACACATTTATAACCCTTACACATTCCACCATAGGGATCAACTTTCATAAGGTAAACACAGCAACCATGTATCTAAGTCCAGAAGGAATTTTTATTATTATTACCTTATTTTAAGAGGTATCTGATACAGTTTATCAGTTTACCCTTTCCTGTATACTCATCCTTTTACAAGCAAACAAATCCCCTAAATCCTGTGACCATGTGACCGCACTCTCTCCTGATTTTTTCCTCTGTCTTTGGCTACTCTTTTTGGGTTCCTTTCTTATCTCTTCCTCCTCAAATTGATTTTTAATATTTTATTTGCACAAGGCTCCAAACTAAATCTCATTTTCTTTTATTCTATCTTCTCTTTCCAGATGTTCTCACTCAGTCTATATGCTTTAATTCTTACCTATGCATTGATCACTCCCAGTTTTATCTATAGTCCAAATAATTCTTCTGAACTCAGATCCACATAGAAACATCTCGAGTTCATGATCAAACTCAACATCAAACTCATCGCCCCCGTATTTCTTCTCCAAAAGACTTCTCCATTATTCTTTATTATAGTTTATGGCACTAGCCTTTACCTCATTATTAAGCGAACAATCTGAGAAGTGTTGTTTCATAAAAACATGTGTGTATATGATAACAGAAAATGGGTTTTTAAATATGAGTTACATTCAGAAAAATGCTTGAAAGCCAAATTTAACATATAAATTGCTTGGAAAAGTATCGGACACACAGTAACTACTCTAAAATGTTAGTAATCATTACAACTATTGTCTTTAATCCATCATTCTCTTTCACCTGCCTCTTCATAACCAATCCATTACCAAATCCTCTTGTTTTTATTCTCCAAATATATCTTTATCTCATCTACTTCCCTCCAATTCTTCTGTGCTGGTCTATTCTAAGCAAATTTCTCTCTCACCCAGTCTGTTGTAACACCTCCTTCCTAACTGTTCTTTGGGTATCCACTCTTGCCCTTCTTCAGATTTTTCTCCACCTTGCTTTCAGGGTGAGGTCTTCATGAGGCCAACCTGATCAAGTCAACATCACTCACTCCTTGAGTAGCATCCTTCAAAATATCCTTTATGAATATGGTCTACATGGCTTCAAGCCATATGCCTATAGATTCATTCATATCACTCTCCCACTTTGCCAATATATTTTAGCTTCACTGCTCCTTCTCTCAAGTTTCCTAAGCTCACCAAACACCTTTCCAAATCTGGGTGAGTTTCCATACCTTCTATTTTCCACTGCCCAGAACACAACTGTATACCGCCTCCCATATCCTTCCTTTTGTTGGCTACCTTCCATTTACTTTTTTTTGGCCCGAGTTTACAGTTTAAAGTTATATTCTCCAGAAACTTTGTCTGATATCTTCTAATCAGTAATTTCAAACTATAAATCATGGCCATTACTATGTTATGAAGTCAATTCAGTGTGTCCATAACCACTGTATTTTTTTTAAAGTGGTGGAATGTTTTGTCAGGTTATGAATTGGGATGGGATGGGATGGGATGGGATATATAAGGCATTTCGTGTAGTTAAAGTACTATTTTATAAATTTGTGTATGTGTATGTTGGTGATGTAAGTGTATTTTTCTTACAGTGAGTCACATTCAAACATAAGTTTGAAAGCACAAATTTATAAACCACTGTTCTAACATTAATATGTTTTCATAACACCAACATTTGTGTTTTAGTAAATTTAGTGTTGATTAGTAAAATGAACACACTCAGGCTGTTATCTGTGTATCTGCAATGTAAGCATTTGTCTTATGTAAAATTTAGGCAATAAAGTAAGCTAAGACTTAACCTCCATTAAATAATATATACAAACACATTACATAAATAAACATAATGTGTCAAAACCTCCATTAAATAATTGATTATCTTCTAAAATTGAGCCTACATTAATGAGGGTTTCTTTTCTCAGCATCTATCAGAAAGCCATAAAACGAGAAACATAATGATGGATCTTTTGCTACAGGTGCTGAAACCGCTTGTAATTTCAGGTTCAGCAACCATTATAAGGCAGACATAGCTGTATTCTAATGCCTTCTCTCCTGGGTACCAGTTTACAAAGTTTTGCAAGAAAAAATTCTCCAGAAAAAGTATCTTTACACAGCTCCTTGAAGTTTCTTGTTTTTCCTCATTTAGCTGTTGGAGAGGACACTCCCTGCCTTACTGGGCTATAAATGTTAAATGGTATAATGTACATCTAGAATAACTTCTGTCAAGTGGTAGCCTTTTGAAAAATGTGCCATTCTTCTTTTCTATTCCTTTTCCTTCTCCAATCTACAGACGCACTTCCTTTTCTAAATATAATATGCATTCTGAGACTCCTGGCTCAGTCTCCTAAGAAAGGCTTTTCTAACATACATGATCATATTTCATATTTGTTTTCTAATGTAATTAAAATTGAGTTATTTTCAAGTACGCTTCAAGCCAAACTAATGCTTTCATGAAATGTTTATTAATCTTTTTTCATCTTATTCATCTATTCTTCTATTGTCCTATTCATAGCTGAGCAGGTCACCTGTTAGACCAGTCTCTCTCAGTAACTCACATTCAAATGTTCCAAGATATATTCAAACATTCCAAGTCAAGTCTGGAAATCTTCTATATAAATGGGGTTTGCTATCTGATATAGGTATGCTGTCAGATTTTAGAGGGTTATGTCCATAGGTTGAGGTAAAATAAAGTAGGTCTCAAAAGGAAGATTCTATTATAGCTGCACCAAAATATGTTTTATGAAATAATTGAAATGGATATCATGATTTGGTTGACTTAACAAAAATTTACTTTTACTCCACTTCAATTCAAGACTAAAGAGTTTGTAAGATTTTGTAGAATGTCCATGAAATTCTATATAGGTGATCTATTAAAGAAATGGGATGGGAAGAAGCAGTTAGGGATTTAACAACTCAATGGAAGTTTTAAGTCAAGAAGCATCTCTAATACTAATAAAAGTCCTATTATTAAAATGCAGATAAATGTGGTTAGGAACTTACGTGAGGTGGGATGTTACAGTTTGATTCTCTTGTGTACATCTGAAACCACTGATTTCATACGTCCTTCAATGTGGAAGAGAGCTGTAAGAAATGACTAAAGGTGAGTTAGCCCCACTAACTACCAAAATATCACCAGAAATTCATATTAAAGCATCAAGTATCTATACCAATTCTTTAAAGATTTTTTTCTTGCCTTTTAAGTGAAACTCTTTTCATCTAGACATGTCTGTGTTTCTGGATGTCAAAAAGAGAATGAAAATTGAGAGTAATGGTTTTAAGAGACATAACTTTGAAAGCAGTATCACCTTTTGAGCAATCTAGTCCTCAATTTATAACAATCCTGATTTCTAAATGTGCTTACTTCATAACATGTTGAAACATTTCTAAAACCTGGTAACAATATTTATCTGAGTAGATTCTTTATTTTAGAAAAGATTAGGCAGACAGTTTGCTCTTGAACAAGGTTACATATTTTAAAAGCTGCTGCACAGAGAATACATAATAATCATCATGATTTTATGCTAGACATAAATAACTTGATGTTTCATAATTTAAACTATTTTTATTATTATTTTTTGTTATTGATCACCAGCAAATTTATGTGTGGTCTGAAATCCTTTATACATGAAAAATATAAAGATATATTCCTTGGATGATTTTCCCAAGAGACAAATTAAATCCCATGCTCAGTTTTTTAAGTCTATAATAACTAAGCAGGTGTCTGCTCTGTGAACTGAATACAAAATTCAAGTTTATATAAACAGAATGTTTGGTTCAAATTAGAGAAAAAATTATGGTATTTTTTAGTTGATTTGTTAAATCACTGTCACTATACAACTCTACCTGGCTTATCAACCTTATGTACTTTATTTCAGTTAAGTTCTCCAAGTTCTGTTATCTTATAATAGAAATCAAACAGAAATACCAGAATCATAATTCTAGATGGGAATTTGACAAAATTCTCTTTTGTGAAAATGTTGAATTTCAATATATATCTTCTATATTTTTACCTCATCCCAACAACTGAAAATTCACTGTAAAATCTTTTAATTTGTGAAAGAGTGCATCCAATTACAAAACACACACACACACACACACACACACACACAATATTGGTTTTGTTAAATTTTGATTTGCATTTTCCCACTGAGGGGTACCTGGGTGGCTCAGTTAGTTAAGAATCTCTTTAGCTCAGGTCATGATCCCAGGGTCCTGGAATCAAGTGCTCATCTGGCTCCCTGCTCACAGGGAGTCTGATTCTCCCTCTGCCAAACCCTCCAACCCCACTTGTGCTCTCTGGCTCTAGCAGTCTGTAAAATGAATAAATAAAATCTTTCAAAAAAATAAATTTTTCCAATGAAAAACTAAACTGATTAATCAAAGATAATGTTTTTTTGTTTTGTTTTGTTTTCCAATTTATTTATTTTCAGAAAAACAGTATTCATTATTTTTTCACCACACCCAGTGCTCCATGCAAGCTGTGCCCTCTATAATACCCACCACCTGGTACCCCAACCTCCCACCCCCCCGCCACTTCAAACCCCTCAGACTGTTTTTCAGAGTCCATAGTCTCTCATGGTTCATCTCCCCTTCCAATTTACCCAAAAGCACATACCCTCCCCAATGTCCATAACCTTCCCCCCTTCTCCCAACCCCCCTCCCCCCAGCAACCCACAGTTTGTTTCATGAGATTAAGAGTCACTTATTTTTTAAAATTATTTTTGCCACAACTCCTCATTTGAGGAATAAAAATCGGGTCTCTGAAATATATGCTTTAAAAATTTTGTTGGAAAAGAAATGATTAAACAATGTATTTTTGTTTCCTCGCCATCTAAAAGACAATTTTTGTTGTTTCTTCTTCGGTATGTTTGCAATGATCCATTTTTAACCAAAACCAAAATATTCACTTACTCCTTATATTGTTGATTATTAAGGAGAGTAAAAAGAGAGAGAGACTAACATCATGGGAATTTATAACTGGGAAGTAGGCATTATGCTGGGCTGGACACTTTATTTTTATTATATTTAATGTTTCAGCATTATGATATCAGAAAATAAAAATTAATCAAATAATATGTAATATAGATAGTTTTAAAAAATCATTTGCCATGAATTAGATTTTACACCAGATTTCTAAACTGTAGTCTCTCTCTTAATATCATTTCCATCACTGGTGACATATTTTGGTGTTGTGCTAGAATCATGTAGTATAAGTCATTTGCATTTCTTGTCCTCAGTGGCTTGAAATGTGTATGTTTTAAATTAATTATATTTCAATTAATTTTGATTTGCAGCTTCTTTTCAATCATAAAGAATTTAGAAAATTAATTAACAAGATGACAATATTCAAGAATGGGATTAGGTAAAAGACCCATATCTAAAAACACATAAGAAATAAAATGTCAGCTGTCATTTTAATTTATTGTCCCTTACCACTTTACTATCAAAAGATATAGTTCTGACATTTAGAAGAAAGATGACGCACATAATAAATGTCAAGGCTTTTTCTTCCCCCTCCAAACGCAACTTTATTTTCAAAAAGCATAACAACAAAAATGCAGGTGTCATCTAATTTGTCCTTTTTTTCACACTATAAGCTTTGCCTAGAAACATGCATCAGCCAAACCTGATATCTGTTGCCTAGCAACCATCTGACAATTGTATGACTTAGATGACCTGGATATATTTCTGATTGTTAACCCTTACACAGCTGAGTTAATTAAACACTTAGAAACTTATAGGGTTCCCAGGTAAAAAACACTGAGGTGATATTTAATTTTAACTGTTAACAATTTAATTAGGTGATTTTCTTGTTAAAGGAATTAAAGAATTGAAATAAACATGGTAAAGAGTTTTTAAAATAGCAATAAATTACGGGAAAAAAAACAGAATAATGGCTGAATCCTCTCATCTTATTAGACTTAAGAATAAAATGTACACTTGTGTAAGTCTTAAAATTGAAGCCTCAGTTTCTACCACTATCATCCAATTTATATACATGCTTGTTCTTTCAATGTCACAAAAAAATTCTGAAAAATAAAATCACTAACATTAGCTCAGTTTTGTCAATGACAGGCTTTTCCAGTGCTTAAAACAAAAATCATAAAGTTAAACAAAGAGATGTTAATCTGCCAAGATATCAGGTAAACATGTTAATCTCTAATGTAAATATAGAACAATAAAATTAATGACTACATTTGTTAAATATAGTTATACTTCCAAAAATACATTTACTGGATATATAATGTAGGATTTCATGAAAGATAAAAAGACAAAGAAGAGACTGAAAGCTTCTGCAAAACAGTGACATTTAAATAAAAACAATTTTGCCACATCTTGGGGCTAAAAAATAAATGCTTGCTGAACTCCTTGACACTGTAATCTTTAAAATGTTAATTTCCACTAGGAAGCAAGTGTTCAAAGTTCTTCTGAAAAATTCAAAGTAATTATAAATAGAATAACTTTTATCACATTGGTCAAACTATTATTAAATTTTATATGAGTTGGAGTCAGCAAAATAAATTGTGTCTGCATGTCTGTGAAAGTACAATAATTAAGAATAAAACTGAGTACTCATATATTTAAAATTTTAAATTATTAAGATTTATCATTAAGAATATCTATTATAATTAAATACATTTATTATAAAAATAAATTTATAAAACCCTGAGTGAAAGAGTAGACCCATTTGTAAATGGGCTCATATTGCAATATTGACACATGACCTCTGCTAACTGCAGAGAAAAACTTTGATTCTCCCAAGATAAAATATAATACAGTTCACTGTAAAGGCTTATTTAAATATATGAAATATATATATAAATGTATAAATATGTAAATATATGTGAATTTCCCAAAATTTAAATTGTACAATTTGGAAGGTGATAAGAGAAAAATTAAGATAACCAGATCTTCTAAAAGACTTGCATCAAATTGAAAAGTAAAAGATGACAATTAAAAGAAAAATCAGAATCAAGACAAGATGTTAGTTGTTATTTTTATTATAGAAAGAAAAAAGAATATTCTCAAAGATAGAGAGAACAGAGCAATAATAACAATGAGGAAAAAGACATGAGTGACAGAATGGGACGATGATTATTGTGGAAGTAAATGTGAGAAAAGGAAGGAAGGGAAAGTTTCCCAAATACAGGGGGGGAAGAACATCATCTGGTATTAGGATTAAGGAGTGAAAGTTAATTTAGGTACACAATTTATATACTGAGCTGAGCAGTGGGGAGGGAGACAATTATATATTCAGCTCAACAGTGGAGAGGGAGAAGTATGGAGATGTAAGGTAAGTTTCATCTTTGCTTTCTCCCTTTACCTAGATGTAGCCAGCTGGGTGTTCTCAGACCTTAAAGATGAATGAAAGATGAACAACTTTCCCAATAGAAATTCTCCAGGACAATCTGACCAAAGTCTGTTTAGGAAGGACTTTGGAGCAGCCAGGGCTTTGTTCCACCTCTGCCCAGGGTAAGAATTCCCACCTGTGGAAGGGTGAGGAGGTCAATATAAATGAGACCGAGCCAAAGCAGTTGAAGCAAGTATCTTGGCATGTCTGGTAGAAAGGCCTTTAAATTGTCCCAACCATGTTCCCCTAAACATTATACCCTCTGTGCATGTGCAAAGATAAAGGACATAGAGCAGTAGACCGCTGATCTTCAGGACAAGAAGGAGAAAGAAATGAAATTTTAATGGACCCAGACTTTATTTTGTCTTAAAATCAGTTATGACCACTGAATTTTGGTATTGGATAAACCCAGATGCCAGTGTAGTCTTTGGAACCCCATAGCTGTGTAAACTTGGGCAAGTTATTGAATCTTTATGAAATGAGATTCTCTTTGTCAATTGAAAAGACCGATACTTTATTAAAATGAAATTAAACAACATATGTAAACAGTAAAATGAAATTAAACAATATATGTAAACAATATATGTAAAACAATATATGTAAACAATATATGTATATATGTAAACAAGGATTATGCTTGGCACAGTCTTTAAAATACTTTTGAAGCAAAACAGTTACTGTCACTTACTAAATGAGAAGCCCACTGTTAGAGTAGGCAGTTAGGTTCTAACAGGATACCTGGAGGCCAGCAAAGAGGAGATCATGTTCAGCTACTGGGTAAGTCAGAAGCCTGTCCTGGGGACCACTCCACAAGAAGCCGGATCAAATTGGATGGGCCCAAGATGGCAGGTGCCATGACAAGAAGCCCTGATGAATAAAAAAGAAAAAGTACAAAATTCCGCATGCCCCAAGTAATATTCTGCCCCCTAGTTAACAACTGTCAAGAAGACCTAAAAACCCAACCTCCAGGGTACATAGCTCTCTCTTTAGCTCTCCTGCTTGCCTATCTTGAGAGTGTACTTTCTTTTTAATAAATTCTCCCACTTCTGTCACTCATCCACTTTGTTGTATGTCTGCCCTTGAAGTCTTTCTTATGACAGGACCAAGAGTTCTAGGCAACACCTTTGGGAGGGGCTGGTGTTGAGGTCCCAGAGCCTGGGGTCTCCCTAGTTCACCTGACAAGACTGTGGCTAAAACAGTTTTTGTAACTTAACAGAGTTTGACTCATCTAGCAATTTTTAGAACCTATTTCGTGCCCAGTATTTTTCTAGATACTCAGTATACAAAAACCAATAACTAAGTCAAAATGAAGGCAAACAACACTAGTCTAACCTGGACTGTGTTTTACTCCAAAGCCTCTGCTCCTTTCCTACACGACTTTTTAATTTCAAACAGCTAAATTGAATGCCCTTTTCCCTGGTGGTGAGCAACAAAGAGAATTCTAACAAGGTAGCCACAGTCTTAATCAGCATAAAATATCTAAACCACAGATTGAGTGGGTTTAGTGTATAAATCTCCAGAGGAAAGTTAATGAAACCAGAATGTTGAATACTGTTACATATATATTCAGCCATAATTGGCCAGAAGTAAATGTTAGTTTTATATAAGTGATCAGGCTAAAATAATTATATTGTTTTAATATTAGTAAGAATTCAAGTTAAAGGTTAATAGAATAGCTCATACATTCCACAGGTACTCATTAAGCACCTCAGAAGTATCGAAGTGTATTTCCTAATTCCTAAAGTAGGAATTACAAGAGGTAAGAACGAGCAAGATCTTATGTCTTGTATGGACATAAGTAAGTAGGCAATGGTGATATGGTGTGGTAGGTGCTACGACAGAGAAAGACACAGATAAGAGAATAAAAATGCAATCTCATCAGGACTTGTGGGATTTGGGAGAGAGGAGATGGAATTTTTCTTGAAAAAAGTTATCTAGAATAAGACCAGAAGGGTATGATGATTAATTTTGTCAACTTGACTGGTCCACAAAGTGCTCATATATTACACTGGGTGTTATATGCAACTAATGAATCATTGAACACTACAAAAAAAACTAATGAGGTACTATATACTGGCTAATTGAACATAATAATTAAAAAAAATTTTTAAAGAAAAATAAATTTTAAAAAAAACCATTATTCTGGATGTGTCTGTGAGGCTATCTCTGGATGAGATTAACATTTGAATTGGTAGACTGAACAAAGCCTATTGCTCTTCCTAATCTGAAGTGCCTCATCCAATCCATTGAAGGCCTGGATAGGACAAACAGGCAAAGTAAAGGAAAATTCATTCATTCTTTCTGCCTGTCTTTGAGCTGGGACATTGGTTTTCTCTTTTGGACTTGGACTCAGACTGGAATTTATACCATATATATTCTATTGACTCTGTCTCTCTAGAGAACCCAAATAATACAAAGGGAGAATAATAAAAATGGAGCAAAGGAAGACATGTCTTAGGCAATGAATATGGCAGGGTAAATCCTCTGAAGCAGGACAGTGAATGAGCTATTCCAGGAACTGGAAGTGTTTCGCTGTGTAGCAGGGAATGTCAGGGAGGAAGAACCAAGAGATAAGGCTAGAGTAGATGGAACCAGATCATAAAGTAAACCGTGACCCAAGTTAAGGAGTTTAAACTTTAATTTTAGGGCAGAAGGGAGCCATTCACATGTGTAGGCACAGGAGTAACATGAAATAAGTAGCTTTGTCTGCGTTTGTATTAATGCAAGAAGCAGGCTAACAAAATAGGATGCTGTTGCTGTCAACTGGGTAGATGATGCTGATGGCTTAGAAGGGCTGCAGAGATGGAGAGAAGGAACTGGATTCAGTTAAGGAGGCAGAATTGAGAAGATAACAGTAATTGACTGGATGCAGGTCTGCTTATGGAGAAGGAACCATTTGGATGATACCCAGTTTTTTTGTTTTTGTTTTTGTTTTTGTTTTCAGAAAGTAAGCAATTATATGGGTGGTGATATCTTTCCTTAAGATTTGTGTGGAAGAAAATTAATGAGTTCAGCTCTTCATAATTATTGTTTAAATGTCTGTAGCAGGGAACAGTGGACAGTTTAGAATGTAGACACAAAACTCAGGTACAAGACCTAAGTTGGTAGCTCAGACCCACAAGTCTTTGGAACAATTTGCGAATGTGTAATTACAGTTCTTGGAGAGAATGAGATCTTTCCAGGTGAGAGTATTCACATGGCATCCATATATAATAAGCTGAATGAATATTAAAAATATGTATAAGGGTCAATAAGGCACCTCATAAAAATACTTCCCATTTTTTATACAACATTGCTGGTTAAAGAGAGGTGCATAAATAATGAATCTTGGAACACTGAAAAATAAAATAAAATTTTCAAAAAAAGAGAGAGGATTTCATGTAGACTGGAATCAAATCTGAAAGTCACTCTGTGACAACAACTCATATAGAAAAAAAAAGAGAAGGGAACAGCCAGCATTGATAAGAAGATATAAAAAATTATTATACCTAATATTACCTAGAACAGGTATTCAAGAATATACTGATATCAAATAAGATGTATTTTCTGTTAACTTTGTGTAATTTAATGAACACACAAGAAGCCATGATTTATTCCTTTTCTTTGAAATGTATTTGAACAATATATCTAGCTACCTGTAGTGAACATGACTACACACTTTATCTCAAGGTGAAATGTGAAGTTCTCATTTCAAAAAACTTCATCATTCATGAAATAAAATTGTATCTTGATGGTAATCACACAGCAGATTTCATGCATCATGTTACATTCAATTACTGTTAAATTGGTCAAACACAGTATGCACTAATAATACAATGGATCAGTCAAAAGGCCAAATAGTGAGTTTAAAAATATCAGTATCACAACAATTCATTATTGAGTGCATATTGCTCTCCAAAAATTGTATTTCTTAAATACTATCCAAATAAGGCAAATATAGCTTCTTTTTTCTTTCTTTTTTTTTTTTCCTTTCTAACTTTCCCTTGTTTCTTAATGTTCTGGCCCACTTACCTTTTCTCACTCCTCTTTCCACCTTTAGGAAATTAGCCTCTTGAGAATTATGGTAAACAATCCAGTTCCTAGACAAGAACTTTCTCAGCATATATTTAAAGAAAAGCAATAAATATATTAGCTATTTTTAAAAAGATTTATTTATTCATTTGTCAGAGAGCGAGCGAGCACAAGCAGGGGCCAGAGGGAGAAGGTTCCCCACTGAACAAGGAGCCCAATGTGGAACTTGATCCCATGACTCTGAGATCATGACCTGAGCTGAAGGCAAACACTTAACCAACTAAACCACTCAGGTATCTTAATATATTTGCTATTGAAAGCATAAAGTACTTCACAGGAAATGGGGTAAGGACAAGTTGAGGAGAAAATATAAGGGTAATAATTTCAATAATGATTAATATTTGTTGAGTGATATTATATGATGGACACCTGCCAAATACTTTACTTGTTAATTAAAACCAAAATTACAAACAATAAAACGGTTCAGAAAGAATGGTGGCCAGAAATAAAGAGACAGAACATACTATATCTTGAACACCAACATTGTACCAGAATCTTTGTTCCTTTCAACAACCTTATCAAGTAAAAACAGGATACAAAGATGGCTCTATTTGGCCACCAAATCCTCATGCTTTCCTCTGACTCTCCTGCCTTTACCTGTGTTCTGTAGCTTCATGAGGAGGGAGAGATCCTGGACCTAGACCTAAGGTAGCTCTAAATCCTGCTGCTAGGGAAACCAACAAGAGAGAAAAAATATTTTGGAATTAAAAAGGAAAGACTGATTTAAAACAAAACAAAACAAACAAACAAAAAAAGTCAAGCAGAGAGAGTCAAGTACCATATGGTTTCACTTACTTGTGGAGCATAACAAATAGCATGGAGGACATGGGGAGATAGAGAGGAGATGGGAGTTGGGGGAAATTGGAAGGGGAGGTGAACCATGAGAGACTATGGACTCTGAAAAACAATCTGAGGGTTTTGAAGGGGCAGGGGGTGGGAGGTCGGGGTACCAGGTGGTGGGTATTATAGAGGGCACGGATTGCATGGAGCACTGGGTGTGGTAGAAAAACAATGAATACTGTTATGCTGAAAATAAATTTTAAAAAATTAAAAAAAAAATGCAACAAAGATGTCAGAATTGATGGCTTACTAAATAAAGAAAAACAAAAAAGGACTTAGTGAAACAGCCAAATTAAGAACCAATGAGGAATTTTCAGTAGTGAAAAATGAGGTGCTACTGTTTTGAACAGAAGCGTAAATGTGCTCAAAGGTCATCTTTATTGACAAACAAGGGTCTGCAGAAGGAAAGTACCTGGAAGACACACTGCTAGCTAGCCTCTTTCTATAAGAGTAAAGTATTGTTAATATTAAAAAATACTGGACCTTTCAACAAAATCTACCATATATATTTTAAATGATCTGGTAGTAGTTTGAAATATGCAAATATGGTGATTTTTAGTTGCATTTAAAGCATAAGTGTTTAGAGAACTTGGCCTAAAATAAGAAAAAATACAGCTAAAGTCCAGGTCTTGTCTTACATAGATGTAGAAATAAACCACAGGCATAATTACAGGATAAGGAAAGGCCAAATCAGGCCATTAAGAGCTAATTTCAGTTCTATAGGTCAAGGAGAATTTTACCCTGAGATCCACTATATTGTGAAAGATACTTTTAAGAGAAGACATGACTCTAAGTACTGTTACTGGATTTTAAAAATACATCCCATAGGGGAAAAATATATCTCATGAAATAAAATTAGAGGCCAAAACCTCTCCTATGACAAATGTATATTAAAAAAATGTTATTGAACATCAGGGCTAGGAAGAGAGATAATCACTATTTCCTATTGGTGGCAGAAATAAAGTCCGGAGTTTTTCTCAGGGTATATTATTGAAAGAATATATGGTGGGTATTGGGGGGCACCTGGGTGGCTCAGTTGGTTAAGAGTCTGACTTGGTTTCAGCTCAGGTCTTGATCCCAGGGTCGTGAGTTCAAGCCCTGCATCAGGGACCATGCTGAGTCTGGACATTACTTTAAAAAAAGAGTCATATATGGGAAAATATTGAGTCATTATTCTTTCATTTTGGGTGAAAATAAAATGCTTATCTCTCATTCTAGTTAAAATAAGATTGCCACTGGGGTTTCATTTTAAAGGACCAGAAGCTGACAGATCAGAGGATGAGATGAGAAATTTTTCTTGACACTAACAATGCAATGAGCACTAGAATACAATATTAAAGAAGCACCAAAAGACAGGATGAGTTTGAGTTGGTTCTCTCCATTCAATTGTTAGGAATATATAAAATTCATCCCTGTACCACATCTGCTACTCTGATACATCTACTTGAAGAAAAAAACACCATTAAGGGAAATAGCATAAACTTGCAATGTACTTTTCTATTATTCCATTAATTTCCCTTAAATTTGCAAGTATGTAATTTAACTATCCTTAAATTTATCATCTTAATAAGTAGAAAAACATTTTTAAATGCAAAAATAAAATTTGTGAATTTCCTCAAGATAGTCATAGGTTTTTAAAAAAAGAAATGCAAAGGGGAAAGTTATTTAAAACAGAGAACAGAATTTAAATAACCATACCTATCTATATCGGCAAATATCTAGACCTGCGTATATTTTATATAATGAATTGATTTTCAGTCTAGCTTTTCCTTGTTTTAATGCATTCCACATCCTTCTCCATCACTTGATTTAAATGCTCAGAGTTTTACTGTTTTTATAGAAAAGATCTCTTGACATTATGCCTTTGACTGAATGACATGCAGAGTATACACCCACAAAAATTTTTTTAAAAAGGGTGTCAAAGAACATGACATGATAACATCAAACAAAGTTTAATATCTTTTTGATAATTTCAAAATTTCAAACTCCACAGAATTTGCTTTGCCTCTGACAGTTTAACCTTGTGAACTACAGCATGTTCTTTATTTAATTATGGAAATTTTCAAACATACACAAATGTGAGAAAATAGTATAATGAATACACATTTTACCTACGACTTGCCCTAACAATTACTAAATTTATCAATCTCAGCATGTCAAAATTATATGCCCTTATTAAAGAAAGTAAACTCTAAACCACAAATAAACATACTACTATATATTACCTTGTACCTTACAATTTAGATTTAAACTGGACCTAAGAGTTTAATACATTTCCCTATCATTAAACTACTGAGTTTATGGGATCTAGTTAAATCTAAATTTTATGTATGTAGATATATATATAATTATATATTATATAATATTTATAAATGAGGATATGTATATATCTACTGCCTTCTCTCTCTTTTTTTTTAATATCTCAAGTTTCTATTTAAATTCCAGTTAGTTAACACGGGGTATAATATTAGTCTCAGGAGCAGAATTTAGTGATTCATCACTTACACGTAACACCCAGTGCTCATTACAAGTGCCCTCCTTAATACCCATCTACCATTTATCCTCTCCCCCTGCCCACCTCCCCTCCAGCATCCCTCAGTTTGTTTTCTATACTTAAGAGTCTCTTGTGATTTGCCTCCTTTTTTTCCAAATTCCCCTAGGCTCATCTGTTTTGTTTCTTAAATTCCACATGAATTTAAGAAATTCATATGGTTATTTGTGAAATACCATATGGTATTTTCTTTAACTGACTTACTTAGCATAATGCATTCTAGCTCCATTTATGTCATTGCAAATCTCTGCCCTCTTGTTAAGAAAAAATATTTTTAAGTAGGCTCCATACCCAGCATGGAGCTCAATGTGGGGCTTGAAACCACAACCCTGAGATCAACAGCTGAGCTGAGATCAAGAGTCTGACGCTTAACCATCTGAGCCACCCAGGCACCCCCTCTACCCTCTTTTTTAAAGAATGAGATGTTTAGTGGGCTCTGACTTCAACTGGAAAGTGTAATACAGGAATTCTAGCGTTGGGTCTACCATAGCAAACCAGATAAACCCATGCAAGTCACTTGTATTTTATATCTTGTTTCTTCCTTTCAAAGGTTAAGAGGTTACAATCATCTTCAGCTCTAAAATGTTTTCTCAAAAAAATACATCATAAAAAAAAAATACATCATGGTGGTATTTATATCAAGTCTATCATTATTATTTAAGATCCTGCTCTAATTTATGTCACTATCACAAAATTTGTATTTTTTGTTAAAAGACGCAAATTAATTGTTCAAATGTGCAGAATATATGGAAAGCTAAAGGAAAAACAGCTGACAACCAGGAAATATATTGTACACCACATCTTAAACATTTTTTTAAAGATTTTATTTATTTATTTGAGAGAGAAAGAGAGAGTGTGTGAGTGCACAAGTGGAAGGAGGGTCAGAGGGAGAAGAACAAGCAGGCTCCCCACTCAGCAGGGAGTCCGATGTGGGGCTTGATCCCAGGACCCTGAGATCACAACCTGAGCCAAAGGCAGATGCTTAACCGACTGAGCCACCCAGGCTCCCCAAATTAAATACTTTTTGAAAATTATTTCAGTATGTCATGAGGAGAATTCTTCAAGAATGTAGTAGGACTTTCTGTGAACTCTTTTGTCAGTAGTATAAGACTGCAAAAAATATATACAAATGAATAAGATAAAAGAAATGATTGAGTGTTTCCCAATCTAAGGACAGTAAAGAACATTATCCCCAGATTAAGAGAAAAGTATTCAATTTTGAAGACCCTGTTCCAGCTCAGAACTGGATAGGAATTTGTATTCATTATCTATGTTCCAGTATCCACACACTTAGTGGCTTAAAAGGACATGAATTTATTATCTTACAGTTCTGTAGGTAGGAAGACTGACACAAATCTCACAGGGCTAAAATCAAAGTGTTCCTTTCTGCTTTCCTTTCTGTAGGTTGTAGGGGAGATTCCATTTCCGGCTCATTCTAGTGTTGGCAGAATTCAATTCCATGTGATTGTAGGACTGAAGACTTGGCCTGGCGTCAAAAACTGGGGCCACACTCAGGTCCTAGAAACCTCTCCTTAGCCCTCGCACATATACCACTACATCTCTGAATAGGTAATGGGGCATCAAATCCTTCACACATGGTCAACTCTCTCTTGGCATAGCCAGTTAAAATTCTCTGACTCTAAAGTCATGTGTGATAAAATTGGGCATATTTGAATAATCTAGGATAATCTCCCTACCTCAAGGTCAATGACCTGAATCACATCTGCAATCTGAGATAACACATTCACAGGTTCTGAGGATTAGGGCATGGACATCTTTAGGGCAGGGGACATTATTCCACCTACCACAGAATTGTATTTTCAAAAGGAGCAGCAAGATTAGCAAGAAAAAATGAGGAAAAATTCTGATTTCATGGAGATATTGCCACTTATTGGTTGTCTGTTTATTTGTTCATTCATTGACCCATCTATTAAATGTTCATTGTGTGCCAGGCACTATACTAGATGATAAGGAAACAGTTATAAATAAAACAGACAATGTGCCAACTGCCACAGACCTTACGTCTAGAAGTTACTACATACATTATACACTATATAAGATTAAGTGCTGTGAGTATGTATTATGAAGGAAAACATACTGGGGTTTTCCTCAGGCCTGTTATTGAGGCTACCATAACGCATGCTCTCAAGATAAGGTGTTTGAAAGATGAGGAGTTTGCCTGAAAAGGTAGTGACCAGAGAATTAAGAATCTGAGGGTAAAATGAAGCCATGCAAGACAAAGAGAACAGCATGTGAAAGGGTTCTTAGTTATAAAGAGCATTCTCTATTTCAGGAATAAATAAAGACCAAGAGAAATAAAGGACAAGACCAGAACTGCCTTCATATTTGTAGAGTCCAGGTTAGACTACCAGTGCAGACCCCTAACCGGCTCTCCTCCCCACTCCAGATCCATCATGCCCTTTGTAGTTTTCACACACATGAGGATGGACTCCCCAGTCTTCATGTCCAAGTTCTAGCCATCCTCCCCAAACATTCATGTTTAAGGATAAGAAGACTTATTATTGTTAAATGGCAATACTCCCAAATTTGATCTGCAGATTCAACGCAATTGCTAACAAAATGCCAGTTAGTAGTATTTTTGCAGAAATTAACACATTGGTCTTAAAATTCATATGGGAATTCAAGGGACCCAGAAGATCTAAAATAACCTAGAAAAAATAATGCAGTTGGAGGACTCACACTTCCAGATTTCACAATTTACTATAAAGCTGTAGTCATCAAGACACCGTGCTATTGCTATAAGGTAGAACTATAGATAAATTCAAAAGATTTTGGGGGGATGGGGGGGTGCTTGGGTGGCTCAGTTAGTTCAGCTCAGGTCATGATCCCAGGTTTCTGGGATCGAGCCCTATTGGCTTCCTGCTCAGCAGAAAGCCTGTATCTCCTTCTTCCTCTGTTGCTTTCCTTGCTTGTATGTGTACTCTCTCTGTCTCTGTCAAATAACTTAAAAAGAAAAAAAAGGAAAAGATTTTAGGTCCACAAATAAAGTATCACACTTAGGATCAACTAATTTTTGACAAGGGTACCAAGAAAATCCAATGGGGGAAAGAATCATCTTTTTTCTTTTTTCTTTTTTTTTTTTTTTAAGATTTTGTTTATTTATTTGACAGAGAGAGAGATCACACATAGGCAGAGAGGCAGGCAGAGAGAGAGCAGAGGAAGCAGGCTCCCTACCAAGCAGAGAGAGCCCAAGATTGTGACCTGAGCCAAAGGCAGAGGCTTAACCCTCTGAGTCATCCAGGTGCCCAAGAATCATCTTTTAAACAAACGACCAAATGGTGCTGAAACAAATAGAGAACCACATGAAAAAGAGAGAGAGACGGAGGGAGATAGAGAGAGAATTTGGACACCTTATTCAGATCATATACAAAATTAACTCAAAATAAAATAAAATAAATGTGAGAGCTAAAACACTTAAAGTTTTAGAAGAAAATATAGAAATAAATCTTTGTAACTTCAGACTAGGTGATAGATTCTTAAGATATGACTCAAAAACACAACAAAAAAGGTACATAGATTGGATTTCCTCAAAATTAAAAACTTCTGTTCAAGGAACACATCAAGAAAGTGAAAAGCAATCCACACAAAATGGGAAATAATATTTGCAAGTCATATATCTGATAAGGGACTTGCATCCACAATACATGAAGAGCCCTTACAAGCCAACAACGAAAAGATAAATAAACCAATTAAAAAATAGGCAAAGGATTAGAATAGACATTTCTCCACAGATCATATATGAACAGCTAATAACTACATGAAAATATGTGCTATCACTATTAGCTATCACAGACAGGCAAATCAAAACCAGGAGGCATCACTTCATACCTAGGAGATTGACTGTGATCAAAAAGATAAAAGTTTTCGGTGAAGACATAGAGAAATTAGAAATTGCACATACCACTGGTGAGTATGGAAAAGTCTGGCAGTTCCTCAAATGGCTAAGTATGGTGTTACCATATGGCCAAGCACCTCCACCTAACCAAGAGAAATAAAAACATATCCTCTACACAAGAACTTGTACATGAATACTTAGAGCAGCATTAATCTTAATAGCCAAAATGTGGAAACAACCCTCCTCCTTATTAAAAGAAAATAAAATTTGGCTTATGTATGTAATAGAATATTATTTGGTGATAAAAAGTGAAAAGTAATGAAATGCTGATCTATTACATACTACAACATGGATGAAACTCAAAACATAATCTTCAGTGAAAGAAGTCAGTAACAATTAGACCACATATTGTATTATTCCATTTATATGAAGCATCCATTACAGGCAAATTTTAGAGATAGAAATAAATTGTTTTCCAAAGCTGGGGTGTGTGGGATAAGGGTACAGGACTTCTTTTTTATAATTATACAGGCTTTCTTTTTTTTTAATTTTTAAAATTTTTTATAAACATATAATGTATTTTTAAACTCAGGGGTACAGGTCTGTGAATCACCAGGTTTACACACTTCACAGCACTCACCATAGCACATGCCCTCCCCAATGTCCATAACAGGGTTTCTTTTTTGATTGATGAAAAGGTTCTAAAATTAGATTACGATGATAGTCATACAATTGTGAGTATACTCAAATTAATATAAAAATTAACTGAATTGTCTACTTTAAATAAGATTGATTTTTATGATATATAAACTCTATCTCATGAAAGCTATTTAGAAACATGTCTATTACAGATTTGCGTCCAGCATCCTGGCTGTTTTGAATGTTGTTCTTAAAGTCTCATTCTTTTATAGCTTTTAATCATAATATGTTTACAAGGACCCCTAGCCCAATATTAAATAGAAACAATCATGATGACTATACTTACCTCATTGCTCATACGAAAGGAATGTTTCTAACCCTTCATCAGTAGGTATTATGCTTGCCATAAATTTAAGAAGATACTTGACTCATATCTTACATCCTCTAGAAAGAATTTTCAGACCATTCCAGCCCTCAATCATGTCTTCTTTGAGAGCCTTTGGTATTTATTGTCTGCCTCATGGATGTAAAGATAATAATCTTTTCTGTTCTAATACTTCTTAACACAAAACAACCTTCAAAGAATAAACTGAATGCCCATCAAACTTCCCAGACCAGACCATAGCAGCCTAGAATGAGCTACTTCACCTTTAAATAGCCACACGAGTCACTGAGCATGTAGCACGGAACAGATTTAAAACGGTTTTTGTGTGATTATTAATTAAGTTTTATGCATATTTTATGACCGGATCTTATTTCTCTGATTAAGGTCCTGGTGGACATGGACTGTGTTTATTTGTAGTTCCATGACATCCTCAATAAACAGTAGTCAAATTGATGTAATACAGTCCTTTTAAAGGTCTGTACTGTCATTACAACCCCCAGGGTTTTATATTATATCCATTACTTCCATTTCCTCATAGGACACACGTGATTTTCGGAGATGAAGGACTATATACTGAGAACACTGATTTAATCAGCGTGGGCCTAGGAGAATCTGCTGTACTTATCAATTAGCACAACTTCAAAATCAGCAGTAAAGCAGACTTGTAGATGAGAATACCAGTCCATCTGGAAATGAGGGACATCCTTACTTACTTTTTTCATTTTGTTTGTTTGTTTGTTTTTAATTTCACCATTCTGTTTTAATGGTCAACTGCTTCAGCTCCAATTCTGAGCAACCACAGAATCAAAGCAATTTTAAGAAGCTCTTCTTCAGGCCTAAACTCTCATTCTGAGGGTGAATAAAGAGGAGAATAAATCAATCACGAAGTTCTTGTAGTGACCTGATATTAGTGCTGGAGTTAAACCTCCCCAATTGTGTTCTATTGATTGGGCAACTAAACTACGATCTCCTTGTTTTGCTTTCCTTTTCTCATTCAAGATTTTCATTTAATGAACTGGTTCGTGAGATATGAACTGTTGCCATTCCTTGGGCTACTGAGTTAAAAATATCCAGGCTTTATCAATAAGAATTATAGAGTTGGATTTTTAAAGTCTGCCAGTATCACCATAAAAATGTGAATAACATCTTTAGATCAAATAGTACATAAAAGAAACTTTAGCAATAAAAATTAATAGTGTATCCATTTACTGCCTTATGGTCTGCTGCGTATTGAATTAGTCCAGTTGCTGAGGATAAAATCATAAAGCTTACTAAAGAAAAATAACATAAAAACATATTTGTTTATGATCTTTCAGTACCAAGAGAGGAATCAAATTTGTGATTTGAAAACCATTTTTCAAAAACTATAACAGAATACAGAATAAAAAGCAATTTACCTTTACTCAGTAGGGTATGTTAAGACTGCAGGAATAAAGTGAAGAAACTCTCCACTATGTGCAGTTTTTCAAGGTGAAATAAAATCCTTGTCAAATCCCAGCAGTGAAAGGAAATGAGGAACGATGATTAATAACACTGTTGGCAGAACAAAATAAACCTTGAAATCTAAACAATCTTCTAGCACACAGAAAGCACATGAATCTGTTATCTCTTTGCATTTTAATTATTGGTTATTTCTTAAGTACTGTTGAACTCCGTTTAAATGTGTGCAAATATTTTTCAGCATTAAAGTAGAATTATGGAAATATTAGTGAGCCATATAAATACCTGATAGCTCCTATTGCTTTTAAGTACATATAAATCCTTTAGCTTCTCAGGTAGTCACTTAGTAATTCCTCTATCAACATTGCTTATACACTGTGTCTGACAAAGTTACTATGTGTCTGTGTAAAGTCTGACACTCTTTACTATGAGTAAAGTGTTTAGCTACATAAACTAATTTCACTGCTGTTTGAAATGACCTATTCTGGACCATTACTTGGATTACCAAGTTTATCCTTAAACAACCAAACACAATCACAAATATCCTCCCGTTGAATTTTTCACCTGATTAACAACTCTTAAAAATTATTTTTCTTTTTTACCTTGGATTCATAGCGTTTTTATTCATAAATTGTGTCCTCTCTGAAATAGGATACTTCCACTTGGAATTGCTCAAATGTGAACACTGATTTTTCCTAATAAGAACATTAAAAGTACTATTAAAGGAGAACTCTCATCGTATCAAATTTATGTACTAGCTATTATTAACAAATGTATCCCCAAATGATCAAAATAATTGAGATTATTTTGTTTTTCATACACCATTACTGAAAGGCAAATGTATTGGTAGGGTACCCTCATCCATGTAATAATTCAGAAACCCAGGCTCAGAGCAGTTTTGTAATCTTCAAGGTCACCACTGATTGTCTCCATGCCCGCTAGCCTGAAGGGGAATAAAACAAGAAATGCGCATAAGAGGTCCTTAGGAACCGGGAACGGAAATATCATGCAATACTTCCTCTCACATTACACAGGCTCAAATTCAGTCACAAAGCCACAAATGCCTCCAAGGGAGGCTGAGAAATAAAATCTTACTATGTACCCAGAAAGCAAACACTATTTTTGATGAACAACTAGGTGCTTCCTCTCATAGTTATATAACTTAAACCTTTGATGTTTCTTTAATTTGATGAAAAATGTTTATATTTCAATAAAACAATTAGATTGTTTTATTGTTTGTTTAGACCTAAACAATTAAACAATTGTTTAGACCTAAACAATTAGGTCTTTCATAAATTAGTTATAAATTCAGGACACTTTATCTGATGTAACATTTTATAATGCATTATATCCATTTACTTAAGAAAACTTGGGCTCAAAGGTGTCCAATGACTTAATCTAATGTCACAAGTGTATCTAATCTTTAACTATAAATCTAACTTTTCTACCAGAAGTTTTCAGTATCCTCAACAAAATATCAAGAATACAACAGAGTTGTGTCCAGTTTGAATCAAGTATTTCATGTTAACTTAAGTCAAAACTTATTGTAGAGGTAAAAAAAAATATATTACAGAAATTGAGAAAATGTCTGAAAAAGAAATGAATATTTCAGATACATAATAGGTGTTCAATTATATGTTTTAAACATTATTCTGATATTTTAACAAAGATAAATCCAGGCTCAGATGGTTTCAATGGTCAGGTCTTCTAAACATTTAAGGAAGAAATAGTACCAATCATATACAATATCTTCCCAAGAATATAAAAATTGATTACTTTCCATCTCATTTTGTGAAACCACCACTACATCAATACTAAAAAAAGCAAAGACATTAAAAGAAAACTACAGACCAATATCCCTCATGAACATAGACACAAAAAATTTCAACAAAATACAACAAATTAAATACAGAAATACAGAAAAATTATGTTAGAACCAAGTGGTTGTATCCTGGAAATGCAAGGCTGGTTCAACATTCAAAAACCAATCAATATAATTCATCATATAAACAAGCTAAAAGAGAAAAACCATAAGATCTTTTCAAACAATGCAGAGAAAGCATTTTATAAAATTCTACATTCACTGATAGTAAAAAACCTAATAAATAGCAATTTTCTAAAAACACGTACAGCAAATAACATAATTAATGGTAAAAGACTGAATGTTTTCCCCCAACCCAGGGAAAAGGAAGAGTGTCCACTTGCTCCTATTCAACATCATATCAATAAGGAAGGAAAAGAAATAGACATAGATTAGAATGGAAGAACAAAAAAACTATCACTGTTTATAAACATTATTATCTACTTAGAAAGTCCTTATAGAATCTAAAAAAGGTATAAGTAGAGAACTCCTAGAATTATCAGAGTTACCAAATCACCAATTAGAGGGTTAATATATAAAATTCAATTATTTTTCAATATGCTAGCAATTAACAATTAGAAATTAAAGTTTAAAAAGCAATATTATTTATAATAGCCTTAAATAATGAAATATGTACTTATAAATTTCATAAAATATGTGCAGGATATGCATGCTGAAAGCATGAAACACTGATAAAAGATATCAAAGTGAACCTAAATTAATTAAGAGAAAGAACAAGGCTGGAGGTATCACAATTCCAAATTTCAAGATATACTACAAAGCTGTAGTAGTAACTAAAAAAAGTATGGTACTGGCACAAAAATGGACTCATAAATCACTGGAACACAGAAGAGACCACTCTTATATGGTCAATTAACCCACAACAAAGGAGGCAAGAATATACAATAAGGAAATACAGTCTCTTCAATAAATGGTGCTGGCAAAACTGGACAGCTACATGCAAAAGAATGAAAGTAGACCACTTTCCAACACCACACACAAGAATAAACTCAAAATAGATTAAAGACCTAAATGTGAAACCTGAAATAATAAAAATCCTAGAAGAGAACACAGGCAGTTATTTCTCTGACATCAGCCATAGCAACATTTTTCTAGATATGTCTCCTAAGTCAAGGGAAACAAAAGCACAAATTAACTATTGGAACTACACCAAAATAAAAAGCTTTTGCACAATAAAGGAAACCATCAACAAAAGTATAAGCTAAGTAAATAGAAGAATACACTCGCAAATGATATATCTGGTAAGAGTTTATTATCTAAAATATATAAAGAACTTTATACAACTCAACATCAAAAAAACAAACAACCTGATTAAAAAATGGGCAGAGGATCCAAACATTTTTCCACGGAAGACATGCAGATGGCTAGAGACACACATAAAGATGCTAAACATGACAAATAATCAGGGAAATGTAAATCAAAATCACAATGAGATATTACCCCACACATTCCGAATGCCTAAAATAAAAAAGACAAGAAATAAAAACTGTTGGCAAGGATGTGGGAAAAAATGTTCATGCACTCTTGGTGGGAGTGTAAATTGGTACAGCCACTGTGGAAAAAATATGGAGGTTCCTCAGAAAATTAAAAACAGAAATACCATATGATCCAATAATTCCACTACTGAGTATTTACCCAAAGAAAATGAAAACACTAATTCAAAAAGATATATGCACCCCTATGTTTATCGCAGCATTATTTATAATAGTCAAGATGTGGAAGCAACTTAAGTGTCCATCAGTGGACAAATGCAGAAGGGAAATGTGATGTGTACACACACTCAAAATGGATTATTATACAGCTATAAGATAGGATGAGAGCATGCAGTTTTCGACAATATGGATTAACCTAGAGGGTATTATGGTAAGTGAAATAAGTCAGACCAAGAAAGACAAATATATGATTTCACTCATCTGTGGGATCTAAAAAACAAGACGAATAAGCAAACAAGCAAAACGCAGAATCAGACCTACAAGTATAGAAAATAAACTGATGGCTCCCAGAAGGAAGGGGTTGAGGGTAAAATGGGTAAAGGAGAGTGGGAGATACAAACTTCCAGTTATGGAATGAATAAGTCCTGGGAATAAAAACACAGCATAGTTATAGTCAGTGATACTATAATAGTGCTGTAAGATGACAGTGCTACACTCATGGTGAGCGCATTATAATGCACAGAGAAGTTGAATCATTATGTAATTCATCAGTTGCGTATAAAACCCAGTGCTCATCACATCATGTGCCCTCCTTAATGTCCATTCCCCCCACCCCTCCTCCCCTCCAGCAACCCTCAGTATTTTTTCCTACAGTTAAGGGTCTCTCGTGGTTTTTCTCCCTCTTTGGTGACTTCCCATTCAGTTCTCTCTTTCTCCCCCTATGATCCTCTGCATTGTTTCTTATATTCCACATATGAGTGAAACCACATGATAATTATTTCCCTCAGCATAATTTACCCTCTAGTTCCATCCATGTTGATGTATATGGTAAGTATACCTGAAATTAATGTAATATTGGATGTCAACTGTACACAAAATTTTTTTAAAAATATAAATGTGTTCATGGGTTAAAACTTTATATTATAAACACATTAAAATATTCCAAATAGATAATAAATTCAATGCAATCCCAGTAAAAAGTCCCAACATGATTTTTTTGTCAACAAGCTAAATCTAAATTTTTTAAAGATATTTATTTATTTACCATGAGCAATGGAAGGGACAAAGAGAGGGTGGAGGGAGAGGGAGAGAGAGAACCTCAAGCAGACTCTGTGCTGAGCATGGAGCCTGACGTGGGGCTCGACCTCACGACCCTGAGATCATAACCTGAGCTGAAACCAAGAGTCAGATGCTTAACCAACTGAGCCATCCAGGTGGCCCTAATTCTAAAATTTATAATGTAAATATAAAATAATTAGAATTGCCAAAACAATTTTGAAGAAAAACAATAAATATCTCAATATCTAATTCCAAGGTTTAATATAAAGCTACCCTAACTAAACAGTGTAGTATTAGAAAAGTAGTAACATACAGATCAATGGAATAGAATAAAGTCCAGAAGTAGATCAACACATAAATGGCTAACTTATATTTTACAAAGATGTAAGGGCAATTCTATAAAGTAATGACAGACTTTCAACATATGGCTCTGAAACTATTGGACACTTATCTATCTAATTGGACACTTATATCATATACCCTTCATAAAAATTAATTCAAAATGGATCATAGACCTACATGTAAAATGTAAAACTATAAAATTTCTAGAAAATCTGCATCATTTTATGTTAGATAAAAAGATTTTAGATCCAACACCAAAAGCATGACCCATAAAGAAAAAAATAATAAATTAAATTTGTTAAAATCTAAAACATTTGCTCTGCCAAAGATACACTTTTTTCTTAAATTGTTTTTTTTTTTTTTAATTCATGACAGAGAGAGAAAGGCAGAGGCAGAGGGAGAAGCAGGCTCCCTGCTCAAAAGCCTGATACCAGACTCATGTGGGACTTGATGAGGGATTCATCGTAGGACTCGGTTCCACAAGCCTGGGATCATGACCCTGGGATCATGACCTGCACAGAAGGCAGATGCTTAATGGACTGAGCCACCCAGGCGGCCCCAAAATAACCTTAAGAGAGTGAAGAGACAAGCCATATACTAGGAGGAAACATCTGCAAGTCACATATTCACAATGGATTTATATCCAGAATATAGGAAGAACTCTAAAAACTCAATAATAAGAAATCAAATAACCCAATTTTTAAAAGACTTCTCTTTTTTTTTAATTATTTATTTGACAGAGAGAGAGATGCAGCGAGAAAGGGAACACAGGCAGAGGGAGTGGGAGAAGGCAGGCCTCCCACCAAACAGGGAGCCCAATGTGGGGCTCGATCCCATGACCCTGGGATCATGACCCAAGCCAAAGGCAGATGCTTAATGACTTAGCCACCCAGGCATCCCAAGGCTTTTCTTTATTTTTTATGTAATCTATACACCCAATATAGGGCTCGAACCCATACACGCAAGATCAAAAGTCGCATGCTTTACCAACTGAGCCAACTGGGCTTAAACAACCCAATTTTAAACAAATGAGTGAAATATTTGAGCAGAAATATCTTCACCAAAGAAAATATAGGGATGCCAAATAAGTAGATGAAAAGATGCTCAGAATCATTAGTTATTAGGGCAATGCAAATTACAACCTCGAGATACCACTACATATACATACCAATACAAACCTATTAAAATAGCTGAAGTCAGAAAAGCTGATAATATTAATCACTGGGAAGGAGTGGGCAACTGCAATTCCCATATACTCCTAGTGAGAATATAAAATGGTACAGTAACTTTAGAAAATAGTTTGGCATTTTCTTATAAAGGTAACATACACTCACCACATGCTCTCATAATATAATCAATCCTAATTATTCACATCTGTATTTGTGAGTTTGCCACTTGCTGAAATTTATGTATAACCTCAAACCAATACTTTCTTTTATAATTTTCTTCTCATTTTTAAAAGATTTTATTTATGTATTTGACAGAGAGAGATAGAGACAGAGCAGAAGCAAGGGGAGAGGAAGAGGGAGAAGCAGGCTCCCAGCTGAACAGGGAGCCTGATGCAGGGCTCCATCCCAGGACCCTAAGAGATGAGCTGAAGGCGACCTGTAACTGACTGAGCCATCCAGGGCCACCACCCCCCCAATCAATACTTGTGGGACATATGCAGCCCCTTAATGGCATGTGAAGAACAATGAAAAACTAGTCTAGGCCAACATTCGTGTGCCTGGCTGAGAATGAACAAGGCAGTGCTATGGATTCTTGTTTTTATTCTCATATTGTAAGTAAATATCTTTTTTCTTGGTTTATTTAGTTGTACATTTTTTTGGTTTTTTTGGTGGGTTAGTTTTTGTTTTTGTTTTTGCATTTTTGTGCTATTTGTTGGTAATTCTGTTGTTTAAAATGGTATCAAACGGGGTGCCTGGGTGGCTCAGTTGGTTAAGCAGCTGCCTTTGGCTCAGGTCATGATTCTAGGGACCTGGCATCGAGCCCCACATCAGGCTCCCTGCTTTGCAGAGAGCCTGCCTCTCTCTCTCCCTCTGCCTGCTGTTCTGCTTAATTGTGCTCTCTCTCTCTGTCAAATAAATAAATAAAATATTTTTTAAAATAAAAAATAAATAAATAAAATAAAAATAAAATGGTATCCAAGTGTGTAATGCTTAAATGCATTTAGTATTTTCAAACACAAGAAAGCTATGATGTGCCTTATGGAGAAAATACATATGTTAGATCAGTTTCATTCAGCCATGAGTTACAATGCTGTTGGTTGTGAGTTCAAGGTTAATGAATCAACAATATATATTCAATAAGGTGTTTTTAAACAGAAAACACACATATAATAAGGTTATGTATTGATCAGTTGACAAAACTGTCATTGTGGCCAGAGGCTCACGGGAACATAACTCTGCATTTCCCCTAGGAGCAATGTCTTATTACTTGCTAATTCGGTGTTCAAGATGACTTTATAGAACATTACTACCACAGAAATTAGAATTGATTGTGACACTTCTAGGTATTTTCCCAAGATAAATGAACACTCAGGCTCCATATTTAAGTTTTATAACAGCTTTTTTTCATAATTGTCCCAAACTGGAAACTACCTATTACTTTTCTGTTATTGTCATAACAAACTACCACAAAAGTAGCTAATTAAGCAACACAAACTTATTATCTCACAATTTCTTTTTTTGGGGGTGTTTAAATGAATTTAATTAACTAAATATGCACACATATTTGAAAAGTTGGAGCATACACATACATGAGATCTTATTTGTCTGGTCTCTGTGCAATGCTCAGAACACTTAGGGATTCTAGGATTGCTTAAAGTAAAACAGTGGGATTCTTGGGATCCATGACCCAAAAGCTGGGATTCCAGAATTGGAATAGATTCTTCAGTAAAGTATTGGTAGTGCCTTTTTGCCTTAATTGACATAAGGCTCCTAATTGAAAACTAAATCTTTCATTAGTAAGAGAGAGAAATTTGACAAGGCCTTTCTTTCAGCTTTTACCTTCCATATGATGAACATAATGAAGTAAAAAACTTTGGTTTCATGTATGTTGAGATAATTGATGAATTATAGTTATGTCCTCTCTCTCCCTCCCTCTTGCTCTCTGCAGTTTGTCGTAATAAAGGAACACCAAAATCTCAGGAAGGGAAGTCAACCTGTGGCCCTCAAAGACAGTGAGGCAGCAGATGTTAGCCAGTTCTCTCCAGAGCCAGGTGAGTGGCTATCTTTATCCAGAACCCGAATGTTTTCCCGAGTTATCTCACAATTTCCATAGGTCAGATGTCCATCAGATTCCACTTAGTTTCTGTTTAGCATCTCAGAATCTCACTAAAATCAAGGTGTTGATAAAGTTAAGTTCTTTTCTGAGGATTCTAGGGTAAGATCTGTTTCCTTGTTCATTTAAGTTGTTGGAAGAATTCAATGCATTGCAATTGTAGGAGTAAGGTTCCTGTTTTTGGTTGGTTATTAGCTGAGAGCTATTATTACTTTTTAAGGTTAGCTCACATCTCCCTTCCTCTATCTGCAAAGCCAACAACAGCAAGTCAAATTCTTCTCACGTCATATCTATTTGACTGACTTCTGCCTTCCTCATTTACACTTAAGAACTTGTGATTACATTGGACTCACAAGGAAAGTCTTCCTGTTTTAAAGTCAGCTAATTAGCAATCTTAACTCCACCTGCAACCTATAACACTAATTCCATCTACAAATATTCCCTTTTGCCATGTAATGTATTCATGAGCTTAATACCAGGGGGCAAAGCTCAGGGGAACCCAAATCTTGTCTACCACACTAACCAAATGTCCTCCAACTAGTGAATAAACAAACTATGGTACATCCATGCAGTGGAACACTGCTCAAGAGTAGAAAAGAAAAAGCTATTGATAAACTCAACAATATGGATGAATCTCAAATATATTATGCTAAGTGAAAGAAGACAGAGTCAAGAAGGTCACACCCTCTCTGTGCCTATTTATATAGAAAGCTAAAAACAGATCAGTGATTGCCTGGGTTAAGGGTAAGCAGAGGGTTTGACTACAAAAGGGCAGAATGAGGGAGTTTTTGGAGGGAAATATTATGTATCTTGACTCTGATTTGGTCAAAACTCAAAGAATTATAAACTGAAAGAATAATTTTTTCTGCATGCAAAGTTAAAAATAAATTTTAATGATTATTCTGTTTGGGGCACCTGGGTGGCTCAGTTGGTTAGGTGTCTGACTATTGATCTCAGCTCAGGTCTTTATCTCAGGGTTGTGAGCTCAAGACTCATGCTGAGCTCCATGTTGGACATGGAGCCTCCTTAAAATTATTCTGTTTGGTTACTAATACTCTTCCTTCATTTTCAAAGTCCTTACCATTTGACTTGGTAGATACAACACCAATATAAAGATGTAATATAAGAGAGTAAGTTTCATCAGTATAAAGAAGTTTTTTTTCTTCTTCTTTTTTCCTGGCTTAGACATATAATACTGGAAGAAGAAAGGCCACTATTCCTCGGTTTCTTTTTCTATTCATAGGACCCACATTCTTTACCAAATGCCTCAGACCAGTTCCATCAAACTGTTCTCATCCTAATGTCAAAGCTCATGCAAAGAACCTGCATAATTCTAATCAACTTTGGTTTCCACAAGATTTCCTTCATTTTAAGCCGTATAGAACTTAACCTGTGCTTGACCAGGAATAACCCTTGGTAGCCAGGCTCCAAATACTCTCTAAAAATCAAGAAGAATATGTGATGGAAGTAGCCCATTTTGACAGTGGGTGAAGTTCACAGTCACCAAGAACCTTTCTGAAAATTACTCTGAATTAGCTTCTGAAAATTAGCTTCTTCTAAAAGGAAATAGGTCATTGAGATAATTTTTGATATTATTTCTGAGAATTCCCATGCTAGTGTCTCTCCAGTCTGTAACTGGTAGTGTGGCTACAGAAGAACAGGAGATGTCATATTTTGGGAAGGGATTAAATGAAATTCCTATGATATGACCCAAGAGTTGACTCCTCCAATTCTCACCAGCCATGGAGGGCACAATTATCAGAACAGCACAAACCTCCAGGTTGTGCTGTTTGCTGGTGACAGGATTTCTAGTCTTCAGCCATCATTCTGTCATGCTGGACTTAATGAGGGGAACAGAGTGAGAAAGAAAATAAAAACTCAGCTACAAATCTCCATGACTCAAATGACTTTGTTATTTTTGAAGGGTGTTGTCCTCGCAAAGAAGGAAAATTGAAATGGGAGTTCTGGGGTTACAGTATTCCCATATATATGGTTGCCAACAGAAATTGAGCTGAAGCCTCCTCAACCTTGACTAGAATTTCCATCCATTCAAGCTTTATTAACTCATTCTCATACTTCCAATATTTTCTGTAAAATTTTCTGCACGACAGAGATAGTGGGTCTGTAATTGTCTGTTTCTTCAAAATTTCCAAAAGGTAAAAGGGAATTTTATAATACAGACTGGTCCTCAGCTTCCATACCCCTTCTCATTCCCATATCAAAAACCAAAACCTCTGCTGAGAAAGAGTCATTAACTAGGGACGCCTGGGTGGCTCAGTTGGTTGGACGACTGCCTTCGGCTCAGGGCGTGATCCTGCAGTCCCGGGATCGAGTCCCACATCAGGCTCCCAGCTCCATGCGGAGTCTGCTTCTCCCTCTGACCTTCTCCTCGCTCATGCTCTCTCTCACTGTCTCTCTCTCTCAAATAAATAAATAAAATCTTTAAAAAAAAAAAAAGAGTCATTAACTAGCTCTAGCTTCAGTCTCTGGGAGTCAGCATCATGATCCTTGTTCTAAAATAACCTTAATTCAGCATCTCAGTTCTGATAACTGAATTGCTTTCTTGTTCTGAAGCATCATTTTATTTTGTATGCCTCCATTTCTTAAGTCTGTCTTTCTACTTGGTTGCTATTCCTGAATTCCCCTTCTGGCAGTACACTAATCCATGTACTAATCACCTATTAAGGTAATAGTATTTTCCCTAAGAGACAGGATGGCACTTAAATAGCCTTTTATCCAGTAACAGATTTTTTTATTTATTTTTTTTTTTTTTGGTGCTTGTTGCAAGGACTTCTGGATATATTGCTCTTTCTTGCTAGGTTTCCATTTTGAAATCTCACCCTCCCACATAATGGAATATCTCTCTTCTTCATTTTGCCCCCCTTTCCATTTCCTTTTTCAACTGTTATCTTGCAGATATCATTAGCATTAGATGTTATTAAAGAGGAGATTAGGGCAATTTGGTCTTTGCATTGGCTGGGGACCAATGGGATACAGTGATCCCAGTAAGAGCACTACCAGAATGAGGACGGGGCTCTAGGCGGTGAGTCTGGATGAGACTGACCAAACTGAACTCAGTTGAGATGGCACTGAGTATGAGGTCTTGAGTAAGTCTCCCCCCAACCTTTGAAGAAATTAATATAATTCCATATCCCTATCCCTTTCTCTCCAAGTCTTCCCAATCTTTCTAAGAACTTAGTCCCTACTTACACAATTCCATTTGTTCCACTCTCAAGAAAAAAAAAATAATAAAAGAAGCTTTATAGAATTGCATTTTTTTCTTATAAATCCACTTTTACTAGGTAAGGAGCTCAGAAAGGGGATGTGCTCAATTTAAACTATGGGATGGGCACAGACTTTGCCTCCTATGTAGGATTAAACCTTCACCTCACACCTGCAAATGTATCACACTTGCCCTGGGACATAAGTAGGATCCAAAATAACTCACAGAAAACTAAGATGAAAATTTCATCACTCATGCCCAATCCATGTAACTATTTGTATATGTACATTTATGTGTGTATAAAGTACTAAACCTTGAAAACCTCACTTAGTTCCTCGATATTTACCAAAATGTAAGGAGACTTATGATATAGTAGCTTTTAAATATGGAATATTTAACTCAAAATTCATTTATTTATATCAATCTCAGCAACAAGAACATGGGAAGAAACCTCCCTTTTTCCTGTCTTGTATCTTCCTCCATCCAATCAGATGATCCCCTGGCCATTGCATCATTCTACCCTTTCTTCCATATAGCCCCAAATGGCAATCAATGCCATCAGCTGAAGGTTTATACCATTATCTGCATATTTTTTGAGAATCAAAGACTTGCTCTTTCTCTACTGACCACCTGCCCCTCTGGTTTTATTATTTCAGCAGTTTCACTGTCCACTTAATAACACTAATTCTTGAGGGGCGCCTGGGTGGCTCAGTCATTAAGCATCTGCCTTCAGCTCAGGTCATGATCTCAGGGTCCTGGGATAGAGCCCTGCATCGGGCTCTCTGCTCAGCAGGGAGCCTGCTTCCTCCTCTCTCTGCCTGCCTCTCTGCCTGCTTGTGATCTCTCTCTGTCCAATAAATTAAAAAAAAAAAAAAAAGAAGTCTGCTCAGCCTGCTCCCTCCACTCTCCCTGCCTCTCTGCCTACTTGTGATCTCTGTCTGTCAAATAAATAAACAAAATCTTAAAAAAAAAAAAAGAACACTAATTCTTGAATCTTCTTTCATTTCTCTCTTTCTTTTGCTTATCTCACATACACTCACTTAGTCAACTTTAAAAACATGTTCCTCAGTCCACTCTTTATTTTTATTCCCCTTGCTACCACCTTAATCTAGTTCCTTTGTTGTCTATTCTTTGGCCATTAAATAACCTCCAAAGCAGTCTCCCTGGCTTCAGGGCTGTTGTTTTTGGTTGTTGTTGTTGTTGTTGTTGTTGTTTTTAATTAAAGATTCATTTATGTATTTGAGGGAGAGAAAAAGAGCTCGAACACACGCTAGCAGGAGGGGGGCAGAGGGAGAGGATACCCAAGCAAAGCCCCCGCCAAGCATGGAGCCCAAGGTGGTCTTGATTGCAAGACCCAGGAGATCACCATCTGTGAGATCATGAGAAGTCCAAACCAAGAGTCGGATGCCCAGCTGACTGTGCCATACAGGCTCCCCCTGGCTTTAGTTTTATTTCTTTCTCCATCAATCATCCCAGTTTACCACAGGCAGATTGGCCTGCTTTCCTAATAAACAGAAGAGATTGAGAAAGAGAAACTTTCCAGTGACTCACAACAGAAAATACTCGACATATATTAGAATAAGTATTACTTAGAATATCTATCAGGGCACTTTGATTATGAGAGGCACTCAATAATTAGAATAAATTTTCCAATTGATGTTAATTTTTAATAGATCTTAAAAGAGAGGGTTCGAGTGTACAGAAATCTAAATATTTTCCACATAAAGAAGGTAATCAGAATCAGCTCTTAAAACATGCCTGAATAATATTCCAGCAATGTTCATAGATCTTTAAAATGATCCTTTTAGAGCAACTTTAGTTCTAACTTTATCATTGTCAATGAATTCATACTTTGCTTAGTTTCATCTAAGGTTTTCCACAAAGTGAAATCTCTCATAGATTCAAATGTTTCCCCCTAACTCCTGATTCTTTCTGTAACATTTCAGGCATGCATGTCACCACCATAGCCTGTGTTAAGTACAAATACACATATACGTATGCATACATACTTGTATTTAACAAAGGAATTCAAAAAACATAAAAGTGAATTTTCATGTTTATTGCAATATTTCATTCCTTAAATAGTCTTTAAAATGTAAAAGTTGAGCAGTTTACTTATTTTGCAAATAAATTAGAACTGAAATCCCTCATTAGAATTCTAAATTCCTAAAAGTCAAAACATAAAAATAACACTATTTAGTCTATTAGGCAGTTTAATAATTGCTAAAGCTAATTACTTGGATAATATAAATCTCAAAAAGTGAGTATCAAGCATAAAAAGAGAGGAAACAACAAAACTACGCAGCAAAGATAGAAAGTGATTTTTTAAAGACCTCTTTTCTTCAGCTTTCATGTTACAGGCCAGTCTTGTATGATCGTTCTTTAATTTTATCTCTCTAACCAGCAATGACCATTTTTTGCAGCGAAGAACGAGTTCCATACAAGGGGAGAAGCAGTGTGAGTGGTTTTCTAAGGAAAAGTTCTTCGAACAAAGTTCATTTAAGACCATTTACTACCACAGAGGTTGAAAACCGTTTCCATTACCCACATGAACCAGCACCGCTGCTGTAAATCCAAAGCACCACTGCCAGGAGTGATGTGGGTCATTAAGCCCCAAGCAGATGCCAAGACTTGGAAGACCCAGGGCGTTGCACAGTGTTCCAGTGTACCCCAGCCCATAACTTCTGGGCGATCAAAGGTCAAATGAAGAGAGCACAAGTCTACAATTACGGGAGATTATTTGGCACACAGTCTCAATTGTTCTGTCTTCCCTGGTGGTCAACAGCATTATCCTGAAATGCAATGCATTTCATACAGAACACACCATAGGAACCATGATTCCTTTACATTTAATGCAATTCCTATCAAAGTACCATCCATCTTTTTCAAAGAAATGGAACAAATAATTTTAAGATTCCTTTAAACAAAACAGGAAAGTGGATTGTCTCTAAAATGAATACATTGCTATTGCATGCCGATTTACTCCTTTGGAATGTTTACAGATGCGCTATCTTTAGTGAAAAGAGACCTAATAATTTCACTAGTCTCAACCCTCACATCATCACAATCTGGTCTCTGTATAAACAATATGAACACAGAGAACCTCCAGTCAGAAAGACGCACATCACCTTGTCTTACCTCCTCACGGACAGAGCCAGAAGGGATGGGATATGAAAGGGAGTGCCACAGACTTCTCTTTGCAAGCTGCATCCTAGATGTGAGCCAGAGGAATAAATATTTATTATGCTGACTTTAAAAAGGAAATATTTAAAATTTAAGAAGTGATGCAAAACAGAATACAAACATACTAAAATCCATCACATAATTTAGTGGTTTTCTAGTATCCTCAGTCTTTTCCTTTTCTCTTTTCAAACAGTTTAATTACTACTTTATTAAAAAACAATTTTCAATTCATGCTATTCGTAGTACTAACAACGCTTCCCTCTGTTTTTAACACTCGAATTCTCCCTTCTTTTATGCCCTCTTCCCTCATTGTTCTCTCTTAGAACTCCATATTCTAGCCATACCAAAGTAGGGATAATTTCTCAATGGGGCCCACTCTATCATTCTTGGCCTTTGCAAATGATGCTCTCCCACTTAAAAGGTTTTCCATGTTCACTTTCACTTCTTAACTAATTTATAATCAAATCACTTCCTTTTTCAGACCAGTTATGACCATCCAGTTAGATTCAACTTCTCTATACTTCTGTTGTATCCTATCCTTACTTCTATTTCATCATTTTCCATACTGTCTTATATTTGTCATTATTATTTGACTCAAGATTATTTTCTCCTTGAAGATAAGAACTGTCTTTTATCTCTCTATCCCTGCCCTGAGCATAGTCCCCAGCATGCAACACTTACTAGATGCCTACTGAATAAATGAGTACAAATAAATAAAATGTATCCAAAGCAATGATTTCACTTTTGATCCAGAAATCTAGTCTCTAGGAATTTACCTAAAGTAGTCAATTATGGAACTATAAAAAGATGTCAGTACAAATAGGGGACCTAATTCGATGGTATTGTCCTAAGTCTTTAGCTTGGCAGTAGATATATGTGTGTCCACTACATTTTCCTTTATGTATTTTTATATATCTGAAATACATCCTAATTTTAAAAATTAAAATAAAAATATAAGTATATATACAAAAGCCACACATGAAAATATTATATGCAATAGTGAAAAATTAGGAAAAACTAGAGTACATTTTAATAGAATATGGATAAAATCACGATATATGAATATAAATTCAGTCTACATATATGTTAGAAAGGATAGTTTGGATATGTTTCATGGAAAAAATGACCACAATATATTATTCAGTGGGAAAAACAAGTAGATTACAAGATACAAATTATATTATGACCCCATTTATTTTAAATTGTGTGTTAATACAAAAGATACCTTAGAGAATTTTTTTTTTTCTGTAAGATTCACTTGGGATTCATTCTGGATGGTAGGATTTCAGGATATATACATTTTCTATCTAAGTACAGCCTGGGTGGCTCAGTTGGTTAAGCATCCAACTCTTTTTTTTTTTTTTTAATTTATTTATTTTTTTTAAGTGCCCAACTCTTGATCTCAGCTCAGGTCCTGATCTCAGGGTCATGAGTTCAAGCCCCATGTGAGTTCAAGCTACAAAATTTAAAAAAAAATTTAAAATACCTAATGACCTAGAGTTAAATAATAAGACAAGGAACACAGAACAAAATTTTATTTTTAAAAGATATATAAAATTTTTCATTCTTGGGGCGCCTGGGTGGCTCAGTGGGTTAAGCCGCTGCCTTCGGCTCAGGTCATGATCTCAGGGTCCTGGGATCGAGTCCCGCATCGGGCTCTCTGCTCAGCGGGGAGCCTGCTTCCTCCTCTCTCTCTGCCTTGCCTCTCTGCCTACTTGTGATCTCTCTCTGTCAAATAAATAAATAAAATCTTAAAAAAAAAATAAAAAAATCTTTCATTCTTCTTCATGCTATCATCAGAAAGCAAAGTTTAAAAAAAAAAGGAAAGCAAAGTTTTTCTATGTTCATATATTTTCTACCCATATTATGGAAAGAGAAAGACACAAGAAGAAAAAGGAGAAAATGAGGAGTTGATGAGACAGAATAAGGCTGACATATAAAGATAGAACAAGAATTCTCAAATTTATTCAATCTCATTTCTCTTTAAAAATCTCATAAAAATATGGATCGTCTCCAGAAAAAAATGCCTATTTAGCAGCATATACATCTAAGTTCAGTGGATCTGAGAACAAAAATTATTACCTAGAAAGACAAGAAAAGCAGAGAACCACACAGAGTTAGGCACCAAATAAAGAGAAGCAAAATCCAGATGCAGATTTTCTGTATGACAAACCTTTCTTAATGCTAGAAATTGTTAAGTCGGAGAGTCTTTATAACTCACAGGAGTAGGCAATAGAATTTCTCATCACTTGTCTTAAAAAATATTTTTTAAAGATGAACTCCAGATTAGAAATGCTGATGTGAACACCTGCATGGAAGTTTTAATAATTATAAAAGATACGAACATAGTAGGTTCACAGTAGACGACATTCTTTAAGTGAAATTTTGTCAAGCCAAGCTCTGATGTTGAAAGTCTGGTTTCCCATAATTTAGTACTGAAAACATTAGAAGGAGGAGCTGCAAGGGGTGGGGAGTTGAGGGAGAGAGGTTGAGGTGTGAAGAAAAGATGGATAAAATGAGAAGACAGTTCAAGTAACTGAACTGTCTTCACTTTAATCAGAATTCAATTTTTTAAAAAAATCAAAAGGAAACATAGATAATCTTGCAGAATGTCATCTGTGGGCTAACTTCAATAATCTACATCTAAAGAACAGTTGTCAAATTTTATTTATACTATAACCTAAAGAACTAAAAGTTTGTGTGTTAACTTTGTTATAGGCTTAATTTGCTATTCTGTCTATAACTAAACTATTCTTCCTACTATGACCCACATTGTTTATGTAAGTAAATACCCAATCTAACCTAAAATTTAGTCTGATGCCAAAAAAGAGTCCTTCAGGATATATTCATTCTTTTAGATAAAAACGGTCAATGTTGGGATGCCTGGGTGGCTCAGTCATTTAAGCAACCACCTGTGGTTCAGGTCATGATCTCAGTGTTCTGGGATCGATCCCCTCATGGAGCTCCCTGCTCTGTGGGAGGCCTGCCCTCCATCTCCACCTGCTTGTGCTCTCTCTGTCAAAATAAATAAATAAAACTTTGAAAAAAAAAAAAGTCAGTCTTGCAAATAACTTTTCTCTAGCTGTTTCTCTATCTATGACAAGACAGTTGTATTGTTTACATGTTCTGGACTAAAAGGCAGAGCAGAACAATCCACAATTTTGGAATGTAGATTCCTTACCAGCCTACTGTTGGGCTCCTCTAGTCTTCAATACAAAAGTTGGTCCCTGGTAAACTTTTGGTCCATTCTTCCTTGCTTGGACCCTGTTTCTGTTCAGAGTTCAGGTCCAGAAGGTCTCATCTTATATCCTGCTGGTCCTAAAGATAGTTCTAAGGTCTTTGATCCTACTCCTTCCTGGAAAGACAATAAATACATCCCACGGCCATGACTGAAGAGTCATGTTGCTAGACTAGTGCTTTTGGGTCTCTCCGAAGCATGTTTTCAGTGATGTGACATGGGCCAAATCTAGCTTTGCCCCAGAGTTGCAAACAAGGGCATGGATAAGACTTGTCCCTCTGTACTTGGTGATATCCTTATTTATATGGCATACTACCACTCTAGGCTGAAGAATAGAAATAGAGGTCCCTGTATTTGACCATTGCACATGCTACTTTGTCTCCTTCTCCTTGCTACAAGCATTCAAGACTGGGAAAGGGAGTTTCCCTTTTCTCCTTCTTCTTCTACCTACCAAAATTTCCACTATCTAAAACTCAGTGATCTTGGGTGGTGCTTGAGTGGTTCAGTCGTTAAGCGTCTGCCTTCAGCTCAGGTCATGATCCCAGGGTCCTGGGATCAAGCCCCATGTCAGGCTTCCTGCTCAACAGGAAGCCTGCTTCTCTCTCTCCCACTCCCCCTGCTGTGGTCCCTCTCTCACTATCTCTCTCTGTCAAACAAATAAACAAAAGCTTTAAAAAAAATAAAAATAAAACTCACTGATTTAGCTTTCCAAACACTATTTCTTTCATGCCTGAATGGATATAAACTTTAACCAATTCACCAAACAACAGCCTGGCTTGCAAGGCAAAGTATAGATGCAAGCACCCTCTTTTTGAATTTCAGAACCTGAAATCTTTTTCTGGATGTCATGGGTGCTTAGGTGAACGAGAATGAAGGAAGACTTAGAAGGTCAAAAAAGGAATCATATAAAAATCATATAAAAATTTAATCTATTAACATTGTTCTATATCCTAAGTCAACTCTCCCTGGTCCATCTGCATAATTAAGTAAAGCACCATTTAATAGCAAAAGTTAATTTATAGAAAGCACTGACCAAATGTAACAGAAGCGATACCAGCACCTGTCCTCTTCTCTACTTTTCTGCCCCCAGCCCCAAGGTATGCTGGGATGGATGTAGTACAAAGCTAAATCAAAGATCATTGTTTCTGCTGAAACATAGTCCAGCACTCAACTGAGTGTGGTTGTGTTGAGTCTCAGGGCATCACCTTGACTGGAGGCAGAGGAACAATTAACACTACTTGAATTAACTTCAGTCAACGTACAAAATTATATAGTCCCTCTCCCCGTGTCTTCCCATCAGAGCAGAACGTGTTTTTATAGTTCTCTCTCTCCCAGGACTCTTAAAGCGGAATTATTTCCTTCTGAAACTCGGGAAGAAGAAACACATATTGTCTATTAGCTCAACTACTTTATCTTACTTAGAAAGACAAGTTTAATAAATCAGAACATTCTTCTCTCTGAATCCTGTCTACCAATACTATGTTATCTTTAATTCATGAGTATATGTACTATCTGAACTTTGAACAGTAGGATGGCCTTGACTATTTTTTTTAATCTCTAGGGGGAAATTCCCATACACAAATTAAAATCCTGTTTCACCTTTTTCATCCCAACTCTCAAACTGATATATTCACACACAGAATCTTTAAGAAATCAAAAGAAGGTAAAAGAGATTAATGACGGGGAGCAGAGAAAAAGAAGGCAAAGTTCAAGACTCCTTTTCTCACCCCCCTAGGAAAACTGGATGTTCTGTGAAGGATGACATTTGAAAACATAGTAAAAATGAAAAAGCAATTTGCAGGTGTTGGGAATTGGGGCAAAGAGATGCTCCTATACATACCTAAGAGCGAATGGAAAGAAGAAGTATTTTTTCTGGGTCAGGATATGCCAGAAAACACTTTCAGGGGATATATCTTGGTCTGTTTGAGCTGTTGTAACAAAAAACTATGGACAGGTGGCTTATAAACAAAAGAAATTTATTCCTGACAGCGCTGGAGTCTGGGAAATCCAAGATGAAGGCACTGATAGATCTGGTGTCTAGTGAGGGTCCACTTCCTCAAAAATGGCTGCCTTTTCATGGTACCTTCACATGGGGGAGGAGGTGAAAAATCTCTCTGGAATCTGTTATATAAGGGAACTAATGCATTCATAAGGACTACACCCTCATGACCTTATCACCTGCCCCACCACCTCCTAATACCATCACATTGGGGATTAGGTTTCAAATAACCCATTTTAGGGCAACAGAAACATTCAGTCTGTGGAAGGATATTGGTGAAAAGAGATTCCAATTTGCTAGGATATGGTTTGCAAATTGATCATTATACCCAGAGATTTTGCTCCATAGTAATAGGTTTGTCATAGAGTAAGGTAAGTTGCCTGGCTTCTATTGAAGTATTCTTTCCAAATATTTGAAATTTTCATAATCTTTCTTACTAAAACCCTGTGAGAATTATTCCATTTAATCCTTGCAAAGTATTATTTCATAAAATTTCTGAAAACACAAAGCATTTTAATGGCAAATTTTATTTTATGTACAAGTATTCCCTCAAGTATCTCTTAGCTCGTTGAAGGCATGTTAAGAGGTTTGCTTTGTCATTAGCCAACACCAAGAGTTAACATCTGGCATACTGAGCAGAGAAGGGATAGAGAGGGAGGGAGGGAAAAAGGAAGAAAAGAACTAAATATAAAGACAGAGAGTGGGAAGGACAAAGGAAAGGGGGAACAAAAGAATAGGGTGGGAGAAAGAATAAGTTTTAGACAGACATAGCAATGTCTTCTTCTTGACTTACAAGAAATAGTAAATCTTACAACAATTGCTGACAGTGAACTCCTCAAGGAGTAACCAATGGTACAGTGTGAAAAATAAGTATCTTCTAAACCAACAGAATTCTGAGTACTTGAGAACGGTCATATCTGGGTCTGAAGGAAATCCCTCAGATAACAGATGTGTCCATAGCAGACAAAATCTCTCTTCACCAAGTAGTCTCAAATGTTTTCCATGCCTCATGTGGTTGGGGATACACGCTAAGAATTGTCCAAATATTTCACATGTGTCACAGATGCTGTAGCTCTGGAAGCCTATTAATTCACAGTTAATACTAAAAGGACTGATGCTACAAAACAAAGACATCTGTACCCTGGGAGCTGTGAGTGTGTGCATGAACACATGTGCATAATAAACATGTGCTCACATAAGAGCATGCAAGCAAAAGGATAGCTGTTGTTTTTATCACCTTTATCTAAAATATTTAGTAATTTTGAACAGCTTTCTTCTGATTACAAAAGTAAAACAGTGACTAAAATATTTTGAAAAATACAGAAAATCACTAAAAAAAGAAATAAAATCACCCATAACCCCATATGCAAGAAATAAGTGCTATTAATATAGTCTTTATTTTTATATGCATTTTATAAATATTCAGTTGTTTGTTGATCTTAATACTTTTGAGTTATTTCGAGTTATTTGGATAACAAATCACATTTATCTACAAACAATGATAAGTTTGCATCATCCTTTCAAATATTTTAACTTCAAATTTATATTTCTTTATAGCATTTGGTAATGGATTTCAGAACAGGGTAAGTGTACTAGTAAGCTTTGAATTAACTATCAATTCAAATGGCATTCTTTATGTCTATGTTTTCTCTGTTGCATGTAACTTTTATTTATGAGAGCTTTGTTAATTTCATTAGACTTTTCAAGGAAGTAATTTTTGGTATTAATCTATCATTTTTGTGGTGCTTTTCAAATTACTAAATTCTTCCTTTGCCTTATCATTTATGTGTACGTTCTCCTTAATTTTTTTGTGTGTGGACTTAAAAAAATATTTTGAATAGGGCACTTAATTATTTCACTTTTGTTCTTCCTATTTCAATAGTAAGGGTTTTTAAGGTATGAGTTTTTTTTATCATATGTATGGAGGCATCTCCTAAATTTGGGGTGTTCAAAATGACATAATTTTTTAATTTCTAAAAATAAATTTAATTTCTGACCAGGAGCTACTGGCCTGATGGGTACAAACAACTTTTCAAGTTCCTTACTGTGTTAGACATTACAGTGTTGGCTCTCAATGAATCATGTTTCCGGTTTTCAAGCCTTGTATAGTTCTCTCCCATATTGATTCTGGGCTTGGACATGAGACCTTGGCCATTTATCAACATGCACAATGTGAACAGAGGGTTGACAAGCATTTGTACACTAGGATTTATCTTCTTGGAACATATGGAAATATGGAAATCCATTCTCTGAAGGATAAGATACCACATGGAGAGCCAGGGTAGCCTGGCCAATCTCCCAGCTTAAAGCAGCTGACACTACGTGGAGTAATGAACCACCCAGTCAACCAAAGAAATCATAAAAAATAATAAATAATAAATGCTATTATTTTATGACACTAAGTGCTGGGAATGTTTGCTCTGCAACAATAGAAGACTGATAATTTTTCTATTTAAACTTGACCTGACTCAATGAATTTTCTACTTACCTAAGTTTCAGAGATTATTGAGAAGGAAGATATTTAAGTCTCCATGTATCAAATATGCCATGCCACCAAGAAGGCAGTAATGTCTACACCTAAGTGTGGATTGGAAAGGCTTTTTTTTTCCTCTCTTTTATTTTCAGTTGCAAGTGAATCCTTGCTTCATTTTGGTATCATTTATTTGTGATCCAATAGAAATATCGGACATGATTTATTAAATATCAATATTCTCAAAGTTCTTGTAGATAATTTTTAAATCCTATCTTCTTTTGAAAACACAAGATGTCATGCATAATATTTAACCAATGGTGATTAATTTCTTGTGAGTTATCGATCTTTTTAAATAAATGAGAAAGTTGTGTGGCTCTCTTCAGAAAAATACAACTTTACAAAGAAATTATTACATACAATTTCAGCAGTGTCATGGATCATCTGAGGCAAAATCATAGACTCATTAAGGAAAACATGTAGTGATTTTCAAATACATTTGAGCCAACTAATTTGTCCTCAGATAAAAGCTTACTGGGAAGAAAAAACAAATAAAAGAATAAAAAACAGAGCTACCATAGTTGAAGCAAAGGTGGTGCCTGACAACCCACCTGTTTCCTTCAGTCTTCCATTTACCTACGCCCACACACTATCCCTCCACAGAGTCTAGTTTGTAAGTCACTGTTTTAAAATGACATGATAAAATCAAATACCTAGATGGGTGCCTGGGTAGCTCAGTCGGTTAAATGTCTGCTTTCAACTCAGGTCATGATTCCAGGGTCCTGGGATCGAGTTCTGCATCGGACTCTCCACTCAGTGGGGAGTCTGCTTCTCCCTTTGCTACCCACCCCCCCTTGTGTGCTTTTGTGTGCGCTCTCTTATACATAAACAAACAAACAAAAAAAAAACAAATAAATCTATCTTTGGAAAAAAAATTAAATACTTAGAAGAGAAATCAATAAACATAATTGGGCTGGATCCAGAGAAGTTCTGACACAAACCAAGAGCAAGTATAGAATAAGGAGAGACTGGATTCATTGGAGTAAATGTAAAAGAAACTATGGTGTGAATCACTGTGGACAGAGGCTCAACACGAGACAGCAAATTATCTGCTGCTTTGAAATCAGTTGGATGGCCACTCCAATTAATTTTATGTGTCAGCTTGACTGAACCTTGGAGTGCCCAGATATTTGTTCTTACATTTTTCTGGATGTTTCTGTGAGGATGGTTTTAGAGAAGATTAACATTTAGATTGGTAGACTAATAAAGCAGTTTAACTCATCCAATCAGTTATTTAGATAGAACCTTAAAAAGACTGGCCCTCCCAGCATAAGAGAGAATTCTGCCTGATGACCTTCAAATTGGGACCTCAGTTATCCTGGTTTTATGGCAGCTTCCAGACTTTGGACATGAATTGGGACCGGGCTTTACAGATGTTGGATTTGCCAGTCAATTTCTTATAATAAATCTCTTTGTATATACTACATACTATATAATAATGCATCTATAAAACAAAGAGCATTGGCAAACCCTGATATAACCATATATCTCACTGTGCCCAGGACAGAGCAGGTTTATGCCTAGGATCCCACTGTAAATATTAATAGCTCCCCTTTTCCCTCACAGATGCATCCAGTGTTTTTGTTTTTGTTTCTATCATTTTTGTTTTCACAAGGCAGAGAGAAGTCATGTTTGTCTGAAATGTGTTACAAAAGGACCAGTGGTGGTCCCAGCTAAGTGGGTCATCTGTTTGTTGAGGGCTGCACTGAGCAAGGCAAATGAACTGGGGACTAGGAACAAAAGCCCCAGTGGGTGCAAAAGCAACAGGGATGGCAGTGTGGACTCACGATAGGGTAGACTGGCTGAGGACAGTGGTTGTTCACCAGCCCAGGCTACTCTTTCCAGAGCCACTGGAAGCTGCTGGTGGCTAGTCACGGTGTGTCCTGATTTAATGCCCCTCCCAGCTTTGCCCTGTCCCTTGGACCTGTTGGGGATAAATTACCTGTTCATCCACAGAAAGTCCTGGTTCTCATCAGGTTCGTTCAAGAGGCACAGCAGTACCAAAATGTCCTTATTCCTCCCACGGTCAGTCTGTTACCTCTTAAGCAACCTGGCAGCACTGGCAATGCAGGAGTAGAGCCACAAGTATGATAGAACATGCTACTTAATAACCAGAAAAAGAAAAAGTAAATTAGGTCGAGACAACTGTTCTTGTTAAATTAACAAAATTCTCAAAATTATTAAATTATTTCTTTTTCAGAGTTAGGTTTAGCATCATGGTTTAATGGAAATGCTCACCTTAGATAGAAGGAAAAGCAAACTTTGTTTCACATTCACCTTTTCCTCCACACAAGTGAATCGAAAGTTCTAAAACCTGAAAACATATTACCATTTAAATTCCATCCTATAGGATTATATCTTCACACTTTGGTTCTTTTTCCAATTAATGGTCCATTTGTGGAATGCATATGTAGTTATTTCAGTTCTATATGGCTCATTAGAGAGCCTTCTCAGTGATGGGTTTCATTCCCCTTGGTCTGATATGAATGTATTCATTAAGGACATACCATAAAATAACTAATAAAGTAAATTTTGAACATTTAAAAAGAAGTAATATAGCACAACTTACCTTCCTTAAAAAAATAATTTAATCTGTTGTGGCTGTTTTAAAGATTTGAATTCAGGAGAAAATTCTTTACAAGTGGTTTTTATTGTGACTTGAAACCCGACTCCTCATTCAAATGTGCATATTAATATCTAATGCATATCAGAGTAACTCCTGTGGGAAGAATAAATGTGTTAGACTGTGCAAGTATAAAGAAGTAAGAATAAACATGAAAACTGGCAGAGGGTCAGGTGGGAGGAACCTCCATTCTATTTATCCTTCCCTGAGTAATTTCCCAGTTTGCAAGAAACTATTGTCCCATTTAAATAGTAGAACTGATCATGATTTAGTCTGACTTGTGGATAAAATCCTATGTAAATGTGTTGCTCATTTGAATTGAATCAATTGAATCAATTGAAAAAATTCAATTCTTTTTTACTTTCACTTTTCTGTTGTTTCAAGGAGCCAGTCTGCACCTTCCTGATTAAAAACGGATTTCTTCAGCAAAATTCGCCCACTTCAGACACACAGACAGTTTTATACTGAGAAACAAAACCTCAGGCTTTTCACTGGCAAGCAAAAGTTGGGGTTTTTTTCTTCCTCTACTGACAACAGAAAATTAACAGAAAAATATTTTTCAAAAAAGAAACTGTCCTAGATGTTACCTATACATATGAATTTTATATGATGCAAGACTAAGTTATTGACAAACCGTAAGACTGCTCATTTGACCACCAGCACTTATCACTTACAAGTAAATAATTCAGCTATGTGCCAGATAAGATGCCTTTCACTGCTTTAGACCATAATATGATTACCAACATTCCTTTTGTAAGGCAAACTCCTTTACATTTTCATACACATGCTGTTTGATCAAGCTCAATTTCTTTTTTATTTTTAAATTTTCTTAAAGATTTTATTTATTCATTTGTCAGAGATAGAGAGAGAGCACAAGCAGGGGAGCAGCAGGCAGAGGTAGAGGAAGAAGTAGGCTTCCCACTGAGCAAAGAACATAAATGTGGGACTTGATCCCAGGACACTAGGATCATGACCTGAGCCAAAGGCAGCGCTTAACCTACTTGAGCCACTCAGGCGTCACTGATCAAGCTCAACTTCAATCCAACATTTAACATTCAACTTCACACCATACAGGCAATAGTAAACAAAACCATCATATTATCTTTAAAGTGCAATGCTAAGAAACTTTTGAAGAAATTACCATTTTGAACCTATATTTAATTGGTTTATTGCTACTGAGCTAACATAGATATTTTTGGTTTGTTTTTAAAAGATTTTATTTATTTATTTGACAAACGGAGATCACAAGTAGGCAGAGAGGCAGACAGGGAGAGAGGGAAGCAGGCTCCCTGTCAAGCAGAGAGCCCAATGCGGGACTCGATCCCAGGACCCTCAGATCATGACTTAAGGGGAAGGCAGCAGCTTAACCCACTGAGCCACCCAGGCGCCCCTGTAGATATTTTTAAATGGGTATTTCAGTATTGTTAGGTGATATGATGGTTCTCTTATTTTCAATATTGCTCAAATCACATGGAATTGAAAGAGAGACATGAGACATGGATGAAAAAATCTATTATTCTTAGCCACATATTATGATGGTTATAGAAAACTGTAATAACAAAATATCAAAACATATTAATAATGCTATAATATTTATGAAATGTACATTAAAATAGACTTCAAAAGATCTAAAGCAGACTATAAATAAATAACATGAAATAGTTTCCAATTTGTTCAGGTGAATTGGGTTTTTTAATTGAAGGGATGGTGAGCTATGAATAGTCAATTCAGGAGGAAGCTAAGTTGGCCATTTAAGAACCCTGACAGATTTTTGTTTCTCTAAATTTGTATGTGTTTTGTCTGTCTTACCTTTCCCATCTCCTCTTTCAACTATTTACGGCAAGGCATTCAGCCTTAAATAGTCTTGCCTGTCATGAATAAACTATATTTCTAGCAATGCATTACATAACTCTTGCAAAGAAGCGTTTTTATTAAATACTTAAAATATTTATATTCTATTCTGGCAAGAGGCTGATTCATGGATGTAAGAACCACGGTCAGTTGATAAAGTGGGGTCATTCCTAATATTAGCCAACTGGTACAAGACAGAAGTCAATGAGAGAAGGCCTTTTTTTTTTTTAAGTAAAAACGCAGGGGCACCTGGGTGGCTCAGCTGGTTAAGCCTCTGCCTTCAGCTCAGGTCTGATCCCAGGGTCCTGGGATTGAACCCTGCATGGGGAGCTTGGTTCTCCCTCTCCCTCTGCCACCCGCCCCCCTCCCCATGCTTGTGCACTCTAATAAATAAATAAAATCTTCAAAAAATAAGAATAAAAATGCATACTAACGATATTTTGATTATAGAAACAAAAAGACAATGACAAAAAGAAAAGAAAATTGATTGAGAACTTGGGTTTGGATCTCACCAAGCTGGATTCCCACATAGCTCTATTTCCTGCAAGCTGAGTAATCTCTCAAAGGAAAATCTATAAAATCTGCTTTAAAAATGGCTGAACGTACTCCAGATATTAGTATTAAATGAAGTTATATGATTGTAATGTAGCTATATTTACTATACCTGAGAATGTCACCAGGTGATTTGGATCAAGTGTCTTAAGCAGAGGGATGTGGCAAGGAGCAGAGTTTTCAACCTCCAATTTTTTACTTACAAATGTCCTTGGGATTTGTAGTAGGCAAATGCAGAGGCTGGGAAGTTGGCAACAGTAAAATAAACAGGAATAAAGCAAGTCATGGGGCAAGGTCAAGCATCTCTCCTGCTGGGCAAAACTGGCATGAGACCCTGAATTACAAAAAAGTGAGGTCCTCATGAGACACTGACAGGAGGAATTGCTAAGACTGACACAGCTATTGGAAGCCCACGGAAGATGCATGCTCAAGTGCTGCCAGAACAGCTTGCAATGGCTCAGTTCCTATGTGAAGCCAGAAAATCCAACAAATGCTTCTGCACTGATTATTTGCAGGTCCTTTTACTGGCTCTTCCCAGATATCAGGTTTCCTTCTTGGGAAACTTACATTGGGATCAGCTATCAGAGATTATGCTTTCTGAAAACCCTCTCTTTTATATATTGTTTGTCCTCAAACCATGTATATATACAGGCATATATAAATATATTCTTATATCATTTTCCATATTTCCATAAGTATTTATGGAAATATTTTCTTCTGCCAAAAACAGAAGACAACTTATCACACCCTTTGACCAACCAAATGTCAAGTTTTGTCCTGTTTTGTCTGTTCTGCAAACCCACTCCTCCTTTCTCATTTTTTTTTTTTTTTAGGATTTTATTTTTTTGACAGAGAGACAGAGACATGGAGAGAGGGAACACAAGCAATGGGAGTTGGAGATGGAGAAGTAGGCTTCCTGCTGAGCAGGGGTCCTGATTCAGGGCTCATCCCAGGACCCTAGGATCATGACCTAACCTGAAGGCATACATTTAACAACTGACCCACCCAGGCACCCACCTTTCTCTTTTCTAAGCAAAATCTTTTCTCTCTTATCATATTCTTTAACAAATAGCACTTAGTAGGTCTTAAAATTCAGTCTGATAGAAGGAAAATAAATTCCCTTTTGGCTTAATCTTCAAATCCAGCTAGGTACTAAGAGCAAAAATTAGTTGACTTCTAATGCAACAGAGAGAGAGAGAGAGTTGAGCATCTTTATCCTGCCATATATTTACTGAACTCTCTGTAGTTCTCTCTGCATGCAATAAATATTAAAACAATAGATAACATTCTGTGTTTGAGAACCCAAATTTGCTTCCCTGGGCTGTCATCCACAATAGAATAGAGCCATGGTCTTTGCAGTAAATTTTCAATGTTAAATTCAGACTGCTGTCATTCATAAGTAAAAACATGTTTCCCTCTATGTTTGCATATCTTTTATCTCCTTCTCTATCCTGTAACCACAGTACCAGAGTGAATCACACTTAGAACAAAGCATTACAATGTGAATATGAGAGCCAAAAGTGTCCTTGAGTTCTCCACACAGAATTGCAGCAGCAGCGATAATTAAGGATTTCTAAACTTCCAAAAGTTGAATGAAATCCAGAAGCCTGAAGTATGGACTGCTAGAACCTGTGCTTTCATTTAGTACATTTGCTTCTGAGCAAAAACCAAAGAGGTACCAGTAAGACAACTTATCAAAGTTCTTACCTCATTGAATGGCAAGTTTTTAAAAAGTCTTTGTGCCTCCTTGACACTAGTCCTCTACATTTCTAAAACCATTTGTACATCTCCCATGGGGAAAACAGGTCACTTACTTGATGCCTACTTTCTATGCTTCTTATATAACCAAGGCTTCTCTATCTTCTTTGAGCTTCAGAATTCTGTAGCTCTGATGGTCCAATGGCCCTGTGTCTCTGCAGCTCCTGAAGCCAATTTACTAGCACATTCCATTTCTTCCCCAACATTACATTAGGGAAGTTTCCCTTAGAGTTCCGTCATCTCACAAAGCTGTACCACTCCCCTGTCCCATCTATCACATTCCCCCTGAATTTCAACATGAATTTGTTGTGGATGAATTTCAACATCCACTAGAAAAAGACTAGATTGAAAAATCCCAGTCTGAACTTGATCTATAAAACTTTGGTTATGGACATTGGGGAGGGTATGTGCTATGGTGAGTGCTGTGAAGTGTGTAAACCTGGCGATTCACAGACCTGTACCGCTGGGGATAAAAATATATTACATGTTTATAAAAAATAAAAAATTAAAAAAAAAAAACTTTGGGCCCACTGAGAGTACTACTTCACCCCCATTTCCTCTGTATAGTTGCTTTCCATGAAGTCTCCTTCCTCACTTTGTCCATATTTGTTTACAGCATTACAGCAAGTTCTGACACAAAACTGTTACTAATAAAGAACATGATTATTTTCATTATTCACATTCTCTGCCCTTTAGAATTAGGTTCACATAACAGTAACATTGAATTATGATATATTCAAGTTTTCAAAAATTTTTAGCACCCCTCTCTTTCAACAACAGATTGAGTGGAGAATTTGGCAATCTGAGAATTATATACAATTAAGGTAGAAACACAGGGGTTGGCAAACATTCGTGCTGCAAAATACCATTTTTTAATAGTATCACCTACGCCCTGGAGTGATAGGATTTCCTCATAAGCAAACATTTTTTTCAGTTACTCCCATATTGGATAATACCTCTGTCAATGTTTGTAATGAAGGTGAGCAGTTTGTTTTTGGCCCCAGGACATGCTGTAAGAAATAAAATTTGCAACCTCCACTGTGCCTTGGGGAAGCATTTAGACATCTGTACATTTCACATAGTCTTTGCTATGTTGCCATAGAGAGTATCATCTTGTCTTCTTCTTTGGTAGCTCTGGGGTAATATACAAAGCTGGTTTTGAGTTATGAAATGCCAACTGGAGACCTCTTAAAGTGTTCTCAAATATAATTCACTTCTTTGGAAATAGCGATTATCAGTTCTTCCAAAATATGATTTAATTACGTACTTACATAAAATGTCATCATCCTAGTACACTTGACATTTTTAACACATATTCTATTCCTGTCATCTATATCAATGACAAATGACAGAATAAAGGTCTACTTAAAAATTATATCATCTGAGACATTTTATATAATTATGGGCAATTAGAATTTATAAAACAGTTAAATGAATTTAGCTTTTCTTTAAAAGCCCAGTAAGTTCATAAGAAAGCTAAAGCAAGCACTGAATACTCAGTCTATTAATAAAGAAGCCTGGTGAGAAGCAGGTACTAGCGTGAGTTATGGTACAATCACTACCTCACCTTTGACTTTGGATGGGTACCTCATACTCCTCATGATTGTTTCTTCATCAGCAAGACTAAATGGCTAAATTAGATGCTTTCTAAGATTCTTTCAAGCAACAAATTTATAATCTCTTTATATCTACTGGGTATCTGTAAGTCCAGAACTTCTAGATGTTATGAGGGGTCTAGACACAGCTCTTATCTTGAATTGCTGATAGACTACTTTTGTAAAAAAGAGGAAAAACATGAGGAACATGAGGACCACAATCAAGAACAATTAATAAATAATTACCAGAGTATTCACTAGACAATGGATGGTAGATAACCAGAATTCTAAGAACTGAAAAAAAATAGGAAGAAGTAGCAGAAATCTCTATATTTAAGCTTAAGAAGAAAATATCCAGATTCTCTTCAGGTTGACTACAGCCTGCTTTTCCTAGAAAACCTACACTAGATGAAATTATATCCAGTTCAAAATACATTTATTGAATATTTTCTACATTACTAGTTAACAACTTATTTCAACATGATTTTCCAATCTGTTTCATTTCATCATTGTCAATTCTCCTGCTAAACTTTGAATCCCAACCTCTTTGGAGTTCTTAGTCCTTGCTCCCTTTGGTCTGGGCAGTCACTCAAGTGTTACCCAGCAACAGAGTGGTGTGGGAGAGGTGGAATGCAGTTTCCTGACTCTGGTTTAATTCTCTCATTGGCCTGCTGTCTCTGGGACAACACACTCCCAGGTGAGCTCCCTCTCAGCGGTGTTTCGGGCACACCCTGCCACAATAAACTTCCTCAGATCACTCCTCTCTTACAGATCCCATCAGACTATACCAAGCCACCTCGGCAGGGAAGAACCTTAGAAATCACCTAATCCCATTTCTCTCCAGGAGGCAAAGACACAGCTGGTAGCAACTGCAGAACGGCACGGTCTATACTGTAAAGTGATTACTTAGTGTATGGAGGCTGGCAGGACTTCATCACAAATTGGGACTTTTACCGCAATCGACCAACATTAACTCCTTATTTTATAAAATCAAAACATAATTCCTATCTTACCAGTTATCATGAAAAATAAATGAGACAAAGTCTGTGCCAGGTATACAGTTAAGTGTTTAATACTGTATTAGCTGTTCTAGGAAGCATAGCAACTACTTGCCTGTGTAGGCACCTTTCAGATGCAAACCAATCAGTACAGATCCCACAAATCCAACTACTTTATCAGCTTCTCACATTCCAGGACACTTTTCATATTCTGTTAGAGCCAAATACCAATTTAAGGGGGAACAACTCCTACACCCTAAAGCCTACTGAAATCAAACTAACCAATCCTATGGCTGCTTATCTTGCCTTGCTCATTCCTTCCCACAAATAAAAGAACTTGTCCATATTTTCCTCTGCCTTCTAGCCATCCCTGGTACTTCCCTGTATGACTCTGCCTTGTGTGCCATGTCCCCTATTTCTAAGGATCTCTGAATACAATGAACTTCTTCCTTTATGACGGTCACTTCCAGGTCTGCATGCCTTACCTTACCGGATTAAAACAAATCCCAGCTCCCCTCAAAACAAATGCATATTCATTTTCCATTTGTTGAGCCTTTCCAAGTGATGGATAGCCTATCTTTAAACTTGAGCATCCCCCAACTGTGCCTCCTAGAATTCTCTCTTGCTTTAGTAAACTGACAAGCAGGATATACTATGTTTTATACACCTATGACCTGGGTATCTTCCCTGTCCCTCTTTCCATCCATATATTCAGTCTTGGGGAGAGTTCCACATTTCATATGCAGTTTTGCCACATCTCAAGTCCTTTCTCTCTCCGTTCTGATGTTCTGACATATCTTGTATCTTATCCCTATGCAGTTTTCTTTTTTTAGAATAAATAAAACTTGATTTAGGTCACAAGTCTAGAAGATTTGTCTGTGCAGTTGGCTCTAAAACTCTCATCTTACCAAATCCAAACCTCTCAACACACCCAAAAATGAAAGTCAGAATTGTGTTAAAAGGAAGAACAATGGATTGAAAAAGATTTTATTTTAAAAACTGACTCAGACTATCTGCAGTTCTTAGAAAAATTGCTTAGCTTCTCTGAGACCTAATACTCTTACTTGTAAAGTGGAGATAATAATAATATTAATAGCATTGGGTGATTATAAAAATTAAATATATGCAAAGATATATATGTAAAGAGATAATATATGTAAAGGGCCTGAACATAATACACCCTAAAAATATTAGCTATTATTGGTGTGATTTTAACTGGGATTGCTTTTATGGCAATGTTAGTAGTAGCAGTTATTTTAAAACTAAGGCAATCTCTGGAAACAAACTCAGGAAGCACCTTTAAAATGTTTCTACTGTCACCTTGGAATAGTGTGGCTTAATATATGGCTTTAAAATAAGTATATTTTCACATATCTCCAACTATATTTAAAGACAAGCCCAACTATTTAAGAATTTACAATGCAGAGGCAATTCTTATTGGCTCAAACATATTTATTAAAGGAATAAAGTACACGTTCATTGTATCAGTGTAAATTTGGTTAAAATATATCTACCTTCAAATATACAAAAGAAAAATAGAGGCATCTGTGTGGCTCGTCGGTTAAGTGTCCAACTCTTGGTTTCAGCTCAGGTCATGATCTCAGGGTTGTGAGATCAAGCCCCCAGTGGGCTCTGTGCTCACTGCAGAGTCTACTTGAGGTTTTCTCTCTCCCTCTGCCCCTCTCCTCCATACACATTCTCTCTCTCTAAAATAATCTTTAAAAAAATAAAAGAAAAATAAACGCTATTTTATTTTTGTGTGTAACTCTATATAGGTCATTTTTTTCGTATGCATGGGTCATTTGATCCTTACAAAAATCTAGTAATACAAGAGTAAAAGGAATGACATGGGCAAAAAAACACCATTATCATCATTTTACACGTGAAGAAACTGAGGGAAAGTAATTTGAAATTAGTAGAATGCCTAACTTCATATATAAATGATTTTCATAATAATCTTATCTACTCTACTTAAATGACTCTTGTGAAGTCCACTTAATATCTCCAAATTACCAAGTCCATTAGTCAATTCTATGTCCTTATCTTACTAAAGAATTCAACAACATTGAGCACTTCTCCCTTCTGAAATATTTTCTTCATTTAATGTCTTTGACACTGAATTACCTAATTTTTGCTCCCACTTTCTCCTGCCTTCTTGGTCTCTTTTTGCTGGATGCACTTTCTACTCCTGATTTTGAAATTATGGGGTAGCTCAGATTCTTCTCTTCTTTCTGTAATTTCCCCTTAGATGAATCATACTGCCCTAAGCATCATCTAAACGTTGTTGATACCCAGATGTACACTGTAGCACCAGCCCCGAATCCCATGAGATCCAGAATTAGATATTTACTACTAATGGTACATCTCCACGAATGTTTTACAGACACCTCAAAACTTAACTTATCCAAAACACATATATTTCATTTCTGACCCCATTTCTAATACGATCTCTTCTCCCAATTTTCTCATGTCTAAAATGTCTCTCATCATCCAACCTCAATCTGAAATAGATTCTTCATTTTTCCTAACTTCACAGAAACAACCCTTCAGAAAATCTTGCCTGCTTGAACTGCAAAGTGTATCGTCAACCTACAACTTCTTTTTTCCACAGTTGCCTCTCAAGTTCAAGTTTTGTTATTTCTTACTTGAACTACTGAAATCACTTTTTAACTGGTTGGTGTCTTGGCTTCTCTTTTTGCTCTCCCACATCCCATTCCCTACAAAACAGCTAGAGTAATCATTATAAAACACACATAAGTTGTATCACTTATCTGATTAAACCTTCTAAAGACATCCCACTGAATCTCATGCCTGGAATAGCGACCACCTTAGAGTAAGATTGCTGTGACAGACATTTTGTTGGATGAATAAAGAGTGAATGCATAAATGAGTTATCTCCATTTTACAGATGAAGAAGATGAGACTTAGAGAAGTTAAATAAATTTTCTAAGATCATATGGTCATGTACATTAGTGGTTCAACAAGGATTCCAACCTGAAACTGACTCAAATTCCTTTCTTTTTCCAAGAGGCCATGGTAAGTGGCAACTTGAGATCCAGACAAGTTGTGCAGGATCACTTCTCTCTGTTCCTCTTATAAGTTTAACTATAAATTCTAAATAAATAAAAGGCAATCAAAGAAAAACTCTGGAAAATGGAAAGACGAAGCCAAACTGGTTTGCAATACCAGAAATAAAAAAATAATACAAAAGGAGGGAAATTTACATGCACCCTCTTCCCAACTTAGCAATAGGAGACAGCCAAAGGAGCTTCTTTTTTCCCCCCAAAGTGAAGGGAGTCCCTCTGATAATACCAGCCAGTTGTAAGGAGGATGGACAGGGAACGCCATTAACAATAAGATGCTAGAGGAAGTGCTCTCCTCCTAGACACGACCTGAGATTCTTAGTAAGACACAGAGCAGCTAAGCAACACTGGCTAGAGGGACATTGCCATAATCCCACCTGACCCAGGAAGCCTCAAAGTTCCTAAAGGCTGAGGTTGCCCTACCTCTACACAGAGACAACTGCTTCCCAACATCAGGAAACTGCTTTTGCCCCACCCCCCCTTAGACAGCACCAGCAAGGACCAATAACAACCACATGAGTTCCTTATCAACCAAAGAGACCAAAAGAACATTGCAAATACTCTGAAAATTAAACTGCTATTAGAACTACAGCCCAAAACAATAGATACTAAACAACAGGAAAGCTGCTTATTAAATAAAAGATTTAAATAATATCCAGAGTCTCCTATCATAATAGATATAATATCCAGAATAAAAAAAATCACTCCTCATGCCAAAAATCAAGAAATCGCAATTTGCATGAGAAATGTGAGCAACTAATGTTAACAAGAAGATAGAATAGGCAATGAAATTATATGAGTAGGATTTTAAGGCTGTCATTGTAAAAATGCTTCAGCAATCAATGACAAATTGTCTTGAAACAAATAGGAAAAAAACATAATTTCAGGAAATAATAAAAATTAAGTAAATGGAAATTATAGAACAGAAAAATATAATAGAAGAATAAATATGGTAGATGGTCCCAATAGTAGTGGAGATAACAGAGTATTGAATCAGTGAACTTAAGGAAAGATCAATAGAATTTACTCAGCATGAAAAAATAGAACACAGACTGGAAAAAAATAAAAATGAACAGAGACTTGGAAACCTGTGGGAATGTAACAGAAGGATCCAACATTCATATCATCGGAGTCCCAGAAGGTAAAGAAAAAGTGGGTCTGAAAAGGGTATTCATAGAAATAATGGCTGAAAGCATCCTTAATTTGGCAAAAGACACAAATCTACAGATTCAAGAAACTAAGTGAAACTTGAAAAGGATAAATCCAAAGAAATCTTGGGAGGACCCATCATAATTAAACTTCTGAAAAGTAACACAAAATAAACATTTTGAGAGTAGTAAGAGAGAAATGATGCATTACTTACAGGAGAACATTCATTGTAATGGCAGTGGTTTTTGTTGTTGTTGTTGTTTTCATGTGGAACTGTAGAGAACAGAAGAAGTACCCAAATTTCAATATTATGTTTTTCCCCCAACAAACAGGAAGAATCATTAACTCTCATTGGATGTACAGAAAAATGTCTGCTGCTACTTACCTAGAAGCAAACTAGATCAAGTTGGAATGTGGAATGTGAGAAGCGGCTCTCTGCAAATCAATGTTTACAGTTCCACTGGAGGCATTTCTTTGAGGGGTCTCCTGGGTCTTCCCAAGTGAATATCTTATTTAATAATAGCCTACATATTAAGTCCCAAGAAGTGTTTCTAAATTTCAGAAAATCTATCCAAACATTCTCACTATATGCAGTAACCATCAGAAAGAAACTTAATTTTATTTATGTAGATTATTCAGGATAGCAATTCTAGTTTGGGTTTCATGCCTTTAGCAGATGCATGCTCAATTTCCAATGTTGTACTAAAATCTTAAGTTTAGTGCTACCCTGCCCTGGCTTGAAAAAGGATAGTCAGGCTGGAAATATACACAGTATTTCTTTTTGTGGATATATATCAAATATACTTTTCAGACTTCCTCAGAAGATTAGAAACTCCCATGAAAGACTACTTGGTATTCACATGATAGGGAACTACCTGGAAAGAGTGAGGGGAAAATAAGACTGCTAATTGTAGCTTCTTTAAAAGTTACAGCCATTATGTGGCTTTGGTATTTCATTTTATTTAAAGTATGTCTGTTTTATATCTCAAAAATTCTTTAGAAATGATTAGGCAGTTAATAAGTCTTTCAAGAACTAAAGGCAGTCTTTTAAGTGTGCAGGGTATCCCAGCTTTGCCCCTGATAGTATATCCTCAATGAAATGTAACTCGAAAATGGATTTTCTTATCATCCATGAAAAAGTATAACCTTAATCTAGTTTCAATTTCTTTATCTCAATACCCTTTTAATTGACACTTTGCCTCACCTAATGAAAAAGCACCCTCTCCACAATCACAACTATTAGAATGTTATTTTGGCCTTGTCGAGACTAACTGACAGCAAGTTGAGGCTTAAACACTGATAGTTGAAAATCTTCTAATCCAAAAGCCAGTAAAAATCTTCAGTATCCTGACTGAATATATATCTATTATTCTTTATACCTAACTTCAAGAGGATTTAAAATGACAGATAAAAAGATTCAAGGAAGCCTTAATGTACTTTAACTCTAGCCTTAAAAGTCTTAGACACTGTGATTCTTTTTCCTCTAAAATATATTTAAATATAGAAAAGGAGCTAAAGGTAAGTTGTATAGACTTCTCAAAGCATACCATTTACTGTGCTTTAAAAAATAATTCAATTTGTCCCATGAAAAAAAGTATGAGCCCAAAGCTATGATTGAGCATATCAAAAATCCCAGACCTCAAAGAACATATACTCAAGATATAGAGCATATCCATGGAGATATAACTGATTGTAACTCTCCATTAGCAGCCAAAAGAAAATTAAATCCACAAACAAGGGAGCCCACAAGTTTCTGAAATGCTCAATCCTATTTTGTTAAATAGCATAAAATTGTGATGCTGGTGGTGAAAACATAGTCCCACCAGTGATTAGAAAATGTGTTAAATAACATATAACTCATCTAAATCATACAATACTACATTTATATAAAAAGTCACAGCATGGGGCACCTGGGTGGCACAGTTGCTTTAGGCATCTGACTCTTGGTTTCAACTCAGATGATAATCTCACAGTCCCTTGTCGGGCTCAGCACTCAGCAGAAAGTCTAGTTGGGACTCTTTCTCCCTCTCCTTCTTCCCCTCCCTGCCACACTTTCTCTCTGTTTCTCTGAAATAAAATAAATCTTTTTTAAAAATCACAGTACACACAAAGGTAGGAAAGCACTTATTCTATACTGCTAAGGAAAAAAAATGAAATTGTGGCCCCAGCAACTTCTTGCTAGATATGTCACCAAAGGCAAGAGAAACAAAGGCAGAAATGAACTACTGGGACTTCATCAAGATAAAAAGATTTTACACAGCAAACAGTCAATAAAACCAAATGACAACCAACAGAATGGGAGAAGACATTTGCAAATGTTGTATCAGATAAAGAGCTAATATCTAAAATCTATAAAGAACTTATCAAACTCAACACCCAAAGAACAAATAACCCAATAAAGAACTGGGCAGAAGACATGAACAGACATTTCTGCAAAGAAGACATCCAAATGATCAACAAACATGAAAACATGCTCCACATCACTTGGCATCAGGGAGTACAAATCAATACCTCAATGAGATACCACTCCCACCAGTCAGAACGGCTAAAATTAACCACTCAGGAAACAACACACATTGGTGACGATGCAGATAAAGGGAAACCCTCTTACATCGTTGGTGGGAATGCAAGCTAGCATAGCCACTCTGGAAAATAGTATGGAGGTTCCTCAAAAAGTTGAAAAGAGAGCTACCTTATACAAATGTAGTGATCCGAAGGGGCACCTACACCCCGATGTTTATAGCAACAATGTTCACAACAGCCAAACTATGGAAAAAGTCCAGATGTTCGTTGGCAGATGATGGATAAAAAAGATGTTTTTTACATATATATATATATATATATATATATATATATATATTTTTTTTTTTTTACATGATAGAATACTACTCAGTCATCAAAAAATAAAATCTCCCCATTTGCAATGATGGGGATAGAATTAAAGGGTATTATGTTAAGTGAAATAAGTCTAACAGAGAAAGACAATTATCATATGATCTCATTCATATGTGGAATTTAAGGAACCAAACAAGGATCATAGAGGAAGGAAGAGAAAAATAAAACAAGATGAAATTAGGGAGACAAGCCGTAAGAGACTTTTAATCATAGGAAACAAACTGATGGTTGCTGGAGGGGAGGGGGGTAGAGAGATACGGTAACTGGGTGATGGGCATTAAGGAGGGCCTGTGATATAATGAGCATTGGGTATTATATAAGACTGATGAATCATCGAACTCGACTTCTGAAACTAATAATATACTATTTGTTAACTAATTAAATTTAAATGAAAAAAAAGAAAAACTATGAAACTGTATTTCTAGTAGCATCCAGATTTTTAATATCTCTCTTATTTTCATTTATTGCTTTGCATTCATATATGATTCAAATATGTATATGTAAATATACATGCAAACACTGATTGCGAGTCATGGCCGAGTTTTCACCAGTTTCCCCAAAAGACCAGTTGTCTCATTTTACTGAGTTTATCATACTATTTTTTTGCCTCTAGGAGTGATGATTTTCCTTTAGTAAATTAAAAAGACAGAATTTACAAGTGACATAAATAAGACGGATGAATGTCCTTTGATGGATGAATGGATTTTAAAATGTGATGCATATATATATGTATATATACACATATATATTCACATATATATATATATATACTTTTCACACACACCCACATGTGTACACACACATGGAAATATTCAGCTATAAAAAAGAAGGAAATCCTGCCATCCTCCAGGATGGACCTTGAGGGTATTATGCTAAGTGAATTATATCAAACAGAGAAAGAAAAATACTGCATGACCTCACTTAAATGTGGAATCTAAAAACGTCAAATTTATCAAAACAATACAGAATGGTGGTTACCAGGGGCTGAGAGGCGGGAATATAAATAGGGAAAAGTTGGTCATATGGTACAAACATTCACTTACAAGATGAATAAGGTCTAGAGATCTAATGTGCAGCATGGTGACTACAATTAACAATACTATAAGATATACTTGAAAGTTGCTAGGATGGGGCCCCTGGGTAGCTCAGTTGGTTAAGTAACTGCCTTTGGCTAAGGTCATGATCACAGGGTCCTGGGATGAAGCCTCACATCGGGCTCCCTACTTAGCTGGGAGCCGGGAGTCTGCTTCTCCCTCTCCCTCTGCCGTTCCCCCTGCTTGTGCTCTCCTGTCAGATAAATAATAAATAAATAAAATCTTTTTTTTTTCCAATTTATTTATTTTCAGAAAAACAGTATTCATTATTTTTTCACCACACCCAGTGCTCCATGCAAGCTGTGCCCTCTATAATACCCACCACCTGGTACCCCCAACCTCCCACCCCCCCGCCACTTCAAACCCCTCAGATTGTTTTTCAGAGTCCATAGTCTCTCATGGTTCATCTCCCCTTCCAATTTACCCAAAAGCACATACCCTCCCCAATGTCCATAACCCTACCCCCCTTCTCCCAACCCCCCTCCCCCCAGCAACCCACAGTTTGTTTCGTGAGATTAAGAGTCACTTATGGTTTCTCTCCCTCCCTATCCCATCTTGTTTCATGGATTCTTCTCCTACCCACTTAAGCCCCCATGTTGCATCACCACTTCCTCATATCAGGGAGATCATATGATAGTTGTCTTTCTCCGCTTGACTTATTTCGCTAAGTATGATATGCTCTAGTTCCATCCATGTTGTCGCAAATGGCAAGATTTCGTTTCTTTTGATGGCTGCATAGTATTCCATTGTGTATATATACCACATCTTCTTGATCCATTCATCTGTTGATGGACATCTAGGTTCTTTCCATAGTTTGGCTATTGTGGACATTGCTGCTATAAACATTCGGGTGCACGTGCCCCTTTGGATCACTACGTTTGTATCTTTAGGGTAAATTCCTAGTAGTGCAATTGCTGGGTCATAGGGCAGTTCTATTTTCAACATTTTGAGGAACCTCCATGCTGTTTTCCAGAGTGGTTGCACCAGCTTGCATTCCCACCAACAGTGTAGGAGGGTTCCCCTTTCTCCGCATCCTCGCCAGCATCTGTCATTTCCCGACTTGTTGATCACTCGGCATCAGGGAAATACAAATCAAAACCACAATGAGAGGGAGGAGTCAAGATGGCGGAGAAGTAGCAGGCTGAGACTACCTCAGCTAGCAGGAGATCAGCTAGAGAGCTTACCTAAAGATTGCAAACACCTGCAAATCCATCGGCAGATCGAAGAGAAGAAGAACAGCAATTCTAGAAACAGAAAAACAACCACTTTCTGAAAGGTAGGACTGGCGGAGAAGTGAATCCAAAGCGACGGGAAGAGAGACCCCGGGGGGGAGGGGCCGGCTCCCGGCAAGCGGCGGAGCAACGGAGCACAAAATCAGGACTTTTAAAAGTCTGTTCCGCTGAGGGACATCGCTCCGGAGGCTAAACCGGGGCGAAGCCCACACGGGGTCGGCGTGACCTCAGGTCCCGCGGGGTCACAGAAGGATCGGGGGTGTCTGAGTGTCGCAGAGCTTGTGGTTATTGGAACGGGAAAGCTGGCTGCAGAGACAGAGCCGACAGTAAGCTCGCAGCTTGGAGTTGCCTTGAACCGGTCGCAAGCTTGGTGAGCTCGGAGCGCGGCCGGAGGTTAGGCAGACGCGAGTAACCAGGAGCAGTTCGCTGAGGGCGCACAGGGGAGCGGGGCCCTGGGCTCTCGGCTCCTCCGGGCCGGAGACCAGGAGGCCGCCATTTGTATTCCCGTCCTCCGGAACTCTACGGAAAGCGCTCAGGGAACAAAAGCTCCTGAAAGCAAAGCCGAGCAGATCACTCAGCCCCGGCCCCTGGTAAGGGCGGTGTAATTCCGCCTGGGGCAAAGACACTTGAGAATCACTACACCAGGCCCCTCCCCCAGAAGATCAACAAGAAATCCAGGCAAGACCAAGTTCACCTACCAAGGAGTGCAGTTTCAATACCAAGGAGAGAGCAGCAGAATTCCAGAGGAGGAGAAAACAAACCACGAAACTCATGGCTTTCTGCCGGTGATTTTTTAGTCTTGCAGTTAATTTATTTTTTTTTCTTTTTCATTTTTTTTCTCTTCTTCTGCTAAAATTTTTTATAATTTTACCCTTTTCTTTTTTAACGTTTTTTAACTAGATTATCTAATATATATATATATTTTGCTTTTTTATACTCTTCTTTATTCATTTAATTTTTTTTAATTCTTTTTTTTTCTTTCTTTCTTTTTGAACCTCTTTTTATCCCCAAATCAGAAGAGATCCTAATCTCTTCAATCTTTTTTTTTCTTAACTCTTTTTTAAATTCTTGATTGAATTTTTAATTCAATCTCTTTTTTTTAATTCTTTTTTTCTTTTTTTCTTTCTTTCTTTTTGAACCTCTTTTTATCCCCAAATCAGAAGAGATCCCAAACAGAAGAGATTGGGAGATCCCAATCAGAAGAGATTGTGAGATCCCAATCAAAGGAGATCCCAATCAGAGGAGATCCCTCACCCAATCGTGAGGTGCGAGAAATCCCCCCACATGATTTGGGATCTCTTCTGATTTGGTTAAAGCATATTTTCCTGGGATTGTTGCCACCCTTTTAGTATTTTACTTGCTCCCTCATATACTCTTAGCTGGACAAAATGACAAGGCGGAAAAATTCACAACAAAAAAAAGAACAAGAGGCAGTACCAAAGGCTAGGGACCTAATCAATACAGACATTGGTAATATGTCAGATCTAGAGTTCAAAATGACAATTCTCAAGGTTATAGCCGGGCTTGAAAAAGGCATGGAAGATATTAGAGAAACCCTCTCCAGAGATATAAAAGCACTTTCTGGAGAAATAAAAGAACTAAAATCTAACCAAGTTGAAATCAAAAAGGCTATTAATGAAGTTCAATCAAAAATGGAGGCTCTCACTGCTAGGATAAATGAGGCAGAAGAAAGAATTAGCGATATAGAAGACCAAATGACAGAGAATAAAGAAGCTGAGCAAAAGAGGGACAAACAGCTACTGGACCATGAGGGGAGAATTCGAGAGATAAGTGACACCATAAGACGAAACAACATTAGAATAATTGGGATTCCAGAAGAAGAAGAAAGAGAGAGGGGAGCAGAAGGTATACTGGAGAGAATTATTGGGGAGAATTTCCCCAATATGGCAAAGAGAACGAGCATCAAAATTCAGGAGGTTCAGAGAACGCCCCTCAAAATCAATAAGAATAGGCCCACACCCCGTCACCTAATAGTAAAACTTACAAGCCTTAGTGACAAAGAGAAAATCTTGAAAGCAGCCCGGGAAAAGAAGTCTGTAACATACAATGGTAAAAGTATTAGATTGGCAGCTGACTTATCCACAGAGACCTGGCAGGCCAGAAAGAGCTGGCATGACATTTTCAGAGCACTAAACGAGAAAAACATGCAGCCAAGAATACTATATCCAGCTAGGCTATCATTGAAAATAGAAGGAGAGATTAAAAGCTTCTAGGACAAACAAAAACTGAAAGAATTTGCAAACACCAAACCAGCTCTACAGGAAATACTGAAAGGGGCCCTCTAAGCAAAGAGAGAGCCTACAAGTGGTAGATCAGAAAGGAACAGAGACAATATACAGTAACAGTCACCTTACAGGCAATACAATGGCACTAAAATCATATCTCTCAATAGTTACCCTGAATGTTAATGGGCTAAATGCCCCAATCAAAAGACACAGGGTATCAGAATGGATAAAAAAACAAAACCCATCTATATGTTGCCTCCAAGAAACTCATTTTAAACCCGAAGACGCCTCCAGACTTAAAGTGAGGGGGTGGAAAAGAATTTACCATGCTAATGGACATCAGAAAAAAGCAGGAGTGGCAATCCTTATATCAGATCAATTAGATTTTAAGCCAAAGACTATAATAAGAGATGAGGAAGGACACTATATCATACTCAAAGGGTCTGTCCAACAAGAAGATCTAACAATTTTAAATATCTATGCCCCCAACGTGGGCGCAGCCAACTATATAAACCAATTAATAACAAAATCAAAGAAACACATCAACAATAATACAATAATAGTAGGGGACTTTAACACTCCCCTCACTGAAATGGACAGATCATCCAAGCAAAAGATCAACAGGGAAATAAAGGCCTTAAATGATACACTGGATGAGATGGACATCACAGATATATTCAGAACATTTCATCCCAAAGCAACAGAATACACATTCTTCTCTAGTGCACATGGAACATTCTCCAGAATAGATCACATCCTCGGTCCTAAATCAGGACTCAACCGGTATCAAAAGATTGGGATCATTCCCTGCATATTTTCAGACCACAATGCTCTGAAGCTAGAACTCAACCACCAGAGGAAGTTTGGAAAGAACACAAATACATGGAGACTAAACAGCATCCTTCTAAAGAATGAATGGGTCAACCGGGAAATTAAAGAAGAATTGAAAAAAATCATGGAAACAAATGATAATGAAAATACAACGGTTCAAAATCTGTGGGACACAACAAAGTCAGTCCTGAGAGGAAAATATATAGTGGTACAAGCTTTTCTCAAGAAACAAGAAAGGTCTCAGGTACACAACCTAACCCTACACCTAAAGGAGCTGGAGAAAGAACAAGAAAGAAACCCTAAGCCCAGCAGGAGAAGAGAAATCATAAAGATCAGAGCAGAAATCAATGAAATAGAAACCAAAAAAACAATAGAACAAATCAACCAAACTAGGAGCTGGTTCTTTGAAAGAATTAATAAAATTGATAAACCCTTGGCCAGACTTATCAAAAAGAAAAGAGAAAGGACCCAAATAAATAAAATCATGAATGAAAGAGGAGAGATCACAACTAACACCAAAGAAATACAAACTATTATAAGAACATACTATGAGCAACTCTACGCCAACAAATTTGACAATCTGGAAGAAATGGATGCATTCCTAGAAACATATAAACTACCAAAATTGAACCAGGAAGAAATAGAAAGCCTGAACAGACCCATAACCAGTAAGGAGATTGAAACAGTCATTAAAAATCTCCAAACAAACAAAGGCCAGGGCCAGATGGCTTCCCGGGGGAATTCTACCAAACATTTAAAGAAGAACTAATTCCTATTCTCCTGAAACTGTTCCAAAAAATAGAAATGGAAGGAAAACTCCCAAACTCATTTTATGAGGCCAGCATCACCTTGATCCCCAAACCAGACAAGGATCCCATCAAAAAAGAGAGCTATAGACCAATATCCTTGATGAACACAGATGCGAAAATTCTCACCAAAATACTAGCCAATAGGATTCAACAGTACATTAAAAGGATTATTCACCACGACCAAGTGGGATTTATCCCAGGGCTGCAAGGTTGGTTCAACATCCGCAAATCAGTCAATGTGATACAACACATCAATAAAAGAAAGAACAAGAACCATATGATACTCTCAATAGATGCTGAAAAAGCATTTGACAAAGTACAGCATCCCTTCCTGATCAAAACCCTTCAAAGTGTAGGGATAGAGGGCACATACCTCAATATCATCAAAGCCATCTATGAAAAACCCACCGCAAATATCATTCTCAATGGAGAAAAACTGAAAGCTTTTCCACTAAGGTCAGGAACACGGCAGGGATGTCCATTATCACCACTGCTATTCAACATAGTACTAGAAGTCCTAGCCTCAGCAATCAGACAACAAAAGGAAATTAAAGGCATCCAAATCGGCAAAGAAGAAGTCAAATTATCACTCTTCGCGGATGATATGATACTCTATGTGGAAAACCCAAAAGACTCCACTCCAAAACTGCTAGAACTTATACAGGAATTCAGTAAAGTGTCAGGATATAAGATCAATGCACAGAAATCAGTTGCATTTCTCTACACCAACAACAAGACAGAAGAAAGAGAAATTAAGGAGTCAATCCCATTTACAATTGCACCCCAAACCATAAGATACCTAGGAATAAACCTAACCAAAGAGGCTAAGAATCTATACTCAGAAAACTATAAAGTACTCATGAAAGAAATTGAGGAAGACACAAAGAAATGGAAAAATGTTCCATGCTCCTGGATTGGAAGAATAAATATTGTGAAAATGTCTATGTTACCTAGAGCAATCTACACATTTAATGCAATTCCTATCAAAGTACCATCCATCTTCTTCAAAGAAATGGAACAAATAATTTTAAAATTTATATGGAACCAGAAAAGACCTCGAATAGCCAAAGGGATATTGAAAAACAAAGCCAAAGTTGGTGGCATCACAATTCCGGACTTCAAGCTTTATTACAAAGCTGTCATCATCAAGACAGCATGGTACTGGCACAAAAACAGACACATAGACCAATGGAATAGAATAGAGAGCCCAGAAATAGACCCTCAACTCTATGGTCAACTAATCTTCGACAAAGCAGGAAAGAATGTCCAATGGAAAAAAGAGAGCCTCTTCAATAAATGGTGTTGGGAAAATTGGACAGCCACGTGCAGAAAAATGAAATTGGACCATTTCCTTACACCACACACAAAAATAGATTCAAAATGGATTAAGGACCTCAATGTGAGAAAGGAATCCATCAAAATCCTTGAGGAGAACACAGGCAGCAACCTCTTCGACCTCAGCCGCAGCAACATCTTCCTAGGAACATCGCCAAAGGCAAGGGAAGCAAGGGCAAAAATGAACTTTTGGGATTTCATCAAAATCAAAAGCTTTTGCACAGCAAAGGAAACAGTTAACAAAACCAAAAGACAACTGACAGAATGGGAGAAGATATTTGCAAACGACCTATCAGATAAAGGACTAGTGTCCAAAATCTATAAAGAACTTAACAAACTCAACACCCAAAGAACAAATAATCCAATCAAGAAATGGGCAGAGGACATGAACAGACGTTTCTGCAAAGAAGACATCCAGATGGCCAACAGACACATGAAAAAGTGCTCCATATCACTCAGCATCAGGGAAATACAAATCAAAACCACAATGAGATATCACCTCACACCAGTCAGAATGGCTAAAATCAACAAGTCAGGAAATGACAGATGCTGGCGAGGATGCGGAGAAAGGGGAACCCTCCTACACTGTTGGTGGGAATGCAAGCTGGTGCAACCACTCTGGAAAACAGCATGGAGATTCCTCAAAATGTTGAAAATAGAACTGCCCTATGACCCAGCAATTGCACTACTAGGAATTTACCCTAAAGATACAAACGTAGTGATCCAAAGGGGCACGTGCACCCGAATGTTTATAGCAGCAATGTCCACAATAGCCAAATTATGGAAAGAACCTAGATGTCCATCAACAGATGAATGGATCAAGAAGATGTGGTATATATACACAATGGAATACTATGCAGCCATCAAAAGAAACAAAATCTTGCCATTTGCGACAACATGGATGGAACTAGAGCGTATCATGCTTAGCGAAATAAGTCAAGCGGAGAAAGACAACTATCATATGATCTCCCTGATATGAGGGAGTGGTGATGCAACATGGGGGCTTAAGTGGGTAGGAGAAGAATCCATGAAACAAGATGGGATAGGGAGGGAGAGAAACCATAAGTGACTCTTAATCTCACGAAACAAACTGTGGGTTGCTGGGGGGAGGGGGGTTGGGAGAAGGGGGGTAGGGTTATGGACATTGGGGAGGGTATGTGCTTTTGGGTAAATTGGAAGGGGAGATGAACCATGAGAGACTATGGACTCTGAAAAACAATCTGAGGGGTTTGAAGTGGCGGGGGGGTGGGAGGTTGGGGTACCAGGTGGTGGGTATTATAGAGGGCACAGCTTGCATGGAGCACTGGGTGTGGTGAAAAAATAATGAATACTGTTTTTCTGAAAATAAATAAATTGGAAAAAAAAATCTTTAAAAAAAATAAACCAGTAAATATACTGCAAAAAAAAAAAAAATCAATTGAGTGAGGTAGTTCAATGTTATATTGTCTAAAGTTAGGTATAAACTTCATAGTAAAATCTCCAAATGTTGTTAATGACAAATGGAATTCAACCTGATATAGTTGTGCTTCTATTAACATTTTGTGCTTGCCTGTGCCTCAGTGATAAAAGATTTTTAGCTCAATAAACATATTCATTTGTAAAAAAAAAAAAAAAAAAAAACCACAATGAGATATCACCTCACACCACTCAGAATGGCTAAAATAAAATCTTTTTTTAAAAAAGCTGCTAGGATAGAATAGCTTTAATGTTCTCACCATAACAACAAAATGGTAATTATGTGATGCAAAGGATGTATTAACTAATCTTATTGTGGTAGATATTTCATATTATTATATACATGTTTCAAATCATTGCATTGTACACCTTAAACTTACATAATGTTATGCCAATTATATCTCAATAGAGCTGAAGGGGAAAAAGGAAGACACATACCCTGGCAAGTCAGAAGAGAAAATAATTTTTCCAATATGGTCATGTTGTTGTGAGTTGATAAACACTTGCTCTAAAGAAGTAAATTCAAATGGCAGTTACAGTTCAAGATAGGCTTATCTTCAAATAGATGTTATAAAAATCCTCAGAGCCCTCCATCATTTCAGATAAACTCTACTAAAATGCACATAAGTGACAACCTTGAATAGAGTCATATAAGCCATAAGAATAAAGTCCTGTCATAGAGGCCAGAATACAGCTGGGGAAGGTTTGAACTCATATGATTTGAAGAACTATGCTCTTATTAGGTACAGATCCTCTGCTATATACATTCATAATCTCATCTAATGCTTTAATTACAAATCTATGCAAACTTCCCAGTGGTCACAGGTGGTAAAGGGCAGAGCTTAAATGTCTCACAATCAACTCTTCGCTAAGTAAGACTGATGGTGAGATCCCAAATCAAAATGACTGAGAGAGTTATAAAGGAAGAATGGGTATGTGACAGGCTACTGTCAGAACTTACATCTGAGTAAACAGCATGACCATTCCCCCAGTTGCTCAGAACATACATTTTTTTAATGCTTCTCTTTCCCTGAATACCGTTATCAATCTAACAGCAAGTCTTGTCTAGTCTACCTTGAAATCACATTTCAAATCCCCATACTTTGCTCTGTTCCCACTAACTATCACTCTACTCCATGGCATGACCATGTCTTGCTTGGCCAATGCAATAGACCCGTAACTGGGCTTCCTAATTTTATTTAGTGCTCCTTCTAGTATATTCTTTGCACAGCAGTCAAACAATAGAGATTAAATAATGCCACCCTTTACTTACAAACATCCTATTTTGGTTATAAAAACCAATGAGATTTAGCCCCTGTTTTTATCATTTCTCTGTACTCTCACTTATTATATTACTAATTTCCCGACACTAATCTTTTTTTGACTTCTCAAATGACCAGGCTCATCCTCAGACTTAACGGCCTTTGCACTAAACTGCTCCCTTCTCTCAGAACATTTTTCCCCCCTGATCTTTTGCAAGCCTGCCTTCTGGTCAACCAATTCTGTTCTTAAATGTTACTTTTTCAGAGAGATTTTTCTTAACCTCCTAACACAGAGTGGCCCCACACAGACACTTTCTATCATATCTTTGTATTAAATCTCTCTTTGTAACACTTACCACTATTTTATTAGTATTTATTTATTATCTCTGTGTTAATTACTGATCATCTCTGTCTCCCCACCAGCATGAATCTAATCCTGATGAGCAAAGACCTGTCCTCTTTTGCTTACCTCTGCATCATCCAAACAGCCTGATGAAATAAATCCCCCCAATAATTGTTGACTTAATCAATGACCTAAATTATTTTTCAGCCACAAAGCCTTCTTTTCTCATCCTGTAATCCCCTTTAAACATGCAAACTTCAGAGGCAGTTTTGACTTCTAATATCCTATCAAAATATCTCCTATTTTCAGAGTTAGCCAAGGAATAGTAGTTTCATTCTTATTATCATTTTAGTATTTTCTATATCGTTCAGGAAATCCATTTGATCCTTGTTAAGGAAAAACCATCCATAATCAATGAAGATCAAAGTAGATAAGGCCAGTAGCTTAAGATCCAAAATTACTAACTATTAACTCAGAAGAGCAATTGCATTTTGAATGTGGGAGGCAGACATATGGCAAAGCAGCTCTAGGTACAACACATGCTATCAACACAGTAACACTGCATTCATGACTCAAAATAAATTAGCAAACAATGAATAGCAAGCTAAATGTGAAATGATGAAAGGGAGGAGAGAGGAAAAAGAAGATAAGAAGGAAGGGGAAGATATTACAAAAACTCAACTGCAAATGAAAAAAATCATGAGCAGTTGGTATATGTACAAGTATCATAATGTCTGTTCCAATGGTTTCCAAATCAGAACTACCTAAAAAATCCACAGTCCCAGGTCCAAGTCATTGATATTCATATTTCAAAGGCTTAGAATGGAGACCTGGAATCTATGTTTTTGACAACCATCTAATACTTTCTGAGTTTGAAAAGCTCTGATTTGTTCCACAACCTGGATTTTGCAGATGAGAAAGCAAAGATCCACAAAAATTCTCGATGCCCAACCCAATAAACGGTGAATATTAAGTTCCCAAGGATTTTTTTTCTTCTTTTAGATATTAAAAATCTTTTTAGAAGAATTTCAAGTACTTCAGAAAAACAGATGAGTGAAATGGACGGGTAGTGCAATTAACAATGAAGACTGAACATACCTGTGGACATATTTCCCAAGGAGTATTTTACTGTTTGAAAGCACCTCTCATCAAGCAAGGACCACCCTCTGACTCAAATGCTGGTTTCTTTTACTTGAGTTCCAAGAAGAAAATCGAGTAAAGGAAATGCATAGAGGCCAGTTATGGAGAAATTAAGATGTGACCATATCTTAGATTCATGGGACTGCTATATGGGTTATAAAGAACAGTGATGCTGAGAATAGAATCACTCCAGGGGGCTCCAGTCACAGAGACTGCAGCATGAATGGTTCACCTGAAATAGTACAAGAAAACACACCTATAGGCTGAAATGGAGAAGGAAGGGAGAGCCAGAGTGAGAAAGGTAAACCGCTGAGACTAAGATATATTTAGGGTATAAAATGCACATGGTTTACATATACAAGTAAATTGTGAGTTTATGTGAAGTTGCAGTTACATTGTTGCTATTTCTAATACTGTATGTTCCTAGGGTTATATTCTCTATTTTTTCACTTAAATTTCTTCATTATCTTTTATACAAGTCATAGCTTACATATTTGACCCAGAGAGTGGAAATAAGAAGGGAAGAGAAATTCCTCTTATTAGGATTTAGGATTTATGCTTCATTATGAATAAATGTTCTTATACATATTTTCCAGTGATTCCTGTAGCAATAAAGATATTCTACTATCTTCATTTCTAAAATAGCTCAAAAAGAAATGTTTCTAATAATAAACTAATAAATCAAGGAGTAGGCAGTATAAAAAATAAATATTTCCAAAAAAAACCTTTTTAAAGGCTTCTTTTTAAATGTAGTATTTGCTATTTCATCTCTGCTGAATTCCAAATCACTATCAAATATTTTCTACTTAAACTGATTTGACAAAGAAAAGAAACTAATGATATAAATAACAGTGTCCTTTAAAATAAATATTTGAGAATCTATTATCAGTGTTCAAAAAGTCAGAAAAGGAAGGAAAAATGTTGCTGCACTGAAGCCATCACCTAAATTAATTTTGTTTATGGTCTCTCTGCTAATGTAGACCAGTTAAAAGAAGCTCCAAATTCAGTATATACAATATAGTCTTCTTAGTCCCTAATTTAGTATCTTTAAGAAAAACAACAATCAGGTTTGCATGCATTGTTTTTTTTCCCACTAGACTCTCATGTAGTTCATTGTTCATGACTTAATTATCCATAGTTCTAAAACTTTAATAAAACCTTGTGCAATTAAGGAAGCTTAAATTTATTCCAAATCAGTTTGCAACACTTGCAAAAAGGAGTTTATGAGAAAGAAGTTAACAAGAGCAAAGGTTGTCCTATAAGAAGACCTTTTGGTTGTTAATTTAAAAATTTTAAAAGGCAAATTAAAGGTCATTTGTAAAATAAATGACCAAGAAAAAATTCTGATGCTTGTGAGAATGAGCAAGTGTTTTAAAGAACTAGTAAAGGAAACATTCTTATGAAAAGAATAGATTAAATTTATACCTTATCCCTACAACTACACACTCAAAGAGACGCCCTATTAGCTGTATGTTTGGCAGTATTATTATCCCCCCCCAACTCAGTCAACCAGAAAACTGAGTCAGAGGTCACTCAAAGGAACACTGACTAGAGTCTTGACCAAGATGGTGACGTAGGAGGATCCTGAATTTCCTTCTTCCCAACTGCACACCAAATGTACAAGCTATACATGATGCAATTCCCTCTGAGGGGACAGGAATCATATGGGGCAAAAAAGAAAACATACATGTTGAAATAAGAAAGGCTGACATGGGCACCTGGGTGGCTCAGTGGGTTAAGCCGCTGCCTTCAGCTCGTGTCGTGATCTCAGGGTCCTGGGATTGAGTCCCACATCGGGCTCTCTGCTCAGCAGGGAGTCTGCTTCCTCCTCTCTCTCTCTCTGCCTGCCTCTCTGCCTACTTGTGATCTCTCTCTGTCAAATAAATAAATAAAATCCTTAAAAAAAAAAAAAGAAAGGCTGACACAATTTCTTACCATGAACCCATCCCCTCACATCCACATATAACTCCCAGATTCTCCCTGAGGAGAGAAGTGTTTGGACTGCACATCTAGAATCCCAACATCAACTACCTAACCTGAGAGATGAACTCCCCTTCCTCACCCCCTCACTGCCTCCCCTACCTCCCCTACTCTGAAAACAAATGAGACTTATATTCACAAGTCCCACAGGCCTACACCCAACAAGCACTCACTGAAGCTGTCCCCACAGGGCTCAACACAGAGAAAAGAGGCAAAAATCCACATCTCCCAGTTTCTCCCTGGAAGACTGCACACTATACAAGTTGCTGCCTGAAGGTCTGACTTCCCGTTAGGAAGCACCATGGCTGACTGCAATACTGGGGGAGCTGATGGGCACTTCCTGTCTTCTCCCTCCAGCTCACTCCAACTATAATACAAAATTGCCAGCACACCCCTGGAAGTCACTTGTTCACATACCTAAAGCCCAAACTTTTAGAGCTGCCACCTTAGAACAAGCCCGAAATCACAAAGCTCTGATAGTCAAGAGGATTCAGCATTAGGCATCCCACAAGACTACAGCAAATTATGAACCAGTTACTAAAGAGCAGGCAAGCATTCCAGTAGCTGTTCACCTAGGGTTCAGTGCAGAGGGAGCAGGCAAAAACCCATCTCCTGCTTTCTGCCTGGAAGGGGCTTAACCACACTCTCATAGAGGCATCTTTCAACATCTCCACGTCTTCCCTCTCTGTGTGCCACCATCCTAATCTCCTCTTACACAGACACTGGTCATGGGGTGCCTGGATGGCCAAGCTGGTTGAGCATCCTATTCTTGGTTTTGGCTCAGGTCATGGTCACAAGGGTGAGATTGAGCCCTCTATCTGGCTCCACACTCAGCATGTCGTCTGCTTGAGATTCTCTCTCCCTCTACCCCTTCCAGTTCGTTAACATATACTATAATATGAGTTTCAGGTATACACTTAGGGATTCAACACTCACATACAACACCCAGTGTTCATCACAATGAGTGCCCTCCTTAATCTCCTTCACCTATTCCCCGTTCCCCAACCTCCGCTCTGGTAACCATCAGTTTATTTCTCTATAGTTTAGAGTCTGTTTCTTAGTTTGTCTCTCTCTTTTCCCCCCTTTACTCATTTGTTTTGTTTCTTAAATCCCACATGAGAGAAATCATATGGTATCTGTCTTTCTCTGACTGACTTATTTTGCTTAGTGCATTACTCTCTAGCTCTATCACATTGTTGCAAATGGCAAAATTCTTTTTTTTATGGCTAATAGTCCATTATACATACATACAACAACTTCTTTACCCATTCATCAGTTGACTACTGATGGACGTTTGGGCTTTTTCCATAATTAGAATATTGCACCCAATGATCTTTTTTCATCTTAATTACATCTTTAAACACCCTATCTTTAAATATAGTCACATTCTGAAATTCTATGTTGTAGGACTTCAACATATGAATTTGGGAAGGGACACATTGTAGCACATAACATCATCTGAAGCCCTCTTCCGCATTCCTACTACCAGAATCCTAGTTGAAACCCTGTCTCATGATGTATATCCTGGAATTTCAACCCTGTTCTAATCTACCTCCATTTTATCTTCCACACTGCCCTCATTCTTGCTTTATTTCTACTAGGATTTTAAAACAGAATAAAATAGAACCCTTGGAATAAGATATTTATTGCTGCACATAATGTAACTCTGAAGAAAGAATTTACATGTGTTTATGAGCATGTCAATGCTGGATAAAATAACAACAAAAATAATGGCTTAATAATGGGCTACGTACTACATGTCAGACTTTAAGCTAAATGTTTTACAGATTTTTGATTTAATTATCACAACACCACGCATTAAATATTATCTGTATTTTGCAGGTGGACAACCTGAGACTTAGAAATATTAAGTAACTGTGGGGGCACCTGGATGATTCATTCGGTTAAGTGTCTACTTTTGATTTGGCTCAGATCACGATCTCAGGCTCATTAGATGGAGCCCTGTGTAGGGCTTTCCCTCTCCCTCTATCCTTCCCCTCAGCTTGCATATACACACTTTCTCTCTCTCTCTCTCACTCCAAAATAACTAAATAAACCTTTTTTAAAAAAAAGATAAAGAAAAATTATGTAACTGTTACAAATTTAAGCCACTTTTAAATGATGGAGCTAATTTACAAACTCCAAAATGGAATTGATACTAGGATTCATTGCCTCTGATTTCCCACTTTTTCAAGGCCACATTCCCTTCAAGTCTACATTATTTTCATTCTTTTCCTCTCTCCCATTCAGGACTCAAGAGTTTAATCAATTCACCCTGCAGTGTTGAGAAAATGTAGTACCCTTTCCAAGAGTCTTTGAATTTTAAAGAAACAGCTAAAGGAAACAATGATTAATCAATAACACTGGTACTCAAAAGTGTGGGCGAGGAACCCATATGAGTCCCTGAGATCTTTTAAAGTGACCTATGAGATCAAGGCTTATTTTATAACAACCTAAGATAGTCATTGATTTTTCACTCTTACTATTTTATAAGGGTATAGGGAATTTTCCAGAAGCTACATGATGGGTGCTCTCTCAACAGATAAATGCAGAAACAGATTAGAGAGTCTACTTGTCTCTATGAAGTCAGACAAGGATCAGATTTGCAAAAATGGGAAAGGAGAGGGGGAATTCCATTCTTCTCAGGATTTTTTTGTTTTATTTTGGAAAATGTAGTAATTCTACATGGAAATATTATTTATGTTAACATATAAGGGTCTTATATTTTATATTTGTTTTAAATTTTAATACAGCAATATCAGTAAATTTAACTCACATAAGTAAGAGATCTCTAAGGTCTCTAATAATTTTTAAAAGAATGAAAATATCCTGATGTGCCTGGCAGGCTCAGTTGCTTAAGTGTCTGACTCCTGGGTTTGGCTCAGGTCATGATCTCCTGGTGGGGTCTAGCTGCAAGGGGCTCCCTGTACCGCAGGGAGTCTGCTTCCCCTCTGCCCTTCTCACCCCTGCTTGCATACACTCTCTCTTTCTCTTTCTCTCTCAAATAAATAAAATTGTTTTTAAAAAGGATGAAAATATCTTGAGACAAAAAAGTTTGAGAATCACTGCAGTAGATACATCATTCAGTAATCATGAAGTCCCTGTTTGTGGCTCTGGGTAAGCCAAAAAAAAAAAAAAAAAAAAAAAAAAAAAAAAAAAAACCCAGACACAAAAAAGTAAAAAACAAAAAACAACATTTTGTAAGATTTGACATTTCTAGCAGCTTCAATCTGTTCCACAACAGGAATCCCTATTCCAGCTAAGTTTGCTTTCAAGTTTTCATCATTCTTTCAAGATCTTTAAGAAAAGCAAATACTGCAGTCTACTGAAATTATATTCAACCCCAATATTCAGGGACTGATGACTCATTTGTTTTTAAATCTAACATTTTGGGGGTACCTATCTGTCAGGTTTTTAATACAATCAATATTTGGCAGTGCTAAGATATAAACCTGTTTTCTTATTCTGAATTAAGTGCCTTTTCCATACATTGCCACTAAGTCACGTTTTAAAACAATTAATTTAAATACACCCAAGTAGGAACATCACAGCACTGTGCCAGTATATTCTCTCTCAACTTTTTCATATATACACACACTTCCCTATTAATAGAAACTGAAAGAAGCAAACCCTCATTTTCTGAAATAAAAAGAGAAACCACTGTTTTGACCTCTGCATTCTCATGGCAAGATAGTCAATTAATCAATGACCCAAAAGCTTCTTTCTTCATTTCCACTGATAATAGCATTACTGAGCTACTGAACTATTACCCTACACCCATGATTCTTGTTGTTTTTCATGCAGTGTCTCAATCTTTACAAAAACCTGTGACTAAATATTATTATTCCCATTTTTTAAATGAGCAAAGTAATGCTCTGAGTAAATAATTTGGCACAATCACATAGCTATTCTATTGCAGAGCTGGGGTTCATACCCCAAGTTCTCTATGTATAATTCTCACATTCTTTTCTTTCTTTTTTAAGATTTTATTTATTTATTTATTTGACAGAGAGAAATCACAGTAGGCAGAGAGGCAGGCAGGGGCGGGGGGGGAAAGCAGGCTTCCCGCTGAGCAGAGAGCCCGGTGTAGGGCTCAATCTCAGGACCCTGAGATCATGACCTGAGCTGAAGGCAAAGGCTTTAACCCACTGAGCCACCCAGGTGCCCCAGTGCCTCAGATTCTTAACCAGCTCTTTATTCTCCCTTGTAATTTTTATTAGCTCTCCATGTGATACATGGAATGGAATTACTTGCATGGCTGTTACATGGTTTGATACCTCACAGTAAAGATGGTGACTGGATATGGTGCACAAGGGCACGCGGAAAATCAAGTTTTATTCTTATTATCTACTCACAGACTTTTCTTTTAAGATGGTTTTAGTTTCTACTGTGTTATGGTTCCTCGAAAGTTTAAACAATAGGCCATGAAGCAAATGAAATGATTAGTAGCAGTATTTATTCACCCAGCTATTCTGAGTTCAGTGAAAAATAATAAACAGACTCTCTTTTTTTAAATGTAACTAAAACACTAGAGAGACTTCATGCAATCTAGAGAGTATGGAAAGAAATATGGACAGTGGCAAGTACAGTTAATTGAACATTTTATAGAACATTGAAAGAGTTCAGGGAAAGTGCCTTTCCCATTTTTTATCTTCCCATGTTTAATGAAAATCCACCTATTATGACTGCATAGAAAAAGAAGAAATAAAAGAGAATTATCATTTTTATTTCTACTTAGTAGCTCATCCAAGCATTTTGCTGGGTCTAGAGGCAAAACATGTGGAGAGTCAGTTGAAAGAGAGGAGAGAGAGCAAAGATAGCTACCTTCAATCTCCCTCACACAGACGAAAACCTCCCTTTCCCAGGTTGCACAATTTAGCCTTTAAAGTATATTTTGAAATAGGCAAAGATCTTCCTTCAATTCCCAGGACTCCCATTTAGTGCTTTATTTCTCTGCTATCTTTCCAGTGGGGTGCCCCACTCCATTCTCCCTAGGGTATATAGTGCCCACACGCACTAAAAATGTACCTGATCGGCTCTGGTGGAATAATGGTACCAGTGTCTGATGCTACTTACATTTCTTTGATGATAAAAATCAATAGGCCAGAATAAAGCCTTAGGATAAAATTTCAGAAAAGGTGATTAATAATTAGCAGCTGCATTTGTAAAAAGCAAGTACAGCCACAATTGCTACTTCTAACCTAATCATTACATTTTCAAACCAAATATTCAGTAGCAAATTGTCTATAAAACTTATTAGTGATTTCATTTTCTACATGTTCACTTTTGATAATTATGTAACTCTTCCATTAAAAATTTTAGAGGACATTTTATTTTTTCATAGCTTATACATATTAGAACCTAAGTGCATATTATCAAGAAAAAAGAAAAAGAGGAAGGGAGGAACAGGAAGAGTACAAGGGAAGGGAGAGAGAAAAAACATGCTTTTCACAGGAAAAGACCCTTTTAAGGGATTTCATCATTAAAAAATACTGAAAGTCATCACCCTTCACCTCAGGGACCCCAAGTCCTAAAAAGAATAACAAGAGTAAAATCTCAATAGGCAGAACTCTTATTGGTTAGAATAATTTTATGAATGTCAGACCACAATGCAGGAACATATGGATAAAATCTTGGAAAAAGCATATTTTACTGATAGGACACTGCTCACCAACATGTATGAAATGTTGAACATAAAAGGAATCTTCGGAGGATCTTGTCCAATCCTCAAACTTACCAGTCAGGAAAGATAGAAAGGGAGGGAGGGTGGGAGGCAGAAAGGGAACTAATGCTTAAATGATAAAGATTTTTTCAATAACAGATAGCTAGGGAGATGCTGAAACAATTTTATAGTCTCCTTCTTATTCCCAGTCCAGAATTTTTTTCCCACAGCTCCACTAGGATTCACTCTGTTCCAGTAACTTGGACTTAAGCCCACCCATTTTCTAGATGTACTCTCTGGAGAAGTTTGGCAGTTCCTCATATCCCCATGTTCTCTTACTACCTGCTTTTTCTTTCTCTCTCTCTCTTTCTTTTATTTCCTTAACCAAACAAGGCATCCACATCTCTATGATGTTTATTTCCAAGAAGAAATTAAAATATCAGCACCACATGTCCTGGCCATTCTGCTTAATCTCAGTTCCATTCTCCGCTTTACTCTTGCTCTGTTTGCATACTGAGGAAACTAATCCTATAAATGACCTAGACACTTTGCCAAATGATTTCCACCTCGGTTTGGTTAATGGAAGGAGAAAGTAGGATATTAGATGAAGAGAGAAACCATGTCGTTTCCACCAAGGTTCTCCCACCCACAGCCTAGAGTAGCAACCGTCACTGCATCTCCCCATGGCTCCAGGTCACATGGAACAGCTCATCTCCTCCTAGAACTGGTTTCCATGAAACAGCACTCGCCACGGATTTAGTTCCCTCCTAGATACCTTGGTTTGAGAGTGCTGGTAACAACTTCGCCTCCTGCTGTTCCCCAGGCATAGATGGTATTGACTTCCTCCTATTGTCATATCATAACTGACTTGCCATTTCTTGTTTGCCTTTTCAGATCTTCACCTGTGTGACTTTTTTTGGGGGGGGGTATAAAAATCTCTACTGGAATACGTGCTATGGTGAGAAAAAGAAACAAATCTCTACTGGAAATAGGTGGAGAGTTTGCTGCTTCTTGACTGGCCCGTCATGCCTCTCAGTTACGGAGCTAATATTTTCTTCCTTTAAAAGATACCTCTTTTTCAGCCACTGATGCCCTCCCACCCGTTCACACTCTTCCCTAGCTCTCCGTCCCCAAAGCCAAGACCTCATACAGGTAAGGTTTGTGGACAGAGAAAGAAGATGGATACTTAATCTGAGATATATGGTGCTCCTCTATTTCTTTCATGGGCTGCCCTATAAATGACTGTAGCCTAAGAGCGCTGTGTAAAGAATAACTGATGAGAGTTAATATCTAGTGAAGTAGTGTCTATGTTCCTCCCCACAGACCAACAGACACACATGTGTGCGCCGCATGCATGAATACATACATACACACACACACACACACACTCCCAAATCTACATAGAATAACTGTTCCACAAAGTTGGAAAAAAATTGACTTTGCATTAATACCTTATATGATTTGGTAGTAGCACAATATACCTAATGTTTGACAGATTTCAAGCCAGCCAACTATCTCCATACATGTGCCAACTTTAATATGATATATGTAAACCAAGATGCTACAATAATATTGATTACAAATTATTTGTATTACAAAATAATTCGTCATATTATTCTTAAAGTATCAAACATCTCTAGCATATTTAAAACATGATTTACCAAAACTTGTATTGTGCTGGCAAACGTTTCTTACCATGAGAAAAAAAATCAACATATGACATGTTATTATATTCAATCTAGTAGAATCCAGTTGTCTTGAGTTCAGAGTGCCAAAATCTACAATGGAGCCTGACTTACTGAAAGCATTACTCAGGTTATGACAGAATAAATAGCTGAATATTTGGGTTATATCCTACCAGAGACCATTAGCCTCATAGGTTTTCCTTTAAAATAATGGAGATTTATGCCATGGACATTTAAAGGAGGAGGTATCTAGGGCACTTGGGTGGCTCAGTTGGTTGAGCGCCTGGCTCTTGGTTTCAGCTCAGGTCATGATCTCAGGGTCCTGAGATTGAGCTCTGAGTTGGTTCCACGCTCAGCGTAAAGTTTGCTTTGGGTTTTCTCTCCCCATCCCTCCCACTTTGTCCACCCCCACCCCGCTCGTGTGCATGTGTGCTCTCTCTCTCTCTCTCTCTCAAATAAATAAATAAAATCTTTAAAGAAGGAGGTATTCTATAACAGTCAGGAAGTCTGGAGAACAAAGATAGGACCTCCAGATCATATTTAGGGCAACTCATTAGTGTTTTCCTTTGCATCAGTACAGCAGTCGCAGAAAGCCATAGGTGATAGTATTTGCCTTGCATTATAATAAACCTCCAGTGTTTGACAAACTACACTCAACACTTCAGTCAAGCTTGATACGTGTGCACGAATTTATTGACAGTGGTAGTGAAAATAATGGGAAAAAACAGTGTAAGGAACTCCATAGCCTCATTTTTTTATGGTTTTTTTTTTATAAACATATATTTTTATCCCCAGGGGTACAGGTCTGTGAATCGCCAGGTTTACACACTTCACAGCACTCACCAAAGCACCTACCCTCCCCAATGCATAGCCTCATTTTTACCTCTCTATCAGCTCTACTGCAAAGCAAGGAACATCCTGTTACAGGAATTACAAGCAGAAACAGCCAGAAATAAACAGCCCAGAGGTGAGTGAACATCCAAGGCGGGACTAGGAAGGACAACAGAAGTAGATTCAATGGGAATGACTTTCTTAAACAAAGACAAAACTAGACCCCGTATTTCCCAATAAGCACTAAAGCAAAGTTACCTATGAAAGTCTGAGAGGAAGGGTGGAGGGAGTGGAGTCGGGAGGCTGGAAGTTGGATGACATAAGGTTTTGTCATATTTGTGCACAAAATACAAGAATTCTGTTTGTCCATTCTAGACAATCCATGTTTTTCCATGAAAACATAGTAACAGTAGAATATTCACAAGAATAGTGATTATAAAATTTGGTAAATTTCCCTTATGAGAAAATCAAAGGCATCAATATTTAAGGTGCGTTTAAAAGTGAAACAGCCATGGCTTGGAGAAACATTATTTAATGCCACTGGTTCATGAGGAGGAATGAGTTTATGGTCTGATCACTCAGTAAGTTTGTGGACATGTTGCTACGTATGTTTTTTTCTCTGTTTTTCGAATGCAGTTATCTCCTTATAAACTAGAGTTTTTAAAGGTTTGAATTCACACACACTCACATACACACACCGGTTTCTATAATTCGGCTCAATTTTCTGATAAAATTGTGGCTTACAAAATGTAAGATATAATTTTATTTTTTATTGGTTTTGCTTTCTTGTGAACAATTCTAAGATCTAAAAATTCTATTTCTTGTTATTTCTATGTTTTTTTTTCATTTACCTCTCAAAGATTACTAACTCTATTAATTATTTTCAAATAGAAAGATGCAAAACTAGAAATAGTAGTCAGAGGGCAGGACTGGAACTTGGAGATCTTCATAATGAGAGAAATCCAATAATTCTCTAGTTTTATCCCTCTAGCTGTATCAAATGAACTTAATAGCAAAGAGGTGATAGTCCTAACCCAACCACAATCCGTAAATTGTAGTACATTTTAAATTCCGTAAGACATCTTTACATGCTTATTGATAGCACTGATTTTTATTACAAGGGCAGGCAAGTCCAGGGAGTCAAAATCTTGTTTTATCTCTTACATGAGAGCTCTGCACCATAACCGCAGCAGGCCACCTTACATAACATCTACAATCCCAAAATCAAGGACATTTTGAAATCAAATCACCAGAATGCTTCGCCAAGAGCTAAGCAGAGGAGGGGTCTGGAGTAACATAATGGAAATTACAGTCCAGTGAATAAATTACAATCGCTTAAAGTTTCCTTCAAAGCCACCTCCAAATCATCTTATCATCTTGAAAAGTAAAACTCGTATAGTAGGAGAAAGTGGGTAAAGATCTCATATGAGAATGGTCAATTTGATGTCTTATCACATGTCCCAGGTCTGTTGATATGCTCACTACATATATGAAACAACGCTGTTAGGCAAGAATACAGAATGATTAAAAAAAAAATCATGCAGAGGCACCTGGGTGACTCAGATGGTTAAGCATCTGACTTCGGTTCAGGTCATGATCTCTGGGTCCTGGGATAAGCCCCTCATCAGGCTTCCCACTCAGTGGGCAGTCTGCTTCTACTTCCGCTTCTCCCTGCTGCTTGTGCTCTTTCTCAAATGAATAAATAAAATCTTAAAAAATTATGCAGATCATGGTATACTATCTTTAGTGATGATGTCTATAAAAATATGTAGAAATTTGAAGAAATTAATGGCAAAAGAATTGTTAAACAACTTTTCAACAATCTATCTGATGATTTTTACAAGAAGAAACACTACTGAGTAGGGGGAAAAAAAACAGGGAGGGTGAATATGGAGCCAAATTTCTAACACTCACAACCACGGAAAGCTGGCTTGCATCAAATTCATCCTCCTCCAGAACTATGATGTTGTATACTGACAACTATGAACTTTAGAACTCAAATAATTTGCTTCTAGATCATCTCAGTGTATTCATAAGGTAGTAGAGATGGCAAACAAGGGAATAGATAACTGATTGAAACTTTGTAAAGTTTCATCTATAGGCAAACTATAAAAGTCGAACTCAAAACATTTTTGTACTATACTGATTTTTCCTAGGTTTCAAGAAGGCAGTGGTCAGAGGCTTCTAATTCATTGCTGAAGTGCATTATTTTTTCTGTGGAGGAAACAAAACTAAAGTGACAAAGTTGTTAATCTGTCTGTAACCTTATTAATAGACTAATTCAATTCATATAACATTGTAAGTTAACTAACTGGAATTAAAATAAAAAGTTAAAAAAAGAGTAATTCATAAAACCAGTGTATCAAGCAAATATTCTGCCAAGACTGAGTGCTTAACCAGTGGCATGGAAAACTATTAATATTTTTACTGCAAAACACATAACTGCTGGGTGAAAATGAAGTTTGAGAATTGGACAGAGAGAGTTGAGGCAGTATTAAGAATTAAGTAATTAAGAATCTTGTTTTCACTGGGGTACCTGGGTGGCTCAGTGGGTTAAAGCCTCTGCCTTCGGCTCAGGTCATGATCCCAGGGTCCTGAGATCGAGCCCTGCATCGGGCTCTCTGCTTAGCGGGGAGCCTGCTTTCTCCTCTCTCTCTCTGCCTGCCTCTCTGCCTACTTGTGATTTCTGTCTGTCAAATAAATAAATAAAAATCTTTAAAAAAAAAAAAGAATCTTGTTTTCACTAAAAAAGGCCCTTGACAATAATTTTCCTGAAGTAATAAAAAAGCAAAAGCTCAAATAACCTTTCAATTCACCATATAAAAATTGGTTATGATATCTCAATAAGATGATAAACATACAGAAATTTCCGCCAAGAATTGCTTTAAAACTTTGTATCATACCAACTTTTTAGAGTAGTTGTAGAATTTTCAGTGACAGAAAGCGCGAACCTATTATTTGTATCTGTACTTTTATAGGAGTCTGGATTAACATAAAAAAAATCACGTTAGTGGTGAATTTAAAATGTAGTTTCATCTCTTTATAATTCAGCCTAACAATCATAATGTGATAACTCATCATAGAATAGCACCTACAGTGAACTATCAAATGCAGGTAAAAGATAAAATTTTTCTTAATGCAGAATAATAGAATATTGTTTTATATTGAAACATATATAAATAGATTTTAAAGTAGAACTAAACTTGTGAGACTTACTATGAAAGACAGTGCTTCAGATCAATTTATGCTTATATTGTGCTATTTCAGGCAAAACCTACAGATGCTGCCATCCACCCCTATATTTCTTCGACCACAAGGAGATATATTTTTTTTTTTCACAAGGAGATATTTTTGTCAAAGGATGTAAAACATTACTGCAGTTGATATAAAGTTGGATTATTATCCTATCTATGGTATTGAACAGTTCTGTGACTTTGGAAATATTAAACTTCTCAGAATCTCAATTTCTTCATCTTCAGAGATAGGTAACATCTAATTCACAGAAGTATTTTAACGATTAAATGTAACTGAGATATAAAAGTCAGGAAGACCTGCTCCTTGTGCTTATCAACAGTCACTCTGGAGACAAGCACGAGGCAAAGAACATCTATAGAATATGTGAGTTCTGCATGGAAATGACTTTAAAACCCTCTGAAAGCTCCCAGGAAAGACGGCTGAATTTTTTCAGTGGGACTAAAGAAGTTACACAGAGAGTGGTGCACATAATAAAGGATGTGGCCAGAGAAGCTAAGTAAGAAAAAGTATAAGTAACCAAAGAAATGGTGTCATATGTTGGTAAGTGGCTGAGAGGATTTTCAGCAGGTTATGGTGACAAAATAGTGGATAATGATTGCAGATGAAGGTTCAGGTTAAATTAAAGAGGCTCCAATATCTCTTGTAAGCACTTTGACATCACACTACCTAAAATGGAGAGTCAGTGGGGAAATAAATATTTGGGATTTTATAAATTGAGAAATAACTGACATATTGCCAATACTGTATACATATGAGGTATAGAGGGTATTAACTTCATACATATATGTACTATGATAATATGATTACCACCTTTGCTAAATCTAGCAGCCCTCTCATATCACATAATTACAATTTTTTTGTGGTGAGAACAATTAAGATCTAGTCTCTCAGAAACCTAGCTTCTTTGAAGTTTACAAAACAGCATTGTTGACCATAGTCACTATGCTGTACATCAGATCTTTAATACTTATTTATCTACTAGTTGCAAGTTTGTACCCTTAAGCAACATCTATTGAGGAGAGTATATTCCTTTTAGGAGCAGTCGGAGACTCACAGAAAAAGGACAATGTCACAACAGCTAATAGCCAAGAGAAGAAAGGAGGAGAAAATTATAAAACAATTTATATAATACAGTGTTAGGGTCAAAAAAACCAATTTTGTAAAATCTAAGAACATATCAAAAATGAGTAAAAAAGAAAACTGTATGACAATGCACTAAATATAAGCAAAGATATACTCAGAGACAAATTTATAATAAATATATAAGCTAATTATTGACCTGAAGAAATTATAAAAATAATTAAATTTTAAAAACAAGAGTAAAAGTAAATTTGAAACAAAGTGAAAATAAAATAAATTCAAGAGCTTATATTTTCTTTGAAAAATAAAATATTATTTTATTAATACATATCTAGAAAATCTAATCAAGAATAAAATATTGAGTAATAGGTAAGTAAATATGGAAAAGATGGTCTGACAAGTAAAAGGCCTGTTTGTTTAAATTACCAGTAGATAAAATGCAAATCTGTATGTTAACGTATTTGAAAAGAAATTCGTAAAATAGATAATTTTCTGAAAAAAATAAAGTATAAAAACAACCCAAGTGTCCATCAATACATGAATGGATAAAGAAGATGTGGTATACTACACACAAACACACACTCACACACACAAATGAGTATTACTCAGCCATAAAAAAGAATGAGATCTTGCCATGTGAAACAGCATGGATGGACCAAGAGAGTATAATGCTAAGTGAAACAAGTCACAAAGAGAAAGACAAATACCATATGATTTCTTTTTTTTATATATTTAAACACTTCAGTAAGATTTTCATTAACAAATACTTAAAACAGAAATAGGCATGTATAATTATATGCAGATGTGAACATCATCTGCAAGTTTACTTTTCCCTTTTCTTTTTGCTTGCTCTCCCTTCTCTTTTTTTTCTTTCCATCAAGTAATCCACTCACTTAGCATAACCCCCTCTAGGTCCATCCATGTCTGATTTCATTCATATGTGGAATCTAAAAAACAAAACAAAACAAAACAAATGAACAAACCGAGAAAAAGAACACAAACATAAAACAGACCTTTATTTATTTATTTTTAAATATTTTTATTTATTTATTTGACAGACAGAGATCACAAGTAGGCAGAGGCAGGCAGAGAGAGAGGAAGGGAAGCAGGCTCCCTGCTGAGCAGAGAGCCCGATGTGGGGCTTGATCTCAGGATCCTGAGACCATGACCTAAGCCAAAGGCAGAGGCTTTAACCCACTTTTTCCCAATTTTAGATGGATATCTAAAAACTGTCTGTTATACAAATAAGAAGCAACTGAAAAATGGAATGAAGAAAAAAGATTGCATTTATAATGAAACTACCAAAACATATAAAGACATTACCAAAAACTATGTAAAATATCTACAAATAATCCTAACAATAAAAATGTGGCCCCATAGAAAGTAAGCTCCCGAACTTTACTAAGGATAACAACAGATCTAAATAAGTAATCAACAGGCATCTAATGGGACTAAAAATAACAGGGAATGAGTTAATCTTGCCAAATCTTAACCAAGTAGAAATATTATTAGATGACATGAAATTCACAGATTATTGAAAATGGAAAGTATTGGAAATAAGTTAATATTTACATACTGTTTACGATGTGCCTTGGCACTCTTACATATACAACCCACATAATCTTCACCTCTATCCCAGGGGGCATATTATGCTTTTCTGCATTTTATGCAGCAGGAAATAAAAACTCAGGATAGGAAATTGCTCAGGATCACATAGCTAGTAGATTTTTCAAACCAAGAAATAAATCCAGACAGCATGACTCGAAAACCCACACTCGATGTGTTGTGACATTCAGCCCCTCGATCCCAAAAACTGAAGACAGTTCAAATAAATTGGGATGAATATATATGTCTTTGAAATACAAAAATGCTTAGCTACAATGTCAAATAAAAAGGAATAATAATATGATCTCAATTTTATATTTTTCCCCATTTGCATTTGTGTGTTTAGGAATAGTGCATTAAAAGAAACTGGACAGAGATACACCAAACAGTTTGAGATAAGATTATATCTGATTTTGATCTTTAAATACATTTCAAATCTTCAGTAAGCAACGGGTAGTAAGCAAGGCTGAATGTTAAAAATAGATATAAATGGTGACCATAGATAGGAAAAGATAAAACTTTGTTTTAAAATAATCTTTTGCAATTGGACCATTTCCTTACACCACACACGAAAATAGACTCAAAATGGATGAAGGACCTCAATGTGAGAAAGGAATCCATCAAAATCCTTGAGGAGAACAAAGGCAACAACCTCTTCCACCTCAGCCACAGCAACATCTTCCTAGGAACATCGCCAAAGGCAAGGGAAGCAAGGGCAAAAATGAACTATGGGATTTTATCAAGATCAAAAGCTTTTGCACCACAAAGGAAACAGTTAACAAAACCAAAAGACAACTGACAGAATGGGAGAAGATATTTGCAAACAACATATCAGATAAAGGGCTAGTGTCCAAAATCTATAAAGAACTTAGCAAACTCAACACCCAAAGAGCAAATAATCCAATCAAGAAATGGGCAGAAGACATGAATAGACATTTCTGCAAAAAAGACATCCAGATGGCCAGCAGACACATGAAAAAGTGCTCCATATCATTCGGCATCAGGGAAATACAAATCAAAACCACAATGAGATATCACCTCACACCAGTCAGAATGGCTAAAATCAACAAGTCAGGAAATGACAGATGCTGGCGAGGATGCGGAGAAAGGGGAACCCTCCTACACTGTTGGTGGGAATGAAAGCTGATGCAACCACTCTGGAAAACAGCATGGAGGTTCCTCAAAATGTTGAAAATAGAACTGCCCTATGATCCAGCAATTGCACTACTGGGTATTTACCCTAAAGATACAAACGTAGTGATCCGAAGGGGCACATGCACCCGAATGTTTATAGCAGCAATGTCTACAATAGCCAAAGTATGGAAAGAACCTAGATGTCCATCAACAGATGAATGGATCAAGAAGATGTGGTATATATACACAATGGAATACTATCTGAAGAAATGAAATCTTGCCATTTGTGACGACGTGGATGGAACTAGAGGGTATCATGCTTAGTGAAATAAGTCAAGCAGAGAAAGACAACTATCATATGATCTCCCTGATATGAGGAAGTGGAGACACAACATGGCAGGTTAAGGGGGTAGGAGAAGAATCAATGAAACAAGATGGGATTGGGAGGGAGACAAACCATAAGTGACTCTTAATCTCACAAAACAAACTGAGGGTTGCTAGGGGGAGGGGGGTTGGGAGAATGGGGGTGGGATTATGGACATTGGGCAGGGTATCTGCTATGGTGAGTGCTGTGAAGTGTGTAAACCTGGCGATTCACAGACCTGTACCCCTGGGGATAAAAATACATTATATGTTTATAAAAAATAAAAACATTAAATTTAACTTAAAAAAATAAAATAATATTTTGCTTAACTGAGTCAGATCAGCCCTAGAAAGTTTCCCTAACTTTTTCAAAGTATATGAAGTCAACTAAAAGCCAGTCATAAACAAAGCTAAAAGCATCCTTCCCAATTCTCATGATACCCTTCCTTCCTGTTCCCGGACATATGATACTACTGGCTAAGAGGAATTAAATTAACGAAATTTGTATTTAGAGGAAAATCCCAGAAAGCCACATATTTACATGTTTCAAATTGTATGAAAAGTCTGTTTTCGCCTCTTATTACTCAAATAGTATACAAAGATCAGCAAATTATGCACCGATCTCCCCAATTATAGATCGTGTAATCCTAGGGTTCAACACAGGGTTTTTCTAAGCACATTTCTCTAGCACAGGAAATGAAAGAAAACAAAGCAAGTGAAAGCTTTTGCCATGATTTTACACCTAAGTGAAAGTGACAACTAAGCTTGAATATTATATCTTCTTGTTCAAATACCAAAATCCAAACACCCAATACCAAAATATTTTTATTGTTAAGAGTGCAATATTACTGAAACGTTAATCTAAGGAATCCTCCATGATGATGACTGATTTAAGCTCCTTCAGTCCCCTTCTGGCCTCAAAAACAAACCCCCACAAAAAACATGGATGTTTAACTGTATAATTAACTGCTGGGGTATCCCGCAAAAGTTCCACTTCTAAGTCACGGGTGTTAAGTGAAACCTGGAAACCACAAATCGTTCTGCGGTCATAGAATCCTGCCATAATGAGAATGTCAGTGCTGGCCTCTATCTGCAACCACAGCCACTTTCAGCTTTCAGTTTTTATTTAAAAGGCTTAATTGGAAGTTTTTATTACTCCCAATTAGGCTTTTTAATTAAAAGGAAAAGTTGAAAGAGGCTGCAGGCAAATACCACTGAAACTCATATCAGCATAAAATCAAAGGAAATAAAAACAAAATTACGCTACTGTAAAACCTCAGTAACAGGCGCAGCTTTCAATAATGTTTACCTCTGGTCATATTTAATGTTATGGTTAGCACACTGACAGTGATGAAGTGGACACGACTGATTGGAAAAACCAGAGTGTATCCAATGTAACAATGAAATTCATCAAAATGATACTTAAAAGTCCACATTAGCATGCGAGGCAAAAATCTACCAAAATGCACAGTTGACAATTCAAGTAGTTAGCAGCTCTAATTCACCAACATGGCACTCACTCTACACACTAATGCAGACTCTTAAAGTCTCTTTAACAAGCTGAATACTACGTATAAACAATGCGGATAAGTGTTTATTGTTGTAAGATGATTAGCTTTTGAATTTCTTAAAGGATTTTTTTCATTTATATAAAACTTTAGTTTGTCATTATAGTCGAGTTTTGCACTAGTGATGGTTTTTTAATTCAAAATGAAATTAGAAGTTGCATTCTCTTCCATTTCTGGCATCTTTTAAATTCCCTGTAATGTCTTAAGAGCAAAATAGAACTTCTTACATAAAGGTGAGTTCATCCTCAGAGATAATAGGAATATGTACAGATATTAGATCCATACCGGCATGATTTTGTAACTGGTACACTTGGCTATTTATCCTGAATTTTATAAATTATACTAAGAGTTAGAGGTGATGTTTAAAATACTCATATGTAAACTGTGATATTAAAGAAATTATTTCTAGGGCAGCTGGGTGGCTCAGTCCATTAAGCGCTTGCCTTTGCCTCAGGTCACAATCTGAGGGTCCTGGGACTGAGACCCACATCTGACTCCCTGCTTCTCCCTCTTGCTTTGTCCCGCCCTGCAACTCCCCAGCTCCCGCTTGAATTCTTTCTCTTTCAAATAAATAAAATCTTTAAAAAAAGTTATTTCTTCATGAGCTTTCCAACTCCCAGATTAGATTAATACTTGCCCCCCCCCAAATCACACCTACCAAATTTGGGGGGGAAATAGACAAATATTTATGCAGAGAAGGTAAGTTTTAGTATGATGTCAAGACTGACAGAAATCTTCGTTATGTCCAGTCATTTAAGGAGTGCATATTTTAGCAACTGCAATCAGGACTAAAATATAACACAATGTAATGCAACCCCTCTGCCTTTTTCTAGAGACAATAATGCGGGGCTCGATCCCAAGACCCTGGGATCACGACCTGAGATCTGAGCCCTGAGCCGAAGGCAGAGGCTTTAACCTACTGAGTTCCCATCAGGGAACTTAATGAAGATAAGGACCACACTTGGAACCACTGGCAATCCTGTGACTTCTCTGGACTGATTTCCTTGATGTTGAAATGAGGGACAGAGTTTCTGACCTCTGGGGATGTTTCTTATTTTAGTCCATCAGTCATTGAGGTTCCCTGTTTTTCTTATTTTAGTCCATCAGTCATTGAGATTCCCTGTTTTTCTTCCTTTAATATCACTAAACTCCTGTCACTTTGAACAGTAGCAGTTTAGAAAGTGAGTGGGGCAAGACAAGGTGGGACATTTAACTCCTCTCTTGGAGAAAGGGGTCTGGACCTGTAGGGTATGAGACAGCTTGGGATTTTCAACTAATGGCCATTATTCTAATCCCTTTATTTTTAATAGACAACTTCAAATATAATCCTCATCTCTTCTAGGCTTTGAGAGGTTATGGAATTCCCCGTGAACAAATAAATAATTATTATTTTCACTGGACAGATATGGTGAAATGAAATATTTCTTTCTTATCTGTCTTATTCCTATGCCCCAATTTTAACAGGAACCTGTGTGCCCTCAGGGAGATTTTCCTTTAAGTAGTACTTTTTAATCTTGAGTTTCTTAACTATAGATGGATTTGTGTTGTTTTTAGCACCTTCTTCCTCAATTGTCTTACTCAATGACTTTTGATTGGATAATTTAATCCACTCTCACATAAAATAATTATTGATAGATGAGGGCTTACCAATGCCACTTTGATTTTTAGAAGTTTTGTAGTTTCCTTGTACTTTTCTCCTTCTCTTGCTGTCCTACATTGTGAATTGATAATTTTCCATAGTGGTGTGCTCTGATCCTCTTCATCATTTGTGTATCTACTGTAGGTTTTGCTTTGTCATTACCATGATGCTTAAATAAAACATACTATTTGATAAAGCAGTCTATTTTATGCTGATAACAATTTTAATCACACACAAAAACTCTACTCTGCCACTCTTCATCCCTTTTATGTTTCTGACATCACAATCTACCTCTTGTGTATTGGTGTGCTTTAACAAATTATTGTATGGGTGCCTGGGTGGCTTAGTAGGTTAAGCTTCTGACTCTTATTTTGGCTCAGGTCATGATCTCAGGGTCATGAGATTGAGCCCTGCATCAGGCTCCATGCTCAGGCTCCATGCTCAGTCTGTTTGAGATTCTCTCCCTCTCCCTCTTTCCTTCCCCCTGCTTGCACATGCATGCACATGCACTCTCTCTCTCTCTAATAAATAAATCTTTTTTTAAAAGATTTTATTTATTTATTTGACAGACAGAGATCACAAGTAGGCAGAGAGGCAGGCAGAGAGAGAGAGGAGGAAGCAGGCTCCCTGCGGAGCAGAGAGCCTGATGCGGGACTCGATCCCAGCACCCTGAGATCATGACCCGAGCCAAAGGCAGAGGCCCCAACCCACTGAGCCACCCAAGTGCCCCAAATAAATAAATCTTAAAAAAAAAATTGTAGCTCTAGTTATTTTTAATATTGTAAAAAACATTGTAGCACTTGTTACTTTTAATAATTTAACATTTTTACTAGAGTTACATGGTTAATATCACTATATTACAGAAGTAGAGTATTCTGAATTTGAATATATACTTACCTTTGCCAGTATGTTGTATATTTTGCCTTCATGTTACTAATTAGCATCCTTACCTTTCTTTTTTTTTTAAGATTTTATTTATTTATTTGACAGAGATCACAAGAAGACAGAGAGGCAGGCAGAGAGAGAGAGAGAAAGGGAAGCAGGCTCCCTGCTGAGCAGAGAGCCCAATGCGGGACTCAATCCCAGGACCCTGAGATCATGACCTGAGCTGAAGGCAGCGGCTTAACCCACTGAGCCACCCAGGCGCCCCGCATCCTTACCTTTCAACATGAAGAATTCCTTTTAGCATCTCTTATAAGACAGGTCTAGTGGTAATAAACTCCCTCAGCTTTTGTTTGTCTGAGAAAATCTTTATCTCTCCTTCATTTCTGAAGGACAACTTTACCAGGTAAAGTATTCTTTGTTGGCAGTTTTTTTCTTTCAGCACTTCATATTATCCCACTCTCTCCTGGCCTATAAGATTTCCACTGAGAAACCAACTGATAGCCTTACAGGGATTCCCATGGAAGTGATAACTTTCTTTCGTTCCTTTTTCTTTGTCTTTGATTTTTGGCGGTTTTATTGCAATGTGGCTTGGAGAAGATCTCTGTAGGTTGAGTTTGAGGACAAGTAAACCTCATAAACTCCAATGTCCACATCTAGCTCCAGTTTGGGAAATTTTCAGCCATTATTTCTTTAAAATAAGTTTTTTGTCCCCTTCTCTCTCTCTCTTTTCCTAAGACTCCAATAATTCAAAAATTGCTTCTCTTAATGGTATCCATAGTTCACATCTTCACTCTTTTTCATTCTTTTCCCTTTGTTCTCCTGTAACTGGATAATTTCAAAGGTCTTCGACTTTATAGATTCTTTTTATGTTTGATCCATTCTGTTACTAATGCCCTCTATCAAATTTTTCATTTCATTCTATTGTAGTCTTCGACTCCAGAATTTCTGTTTGGTTCTTTTTGTTATTTCTATCTCTCTGTTAAACTTCTCATTTTATTCATCTATTGTTTCCCTAATTTTAATTGTCTGTATGGTTTTGTTTTTGTTTTGTTTTGTTACTATATTGAGTTTCCTTAAACAGCTATTTTTACTTCTTTATCGGATAAATTGTAGATATTTATGTCTTTGGGATTAGTTACTGAAAAATTTTTGTGATCTTTTTGCAGTGTCACTTCCTTGCTTTTTCATGTTTCTTGAAGTCTTGAGCTGCTGTCTTCGCATTTGAAGTAGCAGTCACCTCCTCTAATCTTTACTGACTGACCTTGGGAGAGAAATGCCATCTGTCAGTCCTGCTAGGGATCCTGAGGCTCTCTCAGACATTCTATGGATATAAATAGTATTACAGTCTTCTAATCTGAATGCTTGTGCTCTCCCAAATTCATATGTTGAAATCCTAATGTGATGCAATTTGGAGGTGGAGTTTCTCAGAGGTGCTTCGGCCATGAGGATAGAACCCCCTGAATAAGACTAGTGCTCTTATAAAAGAAACCCCACAGAGCTCTCTAGGCCCTTCTGCCATATGAGGTTATAAAAGAAGTCAGTGGACTTCACTCAACTATTCTGGTAACCTGATTTTAGACTTTCAGCCTTCAAAACCATGAGAAATACATTTCTGTCATTTATAAGTATTTTTTTATAGCAACCTAAGCAGACTAAAAAACTTGGTGAACGCTTTAGGAGAGAATCTGTTTCCTTGCATTTTCTAATTTCCTAAGGGTGCCTACATTTCTCAGCTCACTGATCCCTTCTTCATCTTCAAAGTCATAATTTCACATCTCTTTGACCCTTCTTCTGTCATCACATCTGTATCTTTAACCACAGCCAGGAAAGGTGCTCCTTCTTTTAAGGACTTATGTGATGAGGACAGAGCCACCCAAATAAGCCAGGATAACTGCCATGTACCCCAAGGTCTTTAACCTTTGTCACATCTGAAAAATCTCTTTTGCCTAGTAAGATAAAACATTCACAGGTTCCAGGGATTAGGATGTAGACATATTTGGGTAAGCCATTATTCTGTCTTCCATAATTATCCTTGAATCTCAATTCTCTCACCTGTGTAACAGGAGAAATAATATTTTCTACTTTATAGGGTTATAAGGATAAAAGGTGGTTTTACAAAAAGAAGCAGTTGGCCCAGTATCTGCGTATAATTGTGGCCTTAAAACTGTTAGCTAGTTTCATAAATAATAACTTGTCCCTGCTGTGCCCACTCACTTCTAACAAAATCTACTTTCTCCTACTACAAAATCTACTTTCTCCTATTACAAAATAGTCAGGGTCACTGCTTTTGAATCTCTACTCATGATAGATTCTTTTCTACTTCTCAGAAGACAATTTTTTTCTGTTTGCATAGGTTAATCTTTTTCATAACCATTACCCCTATTCAAATAAGCAGGAAAGGTGGTACCAGAGGTTATATCTCTACGAATGAAATTTTCAAAAACTGCCGCTCACTAATGGGTCCTAAACCCCTTCAAAACTTCTCTTATGACTATTCATGGATACTTTTCAATCTAAATAAACCCCACACTAAAATTTATCATTAACACGTCTCCTTCCTCTAGGCACAGAGCTGGAAGCAGTGAGGCAGATAGCCAATCACTTGCTACTTTCAGGAGGGCCTGGTATTACAGTATAACCAGATTGTCAGGGTTCACCTAGAGGATTACCTGCTAAATCACAAGTTTAAAGAAAACAATTTGGAGTTACCCAAGAGGAAACAACATACTTACTTATCTCCAGACTCTCCACACAGACTGTATTAAATTTTCCATAACCAAATTTACTGCAGGACTGAGAACAAGCATGTGATATTTCTGCTGAAAGTTCTTGATATTTGAAACTGCCTTTTATAAAGAAGCTTAAGACATAACATGCAATTCTCTATCTCTTTGGCAAAACTAATTTTTTTCCCCCATTGGGAAAAATTGCTTGGTCATCTAATTGTTCCAGAGTTCAAAGTAAAAATAAGTTCAAAACACAGGACCTACATTAAACTAGATGATGTTTTTCACTGTCAAGATTTTTTAAACACTATACTTGATATCAAACTGTTCAAGAGGCTTTTTGGCACCAATATCTGTGACATTTTTAAATCAATAAAATACAAGTACTCAAACTAGTGGAGGGAAAAAGAAATACAAAATGGCATAAAAGACACTTAACAATTTCCTAACTAAATATACATTGGAATATAGCAATCACTGAGCCAAACTGATAGCAAACTCTTAAAGAACTACCCCAACCTTTGGTAGGCACAGCATCAGGTATACGACATAGGGATTTAAAAAATAAGTAGAATTCAGCCAGATAGATTTCTTATAGTCAACATTCATCGATGCTAAAAAAAGAGAGCATGTTTTGTTTGAAAAGGGCACCTCAATTCCCATCCCTGCCTATCAAGTGAAAGAGAAAATACATGAGGATATCAATTGTGAAATGTCAGCATACTAAGTAGGGTATACGGCTCATGTTTCTTAATATGGAAGGGTAAAATCCCAGTGAATGCTGTTTGAAGGTCCATCTGCCACAGTTGTGCTGTACTTTCCCATGTTCTATAAAGCCACTCAAGGGGATGCACAGTCTAGGAAAGCACTATCTCAATACATCGCCCATCCGCACCCACAGCTGTTCATGGGAGTGCTGGAGAAAACTGGATGTACTAAAGAAAATGAATTTAGAAATAAAAAGAAGAGCATCAGAATTTAAACAAGAAAAAGAAAAGAACTGAAGCAAACGATATGGTTGCCTTATCCCATGAGACAAGCATACAGAAATGAATGAATGAATATTACAAGATTTTTTACTAAGCCTAAACATTACGACAAAATATAAAAAGGACTTACATCTTTTGTTGTCTTTATCAAAGTGGGGGGTTGGGGTGGGGGGAATGAGCTAGTCTAAAGTGGAAGAATCCATGAAACAAGATGGGATAGGGAGGGAGACAAACCATAAGTGACTCTTAATCTCACGAAACAAACTGTGGGTTGCTGGGGGGAGGGGGGTTGGGAGAAGGGGGGTAGGGTTATGGACATTGGGGAGGGTATGTGCTTTTGGGTAAATTGGAAGGGGAGATGAACCATGAGAGACTATGGACTCTGAAAAACAATCTGAGGGGTTTGAAGTGGCGGGGGGGGTGGGAGGTTGGGGTACCAGGTGGTGGGTATTATAGAGGGCACGGCTTGCATGGAGCACTGGGTGTGGTGAAAAAATAATGAATACTGTTTTTCTGAAAATAAATAAATTGGAAAAAAATAATAAAGTGGCAGTGCTATCAGCAGAGAATGAAGATTTAAATCGAAATGGTGATAAAGTCTGTGTGCAAATCCTATAGATTGGATGAATATTTATTTCAGTTACATTTCAGATTCCACTGAAGAGCACATAACAGCTTGAGAATAATTTTTAAATCTTTCATCTTTTTATTTAAAAAGGAAAAACAGGGTTAGGGGAAATAATCTACAGGGCTGAATCTGAATTCATGAAAGGCAACAGTCATATCGCAACATATTTCTCAAAGAACCCCTTAATCACTTCCCACATTTAACAAGATGACATCAAACCATGAACAGGATCATTTCACACACAATGATATCACAGCCACCTCTGAGAAGAAAGCAGAACAACATTGCACAGTTTAAAAGTGCATATCAAAAGGAAAAGTGCAACCAAACTACCCAGAGTTATATGAGCGAACATCATAAATTAATAATGTGTAATATTTAGCCAAAATCCTGCTGCCCATAGCAGGTATTTTATCTTTTCTTAGAATGTTTGGATGACTGGAAACTTTTAAAGATAGGATACTGTCATTTGAAATGGATTTTCCTTTAAAAAGATGGTTTTGATATATCACTACACAGCTCCAAAAGTAAACGGGCACCCAAGTGCAACAAGGGCACTCAGGAAGACACATTTTCAATACTGACCTGGCCAAGTGTACGACTCTGGAAAATATATTGAAGTTTGATTTCATGGTTGTCTCAAGAAAAAAAAAATTAAACAAAACAAAAAAAAAAGAGAAAAACCTCAAATCCTCTCTCATTGTATCAATGACAAGATAGTGACATTTGTTTTTAATGCAATCAATAGAGTGATTTCTTATACTGTAGTATATCTCATTAATCTGTCTTATTAGAACAATAATAATTTGGACTGAAATTCACCTTTACAAAGTATAGTGACTTGAGACAGTATAAAAAATACAGCCAGCTAATGAAATCCAAAACTTGTATTTGTTTTCTTTTAATCATCTATATAATTTGTCTGAAATATTGCCCTCTTCTATTGCATCTTCTGAAATAAATCTGACTGAATAAATTTAACTCATTTTTCAGTTATGCCTCCCCCACCATTTCACTGTAATCTGTCATCTTGTTTAAAAGAACAGAGACATAAAAACTGCACTCCATTCTTTAATAATATGATGGCAGAAAAACATTAGAAGGCAAAATATTCTGGGTTTTTTTTTTTTTTTTTTTTTTTTTTTTATATTCCTTCCTCCTAACTAGTGTAAGGGGGTGGGGGAAGGGAAAGCCTGTCTTGATTGAGCTTTTAATTAGTTAATCTCCCAAACAGGTAAGTCAGTGCTGTTAAGTGCTGTTCTGGTTTCAAATAATTACCTGAAAATGAGTGCCTGGGGTTGGATTAACTATAGCCTCATCAGCATTCATCACTATTGCTATAGCAGGAAGTGAAAGAAAGCTATAAAATCAGAGGAGATAAAACTACAAAACCAAAATGAACACAATTTAAAAAAAATCTTGGCATTGACTATCTTCTCCCCAGACACTTACTCACTGTATACATTGCCATGGTCACCTAAGAGCCCCATTCTTGAAATACACTTCTCTGACACAAACTTTGTACTTGTTTCTGTTTTACATGCAGAGACTCTCACACTTTAGTGGGCAAAAGAACCACCTGGGGAGCTTATTAAAAGTTAAGATTTCTAGGACTCAAAAAGATTCTGAGGCAGCATGTCCACTTTTGGGTTCAGAAATTTCCAAACACTGAAGCTGATTCTCATTTAGGGCATCTATAGGTCATATATGGAAAAATACTACTCTAGAGTCTATGGACTATGGGCCCTTTTATATATTTAAAATTTATATATTTTCTGCATATACTCTATACTCCATAAGGTAGAAGTAGAGTCACAATTTCATCTCACTGCCCACTAGATGAACGATGTTAATGCCACCTACCCCCTAAGCTGAACCTCCCAAGTACAGGTCCTCAGCACCTCGGGAAGTTATTCATGTCATCTAAGAACAACTCTTGACTTTTCCCTTATTTCTATGTTTGCATACATGTCTTTGCTCTAAACTTTGGAACCATATTCTATAACAACTGTTTTGCTACCAGAAACCCTCAAAATGACAGCCTAAGTACTCTATAGATGGTCGCACCCAAAAGACTGGCACATGAACCCAGCGAAATTCTCGAGGTCATTTGAGATGGTTTGTTCTTATAGAGAGATGGGGAGATTTAAGCTATTGGAGATTTGGGTAAAGCTGCATATGATTATAAAACATAGAGACAGAATAGAGAAAATACCAAAGGAGAATATCTTTTCTAAAGATACAGGATACACACACACACACACACACACACAATTTCAAACTATATGGATGTTAAGAGTAAAAATATAAGATCTTTTTCCCAGATCTGACCTTCTAGCCCCATACTCCCAAAAATAAGTATTTTGACATTTTTTTATTTTATTCATTACTATCACCACAACCTATTTATACATCCCTCTTTATTCATAAATGCCTGAGAGTTTCCCCTGTCTCCTCACCATGAGAGATGAGGAATTTGGATAGCTACCCTGCTCTCCTCTCCCTTTCTCCCCTCCACCTAATATTCATTTGAATCAACCCAGTGATTGCCTCTATGACTTTAAATTATGTAGTTAAGTTTCTAGTTCTGAATTAATGCTCATGGGCCATACCTAAAAATACTATAGGAAAGGAAACTAGCACAATCCTTCCTAAAGGTAAGATGTTAAAAATGTTTTCTTAATCACTAACTTATGTGTTAGGTGACTAACCTGAGGCAAACCTATTGAAATAATTCTCTCTTCTATTCATAGGCCACAGTATTGCTGACATGTATACTGTGGAGAATTGTTTTAAAATTTCTAAAGCCTCATATTTGACATAGATATGAATTTGTAGAACACCGAGACACTAAACTGACTGTCCCCATACATTTTCATTCCAACAGACACTCCTATCTTTTTGTAACTTTGATATGACACGTGATTTTAACTCATACTTTGTGACTCTAAACTGTCCCTAAACAGTTTATGTCTATCTAAGGGCTTCCTGGGTAACACACTCTATTTCAGCCCCACAGAAACCTTTCTTTACCTGACAGGGTCCTGGATTTCTAATCAAACTTCATCAATATCATCCAAGAGTAATAAGACATTTATTGCAAAGAAAGGTCACCAACTGATGGCCCAGAACAAAGCCAAGCTATCAGTTCTGAAAGGATGATTGCTTCTAAACAATCTCACAGGATTAGTCATGGCTAGAGAAAAAAAAAAATGACAGACACTTACTCAAAAGTTAACATATAATGAAAGAAATGGCAAAGCGATAGCAGGTACTTAATGAATCACAATGGTAAAGATATAGAATAGTTGTTGGGAGAAGGGGGGTGGGGTTATGTGGACATTGGGGAGGGTATGTGCTATGGTGAGTGCTGTGAAGTGTGTAAACCTGGCAATTCATAGACCTGTACCCCTGGGGATAAAAATATATGTTTATAAAAAATAAAAGATAAAAAATTTAAAATTTAAAACAAAACAAAAGATATAGAATAGTTGTAACACTGTTTCAAAACAACAATGGCAATCACACACTATTATCCTCAATGACAACAAAACTATTTTCACTATTGAGTAACGACCGAATGAGTGAATCTAAGAGACAGATGAACACTAAAAACAAACCAAAGAACAAGAATTCTATGTCATATACAACAAGAGACACGACTATCATTTTTTTCTATCACACTTGCACTATGCAGAGCAATCATTTTAAGCATCATCATGAAGACTAATTGTTGAAGGAGGTTATCAGGACATGAGCACCAGTTGACCCTCGAGCTGGCTTCAGGCAACTAGAAGCTCCCTACACACTCCCGTCCTTCGAATGTGTGATCTTCTGGCCTTCCCCACTCCCAGAAGCTGCTCCAAGGATACAACCTTGAGAAAGAAATATGTTAAGCGTATGAGCACTAGGTATATGACTGAACCCAGTTAAGAATTCTATAAAACTTTTAAGATTCTGACAGGTAGCTGTGAAGATCTATGTGTTTTGCAGCCATCCAAGGTGTAATGGTTGTAAATTCTCTTACTTATTAAAACTGCTACCTATCATTATGAAGTAATCTACTTCTTTCTTCGGCTCCTCCCCTGCTTGCATGTACAGGGCCAGTTTGCAAACCACCGCTAATTTATGTAAGTCAAACTGATATTCCTAGAATTGATTCCTCAGTTTTCCATATAGGAAGATACTGTGTCTTAGAAAATATACAGCATTAACTAATTGTACAGTGCCCTAAAAGAATTTATGGTAGGATTTTGGGAAAATGTAAACTTTTTTTTAAGATTTTATTTATTTATGTGAGAAAGAGTGAGAGCTAGAGAGAGAGAGAGAGAAGAGAGCACTCTCTGCTGAGCAGGGAGCCCAGTGAGGGGCTCGATCCCAAGACCCCTCCATCATGACCTGAGGCAAAGGCAGACATTTAACCAACTGAGCCACCCAGGTGCCACTGGAAAAGTATAAACGTTTATATAAGTTTATAAAGTCATGCACTATTATGATATCCATGAATATTACAAATAAATAACCCTAAAGAAGTAGGCTATTTAATGCCAAAGTAACTATTGGGAAATTAATAAGATGTATTATACTATCATAACATAAACATTAAATAGATATGATTTATTATCTTGAGCCAATAGAATACTCAGGGTGCAAAACAAAACAAAACAAAAAATCCAATGAGGTTGAGTCAAATATTTCATAAGCACCCATTCAATGGGTATGATGAGAACAGGAAAAATCACATTAGCAAATGAACAACAACCAAGACATGAGGGGTGGAAAAAAATCAAAGTAAAATATGGGTTTAATTAAAAAAAAAATCAGGTTCAATATATTTTAAAAGGCAGAGGGAAACATTTTCATACATATAAGACAAAATACAGGGATGCCTGGGTGGCTCAGTTGGTTGGACGACTGCCTTCGGCTCAGGGCGTGATCCTGGAGTCCCGGGATCGAGTCCCACATCAGGCTCCCAGCTCCATGGGGAGTCTGCTTCTCTCTCTGACCTTCTCCTTACTCATGCTCTCTCTCACTGTCTCTCTCTCTCAAATAAAAAAAAAAAAAAAAAAAAAAAATCTTAAAAAAAAAAAAAGACAAAATACATTAGGTATACCATTTGATGGTTAAAAAAAGGCAGAAATGAATATAATTTTAAAGGTTTTATAAATCATCTGTTTAGATAGAAGAAAGGGTTACAATAATTGAATTTTTTAAAATTAAATATTAGTGACTTTAAAAGTGAAAACCCATTTTATTTTATTTTATTTTATTTTCATTTCTGTTAGTTTATTAATTTTTTTCCAATTTATTTATTTTCAGAAAAACAGTATACATTATTTTTTCACCACACCCAGTGCTCCATGCAAGCCGTGCCCTCTATAATACCCACCACCTGGTACCCCAACCTCCCACCCCCCCGCCACTTCAAACCCCTCAGATTGTTTTTCAGAGTCCATAGTCTCTCATGGTTCATCTCCCCTTCCAATTTACCCAAAAGCACATACCCTCCCCAATGTCCATAACCCTACCCCCCTTCTCCCAACCCCACTCCCCCCAGCAACCCACAGTTTGTTTCGTGAGATTAAGAGTCACTTATGGTTTGTCTCCCTCCCTATCCCATCTTGTTTCATGGATTCTTCTCCTACCCACTTAAGCCCCCATGCTGCATCACCACTTTCTCATATCAGGGAGATCATATGATAGTTGTCTTTCTCTGCTTGACTTATTTCACTAAGCATGATACGCTCTAGTTCCATCCATGTTGTCGCAAATGGCAAGATTTCGTTTCTATTGATGGCTGCATAGTATTCCATTGTGTATATATACCACATCTTCTTGATCCATTCATCTGTTGATGGACATCTAGGTTCTTTCCATACTTTGGCTATTGTGGACATTGCTGCTATAAACATTCGGGTGCACGTGCCCCTTTGGATCACTACGTTTGTATCTTTAGGGTAAATACCCAGTAGTGCAATTGCTGGGTCATAGGGCAGTTCTATTTTCAACATTTTGAGGAACCTCCATGCTGTTTTCCAGAGTGGTTGCACCAGCTTGCATTCCCACCAACAGTGTAGGAGGGTTCCCCTTTCTCTGCATCCTCGACAGATGCAAATAGAACTGCCCTATGACCCAGCAATTGCACTACTGGGTATTTACCCTAAAGATACAAACGTAGTGAAAACCCATTTTAAAAAGTATAATCCAGGGGCGCCTGGGTGGCTCAGTGGGTTAAAGCCTGATCGAGCCCCGCGTCGGGCTTTCTGCTCAGCAGGGAGCCTGCTTCCTCCTCCCTCTCTCTCTGCCTGCCTCTCTGCCTACTTGTGATCTCTACCTGTCAAATAAAATAAATAAAATCTTTTAAAAAAATAAATAAAAAAATTTTAAAAATAAATAAATAAAATAAAAAGTATAATCCATACCCTGATGGTTTAGGATTAGTAACTATGTAAAGAAGAATGACATGATTATGTGATAGAAGTTGTTAAATTCTAGCTTTCTTTTGGGTTTTAGATTTTCCCAAGAGGGAGAAAAAAAAAATAGCTGACATAATTCAAAACTGCAATTCTTTTTTTTAAGATTTATTTATTTGAGAGAGAGAGAGAGAGAATGTGTGTGAGAGAGAGAGCACTAGACGTGGGAGGGTTAGAGAGAGAAGCAGACTCCCCACTGAGCAGGAAACCTGATGTGGGACTCGATCCCAGGACCTCAGGATCATGACCTGAGCTAAAGAGAGCTGCTTAACCAACTGAACCACCCAGGCACCCCAAAACTGCAATTCTAACTAAATCGTTCACTTCCCTATCTGTTCATGAATCAGAAATCTACTCTTAGAATTCTCTTACTTATTAAAACTGCTACCTATCATTATGGAGTAATCTACTTCTTTCTTTGGTTCCTCCCCTGCCTGCATGTACAGGGCCAGTAGAAAACCCTTCCATGGTCCAGAGAGTATAATACAACAGTTTTTCCACTACTCATCGCACAAACAGGTTCCAAATGGTGAAGAATTCCACAGTTGCATGTTACTACCAAAAGTACCAAGAAACCACAATTTAGAGATATAAATAACAGTGGATGACTCAACATCTCATCAGAATAATTATCATAAATGTGAAAGTACAACGGACCTTCTTCTTTAGCATAGAATTCATACTAGTCCCTGGTGAACAGCATTTTTCAGACAGTATTTGTTTAGATGCTAATATTCTTGATGTCAGCAACTTTCACTGCATCTTCTATGTATTGTTCACTTGCTTGGTAATCATACCTCCCATTTACTGTAAAATGTAACCCTAAAGATTAGGCTAGAGTTATCACTTAGTGGTCACCGCAGGTACGTTCAAGCCAACGTTAATTAGGTTATTCATAATTGCTGCTTGAGATTTCAAATTATGTTCACACAGAGTTAATTCTTCAAATTACTAGTATTATTCAATTTTCCAGTTCTTACCATTTTCGAAATTTTGTTCCAAAGATCAGGAAAACATAGATGGTCCAAAGAACAGAAGGAGAAAAGCAGAAATACTATATGGTCAAGGTACTGACCTAGATTTTCTTGGTACATCTCTGAAGGCTCGACATATACTTTCCAAAGCCACTTTAAGAAAAAAGCCAAAGATCAGACTGGTGTTCTGAGATGTGTCAGTATCTCTAAGAACAATATAAGTTCTCTGAACTTCAGATACTATACACCTTTGTTAAAAGTATTCCCCTTTTGACCTGCAACCAAAGTGTATCCATTCTTCAGGGGTCAAAAATTCCCATCCCCCTCCATTAATTCCTTTCTGATTATTTATCAGAAATATGATATATTTATTTTTTTAAAGATTTTATTTATTTATTTGACAGAGAGAGATTACAAGTAGACAGAGAGGCAGGCAGAGAGAGAGAGAAAGAGAGGGAAGCAGGCTTTCCGCTGAGCAGAGAGCCCGATGCGGAACTCGATCCCAGCACCCTGAGATCATGACCTGAGCCGAAGGCAGCGACTTAACCCACTGAGCCACCCAGGCACCCAGAAATATGATATATTTCTACTTTGAATATTTAGAGTTTAGATAACCCAGTTTAGAAAAAAATTATGTAGAATTTATTTTTTAGAGTAGTTTTTGGTTCATAGCAAAATTGAGCAGAAGGTACAGAGGTTTGCTATACATCCCAGCCTCTGCACATGAGTAGTAACCCCCATTATAAACATTCCCCCATGAATGTGGTACATTAGTTCCAACTGTGAACCTGGGGATGCCTGGATGGCTCAGTCAGTTAAGCATCTGCCTCTTGATTTTGGCTCAGGTCATGATCTCAGGATCCTGGGATCAAGCTTGAGTTGGGCTCTGCACTCAGGAGGAAGTCTACTTGAGGATTTCTCTATCTCTCTCTCTCTGCCTCTGCTCCTCCCCTATACACACACACACTCTCTCTCTCTCAAATAAATAAATAAATCTAAAACAAACAAAAAACAAACACAACTGATGAACCTAAATTGACATGGTCACCCAGCCTCCATTGTTTACATTAGGGTTCACTCTTGGTGTTGTACCTGCTATGAGTTTGGACAAATTTTATGAAGACGCATACCTACCATTTCAGTACCATACTCAGTAATTTCACTGCCCTAAAAATCTTCTGTTTTCTGCCTGCTTATCTTTCTCTCTTCCATAACTCCTGGTATTTTTTACTCTCTCCATAGTTTTGCCTTCTCCAGAACAGCATACAGATGAAATCATACAGTATATGTAGTCTTTTTAGATTAATTTTTCTCACTTAATATGCATTTTAAGGTTTTCCATGTCTTTTCATGGCTTGGTAGCTCTTTTCTTTTTAGTGCTAAGTAATATTCCATTGTCTGGATGTGCCACAGTTTGTTTATCCATTCACATACTGAAGGTGATCTTGGTTGTTTCCAAATTTTGGCAATTATGAAAAAAGCTGCTCTAAGCATATGTGTACAAGTTTCTGTGTGTACAAAAGCTTTCAACTCCTTTGGGTAAATACCAAGAAGTATGATTAATAGATTGTATGGTAAGAATATGCTTAGTTTTATAAGAAACCGCAAAACTGTTTTCCAAAGTGGATGTACCATTTTGTATCACAACTAGAAATGAATGAGTTTCCATTGCTCCATATCCCTACCAATATTTAGTATTGTCAGTGTTCCAGATTTAGTCATGCATTCTAATAGTGTGAAATGAGTGGTATATCATTAACACTTTAATTTACATACCCCCGAAGACATAAAATGTGGAGTTTCTTTTCATATGCATATTTGCCATCTATCTATCTTCTTTGGTAAGGGATCTGTTAACATCTTTGGCCAATTTCTTAATTGAACTGTTTATTTTCTTACTGTTGAGTTTTAAGAGTTCTTCATTTATTTACACTTAGATTAATGTCCTTCCAGGTGCATTCATTTTGTTTCAAACAGCAAGATTTTCTTCTTTTTATGGCTGAATAATATTCCATCTCTCTCTCTCTCTCTCTCTCTCTCTCACACACACACACACACACACACACAATCTAGGCAAGCGTGCCTTCATGGTTTCTTAGATGTTACAGAATATTTCAGTCCTCTCCCCTAAATCATTTCATTTCTGTGTAAGTCTAGTGGGTTCACACAGAACCTAGAGAAAAGTCAAGTTTCTCAGTTAAACAGGGGAAGGGGGGAACAAAATATACACCAACAGGTATTGTGTGATCCTGTTGATGAGAAATACTTCTCCATATTTTATTGTATTTCCAGGTAAGGGAAACTAATTTGTGTAATGCATATTCTCTTGGCCCTGACTTAACTAGTTGTTAAATGTGGAAAGACTGACTGGACATGCTCTGTTTAGCTCCACTCTCTTCCTCTTGAGAAGGAGATTTCTTACCAAGAAGACAAATTTTCCTTTCTTGCATGCTGTGTTTTACCAGAGTAGGATTCTTCATGGGTAAGTCCCAGTTCAGAACAACATGGGGTTAGATGGGGAAATCTGCATAATCCTGGAATTTCCTATTAGCAAGCCTATTTGGCTGACAGATATAAAGCTACCTGCTCTGCCTAACCTCTGTTAGTATTAAATATTTTTTGGTCTTGATAGTACTTTGGGCATTTTTTCCCCCAACCTTTTCAATGTGGAAAAAGAGTGCTATTTGTTGGGTTTCTCTTGAGAGACCCATAAACCCATTTTTGTAAAATTTTTATGCTTGTTTACTTAAAAATCTGAAAAACAATTAAACAAAAGTGATAGAATTATAGAAAATTTGGTTTTGTACCTTTGCATATGAACATGTATTGTATGAATTTTTATTTTATGAACATGTATTGTAATTAGGGGAAAAAATGTTAAGAATTTTTTAACATAATGCTGACCTCCTCAGAAAAAGTCCTTTCAGTACATCTTGTGTGAAAATGCTAAATATTCTTATTTCAGGCATTTAACAGGATTTTAATAAAAAACCCCAAATGGATTGTACAGTTGGAGATCACAGGAAGTCTCAGGCTTCCTATAATATTAAGAACCCTTTCTAATCAGTTAACAGACTCTTGGAGTAATCAAAGAAAATTGCCCCTTTCTTTTAGCAGTTACAGATCCTTACGACTTTTCAAAAAACACATTACTGCATTGCATTCTGATGGTAGATACAGAATCCCTTTGGTCCAGTAGAAGCTACAGTATGCTTTAATGGTGACATTTTCCTCCAAATATCACTAACTTTCATTGAAGCCAGCAGCTTCAAAGTGCTAGATGCAGCAGCCTTGGAATCAGGAGACATTTATTCCCTCCTCTGTCACTGTATTTCTGCTCACTTACCCTTGCTTCATTTTGCCTATCCACAAAATGAGAAAAATAACTCTTGCTTTTTCTTAACAGTAGTAGGGAGGATATAAATGGGAATCTATAATCTGAGAATCTTACAAATAAGGAAAAATACATAACACATAAACATTCAGAATTGTCATTGGTGTAATTAATTACAGCAGTACATCTATTTAGACTATGCAATTTTATTTTTTGCTGGTTTTTTAACTCCAGCTTAAATATGTGACATTTTCCTCCAAACATCTCTAACTTTCACAAAAGCCAGTAGCTTCAAGGTGGCAGAGGCTGGATAGGTATCAAAATGGCAGAGAAGCAAGCTCTTTGTATCCAGGAGGAAAGCTAGGTTCCTACAATTCAACAAGAAAAGCATTACCCCTGAGAGTTTCTCTCCCCAATCAAGAAATGAAAAATCACTTGTATGTGGCAAGTTAACCAAATAATAGTGGAAGAATGCCAGTTCTAGGAAAAGACATTTTGATGGATGTGAAAGGAATGCAATGAGATGCCTGCTTTATTAAACAGCAGCTGATCTGTGTTCTACCCATAAGAGGAAGTTTACAAAGGACTAGGACAGTTGTGTCAGGGATCTGAAACCACAATCATCTGCAGTAGTTTGAAAAGGACAAAAGCACAAAGTACATAAAGCATAAAGAGCATAAAAACAAGTGACATCTGATAAACACGAGAGACTTAATAGAAGGGCATTGCAGCTTGAAGACAGAAAGCAGCAAATTAGGGTCAAGGAATAAGCTTGTTTCTATGAATCTGCAAACACTGAAAAGACCAGGGAGACAGAGAAAACCCCTTGCAACTTAGCAGGGCTATCGATGTCAAATAGCTGGGAAAGGTTATCTTCAATAGTTCCTTCGCAACAGTTGTTGTTGTTGTTGTTGTTGTTATTTAATAAACTGAATTAATGAGCTGAATCTCAGTGCCCTTTTGAAAAGTAGGCAAAAAGAAATAAGCCACTGTTGACAAACACAGCATCAGAAGATGGCTCAAATGTTCTGCAACAGTTAAGCTTTCAGCTTGCCACTGAACCCAGCTGTTGACTTAGGGTGACAGCTGCAGGAAGCACAGGGGGTTAAAAGTATCATTTGAAATTTGGAAATAGGTGTTGAGGGTTTGTGTTCTCTTTTTGAAGTGATCATTTGCCCGATTACATCAGAGGCTTAAAGAAGATCAAAAGCTCCAGATGCTGTAACCTGCTTTGTTGGAAAGACTTCTAATTGAATCAGACATGGACAGAATATAATTACGTAAAAAGTAATGAAATCTCTGATCAAGATTTGGAGCTGAAATGTTTGGGCTGCTCTAATTTCTTTACTGTCTCTTTTATAAGACATTGGTAATTAGAGACATGCATTATTTCCAAACATCCAATAGTTCCTGTTCTGGATAAGAGAAAAAAAGATCAGAAAAAAAATTCTTAGGGACTTAGACTACATTTGTATTTTTGCTATAAAAATTATATTCACATAAGAAGGAAGTGGGTACAGCATGGATATATGGTTATAATGAAAAGGGATAAACATGGCTTCATATTTGAATTTATGACAAAGCATTTGGACAGAACTGGCAAAGCCTAATCCCCGACAAAACCAGATGGAATAGCATATCCGTCAGAGAGAGAAACTCTCGGGGGGTTTTCTCTAGAATTCAAAAACAAATACCGACTTCTGAATATTTTTTAGACAGCATGTCTATATATTTGTTCTTCATATCTTGGCCAACAGTCTTTAGATAACTTCTATGCTCCAATTTTGAAAAACATGAAGTGATAGAACAGTTGAGATGTTTACTTCCAACATAGTATTGACAGCCAGTCAGTCGAAAAATATCCCTCAACACCCACAGAGCTCGTAATACTATTGTGGGTACTTGGAGGTACCTATTGAAGAGGAGATACTGTTTCTGAACCAAAGAAAACGCACGGTAATAATTTCAGTGATATAGGGCATGCATGTTTAGAGACTGAAATTAGAAAAAGAAACCAAATGCAGGAGATGCAAGAAGACACTTCTGACAAGAAACTGATTTTTTTTTTTTTTTAACTTTTTGTCATTAGCCCATACAGTAACTATCACAGCCAGGTTCTCCTTGCTACATACTGCCACCTAAAGGACAGCTGGCAAATGCTAGATAATAACTTGTTTTCTTTCTCCTGGCTGAAAGTAAATGTCCTAATTAATTTCATGATGCCCCTATTTTTCATGCAGCATTAAAGTTAAGTATGCAAATTCACACTCGATCTGATGTCTGTTATCATAAAAATCAAGCACTGCCGAGTCTGAGACTGGTTTAAGAAAACTAAGAAAGTCCCTCCTTTCACATAACATTTCACAGCAAGACACATTTTTATTCCCGTTCTATTTCATTTCAGAAAGCAGACTATCAGGACAAGGTGGTCAAAAAATTCTGAGTAAAGAATCTTCCAGAGTCTTCTAGATTGCAATAAACCCTAATGTTCAAATGTGGCATTTAATGGATGTTTTTGATGGTGGTGGTGGTTAGCAGTGAGTACTGTTACCTGTCTCATTAAGTGTGATGCAATTAGCCACCACTTCTCAAGGAAAACATCACTGTGTTTATCCTAAAAAGATTAGGAATTTTTAGATAATCTTTTTGATAAGCATAACAAAGGGAAATTAAGAATTAAAAGACTTTTAATGACATACTTTAAAATACATAAACTCAAGTCTTAGTATCTGGTGAATGTAATAAAATGACCAAAAATATCATGGTTATTAGGAGGAGACCATTAAGAATGAAAAGAAACAATTTGGTCCTTTCAATCTGATAACAAGAACATTATGACATTTTCCCTTTGGAAAGAATTATCAAATTACTTGCTTGAAAAAAATTGATCAAATCAGGCCAGAAGAGCAGCTTCCATGGCAACTGATGCATTAGAAGATCATAGATGTTCTATACTCTCATTTAGCATCCTGACTGATACGACTCAGAAAGACTCAGTAAGCCCTACATGAACTGGATACTAAATGTGATCACATTGATTGGGGAAATCTACAGTAAGATTCCTGAGGAAGAAAAACAACAGATTCCCAAAGATGGAGTGATATTTTATTAAATGGCTTAAATTCATCCTGAACACAAATTCATCAGAAACAGTCTTACATTGAAAAACAAAAAAATCTGTTTCTGTTCCACAGTAAATGTGTGACTAGAAAGTTCTGCATATATCACATTTCTGTTATTCAATTCACATTCTTAAATGCACTAGAGAAGCTCCCTATTTATAGGAATCATGCAGTGCATCATTTTGTAAAACAGAATATTTTTATAGTACAAATAGTAACAATTTTCTCTCCTCCATGTATTTGGTAAATAGTAATCTTCAGATATTGAATTTTCTTAAAGTAACACAGCCATAATTTGCAAATAACAAAATACCAGGAGACACTTTCAAAAGTTACTCCTTGAGATTTCAGAATTCAAAGATACAGCACTGTGAGAAGGAATTTTTGCAAGCCGATTATCTCTTATTTTCCTGTATTATAAGGAATAAGCATTTGTGAATTAATCAGGCCTACTTTCAAAACAATAAGGATCCCGCAATTCAGGTTCTCAGATTAAGTTTAACACAGCAAAAATCCCATGGCCTGACTATACTATATTCTCCAACTTGGCATCCCAGAGGGAGGAAAACAATAATGTTTCTTAGTTAATACGCTTTATTGGAGCTGAATTTAATTTTTTCTTTTAATGCTACTTCAAACTTGCAAAATGTGTATCATTTTGGACTGGTGTGTATATTTCTGCATGGCTTGTCTTTTGCATCTAACCATAGACCATATGAATGACCCCCAAAAGAAAGATCTTATTTTTAAAACTACAGATAAGAATCCATTTTGGGGTGAGGATTTCTCCCCATACAATTCCAAGATTTGGTTTGAAAGAAAACATTTTAGTGGGTCTACAACATAGTATAAATACTAACCTGGATTCTTTATTCTTTCACAGTATTACAGTTGCCAAAAAAGCTCTTTAATCTCCTTGTTCTAGTCCTCAAAAGGGTAGGGACATTTTACTCCAAATTATTTGAAATATTTAAAAATGCTGTATGTAAAGCTCTGCAAGCCAAAAATCACTTTTGCCTGAAATACTAACTCCCCTAGAAGAAACTTAGAATGATTTCATTTACCGAGTAACTAGGGGAAAGGATTTTCCTCTACTTTGCATCAATTAGCAAATTATTTCCATTTTACAATGAGTTTCATATTTGCAAGAAAAGCCTCATTAAAGTTGTGAGTGTTAAAAGAAAGCATAGAGATTAAGAGTCACTTATTGTTTGTCTCCCTCCTGATCCCATCTTGTTTTATTTATTCTTCTCCTACCCCCCTAACCCCTCATGTTGCATCTCCATTTCCTCATATCAGGGAAATCATATGATAGTTGTCTTTCTCCGATTGACTTATTTCACTAAGCATGATACCCTCTAGTTCCATCCACGTCGTCGCAAATGGCAAGATTTCATTTCTTTTGATGGCTGCATAGTATTCCATTGTGTATATATACCACATCTTCTTTATCCGTTCATCTGTTGATAGACATCTAGGTTCTTTCCATAGTTTGGCTATTGTAGACATTGCTCCTATAAACATTCGGGTGCATGTGCCCCTTCGGATCACTACATTTGTACAAACTGAGAATTGCTGGGAGGTGGGGGGTCAGGAGAATGGGGTGGGGTTATGGACATTGGGGAGGGTATGTGCTATGGTGAGTGCTGTGAAGTGTAAACCTGGCGATTCACAGACCTGTACCCCTGGGGATAAAAATACATTATATGTTTATAAAAAATAATAATAATAAATAAATAAAAAGAAAGCATAGAAACTTTCATGTTTATATTAAAGGGGGAAAATACAGATCTTTTGTAATGGCATCTGATCATTATGGTACCTAGGACAGGACCTTTATATTTTAATAAGACATTTATATAACATGTTTTTGAAAAGATTATAACACTTCCAAGAAACATCTCACTAGCTTTCACATTGTCTCGAACTGACAGGCAGGATATCCATCCTAAAGCTGGAAGGTAAAGGAAAATGAAATGACAGCCAGAGTCCAAGTCTGTTCTAAAACTAACTACTATAAGCTCCTCGAGGGTAAGCATAATATCTTATTATCTCAAATCCCCTGCTGGGCACCCCGCTTTGTACAATTTAAAAAACTAAAATGAAATTCATGGCCTTTATGCCTCCAAATCTCCTTTATCTTCACACAGTACTATCTAATTCTACCATAACAGAAACTGCTATTACATATTTGCATACAGTTAAATTTCTGAACCCAGAATTAAATGCGGTAAGGACCACATATGTAAGAGAGCATCTTCCAAGTGGCTATTCTCTGTATTTAACAAGTGCATTCATTCTCCTGATTCTCTGAAAACTGTAAAATGAAATAATTTCAAATTATGGTGCTGAAGTTTAAATCATCATCTGAGACATAAGATAAAGCTAATCAGAATATGCTAATCTAGTGATAACTTACCTAAAATTAACCAGAGGACCCAAAAAGGCTTATATTCCAGTCAACTCTCACTACTTAAGTAATTTCCATGGAAATTACTGATTCCTTTAGAAGAAACCTAGAATGCTTCAATGGGAAGGCGTGGATGGGAAACTGAATGTCGTTGTACTAGCTACTCTGGAAAGTGGTCCCAACGATCTGCATCTCCTGCTTCTCACACCCTGTGCAGTCCCCTCCCACCTCGTGCCAGGGATGAGCTGAGCGACCCACAGCACATGGCAGAAATTATGGTAAGACCATTTCTGAGATTAGTTATAGAAAACTGCTGCTTCCAACTTGGGCACTCTCTCCCTGCGCTCTCCCTTTCTCTTTCCTCCCTCTCTTTTCCCTTTCCCTCTCTCCGTCTCTCTCCCTTTCTCTCTCTCTCTCGCTAGAGATAGCTATAGATACATATCTTATCTCCTTCTCTCTCTCTCTCCATATATATCTTCTTAAAGTCTCCAAATGCAAGGAACACGGCTTCCCAACAATCACATGAGTCAGTTTCAAAGTGACCATGCAGCTCTGGCAGAGCCTTGGCATAACTGCAACCCAGCCCACAGCTTGACCACAACTTCTAGAGGCAGAACGACCCAGCTAAGTCGATCCCTGAGTCCTGTGAATCTCACTGGAATAATTATTTACAAATTATTTATTTATAAATGATCACAGGATAATTTATTCTCTCCCACAAACTGTGAGATATTAAATACTTGTTTTAAGCTGCTAAGTGCAGTGATAATTTATTATACAGAAACTGAGAATAACTATAGATATGCAGGCATATGTAGGAATTTTATATTTTCTACCAGTAAAAGTATGACTATAGGAGTAAAACTTAAAAAAAAAAAAACCCCACAGGGGTGCCTGGGTGGCTCGGTGGGTTAACCCTCTACCTTCGGCTCAGGTCATGGTCTCAGGGTCCTGGGATCGAGTCTCAGGGTCCTGGGATCGAGCCTCCCATCAGGCTCCCTCCTGAGCAGAGAGCAGAGCTTCCTCCTCTCTTTCTTCCTGCCTCTCTGCCTACTTGTGATCTCTCTCTGAGTCAAATAAATAAATAAAATCTTTAAAACAACAACAACACTGAAAATAAACATCTAACTACATAAAAGATGAAGATCAGGATTTGGTTTTCTAGACTGAGGTTTATAACTCCTACATCACAGACTATTGAGAAAGGCTGGAAGTCTAAAAATTTTTGCTATGATGAAAGTTTTTAAGACCTAAGGGAGGGTAGAAAATGCCCAGATCCAAAGATTGAACTGGCAGTATAAACAGTGAAAATAAATATGACATAAAAAGAGTAATGATGGAAAATAATTCACAGGGAAAGAATCCAGTAATAAAACTGAGGTCTCTCACAGGTTTCATTATGGTCTGCATCTGGAACAGTTAGGAATATAGATGTCTTACAAATTAAGATTTAAAATGTGACCTAAAGAAATAAATTGATCTCATGGTTATCAGTGAAAACTGGGGAGAGGGGCGCCTGGGTGGCTCAGTGGGTTGGGCCGCTGCCTTTGGCTCAGGTCGTGATCTCAGGGTCCTGTGATCAAGTCCTGTATCGGGCTCTCTGCTCAGCAGGGAGTCTGCTTCCTCCTCTCTCTCTCTGTCTGCCTCTCTGCCTACTTGTGATCTCTGTCAAATAAATAAATAAAATCTTTAAAAAAAAAAAGAAAAGAAAACTGGGGAGAGATAGAATGTATGTATGGAAAAAGCAATGGATCTATAACACAGATATCACTGAAGAGGAAAGAGAAAGAGAAATCCATGTACCTAAGAGCAGAAACACAACTGGGAATCAACAGATGAGACTGGGAAGAAGGATTCAAAAAACAACATCATTAAGCATGTGACCTACAGAGTACCCAGTCATATCAAAGTGGTGGATTTCAAAACTGTGTAGATGACAAAATAGAGAAGGTATAAAGTACTTCAAGTATTTTTTCCTAATTGAATAATACCTGGTAAATTCTAGGCTTTCCTTGGTGACAATGTCATGATTCATGTTTCACTATACCCAAAATACTGACAGGATTTAGAAATCCTTCTGTACTGGAATCTTGGGAGGGGGGCAAGGGGTTGGAAATTAATGAGGATGGGATCTAGCTTATATAAGGGTATCATCGACTGTCTTCCTCCGTCCCATGCCTTTTATTCCCATCACTTATTCATTCTGGAACTGGAAGCCTGCGTTCCCACCGCCTCTCCCCCATGTTCCCAACCCCCACTCCTCCCCTCTGGCAATGGTCTCAGAAAAATCTACTGGATGAGTAATACCTGTGAATAAGATAATCCTGTAAATAGAAAGTGTACTGAAGTAAATATTCGAGGTGATTAAAAAAAATTCCAAAAGCTAAGGACCAATATTATCAGTGATTTTTTGAAAACAGAAAATTAGCCAATGAATATACTAATGACACGGATCCCTAGAAGAATTCTAGGGACCAGCAGCGGTTTCTCCGCCGCACTCTCTCTGCCTCAGCGCCGGGGAGGCCGTCTGGGACCGGGGACTTAAGCCCCTCTCCCTAGCCGCCCGATTACCACAATTTCCCCCCGCGATCCTTTGCTCTTTGGAGTGCTTTCAACCAGTCTCCGAGTTACTGCTGGTCCCCAGACGCAGGGCGCTCTCGCTCGGATTGGGATATTACTTTCCCACCGGTCGCCACTGGTGGCTCCCTCCCCCTTTTGTTTATCTTCCGATATCAGTCCGCAGTTCCCATTCCGCTTTACCTGTCCACTGGCGTCTTCTGCCCCTGTAGAGATCCAGACGTGTATAATTCTGATCTCAGGCTGATTTCATGGGTGATCGGAGTTCTTTGGTAGGTAATCAGCTCACTTTGGGGTACTGGCTGAAAAGACGCCTCTTCCTACTACCCCGCCATCTTGTCCCCCCCCACTGGCTACACTAATCCAAAAGAAAAGAGAGAAAGCCCAAATTCATAAAATTATGAATGAAAAGGGAGAGATCACAACTAACACCAAGGAAGTAGAAACAATCATCAGAAGTTATTACGAACAGTTATATGCCAATAAGCTTAGCAACCTAGATGAAATGGATGCATTCCTGGAAAAATATAAACTCCCAAAACTGAACCAGGAAGAAATCGACAACCTGAATAGACCGATATCTAATAACGAGATTGAATCAGTGATCAAAAACCTCCCAAAAAACAAGAGCCCAGGACCTGACGGATTCCCTGGGGAATTCTACCAAACCTTCAAAGAAGAAATAACACCTATTCTCCTGAAGCTGTTTCAAAAAATTGAAGCAGAAGGAAAACTTCCAGACTCTTTCTATGAAGCCAGCATTACCCTGATCCCCAAACCAGGCAAGGACCCTACCAAAAAGGAGAATTTCAGACCAATATCACTGATGAATATGGATGCTAAGATTCTCAACAAGATCCTAGCCAACAGGATCCAACAGCACATTAAAAAGATTATCCACCATGATCAGGTGGGATTCATCCCTGGGCTACAAGGATGGTTCAACATTCGCAAATCAATCAATGTGATACAACAAATTAATATGAGAAGAGAGAAGAACCACATGGTCCTCTCAATTGATGAAGAAAAAGCATTTGACAAAATCCAGCATCCGTTCCTGATTAAAACGCTTCAAAGTATAGGTATAGAGGGAACATTCCTGAACCTCATCAAATCTATCTATGAAAGACCCACAGCAAATATCATCCTCAATGGGAAAAAGCTTGCAGCCTTCCCATTGAGATCAGGAACAAGACAAGGATGCCCACTTTCACCACTCTTGTTCAACATAGTATTAGAAGTCCTAGCAACAGCAGTCAGACAACAGAGAGAAATAAAAGGTATCCAAATTGGTAATGAAGAAGTCAAACTCTCTCTCTTCGCAGATGACATGATTCTTTATATGGAAAACCCAAAAGACTCCACCCCCAAACTACTAGAACTCATACAGCAATTCAGCAACGTGGCAGGATACAAAGTCAATGTGCAGAAATCAGTGGCTTTCTTATACACTAACAATGAAAAAACAGAAAGGGAAATTAGAGAATCGATTCCATTTACTATAGCACCAGGAACCATAATATACCTGGGAATAAACCTAACTAAAGAGGTAAAGGATCTGTACTTGAGGAACTACAGAACACTCATGAAAGAAATTGAAGAAGACACAAATATATGGAAGACCATTCCATGCTCTTGGATCGGAAGAATAAACATTGTTAAAATGTCTATACTGCCTAGAGCAATCTATACTTTTAATGCCATTCCGATCAAAATTCCACCGGCATTCTTCAAAGAGCTGGAGAAAATAATCCTAAAATTTGTATGGAATCAGAAGAGACCCCGAATCGCTAAGGAAATGTTGAAAAACAAAAATAAAGCTGGCGGCATCACCTTACATGATTGCAAGCTTTATTACAAAGCTGTGATCACCAAGACAGCATGGTACTGGCATAAAAACAGACACATAGACCTGTGGAACAGAGTAGAGAGCCCTGATATGGACCCTCAACTCTATGGTCAATTAATCTTTGACAAAACAGGAAAAAATATACAGTGGAAAAAAGACAGTCTCTTCAATAAATGGTGCTGGGAAAACTGGACAGCTATATGTAGAAGAATGAAACTCGACCATTCTCTTACACCTTACACAAAGATCAACTCAAAATGGATAAAAGACCTCAATGTGAGACAGGAATCCATCAGAATCTTAGAGGAGAACATAGGCAGAAATCTCTTTGATATCAGCCACAGCAACTTCTTTCAAGATACGTCTCCAGGGGCACGTGGGTGGCTCAGTGGGTTAAGCCGCTGCCTTCAGCTCAGGTCATGATCCCAGAGTCCTGGGATCGAGCCCCGCATCGGGCTCTCTGCTCAGCAGGGAGCCTGCTTCCTCCTCTCTCTCTGCCTGCCTCTCTGCCTACTTGTGATCTCTGTCTGTCAAATAAATAAATAAAATATTAAAAAAAAAAAACAACATACGTCTCCAAAGGCAAAGGAAACAAAAGCGAAAATAAACTTCTGGGACTTCATCAAAATCAAAAGCTTCTGCACAGCAAAGGAAACAGTCAAAAAAACAAAGAGGCAACCCACGGAATGGGAGAAGATATTTGCAAATGACAATACAGACAAAAGGTTGATATCCAGGATCTATAATGAACTCCTCAAACTCAACCCACACGAAACAGAAAAACACATCAAAAAATGGGCAGAAGATATGAACAGACACTTCTCCAATCAAGACATACAAATGGCTATCAGACACATGAAAAAATGCTCATCATCATTAGCCCTCAGGGAGATTCAAATTAAAACCACATTGAGATATCACCTTACACCAGTTAGAATGGCCAAAATTAACAAAACGGGAAACAACATGTGTTGGAGAGGATGTGGAGAAAGGGGAACCCTCTTCCACTGTTGGTGGGAATGCAAGTTGGTGCAGCCTCTTTGGAGAACAGTGTGGAGATTCCTCAAGAAATTAAAAATAGAGCTTCCCTACGACCCTGCAATTGCACTCCTGGGTATTTACCCCAAAGATACAGATGTCGTGAAAAGAAGGGCCATCTGTACCCCAGTGTTTATAGCAGCAATGGCCACAGTCGCCAAACTATGAAAAGAACCAAGATGCCCTTCAACGGATGAATGGATAAGGAAGATGTGGTCCATATACACTATGGAGTATTATGCCTCCATCAGAAAGGATGAATACCCAACTTTTGTAGCAATATGGACGGGACTGGAAGAGATTATGCTGAGTGAAATAAGTCAAGCAGAGAGAGTCAATTATCATATGGTTTCACTCATTTGTGGAGCATAACAAATAGCATGGAGGCCAAGGGGTGTTAGAGAGGAGTAGGGAATTTGGGTAAATTGGAAGGGGAGGTGAACCATGAGAGACTATGGACTCTGAAAAACAATCTGAGGGGTTTGAAGTGGCCGGGGGGTGGGAGGTTGGGATACCAGGTGGTGGGTATTATAGAGGGCACGGCTTGTATGGAGCACTGGGTGTGGTGAAAAAATAATGAATACTGTTTTTCTGAAAATAAATAAATAAATAATAATTTAAAAAAAAAAAAGAAGAATTCTAGAATAATGTATGGATACTTAGAAAGCAGCTACTTCCAGAAACTAGCCCAGAGTCAACAAGAGAAGTCCCTTAGTTATAAAACCCCAATCTCCCTTTTTGACAGTATTGTAAGACAAATGATTTGTAATACCACTTTTTAAAAGAGTATACTCTTATTTAATATATCTTTTGATTAAAGTCTCCCTTGAAATACTCATGGGGGACAAAAAAACTATCTGGTTATTAATAGCATAGGTAGGTGGAATGAACATTATCACTACAATATGTTGATTCATAGATGGATGAAAATTTACAATAAGGCTTTAGTGATCTATTGAAAGTGGCCCTTTAATGTTGGGGGATATATTAAAGGCAGGTTTAACGTATTTATTTATAGCACTGTCAGAAAAAATAAATTTGGCTACAGAACTAAAATTTTCTACAAAAAAGTAAGTAACAAGAAACATTTAAGGTTCTAGATTTAGATTAAATCAATTGCATACATACAGATTGGGAGATGATGGCTAACTAGTCAACTGAAAACAATCTTACTGTATTAAATAAAATCTCAATATTAGGCCACAGGGAGATATATTGAAAAGAAATCTATGTCTAATATTGTTTAAAATGTGAATTATCCCACTTCTGAAAAAGTAATAATCACTATATTCTGTACTGACCAGATAACCACAGGGATATCATGTTTAGTTTGGGGCACTACTTTTAAAGGGAATAATGTGGGAGGGGGGATATAGAAAGCTCAGTGGTGACTGATCACTGATTATTCTAGTAAAACTGTGGATATAAGTTTTTAATTACGTAATCTGTTCCAGATGTTATGCTGGGACTGGAAATAGAAAGATTAAAAATGATCTTATCCTTATCCACAATGAGCACATGACCCACTAAGAGAGGGAAAAAAATACACAGTGTGCATCTTCAAAGTCCTAATATAAGAAGTATTTGAAATAATTGGAATGTGCTACCTGGAAGAAGGACTTAGGGGAAAATGAGAGATGTCTTCAAACAGTTGAAAATGTGGCTTTAGGGACACATCCATATTCATATGTCATCCCAAAGGAGGAAAGTTATAGGAAGGCAAAATTTGGCCTCAGAACTTTTCAACAACTAGAAATGTATAGCAAGAGAGTAGACTTAATATAAAGTAGAAAAACTTTACTTTGGAAAATTTCCGATCAAAGAGTAGATGAAACTTGAAAAAAATATCACAAGTAGGATTTCTGCCTCAAGGCATGGCTGATGGTGGTGGTATTGGTCTGTTTAATTTTTTTTTTTTTTAAGATTTTATTTAACTTACAGAGAGAGAGAGAGAGCACGCGAGCGCATGCATGTGTGAGTAGAATTGAGGATGGGGGTGGGGCAGAGGAAGAGGAAGAGAAAACCCCAAGCAGATTCTCTGCTGAGCGTAGATCCCAACTTGGGACTTGATCCCAGGACCTGGAGATCATGACCTGAGCGGAAGTCAAGAGTCAGATATTCAACCCGACTGAGCCATCCAGGCGCCTCAGTGATGGTGTTGGTGTGTTTAAATGTATTTAACAAGGAACAGAAATGTAAGGTAGAATGATTTGCTCTGTCTCTGACTCTTTGATTTCATGTACAAAAATCTCTATCTATAAAACAAGATTTTCATTTTGGATTCAATGTCAAAAATGTGTAATGCTTTAAGAATCATCATAATTTAAGCAGCACATTTATGTAAGGAAAAAATTTTCCCATGTTGAAGAGATTGATTCTAGTGTGTTATACCTAATATGATTTATAAAGTTGAGCAACTTTTAGAAAAGGTATAGTTAATAGTCCCACTTCCAGTAGTAAATTAACTTTGGTTTAGGATTATTTGATTTCACATTTATATATAAAAGTGAAAGAAATTATGCTATCTAGAAAATCTATTCTTTTTTTATATAACTTTTCAGAATTTCTTTCAAAAGATTTTCTTTTGCACAAAGCATATTCTTTTCATCTTATTCAATGATTCTTAATACTGCCCAAAATTGAAGAAGGTGACTGATACTTTCTTTTGAGATTAGTTCAAACACCCTCTCAGGGGATTAACAACACAAATTCTAGGAAATTTAGTACCTACCCCCTGCTATGTGCTGCTAGGTCAGCTAAAAGACCTTAAACCTTCAAAACACATGACTTATATTTCTATTACCAAATACATTACTTTGAAGTATAGTTTAAAAAGACACTATCCCAATTACTTTTTGCACAATATAAACATGTTACAGAATAAATAAAGGATAACTACTGTAAATCATCCGAAAGAAAACTTAAAACTAGTATACTAATTTTTTAATGGCTAAATAGTAGGTATTTGTCTATTTGATCTTTAAGATAATATTTTAAATAATTATTCCATTCTCTATATAACTCCCCAGGCAATCCTTCATATTAGTGTTCTCCATGGGGATTTTTCTGTGTAGACCATCTTACTTTCATAAAAATCCTACATTTAGAGTATTTATTGGTTGCAGAGAGCCAGGAGAAATACCCTGGATAGCAGAACTAATTTTTTTTTTTTTAAAGTGCATTTAGCAGGAAGCTTTTAAGGTCAAATTTTACAGGCTGCCTCCCGAATTAGCAAGATTTAATTTCTGCAATCCAGATTCTTGGCAAATAGCAGAAACACACATATGAGCCATTCTTATATAAGGTTCAGCTGTGATAAACCACCTGTATGGAAAACTGCCAACTACTCCTCTAGATCGATGTCTCTCCAATTACAGTCTTTGGACCACGGGCATCAGGAATCACCTGAGGCACTTTCCAATAACACAGGTTCTTGAACCCCACCCTTGATCTGCTAAGTCAGAATCCTTTCAGGAAATCCTTAACCAACCTAAAAATTGAGAACCCATGTTAGATGTGCCTTATTATATTTTGATCAAGCTAGACTACCAAAGAGCTACAACAAGAAAAAGACATATGAGCTCAACATTGTATTTATTTTACAAACTTGTTAGTGGACATTGACCATTATATCACGCAATTGCCTTTCTGTGAGAACACAGAAAGTCTAGCTTTCAGGAATAGGTTTGATTTTTCCTGGAAAAAGCTCTACTTTTATCTTATTCATGATTCTTGCTTCTCTCTTTGTTCTGGTCACTAGATAGCTCAGAAACAAACTTTAGGCCTATATCATAATACTGTAGTATGCAATAAAATACACAGAGACTGCTGAAAGTTTACTGCTATTTTTAAAGACACATAGACAGTAACCTGACTCAAACCCAGTTTGGTAGAAACTGGGTTTGGACTATAAATTCATATCTAGGTCAATAAATGTCCTAATAATGCAATCTAAGATTACTTTCATTATCTTTTTTTTTTTTTAAAGATTTTTATTTATTTATTTGACAGAGAGAAATTACAAGTAGATGGAGAGGCAGGCAGAGAGAGAGAGAGGGAAGCAGGCTCCCTGCTGAGCAGAGAGTCCGATGCGGAACTCGATCCCAGGACCCTGAGATCATGACCTGAGCCGAAGGCAGCAGCTTAACCCACTGAGCCACCCAGGCGCCCCACTGATAGTCAAATGACGTTAATTCCGTCAATCGAAATATGTAGGCTTTATTACATATGCTTTACAAACCCTTTACAAATCCCCCATCCTTTCCTTTAAATTGTTAAAAATTATTTTATTTTTCCCATTTTCCACCTCTCAGAAGTAGGTCAAATGTACACGTGAAAAAAATAAGAAATTACAAATGCAGGAGGCAGGAGGGAGCTGGGACAGAGGCACCAAAGGTGAAGCAGAGTTTTTAGGGAGAGTGAGGGACAACTGATGAGGCAGACAGATTCATAAACTGAGCTCTTTGTTGTGATTGTTTAACTAATGACCTACTTAAAGTCAGTACCTAGTCCATGTTTCAACACCACTTCCAAAAAGCATATCATGAGAAAATTTATCATGTGCCAAAATCCATATACACAAAATACACTGTGTTTCTCCCACATTACTAGATTAGTTAGTTGTTTAAAAGAAAAATATGTGTGCTCTGATATTAGTTGCTATCTTAATATATCAGCACATGCTAATTTCCAGTGATCACTTTCCCTCATTTCCTTTTGTAAGTGCTCAAACCAGTGATTCCCAAACGGATCGGTGGCAATAGACCAGTCTGTTTGTTTGTTTGTTTGTTTTTCAATTGCCGATTTGTCATGGACTGAAACATTTGTAAAATATAATAACAATGATTTTCTAGAAAAAAGAAATAACATAAAAAGCAAGACACAAAATGTGAATGCATTTTTAATGATTTTAATTTTGAAATGTTTCAGAAGTATTAGATTTCTTAGACGTAAAATTCCCTGAAAAAATGTCTACATGTTTTTCAATGCTTCCTCTCTTTCTGTGCTTATGACATGGAGCAGTAACTGTCTGCAGACCAGCCCCTGACCGGGGGCCACATTTGGCCCAAGTCCCCAACAACAATCCCTGCAATACTCCCCCGGTTTATAATTTACACGCTGCATTTCTGACAGATTGTTAGAAAAGGAATTATTCTTTCCACTCTCAACTTCTCCTAACCTTCTTCAACTCCTCACAATCACTCAATAACCACTAAATGTGAATTAGTGATCCCGGGGCCAAATTCATTCAGAAATTGTAATATAATGGGACCAAAACTAATGAAAGTCACTAAAAGCTCTTTCTCAATGTTGGCCCAAATCTGGAAAATCATTTCCTTCCAACCATTATCTCTTCTTAGGACTTCGATTCAAAGACAATTACCTTCACTCCCCAATATCAGGTTCTTCTCCCTTCAGGACACAGGGAAAACTACGTTCCTACATTCAAGCTGGGTAAGACTATGTGACTACATCTAGCCAATGGATAATAGTGAGGGGACCCAGAGTTATTCTCTTTTTCCTCCCTGGACCATGTAACCCACCCACCCCACCCCACCACCCCAAAATAAATGAGCAAACAAAAGAAACAAACTAATCTCACTCCCCCAACAAAAAAAAAAAAAATTTAATCTAATAGGTTTGCTGCAATGTATGCTGGAGCCTGCCTCAATCATCTTGAGTCTTTGAAATATTATGTAAAAGCTGAACCCACTGCTGATTTCCACTAAATACAAAGCATGAGCAAGAGATAAACGCCTGGGTGCCTGGGTGGCTCAGTGGGTTAGAGCCTCTACCCTCGGCTTGGGTCATGGTCCCGGGGTCCTGGGATCGAGCCCCACATAGGGCTCTCTGCCGGGCGGGGATCCTGCTTCCTCCTCTCTCTCTGCCTGCCTCTCTGCCTACTTGTGATCTGTCAAATAAATAAATAAATAATCTTAAAAAAAAAAAAGAAAGAAACCTTGGTTGCATTAATAACTGAAATATATAATATATATATAATAAAGATTAATACAGTCTTTTTAAAAAAGAAAGAGAAGAAAGACAAGTAAGTATCAAACAAATATTTATAAATAGGGTAACTATAGATTGAAAAGGTAAAGCAAATAAATGATGGCATTCCCATAGATCAGGAAGACCTAATTTAGTCCTGGCTAGGAGGTCAAGGGAAGTCTCCCTGAAGATGCAAAACTTAAATTGAGACTTGAATTATGATACGGAGTCATTTGAGAGAAGAGGAAAAATGAGTATTTCAGGAAAAATAAACTGTGTATGGTGGCCTGGAAGCTGGAAAACATGGTGACTAAAATGTGAAAAGGGACCGAGCTTCCCCTCGTGAGCTTGGTGAGCTTCAAACCACGAGATCCCTGCCTTGATGCCATTTCTTTGCCTCTTGCTCCTGCAATCCAGGTTTAGACTTCTCTATGGTCTTAGTTCTCAGAAGACAGCACATCCATGTTCTGGAGAGCACACATTCTTCTGCAGTAGTCCTGCATTCTCCCATTACTTGAAGTACCTTGTGTTCACTGCATGCTGGCACCCAGAAATGCCCAGTAAATAGCTAATAACCAATAGAATGAATAAATAATGAAGGAATGATTGAAAGAAATAATTTGCATGGATCTCTATCTGCATAGTCTATTCTCAAGCAAAAACAAAAACTAAAAAGTCAGGTTAGAGCTATTCTAAATGTTATGGTTTTCTAAATTTTGTTCATATTTCTTCTCTCCTAAGGATAGAGGATATCAAAGTGATTCTAATCAAACGTGGAGAAAGCCAACATGGATTACTGAAAAAAACATCCATTTTTAACGAGTAAAAAAAATCTCATTTTACTATGCCCTCTATACAATAATACAAATTAATAGAACACTAGCAATGCCAAGGAGGCATTCTAGTAGTCCCTTTTTGATGAATCAGTCTCCCAAGTGTCTACTGGATACCACCTACATGCCCAGCCTTACAGGCAGAGTAAATATTCTCTAGAGATTGTGCTATAGATCCTAAAGAATATTAAATTTTTTTTTTAAAAATCACTGTCTTCAACATGCTGAGCTGGATAGACCAGAAGTTACTGAAGATAACCACTGAATCAAAAAAGTGTACACTGATGAAAGTTAATATATGTGTATTAGCATATTCATTTATTTTTATTATAATACATATAACAAAATTAATTGAAAACAACTTACTTTCTAAAAATTCACACATTTTACTCCCAAATCTTGTTCTATGTTACTATTTATATAATAAAATTCTCCTTTGTGAAAGGTATTTATAAACAAAATTAACTTAAATTTGTACTTATGTGAAGAACAGGAAAGTCCAGAAAAATATTAATAAAGAAGATAAGCTCTTTCTCTTAGATGTGCTTTAAAATTGCTGCTCTTCACAAACTAGTCTCTAGGTCCTTTTAAATTCTCTTTTTCCATTGAACAGTAAGCATTTATGGGACAGCCAATTTAATATTCCAAACTCTTCTTTTTTTTTATTAAAGATTTTATTTATTTATCAGAGAGAGAGGGGGAGAGAGTGAGCACAGGCAGACAGAATGGCAGGCAGAGGCAGAGGGAGAAGCAGGCCCCCTGCTGAGCAAGGAGCCCGATGCGGGACTCGATCCCAGGATGCTGGGATCATGACCTGAGCCGAAGGCAGCTGCCAACCAACTGAGCCACCCAGGCGTCCCCCAACCACTTCTGATTCGAGAACTATCTCCAGTTTAAGGAAGGTACTAGGGTAACGGTTACAGAAGAGATCTCAACTGCTCCTTTTTATGACACTGTCATGCTTGCTTTTTCCAACAAATCACCTCTTGAAAATTTTGCTTTCTATATTGTTTTATTTATAGAAAAGCAGTAATGCAATCTGTTCTCAATCTTTAAAAGGTGAGTCATTCCATTTGAGATTTATCCTGGATATTACTCCTTGATCCTCCTTGCTGATAATAAGCAAGACAGTTTCCTTGATTATATTTTACCTTGATCCATTTAACATTTCAACTTTATGAAAAGTCGTTCTCATTGTATGGTACTGCTTCTTTATGAATCACTATCAGATTAGCCATTTATGGAATCTTCAAAATCAAGCCAATGTCTTTGCTTGTTGCAACTTCTAATCTACCATAAACATGCTCTTCTGAGATAAAATCACTTGAAATAATAATGATTACTATATCTGCTTTCATTAAAATCAATGAACTTGACCTTACATTTTATAATTGTAGTACTGCTAAACCATAATCGGATAAATTATTCTTAATCTGTATACTTTGCTCTGTAAGGCTAGATTCCAGTTGCATGAAGGCAAAGAGGGATGGATGCATTCTTCAGCATGAATATGTCTGGAGCATAAGAAGGAAAGCACTGGGTCCAGTGCCACTTCAGCTGAGTCACAGCTTGCCTGGATAGGCCGGGGCGTCAAATACATCAATTACCCCTCAGGTTTTCAACTCCTCTGTTCCTTCTCATTCTAGCTTCGAATTACCCATCTCAGTGAATTATCTCATAAAGCATTGTTGAAAACATTACTAGAATTCCATCTCTAAAAATTGCCATATTTAATAACATGGCATTCATTTATTCCAATAATGGAGATTTATATCCTGCTCTGTATTCAAGGAACAATAATTTAAAAGCAGCAGATATACAAAGATTCTCAGAGTAACATTCAGCTTTTTAAAGATTCTACTCCTTCTGAAAGAAAAATCCTTAGCAATGTTAGGGGACAGAGTTAATGAAAAGATTCTAAGAAATCATCTTATGGAAAGACAACTTTCACTTGAAGTCCTCAAGGGTCTTTTCATCTTCCATATGGATTACAGTTTAAGCTGATAAACAGGTTCTGTCTCAGCCTGAAAGCCTATAATTTACTTCTGTGTAGAGAAGTTTAAAGAGATTTTTCTTTAACTTAAACAAGATTTTTCATCAGCATTTTCTTCTCATCATATTCATGCATCAATAATATAAGATGACTGAAAGTGGAAAGATAACTTCTGCATTTGACAGTACGGTGGAGATTATACCTTTTAAGAATAGGTCATTGGCATATTTTCAAAGTATAGTGAATGGCCAGCAGTGATGTTACAAGGCAATTTTTCCCTAAGTAAAATAGTTTGGGGTCACCTTCACAGAACTAAGTGCAGGCCCAGAGATTGAAGAGTTCCCATAAGTACAAAGAGAACTAACACCTTAGCTCATTATCCACTCTGAGGCACACATGAAACTTGGGGTCAGAATTCCAATAATGCTTCTTGTTTTGTACCATGTCTTCAGAGAGAAAGGTTTCATCACAAGTAAACTTTAGCCCCTACCCTTCCTATTCCTAGCTCTAATGATGACAGAGAGAGACAGAAATTTGAATGATCGCTTCTATAATTACTTAAAATTAGATATAGTCATGTCTTCAATTATACAGTGACTCTCATTTGCAAAGTGGTTTCACACACATATCTCACACAAGATGGATTCAAAGCACTTATTACCAGATACTCACACTTAGAATTTCAACAAACACTGTGCCTGTTGTCTTTTTTAAATCCACAAATGTCATTACTTGAACAGAAAAAGAAGAGATGAAAAATTCCCTCCACATCATTGTCTTACATCATTACAGTCATTAAACATTAAGGAATAAGAAAGCAAGACAAAATGTTAGTTCCTTTTATTGGCCCACACATAATCCCAGGAATCTCTGTTCAGGGATACCAAAAAGGGATGAAGGCCAAAGGGCTGGGTTTACATGAAACATAGTATAGAAAAAGCCACTCCCCTCAGAGACCAGAATTAAGAGTGATATGAAATAATGCACCAACTGCAGCCAGACTGAAGCCATCTTGTGTACTAAGGCTGTGAACCAAGTAGAAAAATGAGGATGAAGTAGATGTGATTAAGCGGACATGCAACTAATTACTTGAGCAACTCAATGGGTGCTGAAAACCAAACCCATGTCTAAGAGAAACAAACATCCAAACATAAACCATGGGACGTCAACTTTGGGCCTAGACTGAGATTAAAGCAAAGAAGAAACACACTTAATAACTTTTCAGAAAAAAATATAGCTAAACGAAGCAGCTCACCAAATCAAGATTTAAAATCACTTCCCAGAAATGAAATTCTAGGGGAAAATGAATAAAATTTTAATAATAATGTGTATACTTTCTCATATACTTGTTTATTTTTATTAAGCAATAGGGAGGCTGAGAATGACCTAATTTGACAGCATTTAATGTGAAAAGTCTTAATGATATTAGTTGACCGGAATTTCAATGCATCAGTAGGATAATGCAAATACAAAAATGCTGATGTGGTCATGGACTATATTAAGAAGAACATTTCAAAAGAAGAAGAACACAGTGTTCATATCTTTGAAAGAGAAAGGAAGTCTGAACACAGCACAGATAAGGTGACATTTGGAATGCTGAATTTTTTTCCCTGTACCTGACATTTAAAGAGAGATGTGGGCAGCAGACAACAGTACTTCCCGAAATGTGTTCAATGGAATATTAATACGTGGCAGAAAATAAGGCTACTGTGATCAAATAAATCGAAAATTACCAGATTAAACATGTGCTGTTTTAAACATAGTTTTCCAGGGGCGCCCAGGTGGCTCAGTGGGTTAAGGCCTCTGTCTTTGGCTTGGGTCATGATCCCAGGGTCCTGGGATCGAGCCCCATGTGGGGCTCTCTGCTCAGCGGGGAGCCTGCTTCCCTTCCTCTCGCTCTGCCTGCCTCTCTGCCTACTTGTGATCTCTGTCAAATAAATAAATAAATAAAATCTTTGAATAAAATAAAAAATAATAAAGACAGTTTTCCAGGCTCCCTTGGAAAATGATGATGCTAGCATGTACAGGGAAACTCTAAAGAAGGTATGGTTTTTAGTCTTTCACAGATGAATGTGACCATGGGATCCCTTTTTTAAAAATGTACCTACCTCTCAGAACTAGTATCACAAAGGGTATGCTTTGCGAAATACTGATCTAATGTATGTTCAAAAGGTCATGTATCAGGTGATAAGAAATTTGAAAACCATGCTCTTTGACATTAATCTGGAAAAACAAGGCATTTTAGTTTGAACAAGAAAAGACTGAGGAAAAGTGTAATAAGTGAATTAAAACAGAAGACATTAATTTCCTTCAGCATTGCCTTAAGGATGTATAAATTACAATCACTGAGTAGAAAATACAGGGGCATGTTTTGGCTTGGTATAAGGAAGATAATTCTATCACTATACCCAGAAGTGTCAAAGTCTTCCCACAGCAGCAATGAGGTTTCCTAAAAGTATTCAGATTTTCTCTAATAGCTATCAGTTAGGAAATCTGTGGAAGAAGCTGTATGGATAACAGCTTAAATTAAAATGATGTCCAGGGGTGCTTGGGTGGCTCAGTGGGTTAAAGCTTCTGCCTTCAGCTCAGGTCATGATCTCAGGGTCCTGGGATCGAGCCCCGTATCAGGCTCTCTGCTCAGTGGGGAGCCTGCTTCTTCCTCTCTCTCTGCCTGCCTCTCTGCCTATTTGTGATCTGTCTGTCAAATAAATAAAATCTTTTTTAAAAAATTAAAATGATGTCCAAATTAATTCCAACTCTATGACTTGAATTTATACATAATCATTTGTTCTCACCAATCCACAAATACAACTTCACCCTATCAATAATCATCTTAAAACATCACTCCCTCTTTCATATCATCCCTAATTAAAACTTCCAAGTGTTCCCCGTTGGGCTCCATGCTCATCACGGAGTCTGCTTAAAAGTGTCTCTCCCTTGGGGCGCCTGGGTGGCTCAGTGGGTTAAGCCTCTGCCTTCGGCTCGGGTCATAGTCCCAGGGTCCTGGGATCAAGGCCCACATCGGGCTGTCCACGTCTGCTCAGCACTGCTTCCTCCTCTCTCTCTGCCTGCCTCTCTACCTAATGTGATCTCTCTGTCAAGTAAACAGAATCTTAAAAAACAAAAAAAAAACTCTCTCTCCCTCCCCTTCTGCGCCTCTGCACCCCGCTCGCTCTCTCTCTCTCTCTTTCTCTCAAATGAATAAATCTTAAAAAAAAAATAAAAAAATAAACTTCCAGGGGCTGTTACAGTGGCTATCAAATAAACTCTTATTTCCTTAGACTATCATGTCACTAAGCACACATATAGCAAAACTCTTGTGTTATTTAAAAAAGACAGAAGTGTTAACTGTGTGATGCTGTATAGACACTGTCTTGGGGATCAGTGGTTCCCAAATGTTGCATCAAAATGGTTGAACAATAATAACCTAGGGAGCTTTTTAAAAAGTGGAAGATTTCAGAGGTCTAAGAAAATTCTGGAGGTCCCAGAAATTCTGGAGTGTATGCTCTTTAGAACCCTTCCAGTTGGTTCTGAGATACTAACTGGTTTTGAATCCACTCTTCTAGATTCAGCCACCATTTGTTTGGAAGGCATTTGATGCACATATCCTCAGGCCCCTTGTCACTGTTAAATCTATGCCTCTTAAGTAAAATGTGGTAACAGGTAAAATCAAGGACTCCCAAATCCTATGTCCTCACATTTATTTCTAGTCAAGGTTTGGCCTCAAACCCTCATATGATGAACTGAACTGGCTCTCTTTTAAATTTTAAGGATAACTAGACCAATTTAAGTGGCCTAAATGATGCCTCCATTACTCTGGGCTAGACTGTGGTTCGCGAATGGATTTCCCTTGGCAAGAAACCCCTCCCATGTTGGCAGACCCGAGGCCTGGCAATCCTAGGACAGAATATGACTCTGTTGCTCCTCTTTTGGAACTGCTCTCATGTAGGACCCTTCCTCCTTAAAAGCTAACTTAGAGAACTAACTTTACCCAGAAGTCAGGGTTGTGTCTCAGAGTTTAGGAAGCATCACCAACATTTAAAGTCTTCTATAATTTTGGTTCAAGCTATCTTTCTACCTTTATTCCTCTGCTACTCTAACCAGAGTGACCTACTTGCTCGCTCCTGAACATTTAATATTTATTCTAATCACCCATATTCCTGCCTCATATACCCAAGCCTCTAGAGATGCTGCTTTTTCTAACCTTGGCCCCTGGAAAGCCAACCTTTTTTAGACCAGATGTCAGCAAACTTTTCCCATAAAGGACCAGAGAGTAAGTATTTTTGGCTTTGCCAGTCATACTGTAATGGTCATAACTACCCAACCCTATTGTTATGTAGCATGAACGTAAGCACAGACATTGTGTTAAATGAATGGGTATAGCTGTGTTCTTTTTTTTTTTTTTTGAAGATTTTATTTATTTATTTGACAGAGAGATCACAGATAGGCAGAGGGGTAGGCAGAGAGAAAGGAGAAAGCAGGTTCCCTGCTGAGCAGAGAGCCCGATGCAGGCTCAATCCCAGGACCCTGGGATCATGACCTGAGCTGAAGGCTGAGGTTTTAACCCACTGAGCCATCCAGGCCCCCTTAAAGCTGTGTTCTTATAAAACTTTATTTACAAAAGAAGATGGGAACAGATTTGGTCTCAGGTCATAATCTGTACAGCTCTATTTCAGATTCAGATTAGAAGTTATCTTCTCTGACACCTTTCATGAAACTTTCTTCCATTTCGCCCCAACCAATTAGAGAATTTCGTCTTTTATGCTCACCTAGATTTTATGCATATTTTTATTATAATAATTTTCCCATTATACTATGTAAATTATTTACATGTTCAGTTGCTTCTCTAAACAGTGAATCTATCAAGGATAAAGACAATGTTTTATTAAAAAGAATCAAACAAAACAGCTAGCACTCCACAGGTATTCAATAAACGTTGACTGCTGAATGAATAAATAAATGAATGAGTGGGTAGATGATGAATATAAACATTAAATTGTGGCAAATCTTGAGAAATGGATAGGCTTTAGCAGATGACCCTTGAAATATATATTAAGTACTTTTAAATCTAGGGGGAAACAGTTTGTTTTTCTCCCTGAACAACCTCCTTCATTCGTTCTATAAATATTGATTGAAGAGTACCTTCTAAGGGCAAAGCCCTTGAGAATTAACATTCTGTAAAGCAGCGCTTCCCAGTTGAAGACTATAAAGTACACTAAGTCACTGCGCCCACTAAATGTGCCTATTATCGTCTGTGCATGAAAGTCCTTTTAAAAGTTAATGGGATCCGAATGCATATAGCAGAATAAAAGAGAGGAATACCCAGACCAAATTACATAAGAATTTATGACACTGTATCCCTGTATGTTGAATCAAGGGATTTGGGTTATTGAAGATAGCATTCTAATGAAGTCTTTTCATCTGTTCTACACATCACTGTCCTTTCATTAGCAACACATTGGAGAGGGGAGCATGGCATAGCACCAACATACTAATCCTTTGTTTGAAAAGGTCCCTAGGTCTTTATGTCCCCTTTAAGTACCCTTAATCTTCTTTAATTAACTGTGAATTTCTTAATTTGTATTTTTTTTATTCTGTCCAATTGGCTTTCCTCATAGCCATCTGCTCTAATGTATATTTCATAAGTATCTTCATATATTTTAGATGCCATACTCCTCTGGCCAATCGTTTATGCAATTATTGCTAAAAGGACTGGACAACAATTGGCTGAAAACTTAATTTTTAAATGATGTGAATCTAAAGATTTTCTTCAAACATCTGTATACCTATCGTTAAGCTTGAAACAAACACCAGACCACATTAAGTTCACAGCTCCAGATTTTTGGCAAGAGGGCCTCAGGTATATATTAGTATTCTGAGCTTCTACAATGTTCTGTTGAGGCCTGATTAATTGTAATAACTGAAATTTCACTGGCTCTAGAACTCTCTGCCAAGGCTAAACTTTAACCCTTGAAAAGTTTCCCAGAGCCACCCTCAAGTATTTGAGGAATTCCCAGGTTTTCCAAATGCTCAGAAGAAAATCCATTCTCACTTGGCATTAATCCTTGTCTGCTATCTCTTGCTAGAAAACATGATCAATCCATGAAGCCCTCAAAGTCTACTGCTGTGGTAACAGAGGGGAGGAAGCAAGCTACCCTCTTTGCCATAGTCGTTGGGGGCAAATTAGGGGATCTGTGCCCCAAAAGTTTACATACTTTCATGAAACCTATCTGTTTTTCATGGCAGTGCTTTTAATTCTTAACACAGTCATATATATGTCCATGGATCAGGAAGGGGTTCAAAGAGAAATTTGCAAACTGGCTTCAGAATAAGTTCTTTCCTCTGATGCCAAAGCTTGTTTCTGGGAGAAGTTGTTTCCCTAATGAATGTCCTCAGGGCCAGTTCTTTCCAAGCTTTTACCTTACTTCCTCAATGAATATAATCAGGTGTCTCCCACATTGGCCCCTGCCTCTACTCCTGTTTGCCATACTGAAATGCCAGCTGGTGATCAAGATAGATTTTGATCTACCTTTCTAAAATTATAATGCTTTTATCCTAAATGCCGCCTTTAATTTAGTAAAGACTATTCATAAAAGTTATCAAAAAAGAGTTAATCCACTTTTTTCTGAATGAAAAATGACAAAATACAGATCACATATATTTATATGACTAATATCTTGCCGGAAAGTGCTGCTTCAAACACAATGACTACTTTGTCTTTATATTTTAGAGCTGGGCAAGATCTTGAGAATGTCCTCAGTGGCAATGTCCTACGAATGAGAATATTTAGGTCCGGAAAAATTAAAGGATTTTGAAAGTCACACAGCTACAAAGTTGAATATTTATTAGTGTAGTCACTTGGAAAGACTAGTAAAGTAAAACTTTGAAAAAAAGGCTAGGAAAGGTTGACCATGAACTTCAGTGTACAGGCCCTGGGAGACACTAGCATCAAGCCAGGAATGGCAGCATGAGTTAGACAGGACAATAACAATCTAATATATATCGTAGTTTATATTATTCTCCCAGAGAAGGCTTGTAATAAGAGGATGCTGGTCACCAAAAATTATGTTCAGTGGTCCATTACCTTATCCCACAACCTCCACCATATTTTAAAAACTCTAAGACAATAAAGTTATTGTCAGTTGTATAATTTCTGTATGCCCACTCCCCTTCCTCCAAAATGTAATCTTAAGGAGGTGTTGAGTTTTTTCCTATATTTATTGCACAGTGCCAAAAGATAGGTCAAAGGACATCTTTGAAATTCTTGTAAGCTAAGAAAAGAGAACATATTTCAGTGTCTTCCAAAAACAAAAGGACTTGGGGAATAGGAGCAATGAATCTGGAATCTGACAGCTCCTCTGTTTGTGATGGTTATTGGTTACAGGGCTTTACTGCTACCTGGAAGTGTAAATTGCACCCCTGGGATTGTTCTGCACGTAACCTTTAACTCACACTTGATAGCAAACAAATGAAAGAGAGGCAATACCATCAGATGTGATGATTTATTTTTAAAGTACAAGTTTTTTGTTTAATATAAATGTAAAAACATAACTTTCCCTTCAAGCCAGCCAGGTAGTTTAAGCAATTTATCAAACCAAAAGCAATGGAGCTCTGCAGTAAGAAAGGAATAAAATGCATTTGTGCCCAAGTAATTGTCTTTCTCTTCCTGAAATCTAGTAAGATAGATTTGGGGTACAGGTGATTCCAAATAATGATTACAGTCAAACAAAGAAACTCCTTCATGCAATTAGACTAATTTTATTTCGTCTCTAATTTTCAGAGGTGCTACCACATAACTAATGTTAAGTCCCCTTACGCTCTTTGAAAATTCACTGTTTCGTGAATTATTTCTTCAAGAACACTCTTCTCATCTCCTCATTCACATAACGAATGCAGTCCTTTCGAAAACCAATTTTTTTTCTCTTGTCTCCTTTGATGAAAGCTATTCTATTACCTTTGCACAAATCCTGCCCAAATTCAAAGTTGAGCCACACAGCCTCTCTGTGAAGTATAAGTTGTCTTGTGACTACTCTATCTATTCATTTACTTGGGTATTTATTGAGCACTTATTATGTGCCAGGAAGTATGCAAGAAGCTAGAAATACAAAGATCAACATAAATTAAAAGATTCTTGACCATATGGAAATTAATACAGTGGGGAGAAAAGAGTGAGAAGAGAATAAATGAACAAGATCATTTTACACAGCAAAGTGATCTACAATAAGGAGGACAGTTACTGTAAAGTGAGTGGAGAGAGAAAACTTCCCTGAGAAAGTAATATGTGAGCTGAAACCTGAATGGTAAGAAGGACTCAGACATTAAAAGATCTAGAGGAAAACATCTTGTGTAGAAGAAATAACCAATGCCAAGTCCCTGAGTCAAGAAAAAGCTCAGCATGTTTAGGAAATAGAAAAGTGGGGGCCAGTGTGTTAAGTAGAGTGAGTGATGGGGATATCACAGAAATAAGATCTAAGAAGCAGACATGGGCCAGATCATATAGTGCTTTGCAGGTCACTGTAAAGGATTAGATTATTTCAAGGTGCAGTGGGCAAATATTGTAAGATTTGAAACAAAGAAGTGATGTGGAAGACTTTAGGAGGAAGGGAAATGAGAAAAAAAATGCAGTAATTTCAATTCTGCATTTTGGTATGTGCTTGCCTGTTGGAGCAGACATTTTGAAGTCTCAGAATTCAGAGGAATGATGGTATAGGATCCATCCATTCTACAGACTGAATGCTTTCTGACCATTTTCCATTAATTACATTTGTTCTATGATCTTGTTTTGAAGGTGCATAAAAGTGGAGAGATTAAAGCTATCTGGTAATACACAGACTCCAAAATGTGTTTAGTGGGGACTACACTGAGTAGAAAAGATAAGCAGAAAGAGCAGCTTGAATCCCAGGAACCAGGGCAAACCCGCAAAAATGTTATACAACCTGAAACATCATGGAAATCATCAAGGAAATTAACTTAGCAATTAGACCTTCCATTCTCTGACAAACGCAGAAGACTGCAGGCTGATTTTCATTATCAATATAACAACCAAATTTCAGAACTTTATATACTTTAAGCTGTCTTACCTCTACATTCTTCAAACACATACAATAGGAAGAAAGTCAAATGAGAGGGCTGTTGTATTTAAATTAATATTTTATACATCACACTTAAGAGTTAGAAGTAGATATAAAGTTAAGACATTTCAAAGCACAAAAACATTACGGAGATAAACAATACATGAAATCTTTTCATCTGTTACATTCTGCACCCTTTTCTATATATTGTCAGAACAACGAGAGAAAATGCACAGAAAATTATTTCCAGAATTAGCAAATATGCTACACGTGTCTTTAAAAAGAGCTGGAAATTCAACCTGATTCTCTTTGAGAAGCCCCCATATCCTACACTCAGAATATCCAGCCATTTTCTTCCTTTTTGGTCTTTTCAACTCTCAGACATCTTAGCGGTTTAGATGAGACTTGGCACATCACTGTCACTGGGGTGTTTAGGTTTGGCAGAGGCTGGGCCTGATGATTCTGTCCTTCCAGTACTAAATTCTGTTCTGTCTTTTGATGTGAAAGATCAGAGACCCAGAGAACAATGCAAATGCCAACCACTGGCAATGACCAAGACTCCCTCAATGGTTTTACCATTAGTCTGAGTGAAGACTAGGTAAATCTGAATTTGAATTGAATATAATAAGAATGTATATAACTCACAAAATACAGATGCAGATGAAGCAAAACAATAAAGACAATTTAAATATTTGGTTTTTTTTTTAAATTTAAATATTTGTTTCTATTTCAAAACTTAACTACTTAAATTTAGTTCATCTCCCACAATGTTCCTCTGATGGGGCCTATTAGTTTTCATGGGAAATGGAAACTGTCAATAAGTGGAAATATTTCTGAAGAAAAAACTATAAAGTGTAGGTGGTTCAGTCAGTTAAGTGTCTGTCTGCCTTTGGCTCGGGACAAGATCTCAGAGTCCTGGGATCCAGCCCCGTGTTAGGTTCTCTGTTCGGTGGAGCATCTGCTTCTCCTTCTCCCTCTTCGCCTCCCGCTCATGCTCTCCCTTTCAAATAAATGAATAAAATCTCAAAAAAAAAAAAAAAAAAGAGTAGGTAACCCGTTAATTAGGAAAAAGCAGGCTAGCACAGGAGTTTAGCATGTAGACTCTGGAAGTAGGATGCCTAGGCTTGATGCTGGTTCTTCCACTTAGTAATCATTAATCTCACTGTCTCAGTTTCCTTATTTGTAAAACAGGGATAGTAATAACACCTGCAACATAGTTTCTGGCAGATAATTAAGTAAGAACATATATATAAAGTGATGCAAACGGCTCCTGGCATGTAGTTGAAACCATGTATGCCTGTTAGCCATTATTTTTAAAGTTTACAAATGACCAACAGATGTTGAAGATGATTAAAAGTCAATCTTGAAGACTAAATTTAACGAAGTGTGGATAAATCATGAGTAATATTATTTAAAAGGTAATTATGAGACAGTATAAAGACAGTATAAAGTAAGAAAATATTTTTAAAAATCTTAACTACAGGGCGCCTGGGTGGCTCAGTGGGTTAAGCCTCTGCCTTCAGCTCAGGTCATTATCCTAGGGTTCTGGGATCGAGCCCCACATCCCCCTCTCTGCTCAGCAGGGAGCCTGCTTCCTCTCTCTCTCTGCCTGTCTCTCTGCCTACGTGTGATGTCTATCTCTGTGTCAAATAAATAAATAAAATCTTTAAAAAATAAAATAAAATCTTAACTACAGTAAGGAAAGAAATGCAAATAGTAGGAGAAAAAATGTCTACTAATAATAAACAAATTTAACAACAAATACATTCCTAGCAAAACGGTAACATGAAAAATCATGAATAGACTTAGAGATAGCTGATTGCAAATTAAGGCTCCATCAGGGTTAGTTATGGGATCTCTCTGATATTCAGGGGGTTTTTTTCACTATAAAATTAGAATATCAAAAAATTTCTCATAAGCTTGAAATAGAGTCATTGGGAGAATGATTGTAAATAGCCCTCAGTGTCTAGCAAGTAGTAGGTATTCAGTAAGTTTCCTCTTCTTTTAGGAATGATGTCATTGAGGTCAGCTTAACCTTCCTACACCAATCTGTGGTGCCATAGTCAGGGGTACAGGTGGAGATTGAGTCTACAATTGATCTACCCTGGGAAAGCATTGACTGTCTCAAGCATGTATATGATCAGGGGAAGGCAAATGAAATAAATTTGGAATCCAAAAAAAAAAAAAAAAAGAAGAAGAAGAGGAGGAGGAGGAGAAGAGAAAGATTCTCCTCTCTGGCTCTACGGCCAAAGATTTTTTATTACAAAGATTCTGCAGAGCAATGTACCTTGCCCAGGATTTACTGACTTTAGTGAAAGGTGATGGCCCTTAGCAGACGGAGATGTCCTCAAGGATAGCTACAGACCTCAAATGTATTGGACTGAAACGTATCTGGCAAGACAGAGCAAGCACAAGTTAATTAGAAATGAATCAGGGGGTCTTTCTGAAAAGTAGGAATAGCTGCCTCTCCTTCCTATGTTTACCTGTTAGCTATTCACAGAACACATTTGTACTTCAAGCAGATGCTTCTGCTTTTTCACCTAATGATATGGGGGATTGCTGGGGTAGGATGGTGGGAGGATAGATGTGGACTCCAACAAATATGGCATTTTACTGTAGACAAAGGAAGAGGAAATCTGGTAAATAGAATTTTCATAGGCCTACTCATCTGTGCAACGATTTGCAGAAATGTTTAGACTAATGTTTCATGTAAAAATACGTGAGCTATATGCTTAAGATTTTCTAGTAGATAAATAAAAAATAAACAGATGAAATAATTTTATTTTTTTAAAGATTTTATTTTTATTTATTTGACAGAGATCACAAGTAGGCAGAGAGGCAGGCAGGGGATGAGGGGGGAAGCAGGCTCCCACAGAGCAGAGAGTCCGATGTGGGTCTCGACCCCAGGACCCTGGAATCATGACCTAGCTGAAGGCAGAGGCTTTAATGCACTGAGTCACCCAGGTGCCCTAGATGAAATAATTTTAGAAATATACTTTATGCAACAACAACAAAAAAAAAGAAATATACTTTATGTAACTAGGTATTTCAAAAATACTATTTCAAGATGTAATCAGTACAAAAATTATTAAAGAAATATTTTATATTCTTCTTTTGTACTAATCTTCAAAATCTAGTGTGTATTTTATACATACTGCACCTCAGTTTAGACCAACCACATTTGAATATATTAACTTGCTCAGATCTAGAGAGCTGATATGAAGTAATAACAGTAGACTGACAATTCCTCTTTAATGAACATAATATGTCTGAGTGTAGCCAAAAAATACAGAAATACACCACCACTTGAGATAACAATGCCTAACTTTTTTTTTAGTCAGTCTTTAATCTATGTCAGTTCCTAGGTATATCCTAAGTGATATATATGTCTGTAACCATCTTTTTTGAGATCACCAGTAAAAATTTTGATGTAGTGGTCTCTAAGAGGAACTCCCAAATACAAGGTCAAAACACATATTGATCTGCCTTTCAAAGTCATTCTGAAATGCTTTATAAATGTTAACTATAAGCTCCAAAGAAGACAGATAAATGAACAAAGGGATGATGATAAGAACACAGAAGTGGATAAAGTTCATATTTCATAATTTTATAATTTGTATTTTTGCTGGTAAAGATTAATTATATGTTATATTGAACAATTTTATAGAAAGTTGACAGGCAAATAGATATCATATGGGATCTAAAACTCCTCTTTCAAATAAAAATTATAGAAACCTAAAATTATTTCTAAACCACTCAGTTAAGGGTAGGGACTGCATAATTGAGACAGAGGCATGGCATAATGAAATCTAGGATGGACAATGGAAGATGAAAATTGAAAGAACCTTAAACTCCTTACTTAAATTTTCTCAAGATTATCTCAATCAGCTTTCCAACTATTAAAATATTGAAAAAAAATATTTTATCCTCAGTTATATTCTACTTAAGAAGAAAAAAAAATCTTAAAATCACCATTAAAACCTCATTATTACCTGTTCATACTATTATGACTTGTTATTGCCTCTAATTTTTTTTCCCCATGTTGACTTATCCAAGCCATTAGATCAAGGTCTTCGTATGAGATGCAGTTTTCATTACACTATTCCCATACTCAAGGACTTCTCGTCTGCTATCAGATCAACTCCAAACTCCTTGGCATCCTAAATCTTCTGTCAGATGCCCACACCTCATAATGTCTCCTGACTCACTACCTCATCAGCCACTCCTCTTTATATTTCTGCACATTCTGTTCCTAACAAATTATTTATGCCCAGAGTCTATGAGAAATGGTGGAGAAAGACATGCCAAAGTGCTCTATGAAATTTCACTCTGTCCTTTCTGAGGCCAGCCAGAGTGCCCATGAATCATCTGCAACAGACAGATACCCACACCTGGCCAGGGAACAGCTATAAATGTGAAAGAAGAAATTATGGGATCAAAAAACACAGGTATGGGAAATCTGATTTTATGAGATCAAAAACACAGAATGGAAAATATGTTCAGCTGACATGTTAGAAACTCTTGCCAAAAACGGAATAAGTAACTAAATCCTGCATCACTGAAGAGTTGCCCAGTGCTAAGGATTTTTAGTAGTATTTGAAGGTCTATTTTGCCAAGGTCAGTGAAATATGCCAAGTTAAATGACCTGTCCAGCCCATGAATCAACCCTGAATTTTAAGAAAAGAGTTTTCTTGGCATACACAGAAACTTTGCAGATAAACCAAAATCACAGCTAGATGTTAATTCCTATTACCTTATAGAAAGCCAGACCTCCATATTATTAAGATGAAGTTAAAAATATAATGCAGATAACTTATATCACAGACTGCTGTGCTACTGTTTATTCAGAGAGATGTAATGTCAGTTACTAACTAAATGTAGGAGAAACTGTGGAAGTTGATCTGGCTATCCTATAAACTCCATAAAAGATGGATTATGTCTGATTCATCCCCGGCACAATTCCCAGTGCCTATAACAACAGATACCTTGGAATCTTTCTTTCAATTCTTTTAGATACTCATGACTGCTCAGTGAATACTCTGGGAATCAAAAGTATGTTGTTAAATGTATCTCAGTCTGAGACCATCTATAGACTATTCTATGGCTCAACAAATTATTTTACTTTTTTACTCTGGAAAGAAAACATCTAAATCCTTTATGCACAAAGCTAAGATTCTGAATGAGAAAGGGAGTATTTTTTTACAGAGAATGCCAATATTATGTGTGCCCAAACAAATCAAAAAATACTATATGCAGTCTTCAAAATTTTAGCCTAGCTCTAAATAACTATACGGATTTGGCTAATATGTAGTTTGCTAATTTGTTAGAGTTGGGTTTTTCTTTCTTTTAGAAATATCAAAAAAGGACATGTTGTTTAACAGTGTCAAATACATGTAAAGGATTTTATGTTTTATTTAGTATCATTGTTCTTTCCAATATAAACTTGTATATAAAAGAGTCCTTTTAGAAGGAAAAGAAATAAACATTTTATCATAATGATGCCTTTCAAAAAAATTAAAGTGAGTTAAATTTGGCAAATAAGAGGTCTCCTATAAGGTAATCATTTAAGAACCTCATAAGCATCAATGTATATCTAATAAAATCATGGTCTAAGAAAAAAAATCTGGCAAATACTGGTGTAATTGCTTTTCTGCACTGTTTTCCTATTCTTAATATGCCTTCCTGCTGGTGAACTCCACCAGGACCATTTGTTATAAAATACTTAGAAAAGTCAAATCGACATACTCGTCAAAACAGTATGATAGATACTGCCCGTTTCCCATACATACATACATATACATGCCTACACATATGTACAAACACACATCTTACTACAGAAAATGGAAGTCACCTAACAGCAGTAGAGTCCTACTATTATTAGGCATATATTAACGTATGTATTGTCTCATTGACTCATAAAGAAGAGATTAAGTATCTCAATTTTACAGATGGGGAAAGTGAGTTTCAGATATACCAGGTGATTTTCCAAAGGTCACATTCCCAGGAAGGTAGAATCAGGATAAGATTTCAAGTGCTTTGCTTCTTTAAGCTATTTCTTTTGATTCTGTGACTCTACTTTTTCCACACCTTTGTCCCTAAAAAAACATTTCAGGGATTCAGAAAAGCCTCACATTTTCCCTCAAATTGGTTCTGGTACAGAAACACATGCAACACATATAATTCCATTAAAAAGGTTTTGAAATGTCTTTTTTTTTTTTTTAAAAGTTTTGAAATGAAGATACTTAATCACTTCTGGTGGACATTTACCCACCTATGAAGCATTCCCAGTGCAAAGGTACAATGAAAGGAGTTAGACAGCTGACATGATTGTGAATATGTTTTAAAGTCCAACCTTGATTCCTCCATTTAACAGCTGTGTGACCTTGAGAAACAAACTGTCATTTTTCTAAGCCTCAGATTCCTTGCCTATAAAATGGGTCTAAGAATACTACCCACTTCATAAGGCTGTTCCGTAGAGCCCTTAGCTTAGTGCGCAGCGCTCAGAGCTGTGAAAACAAGCTGTCTACAGGTTCAAGCAGGATGAACAGAAGAGCCATTTCGTGGTCCCTCGAACTGCTGTCACTTTTTGGAAGCATGTTTCCCACCACTAACTCTGGAGTGTTTTGCAAAGTGAACTTTGTAGGTTTTTACAATGAGAAGCAATTAACTCACCTGCTGGGCTGTCCTATACTGGCTGTTGAGAGGACTGGATGGTGGAAGAAGCTAAGCTGCCAAAGTTCAAAAAGCAAGTTCCTCAGCTGAGCTACAGAAAAGGAAAAAAGGTCACCTTTGCCTGACTTTTGCTCTTGGCTATCAAAGGTGAACAGTTTTTCACAGCATATTCCCCATGTGCTTTCACAGGCCCCCGGTGGATGCTTTTGATAGGAGGTTGGAAAGAAACGTTAAAGAAGTGAGATGTCTAAACTAAGCTTCCTCTCTGCAAGCTACCTCCTGTTAGAACTACTTCTAGCTCCACTGCGGTGCACCTTGAAAAGAACCTCTTACAAAGCCAAAGATACAAATAAAGAACAAAAGTGTCTGCTATGACTCTCCCTTAAATTGCTTTTAGATTAACTTTGAAGGTTTTAACGAACATTTTGGGACTCACCTGGAAGATAACTCAGAAGGTATGCCCAGATTTCAAGTGAATGTTGATAAATGCACTTCCACCTGGCAGGGTACAAATAAAGAACAATTCAGGGTTATTAGCATTTACCTCCTGTAAGATTTCAAAATCACAGAATTTGCAAGTTAAATTACATATAGGCAGTACTAATGTGCAGAATCTCCACAAATGAAAGCATCGTCTTCACAAAGCCTTTATCACTACCTGAAATGAAACAAAACAAAACACTCAATTTTGGTATGTAAGAGACAAAGTAATTTGTTGGATCATATTGTTTTTCTGATTTTAATGAACCAACAAGGTGCTTTCTTATCATATGGAAAAGCTTAAGAGGTAATATTCATTATTATAGAAACATCCGCATGGGCAAGAAATTAGCAATTATGGAAAGTGAGTGAGGAGTAAGTCTCGGAACATAAAGAGATCCAACTTGGACACAGATGGCAGCATTTAAACTTAATTTTATCTTATTCAAAGAGAAACGCATGTAAGTAATAGAAGTAGAAAATGTGCCTCTGCACTTCCCAGTTAACTAGAACACTCAGTGTCATCAGTAGTTTTTCAAGCATGTATTAAGATCTAATGTTTTGTGTGATGCAGCTCTTAGCTTTCCAAACCACCATCAATGGATAATATAGTTATAAAATGACTCTTTCAAGGCAGGAGGGAAATAAATTTCCTTTCAACAGGAAAGTAGTGGGATGCAGTATTGTGGTAAATTGGATTATTGTATTCAATCCTTCGCTCCTTCCCTATTATAAAATCATTAATCTCTTCTCCAAGCCATCTAGTCTCACAGCTCTTCCCACTGTGAGGATGCTTCCTCATGCCCACTGACACTGGGGTTGGCCATGTGACTTTCTTTGAAATGTTTGTGGATATAACCAGAACAGAGGCATTAAAAAAGTGTATGTGGTCTGCCTGGGCATCTCTGATAGCCATGAAAAAAGTACACCCTTAGAATACCCCAAATGAGATACATAAGCCATAACCCAAATACGGAGTCAACCAGGCTGGCCCAGCTAGAAAGCAGCTCTGCTCCTGCAGATCCGCAGCTACAGAAGTGAGAAAAATAGAAATTTTAAGTTGAAAGCCTCTGAATTCTGGGGTGATTTGTGTAGCATTATTGAAGCACTAGCGGTCTTAGCAAGTAGGTAGACTTCAAAGTCAGAGGTCTAGATTTGAATAGCCACTCTGCAGCTTACCTGTGTAACCTTGGGCAAATTTCTCAACAGACCTGACTCTCAGTTTCCTCATTTGTAAAATGAGTGTAATGATGTCCATCTAATAGTACTGAGGCAATTATTAAGTAGCATAATGTATGTAAAACACACTGTATATGCCTAAGATATCAGTTACTCTGTAAATTATTGTTGTCCTCAATGTCATCATCATTGTCAATCGTCATCATCATCATCTTTATAATGAAGCCCTTCCTTCTCCAGGCTTCGCTGAGTCAATGGTAACTTACGTCATAAAATAGCTTGTGTAAAGCATTTACAATGGTGTCTTACACAGAATAGACACAATAAATATTTCTTTCTTAATCAATCTTTCCTGACAGGTATATGTAGAAATGAGACTCATGATTTGTGTTTCAGTACCATCCTATGCCAAATAACCACAGTGACCAAAAATATAGTTTTTTATTTTTTTATTTTTACTTTTTTTTCCTAAAAGTGATTCGCTTAAAGCCACCCTCTTAGTCTACCCCAGACTGAGGCAAAACAAATCAAAACAAAACAAAACCTTGTATTTCTCTGGTTCTCAAATCCATCTCATATTTTGAACCCAAAAGTCTGTATAGTACACACACACATACACGCACACACCACACACCCTAAGTATTGCTATGAGTCCCCAGTAGGAATTTCATAAAGATCTTGAGATACAACTAACTGTCTTAGGCTGTTTGAACTGCTATCACAAAGTACCATAAAATGAAATGACTGTCTTAAACCAAAAAAAAAAAAAAAAAAACAAAAACTAAAACAAAAAAACCCAAAAAAACAAAACGTTTATTTCTCACAGTTCTGGAGGCTAGAGGCTTAAGGTACCAGCATGCTCAGGTCCCTGGTGAAGGCCATCTTCCAGTTTTATAGATGGCTATTTTCTCATTATGTCCTCCCGCAGTGGAGAGATCATGTCTCTTATATTTCTTCTTATAAGAACACTAATCCCATTCATGAGGGTTCAACTCTTATCACCTAATTACAGCCAAAGACCTTAGTTCCTAAAATCATCCCACTGGGGGAGCCAGGATTTCAACATATGAATTTGAGGGGAACACAACATGTAGCCCATAACATCTACCTTGTGACTTGGCACCACCAACTTTGCTAGACTCCACTACTGCTTCCACTGGGTACCACCATACCATAATCTTCAAGGTCCCCGACACTGTGGACACATCCATATCATTGCTTGCGCTACTCACGTGGTGAATACCAAGGTACCAAAGCTACACGGTGTCCTAACTAATGGGAGAAACTGATCTTCTTTCCCAACCTTCCCAATCTTGTCAGAAATAAGCCAATGCAATAATCTCTTCTTTAAGAGGTTTTAGTAAAAGTAATTCTTTCACTTTTTATTTACAACCCTCTCTCCCATAATATCCAAAATTAAATCTACCACAGAAGGAAGTCAGGAGAGACTGGACTTTGAACACATCTGAGAGATGGGCACTGTTCTGTGGCTAGTACTGTCCCTCTGGTTTGACAGCTAAAGCTTTGCTATAGGGGCAAGCCTGTTTACTTTGCCACTTCCTTTAATACGAATTATTTTCCATGAGGTCCTTCTGTCCCTCTTTTGTAAATTGCCTTTCAGCATATATAGTCTCACTGATCTACAAGACCTACTCACACAAATTCAGGCTTATAATGGTATTGCCTAGAGCCTCCTGCTACAGGTATAGTGTCATTTATTTGGTGTAAAACAAAATGAATAAATGATGAGGAAAAAAGCTTGAGGTATTGCAAGATTTATTCGGTTATATTCAGATACTCCGCATTATTATATTTTTAACCACTTGGTAATCTAATAAATACCTCAATCTTAGCATATCACACCCAATCAAACTCTTGATTCTTCAGCCCACCCCCAAAACCTGCTGTTCGATAGCACTCCCAGTTTGGTGAAAAGCAGTTCCATCCTACTACTCACTCAGGCCAAAGACTTCAGGCCACCTTTGACTCTTGTGTTTCTCACATTTCAGATACAAACCATCAGCAAATCCTTTTGGCTCTACATGCAAAAAATATGGAGAGTCTAGCCACTTGTCAAGTCTCCCGTCACTACTGTATTGATTCAGGCCCCTATCACCTCTCAGCTGGACAGGTGTAAAAGCCTCCTAAGTGATCTCTGCTTTCATACGAGACCATTTATTGTCTATTCTCAGTAGAAGCCTGAGTGATCCTTTAAAAATATAAGTCAGAAAATATCTTTGTTCTGTTCTTAGCCTTTTTACTTCTTCCCATCTCACTCAAAGTAAAAGCTTAAGCTCCCCCAATATGGTACTCTTCATCACCTGGCATCCTGGTTCTTCTCTTGCTCCCTCCTCCAGCCTTTTAACCCGCTGAGCCACCCAGGCGCCCCCCTCCTCCAGCCTTTTGATCCCCCTGCTGTTTCTTGATTTTTCCCAGGTCTGCTCCCATCTTAGGTATTTTATTCTAGCTGATCCCTCTGCCTGGAATGTTCTTCCTCCAAATATACTCTTGGCTCACTCCCTAACCTCCTACCAACATTTGGTCAGATCTCACTTTCTCAGCAGACCTATCTTAACCCTATGAACTGCCTCTCCCAACCCCACCTTCACTACCCACTTCCCGGTTCCCCTAACCTGATCTATTTCTTCATTGTTTTCAGAGCATTATCAGCACCTATCATAATAAATAATTTACCCATTTATTGTCTCATGTCTTTTGTCTATCTCCCCTCCCTCATGTAAGTTTCATGAGGACAGGGGACATTATCTGCTTTATCCATTAAACACTGCTGTCCGTATAAATGAACACATAACAAAAGGAGGAAAATCAAATTGTTTCATAAAATAATTAATATCAGTTAGTACTTGCCACATTGGTGCTTTGCAGATGGCTAAAGAGAGTTCTCAAATCTTACAAAACAAGTCTTTTTCCTTCAATTATAGAGGTATTTTTTAAAATATTCTGTATACACGCCAACCATCCTTTGTACTCACACACATTCTAATTATTTTATCCATTTCAAATGTCTAATAGATACAAGCTTCACATTCGTTGATTCTCTACCTAGTCTCCTGGGACCTAAGAGGTATGAACTGATATGCAAATGGCAATTAGTCCAAATGGCTACATCATGGTATAATTTTCAGTAGCAGGAAAATGTCAAACATAGCTAATGTAAAAATGATACAGATGACAGATGCTCTGGACAGAATGTGGAAGACATTCTGAACAAATAAAATAAATTTAAATATCAGCTTCACAAACATATATTATTTACATTCCCTCTAAAACAGCATATGCTTCTTCAAGCTCACACATATATTTCAAACATAACAAGTCAAAAACAAAAGCTTTTCTCTCCATTCTCCAAACTTTCTTCTTCCTTAAGAAGAAAAGTAGCACGGACAGCTAACCAGATATCCCCTCTTCTTCACAGCTATTTAATACCAATAGCCAAGTTCTGTCAATTCCACTCCATTAATGTCTTCAGAACCACACCCTTCTCTTTGTAATTATTATATGCTGCTGTCACCACAATTGGTCACCATTTCTTGCCTGGACTACAGCGACACACTCCTAAGTGGATATCCACCCCAGGTCTTCCCTTTCTCAAATCCATCCTCCACAAAGGCATATCTGATCTTGCCACTCCTTTCCTGGAAACCCCTTCAATGATATCCCCTTGCTTTTATTTTATTTTGTTTTATTTTATATTTAGAGCACAGGAGCAGAGGGAAGGGCAGAGATAGGGGGGGAGAGAGCATCTCAAGCAAACTCCCCACTGAGCAGAGCCCAATGTGGGGCTCAATCTCACAGCCCCAAGATCTTGACCTGACCCAAAATCAAGAGTCAGACACCTAACTGACCAAGCCACCGAGGCAACCCTCCCTTTGCTTTTAAAATCAAGTTAAAAAAAAAAAAAAGTCTTAACATAGCTGTCCAAAAACATTTGATATCTTACTATTCCCTGTCTCTTAAGATTCAAGTAAAGACAAAATTTATGTTTCAGTGTAAAAGTACACAGTAGGATATTTTGAGAAAGGTAATTTAAGTTAGGTTCCCCCAGAATCAAACATGAGACTAAGATTTGAATGCAAGGAGAGGATACCAGAAAAGACTCGGGAAGCATCAGAAAGAAGAAGCCCTCAGCCAAGAACCCAGGTGCTTGCTATAGGATACCTGTTATAAATGAGAACTATATGTATCTAGGAGATAAGGTAGGGTACCAGCAGCATCTGCTACAAGTCTTACAAACAAAATGAGTCTTTGCCCCAGTAAAATAAACAGGTCAATAAAGGATCTTGACACTCTCATAATATGAATAATGGCTGAAGGAATAAAGACTGTTCCACCTAAAATATATATATATATATATATATATATATATATATATATATAATTAGAAATTTAACTCTCCCCTTAAGAACACTCCCTCAGTAGTAGAGGGAAACTGAAAAGCAAATCACTTGGACATTAAAGTTCTTTTGTTTATTTAATTTCTGTATTGTAATTCTTTTTCCTTATGCTCATAAAAAGATGAGATCCAGAATTTTTATGACCTAGGGAGTTATATAAAGGATATATTTGCTAATGAATCAATTAGCCTAAAATGAAATTAAATTTGGATATGATCTGCTCTCTATATTAAATTGGCAAAATTCTCTGCTGTATTTGCCATTCAGTATAAAGATATAAAGATTCTCTTGTGAAAGGATATTTTACTATGTATCTAAAATCTAAACTTACAATTTTAAGAACTGAAACATGTTCTAATTAGTTACAAAATATAATGAAACATGATTAATGTAGGAGATAAATAGTTCTCAAATTATACTTTTTAATCACTTCAAACAAATATGAGTTACTAATGCATGTTTTTGAAGTTCATGGCCTTAAAGTTCTGCCTTTCTTCTCAAAAAATACTTTCAAAAGGAATTTAAACAACCGGACAGCTTGGGGCTCAGAGATGGCTGTCACACTTCACTATCTTCTTTCTCCAGAAGTTTGCAACAAGCATGCTTAAAAATAACAGTGTTCCTGACAACTTCTAAACCCTAACCCAATGGAGAGCTTTTATACTTTGACACATAGTAACTATCAACAAACCTTGAAATTCTGTCCTGTGGTAGAGGGATTAAATTTTCTGTATGGCCACAGGGACAGACTTAAGACAAAAGTGGGAGAAGGATTTCTGTTCAAATGAAGGTGGAGAGGGGCGCCTGGGAGGTTCAGTGGGTTAAAGCCTCTGCCTTCGGCTCAGGTCATGATCCCAGAGTCCTGGGATTGAGCCTGCTCCCCCCCCACCCCCGCCGCCTGCCTCACCACCTACTTGTGATCTCTATCTCTCTCTCTGTCAAATAAATAAATAAAAATCTTTAAAAAAAAAAAAAAGGTGGAGAAAGAGGAGGAAGAGCGGGAGCAGGGAGGAGAGAAAAAAGTACTTTAAAATAGCTAGGTTATTTTTAAAGATTGGCTAAAGCTAGCAAGAGAGTTATCTAAGCATAGATTTGGCTTGAGAATTAGAAATAATAATGTGGGTTGCTGGGGGGAGGGGGGTTGGGAGAAGGGGGGTAGGGTTATGGACATTGGGGAGGGTATGTGCTTTTGGGTAAATTGGAAGGGGAGATGAACCATGAGAGACTATGGACTCTGAAAAACAATCTGAGGGGTTTGAAGTGGCGGGGGTGGGTGGGAGGTTGGGGTACAAGGTGGTGGGTTTATAGAGGGCATGGCTTGCATGGAGCATTGGGTGTGGTGAAAAAATAATGAATACTGTTTTTCTGAAAATAAATACATTGGGAAAAAAAAAAGAAATAACTAACAAGCACCCAGTTGTTTGGACCAGATCACTTCAAGGTCTGTTTTCTAATTCTGAGATTCTAGGGCTTATCTGGCAGTAATGTATAAGACGAATTAGAGGAGGGGACAGAGACAGAGAAATCAATTAAGCATCTTAATCATACAGGGAAGAGGTAAAGTATAACTACAGAATGATCCTGGAAATGGAGAGCAGCAAATAAACATGAGAACATGGAGTCTGCTCACATGAGAAGGACAAGAGAGTAAGGATTCAAAGACAACAGCAAGCTTTGGAGCCTATGTGTTGGGAGGTTAGAAACCACTAACAGAAATAAGAACCAGAGAAGGAAGAGCAGGTCTGGGAGAAAATAATAGATCCACTGTGAGTTTAAGTTATTACCTGATACAGTTACATATAACCAGGAGGTAACTGGAAATAGGAAACTGGAGCTTAAAGGAGAGGGACTAGGCATACAGCAGTGGAAACCGCCTGCAGATCCCTGGTTGTCAAAGCTATGACACTAGAAAAGACTATCTGCTTAGAGACACTATAGAGAGAAAAGAAAACAAACAATGAAAGATATTTCTGTGATATCTAAATTTAAGAAATGAGGGGCGGGGAGAGGGGGAAGAGAAGGAGAGAAGAAGAGGAAGAAGACAGGAAGGGAGGGAAAGAAGGTGGGAGGAAGGAAGGAGCAAGGAAGAAAGGGAGGGGGAAGACAGAAGGGAGGAAGAAAAGGAGGGAGGGAAGCCACCTCAGCAACACCTTTGCAGATAATGAGTCAGTAAAATATTTTATATAAAAGAGTAATAAAATAGTCCTAATTAACAAATGACTTTGAAAACTTTACTTGCATCATAACTTAATATTCTAATTGGAAAAAAACTCTGACTGGCAGAATTATTTTCTATTTTCCATATCAAGTGGCAACCTCCTAGTTATATAAGGGAATAATAAGTCTGAAAGTCATGATACACTCACTGCTTATTTATTTATTTTTTTTCCAATTTATTTATTTTCAGAAAAACAGTATTCATTATTTTTTCATCACACCCAGTGCTCCATGCAAGCCATGCCCTCTATAATACCCACCACCTGGTACCCCAACCTCCCACCCCTCCGCCACTTCAAACACCTCAGATTGTTTTTCAGAGTCCATAGTCTCTCATGGTTCACCTCCCCTTCCAATTTACCCAAAAGCACATACCCTCCCCAATGTCCATAACCCTACCCCCCTTCTCACAACCCCCCTCCCCCCAGCAACCCACAGTTTGTTTCGTGAGATTAAGAGTCACTTATGGTTGGTCTCCCTCCCTATCCCATCTTGTTTCATGGATTCTTCTCCTACCCACTTAAGCCCCCATGTTGCATCACCACTTCCTCATATCAGGGAGATCATATGATAGTTGTCTTTCTCCAATTGACTTATTTCACTAAGCATGATACGCTCTAGTTCCATCCATGTTGTCGCAAAAGGCAAGATTTCGTTTCTATTGATGGCTGCATAGTATTCCATTGTGTATATATACCACTTCTTCTTGATCCATTCATCTGTTGATGGACATCTAGGTTCTTTCCATAGTTTGGCTATTGTGGACATTGCTGCTATAAACACCCTTTGGATCACTACGTTTGTATCTTTAGGGTAAATTCCCAGTAGTGCAATTGCTGGGTCATAGGGCAGTTCTATTTTCAACATTTTGAGGAACCTCCATGCTGTTTTCCAGAGTGGTTGCACCAGCTTGCATTCCCACCAACAGTAGGAACATCGCCAAAGGCAAGGGAAGCAAAGGCAAAAATGAACTTTTGGGATTTCATCAAAATCAAAAGCTTTTGCACAGCTAAGGAAACAGTTAACAAAACCAAAAGACAACTGACAGAATGGGAGAAGATATTTGCAAACGACATATCAGATAAAGGACTAGTGTCCAAAATCTATAAAGAACTTAGCAAACTCAACACCCAAAGAACAAATAATCCAATCAAGAAATGGGCAGAGGACATGAACAGACGTTTCTGCAAAGAAGACATCCAGATGGCCAACAGACACATGAAAAAGTACTCCATATCACTCGGCATCAGGGAAATACAAATCAAAACCACAATGAGCTATCACCTCACACCAGTCAGAATGGCTAAAATCAACAAGTCAGGAAATGACATGCTGGCGAGGATGCGGAGAAAGGGGAACTCACTGCTTATTTATGAGGAAGCATCTCTTGCTCATTTCAAGTTAAAATGAGATGACAGTGCAAAACACTGTTGTGGCCATCGTTGTGTATGTGATTGAACTCTTGGGATTTGTAACTGTTGCATTGTTTTACTTCACCTAATGATACTGGATTACAGGTATCCAGTTTTATGGATCTGAAAAGTGTTTTCACATGCTTCATCTCTTTCAACTCCAATGAACATCCTGTGAACTAGATAAAGAAGGTCTACTTAGTGAAGCTTTAAGTGGCAGGCCCCAAGTGAGGGGCTGTTGGAGCCAATGCCCTGTTCTTTCACTCCCACACACTGACCCTCTGCCTTTGTAGGAACTTGTGGTCTCTCGCTTGTGAATTTGGTCATGCAGCTGCAGGACTCCTTTCTGAACATTTATATTCATAGAAATATAGAACATTACGGTAAGCTACCTTTTATCAACTGATCCGTCCCTTTAAGCAGCAGATGAGAAAATAAGACAAAGGAGACTTAGGGACTTGTCCTTGAAGCAATCTTTTAGTTCATTATGACAGCAATAAACAGGCAATAAACAACAGTTATCTGTTATCTCTCCATAAAGGATAAAGATGAGACTAATTTGTAATAAAAGTAGCTCTGGTTTTTTGTTTGACTTCTTTTCACACTAACTGAAAACATCTGGTGACAAAGGTGAATAAAACTCTAAGGAAGTTTTTGGAATCTCTATTTTATAGACTTCTAAAATTTTAAACATACTTAAAATCAGTCAGTCTTCTGCTGCCTCGTTCTCTCTCCTTTTCCATCTCTCATAAATAACTTGAATTAACAGTTAACAGCCTAGAGTAACTTCCTGGTCTCTAGTCTTACCATTCCACCATTTTATTACACGTTTTCTTTAACCTATAAAAACTTCATTCTCACCTTTAATTACTCCTCAAAACATCTACATCTCAAAACCTTGGCTGCTCTCCTCTTCTATCAGAGGCTCTCAGTATAGTTGTTGTTGTTGTTGTTGTTTTTAAGATTTTATTTATTTATTTGATAGAGAGAGCAAGAGAGATCATAAGCAGGCAGAGAGAGAGGGGGAAACAAATTAAAGACAGAGCATCTAGGGGCACCTGGGTGGTTCAGTGGGTTAAGCCTCTGCCTTCAGCTCAGGTCATGATCCCAGGGTCCTAAGATCGAGCCCCGCATTGGGCTCTCTGCTCAGTGGAGAGCCTGCTTCCCTTCCATTCTCTCTGCCTGCCTTTCTGCCTACCTGTGATCTCTGTCTGTCAAATAAGTAAATAAAATCTTTTAAAAAATAAATAAATAAACTGAATCATATTTAAGATTATTTCTAGAAGACTGCAATTATTTTCTTGTATTTTGAATCCTTGGATTTTTTTTTAAAGATTTTATTTATTTATTTGAGAGAAACAGAGAGCACAAGCGGGGTGAGGGGCAGAGAGAGAGGGAGAAGCAGACTCCCCGCTGAGCTGGAATCCTGATGTGGAACTCAATCCCAGGACCCTGAGATCATGACCTGAGTCGAAGGCAGCCGCTTAACTGACTGAACCACCCATGCTCCCTTGATATGCTTTCTTAAGTGGGAGATAAAAGAATGTTACACATCTAGAGGTATGAATTTCAGAAACTGTGTTTATATCTTAGGACTGAGTCTGTGACTATTACCTGAGCCACATACCATGACAAGAAAGACTGGTAATCATCCTTTACCCTATGCATCAAATCTCTCATGAAATCTAAGACAGGTTTGTTTGTTTGGGGGTATCATAATATTTGGCACCATGTATCAAGCAATTACTGTATGTCAAAAGCTTTACCACAACCTTGCAAACTGGGTCTTATGGAATCCAATTTGTAATTAAGAAAACCAAGGTTCAGTAAAATTCAGTGACTAGTACAATATCACACAGTTAATAAGCAGTAGAACTGGGAATCACCGGGATCATCTCAATTTAAAGCTTATACTCACTTCACAAGAATAATGATATCAGAACATCAAGATATATTTCATAAATCCTAGGGGGTATTCATAATTGTCCTAGGTTCTTCCTTTTTCTTTTCCAAATGTAGAGTTTAATAAATCATCAGTTGTATATAACACCTAGTGCTCATCACATCACATGCCCTCCTTAACGTCCATCGCCCCATCCTCCTATCTACCTCCCCTTCAGCAACCCTGTTCGTTTCCTATAGTTAAGAGTTTCTCATGGTTTGTCTCCCTCTGATTACTTCCCATTCAGTTTCCCTCCCTTCCCCTATGATCCTCTGAGCTATTTTTGTTTTTGTTTTTGTTTTTTTCCACATAGACTCTTCCTAAGCAAAGACTAACTCAGGTCAGCAAAGCCAGGAATCTAAGTTGAAAGCTGAAGGAAAGAAATGAGGAAGGGAAGTAGGGAGAGAAAAAAAAGAGAGAAGGAGGGGAAGGGAACCGGGTGAGGATGGAAGGGACTCAAAAGACAATTTCCCACCCCATCTTCTCCCATTCTACCCTGGGTGCATCGCAAGTTCAAAATAACTCCGTGGTGTCAGCAATTAAGCTCTAACAAATGAGGCAGGTGTGTTCTTTTCTAGTAAGTGCATAGGTGGGAGCCAATCTCATAGTTCAATTTCTCTCTTCCACTTTATCGAATATAACATGCTGTGCACATCACAGTTCTTTAGGACAAATGCATTTCAAAAGAAAAATTAGTCTGGAACATTGAAACTTGCAACTGTGTATATTTTACCAAATGTCAATCTCTATTTGCCGGGTGATTTGAGTTGGTCTGGTTCATTATGCAATTCTAAGCCTGAGAAAGTTATTTCAAATAGAAAAAAAAATGACTTGTCCCAAATCTTGGACTACATGCAGTTTGCAAAAGTACAATTTAAGCCATTTTCCACCATTCAGTTATAATTTTGCTCTCTACTCCCCCTGCTTCCAGCTAGGTTAGAACCTCCTGACCATAGGAAAAAGTGCCTCAAGTCTTACCTTAATTCTTCCATTTTGAGGTAATTTCAGATAACAGCACATACTTATTCAAGAGTCTACCATACCATTCTTTTTTCTCTTCTTAAAAGCTAACCTGATTTTTTTTCAGGTTTCTCTTCAGTTTTGTCTCACTCTTCATTAATGGATCAACTGCAACGTTATTTATGATCATATAAAAAGGATACTTCTAGATAAAAAAAAACTTCTCACAATGGGTATTTTTTATCAATCACAATTATCAAATTCTTCCCTGAGACATGTTTTAATATAATGTGGAGAATTAAATTTAAACCTCTATTATTCTCTTTACCACAATATTCTAAATTGCTGCTACTGGAAGTGACTTTTGAACATGTTTTATGAACAACATTTGTGCCAATAAATAATAATTGTAATAATAGCATTCATTTTATGCTTATATGTACCAGTGTTTCAAATTAATTATGTCAACAAAATACCCAAAAGAAGACCATTTCATACTATAGTTCAGATTATATTCTTAGCTAAAATTCCAAGCTGAGGATTCCTAAGTCATTGGATGTCAGCAATTTACAAACCCAATATACAGTTATATCCAAAAGATTATGTTAAAGTATGTTCCCCTCAGCAATGCACGAAAACTCTGTTTTAGCTTTGTCAGCATTGGCTAGTCTGACTATAATTCTCTTTTGAAAAATTTCTTAATTTGACAAGCAAAAAATGAGACCTCCACATTGTTTTCATTTGCATACTGATAAGTTTGTTAGCCTATTTTATTTCCTAATTATCTATTAATGTCACTCTCTGTTATCTATGAGGATCTTCCTAGTGCTGTTGTTCCCAATTTGAATGAACTCCTTAAATACTAAACCGATTAACCTTTGTCACATTTATTATAAATGGTTGTCCCAGTTTAGCTTGCTTCTTAATTTTAGTCTTTTTTATTTTGGACCTGCAGCCTTTTTATGTTCAAATAATTAAATGTATTGATCTTAGTCTTTATAAATTCTTCCATTATAAAGCCACCTTAATAAAATGTAAATTGTTCATGTCACTCCCATATTTTTTTACTTCAAGTCACACTCCTCAGCATAACAAACAAAACCTTTCATGATTTAGTTCTCAGTATCTCTTACAAATCATCTTTCCTCACTTTCACCCTTCAACTCTTGATCTAACCTTGCCATATTTCTTTTGTAAAGGCAACCCGCTTTCTTCCCAAATGTAGTTCTCTGTTCTAGTGCTTTCTTTTCCTTCAACACCTACTGTCCCCAGCTCCACCCACTCTCCTGATCAACTTCTCTTTGTAACTTCCACACTCAAATGTGTGCTCCTTTCCACAATGCCCTTCCGAAACCACTCACTCTATAGACATGGAATGATTTTCCCAAGTATTTATAGCTCATCTCCTTCATAATACTTAGAACACTATGCTGTACTGTCTCCTTCTCAACTACATGCCAGACATGCTGCACAGGCCAATATTTACATACTGACTGGTGTTTCCACATTATTTCACACAGAGTATATGCCAGTCTTTACTGGTTAAATAAATGAATTAATGACAAAGTTGACAGTGAAGGGGATAGGCACATGTGGATACATTTCATTTGTAAATATATACAATTTTTATTCATAGCACATGATGTGAAGAGAAATAATTTGGGAGAAACTAAATGACCTACAAATCCTTTTAGTATTTGAAAACATTTCCTATGAAGTGCCAAAGAGCACTGCTACATCAAGAAGCAGAAATGTGTTTCTGAAACCATGGGTCATTTAAGTTATGCCACAGCATCTGTTAAAGTAATAATAAAGACAATTTATTATGGCCTTTTGGAAGATGTGTATTTTTTTCTTACTCATACTATACTTCTTATTTTACTCAATCTCAAGAATACATATTGAAACTTAAATATTACATCAGGGCAGAACCAGGACACAAGACCATAATAGAGACTTTTAAGGAAAAAAAAATAAGAGAAAAACAAGAGAAATCTTGGGATGTTGCACTGAAATGTCAGGTAAAGGTAATTTTAAAGGGAATCAGATGATGGATATATAGATAACAAGGTTCCATTTCATTAGATACATAAACCATACCATTTCAGAATGAAGACCACTTTTGAGAATTATAAACCTTCCCAATGACTGCCAAATAAAGCAGTCACTGATCTTTATTTCTCTTACTCTGCCAGCCTGATCAAAACGTTGATTCAGTCTCTGAGCTGATTCACAAATCACTAACCTGAAAAATACAGTGGGGGGTGTGGGGGAGGGGGAGAAGATGACCTGGATCTTTTATTGTACCAAGTTTTAAGTTTAAAGTGCTTTGTCAAAAATGAATATTATTGCCCTATTGAATAAAAGTGGCCTCAATAAAACAAGAATTGGTCTTATTTCAGTGAAAAAGGCTAAAAATAAAATAATTTGTATCAATTTTATATTGTAACTGTAAAAACATAACCAAGATTTCTTTAGTATTTTTTTATTAAGATGTGCTGGAAATAGTAGAGATTAATGTAATAAACCTTAAGAATTTCCAGTTCAACACAGCAAACTATCCAGCCCATGTCACTAAATATCTGTTTGTCTCCAACAACTTTTTTCCAGGTTAAACCTCAGATATTCACTTATTTTTTCATTTAACATAAATATTGGGTCTTTGGGATGAATAACACACTTTTCATTAAAGGCTTCAAAAAAGTAACTCATACAACTTAATAAGACATAGGCTCTCTTTAAGGAGCTTATAATTTAATAAAAGTATGAAAACAAAATGATAGACATCTTAACTTTAAAATCACAATGGGGGAGAATGGTAAATTTACTTTAACTAATGTTACAAAAATGATCATCTGAATCACATATTAAAAACATAAAATGTCTATAGTATTTAAAAGAGCAATTAATTTCACTAATAAAATTAATGAAATTTAAACCAAACTAGTATGTTCCATCTATCAAATTGGAAAAGATCAAAAAGATAAGAATACCTTTACCCTAAAGATACAAATGTAATGATCTGAAGGGGCATGCGCACCTGTATGTTTATAGCAGCAGTGTCCAGAATAGCCATACTATGGAAAGAACCTAGATGTTCATCAACAGATGAATGGATAAAGAAGAGGTGGTATATATATAATGGAATACTATGCAGCCATCAAAAGAAATGAAATCTTGCCATTTGCAATGACATGGATGGAACCAGAGGGTATCATGCTGAGTGAAATAAGTCAATCAGATAAAGACAATTATCATATGATCTCCCTGATACGAGGAATTTGAGAGGCAAAGTGGGGGGTTTGGGGGGTAGGGAAGGAAAAAAATGAAACAAGATGGGATCAGGAAGGAGACAAACCATAAGAGACTCTTTTTTTTTTTTTAAGATTTATTTATTTGACAGAGAGAGAGATCACAAGTAGGCAGAGAGGCAGGCAGAGAGAGAGAGAGAGAGATGAGGAAGCAGACTCCCCGCTGAGCAGAGAGCCCGATGCGGGACTTGATCCCAGGACCCTGAGATCATGACCTGAGCCGAAGGCAGCCGCTTAACCCACTGAGCCACCCAGGCACCCCAAGAGACTCTTAATCTCACAAAACAAACTGAGGGTTGTGGGGGTAGGTGGGTATGGAAAGGGGGGTGGGGTTATCACATTGGAGAGGGTATGTGCTATGGTAAGTGCTATGAAGTGTGTAAGCCTAACAATTCACAGACCTGTACCCCTGGGGCAAATAATACATTATATGTTAATTAAAAAAAAAAAAGACAAAAATACCCATGATGAGTGAGAGTGTGGGGAAACAAACTCCCCACTCTTCTGATAAGTGAGTAAATTAGTCTAATTTTTTTAAAAGGCCATCTGACAATATGAAATTTCAATATATACATCTGTAGCTTCACCCTTTTTCTTAAATTTTTATTTTTTTTTTTACTGTTTGACGTAAGAGAAACTTGGCTATTCTCTAATGACAGTTTCTTTTTAAGTTCCAGAAGTAAAGTGGGTTTTGTTCTCTCATAATCCCCCATCTCAGGAGCCAGAAGTGGGTTAGATATCCCCCTTATTTCCCCTTACCACTTCCAACTATTACTCTACTCATGGTTACAAAATACACTCACACAGACGTGCGCACGCACACGCACACACACACACACACACACACAAAATTTGAAGATTAGGCTTCACCACGTACCATTCTTTCCTGATGCTGTCACTTTTTGGAAACTGTCAAGAGCATATTCATGCCAGAGACAGTATTTCCATTTGTGTAAGTTCTGACCACCAGATTGTGAGTGATACTGAACTGTACAACCTCTGGATCATGCATTAAAGTCCATTTCCTTTCACTTATTCCCTTTTTATTTCTGTACGCTGCAAGGCAGATGTGGTGCAGGATTCAGTCTCTGAAGGAAGACAGTACCCTGGGAGATGATGGAGCAACAAGATAGAAAGAACTTGGCCCTGGAGGATTTCCCTACCTATACCATGTGTCTGGACTGTTACATGACAGAAACATAAATCCCTACTCTGTTATTTGAGTCCTGAACTTTAGGTGTGTGTGTGTGTGTCTCTCTCTCTCACTTCTTATCTCCAACCTCTATCTCCATCTCTGTATCTCTTTACATTGTCTTAGCCTTAGTCTTACCAATCCATTACTGAACAAGTTAGAGATCACAGGGCAAGAGATGGGTCAAGGACTCGATTCCTAATCCTGACCCCAGAGCCAATACCCTTCCCATTTACATTAGGTAAAGAAACTCTTGTGGTAATAAGCAACTATGGCCACATAGAAATATGTTATAGTGATCTTCTGGGTCTTCTTGACCTCTTTACACTCTGTGGAACAGAGTGCGTTGAAAGCAGTATGTTCTTCCTTTTCTGTCCCTTTTTTCAGACTTAAAAAAAAAAAATAGAGTAGGCAGAATGGTCAGTCTCTTCCCACTTCCCACAGAAACAGCCTTCTGTTTAACAGAGGGAGCATGGCCAATTCCACAGCAGACCTAGCTATGTTCCAGACAAGGAGTCAAGCTGACTCACAGCACTGGACGACTTGTTGTAGTATATCCTCGTAACTTCTATAACTTCTGTAACTTCTGACTCAGTCATAGCCATTTCTCCTTCTTCACAGTTCCACTACTATAGCCATCCCTACACAAATCTTAATTTAGCCACAAGCTCATCATGCATTTTTACACCCCTCTTCTCTTCCCTCATTCTTTCTCCACTTAAAATCCCATAGATTTTTTTTTTTTTACAATAGTTTACATGCCTTTTGCTGATTTATTTCTTGCCCTCTGGTAAAAGAAACACAATTTTCTTTTAAAGACATATATATGGGGGCACCAGGGTGGCTCAGTGGGTTGGCCCTCTGCCTTCGGCTCAGGTCATGGCCTCAGCATCCTGGGATCGAGTCTCGTATCGGGCTCTCTGCTCCGCAGGGAGCCTGCTTCCTCCTCTCTCTCTCTCTCTCTCTCTCTCTCTGCCTGCCTCTCTGCCTACTTGTGATCTCTGGCTGTCAAATAAATAAAATCTTTTTTAAAAATAAATAAATAAATGAAATTTAAAAATAAAGACATATATATGGATACCCACATACACACAAACATATTTAATAAAAGCTCACCAAAAAAACTCCACATACCCAGCTACATGTGATAAAGTAAATATACAACAAAGTTAACATCTAATATAATTGCCTTAATATTTAAACACATCACAGCAAATAATCTCCAATATAAAAACATTTGGGATGATTTTACCAAATATCATATTATGTCTTCCCGATTTTTAGATCAATCAAAGGTAGAACATATATAGACAGGAATACATGCTAATCTGACTCAGTATTGAGCCTATTTTTTTTTGTTGTTTTTAATGAAGTCATGGTTGAAAATCCTAATTTGCACAAACATGTAACTGTGAATAGTAATAATAGCAATGCATTTACATACAAGAAAATTCTTTAAAATTCATCAAAACCTATAATAAAATTAAAGTCTTATGATCATTCTTCAGGGTATTGGAGAACAATGCTAGAAGATTTCATTTGTATTTCAGGAGCCAAATTTAACTCAATTATTTGTTTAGGAGTATGAAAATCAAGTAAAAGTTTTATCTCAATGTTTCTCTCAATCTTTCAAATATCTTTTTTGGAAATAATAATTAAAAGCCTGAGCTAGAGAAGTGAAATGTAATAATTCTATTTTTACTTTTTTCAAATTGCCCTTAAAAGTCACAACAATGCTGAGTCGCCTGGATGGCTCACTCCATTGAGCCCTGGACTCTTGGTTTCAGCTCAGGTCATGATCTCATGGCTGGTGGGATCGAAATCAAGCCCTTTGTCAGACTCCCTCTCCCCCTCCCCCTACTTGCTCACTCACACTCTCTCTCTCTAAAGTAAATTTTTTTTTAAAGATTTTATTTATTCATTTGACAGAGATAATACAAGTAGGCAGAGAAGCAGGCAGAGAGAGAGGGGAAAGCAGGCTCCCTGCCGAGCAGGGGAGCGCAATGCAGGGCTCAATCCCAGGACTTGGGGATCATGACCTAAGCCAAAGGCAGAAGCTTAACCCACTGAGCCACACAAGTGCCCCTAAAGTAAAAATTTTTTAAAGATTTTATTTATTTATTTGACAGAGAGATACAGCGAGAGAGGGAACACAAGCAAAGGAAGGGGGAGAGGGAGAAGCAGGCTTCCCGCTGAGCAGGGAGCCAGATGCCTGGCTTATCCCAGGACCCTGGGATCATGACCTGAGACAAACGCAGACACTAAATGACTGAGCCACCCAGGCACCCCTAAAATAAATAAGTTTTTAAGACAAAAAGTTACAACAATGCTGAGAACAAAGAATAAATCTCACTATAACAATGATTTTTTCTTATCTTAGATGTATTTGATTTGCTGAACTATATCTTTTAGTTTCAAATTTAATTTACTAAGAATGCCAAAAATATTACTTAAATATACTAAGCCCCTTAACCTAAATATCATCTTTAGCTTTTTGATAGGACCAGCAACATTGATACGATGACTTCTGCATTTTCAAATAACTCTACTATATTTTCCAGTTATATGTGCTGTTCCACCAACTTCTATTCCGTTACAGTTTTTCTGGGTCACTTACATTAATGAATAGTGCATTTTCCTAATGCTATAGATATGTCTCATCCAAATGCGGGTGGATTAAATTTATCACAACTCTCATAAAATCATCTTGTCATACATCTCTGGCCTAAAACTTTTTAACTTGAAAAACTGGTGCTGTCGTCAACATGGAGCATGAAATCCACATCAGCTCTTATACATGTAATCAGTATTGCTTTTAAATATCCTGGAATAGTTAATATTTGACAGGGTAGTAGGTTATTCATAAGTAATATGATCTAAACCTGTAATTTATCACCAGAAAGCTCAAGTATTTCACCCATACCTGTTCAAAGGAAATTTTTTTTACCATTTTGGTGAGATATTTTTTTATGACACACAATATCCAACTAAATTTGTCCCTCCTAAGGATTTCTTATTAATAATTATTTTTGAAAATTTAAGAAAATTATGGTAACAATTTTTTTTTCCTTGAAAAACTAGAGGTTTCACAAGCTGTATTTTACAGGTCTTTTAAACTTTGGAAGTTTGAAGCTTATTTTTTTTTTAAGATTTTATTTATTTATTTAAAAGAGATCACAGGTAGGCAGAGACAGGCAAAGAGAGAAGGGGGAAGCAGGCTCCCCACTGAGCAGAGAGCCCGATGCGGGGCTCAATCCCCGAACCCTGATCATGACCTGAGCTGAAGCCAGAGGGCTAACCTACTGAGCCACCCAGGTGCCCCAAGTTTTAAGCTTTTATGTATAAGAATATAATGAACCATAACATACAGATTTATCACTTTCATCAGTTTTTATTCTTTGACAAAATCATATTTGAAATATTCATTTTAAAGTCTTGCACTTAATAATTTTGTGTCTTGGAGATGCCAGACACATCTGGCATTTTTTTTAAGTGAGTTTAAAAGAAATCACATTTACTCATTGGAATTGTGGTAACTTTGTATCAGTTTAGCTACACTTGGAACTGTATCATTTAGCTACAGTGGAACTACATTTCCTAGATTTCCCTTCCTGGTTCAGCTGGGATTCACCAGTATACAAATTTATGACATTTGGAAAATAGAATTGAGGAAACAACCTTTCCCTCCTCTCTCTCCCCTTTCCTTCTTTCCTTCCTGTTTTGTTTTTTTCATTTTGAAGATCAGCGTAAGGATGACAGGCAACACAGGGGCTCACACCTTATTGCTGACCGGCCTTATACGTAGAAGACAGAAGCCAGGACCATAACATCTCCAGCTGTCACTGGATTTCCTCCTTCTGCTTTTCTATAAACCAGGCTGGCATATGTGTAGCTCTAAGCCAAATCCTCTTGCAGGACACCCATATCATCTCATCAGGGGTGGCAGGGATGAGACAAAGTCTAGTTTCCAGTATGTCCTTTCTCTTACCTACTTTATATCCTAATCTCCTTCCCAGCACCTAGCCTGGCTGACCTCTGGCAACAGCAGGACCAACACCAAATGCAAGAGTCCTTGCACAAACACAAAAAAATTTTTGAAGTCCTTGCATAGACATTTCCATTAGGTCATGTAATTATAGAAGGTCTAATTCGTACAACAAATCCTTTATTCTGTAGCACTCTTATTGTTGCTTTACTGACCAAACCCTCTCAATAGTCAACATTTTCTCAGTGTTGACTATTTACATTTCATACCCAATAACTAAACATGAACATGCCTCTGTATTTTTTTCACTTCATCCTTCTCCTTCTTCCAATAATAAAAACCACTTATTTAAAGGCAATCATGTTACTTCAATTAAAATGTTACATTGTTCCAAACTCTAAAAATGTTTTATTCTATAATATTCTTTTAAAAAACACACACACACACTGAAACTCAGTTGAAAATCTCAACACTTTGCCAACTGAGAGTCAGTATCTCCTGCATTTTGTTTCACAATTAAATGTAAATTATACTCATATAAAATTAACTCATTCTATATTGATGCCCCAATTTTGTGATGGTCAGGATAGCATCCTGACCCATGAGTACAGACTATAAATCCAAAAAGCCTTGGCAATGAACTCAAGCTTCTCCTCATACTTGCTGTGGATCTTGGACATGTTACCTAATTCTCTACTCCGCATCCCATCATCTGTGAAATGGGACAAAGAAGATTCCTTAAATCATAAATTTGCTGGAATGATTATAAAAGAAATGGTTGCAGGGGTGCTTGGGTGGCTAGTTGGCTGAGCAGCTGACTCTTCATTTCAGCTCAGGTCATGATCTCAGGGTCCTGAGATGGAGTCCCATATCAGGCTCTGTGCTCAGCAGGGAGTCTGCTTGGGAATCTCTCTCTTTTCCTCTGCCCCTCCTTCTGCTCATGTACACATGTGTGCTCACTCTATCTCACTCAAATAAATCTTTAAAAACAAACAAACAAAAATAAATAGATGTATGCAAAGTTATTAGAACAGTCTCCTGGCAAAGAGTAAGGAAGGGCATTCTAGGCAATAATTAGCTATTATTATTATTGCATGCCACAAATTCAGATAAGGCACCAGTGAGCAAAAGAGGAAAACTCTTTCTAGTCAATGTATCACAATCAGAACACCTTTTCCACTTGTTTTTTGTCTCATACACCAATTGCAACTTGTTTTCTCTCTCATACACAAATTGCACGTAGCCATAGCATTAGATGTAGTGTGTCCTGTTTGTGCTGAGAATACTATCCTCTGACACACTTTAATATCTTCTACTCTTTTCTATTTGGTTTAATTAATACGCTAGCCACATAACTCTTCCTCTTTGGAATCTTATGGGCTGCTTGACTTGGGCCTGGGAGCCTGAAACAATTACAATGGGAATGCTAGGAAAAGTTAAAATGAACAGCTCAAATTAATGAGCTTCTGCTCTTGAAGCTATGATAATTCCCCAAACTGCATGCTGTTATATAATGGGGGAGGGGTGGGGTAGACGTTGAGGTGATTTTCCCAATATCCATTATCATACATAAATTACCACACACACATAAACACTTTGGGAAATTCTCTTTTTCTGCTTTGGACTTTAACATTGTTCAACTCCCATAATACAGGTTATGATAAATTTTAATAAAAATCTCCTAAGATTACGCCAGCTTCCCCAGCCCTACCAAACACTGCTCATAATCCATGAAACTGACTTCCAGACTTATAATTTAGAGGTTAAAAAATCTTGTCTTATCTACAAGAGCTGAGACATCATATCATGTCTGTTCCTGGTTCAACCTCATCAAAACAATGGAAAAACAATGAAAAATCCAGGATCATCTTCCAGCATCCTCATTTTCTCCCTTCCTGACCTTCATTCCCCTGTAATGTCTCCGTCAGTGTCTCATTCTTTTTTTTAATTCCTCTCTTTCTAAAATCATAGGTAGCATTTGAGAATACAAACACTGGTGGGGCGTCTGGGTGGCTCAGCAGGTTAAGCATCCGACTCAATTTTGGTTCGGGTTGTGATCTGAGAGTCATAGAATCAAGCCCTGGGTTGGGCTCTGCGCTGACCATGGAGCCTCCTTGGGATTCTCTCTCTCCCTCTTTCCCTCCCCCTCCTCACACTCCTACCCCTGAAGCCCTACTCACCTCCATGCATGTGTTCACTCTCTCAAAAACAAAACACAAACAAACAAAAAATTGACACTAGAGTCAAGAGACCTGAATTGGAGCTTTAGCTTACCGGAGCTTATTTAGCTCTCTAACCTTGAACAACTACTTACTTCTTAGAGGCTTAGTTTCTCCCCCTACAAAACCTGGAATACAATGAACACATTTATAATTTTGAAGTGAGAATGAAATGAGATAAGACAAGTACTTAGAATATGGAAAAGTACTCAGTAGTATTATCCATGGCCACTGCTATAAAAACTAATCCACATAGCAAGATAAACTAATCGCTCATTGTTATAAATGAGTATTTCATATTTTCACTCCCAGAACACTAGATGTCTAAAACTAAAGGAAAGAATTTCTAACTACAAAATGCCAAAGATTATATTAAACGGTAAACTAAGAATTTTATGCCCAAAGAATGCTTTTCAACAAGTCCTAAAGTAATATTACAGATAGCCATATATTTGACTCTGTACTTGCTGAAAAGAATGGAGAAAAAGGAAAAAAAGCAAAAAGCAGATATTTCCTAAAAAGCACTAGCAAAATCTCTTTTTCTCTCTGAATTAGTCTGAAAATATTCAGTTAGATCCAAGGAGGTAAGTTATGTATCTTTCTTCTTGTAAGACTAGTATTTTAGAAAAATAATTCTTGAGAAATGATTACACACTGAACTCTATGGAAAATAAGTAAGTTAAGGAGTGAATTAGCTGAATGAAAACTGTTTTTAGCTTCATTAACAATCTGTGTGACCCCCCCAACCCTTCCCCAATGAATCTTCCAATTTGCCACATGCTATTTTATACTTTTGTTAAAATCTATTTATGCATTCACATTACTTATTCACAGCTAGGAGATCAGAGCCCTAAAACAGAAATCACATTAAATGCTGCAGACAGAATGTGGAAAGGCTGTAAAATTACCCATCCATAGTTATGGAGCTGTTATTAACCCTATGGCAAGAGGCCAATTTACAGAAGTTATTTAAAGTTGTCATTCAGAGAATGTTAGCACTCCACTGTGGTCCCATATTTTCTACATCAATTTCATTTGATTTATAAGTTTTCACTTTTGTAATGCCTAACATTTGGCCATTGGTAATATGGTCTTCTGCAGCTAGTTATAACAGAACAAAAATTATACTTTATATTTTGACAAAAAATTTATTGGGTAGATTCATGTTCTTGTATCTGATTTCATATTGTTCCTGAATATTCAGTATCCCAAAAATCAATTTCAATGGGCTCAGCTACTATCCATGAGCTTAATTAAGTGCTAAACTGAGGCACTTTCTGCTTGGGAACAGGGTAGATGTAAAGGAGGAAAAGCTGAATAACTTCTAGAGATTTAAAAAAAAAAAAGAAGAGTTGGCATCCAATCCTTCAGGTTTTTCCTTTCTTTTGCTATTCTGATTTGGGGATATCTAAAGAATGAATTGAATTTCGGTAAGCTAATCAGCCATGGATCTCTTCTTAACTCTTGCAAGTTACTGTAGTAATATATCACTCTTTAAATTGATGTTTCAGAACATTGATCATTACAGTGTACTGAAATGGTTAAAGAAGACTTAAATTATGACTGGGATAAAATGGGAGCATGACAAGAAAATGTATCCTTGTGAATCTACCCAATTATGGATGAACTTTTTGTATAATTGATTGTTTTGAGATGGACTTAGTTCGTGCCAAAAAAAAAATCCATTGTGATTATTGTTCATTCTCATGTGCTTATTAAAAAATTACTCAATATTTTTAATGGATTAAAGCTGAGCTAAAGCGAACAGCAAAAGGAAACCAAGCACAAAGATGTAAGGAGGCAATTACTACAGAATAATTTGTATCATCTAGCAACTCTCAAAAATGCTTTCGTAATTTATCATGTCTTCACAATAACTCTTACAAGCACAAATACAATTTTATAAAACTCAAATCCAAGAAAAATTAAATAACATAGTATTTATCTTATATACATTAGTCATAAGACTTTATTTTTAAAAAGCAAATGAATGATCCACATTTATTTATAACTAAACAGAAGTTACAAATAGAAATCCGAATACTGATTACCACTGGGGAAGAGGCAGGGAATGGGGCAAAGGAAGAACTCAAAAAAAAAAGCTATTGCTGGTTTCTAGGTCAGGGGTTGGCAAACTATGGCCCATAGGCCAAATCCAGCTACAATCTGTTGGGTAAATAAAACTTTATTGGTACAAAGCCATGCCCACTTGTTTACATATTGTCAGTGTATGCTTTTGTGCTACAAAAGATTTTGGATGCTTTTGTGCTACAACAGCAGAGTTGACAAGTTGTGAAAGAGACCATATGGCCTACAAATCCAAAAATATTTACTATCTGGCTCTCCACAGAAAAATTATGCTTACTCCTGATCTAGCCAGTAAAAATAAGGAAGGCCCATATTTATTAATATTTGTGTGCAGAATAATACTTATTAACTCATTAATTATCTTCAGTTTTATCTATTTCATCCCTAATGGGAAACTGTTCATTCCACACAAAATTACATATAAGCAGTGAAAGGAAGGGCAACTGATACTAAAAAGATCAAGTTGTGTTTGTTTTATATGTTCTCCAACCTGAAGAAAGTAAGAATCCAACATAGCCCTTTTTTTTTAAATTTATTTATTTTCAGAAAAAACATTATTCATTATTTTTTCACCACACCCTTTTAGCATGGAACCAGAAAAGGGATCCTAATTTGTGACCACAGTAGAATGATAATATAATTTTGTAGCCACCCACTGAGGCTGACTATACATAAACCAAAAGACAATTCATGGAAATAGAGTTATTCTACATCATCTCCTAATTGTCTAATTAACTTCTAATTAGATTCTGATTAACTTCATAATTAAATACCAGTAAAAGTACAGTGGTTCTTTTCGGTGCTTAAATATCCCTCCCACAAAGTGCATATCATAACAGCAGGTTATACATAGACCACTGGTTCTCAACCCCTGATTTTGACACCTTCCCTGGCCTTGCATGGAACATTTGGCAATATGTGGGAAAATTTTTGGTTGTCACTCCAAAGGCTTTAGTAAATAGAGAACAAGGATGCTGTAAACAATCCTATAATGGCCAGGGCAGCCCAGCAATCAACAGTGGTGAGGCTGAGAGACTCTTAGACTGGATATACTGAGAATTAGAATCAAGATTCTGATGGTGAGGCCAAATCCAGATAAGTAACACCCTTTACAAAATTCCTTCTGGATTTAGTACACAGGATGCAAACACAGACACATATTCAAGCACATCCTACACACGTCATTACTAGAGAATAACAAGAACAGTTGAGGCAACTCTTATCGTTCAAACTTCTTGGGTACATATCTCTTAAAATAAAAAATATTGAATTGTTCAATTTGCCACAGTTCCTTAGTATATTCTATGTTCAAGGAGACAGCACACAGATATAATTTTAAAAATTATAGTCGTTTTCACTTTATCACATATATATCACATATATATGTGAATATGTGATTTATCATATACATACATGATATATATATACATATATATCATATGTATATTTATCATATTTATCACATATAGATAACTTCCATATTTCAACAATATGAATGGCGAAAAGACACTTCATGAAGTTTCTTGTTATGTAGATGCACAGGGCTTCAGCACCTATGCATATCTTGATCTATGCCCCAATGATATTACTGAGTACTCTAAGAAGAGTATCTGGAAAATTACCTGACATTAAACTGGCTGTCACCACCAGGAGAAAAAAAGTGGTTTTAGTAAATGTTTCAGATGTATCTCAAAGAGGCTGTGCACATTTTCACTGAAATAATCTGTTTCATAATTAGTATTCCATATATAACCATTCCCTTTTTTGATTTTAGTGAATTAATGGGTATTTCTAATCTTCGCAAAAAGATATATGACAGCTTTGTTGTTCATTAAGTGTCTCATTAGAAGGCTCTAAAATGTAGGACTCTAAATAACCAATATTAGTAAATGTTAATAGACATTTCTGAAACTTTTAAAATGCAAGATATGATGCTCATAATCACAGCTAGCATGTCCATCATTATTTATTTATGGATGTTAGTAAAGTTCTAGTAGAAACACTTATTAAGGAAATTGAAATAGTTGTTTCCACAAATAAATTAATCAATGTCTTATTCTGTGCGGTCTACTTTAAATTATATAAGTATTAGGATTTATAATGTGCCTTAATATTGTACAGATCATCAAGTGAAATATGAGACATTCCCAGAATTAATCTTAATCATACCTACCATTGCTCTAACCAGGATTAACCTAAGTAAAATTGTGAAGTAGATAGTATACATCTCAGCATGCTTTCTACCCAATATATTTAGAGGCTAAAAGGCCCTCTTTTTATGTTGTTTATTTTTAACTAACTCCATCCCTTTTGGTGCAGGTTGTTCATTTTTCCAACAGTTCAATTATCTTTAAAACAAGGCGTGGTTGACTTTGTTAGACAAAAATCACATCTATAAATCTAGCCAAATAATTCCTTCCCTACCTTGAGCTGTCTGTAAGGCTACTGTATGACCATATCCTTAAAGGTCCTTTTCTTTAAAGCCAATAATTTGCGGGGCATGCTCCAAAGATTCTTGAAGGTATATTTCTCTGTTTACGGTTCTACCTTAATCTTATACTTTATATCTTCCTTAATCATATATTTTATAAATCTTATAATTTTATATTTCTACCTTAATCTTATATTTATATTTATAATCTTATATTTAATCTTATATTCTACCTTAATCTTATACTCTTATATTTAATCTACCTAAATCTTATATATATTTATATTTATAATATGTATATTTTATATTTTATAAATATAGACATTTATTAAATAGTAAAACATTAATTTTAAGTAGTGTGAAGTAAAGAATGTATATTATAATTCTTAGATAAGCACTTTGAAAGTAATGCAGAAAGTTATAGCTAAAATACTAAAACTGAAATTAAAAAAATATTCCATTAGTCAAAAGATGGCAGGAAAAGAGGGATAGAGGAACCAGAAGCAGAAGTGGCAAAGAGAAAACAAATGATAAATTGACAGAATAAATCCAATAACATCAATAATTACATGAAATGTTAAAGGACTACACATGCCAACCACAGAATTAAATGATCAAATCAGAGAGGGAGACAAACCATGAGAGACTGTGGACTCTGAGAAACAAACTGAGGGTTTGGGGGTGGGGTGGAGAGCCTGGTGGTGGATATTATGGAGGGAATGTATTGCGTGGAGTGCTGGGTGTGGTGCATACACAATGAACTTTGGAACATTGAAAAAAAAATAAAATAAAATTTTTTAAAAAATCAAATTGGATTTAAGAAACAAAGCAAACAAGCATAGGGAAATCAAGAAAGAGAAGAAAACCATGAAACAGACTATGGAGAACAAACTGATGGTGGTGGGGGGAATGGGTGAAATAGGTGATGGGGATAAAGAAGTGCACTTGTGATGAGTACTGGGTGTTGTATGGAAGTGATGAATCACTAAACTCTACTCCTGGAACTAATATTACACTGCATGTTAACTAACTGGAATTTAAATAAAAACTTAAAAGATAAATAAATAAAAGTAAACCCCAACTATATGCAGGCTCTTGCACAGATGCACTTTAGAAATGAAGGACAGATAGGCTGAAAGTAAATAGACGGGAAACATAATGTCAGCCCAACAGCGTAATAAGGCTGAGTCATGTTATATTAACATCAGATAAGATAGAATTCAAGACAAAGTATAATCTGTCTATGCCTCGACAATGAAAATACAACATATAAAATATGTGGGATACAAATGAAACCATGCATACAGGGACATGTATAGCTTTAAATGCTAATAGTAGAAAATGAAATGAGTTTTAATCAAATAATTTAACCTTCCACCTGAAGAAGCCACCAAAAGAAATGTAAACTAAGAGTAAATAGAAGGAAGAAAACTATAAAAATAAGAGCAGAACTTTTTTATTTTTATTTTTTTTAAGAGTTGGGGGCACCTCGGTGGCACCGTTGGTTAAGCAGTAAACTCAGTTTTGGCTCAGGTCATGATCTCAGGGTCCTGGAATCAAGCCCTGTCTTGGGCTCCACATCAGCAGGGAGTATGCTTGAGGATTCTTTCTCCCTTTGCCTTCCATCTACTTGTAAACACATGCTTGCTCTCTCACTGTCTCTCTCAAATAAGTATTTTTTAAAAATTAAAAAATACAGAACAAATGGGTCAATCAGGAAATTAAAGAAGATTTGAAAAAATTCATGGAAATAAATGATAATGAAAATACAATGGTTCAAAATCTGTGGGACACAGCAAAGGCAGTCCTGAGAGGAAAATACATAGTGATACAAGCCTTTCTCAAGAAACAAGAAAGGTTTCAAATATACAACCTAACCCTACACTTAAAGGAGCTGGAGAAAGAACAACAAAGAAAGCCTAAACCCAGCAGGAGAAGAGAAATAATAAAGGTCAGAGCAGAAATCAAAGAAATCAAAACCAAAAAAAAAGTATATATATAGAACAAATCAACGACACTAGGAGGTGGTTCTTTGAAAGAATTAATAAGACTGATAAACTTCTGGCCAGACTTATCAAAAAGAAAAGAGAAAGGACCCAAATAAATAAAATCATGAATGAAAGAGGAGAGATCACAACCAACACCAAAGAAATACAAACAATTATAAGAACATATTATGAGCAACTATATGCCAGCAACTTTGAGAATCTGGAAGAAATAGATGCATTCCTAGAGACATATAAACTACCACAACTGAACCAGGAAGAAATAGAAAACATGAACAGACTCATAACCAGTAAGGAGATTGAAGCAGTCATCAAAAATCTCCCAATAAACAAGAGCCCAGGGCCAGACGGCTTCCCAGGGGAATTCTACCAAACATTTCAAGAATTAATTCCTATTCTCCTGAAACTGTTCCAAAAAATAGAAATGGAAGGAAAACTTCCAAACTCATTTTATGAGGCCAGCATCACCATGATCCCAAAACCAGACAAGGATCCCATCAAAAAAGAGAATTACAGACCATATCCTTGATGAACACAGATGCAAAAATTCCCACTGAAATACTAGCCAATAGGCTCCAACAGTACGTTAAAAGGATTGTTCACCATGACCAAGTGGGATTTATTACAGGGCTGCAAGGTTGGTTCAATATCCACAAATCAATCAAAGTGATACAATACATTAATAAAAGAAAGAACAAGGGGCACCTGGGTGGCTCAGTTGGTTAAAGCCTCTGCCTTTGACTCAGGTCATAATCCCAGGGTCCTGGGATCGAGCCCCACATAGGGCTCTCTGTGAAGCAGAGCCTGCTTCCCTTTCTCTCTCTGCCTGCATCTCTGCCTACTTGTGTCTCAGTCTGTCAAATAAATAAATAAAATCTCTAAAAAAAATAAAAAAAGAAAGAAAGAAAGAACAAGAACCATATGATACTCTCAATAGATGCTGAAAAAGCATTTGACAAAATAAAGCATCCCTTCCTGATCAAAACTCTGCAAAATGTAGGGATAGAGGGTACATATCTCAATATCATCAAAACCATCTATGAAAAACCCACCACAAATATCATTCTCAATGGAGAAAAACTGAGAGCTTTTCCGCTAAGATCAGGAACATGGCAGGGATGTCCATTATCACCACTGCTATTCAACACAGTACTAGAAGTACTAGCCTCAGCAACCAGAAAACAAAAAGAAATAAAAGGCATCCAGATCGGCAGAGAAGTTGAACTATCACTCTTTGCAGATGATATGATACTATATGTGGAAAACCCAAAAGACTCCACTCCAAAACTGCTAGAACTTGTACAGGAATTCAGTAAAGTGTCAGATATAAAATCAATGCACAGAAATCAGTTGTATTTCTCTACACCAACAACAAGACAGAAGAAAGAGAAATTAAGGAGTCAATCCCATTTACAATTGCACCCCAAACCATAAGATACCTAGGAATAAACCTAACCAAAGAGGCACAGAATCTATACTCAGAAAACTATAAGGTACTCATGAAGGAAATTGAGGAAGACCCAAAGAAATGGAAAAATGTTCCATGCTCCTGGATTGGAAGAATAAATATTGTGAAAATGTCTATGCTACCTAAAGCAATCTACACATTTAATGTAATCCCTATCAAAAAACCATCCTTTTTTTTAAGAAATGGAACAAATAATCCTAAAATTTGTATTGAACCAGAAAAGACCTCGAATAGCCAAAGGAATATTGAAAAAGAAAGCCAAAGTTGGTGGCATCACAATTCCAGACTTCAAGTTCTATTACAAAGCTGTCATTATCAAGACAGCATGGTACTGGCACAAAAACAGACACATAGACCAATGGAACAGAATAGAGAGCTCAGAAATAGACCCTCAACTCTATGGTTAACTAATATTCAACAAAGCAGGAAAGAATGTCCAATGGAAAAAAGACAGTCTCTTCAACAAATGGTGATGGGAAAACTGGACAGCCACATACAGAAAAATGAAACAGGACCATTTCCTTATACCACACAAGAAAAGAGACTCAATATGGATGGAGGGCCTCAATGTGAGAGAGGAATCCATCAAAATCCTTGAGGAGAACATAGGCAGCAACCTCTTCCACCTCAGCCACAGCAACCTTCCTAAGAACATTGCCAAAGGCAAGGGAAGCAAGGGCAAAAATGAACTATTGGGACTTCATCAAAATCAAAAGCTCTTGCACAGCAAAGGAAACAGTTAACAAAGCCAAAAGATAACTGACAGAATGGGAGAAGATATTTGCAAATGACATATCAGATAAAGGGCTCGTATCCAAAATCTATAAAGAACTTAGCAAACTCAACACCCAAAGACCAAAGAAAGCAATTAACAAATGGGCAGAGGACATGAACAGACATTTCTGCAAAGAAGACATCCAGATGGACAACAGACACATGAAAAAGTACTCCATATCACTCGGTATCAGGGAAATACAAATCAAAACCATAACGAAATACCACCTCACATCAGTCAGGATGGCTAAAATTAACAAGTCAGGAAATGACAGACGCTGGCGAGGATGCGGAGAAAGGGGAACCCTTCTACACTGTTGGTGGGAATGCAAGCTGTTGCAGCCACTCTGGAAAACAGCCATGAGGTTCCGCAAAAAGTTGAAAATATAGCTATCCTATGACCCAGCAATTGCACTACTGAGTGTTTACCCTAAAGATAGAAATGTAGAGATCCGAAGGGGCACATGTACCCGAATGTCTATAGCAGCAATGTCCACAATAGCCAAACTATGGAAAGAACCTAGATGTCCATCAACAGATGAATGGATAAAGAAGATGTGGTATATATACACAATGGAATACTATGCAGCCATCAAAAGAAATGAAATCTTGCCATTTGCAATGACGTGGATGGAACTAGAGGGTATTATGCTTAGTGAAATAAGTCAATTGGAGAAAGACAACTATCATATGATCTCCCTGATATGAGGAAGTGGAGATGCAACATAGGGGGTTTGAGGGGTAGGAAAAGAATAAATGAAACAAAATGGGATTAGGAGGGAGACAAACCTAAGAGACTCTTAATCTCACAAAACAAACTGAGGGTTGCTGGGGGGCAGGGGGTTGGGAGAGGGTGGTGGGGTTATGGACATCAGGGAGGGTATGTGCTATGGTGAGTGCTGTGGAGTGTATAAACCTGGTGATTCACAGACATGTACCCCTGGAGCTAATAATATATTATATGTTAATTTTAAAATATTAAAAAAACTAAATAGAAAACTGATGATTTAGAAAATGCAAAAAGCCAAAAACTGTTTCTTTGAAAAGATCAACAAAATTGATAAATTTCTGACTATGGTAATCCAGAAAGAGAGAAAGAGAGTGTGTGTAAATTACCAATATCAGCATCAAACATAGGGTGTCACAACATATCTTACAGACATTAAGGCAATAAGGAAATAATTTGAATAAATAAATGCCAACAATTCTGACTGCTTAATAATAATATCTACTGTGAGGAGCTGTTAAAAAACAGTGTATAGGGGTACCTGGGTGGCTCAGTGGGTTAAACCTCTGCCCCCAGCTCAGGTCATGATCTCAGGGTCCTGGGATAGAGTCCTGCATCAGGCCCTTTGCTAAGCAGGGATTCTGCTTCCCCCTCTCTACCTATTTGTGATCTCTCTCTCTCTCTCTCTCTGTCAAATTAAAAAAAAAAAACCTTCTAAAAAAATAAACATAGTGTATATAAAGAGAAAGCATATAAAGTGTTTGCATTACATTGGTACCAAAAATAAACCAGGTCTTATAAATATTGTAATTTCATGGGTAGGGATAATTTTTCTGCTTAGTGGATGAGGAAACTAGAGCTTAGAAATAATAACTAACTTCTCAAGGTTTGCAGAGACAATAAAGTACAGTTGTTATTTGAACCCACTGTGTACTTGGTTCCAATGTGTACCCCTTTTAAATGACATATAGTAAGTTGCTTTAGTGATACAGATATGTTTTACCTTGTAAAACACTATATCTAATATTATCCTCTGTTTTCTTGTCCCTCACATTGCAAATATCAAAATTGTGTATTTTGAAAAAAATTATTGGATTTTTTCCTTTAAATTAAAAAATATGTTGCAAATAGGATAATTTGTACCCTAAAAATTCTGAAAGAAATTATAAGTAAATTTTAAGTAATATGAATATAATATAAAATAACCATAATCACAAAAATCTCCAAGATCTCTGGGTTAGGAACCATATTTTACACAACTTAATATTTTCCATAGGAACTAATTCAGTGCCTTCCAAATTATTTTTAATCACATTATTTTGAAATTTTTGTTGAAAGATACATCTATACCTCCAAAATTTATGGAAATTAAATGGACATATCAGAAAACTTATAAAATAAAACTATTACCAAATGAATCATATGAAAATGTAATTAATTAGTTAAATTAAAATTTCTAAAGCATCATACCAAAAAATCATCTGGCCTCAGGCTTGTTATCTTCAACAAGATGCTAAATTACAATGGAGCAATGTTTCAAATTCCTACAGGAAATTATAATATACTCTGACTTTGGTACATGGCAAGTTATAAATCAAATGTGAGTCCAAACCAAAGATCCTTCTATATATTCAAGGACTCAAAACATTAATTTACTATTCTTTCTAGTGACTTTGAATATGTATACTTAATACGAATAGAAAATAAGAAAGAAGGCTTAGGATACAAGAAAACAGGAAGCTCTCACAGAGTTCGAACAGAATAAAGTGCCAAGATGGCAGCTGGGCAACAAGAAGAGAAAATAACTGGTCCAAGTTAGAAGGGGAAGTCAGTGGGTTCCAAAAAGGATTCCTTATAAAGAGCACCATGAGAAACAACATGAAAATGTATTTTATTAAAGCCTCAGGGTTCCCATAAGTAGCAAATGACAAAGTGGCATGATTTTCAGCAATTGATGAAGAGTTAGAAAAGATCATCCATTTCTCAATTCTATTGTTTTCTTCTTCTAACAGGGAACTCTTAAGAGTGGATCTTTAGGAAAGGAATGCTAACACAACACTTGGTTCTGAAGCTAAAAAATATTGAAATAATAAAATGTATTTCAATTAAATCTACTAAATCCTGAGACATTTATTTAAATATAGATAATGCATGAAATATTTATGTAGATATGGATATAGATAAAGCATTGGATATTTCCATCAAATAAACGTAGAGATCAACAATGAAAGACCCAATTATGTTTGCAAAACCAAATGTAAATATCATCAGTGTTAATAATGCAAAATAGATGGCAAAATTTGAAAAGAAATGGCAAGCATGCTAATAACCATGACTTACATTAATGCAAAATCAACAGTTACTGTCTCAATTTGATAAAATTATAAATATGTTTACATATAATGCTTCAAGTTACAAAAAGAACTAATAAAGCATATTAATAATACTAACATCAATTACTGAGAGGGTAGAAGGTATTGAATAATAAACTTATCTCTCATTATAGAAGTAATCAAGTTGATATTTCTAAGGCTGATAGTTCAAGAAACAGAGTATCATTTAGATGTATGGAACTAGCCAACAAAAGGTCTAACACTAATGGCTGTAAATGATCACTGTGACAGTGAGCATAAAAGATGAAGTTTTCCATTATAAGCCCTTCTGTATTTGAATTCTTAGCATGCTCTTTTTGTTTGGATAAAAACAAAATAATTTTAAATGGAATATAAAACAAAGAGAAAGAATATTGCAGAGACAGTAACATGTAACTTGACTAACAAATGGATATCCTGAATAAATTGCCATTGACATGAGCAAAAAAGCATAAAAGCCAAGAATAAATTTCCTAAAGAGGTAGACAATGGCTGTAATTCACGAAAATTATTCTACATGTAATATTATTAGTAATAAAGCAGAAATTGATACAAGAATAATTTTACTTCTAAAAATTCTGCAGGCAGTGCTCTTCTATAAGCTAAAAGAAATGTAAAGAATCAAAATACTGCTGAGCATTTACAGTAGTTAGTCACTACTGAAAAGATCCAGGCCACCAATAAATCAAGTACTTCAATAAAATTCTTAAAAGCATAAGAATGTTTAACTATATTCCAATAATGAGAAATATAAATAATGAAAAATGTTGGCCAGAATAGTCTCCAACAGAATTTCAGAGCTATTCCCAATGCTTCCATTCAAGTTTGGTTGTCACCACTTAAGATAATAAAGAATATTTCTCCTTCAAAGAGAAGGTCTTAGGATACAGTCTTACCCTATGCCACCCAAGAGCCCAGGCTATTTTCACATAGTTTTAGAACTCTTAGCTCTTAAATTTTATAAGGAAGATGTAATTTAAAAGATCACAATTATTCAGTAAGCTTCAATCTTGAAAACACCAACTGTCTTGCAGTCTTCTCAGCTTCAACCCTCCTCTAGGTAGATTATGATTCCCTTGAATCACCAGATGCTTGTAAGTACACACTGACTTTGGTATGCTAAGAGTACTCTCTTTCTGAACACAACCTTGAAAAGTAAGTGTATTTTCTGTCCATAGTCCATATCCATTACTTCATTTCAGGAAGAATCTACTCTTCTCACAGCCAGCTAGGGGTCGCTCAGTATCTCATGTTAGTGTGGTGCAAAGAATCTTTTTGCTCCAAAAGGCATTTATAGACAATTATGATTCAAGTAGATTCCGTTACGTTAGTGACCGCAGGATTGTAGGACCAAGTATTTTATACTGCTTATGCTGTAACTGGGAAATGAAACAGGCAATCTCTATGGGCAGGATTTTTCAAAGACTTAAGGAGTCAGGCATTCTTAAAATTACTAGGAGGAGACAGCAAGAAGAGATCATTACATTCAGTCAGAGTGTTATGTAAAAGGGGGAGTAGTAGTGCACAGTGACCCAAGAAGTTTTACTTTTCCTAAACCACTGTTATTATAGCAAAATTTCAACTCAAAACAGAAAGCAGAAAGCCAGAAAAGCACAGACAGTAATAGTATCACCAATGAATGACATGTACTGAGTGGTTGCTCTAGGTCAGATACTTCACCTATATCATCTCAATTAAGCCTCAAAGAACCCTATACACTATGTGTTATTACAATCCTCATTTTGTAGATGAGGAAACTGAGACTTAGAAAGGATATCTAACTTGCCTATAGCTAGTGAATGGTAGGACAGGGATTTAAACCCTGACGATTTGAGTCCAAAGCTGATATGCCTAAGCAGTCTGTTAAACAGCTCCAGACAAAGATTCACACATAAAAAGTTAGAGTGGCAGATAGATTTATTAGAGCTGAGCTAAAAGATAGGTATCAATGAAAAAGGATAACTGCAGGTCCTAAAAAGGAAAATAAGGAAAAGTGAGATTAATAATCTGTTGGACCAGCACTAAGTGGAATTTTAAGGTGCCTTAATCTCTTCTGGAAATATCACACAAAACTCAAGACTGATATGGGAATTAATTAGTCATGAATGATATTTAACAAAACATGGGAAAGTCAGAGCTAAGAGTGAACATATCTTAAGAGCTTATTTGAATGTGATTTACCTTTAATAAGTGTTATTTTATTTTTTAATGAGTGTATTTAAATAAAGTTTAATTTAAATCTATTTCTATTCATGAAAAATATATAATGGAAGGAAAAGAGAGAAAATATTTTTAAAAATCCAATGAATCCAATCTACAAAAAAAGACTGATACAGAGATTTGCAAGAAAAATGAAGGTAATGGAGTCATGAGGTTCAATATTATATTGTTTCTAATAGGCCATTAATACCCATTTCTGTGTTCAATCCGACATCTATGTTTCCTCTTTTCTATAAGTGTTTTGGTTGCAGTTACATTGTCCCTATCTGCTGACCTCTGAACCAGATACCCAATGAGACCCTCAGAGGTCTGTACAGGGGAAGAAATTATAGAGGCTTTTGGGGAATACAGAGTAAAACCAACCTAATTGAAATTCAAGACTCAAAATTCTATAACTCTTGGTCTACATTGGGGTAGAAATATTTAAGATCCTTTGGAATTAAAATACTATCTTCTCAGAGAATTCTGTTTTCTAATGTGAATACATTTAAATAGTAGAGTAACAGATGGATAGGTAGAAAGATTAGGTAAGTGGATGGGTAGGTAGTGGGTAGATAAATAGATGCTAAGAAAATCATTGTGAACATGCAACATAAATTATGATTTAAAAAAAAGTATAGTCAAAAAGAATAAACTGAATTCAAAATTCTATCCAAAATCTCTACTGAGATTTCATCAATAAATTCATTGCCCAAGTTACACAGGCCAAATTTAATATTCTACATCTGTAGGACATTTCATGGCATGTCATCCCCATATGTAAAAACAACTCTTTGATTCTCTTACTCTCTGAGTTGGCTCAGTTTTTCTTTCTAAGAAAATGTTCATCACACTAGATTCCGATTAACCACTCAATTATAAAGTTTATTCAGAACTTTAAAATTAAAGTAATTGATATGGGTTGTTTATTTCAGAAGAGATTTTTCTCCATGTTACTCTTTCAATCCTCACCTTCTCCTTATCTAGTTAAATTGCAACTGTAAGACCTACTGTTAAGCTACATTTATCTAGCTAGCTACTTTAAGGAGTCAATATCTTCTTGCAATGGAACATAAATGTTTATTTCTCTCCAAACATTATCATGTACAACAGAATCTCCTTGGGTTATTTTTTTCTTAAGAATATATTTATTTATTTGAGACAGTATAGAGCACAGCTGGGAGAAAGACAGAGGGAAAGGACAGGCAGACTCTACACGGAGCAGGGATCCTTCTCACCCCACGCAGAGCTCGATCCCAGGAACCCAAGATAGTGACCTGAGTCAAAGTCAGACACTTAACTGACTAAGCCACCCAGGTGCCCCATGAGATTATTTTTTAAATGAAGATTGCTGAGCTATTATCCAGATTATTCTGAATAAGAATCTCTGGAAATGAAGTGAGGTACATTTTAAGAAGCCCCATTAAAGTCCTTTGGACATATTAAAACTTGATGGCATTGAATTATAAATTCCATAATTCCTAATTCCTCATCTGGAACCCTAGATTTATTCACTGAAGCTCTATTAAGCAGTGAAGAATAAATACAAAATACATGTACATATGTATGTCAAATAAGTTACCAAGAAATTATATTCAGACTTTAAACTTAGATTAATGAACTATGAAATCATATATTTTGATTTTCAAATAACAAAGTAAGCCATACTAAATGAGACTTATGGGAAACTAGATTCTTGTTATTATTTATGATACCTGCATGAAAGTATCAAATGCAGACCCAAAGTCAGATCAATGAAATCAACACTTATTCATACCTCAGCAAATCTTGTGCCAATCCTTCTAAGTTCTAGGGATAGAAATACAAATTAGACTTACTCCTTCCAGTAGAAAAGACTAAAAACAGACCTCTGTAATACAATGGTTTAATACAAGAATAGGGATATGCAGAGGTATTTTGGGAACACGGTTGAGTACAACTATCCCTAGTTGGGTGGAAAGTGAAGGAAGAGTCATGAAAGGTTTCCTGGAGATGATTCTTGAGGTGACACTTTAAGTACAAGTATGCCCTAGATGGCTCAAGGGTAAGCATTAAGAGCATTCTAGGCAAAGACACCAAAATGAATGAAGACACATAGGTAAGAAATAGCATGTTATGTCTGATACACTGTGAGTCATTCAGTGAACTGAAGAGAAAACCAAGGGTCGGGAGTTGGTTCAGATTTGAAATCTGAAAGCCAGGCAAAAGACAGATCATCAAATGCATAGTGAGACATCTTCTCTTCTCCTGGAATTATACATTTCAGAGACTGCTTGATATTTACCTAAAGGTCACTGAGACTCTATATTTTTTAGTCTTTTCTTTCTGTGTGGGATTCATTTTCTTTAATTTCTATATCTATGTATTCTAGTTCACTAATCTCTTCGGCAATGTCTCACTTGCTATTAAGCCATTCAGGGAATTTTTTACAGATATTGTATTTTTCATCTCTAAAGTACCACTTTCTTAAATTTTGTAACTTCCATTTTCCTTCTCATATGATGTTTCCCTTTAAACCCTTGTGTATATTTATAGTATCCATAATAATATATTAATATCATTTATCATCATTTATTTAATACCATTTGTTAATTTCATCATTTCTATTGATTTCTATTGACTGACTTTTCTTCTAGCTGTGGGTGCAATTTCTTCATAAGTTTAGTAATTTCTGATTGGGTGACGGATGTTGTATGTATTCTACATTGTTGGGAGACTACATTCTGATCTGGCAACTTACTCGATGCTTTGAAATTCATACTTAAGCTTTAAGGAGTGGGTATAAAACTTCTCAGTGAGGATTCCACAAGAGAATTAAACTCTAGTCTCTAAGGCAACATTGTATATAATGAATTAACTTCTCTCTGATGCATTTAAATGGTACTATACCACTCTTGAGAGAAATGAGAAAATAGTTATTCAAATTCTTTTGATGGGAATCCGGTTGAGAAAGAAACAATTTAGCTGCACTAAGGCATAACCCCCCTTGAAGTCTCCCTGAAGTCTCCCTTCAGTGCTCAAGAATAATTCTTCATTCTGCCTGATCAAAACTCAAATGTCTCTCAGCCCTAAGTGAATTTTGGAAACTTTCAGCTTACAGCTGCTTGATATTCTTTGCCTGGCTTCAAGGAGTTTCTTCATACATCTGTATAGCTTAGTATTTAGGAACACACTCAAGGGGGTATCAACACAGATTTCTGACATTCTCTTTACATGTAGCCTCCACCTCTTTGTTATTCTGCTCCACAAATTCTAGAGGCCTAAAGATCCCCAGACACAAAATTCTGTCTGTTTAAGCAATGAAATCATAATGTTCTGTTCAAGACACCTTTTCTTACATTGTAGTCCACAAAGTGCCTGAAGGCAGAAAGCTGGGAAGATAATAGGCTCATCTTGTTTCCCTTCCTTCAGTATCATGGCAACTGTTGGACCAACGTCCAAAAATTATTGCAACACATATTTTGTCCATTATTCTAATTCTTAAAGGAAGGAAGTTAAGTCCAGTCCAGAGTGAAAGTTTTATTGTAGACTTCAGATTACAGTTGACGGAAAGCTGAAAAAAGATTTTAATCAGAACATTGACATGGCTAGATTTATAGATCATTCTAGCAATTCTGTGGAAGAAAAATATGAGAAAGATTAGATTAATAAAAGGGAAAAAGCTCCAGAAACACTTAAGAGGTAAAACTATCAAGATGAAATGGTTTATTGACTATAGGAAGTAAAAGGAAGAAGTCAAAGATAGCTCTAAGAATTCAAATTTGATTGTGTGAGGGCCACAAACTTACATGGGGATGGGACTTAGTTTATGGTGAGTTTAGTTTTATTTATACTGCCTTTGATGTATCTTTGGAACATCCAAATGGAGATAACCTTTGGAGAGTTGAATATATAAACTTAAACTCAAGGGAAAGACCTTAGTTGGAAGAGATAAAACCAAGAGTAACTAGCATATAAATATTAGTTGAAACTAGGAAATAACATTGTTCACAGAGAACATATAGTATCATAAGGCAACTGGAATAAAATAAAATAACACTATCCTTTAAGAGACAAAGGAATAATGCAGAGATGGAGAAGTATTGAGAAATGAAAAGAACCAGGAGACAGCACAGTTGAAAAGTCAACCAAACAGAAACAGACACATAAATACAAAGAACAAATTGGTGGTTTCCAGAGTGGAGTGGCCTGGGGGGATGGACAAAACTGGTAAAGGGATTAGGGATAAAATAAATAATTCACAGGGATGAAAAGTACAACTTAGGGAATATAATCAATAATACTGTCATAACTTTGTATGGTGACAGATATAACTATACATATTATGGTGAGCATTTTATAATTCATATAATTATCAGATCACTATATTGTACACCTGAAACTAATATTGCAGGTCAACTATACTTCAAATAAAAATTAAAACATTAAAAATTTAAAATAATTTGGAAAAAACATCAAGGAAATAAAGAATATCAGAAGGAGAGATTAAAATATGATTTTGAATAGGAGTTCCAGCAAAATAAAAGTTAAAAGAATGGCCACTGGCTTAGACAATTAAGAAGAAAGAAGTAGCTTTTCACTCACTCAGAAGGTGAGTATAGCTGAAATCCCAGCAGGTAGAGAAAGTGAGGGAAACAGACAGCAAGTATAGATTACTCTTCTAAAGGATTCAAGAAGGAAGAAGATTGACTAAATTGAAGGTAAAGAAAGATATGGGTCAAGACAGTATACCTTCAGACTTGAGTTCTTGAAAGTTGAAGATCCTTTTTTTTTTTTTGCATTGTTCAATGATTCATTAGTTAAGTATAATATCCAGTGCCCATCACAACACATACCCTCCTCAATACCCCCATTCCCCCCCTCCCCTCTGAAACCCCCAGATTATTTCTCAGGGTCCATTTCTCATGATTCATCTCCCTCTCTGATTTCTTCCCCTGTGGGTTTCCCTCCCTCCTCCTATGGTCCTCTGTGCTATTGCTTATGTTCCACATATGAGTGGAACCATATGATAATTGTCTTTCTCTGTTTGACTTATTTAACATAATTCCCTCCAGTTCAAGCCATGTCGATGCAAATATGGTATTCATTGTTTCTGATGACTGAATACTATTCCATGGTGTATACATACTACATCTTCTTCATCCATTCACCTGTGGGGAAGAGCATCTCAGTTCCTTCCACTGTTTGGCTATTGTAGACATTGCTGCTATGAACACTGGGGTGCATGTGCCCCTTCTTTTCACTATGCCTGTACTTTGGGGCAAATATCCAGTAGTGCAATTGCTTGGGTCGTAGGGTAGCTCTATTCTTAACATCTTGAGGAACTTCCATAATGTTTTCCAGAGGGGCTATCCCAACTTGCATTCCCACCAACAGTGCAAGAGCGTTCCCCTTTCTCCACATCCTTGCCAACATTTGTTGTTTCCTATTTTGCTCATTTTTGCTATTCTAACTGCTGTAAGGTTGTATCTCATTAAGGTTTTGATTTGTATTTCCCTGATGGTTAGTGATATTGAACATTTTGTCATGTGTCTGTTAGCTATTTGTATGTCTTTTTTTAGAGAAGGATCTGTTCATGTCTTCTGCCCATTGTTTGACTGGGTTATTACTTTTTTGAGTGTTGAATTTGAGAAGTTCTTTATAGATCTTAGATATCAGCTCTTTATTTGTAAGATCATTTGCAAATATCTTCTCCCATTCTGTGGGCTGCCTCTTAGTTCTGTTGACTGTTCCTTTTGCTATGCAGAAGATTCTGAAATGAAAAGTTCATTTTGGTTTTTGTGCTGCTTGCCTTTACAACATATTCCACAGTAACTTTTTAACTTGAACTTTTTCACACATATACTTCTTTCTTTATATATATACTGATAGATATAGATATAAAGCTTCAATGTAGTTCTTTTTCCCCTATTCAATACTACATATACATATATATGTGTGTATGTGTATATATATATATATATATATATACATATATACCAGTTTTAATTTCCCTGTATCTCTGGGAAGTAGTGTTCTCTAACAAAGAAAACAAAAGACACCCAGAAAGAACTGAAACACCCACCTTGCCCACATCAAGAGATTATAGCTACCTTCCTCTTACCACCACCCCTCCTTTTTGTACTTTATAAATCTTATCTTTGGGTTTCACTTTGGCTGGGGGCGGGTTTTGGTGGTGGCTTCTGATTGCTCTGAACTTTCCCAGGGTGCTCCTTGCCTGGATTGTGGCTGGTATTTTCAACTCTGTACATCCCCCTCAGCCACAACTCAACAACATGACTAGGAGGAGAGAAGATAAAGAGAAGAACCAGAGACAATGGCCTCTCCCACAGATCTAATAGATATGGGTCTAATAAAGATTTCTGAAATAGACTTCAAGATAACAATTATGAAGACAATAGCTAGGCTTGAGAAAACCATTAACAGCAACATAGGATCTCTAAGGGCAGAAATGAGACCTAATCAGGCCAAACTTAAAAATGCTATGAATGAGATATAGTCTAAATTAGATACTCTAACTGCAAGGATAAATGAGGCAGAAGAATGAATTAGTGGTCTAGAATATAAACTGATAGAAAGGAAGGAAAAGGAGGAGGCCTGGAGCAAACAGCTTAAAATCCATGAGAACAGTATTAAAGAAATCAACAATGCCATGAAACATTCCAGTGTCAGAATACTGGGATCCCTGAGTGGGTGGAGAAAGAAGGAAGACTAGAAGACATATTTGAGCAAATTTCAGCTGAGAACTTCCCTAATCTGGAGAATGAAACAAGCATTCGTGTCCTAGAGGCAGAGAGGACACCTCCTAAGATCAAGAAGAACAGACCAACGCCCCAGCATGGGAAAGTAAAATTCTCAAATCTTAAAACCAATGAAGCCATCCTAAGGGCAGTTAGGGGGAAGATATTCCTTATGTACAGAAGGAGGAACATCAGAATAACATCAGAGCTGTCCACAGGGACCTGGCAAGCCAAAAAAGCCTGGCAAGATATATCCAGGGTACTAAATGAGAAGAACACGCAGCCAAGAATACTTTGTCTGGCAAGGCTGTCATTCATAATGGATGGACAGATAAAGAGCTTCCAGGACCAGAGAAACTGAAAGAATATGTGACCACCAAGCCAGCCCGGGCAATAAATACTAAGGGGGATTCTATAAAATAAGAAAGACCCCAAGGAAAATATGGACCAGAAATATACAGAGACAATCCACAGAAACAATAGGATGACAATAAACACATATCTTTCAGTAGTAACCCTCAACATGAATTAGCATTAGCCCAAATGCTCCCATGAAATGGCATGGAGTAGCAGATTGGATACAAAGACAAGATCCACCCATGTGTTATCTGTAAGAGACTCATATTGAACCTAAATACATCTTCAGAGGGGATAGAGAAACATTTTTCATGCCAATGGACCTCAAAAGAAAACTGGGGTATCAATTCTTCTATCAGACAAATGAGAATTTAAACCAAAAACTGTAATAACAGATCCAGAGGGACACTGTATCATTCTTAAAGGGTCTATCCCACCAGAAAATCTAACAACTGCCAAGTATCTATGCCCCCAACACGGGAGCCACCAACTACATAAGCAAGCTGTTAGCCAAAATAAAGAATCAAATCAACAATACATTAATGGTAGGAGATTTTAACACTCCACTCTCAGCACTGGAAAGTTGAAGATCTTAAAAATACAAGAGATTAGGAAAAAACAAAATGGATTGAGGACCCAGAGAAGAGAGACCAGGAAGTCAAGAACATGGAAGGATTACTTAGCATTCATTGGTCAAGAGTCTTAACAACCATTGGTATTAGAAGAAAGAACATAGAATCAACAACCAAACTGACAAAGAAGGTTCTGAGCAAGGGTTCCTAACCAGCTTCCACAGGAGTGGCGGGACCTTGATCCGAGAATGGACTACCACAGCTTAGGAAGAGAGAGCAAGGGTGTCAGAAACTGAGAGTAAGGGTCTCCATTTAGAGCCTTTAGCAGTGACAAAGACCCTGCCTAGAGAACTATCACTGAAGGCCTTATTCTCAGTGTGAGCTATCACATAACATTCAGAGCACAGTCACATGAAATTGGATAAAAAAGAGAATGTGGATTATAATGACGATGATTAAAATAGATGCTCTGATATATCCTCCAGGTACTCCCTTCAGAACTGTATTCCCCTGGCTGCTAGGAGTGCTGCCGGCTGACAGCCCTCTCTGCAAGTTAATCTCAGCTGAAGAGGGCTGTCTTCCCCAAGGTCATGAATCTTTCCCAACTACAGCCTGTACCCCATAACTAGTCAATGCCAGGGTGCAGAAATCTAGCCATAGGACAAGCTGAAGAGCCATTCCAGTTTCATTTCCCTACAGGGTCAGCTGAGGCCTTGGTTGCTACTAAGGAGCAAGCAGTCCAACTTCTCCCTGGACTTCCAGCTCCTCTGTCCTTCACTTGCTCCACAGATAACGTCATCACATAAAATAGAGGACACCAGGTAAATCTGAAATTGCAGATAATTATGTCCCAAACCATACATTTTATATAAAGAATTAGTCATTATTTACCAGAAATTTAAGTTTAACTAGGCATCCTGTATTTTTACCTGCTAAATCCGACAATCCTATCCACAGGTATTAATTTGAGAGGACTCCCTAGAAAACTTCCCCCACACTAGTCTCTGTCTCAGAGTTGGCCTCCTAGGGAATTCCACTTAAAATAGTAAATTGTGGAATTTAATCACCTACTGGTTGGCTGGCAATGAGGAACAAATATCTAGGAATAGGTAGAATATAAACAGTTCCCAGCAGTGTAGCAGTATGAAAATTAAAACATTGGTGATGACCTGGGGTGACTTATAGTGAAAGGAGATGTACTAGTATATGGAATTCATCAGTAGTCTCAGAAATATTGGGGAAACAGTACAATTATAATAACAATGGAATTGGACGGTTATTGCTAGAGACAAGTGATGCTTTAGGAAAAAAAATACTAAATGGACATTGGGAAGTGTATGTGTTATAGTGAGCACTGTGTATTTTGTAAAATTGATGAATCACAGAGCTGTACCCCTGAGACAAATAATACACTATGTGTTAATAATAAAACAAAATAAACATAAACATAATAAATAGCTAAGAGTGATTAAATAGCAATTAAAGGCTAAGAGGGAAAGAGGATTTCAAGGAGAACAAGGAGATATTTGGTGTCAAGTTACCTCTTCCACCCTGGAGGAGCAATGTATTTATTTGTCTGCTAAGGCCTTTATATTATAGGCATACAAATCAAGGCATATTTAAGGCTTCCCTGTCCTTCCCATTAGGACTGTACCACTATCCAAAAGCTGAAAGCATATTTGATCCACTGACATGAATCTCACATAAAATCACATCAGAACAATAGAGGTGCAGCAATAGGTACCTGAACTTGGGATTCGGTGGTCCCCTCACATAGTGCACCTGCCAGCCTCATAGAGCAAAGGAAAGCCCACTGACAGTATAGCTAAGGCATAAGCTCAGAGACAATATCTTACAAGAATGAGACCCGATTCTTTGGAACACAATATGCACTTACATATATACACATCTCCGTACATGCAACGGCAATGTGTTCTCAAGAGGTAAATTCATAAATCTGAGAACTTAAGAATGGAAGAAGAGATAGTCTCACTTGTATCACTCCCAGGGAACCACCCTGGGGAATTTTTGCTTCCTACCTCACAATTTGGGGTTCTTTGGGTTGAGAAGTCCTGATTCCCAAAGGAGAAATACTTCTACCAGGGAAAACAGCAAAAGTGCCACTGAACTTTAAGCTACAATTCTTACTGTGGCACTTTGGGCTTAACGTGACAAAGAACTGGCAAGCAAGAAGAGAATTCACCAGGCTGGACAGAGGAAATTGCACCTGATCATTAGGAAGAGGTAAAGCCATTATTCTATAATGGAGGCAGGGAGAAATGTGTTTGTCACACAGGTAAACCTCTTAGACATTGCTTACTCCCTTGCCCAATTCTAATGGTAAACAGACAAGTACAGAAGCCAGGGCCTGAGAAGGGCATAGTGACTAGGGACTTGAGCAGACTTCTTCAGGAGTACTATGGCAGAGTAAGAAATCATGCTGAGTGAAATAAGTCAAGCAGAGAGAGTCAATTATCATATGGTTTCACTTATTTGTGGAGCATAACAAATAGCATGGAGGACAGGGGGAGATGGAGAGGAGAGGGGAGTTGAGGGAAATTGGAAGGGGAGGTGAACCATGGGAGAATGTGGACTCTGAAAAATAATCTGAGGGTTTTGAAGGGGTGGGGGGTGGGAGGTTTGGGGAACCAGGTGGTGGGTATTGGAGAGGGCGCAGATTGCATGGAGCACTGGATGTGGTGCAAAAACAATGAATACTGTTATGCTGAAAATTAAAAAAAAAAAAAAGAATAAAAACGACAAAGAATACAAGAGAAAAGTAATACAGAGGTCTGAACAAGCTTTCCCTAAATTCAGAGTATATATATATATATATATATATATATATATTCCTATAATCTTCCGATTTTCTAAGAATTACGATCTACTGTCATGGAAAACAATTAATACATTAAGATAATGCAAATTAGTATTTAGTAAGGTTTCCTCATATTATTTCACATTAACTCTCAAAAAAAAAAAAAAAACCTCTGTAAATTAAATATTGCTCTCCACGGAATAGGAAATTGAGTCTTAAGAAGTGAATAGTGTTAAGATATTTCTTTTTTTTTCCCAATTTATTTATTTTCAGAAAAACAGTATTCATTATTTTTTCACCACACCCAGTGCTCCATGCAAGCTGTGCCCTCTATAATACCCACCACCTGGTACCCCAACCTCCCACCCCCCCGCCACTTCAAACCCCTCAGATTGTTTTTCAGAGTCCATAGTCTCTCATGGTTCATCTCCCCTTCCAATTTACCCAAAAGCACATACCCTCCCCAAGTGTTAAGATATTTCTACCACAATATGAACACAGAAAACTAATAGGACCTATGGGCTTCAGAAAGATTGAAAAGGACCATGGAGGTTGACAACAGTACTGAAAGGGTCAAATATAAAACTCAAAAGCACTGCTCTGAAATATAACTTTCTGGGATAATGGAAATGTTCAATATCTGTGTCTGTTCTGTCCAACACAGCAGCCACTAGCCACAAATGGCTACTGAGCAATTAAAATGTGGCTAATGCAACATGGACGGGACTGGAAGAGATTATGCTGAGTGAAATAAGCCAAGCAGAGAGAGTCAATCATCATATGGTTTCACTTATTTGTGGAGCATAACAAATAACATGGAGGACATGGGGAGATGGAGAGAAGGGAGTTGAGGGAAATTGGAAGGAGAGGTGACCCATGAGAGACTATGAACTCTGAAAAACAACCTGAGGGTCTTGAAGGGGTGAGGGCTGGGAGATTAGGGGAACAAGGTGGTGGGTATTAGGGAGGGCACATATTGCATGGAGCACTGGGTGTGGTACAAAAACAATGAATACTATTACACTGAAAAGAAATTTTTAAAAGAATGAATTAAAGGTGTTTAACAAACAAAAAAATGTGGCTAATGCAGCTGAGGAATTAAATTTCTGATTTTAGGTAAATTACATTTGAATTTAAACAGCCACTACTTTTGGACAGTACAGCTCTAAAGGATCCTGCAATTTCTTCAGCACCTCTAATAAAATTACCCAGGGGTTAAGACAGCTATTACAAGAAAAGCAATGCAATTCTGAATTTCCAGAATAAGAATTCTAGTTCTCTGGCCATATAGTTCTTCTCCCCCAAGTTCTAACAAAACTAGACTCAGGGCTCCTGGGTGGTTCAATCAGTTGAGCACTCTATTCCATTTCAGCTCAGGTCATGATCTCGTAGTTGTGGGATTGAGCTCCACATGGGGTTCTGCATTCAGGGCAGAGTCTGCTTCAGAGTCTCTCTCTCAAATAAGAAAATAAAAATCTTTTTTAAAAAATTGGACCCATTGTATGTCAAGCTCTAATTCTTTTTTTTTAATTCCAGTTAGTTAACTTACAATGTAATATATGTTATGTAACACCTCCATACACCCCCCTCAATGCTCATCACAAGTATACTCCTTAATCCCCATTGTCTATTTCACCCATTCTTCCACCCACCTCCCTTCTGGTAATCATCAGTTTGTTCTCTATAGGTAAGAGTCTGTTTCTTGGTTCTTCTCTCTCTTTTTTCCTTTGTTTTTTGTTTTAAGATTTTATATATTTATTTGATAGAAATCACAAGTAGGCAGAGAGGCGGGCAGAGACAGAGGAGGAAACAGGATCCCTGCTAAGCAGAGAGCCCAATGTGGGGCTCGATCCCAGGACCCTGGGATCATGACTTGAGCCGAAGGCAGAGGCTTTTACCCACTGAGCCACCCAGGTGCCCCTCTTTTTTCCTCTGTTCATTGTTTTGTTTCTTAAATTCCACATATAAGTGAAATCTTATAATATTTTTGTTTCTCTGATTGACCTATTTGTTAGCATATAACTTAGCGTTATAATCTCTAGCTCCATCCATGTCGTTGCCATATGTATGTATATATATATATATATTTGCAACGATAGATGAATGGATAAAGAAGTGGTGTGTATATATAAATATAAGTATAAATATAAATATATACAAGTATAAATATAAATATATACATATATTTATGTATATTTATATATACATATAAACTTATATACTTATATTTATATACATATATACATATACTTATGTATACATATACTTATATTTATACTTCTATATATTTATACTTATATTTATATTTATATATACACACCACTTCTTTATCCATTCATCTATCAATGAACACTTGGGATGTTTCCATAATCTGACTATTGTACATAATGCTATAATAAACACAGGAGTGCATGTATCCCTTTGCATTAGTGTTTTTGTACTTTTTGGGTAAAAACCCAGTAGTGCGATTACTGAATCATACCAAGCTCTAATTCTTAAATAGAGCAAATGTACCACAGACATTGGCTAAAGACTTTAAGCAGTCACTGCAAAATACAGAAGACCCTATTACATAGAAGCACTCAGAACTACTTTTCATTTTTCACAACTTCTTGGTTGGAAGAAGTCTAACTTTCTCAAAAATAATGTAGTGATACATTAAGTTAAACAGCTGTTTTCTTTGTTGTTTTTCTGCCTGTTTTTTGTGAGGAGGAGCTGGTTTGGTTTTGCTTTTCATGGTCAGACTCATTTTTAAATGTCTCTAGTTTATTGTTTACTGTCTGTGCAACCTCCTTCTCTAGAGATTTAGACCAAATAGATTTTTCCTGATTAGGTTGCTCATCATTATTTTCTGAGCTTCCAATTAAGTATCATCTGGCAATCTGGCAATTTTGTGAAACATTAAAGCAGGCTGTATTTTAATTTTGCCTTTTAACTTTTAACTTTCATTAAAGAGAATCTATTTTGAGGCCACTGATGAATTGAGACCTCCAAATATTTCATAAGTTTTGACACCATGCCAAACCTATAAAAATCTACACTCTTCTTAAAAGGATTTATTAAATTGAATTCTATGACAGATCATTTACCAAATTGAGTATATATAACTAATTTTCTGGCTTCTCTCGTTCAGCCTAATAAGTCACATTAAAATCTTTAAACTCTGGCCATTTTACAACTTCCCACAAATATTTCAGAATTAACACCATTTTTCTTTGGAGAAAGTATGAGATAAAAGAAATACCTCATAGAGAGTATTCACAAGGTACCTATCCCTAATTTCACATAAATACTTGTTTCTCACCTGCTTCTTTGCTGAGATGAAAAAGAAGATACAGACTTTTAATTGCCAGTGTTGATGAGGCATTAAAATAAAAAAAATTGTACAGAGGGACAAACCTTTACCCTCAAATTATTATAGCTTTCAAGTAACTAGCTAGATCTTGGAAGCCACACAAACAGAATCAGAGAAAATACTAAACTCTCCAAAGCCAAAGAGCCTGAGTTAAACCCTGATTCCACTGTTGAACATTAGACAATTATTTCATATATAGGTACTTCTGTTGCTTCATCTATAAAATGCAAATGACAATAATATCGATCTCGTAATGTTCTGATAAATAAATTAATACTTGTGAAGCCCAAGCACAGTAACTGGTACACCAGCATAAGTTAAAATAAGTACCACAGAATTACAATAAAAGAATGTTAAATAGAATTTTGGCTGCTAATTCATTTTATGTGTAATTTAACACTTGCATGATTTTAGAAACACTTTTACACATACCTTTGGGACTTTAGTATTTAGATTCTAAACACAGAAATAAAACATTAAGCATTCATTTACAACTTGATATAAGCAGAATTCACAGAAAAAGGGTTTTTCATTCAGTTTGGAAATTGGTATTGTGATAGTTTTGTCACTGATAAAAATATGAATCTTATATTCCTAATGGAAAATATGCCTACAATTCTCATAGTGATAACATTTATGAACATTGTTACATCTATGGATATGTATTATTCATTCTGAGATTTACTTATTCAATCAATCAATATTAAGTAATCACCTTTATTTCACCTCTTTTTGCTATTTTATTCACCTCTATCACTAAGTATGGTGAATAAAATTATCAACAAAACAGTTTTCATGACATTTATTCTAGTAAAAGATAAAGACATTAAATCAAAAGAAATCATATGAATGTGAAAATTCAGCTGATGTACCTTAATTTACTTGAGTGTCTTAACTGAAGAATTTGGCACAGTGAAATCAAGGAGTTGGCCTTAAAGAAGAAAGAACTGGACTGATGTTTAAAAGATGAGAGAAGGTTAACTAAGTGACTAAAGGAAGATCATTTCTAGAAAGAAGCATGAATAAAATCTCAAGGAATAAAGAGAATAGAATAAGATAAATGAGATCCTCAACAAAGTTGGAACAGTAGGTAATGAAAAGATCATGCAGAGTCTAAAAAGCCATGTGAAGGAGTTTTACTGACATCTTCCAGAATCCACTGAAGGATTCCTACCAGGAGGTGGGGAGGAAACAAACATAATCAGGTTTGCTTTTACACAGGATCAGTAGGTCTACAAGGAGAAGATAGACTGGGGGAGAGAGAGGCAAGAGTTAAATAAACTAGTTGAGAAGCATGGTATCTTAGTCTACCAGGTAAGTAATATGGTATCTTAGTCTACCAGGTAAGTAGTCGACAAGGAAGGAAGCATAAATTCAAGAGATACTTAGGGATTTTGATGATTCTCTGGATGTGGGAGGTGAGAAAGAGGGATGTATAAAAGACAACTTCTACATTTCTACTTGTATAACTGGATGAGATTATAAGGAAGGAAAACCAGAAATTTTTTGGACATGTTGCATTTAAAATGTCTTAGAAATTTTCTTTTTTTTAAAAAATTTTATTTATTTATTTATTTGACAGAGAGAGAGATCACAAGTAGGCAGAGAGGCAGGCAGAGAGAGAGAGAGGAGGAAGCAGGCTCCCGGCTGAGCAGAGAGCCCGGTGCGGGACTCGATCCCAGGACCCTGAGATCATGACCTGAGCCGAAGGCAGTGGCTTAACCCACTGAGCCACCCAGGCGTCCCTAAAATGTCTTAGAAATTTTCAAGTAAGAAAAAAAAAAAAAAAGAAATATATAAAATAATATTTTCAGACCTTAATCAAAAGGCAGCATTTAACTCTGATTCCTGAGAAGGTAAGCACATAAGGTAAGCCCATTGTAGCCATAAATTTCCATCCAAGAAAATTTCTAGACCATAAGGGGGGTCAAGTCAAGCAGAGCACAGCAGTATCATGAGCTGAGGAGGTAGATAACAAAATCTGGAGCTGCTGAAGGGGCTGAAGTTTGTAGAAATGGATACTGTAGACAAGGAAGCTGCACTGAAAAAGATCTCACAAATTTACATACGGATCCTCTTAACACTTTGGCTAAGTTCTAAGCTGTGTATGCACACAGTAAGACTCAAAGTGGTCCAGTAGAGAACTACTTCTAGGAACTGTAAAATAAAACGTATATTCTAGTGGTTGCAAACTGCTTAAAATACAGAAATTCTGACTAGCCAAAATGGAGAGATGTCACTGAACCCAGGGACTCAGTTGACCCCTCATAAAAAGGTCATATCAGGGGCGCCTGGATGGCTTAGTGGGTTAAAGCCTCTGCCTTTGGCTCAGGTCGTGGTCCTGGGGTCCTGGGATCGAGATCCGCTTCAGGCGGCAAGCCTGCTTCCCCCTCTCTCTCTCTGCCTGCCTCTGCCTGTGATCTCTGTCTGTCAAATAAAAAAATAAAATCTTTAAAATTAAAAAAAAAAAAAGAAAGAAAGAAAGAAAGAAAGGTCATATCATTGAAGTAGGGCTACTCTAGCTAAGGAATACTCTAGACCCAAAAAATTGGGTAAAATTTAGATACAGGTTCTGAAGCATAAAGATGATCCACTAGCAAATTATCTGTCTGCTGGCTTAAAACCCAGTAATACTTAAAGGAAGAAATTTTAAAAGTCAGACTTTGGAAAACATCTTGGAAATTTAGTACACAACAAAAAATTAGTAAATTTTGGGGGTGCCTGGGCAGCTCAGTTGTTGGGCATTCGACTCGATTTAGGCTCAAGTCATGATCTTGGGCCTAGAGAGCCCAAGAGATTGAGCACCCTGTCGGCTCCACCCCGAGCATGGAGCCTGCTTAAGATTCTCTCTCCTCGGGGCGCCTGGGTGGCTCAGTGGGTTAAAGCCTCTGCCTTCAGCTCGGGTCATGATCCCGGGGTCCTGGGATGGAGCCCCGCGTCGGGCTCTCTGCTCAGCAGGGAGCCTGCTTCCTCCTCTCTCTCTGCCTGCCTCTCTGCCTACTTGTGATCTCTCTCTGTCAAATAAAAAAAAAAAAAAAAAAAGATTCTCTCTCCTCCTCTGCCCCTTCTGCCCCATCTCTAAAAAAAAAAAAAAAAAATTTTTTTTTTTTTTTTAAAGTAAATTGTGAATTAACAAGACCATGGCAGCAGAGAGTACTTCCCAATTCTATTCAGAGTTTGGCATCTTTAAAATACCCAGCAGGTTAATGTAAGCCCCAATGGGAAATTGGGGCGCCTGGGTGGCTCAGTGGATTAAGCTGCTGCCTTCGGCTCAGGTCATGATCCCAGGGTCCTGGGATCGAGCCCCGCATCGGGCTCTCTGCTCTGTGGGAAGCCTGCTTCCTCCTCTCTCTCTGCCTGCCTCTCGCCAACTTCTGATCTCTGTCTGTCAAATAAATAAATAAAATAAATCTTTAAAAAAATAATAAAATAACAAAACAACAATATAATTAAGACAAGGCAAAAACAAATACACACATATATATATAATCATATAAATTGTAATAAATATAAAGAGGAAAAAGAAAACAAGTAGGACCTTAAAACTACTATATCAGATGAACAACAACACAAAATAATAATTATAAATCACCTGTGATTTCATTATATTAAGAAAAATATTTCTGGAAGATATTTTAATTGGAAATTAAATATAGTTTAATTGAAGTAAAGGAGACCAAATTAGTGTCTTTGAAGATCTAGAGGATGAAATACCTAAAAAGAGAAAAAAATATGAAGACAGCATAATCATGAGGGAAAAGAAAAAAAAAACCGATGATTTAGAATATCTAATATTAAATCATATTTCAGAAGAAAAAAGTAACAAAGTAAAAATTATATAAATCACAAAGGAATATTTATCTCATTTTAAGAAAGATTTGAAGGGCACCTTTATGGCTCAGTCGGTTAAGAATCAAGTAAGTGTAAAAGTAAGTAAGTAAGTAAGCATCAAGTGGTTTTGGCTTAGGTCATGACCTCTGGGTTGTGGGATCAAGCCCTGGGTCCAGTCCACATGCAGCATAAAGTCTGCCTGGGATTCTCTCCCTCTCCCTCTACTCCTCCCCAACTCATTCTCTCCCTCTCTCTCTCTCTCTCTAAAATAAAATAAATGAATAAAATATTTTTTAAAAGAAAAAGAGAGAGAGAAAGGAAAGAAGGAAGGAAGGAAGGGATGGATGGATTTGAATCTACCAATTTAAGGCCCTTACTGAGATTTAAAAGACACAGCCAAGTCGTACCTAGCAATTTAGAAATTCGAGGTTTAGTAAGGACATCAGGTCCTAATCTCTGGAACCCATGAATGTTGCTTTACATGGTAAAGTCTGCAGATGTGATTAAGGATCTTGAGATGGTGAGATCATCCTGGATTATTTGGGTAGTCCCTAAATGCCATCATAAGAGAGAGGCAGATAATACATTATGCATAGACAGAAGTAGACAGGGTCTGGAATTAGAATGGTACAGAAACAGACAAGAAATGCTGGCAGTCACCAGAAGCTAGAAAACAAGATGTATTCTGAATGCTCTCTGTTGCTCATCTATTCTGAATACCCTCTAAACATTTAGAGTAAATGTTTGCTGCATATTTAGAAACCAAAGATGTAAGGAACGGAATCTCTCCTAGAGCCCGCAGAGAGACTGTGGGAGTGCTGACCCCGTGACTTCAGCCCAGTGATACTTATCCCAGGCTTCTGGACTCCAGAACTGTGCAGAATACATTTTGGTTGTTGAAGTCACACAGTTTGGGGTAATTTGTTACAGCCCACAGGAAAGTAATAAACAAGGGTAAAGAGAAAATTTTGTAAGTCCTCATGTGGTAAGAACAAGTTACTTCTGCAGGCAAAAGAATCAGACGACTACCAGACTCCTCCTCTACAACTCTAGAAGCTAAAAAACAATAGAATATCTACAGGTAATTGATAAATTAGAACTACAAACCAAGAATCCTAAAGCTAGCCAAGGTATCAATTACCTGTCAGGGTGAAAGAAAGGTATTTCACATATTCAAGGATTCAGACAAAACATAACCAACATGCCACAACTGAAGACAATGTTTGAGAAACTAGGCAAATGGGTCAACACAGAGAAATATGAGGAGGGCAAGAGTAGAAGATAGGGGCTTTTCAATGCATTGTCATTAAATCTAAATGGATAAAAAGAATGTGTAATATAAATAAGGGAAGGGCACCTGGGTAGCTCGGCTAAGCCGTCTGCTCAGGTCCTGATCCCAGGGTCCTGGGATGGAGCCCCACATCAGGCTCACTGCCCAGTAGAGAGTTTGTTTCACCCTTTCTCTCTCCCTCTGCCTCTCCCCCTGCTCATGCTCTCTCTCTCTTTCAAGCAAATAAATAAATAATCTTTAAAATAAACAAAAGAATAAGGGATATTTTGAAAACTTAGTGAATGCCTTAAAAATCATAAACTTTTTCAGCAAAATGGAGGTATTATAGGGAGAGAAAGGTAAAAGCACTTTAAATATATCATTGTATTAGAGAAAAAGCAGTGGTGAAATAAAACGTGTGGGAGGAGATCATTAGTATCCTGTTTTCATATAATAGTAAAGACATGTCTTTTTAGAAATATGGAATAGAAGTTATGATATAAAAAACACAGAAATTGTGATATAAAAATTATGATATAAAATAACAAGTGTAAAAGTGGGAATTAAATGTAATGTCAACAGGTCTGCAAAAATAAAGAGAAAAAGGAAATGATATAATGAAAGAAATAGTCATCTTAAGCAAGATGGAAAAAAAGTAGTACAGCTGATTTTACACTAAATGGAAATGGGCTGGATTCTCCTATATTGCATGGTCAGCAATATATTGGTTTTTTATTTTAAAAAAATTAATTCAAAGTGATCAGGGAAGAAGTTTTCAATTTTTAAATAGGCCACGAGATACCACAAAAATGCCAAATTCCAGAGTCTAGGAAAGTACACTGGTGCCTCATGGACTTTTGTGAAGAGAGAAGCAGTATGTTCTATCCATCATTTCTTAAGGATGGAGAAAAGCTCCAGTTTTTACTCACACCCTCCTATAACAGTCTGTAAGTCACACTTCCGATCCAATAGTTGCTATAAAGAGATAATAACATTGAAATTCCACTTCAACATGATTTTATATCTATTCCCAAACCACTCAAAATCAACAATAATGAATGAAAAGATACAATTTCACAGAAACAAAGAGAACAGAAGAGTAAAGGCAGCAAATAAGATGTCAACAAATCATTGCAAAGGACATGAAACATAATCATGGTACAAAGCATATATAGTTCAGTATCAAAATATTATAAATATTGATAGTGAAAACGAAGAAGAGTGATAAAACTATATGGAGAGGCAGTGGGAATAGGAAGACTTATATCAGTAAGGTAAATTCATAACTACAGTGACAAAAGTCAGTATATATCTAAAATCAGTACATTAAAAGCTAGCGGTAGGGCGCCTGGGTGGCTCAGTGGGTTAAGCCGCTGCCTTCAGCTCGGGTCATGATCTCAGGGTCCTGGGATGGAGTCCCGCATTGGGCTCTCTGCTCAGCAGGGAGCCTGCTTCCTCCTCTCTCTCTCTGCCTGCCTCTCTGCCTACTTGTGATCTCTCTCTGTCAAATAAATAAATAAAATCTTTAAAAAAAAAAAAGCTAGCGGTAGAAGCAGCTTCTTTAGAGATGTGAAGGAAGTTAACAACTGATACAAAGAAGAACATACAGTTCCCCTTTAAGGGGTAGGATCTAAAGTAGAAAGAAGTGGGGTAGAAAACTGGTATATTTTGTCATAACCTTTTAAACTGCTTGGTTTTAAGTGTTGTACATATATTAGATTAATTAAAATCTGAATTATTTTTCTAGAGCTCAATGAAGCACAAAATAAATTTGGTAAGTTTATAAGACAGCACTCTTTTTTTTAAACATCAGTCTTTTGTGACATCAGTCTCCTACGCGTACTACTGTTACAGGCTGATGTACATTAATGATGGACATGTGGCCCTAGAAAAAATATCTTTCTTGGGATAGAGAGAATTGCAGAAGATTATCATTGTATATTTATCTTTCTTTCAAGCCTTACCAAATTTCTAAAAATTCTTTACACTCTAAACCTCTATTTGGTCACCTTTTCCTGTGCATGTTTGAGGAAATGTAGTAAACTGAGTGTGGAATTTGAAGCCAGATAGTTCTAACTTTAAATTCTAGATTTCTAAGTTTCTAGATTAAGCATATTTGTTAATTTATCTAACCTATAGTTTCTCATTTACAAAATGGAAGTAGCAATTCCATTTTTACATAAAAGAAATCTGTAAAATACCTTTTGGTATGTATGGCATACAATAGGTATTCAATAAATGATGGATGTTCTATTACATGAATTTCCATGGGTTTGTTTTGTTTTGTTTTAAGTAGGCTCCATACCATGCATGGAGCCAAATGCAGGGCTTACACTCACCACCACCCCCCCAAGATCAAGACCTGAGCTGAGATCAAGAGTCAGAAGCTTGACCAACGGAGCTACCCATGCATCTCTGAATAGTATTTTTTTAAAAGATTTTATTTATTTATTTGACAGAGAGAGATCACAAGTAGGCAGAGAGGCAGGCAGAGAGAGAGAGAGAGAGGAAAGCAGGCTCTCCGCTCAGCAGAGAGCCCGATGTGGGACTCGATCCCAGGACCCTAGGATCATGACCTGAGCCGAAGGCAGCGGCTTAACCCAATGAGCCACCCAGGCGCCCTCTGAATAGTATTTTAATCAGAATTTTGTAATCCAAGTGATCATAAATTACAGGCCTACAAAATAAGGTCACATATCCTTTTAAAGTTTAACTTATCATGGCATAATTCTCCACAAGCCTAATTACAAAAACTGGTACCTCCAAAATATCCCGTTATTCTGGGACATTCCAAAGAGTCCTCACAATTGCCCAGGAAGCAGCCATCCCACAATCTTTATGCCTTCGTGGCTCCTGCTTGTGAGCCACCAAGAAACCTCCCAGACCAGCTCCACTACCACCTCTCATGACCTCTGAGATCTGAGTAAAGGCTATTAACTAGAAGAGGCAACGAGGCCAGAGCATTGCAGGACAAAAGGGAAAAGCCTTTTTCCTAATTTTACGTTATGCTATACGACAAGATTTGTTAAAGTTTTTGAGGAGACAATTTAAATTTAAGAATTGGGATTTAATTTTTTTCCAAATGAGGCAGGTTTTGGTTTATGCATGGAAATTACTGCAGATGGTTCTTCTGCCTTGGGAAAAAGGAGGTACGAAGCAATCCTAATGTTTAAGATTCAGGTGGTAAGCATTTTTGAATCAAAAATTTCATAAATCAAAAATACCTTGGCCCTAGTCAATATGACCCAGCCTGGAGAATACAGCTGGCCCTCGGTATTGGTGAATTCCACATTTATGAATTTTCCCACTCACTAAAACTTACTTGGAAGCCCAAAATCAATACCCATGGTGCTTTCATGGAAATTCACAAACATGGACATGCAGAGAGTGGTGAAAAATTTATCACCCATGGATACTCCCAGCAGCAGTCAAACAAGGCAACACTCTGCCTTCTTGTTTTATTTCTATAGTAAACAAGTCCTTCTAAATGAAGGTTCTTCTCAGTATATTTAGTGCCCTTTCCACATTTTTGTGCTTCCTGGTGGTAATATGACTGTTGAAAATGCCTCAAGCATAGAGCTGAAGTATTACTGTCTATTGTTCCTGAGCACAAGAAGGCTTTGCAATGTATTATGGAGAAAATACATGTGTTGGATAAGCTTCCTTCAGGCAGGAGTTACAGTGCTGTCGGATGTTAATTCAGTGTTAATGAATCAACAATATATACTAAAATAGAGTTAAAAAAACTGAAACACAAATAAAACAAAGTTACACACTGACTCCTTGATGAAAATGTTGCAACAAGAAACATAGGCACCTAATTCGAGGCAATGATTCAGTATTCGCTAATTCAGTGTTCCCAAGAATACCTACATCACTGCTATGAACGATGAGCATCTACTGTATTCTGATTTGTTAGAGTAATTGAGGCCCCTCTTCTCTGTCTGGGTATCAGAATGAAATAAGCCAATGAGACATAAACTTATTGTGACAGTCTTGGGAAGCAGGAACGAGGGGGATCTGATTCTGTCCTGGGAGAAGTTCTTGGGAATGAGGAGTGGGGGAAAGCTCCAAAGCTCTGAGTTCCACTCACCAACTGGGTTGCTGTAGCCGGTATTAACCATCCATCAGAATGGACCCTTCTCTTACTCTCCCAGGACTGGGGAGATGTTCTCATCTTCCGGGGGGAAGCAATCCACACTGGAGCTACCCCAACTAATCTATGCCCGGGGTAAAATATCCTGTTCCTGGGAATCAGCTCTGCAGCCAGCAGTGGGGCCTAGAAAACTACTCGGCCCCAGACTTTCCTGTTTGGGGCATGCACCTACTAAATAGGTTTCTTTTGTTTGTTTAAGTGCCCAGTGTTAAAAGGGTATTGATTTACTTGAACTAGGCAACTAGTCTAGAGTGAAGTGGAGTAAGTAATGGCAAATCAATAAAGTCAGCCTTCAAAAGCTGTTTCGCAACACTTCAAAGTAACTGTTTGCTCTTCACAAACTCTCACTTGAGAGTTCTCTTCACCTCTGACCATCACCTCTTGCCCGGCTTCTTCCAGATCTCTTTTAGAGCATTCGTTCTGTCCATCTTTAAACATGGCCATTCAAACCAGCCTGCGGGCCTGCCTGAGACATACCACTGGCGTCATTCCCAGCTCCTTCTCTTTCAACTGCAGCACAAAAATACACACACGAGACCACATCAATTACTGCAAATAAATACTGAGAGATGCATTTTTGGCCTTATTTTTGGAGTTCAGCTCAATGAGCCCAAAATGCATGTAGCATGAGAAAAGAGAGAAGAGACAAGGAAGCGCCCTCCCAACTAGTTAATGGTAACAGCAAAGACTAAGCGTGTTTACTATATGCAAAGCACAAAGCATTTTAGCCATATTAACTCATTTAATTCTCACAACTACATGAGGTAGTGGTTTTCATAATCCTTACTGAAGCCATACAGAAACTGAAGGATAAAAAAAGTAAAGTGACTTGCCCAAAGCTGCACATTTTAGGAAGTGATAAAAGAGGGTTTGAATTCAGGCAGTCTCTTGAGTCCATTCTTAACCACAGTATAATACTGCCTCTCAAGCTATTTATAAAGTCATTTAAGTGAAAGACCATGCTTGGTTTCTCTCTAGCATTTCCTAGCACAATGTGATTACACCAGTGACTCACAAATAGAAGTGTGTAAATGAGGACTTCCCAGCAGTTGGATAATTTCTATAACACCAAACTACACTAAAAGTTTTCAAGGATTAGTGATGTCCAGTGTGATATCATTACTAAGGACAAGATTATCTAATCTGAGAACCAACAGGCCTTTGCCCAGCGTTCCACAAGGATAATCCAGTTCTGATTCAAAGGCATGGAAATTTGGGTTGAAAAATATGGTTATGGTTTCGTGGGCCTAGGGACATGATAACTTTTCTTGATTTGCTGACTACTGGAATATGAGAGGAGAAAAAGGTAAGATAAACCTAAGGTTACATGCTCAGAGGAGATGCTACAATGTTTATGACTAAGGGTGACAGAAAACTGAGGAAGAAATGAAAGCACGTAAACAATGACAAGAAAGTCTGCTGAGGGTTTTGGAGGGGAGGGGGCTGGGGGATTGGGCAAGCCTGGGGGTGGGTATTATGGAGGGCACATATTGCATGGAGCACCGGGTGTGGTACATAAACAAGGAATCCTGGAACACTGAAAAAATAAAATAAAATTTTTTAAAAAGGGGAAAAAAGAAAGTCTGCTTTTGCTATATTGAGACTGCCAACAAAGACATCTGTTAGCCTAGCAGCTCTGTCCCCTGTCAGTCAAAAATTTATAGACTGCTTCTCAGGAAGATGCTCAGTGGCAAACATTCTACAAAGACAAACACATTGTATAAATGCCATAAATTGTGTTGCAGAGATTTCTAGCCACTGCTAACCTCAACTGAGTAAACCTGAACAGTTCATTAACATCCAGAGAAACATTCAGATCTGACACTCCAATCATTTTAAACCTTCCAGAAGTGGGAAGATTCAATAAAAGTAACCCAAAATAAAGTATATTTCCTACTATTTTGATATATCAGTAGTGCTGTGTTTTTCACAATGTAATCTAGGCAGGATTTTAATGTACCAATTTGAACAAGTAGGAGCAATACATTTCATTTGTTTGAGGATAACCATTGATTTCTCACATATAGTCTCCCTACTTCATTTAATTATTGGTAGGAAATCTGGAACAGCATTTTAAACTATACTGTCTTTTTTTCATATGCTACTCTCCTTCAGACATAGGATTTAATATCTATTAGATTGGATATACATATATGTGTATATATATATATATTTAGAAATTTCAATGAATAATGGTATCTATTTTAAAATCGATCGTGCTGTAAAAAGTTAGTGTTGCCATTTATAGACTAATAGAGAATTACTTTACAATAAGGTACTGATTTTCAAACTGCTCTTCAGATGTCCAGGGTTCTGAGGTGTATAAGGAGCTTTGTCAGGAAAAAAGAGAACTTAATGGACAAAGAAATTGGGTTGAGGGCTCACCAGCACATTCAAATCAATTTTTAAAATCTATCAAAAATTACAGTTTTACATATGCTATTTTGGGGGGGGGAAATTCTGGTCAAAAATGTATATAAACTACCTCTAATAGAATTCTGTTATACAAAAGAAAAATATTACAAATCCATTTGTAGTCTTCACCCTATAAAAATGATTATTATGTTTTAATGGTTTCCAAAATAATATGCTTCAACTATGCTCAGCTAACAGTTTATGTAATATTAAGTAAAATCTCAAGTGTTATCAAATTTCACAAAGTAAGTCACAATTTAAGATAAAACACTCAATCTGAAAAACAAGTGAAATATCTACATGCCTTTTGCTAAAACAATAGGTTAACTCTCATAATAATTACCAAAATAAGGTAAGGGTTTCTTTTCTTTTTCAAACGCATCAGCAATCTTTCTTAGTTATTTGTACTTAAATTGACTATTTTCTTTCCAAAGTATTCTACTATCTCTACTAGTTTATTTTCCTATTCTTCCACATGAATAGAAACAAAGCATTTGTATGATACAATAAAATTAAATTTAGGTCATATGCCTGAAGTTCAAAGATAATTCAATTTCACGTTTATTCATTTATGGTATTTCTAAATTTATTTGAAGTGCTGTGTTATTGCACAGGGTTTTTTTCACCTTTATAATAAAAACATACTTCAGTTATTTCATCAGGATTCTACAAAACCTATATAAAGTTATACAGAAAAGGAATACTCTAAACCCCCTAATATAATTCCCTCATAAATGTCAGTGTGTGACCAAGCAAAAAGTGGATGTACATGAAAATCATTTTGTGCAAAATTAAACTATAAATTCTTTATTATTCTTCATCACTTCCTTAAAATAAGAGAGACCAATAAGTTCATAGCTAAAGGGAAACTTTGAAATTATTTCATCTAACACATCTTTTCATCATTTAACATGAGGACACTAAGACCCAGAAAAGAGAAATACCTTCCTATTTAAGAGCAAAATTATGACCAAATCCTAGTCTTCTGTCTAAAGCCCTTTCAAGTACATCATCATGGAACATAATAAGTGATAGCACATATATAATAAACAGAGTAAGGAATTATAGTTGCATTTCAAGATAACCTTCTGTAAATTCCTGCCCTCTCCTAGAAATTGTAACAATAAAACACACAGGGCACAAGCTATTTAAATGTATTTACCACAAGATTATAGGAATAAATATTCATTAATATTAAAATTTAGAATAGTGAGCATTAAGTGAATAAATGACATATAGGCACTAAGGTTGCTTATACCATTTAAAATTCCCCAACTTTGGGGGCACCTGGGTGGCTCAGTGGGTTAAGCCTCTGCCTTTGGCTCAGGTCATGGTCCCAGGGTCCTGGAATCGAGCCCCACATCGGGCTCTCTGCTCAGTGGGGAGCCTGCTTCCTTCTCTCTCTCTCTGCCTGCCTCTCTGTCTACCTCAAATAAATAAATAAAATCTTAAAAAATAAAATAAAATAAAATTCCCCAACTTTGTGCTCAACATCATTAAACATCAGTGAAGCATAAATAACCACAATGAAATATCACCTTACACCTTTCAGAACAGCAAGAATGAAAAAGACAAGAAATAACAAGTGTTGACAAGGATGTGGAGAAAAAGAAGCCCTCATGCACTGTGGGTGGGAATGTAAATTGGTGCCACCACTGTTAAATACACTATGGAGGATCCTCAAGAAATTAAAAATAGAAATATCATACAATCAGTAACTCCACCACTGGATATTTGTCCAAAGAAAACAAAAACACTAATTCAAAAAGATATATATACCCCTGTGTTTACTGCATTATTTACAATAGCCAAGATCTGGAAACAACCCAAATATCCATCCCTAGAGGAATGGATAAAGAAGATGTGATATGTATGTGTGCGTGTGTGTGTGTGTGCGTGTGTAATGGAATATTACTAAGCCATAAAATAATGAGATCTTGCCATTCGCAACAATGTAAATAGACCCAGAGGGTATTATACCAAGAGAAATAAGTCAGACAAAGAAAGACAAATACCACGTGATTTCACTTACATGTGGAATCTAAAAAGAAAACAAAAGAACAAACAAACTAAAGGAGAAAGAGGCCCATAAATACAAACAAGAAACTGATGGTTGCCATAGGGGAGAGGGATGGAGGGATGGGCAAAATGGGTAAAGAGGAATAGGAGATACAGACTTCCAATTATGGAATGAATACGTCACAGGGATGAAAGGTACTGCACTGAGAATATAATCAATAGTATTGTAATAGCATTGTGTGGTGACAGATGGTAGCTACACTTGTCGTGAGCATAGCATAATGTATAGAGTTGTCCAGTCACTATGTTGTACAACTGAAACTAACATAGCACTGTGTGTCAACTATATTTCAATTATTTATTTTTGTATTAACATATAATATATTATTTGTTTCAGGGGTACAAGTCTGTGATTCATCAGTTTTACATAATTCACAGAACTCACCAACGCATATACTTTCCCAAGGTCCATCACCCAGCCACCCCGACCCTCCCACCTTCATTCCCTCCAGCAACCCTCAGTTTGTTTCCTGAGATTAAGAGTCTCTTGTGGTTTGTCTCCATCTCTGGCTTCATCTTGTTTCATTTTTCCCTCCCTTCCCCTATGATCCTCTGTCTTGTTTCTCAAATTCCTCATATCAGTGAGATCATGTGATAACTGTCTTTCTCTGATAGACTTATTTTACTTAGCATAATACCCTTTGGTTCCATTTTTTTTAAACAGTGAAAAAATAAAATAAAATCCCTCATCTTTGGAATATCTCTCAGTTCAGTCAAAATGACTGGAAAGCAAACAGCTTTTTGGCTTCCCTTCCACAATGGCCTAACGAGGCAATATCTTTTTCCTTGGGCACTCCTGGCTCTCTCACCTTTCCTAGGGCTGTAAGAATCATCTCTAACTTTAAGAGAATGTGCACCTATCGACATAGTGGGTGCCCTCTCCTTTAGTACTGACTCCCCACTCCATCCCAAAATCTTACAAGGAAAAACTTCTTTGCATCATTTGGTCACTCCCTTACATCCATATTTTTACCCACCATGAATAAATATGATTATGGTTCTGTGTGTTTCTGTTGCCATGACTGGATATATTTTTTTAAACAAACTGGGGTAAAATTACAAAGTCTTTAATTTTGTAAACAAGTAAGATAGCACACATAAAATTCCCCTAGGAGAAGGGGGCCAGGGAACATAAGGGATATGAAAACTAGAAGGGAAAATATAAATTTTTTAAAGATTTATTTATTTATTTATTTGACAGAGAGACAGAGAGAGAGCACAAGTAGGCAGACTGGCAGGCAGAGGAAGAAGGAGAAGCAGACTCTCCACTGAGCAGGGAGTCTGATGCAGGGCTCAATCTGAGGACCCTGGGATCATGACCCATGCTGAAGGCAGCCCCTTAACTGACTGAGCCACCCAGACACCCTGGAAAATACAATTTTTAAAAGCTTTTTAAAAAGTGCTATTTAATCTGAAGAATTTGGCCAGAATTGGAAGATACATCATACAATAGTATTTAAGATGAAGAGCTTTTTTTAAAAAAAGATTTTATTTATTTATTTGACAGACAGAGATCACAAGTAGGCAGAAAGGCAGGCAGAGAGAGAGGAGGAAGCAGGCTCCCAGCCGAGCAAAGAGTCTGATGCGGGGCTTGATCCCAGGACCCCGGGATCATGACCTGAGCCAAAGGTGCCACTGAGCCACCCAGGTGCCCCTAAGATGAAGAGATTTTGAGAACCTTAAGAAATAAGCAATCATCATTTGGAGGGATACAAAAGACTGTCTGACTATAAATAAGAGAGAAATATTTGTTCATGGATGGTTGAAATTGGGATGAAGCACCAGAGATACAGGCTAGCTATTAATATGTCATTGATAGAGAACACAATGATCTCAAAATTAAATTCAAATCAATTGGGCTAGCATAGTGGGATTACAAAATAAATATCTACGGCTACAATAGATGAAAAAGAAAACAAATCGAATTTTTTCTATGAACCACATTCTATCGAGTTACAAGAAAATTTAAACTCTTCAATTCATGTTCTCTGAATCACTTAGGGTTTCACTGGTTTCCTTCTAGTGCACTATATCCTCTTTCAAGAAATATATTCCAGAGATTCTCCCTATACTTTCCTAAAATTGCCAGAACAGTATTTCCCACCCCATTTGCTCTTCTACAATGTGACTTGCCATTTCCCATCAAGAAATGGGGTCTCGGTCCCTTCCCCTCAAATCTAGATTTGTGAATGCTCCAAACAACAGAGCGTGGCCAAAGTGACACTATGTGACTTCCAAAGCTAGATCATAAAAAGTGATAAAGCTTCATCTTGACTACTGGGACACTTGTTGTTAAACCCAGACCTGCCATATAGGGCATCCCAACTACTCTAAGTCTTCCATGTTTTGAAAACCAGGCCACATGGAAAGGATGGGTGGAGGTGCTCTGGCTGGCACCGCCAGAGGAGGTCTTAACCAATAGCCAATGTTGCCCACCAGACATGTGAATGAAGACCCTCCCAATAACTGCAGCCCCAGCAATCAAGGTACTTTCAATCAGTGAGTGTTCTTAGATAAGGCTTTACACATGTGTTGGAGAAAAAGCATCCTCACTATGCCTTGACCAAATTTCTGATTACAAAATCCATGAGCATAATTAACATGGTTGTTTTATACCAGTAAGTGTTTGAATAGTTTTCTATGTAGCAGTGGTAACTGCAATATTCTCTCTCTCCTGGCTCTACCCTTATATAGAGTCTGGGGATATCAGGAGCTCACAGTGTTATGGCAGAAGGTGATACTGAATGTCTACAGGGTCCTCAGGATCCTTTCCAGTTTCCGTTGTTAAGTGACTGGTCTAATCTAATTCCTGAACTTGGACCTACTATGGTGTGATGAGCCTACTGAAGAATCTTGATGACATCTACCATGAGCGTTTGTGATCTTAAATCTGTGACTCTGTTCTTTACACTCTGTCTTTTTTTAACTTTGGGCCTCTGATGGTCCACTGACCCTATCAGTCCCTCCATATCTTCTCAACCAGGAGATAAGGAAATTTCTTAATCCCTTTATACTCTGTACATACCACTGGAGTCCAGAAGGCGGCCTCATGCCATCTCTTAGCTAACTCCCTTCATCATATTTGTGTTTTTATCTTTGCCATATTGGATAAGGTTAAATATAAGATTCTGAGTTTTGCAGTGTCTTAGCTTGCTTCCACTAGACCCTATCATGTGGATGCTTTTACTATATACACTCGGTTCTATTCGTTAGAGGAGGACAATGATGGCATGGAAATCTGACCTCTTTACACATCTCATTTCTCTTCTCATTTCTCAAATCCACATGTTCAGAAAAGAATAGCATACCTTTTTATTTCTCCCTGGAAAAGACTTTCCTCCATTATAGCTTCCTCCTTTCCAGCAGACATTAAGCCTCAAATCCCAGCCTCAATAAAAGAAGAGATATTTTCCCTAAAGAATAAATAGTATAATCTGGGCCACCAGACATGGCTTTTCATCTGAAAGTCATAAAGTTACTGGGGGGAAAAATCCATATCAGTTTAATACCATGGAAATATTCCTGTTCCACTAAGGAGTATTACAATTTTCCAATCTTTAAATGGAAAAGTGAGCTAAACAGCATCTGCTTTATCACTGACTTGTTTATTATACACTTCTTCACTTAGTAGAAATATAATATAGTTGCAATGTATTGAGATCATATTTTTTAAAGTACAGTGGCAGGTTTCTTGATCATAAAGACCAGTTCTTTGGATATGAACAAAGTCTGACAGTGAAAACATCCCTCATGATATTAACAAATACATACTTAAAGAACCAAAAATAAAAATCATTTATAATATGGATTCAAAATCATTACCTTCCTCTGAGTGTTTTTATGTCATTCTGGTCAATTCCAAAACTTCCATGGGACAGATTTATTAAGACAGTGAATATTTGCTTATTTCTTTGAACTTGTTATTCATCATCCACTGTCCGTTTTAAAAGTGGGCTACGTAATGCATACTTTTGAACAAGTTGTCCCTGCTACACAGCACTTAAAAGAATAGAAAAATGCCCTGTCCCCATTACCCAGTCATATGCAAGGCCATAGACAATAATGTCAGTATAGAATTGAGTAAGAGTCAGTGTACAAAGTGAAATCTCTACAAGGGACTCTCTTTGGGAATTAAAATGCATATGTCTGACTAAACCGTAGTCTATGTGTGATCAATACATTGACCAATCTTCCATTGTTTTAAAGCCAAGAGCCAATTACTACACAAAATAGTGGCAATATGTTTATTGCAATTCAACCATTAAAACTTGTCTTCTAAAGAGAATTTGTTTTATCATATAAACATCAGTAAAATGTGCTTCTGGAAAAAAAGAGCAAATATGAAAAAGAATCAAATATGGATAATGCCTCATTCTCCATCTCATTTAATTTATACCATCATGCCATGCTTATGAAACCATAGAGGAAAAAAAATTAAATTCATCTACATTTAGATTTCTAAAAGACAAGAGCCCAATCCATCTTGTGCATCTTTGTATTTCCAACACTGGCATCTGGTACACAAGCATTTGAGTGAGCCATGTCCAACGCTTTATTTAACAACTGAGGAAACTGAGACCCAGGAAGGTCATGTGTCTTCTCCCCTCTTTCGGTATGAACAGCTAAGATGTTGCTAAAATGAATCTATACTCACTATGACTGCTTCATTAATGTCGCTTACATATGGGAGTGCCTAGACAACTCAGTTGGGCATCTAGCTTCAGCTCAGGTTGTGATCTGAGGGTTCTGAAACTGTGCCCTGCATCAGCTCCCTGCTCAGCGAGGAGTCCGCTTCTCCTTCCCCCTCTGTCCCCCTCCCCCGGCCCCTGCTCACGCTCGCTCTCTCTCTCTCAAATAAATACATAAATTTTTTTTAAATGTTGCTTAAATATGTCTACGGTTTATCAGCTACCTATATATGTTTGATATCTATTCAAGCAGTTTAATTCAAAATTGACAAGTACACTCGACTATATTTAGGTTCTTTTTGCTTATATTAGCTACTTATTGCTTCTGATTGAGAGTTGGCAATAAAACAAAGAAAACAGGAAGAAATAATGTATATAAAATATTCAATCAGTTTTGGACTTTTAATTTCACTATACCCTAAGCTAAAACTTTTCTTTGGAGCTAATGATATAAGAGACACTTTGGTGCAATACTATAATTCAAGTCATTCTGCATATTTAGAGCCCTTTTGATGAAGACCAAAATCTTAAAAATGTCATGATATTGAAAAGCAGGTTGTGGGCGCCTGGGTGGCTCAGTGGGTTAAGCCGCTGCCTTCGGCTCAGGTCATGATCTCAGGGTCCTGGGATCGAGTCCCGCATCGGGCTCTCTGCTCTGCAGGGAGCCTGCTTCCTCCTCTCTCTCTCTCTGCCTGCCTCTCTGGCTACTTGTAATCTCTCTCTGTCAAATAAATAAATAAAATCTTTAAAAAAAAAAAAAAAAGAAAAGCAGGCTGTACCAAGGCCCTGTTACTTTAATTTATATTCTCTATTATCGATTGTTTAGAATTTGCTTCCTATTTGTTGAATAGAAATGTATCTTAAAGGAGAAATACATCCTTTTTTTAATGATTTTATTTATTTGACAGAGAGAGAGATCACAAGTAGGCAGAGAGTCAGGCAGAGAGAGAGAGGGAAGCAGGCTCCTGAGCCTGATGTCGATCCCAGGACCCTGAGATCATGACCTGAGCTGAAGGCAGAGGCTTAACCCACTGAGTCACCCAGGCACACCAGGAGAAACACATCTTATTGGTGGTTATTCCTAAAGTCCTTTTCTATGTTATCTTGAAATTTTCACTTAAATTCAGTAGTATTTACTATATGATAATGAGAATTGCCTGCACTTATTGGAGTTTAAAATCAAAAGGAACAAAGGCACACAGAGAAAAAATTAAAATATAATTGAAAAGTGCTTCCTATGTTTTAGAAGCAAATATTAGAAATTATTAACTCTGCCTGGAAAACCTTAGAGGTACTTTTAGAGGAGGTGATTTTGAGCCAGGATTTAAAGAATATGGAGGAAGTTATCAGACGAAGGAAGGTAAAAGAAGAAATAAAACACAAGTCCTAAAGAAAACATTCACAATTACACAGACAAGTGAAACAACCAGCAAGTATAAGGAATGCCCAGTGATATTTCTGAGACTAAAACAGATGATACAAAGAAGAGTTTTACTGGCTTGATTCTCAAAAGACAGGCAGAAATTAGGTTAGGAAGGACTTTTACTTCATGATAATGAGTTTTAGCTTCATCTTCTAGTAATGGAAAGTAATTTCTAAGCAGGAGAGTAACATAATTTGGTTTATAGATTAGAAAAATAATCAACTGAAATAATGAAGAAGCTAAAGCCAAAATATCATAACAAGGCTATTCAAATGGGCCAAATTCGATGACAAGAGTTGTAACAGAAAGAATGGAAAGGAGGGAATAGATTGTTTTTAATCTTTGAATAGTATATTATTTTTTAATTTAAATTCAATTAATTAACATGTAATGTATTATTAGTTTCAGAGGTAGAGTTCAATGATTCGTCAGTCTTATAGAACACCCGGTTCTCATTACATTCCGTGCCCTCCCTAATGTCCATCACCAGCTATCCCTACCACCCTCCCTGCCAGCAGCCCTCAGTTTGTTTCCTACGACTAAGAATCTCTTCCCTAGGGGCGCCAGAGTAGCTCAGTGGGTTAAAGCCTCTGCTTTTGGCTTGGGTCATGGTCCCAGCGTCCTGGGATGGAGCCCCCTATCAGGCTCTCTGCTTGGCAGGGAGCCTGCTTCCCTTCCTCTCTCTCTGCCTACTTGTGATCTCTCTCTGTCAAATAAATAAAATCTTTAAAAAAAAAAAAAAGAATCTCTTTCCTATTAATTAAGAATTAAGAGGGTTTGTCTCCCTCTCTGATTTAGTCTTGTTTCATTTTTCCCTCCCTTCCCCTATGCTCATCTATTTTGTTGCTTAAATTCCACGAACAGTACATTCTAAAGTACTTGATGACTGGTTAACTATGGACCACGAAGGAAAGAGATCAATCAAAATTTCTAAGCTAGGCAACTGAATGGATGCTGACAATTTTAACCAAAGAGAATGTACTAAAAAGAAAGAATTAGGAGGTTGCAGCATTTTTTAAGATTCAGCATCAATTACTTGAAATCTGAAATTAAAAAACTTAATAACTGACTTATTTTTTATTCAACCAGTTAAATCAGTCAGCTATGTTTTCTCACCACAAGGAAAGCTACCTGAATCCATACCAAGGGCCTACTCGATATCTTGCTCCTGGCAATATGGCAATATGCAATAAGGCATATTTCAATGTGGACATATTTGAAACACACAAGAGACTGGATATACTCTAACTTCCCTAACTTCTCATAATAAAACCAGTGGAAGTGCTTCTACCCCAATCCTGACATCATACTCCATGTGGAGGGACATTTATCAGCTTCACACTCTTGTCCTTCCCCACAGTCAGTCCTTGGGAAGATTTGTAGAATTACCTAACAATTCGATGAGTTTGGTGTGTTAGTTCAAGACTTCTGAAAAGCAGATGCAAAATGGGGTTAGACATCCAAGATATATATATTGGGGAAAATGCCTGTGAAGGATGAAAAGAAAGGAGCAGGGAAAGAAGAAGAGAGTCTTCACAGATGTACAGATCTGACATCTGCTACAGGGAACTGGTAAGAAAAGATGGCAAATGCCATTCCACGAGAGGTTTGGCAAGGCCAACTGGGGACCTTAGGCTAAGGCTACCCATTAAAAGAGTCTGCAGGATGGGCTGGCACCAGCCCCCAAGCTGTGTTCAGTTACTGGCTGGGAGCAGCTTGCAGGTGGCTTTAGAGAATCATTGGATTGGCTCCAGAGGGCAGAAAAGAGGGCAATTAGTCAATTATGCTCCTTGTTGCCCAGAATGTCAGAAGTGCATTTCCGTGACTGCCACAGAATGGAAACTGAGCACGTGGCACCTGGCTCCTTCCTCTCTCCTTTCTCTTGGGAGCCAAACTCCGCTCAAAAGATTATACTCTTTACTGCTCCAGGCCAGGACGTAAGATTTACTGATGTGGTGGGGCAAGGAGGAGTGATATTTGATAAATATCTGGAAATATCTGGTTCTTGGGGCCAAATACTTTGTAACAGAGAATTAAAATTTGGGGACTGACATAAACCGAAAGTGACTAAGGCTTCGAGGTAGCTGTAATACATGGTTTCTTTTCTTTTTCTTTTTTATTTTTTTTAATTTTTTAAAAATTTTTTTTCCAATTTATTTATTTTCAGAAAAACAGTATTCATTATTTTTTCACCACACCCAGTGCTCCATGCAAGCTGTGCCCTCTATAATACCCACCACCTGGTACCCCAACCTCCCATGCCCCCGCCACTTCAAACCCCTCAGATTGTTTTTCAGAGTCCATAGTCTCTCATGGCTCACCTCCCCTTCCAATTTACCCAAAAGCACATACCCTCCCCAATGTCCATAACCCTACCCCCCTTCTCCAACCCCCTCCCCCCAGCAACCCACAGTTTGTTTCGTGAGATTAAGAGTCACTTATGGTTTGTCTCCCTCCCTATCCCATCTTGTTTCATGGATTCTTCTCCTACCCACTTAAGCCCCCATGTTGCATCACCACTTCCTCATATCAGGGAGATCATATGATAGTTGTCTTTCTTTTTTTTTTTTTTTAACTTTGACCAAGTAGCTTATAACAGGCTATCTTGAGGTTTACAATAATGCCATTAGTTTTTTTCTGCCCTGGCTTGACAGACTTTAAGCCCTAAGCCCCCATCATATTTTTTCACAAGGTGGTAACCATAAGCTCTTTCTTTGGGGGTAGGGCCAACAAAGGAATGTGAACCTGTGGGTTTCACCAAAGACCTGATCTATAGCTGCTTCAAGCAGGCTCAGGATTAGCTACTGTTGCTTGACCATGAACCACACACGTGCAACTTCCTAAGAGGTGCAGATGAGGCAAAATTCAACTATAGGAAGCAGTCTCTTTATAAACAGACCTATCAGACAAGAGAAGGAGACACAATGACATTTGCGGCTATTATTCTGAAAGTAGCTACACTACACTACACTAGTAAGGTTCTAGGTTCAGGTTATCCACGTCAGGCACAGATAAATAGTACAAAGATGAGAGGCTTTGAATATGGGATGGGAAAGAGGATTTCCTCAAATTAAGATTTTCTGTCTGGAGCTTCCACCACTTAAAATTTCTAAACTTTGAAAAACAAGAACAGTGTCTCAAATGCCACTATGCTGAGGAGGACGCAGCAAACAGATGTGGATTCTTCTCCATATGTGCGTAATGAACAACTAACCTGATTTCTCCCACTTGTGTTTCTGAATTCTGAACCAACTGGCAGAGACTGACTGGCATGAGAGCAAGACGAAATCAAGAGTATTTTCTCTGTCTGAGCTTCGGTCAGATATTATCTGGCTTATACTGGGTTCTTTGGCAAACAATATTTGGCTAGACTAAGTCCTGGGTTCTGATTCTGGGAACATTATTTTGCCTTGTATAACGATTCTAGAGACAGAAAATTGGTTCATTTTGAAAAGTGCTGTACGTGTGCCTAGAACTGTGATAGTCTGAACTGTCCTAGTTATCATTTTGTCTCTTTAAAACTGTAACTCACAAAACACTTGACATTAAGCTAATAAAACTCCTGAGGTGTTGAAGGATCTATACCCATTCTAGGATAAGACAGCCTAGCCTGCAGCTTTTTTAACTTTTAAATTAATTTTTTTTTAATTTTTTACATTTATTTAAGTGATTGCTACACCCCACAGGGGGCTCAAACTCCCAACCCCAAGATCCAGAGTTGTCTGCTCTTCCAACTGAGCCAGCCAGGAGCCCCCAGCCAGCAGCTTTAGAAAAAAAAAAAGAAAAAGAAAGAAAGAAACAAACAAACAAACACACATTTACCAAGCACTGAGAAATTACTCCAGCTGAGACTAAGCAGAATATTAAGTTAAAAAGAATGGATTTGGGGCTTAAATTTCTTTGGCATTTTACAACACAAGGGCAACAGAATTTGATTTTGGACTTTATTTCCTTCACGCTGCTTCTTAAACTTGAATTTATCGTTATCTTCTTTCTGCTCCTCCAGATCACTCTCTACTCTGTATGCAGCAAAGCCTGCACGGGCTCCTTACCCTGTGACTGCCCGCTGCACTCCACCAGTGGAAAGCAGCAGTAAGATAGGACCAAACTAGGTCAGGGTGTTTATCCCATTGGCTCCTTCCCTGCCAGGTCACTACAGGTTGGCTGCGTCCCTCCAGTTAGAGTAGCCCTCTCCATATAACTAAATTCTGCGGATTATGAGGCTCTTCCCCTCCTTGTGCCTCCTTAGGACTAGGGTGGAGACAGGTACTCGGTCTTGGTAACCCCAGAATACTGCCTATCCTTGTTAGTTCCCCTATACCCTGTGTGCTCTGGCATGAACAGTCCTTTTATTTTTTTATTATTATTATTTTTTATTTATTTCATAGAGAACACAAGTAGGTAGAGAGGCAGGTGGGGGTTGGGGGGAGCAGTGAAGCAGGCTCCCCACTGAGCGGGGAGCCTGATGCGGGGCTCGATCCCAGAACCCTGGGATCATGACCTGAGCCGAAGGCAGAGGATTTAACCCACTGACCCACGCAGGTGCCCCTAAATAGTCCTTTTAATAAAGGGACTTTTTTAAAATAAATTAAAAACTTTTCTCAACCACCCAGTTTGAGTGTGCCATCCACTCCCTGCTAGAACTTGACAGATGCAACTTGAAAGGGGAATTAAGTTTACAACTTTAATTTCTTTCTGGGAATTTGATAATAAGAAGGGAATTCTATTTTATGACTTATACTGGGTTCTTTGGCAAACAATATTTGGCTAGACTAACTCATTTGCTCTCTTTGAAGAACCTCTGATAGACCCTTTTGGATATGTGGTTGGATACCTTAGGGATATAAAGTAACATATAACTGAACATTATTGAGTGCAGAGTGGCTCTGCAGGAGTTAATTTAATTGGTTATTGTTGGGACTTATGTTAGAGCCTTTTGGGTACAAAATCTGTACTGATGCCAGTAGTCCCCAGGAGGTACTCCACAAAGCAGTGACTAGTATTTGCAGGGCAGCCTCTAAGAAGTGGGGGAAGGGTCATCCTGAGAGACTGTGCCCCCTTTCCCGCTGGAAATGACTATAGCTTTGGGTGATTAAAGATTTAATAGTTAAGCCCAATGGATTAAGAATGCAAAAACCTCATAAATTCTAGTAGTGACAGATACTGATTGCCCACAACTATTGTTGCCTAAGAGGCAGAGGGAACCCCATTAGTAAAACACCCATGGCCTCCCTCTAACCCCTCACTCATGATCCCCTAGATGACGTACGTGATTGGTGAGTCTAAAAGGAGAAAGTGGATCTAAAGGTCCTTTCCTCTACACTTTCCATCCTCTTAGCAAGGCCCTGCCTACAGTGGGTGGGAAGTCCACTCAGCTCCTGCCACAGTCCTCGCCCTTTGTTCTGTGGTATGTGTACAGGGAGCTGCCTGAATTCAGACAGTTATGAGTTGGTGAGAAAAACTAACTAATTCAGACAGTTATGAGTTGGTGAGAAAAACTAAATTCAGAACTCTGTACTAAGAAACACATGTATGGGCACATACAGACCGCATTCTGAAATATCAGCTTTGTGTGGCATAAAGATAGCATCTGGACTTCCACCTGCCTTGTTTCTGGCGGAAGAGGTAGTATTTATTTGTCCCCTTCAATGGTCCCCTTAGACAGATACTAAGTTAAATGCTTCTCAGACTAAATTCCATATTTTGCCAATATAATTTCCTAGGGTTTAACTGCACAGTGCATAACATATAAGGTAATTACTATCATTAACCTACCACCAAACACTAAGTTGTAATTTCATTACTTGTTTCACAAACCAGGTAGAAGATATAATGCCCAGCCAAAATGCAAAGCATTAAAATTATATAGCAGTGAATGAAATAATGAAAATAACAGATCTGCCATTGTTTGGAAAATTCAATATATTTAGCTAAAATGAGTATGTAATTTTTTAAAAGCATTTTAAACCCAAATTACAATAAATGGAAGAATTTTTCCCTTAGTGCTACCTTTATGGACTCTTCCATCATTTTCTGTTCAAAGTATTAGGTTTTTTTCTTCTTCTTTGTCCTCAGTATATAGAACAAAGGTCAAACTCTGCAAATACATCTCTGTGGTTAACTGTAAGTACTGATGATGGTGTCTGGTAAAATAGCTGCTGACACCAGGTCAGCATGAATGATAGAAAAAAACATTGCACTGATAAAAGAGTAAGACCTTTCCTTGCTTTGTGTCATGTTTGATATCCAATGGAGCACACACAGAAAATGTTGGTTGACAAAGACATATTATTATGTGAAAACTATTAGAGTTGAAAAGAGGAAAATTTATACTTGAGAGAAATATTTCTGTATTAAACAATTGAATAGTTGCTACAGCAGGCTACTGAAGGTCTATGGACATATCTGCTCAGAAAAAGATAATGCTGGCGAGGAAATCTCCTAACCCAAATCACTGGGAGCCTAGTATTAGTACTGGTGATTTTGTGACCCATGCCTCTGGCAGATCTCACTTCATAAACAAACCCTCCTTTCACCACGGCCTGAGTGGTCTGTGCTTGATGCTAAGAATACAAGATGACTTATCCCAGAAGGAAAGCTAAGGAAGCAGCATGGGCCAGGAGGAGAATGGGTTGAGCAGACCAGTTCTCATAGCTCTGCCGAGAGAACGTAGAGATTCACAGAAAGTGCTCTATGCAAGAACTAGTATCCAAAAGGAGGAAACAATACATGAGGAAGGAGTGGCTATTTCATAAGTTAGCAATGTTCTGTATTATCTCTTTTTTTTTTCCAATTTATTTATTTTCAGAAAAACAGTATTCATTGTTTTTTCACCACACCCAGTGCTCCATGCAAGCCGTGCCCTCTATAATACCCACCACCTCCCACCCCCCCGCCACTTCAAACCCCTCAGACTGTTATTCAGAGTCCATAGTCTCTCATCGTTCACCTCCCCTTCCAATTTACCCAAATTCCCTACTCCTCTCTAACGCCCCTTGTCCTCCATGCTATTTGTTATGCTCCATAAATAAGTGAAACCATATGATAATTGACTCTCTCTGCTTGTATTATCTCTTCATCTCACGCTCATCGAACCCAGTTCATTGAACACTGGGTCAGGAACTTTGCTAGGCAAAATTCATACCTACTCCCAAGAAACACACAATCTAGTTAAGGACATAGAATGTATTTATAAAAATACAAATAAATGGGTCATGTAATAGGTCACGATGAATGATACTAAATACCCCAGTTTTAGGGAAATATATCAGTGTCAGGCTATTATGACTACCTTAACAAGAGCATAGAACCAGACCACATCCTTGAGGATTCGATGGAGTTTTCTCCAGAAAGGAGTTTTCTCCTCTTATCAATCATCCTAAAAGACATTAAACAAGAGGGCTGGGTTCCAGAGAGTGAGTGGTGAGAAACTACAGGAAATTTGTCTCTTTATGGGCAGGAGCATTTTATATATGAAGAGGACTGAGAATCCTGGAATGTTTCAAATGGTGGGGTTTGAGCTATCCCTGGTCAGAGGAGATAGGCTGCAAGCAAGGCAAAGAACGGGCCTCCAAGTGCCCATAGGTGTGCACACAGGTTTAGGCAGTGATTGTTATGCATTCTCTGACTTAAATCCCTCTTCTTTCAACCAAGATGCATCAGTGAAACCTACAAGCAAGAATCATCATTGGTGTCAGTTGTGCTGTGGATCATTAAGAAAGGTCTGGTGCGTGCATTTGGGAAGAAATGATACAAGTGAGAGCAGTTCCTCCTGTCCAGAGCCTAGAGAAGGATGTGGGTGTGGAGTAAGGAGGGAAGGGTGGGGAGCCAGGGGAGCTGGGCGATGCAAGGAGTACCAGGTAGAGGGGCTGTCTCATATGGATCAGTGGTCAGGAAGCAGAAGCAGCATGAGGATCAAATGAACAAGACTGGAGAGAAGAGACTGAGGGGTTTGTATCTGAACAGATGAGAAGCGGTCCTCTGGGAATGGCCAGAAACAGCTGAGGTTCATTCTAATGAACCTCATTTCCGACAATTAAGATAATGGGAGCTCTGCCATAACAATTTGCATATAAAGATAAAGTTTGCTTTGATTTGATAATAACAGATTTGATAACTTAAGGCTCCACTATTCACAGGGTAACCATCTGTCCCTTTGCCCAGGTCAGTCCCAATTTATGCCACTCGTCCCAGTGTAATTACCAACAATACTCATTTTCCTATCAACAGAGTCCCTGTCTGAATCATAAATAATGTGGTCACCCTAACTAAGCCCTGCATCAATGACACAGAAAAAAAGCACAATTTCAGTGTTCCAAGATTCATTGTTTATGCACCACACCCAGGGCTCCATGCAATCTATTCCCTCCATAATACCCACCACCAGGCTCACCTAACCCCCCACCTCCCTCCCCTACAAAACCCTCAGTTTGTTTCTCAGTGTCCACAGTCTTTGATGCTTCATCTCTCCCTCCAAAAACAAAACAAAATAAAATAAAATAAGAAACAGAAAAGAAAAGAAACACAATTTCAGGAGAAGAGACAGCACTGAAGGAAGGAGATTAGATACGAAATGTGCTCTGAAGGAAGGCAAGACTTAACAAAAAAGTCATGATTTTATAGGAAAAAGAATAGTATGTGAAAATAAATGCAATGAGGCATAGCTACCATTTTTTGCTGAGATATATCTGAATTCCTTCCATGTGTCACGCACGATTTTCTGGGATTTTATGTGTGTGAACAATTTTACTCCTCTTAACAATCCTATAAAGTAGCTATTCTGACCAGTCCTTTTCTAGTGAGGGACGAGGAGTTTAATTTACTTACAGGGACAGGGAGTTTTTAACTTAATTACAAACTATACAGTGAGATGGTGGCAGAACAAGTATTAAACAGACAGCCCAGCCTTTCTACAATACACTGCCTATCAGAGAGTAATACGCACATTTATTTTGCTAAACTTTCTGATGAAAGAATAGCTGTAGATAAAGTTGGCAAGATGGATTAAAGGGTCTGCAGTGCCTGATACAGCACTTACACTTCATTCTTTATGAAGCATAGCGTTAGTGAAGGGTTCAGAGATAATGATTTGAGGAACTCTCATTTTCAGAAGGTTTATCGTTGAGAATAGCATGCAGAAGGAACAAGAATTAGACTTACGAGAAATCACACCGGTTTATAATCTCAAATGTATTTTATGTGTTACCCCTCACTCTGCATGTAGATAGGTATGAACATCAGTGACATCTTTAAGAATAGTTTGCGACGAAAATTTGAGGAGAATAAGATTAATAATAATCAGAACACAGAAAAAGAAAGTAACCAGGGAGGGATACATACATCTATTTGAACATACAAACATTTCTTGTTTAGAGATATGGATCTAAAACAAAGCCCCAAAGCGGAGTGTGAAGGGAGCTGAGTGGAGTGGAGGACTGCGTTGGAGAGGAAAAGGAGAAAGGAACAGTAGGGTTATAAAATGAGATCATAAATCTCAGCGCAAAACAAGAAAGAATCTTCACACAGGTACAACTCAAGAGTGAACAGGTCTGATGTGATTCCATGAGTATTTGATCCCAAATGGCTCTATTCTAGAAGTTCGATCTACTGAACGTTATACAAAAATTGGAACAGTGTATAACTAACAGAGAATCTGTACAAAAGAAGATAGTTCGCGTTTAGTAGATGAAGGAGTAACATACTGGGAGTAAATAGGTAAGAGAAGGACAGACAGGTAAAACAGATACTGACCAGATGACTGGATTGATAGGTAAGTATTATCACAGTGTTTCACCAATTTCCCAGTTTCCAAAGTGCAGAAACCCAAGCAAGACAAGACTCCAAGAGTTTAAGGTCTATGCCTGAATAATGATTCGCATGGTCCACATAGCAGCAAATGGGAAAAGGAAAATGAATGAAGGTTTTAGTAATTATTTCAAACATCTGGATCTGGACAATTAGTACTTGTTCTTGAGGTTAAAATTGGATAATATTTCACGTTATTAAAAATCTAGTGACTAATGGAGTTTGGGGAAATGATTTTCCCGCAAAGATAAAAAATAAATACTTGAAAGTATTCCTTCTCTCAGCCTATAAGGAAAATGAATTCTTCATGCTTCCTTATAAATATTTGGAGCATCCTATGTACAATGTAACATTTTCCCAGATGTTAGATTATAAGTGTTTGTGTGTACAATAGCTTTTGTACATACAATAAAAGTGCAAACTGTATGGGTGTCTGGGTGGCTCAGTGGGTTGAAGCCTCTGCCTTTGGCTCAGGTCATGATCCCAGGGTCCTGGGATCAAGCCCCACATCGGGCTCTCTGCTCAGCAGAGAGACTGCTTCCCTTTCTCTCTCTTTGCCTGCCTCTCTGCCTACTTGTGATCTCTGTCTGTCAAAAAAATAAATAAAATCTTTAAAAAAAAATGCAAACTGTATTCCTGAAAATTTTAATTATATTCATCTCAAGTAATAAATTTAAAAAATAATTGCTTGAAATACCCATAAAAGCAAACAATTAAAATCATAAACATTAGGGGTGCCTGGGTGGCTCAGTGGGTCAAGCATCCAACTCTTGGTTTTGGCTCAGGTCATGATCTCTGGGTCAGGAGACTGAGTCCGCATGGAGCCCCATAAGGACCCCCGCATCAGGCTCCACAATCAGCGGGGTATTTGCTTGAGATTCTATCTCACTCTCCCTCTACCCCCCCATCCCACTCACTCTCTCTCTCTCTCTAAAATAAATAAATCTTTAAAGATCATAAACATTACATTTACCCTAATTTATACACACACACACACACACACACACACACACACAGGGATGCCTGGCTGGCTCAGTCTATAGTATACAACTCTTGACCTTGGGGTCATGAGTTCAAGCCCCATGCTTTTCTTTTTTAAAAGAAAAAAAACTGGGGGCGCTTGGGTGGCTCAGTCGTTAGGTGTCTGCCTTTGGCTCAGGTCATGATTTCAGCGTCCTGGCATCGAGCCCCACATCGGGATCCCTGCTCAGCGGGAAGCTTGCATATCCCTCTCTTACTCTCCCTGCTTGTATTCCCTCTCTCGCTATGTCTCTCTCTCTCTCTGTCAGATAAATAAATTTATAAACCTTAAACTTTAAAAAAAAATGTTAAAAGAAAAAAAACTGAATATATATACATGTATATATGTGTGTATGTATGTCCAGACATACATATACACATAAATAGCATATGCATAGTTTCATTTCTTTTTAGATAGTTTATACCTCATGGTAGCCCAAATGAAAATCCCAGCAAGGAATCAGACACCTGTTTTCTAATGCTTATATATTACTTTGAAAAACAATGAATTCTGCAGATGAACAATAAAAATATTTTCATTTTTAAGTCATTTATTTCAGCAGAAAGACAACCAAAGGGTTTTTTGTTTGTTTGTTTGTTTGACTAATAGTTTTAGGTTATATAATGAAGTCATTATTTCTAGAAAATAATTCCATTTACAACTGCTTGAAACCACTGTCATAATAATTTGATTTAGATTGGAAAGAAACATAGTTTTTTTTTTTCAATTAAGAGATATACTTCATTTTCCAATACCTCCATTTTCTTCACTTCTCCTAAAACTCATTACAAACCAAATAATTTTATTCAGCCCAAGTAACTTCTGGAAATACAATCAAAGGTTAGAGTATAATTGTGAAGTTTTAATGTTGTCCTTTATCTTTTCCTTGGGAACATCATACATTAACAGAAACTCCAACTTTTAAAAACTCTTTCCTTAAGGTATAACATCAGCTATAAAAATAAAAATAGGAAAACTGTATCTTTTCTCCAGGATTAGTATGATAAACTATTAAAGTACAGTTTTTAAGATATAAATGTGTCAAGAAGTGATGACTATTATTATATGGCTGAAGACAGCAATTAAAGGGAGTTGGGGGAAATTGGAAGGGGAGGTGAACCATGAGAGACTATGGACTCTGAAAAATAATCTGAGGGTTTTGAAGGGGCGGGGGGGTGGGGTGGGAGGTCGGGGTACCAGGTGGTGGGTAGTATAGAGGGCACGGATTGCATGGAGCACTGGGTGTGGTGCAAAAATAATGAATACTGTTATGCTGAAAATAAAAAATAAATTTTAAAAAATTAAATAAAATTAATTTTTTAAAAATTAATTAAAAAATGTAAAAAAAAAAAAGAAAAAAAAAGGCAAGTTTTAGAGGCCCCTGGGTGGCTCAGCTGGTTGAGCATCCAACTTTTGGATTCAGCTCAGGTTATGATCCCAGAGTCCTGAGATCAAGCCCTGTACTGGGCCCCACACTCAGTGAGGAGTCAGCTTAAGATTCTCTTCCTATTCTTCTCCCTCTGCCCCTGTTCCCTCAAATAAAAAAATGAATCTTGGAGGGAGGAGTCAAGATGGCAGAGAAGTAGCAGGCTGAGACTACTTCAGCTAGCAAGAGATCAGCTAGATAGCTTATCTAAAGATTGCAAACACCTACAAATCCATCGGCAGATCGAAGAGAAGAACAGCAATTCTAGAAACAGAAAAACAACCACTTTCTGAAAGGTAGGACTGGCGGAGAAGTGAATCCAAAGCGACGGGAAGATAGACCCCGGGGGGAGGGGCCGGCTCCCAGCAAGCCGGGGAGCAGCGGAGCACAAAATCAGGACTTTTAAAAGTCTGTTCCACTGAGGGACATCACTCCAGAGGCTAAACCGGGGCGAAGCCCACGCGGGGTCAGCGTGACCTCAGGTCCCGCAGGGTCACAGAAGGATCGGGGGTGTCTGAGTGTCGCAGAACTTGCGGGTATTGGAACGGAAAAGCCGGCTACAGAGACAGAGCCGACAGTAAGCTCATAGCTCGGGGTGAAAGATCCCCCCGGGGCTCCAAGCACCCCGGAATGGACCCCTTCTCAGGAGGAGACCCCCAGACCCAAAAACCGAGCCGAGTCCACTGGTCAGATGCAAACAGCACGAGGTTTATTGAGTAGACACAGGTACCTGCGGGCGGTCAAGTCTTAGGAGGACTCGCGCGCCAGCCCTTTGTTCAGGGCCTTTTTATGGGGTTTGGGGAAACGAGCGCATACGTACAGAAGCAGAAACATAGTTACAAGGTTCTTATTGGCTGGTTTGAATGTAAGGCATACTCGGTGTTTGTAGATTGGCTTTGAAAGACCCCGGCGCGCGAAGAGAAAGGTGGGGAGGGGGAGTGAGGAGGGGGAGTGGACCTTATTACTTAGCAGAGAAACATCCTGCCTACGTGACTAGGTCCACATACTTAGGCGACCCCCCTTGCCTACATGACTATGCACATAAGGTATCCTGTTTAAACAGGAGACCAGTATCACGCCCTAAAAGCCAACCGGTTACAGAAAGGCAAGAGAGCGGTTAAACAATTAACTGGGGGAAGGGTCTAACAGGGGAAGGGCGAAGCCAAACGATTACAGAAAAGCCAAGAAGCAGTTAGTTAATCAATGGCTGGGGGGGGTGTCTATATGCGGAGTCTTTCAGGGGTTACCTTGAACCGGTCACAGGCTCGGTGAGCTCGGAGCTAGGCTGGAAGTCAGGCAGATGGGAGTTACTGGGCGCTGTCTTCTGAGGGCGCACTGAGGAGTGGGGCCCCGGGCTCTCGGCTCCTCTGGGTCGGAGACCAGGAGGCCGCCATTTGTATTCCCGTCCTCCGGAACTCTACGGAAAGTGCTCAAGGAACAAAAGCTCCTGAAAGCAAACCCGAGCGGATTACTCAGCGAGGCTCCTGGTAAGGGCGGTGCAATTCTGCCTGGGGCAAAGACACTTGAGATCACTACACCAGGCCCCTCCCCCAGAAGATCAATAAGAAATCCAGCCAAGTCCAAGTTCACCTACCAAGGAGTGCGGTTTCAATACGAAGGAGAGCAGCAGAATTCCAGAGGAGGAGAAAGCAAAGCCCGGAACTCATGGCTTTCTCCCTGTGATTTTTTTAGTCTTACTGTTAATTTAATTTTTTTCTTTTTCATTTTTTTCTCTTCTTCCACTAAAATTTTTTTTAAATTTTACCCTTGTCTTTTTTAACGTTTTTTAACTAGTTTATCTAATATATATATTTTTTCTTTTTTATACTTTTCTTTATTCGTTTTCTTTTTTTAATTCTTTTCTTTTTTTTTTTTTCCTTTCTTTCTTTTTGAACCTCTTTTTATCCCCTTTCTCCCACCTCACGATTTGGGGTCTCTTCTGATTTGGTTAAAGCATATTTTCCTGGGGTTGTGTCCACCCTTTTAGTATTTTACTTGCTCCTTCATATACTCTTACCTGGACAAAATAACAAGGCAGAAAAATTCACCACAAAAAAAAAGAACAAGAGGCAGTACCAAAGGCTAGTGACCTAATCAATACAGACACTGGTAATATGTCAGATCTAGAGTTCAGAATGATGACTATCAAGGTGCCAGCTGGCTTCAAAAAAGGCATGGAAGATATTAGAGAAACCCTATCCGGAGAAATAAAAGCCCTTTCTGGAGAATTAAAAGAACTAAACTCTAACCAAGTTGAAATAAAAAAAGCTATTAAAAAGATGCAATCAAAAATGGATGCTCTTACTGCTAGAATAAATGAGGCAGAAGAGAGAATTAGTGATATAGAAGACCAAATGACAGAGAATAAAGAAGCAGAGCAAAAGAGGGACAAACAGCTACTGGACCATGAGGGGAGAATTCGAGAGATAAGTGACACCATAAGACGAAACAACATTAGAATAATTGGGATTCCAGAAGAAGAAGAAAGAGAGAGGGGAGCAGAAGGTATACTGGAGAGAATTATTGGGGAGAATTTCCCCAATATGGCAAAAAGAACGAGCATCAAAATTCAGGAGGTTCAGAGAACGCCCCTCAAAATCAATAAGAATAGGCCCACACGCCGTCACCTAATAGTAAAATTTACAAGTCTTAATGACAAAGAGAAAATCCTGAAAGCAGCCTGGGAAAAGAAGTCTGTAACATACAATGGTAAAAATATTAGATTGGCAGCTGACTTGTCCACAGAGACCTGGCAGGCCAGAAAGAGCTGGCATGATATTTTCAGAGCACTAAATGAGAAAAACATGCAGCCAAGAATACTATATCCAGCGAGGCTAGCATTGAAAATAGAAGGAGAGATTAAAAGCATCCAGGACAAACAAAAACTGAAAGAATTTGCAAACACCAAACCAGCTCTACAGGAAATATTGAAAGGGGTCCTCTAAGCAAAGAGAGAGCCTACAAGTGGTAGATCAGAAAGGAACAGAGACAATATACAGGAACAGTCACCTTACAGGCAATACAATGGCACTAAATTCATATCTCTCAATAGTAACCCTGAATGTTAATGGGCTAAATGCCCCAATCAAAAAACACAGGGTATCAGAATGGATAAAAAAACAAAACCCATCTATATGTTACCTCCAAGAAACTCATTTTAAGCCCGAAGACACCTCCAGATTTAAAGTGAGGGGGTGGAAAAGAATTTACCATGCTAATGGACATCAGAAGAAAGCAGGAGTGGCAATCCTTATATCAGATCAATTAGATTTTAAGCCAAAGACTATAATAAGAGATGAGGAAGAACACTATATCATACTCAAAGGGTCTGTCCAACAAGAAGATGTAACAATTTTAAATATCTATGCCCCCAACGTGGGAGCAGCCAACTATATAAACCAATTAATAACAAAATCAAAGAAACACATCAACAATAATACAATAATAGTAGGGGACTTCAACACTCCCCTCACTGAAATGGACAGATCATCCAAGCAAAAGATCAACAAGGAAATAAAGGCCTTAAACCACACACTAGACCAGATGGACATCACAGATATATTCACAACATTTCATTCCAAAGCAACAGAATATACATTCTTCTCTAGTGCACATGGAACATTCTCCAGAATAGATCACATCCTCGGTCCTAAATCAGGACTCAACCGGTATCAAAAGATTGGGATCATTCCCTGCATATTTTCAGACCACGATGCTCTGAAGCTAGAACTCAACAACCAGAGGAAGTTTGGAAAGAACCCAAATACATGGAGACTAAACAGCATCCTTCTAAAGAATGAATGGGTCAACCGGGAAATTAAAGAAGAATTGAAAAAAATCATGCAAACAAATGATAATGAAAATACAACGGTTCACAATCTGTGGGACGCAACAAAGGCAGTCCTGAGAGGAAAATATATAGTGGTACAAGCCTTTCTCAAGAAACAAGAAAGGTCTCAGGTACACAACCTAACCCTACACCTAAAGGAGCTGGAGAAAGAACAAGAAAGAAACCCTAAGCCCAGCAGGAGAAGAGAAATCATAAAGATCAGAGCAGAAATCAATGAAATAGAAACCAAAAAAACAATAGAACAAATCAATGAAACTAGGAGCTGGTTCTTTGAAAGAATTAATAAAATTGATAAACCCCTGACCAGACTTATGGAAAAAAAATAGAGAAAGGACCCAAATAAATAAAATCATGAATGAAAGAGGAGAGATCACAACTAACACCAAAGAAATACAAACTATTATAAGAACATACTATGAGCAACTCTATGCCAACAAATTTGACAATCTGGAAGAAATGGATGCATTCCTAGAAACGTATAAACTACCACAACTGAACCAAGAAGAAATAGAAAGCCTGAACAGACCCATAACCAGTAAGGAGATTGAAACAGTCATTAAAAATCTCCAAACAAACAAAAGCCCAGGGCCAGACGGCTTCCCCGGGGAATTCTACCAAACATTTAAAGAAGAACTAATTCCTATTCTCCTGAAACTGTTCCAAAAAATAGAAATGGAAGGAAAACTTCCAAACTCATTTTATGAGGCCAACATCACCTTGATCCCAAAACCAGACAAGGATCCCATCAAAAAAGAGAGCTATGGACCAATATCCTTGATGAACTCAGATGCGAAAAATTCTCACCAAAATACTAGCCAATAGGATTCAACAGTACATTAAAAGGATTACTCACCACGACCAAGTGGGATTTATTCCAGGGCTGCAAGGTTGGTTCAATATCCGCAAATCAGTCAGTGTGATACAACACATCAATAAAAGAAAGAACAAGAACCATATGATACTCTCAATAGATGCTGAAAAAACATTTGACAAAGTACAGCATCCCTTCCTGATCAAAACTCTTCAAAGTGTAGGGATAGAGGGTACATACCTCAATATCATCAAAGCCGTCTATGAAAAACCCACCGCAAATATCATTCTCAAAGGAGAAAAACTGCAAGCTTTTCCACCAAGGTCAGGAACATGGCAGGGATGTCCATTATCACCACTGCTATTCAACATAGTACTAGAAGTCCTAGCCTCAGCAATCAGACAACAAAAGGAAATTAAAGGCATCCAAATTGGCAAAGAAGAAGTCAAATTATCACTCTTCGCAGATGATATGAATCTATATGTGGAAAACCCAAAAGACTCCACTCCAAAACTGCTAGAACTTGTACAGCAATTCAGTAAAGTGTCAGGATATAAAATCAATGCACAGAAACCAGTTACATTTCTCTACACCAACAACAAGACAGAAGAAAGAGAAATTAAGGGGTCAATCCCATTTACAATTGCACCCAAAACCATAAGATACCTAGGAATAAATCTAACCAAAGAGGCACAGAATCTATCCTCAGAAAACTATAAAGTACTCATGAAAGAAATTGAGGAAGACCAAAGAAATGGAAAAATGTTCCATGCTCCTGGATTGGAAGAATAAATATTGTGAAAATGTCTATGCTACCTAAAGCAATCTACACATTTAATGCAATTCCTATCAAAGTACCATCCATCTTTTTCAAAGAAATGGAACAAATAATCCTAAAATTTATATGGAACCAGAAAAGACCTCGAATTGCCAAAGGGTTATTGAAAAAGAAAGCCAAAGTTGGTGGCATCACAATTCCGGACGTCAAGCTCTATTACAAAGCCGTCATCATCAAGACAGCATGGTATTGGCACAAAAACAGACACTTAGATCAATGGAACAGAATAGAGAGCCCAGAAATAGACCCTCAACTCTATGGTCAACTAATCTTTGACAAAGCAGGAAAGAATGTCCCATGGAAAAAAGACAGCCTCTTCAATAAATGGTGTTGGGAAAATTGGATGGCCACATGCAGAAAAATGAAATTGGACCATTTCCTTATACCACACACAAAAATAGACTCAAAATGGATGAAGGACCTCAATGTGAGAAAGGAATCCATCAAAATCCTTGAGGAGAACACAGGCAGCAACCTCTTCGACCTCAGCCGCAGCAACATCTTCCTAGGAACATCGCCAAAGGCAAGGGAAGCAAGGACAAAAATGAACTATTGGGATTTCATCAAGATCAGTTTTTGCACAGCAAAGGAAACAGTTAACAAATTCAAAATACAACTGACAGAATGGGAGAAGATATTTGCAAACAACATATCAGATAAAGGACTAGTGTCCAAAATCTATAAAGAACTTAGCAAACTCAACACCCAAAGAACAAAAAATCCAATCAAGAAATGGGCAGAGGACATGAACAGACATTTCTGCAAAGAAGACATCCAGATGGCCAACAGACACATGAAAAAGTGCTCCATATCACTCGGCATCAGGGAAATACAAATCAAAACCACAATGAGATATCACTTCACACCAGTCAGAATGGCTAAAATCAACAAGTCAGGAAATGACAGATGCTGGCGAGGATGCGGAGAAAGGGGAACCCTCCTACACTGTTGGTGGGAATGCAAGCTGGTGCAACCACTCTGGAAAACAGCATGGAGGTTCCTCAAAATGTTGAAAATAGAACTGCCCTATGACCCAGCAATTGCACTACTGGGTATTTACCCTAAAGATACAAACGTAGTGATCCAAAGGGGCACGTGCACCCGAATGTTTATAGCAGCAATGTCCACAATAGCCAAACTATGGAAAGAACCTAGATGTCCATCAACAGATGAATGGATAAAGAAGATGTGGTATATATACACAATGGAATACTATGCAGCCATCAAAAGAAATGAAACCTTGCCGTTTGCGACGACGTGGATGGAACTAGAGCGTATCATGCTTAGTGAAATAAGTCAAGCGGAGAAAGACAACTGTCATATGATCTCCCTGATATGAGGAAGTGGTGATGCAACATGGGGGCTTAAGTGGGTAGGAGAAGAATCAATGAAACAAGATGGGATTGGGAGGGAGACAAACCATAAGTGACTCTTAATCTCACAGAACAAACTGAGGGTTGCTGGGGGGAGGGGGGTTGGGAGTAAGGGGGTGGGGTTATGGACATTGGGGAGCGTATGTGCTTTGGTGAGTGCTGTGAAGTGTGTAAACCTGGCGATTCACAGACCTGTACCCCTGGGGATAAAAATATATGTTTATAAAAATAAAAATTAAATACATAAATAAATAAATAAAAATTATATTTATATCTGGTTAACAAAAAAAAAAGAATCTTAAAAAGTCTTAAAAAGCTACAAAGCCAGGTGTATGACTTCTTAACGTCAGCAAAATCAAAATACATTTTTCCAAATATATATATATATATATATATATATATATTGAAATTCAAGCTATAATTTCAGAAGAGTGCTCTTCTTCTGAAAATTTAGTAATCAAGCAAGACTTTGTACTAAGATATGTATGTGAGGGCCCAAATGGGACTTATATTTTGAGGTTATATATTTAGATAAAAAACTGATGAAGGAATGGAAAAATAATTTAACTATAATTCTTAGCTCTAAGAATTTCACCAAGACTTTACCAATGTAGTTGCCTCATTTACTCTTTCAATAATCCAGGAAGGTTGTTACCATAGCCTATATTTTATGGATAAAGAAACCGAGGCTCCAAAAGACCAAATAATTTACTCAAGGTTACACAATGAGTAAGTGGCAGAGTAAGAATTTCAAACTAGACGTCAACTCAAAATCCTTCACTGACATGAGGATTCTTTGACCTACTATGCTGTAATTTTCCTAGACTAATCACCTTAAAATCAGTACTGAAAAGATACAGAGAAACATTAGTAGGAGTATATCCATATAGCCATTTTGGAGAATAATTTGCCATATATTTTAAAATTTTAAATATTAGGGGCGCTGGGTGGCTCAGTGGGTTAAAGCCTCTGCCTTCAGCTCAGGTCATGATCTCAGGATTCTGGGATTGAGCCCCACATCGTGCTTTCTGCTCAGCAGGGAGCCTGCTTCCTCCTCTCTCTCTGCCTGCTTCTCTGCCTACTTTGATCTCTATCTGTTATATAAATAAATAAAAATCTGTAAAAAATTTTTTTTTAAATTTTAAACATTAAAAGGCATATCCTTTTATATAGTAATTCACTCAGTAATCTGTTCTATAGAAATTCTTACTATACATACAGTTTAGCTCTTACTATGACATACAATAGTATGTCATTGCAACATTATCTATTATTGCAATAAAACAAAACAAAAAAAAGTAGGATCAACCCAATATCTATGTCCATTCAGTAGAATACACTAGTCCATCCAGAACTATAGATAGTAATATAAGACTGTACTAAATATTCATGTACTTACATGGAAAGACCTCTAAGATATTTCTGAGAGTAAAAGCAAAACAGAATATTACAAAGCATGATCTTAGTTATGGATTATGTTAAAATTACAAATAGATGATAGAGTGACAACATATTGAAGAGAACTTCTACTCTGCAATGCTATATTTATTCTGACCTTATGACCATGATTTATCTTTATTTCTAGAAAAGCAGCCCTGGCACAGGTCAGAAACCAAAAATTAAAGTCTCTGTCTTGCGCACAGGTCTATCAGGGTTCCAGGACCAAAGTCACCATTACCATATTAATCACAAAATTTTTAAAACACTTTCACTCAAATTACCTAATCTGGTCTTCACAATACCCATAATCCAAGAACCCCAGAGCAGTTCAACAATAACAAAGTTATACTATTCTGCTATTTCATGCTAGTATAAACTCATATTTTTAATTCATTTGACAAGCATTTAAAGAGGGTTTACTGTGAACCAGCTTCTCATAAGAGGTGTTACCAGGGTAGAAAGATAAATCTAATTAGACAGAGATCCAACCCTGAATGAAATAAGCAACCAGACTATATATGTTGGGGGAGATGGTAAGTTATAAGACACATGCACAAATAACATAATTTTAGGGAAAATAGAATAGGTGACCTTAGAAAGGTACCCAAAAGGGACATCTGGGTGGCTTAGTCAGTTAAGCCTCTGCCTCTGGCTCAGGTCATGATCTCAGAGTCCTGGGATCAAAACATGTCAGGCTCCCTGCCTGACAGGGAGTCTGCTTCTCCTTCTCCCTCTGCCTCTAGCCCCTCACTGTGCTCCCTCTCACTCTCAAATAAATAAATAAAATCTTTAAAAAAAAAAAAAAAAGGAAAGAAAAGAAAAGGAAAGGAAAAAGAAAAGAAAAGAAGGGCACTGGGTGACTCAGTGGGTTAAAGCCTCTGCCTTCAGCTCAGGTCATGGTCTCTGGGTCGTGGGATCGAGCCCCACATCAGGCTCTCTGCTCAGCAGGGAGCCTGCTTCCCCTCTCTCTCCGCCTGCCTCTCTGCCTACCTGTGATCTCTCTCTCTCTCTGTCAAATAAATAAATAAAATCTTTAAAAAGAAAAAAAGAAAGGAAAAGAAAAAGAAAGAAAGAAAAGAAAAAGAAAGGTACCGAAATAAAAGGTACAAACCATTACCTCAGTACTCTACAAATCTCCATGCCTGGGGATCTTCTGTAAGGTTCTAAGTTCCTAATTTAAGTTGTTCATATAACTTTCTTTGCTTATTTATTCCCAACAGTTCTTTTAAGATCTTAATTATCCTATAACACTCTACTATACAACGTGATCAAGTGACAAGCACACACAGTTAGAAACAAGTCAGTCCAATCTCCTAGTGGGGCTGCTCCATTTACCAGCTGTTTGGAAGCATTATTTAACCTCTCTTGGAGGCTTTATGTACTCAACTGTATTTTGTAAAAGTGGCCACACTGATTCTTCTCTTCAGAATCTCGTCTCTCCTCTATCAAGAGAAGTCAATTTCTCCTCCTCTTGAAATTGGGCATTCCTCATAGTCACAGAGTCACTTAACAAACACAATGTGGCAGAAATTAACACTGCCATAACTTCCCCACTAGTCATAAAAGTCATCTCTCTCTGCCCTCTCAACACATTCATTTACCTTCTCTCTCCCCTCTCAACACTTACCTTTAAAATCCATCCACCATGCTCTTGGGAACTGCAAACTAGTCCATGTGAAAATAACACAGAAGTCCTTCTCATCCACCAGCATCGACCCCTGGACTTGATCCAGCCTTCAAGGGCTCCATCTGAAGCCTTAGATGTTGCAAAGTAGAGACAAGTCATCCCCATCCGAATTCCTGATCCACAGATCCATGGGCATAAAGATGTTCATTTTTGTGTAATTTGTAGCAAAGGTATAGAACACTCCATTTCTTCATCTGGAAAAAACAAAATAAGAACAGTATCTGGAGAGTTATTTTGAGTATTAAACGAGACGAGATAAAGTGTTGAGTTCAGAGCCAGACACATGGAGATACTAAATAAAGGGAATTTACTATTACTATGTGAGTCTCTCTCAAAGGCTCTCCCCTCTACTACATTACACATTATCTTGCTTCTTCTTTTCAGGTCTCTGGTAGAAAAAGTTCCCATTTTGAAAGTGACCCCTAGAAATGTTCAAGAACTACACTAGCCTGTAGTTTATGAGGATCAATGTGGCCTTCAGCTAGTGGTTTGTAGCCCTGATTCCTTCCAGTAAACTTCAACTCCGAAGGTAGGAATCAACAGAATGAAAGGAATGGTTAGAATAGCCAAGAGTGGGGATGCCTGGGTGGCTCGGCAGGTTAAAGCCTCTGCCTTCGGCTCAGGTCATGATCCCAGGGTCCTGGGATCGAGCCCCACGTCAGGCTCTCTGCTCTGTGGGGAGCCTGCTTTCTCCTCTCTCTGCCTGCCTTTCTGCCTACTTGTGATCTCTTATCTCTCAAATAAATAAATAAAATCTTTAAAAAAAAAAAAAAAGAATAGCCAAGAGTGGAGCAAAGTAAACAAAAACTCCTTTGTGATAAAGCTGCTTTCTAATTTTGTTTTCTGTTGTCACTTTGGGCAATATGTTCTTGTATAATATCATGAGAATATACATACACACACATGCAAATTCACCATTTGAAATGAGCACTTCTGTGAATCGAAATCAAGAAAGTATCCAGAGAATCAATTTAAACATTTCATGTTTCTATCTATCCATTCATTCATTCGTTGGACAGACCTCTACTTAGCACCTTGTATATGCCAGAGGCTGTGTAGGTCCTAGGAATTCGATGATGTAGTCTACATGTCTCTACCCTCAAAGACAGAGAAACACATGAAAGTCCTTTGTTTTTTGAGTTCTTTCTTCTCCCAAAAAATCCTTAACATTTTGCTCACATAAAAATGTGTTTGAGTGAAAGGAGTAAAGATTTAAAACAAATAAGTTATGTATTAATGCATTTTCAATTTCTATTGATATCCTCCTCTAGTTTTCACCTTATTGTCACTCATTGCTATCTTTATCACTGGCACACACATCCACCAACACACTATTTCAAGTATACCTGCTCTGCCTTATCAGTGAACAAAGTTAAGTGATCACAGTATTACCATATGGGTATGAATGTTACAGAGCACAGACTGCTGTGCACAAGATCTTAATAAATACTTGCTAAACAAGAATTAAAGTATAATGCTGATGAACACTATGAGCAGGGAAAATTCTAAAAATCGGGCAAGCTTTTCACAAGTTTCACCACTGCTTCCCAAGGGAGTCATGCTGCTCTGCAGGACCAAATCTCCCTGCGTAGCCCTGAATGAGCAAACCCCCTATTAACTACCATAACTCACACTGCCTCAAAAAGGCAGCCGCACTGAAAACTCATTACTGCTTACTAAAGTCTTCAGTATTCACAGCCCAGGAGTGAACGGACATCTTTCCTCATAGCCTTGTAGGACTAATGCCATTTTGTCATATATTCCTAACTACTCAAGTCTTCACCAAAAATCCAAGTACCCATGTCACCCTTTATCTCACAACCAAACTGCTTTTCACATCCTTTAATATGACCCAATTCCCCTCCCTTGTCCTTCTGCTAGATTTTCACATAACGGGTTCCTGTCATTGTTCGGGTCTCACATCAAATACCATCTTCTCAAAGGCCTTCTCTGACCACACCAAGTAGGTCTTATGTTATGCTCTATTATAGCACTATTTACTTCATTCACAGCAAGGTCACAATTTGTAATTATAATTTAATTTTTCTGGTTTATTTGCTTAGTGCTCTTTTGTTTACTTGTTTATTACTCATATGTTTCCAGATTAGATAATATGGTCCATAAAAGTCATAGACGATACTCGTGCTGCTCACCACTTCACACCCAATCCCTAAATTTAGCATCTGATATGTGCATAAGAAATAGATGTTGGGTGAAAAAGAAAACCTCCTAAATAGTTAACCAAGAACTATGTTTCTTGGTTAATGATAAACTATGTTTATCATTACATAAACAGAAACATATACTTTGCTCCATTTCCAGTGCCACTAACTTCACACAGTGAGCACCATTTCTTCACTGGCTGAAACAACTTTTAACTGGTCTCCCAGCTTCTCCTGCTTCACTATTTTCTTTCCTTATGAATTTGCTCTCTACATAGTAATAAAAGTGATTTATGAAAAGTAAACTTGAAGACAAAGTAATTTGAGAATTCTGCTTTCTGAGAAGAAAAAATTGATCTACTTTTCCTTATTTTACCCATTATGTACAATTAAAAAACTGTGGACACTATGTATCCAACAAACATTAGAAGACTCTAAAAGGTGGAGAGAAGACAAATCAGTAGAGACCTAGAGACCCAAGGAATGACAGGATGGTGAGTTTCCTGGGCCTTCTTTCTGCCTCAAATATTCCAAATTTGGAGTTGAAGAACTGGCAACCCAGAAAGGCCACTACACACACGCAAAAAGAACTCAAACAAAAACCATATACCCTTGTAAATCTGAGAGGGAGAAAACAGACTTGGAAATGAGAAGGGAAGAAGAAGCCAGAGAGATGCTTTTGGTAATAAGTATGTGTTTTCCCTTTCTCTTCTCTTCATCCCAGCTCACCTATTCCTCTTCCTCTAGAATCTGATATTTAGGTTCTGAATCTCCCTCCTCCATTTGCATGCCAATATCTACACTATCACCACCTACCTTGACTCTACCACTACCTGACAAGATCCAGATGTCAGATGAAATTTAGAGGCCAGGTATGAACAAAAGAAGTGGCAGGAAAATGAAAGGGCAGATAAGAAGATATGAAATTAACCTCTTAGCTTTCAGAAAGTTTTCAAAGTGCCAATGAAGCAGGGAAAAGAGAGAGGAGAGATCTACATTAGTGTGCCTCTTCATACTTGAGTATACACTGAGTACATACAAACAGTTACAAATTTACTACCACATTCAATTAAATGGGGGAGGTTTCCTGAAAGACATGAAAATCTGTGAAATAACTGAAAGAAGAATTTAGTGAATTGCCAAGATACAGAAAATTTATGAAAAATTGCAAAGATGACAATGTATCAATTAAACCAAAAAGAAAACTGAGTATTTTTTATTATTGATACAAGGTGACAACCAATGTTATATAAATATATTTAAATATACAACAAAATTGAAGCTGTATTATAATTACACATCAAGGAAAAAAATTGGATATTCTTTTTAAGTTTTCATTTTTTAAATTTTTTAAACTTTTTAATTAATTATTCAAGTAATTGCTACCCTCAATGGAGCACTTGAACTCACAACCCCAAGATCAAGTTAGATGTTCTACCAACTGAGCCAGCCAGGCACCCTTAATTTTTCATTTTTAAGGTTCAAAACTGAAACTGAGTGTACTAGGAGACAACTATAACCTTGAAATGAGCACTTAAAATATAAAGTCATTAATGTATGTAATATCTTTTGCATATTTTAATCTAGGCTTTTCAAATTCTCAATGCCTTTTGATAATATAAGCTAATGTGAAAATCAAATTATATATCTCACAAACCATATTATAGGATTTGTATACAGTATCAGTACCTTATTTTGCTATGCAATTTAGTGCCACTTATCTTTTTCTTCAGAAATAATTGAAATGCTAAATTTTACCACAAGGTGGCTCTTCCTAGATTTTAAATTAACTGCTTCATGGACACCTCTAAAAAAATCAACTTCCACATACAGAACATATTATCTCTTACATTTCTTTTAAACTGAATACTTGGCATAGAGCCAGTATCTGGAAAGGAGAAAAAAAAATCTTAGCACAATACAATGTATACAACTGAATACTCATTCCATGATGATATATGTGAATATATATGTAACTGTGTGAAAGAGAGAGGAACTGTTACCATAATGTATACAGAAGATACTCCAGTTTCTGAGTAACTGCAGTAAAATGTGATACCTGAGGCATGTCTTAAAGAGAAGGCACCCTGAATAGGTTCTTCCATCACTCTCTTGGAAATTCAGAATAGCTCTTTTTTCACTTGTACAGGAGTACATTTCCCTTCAAATGCCAGATGCAGGGTGGAATATACAATCATTTACTTAAAAAATATCTTTACCCTGGCTCAGTTAGAAGAGCAATGTGACTCTTGATCTCAGAGTTATGAGTTCAAGTCCCGTGTTGGGTTTAAAGAGTACTTAAAAAAAATTAATAAACATAAAAAAAATTAAATATCCTTACTAGCATTTGAAGGAAGCCCAAAATACAAAATATTTATCATTAAACAAATATATATTGGTCCAGACTACATTCTAGATACTACAATGGACAATGCAGCAAAGAGGTTAAGAACACAGACCGTATAGCCAAATTGTGTAGGTTGCAATGGTGGTTTCATTCCTTACTATCTGTGTTATATTGGGTAAAATTCTTAACTTAGTATGCCTAGATTTTTTCATATATGAAATGGGTATAATAATACAAGGTTCTCATGAGGATCAAATAATTCAATAAAAGCAAAAATGAGGGAGAAGAGTCAAGATGGCGGAGAAGTAGCAGTCTGAGACACATCAGGTAGCAGGAGATCAGCTAGATAGTTGTCAAACCATTCCAGACACCTACAAATCCAACAGGAGATCGAAGAGAAGAAGAGCAGCAATTCTAGAAACAGAAAATCGACCACTTTCTGAAAGGTAGGACCTGCGGAGAAGTGAATCAAAAGCGACAGAAAGATAGGATTCAGGGGGAGGGGCCGGCTCCCGGCAAGTGGTGGAGCAGCAGAGCACAAAATCTGAACTTTTAAAAGTCTGCTCCACTGAGGGACATTGCACCAGAGGCTAAGCAGGGATGGAGCCCTCACAGGGACAGTGTGGTCTCAGGTCCCGCGGGGTCACAGTGTTATCCCCAAATTCCGAGACCCCCCCAAAGACGACCACCAGAGTCCAGAGTCCAAGCCAAACAGCAAGGGTCATTTATTACGAGTTCTAACCCGGACCTCCGCACACTCGTTGCCGGTGACGCTAAGAGGTCCCGAGCTTGGGATCACAACACCTTTTATACACTATTTTTGGGGAGGTAGGGACTTAGCATACATCATAGTATCTTGTAACAAATCGCCACATACCGCGGGAAAATCAAAAAGGAACTCTATAATATGACTGGCGCGCTATGGAGTGGGAAAAGGCTGGGAACAGATTATTGGTTAGGTCCAAGTGCTGTCATTCTTCAAACTGCTGAGTTGGCACCGCTAGGGTATGTGTCACCTCAGGATTGGCCAGGGTCTCCCTGTCAAGCCGCAAGGCGCCAGATGGTTATTATCTCTCAGCCCAGAGCCGGGTGGGGGGGTCCGGGAGCAGTCATTCTGTCACGTCCAATTCTGGGTGGCGGTTTCTCTGGCATCAGATGGCTGTTATCTCTCAGCCCAGAGCCGGGTGGGGGGTCCGGGAGCGACCACTCTGCCAGGTTCAATTCTGGGCAGGGGATGTGTGGTTACAGAGTGTCCATAGAAAGTCTACTGGTATTTCTCCATCTCCTCATGGGTTAGCAAGCGAAGGTACAGAAGCAGAAATAGCGGTAATGGTTATAATTTTATTCCCTAGGCATCTCAACAGAAGGACCAGGGGTTGAGTGTAGAAGAGCTCGCAGGTATCAGAGCGGGGAAGCCGGCTACAGGGATGCAGCCAAGGAGTAAGCTCTCAGCTCAGGGTTACCTTAAACTGTGATCCATGGCACAGTCAGGACACTACTCTTTGACCGGGGGCCTCACAAGTAGCAGATCCTGGGAGACCCACCTTCCTCCACTAGAAGAGCAGAGCGGCAGGAATCTGCTGGGTTTGGAGAATCCAAACGGGGCTGTGAGCCAGAGACAGAAACACTCGGTCACAGGCCAGTGAGCATGGAGTGCGGCAGGAGACCTGGAAGACAGGAGTGATTGACCGCTTTTCTCGAAGGGCACACTAAGGAGTGAGGACTCAAGCTCTTGGCTCCTCCAAGCCAGACATTGGGAGGCCACCATCTTCATTCCCATCTTCCAGAGTTCTATGGAAAGCATTCAGGGAACAAAAGCTCCTGAGAGAAAACCGGCAGATCACTTAGCCAGGCCCCTGGCAAAGGCGGCACAATTCCACCTCGGGCAAAGACACTGGAGAATCACTACAACAGGCCCCTCCCCCAGATGATCAGCAAGAACCTCCAGCCAAGACCAAGCTTACTGATCAAGGTGAACAGCAGAATTCCAGAGCTACAGGAAACAAAGCATGGAATTCACAGCTTTCTCACCATGATTCTACAGTCTTGCAAAATTAATGAAATTTTTTAAATTTTATTTTTTTCTTATTCTAATTTAACTTTTCCTCTTTCCTCTTTTAACATTTTTAACCATTTACTTAAATAATACCTTACTAAAAAAAATCTTTTTAAACTTTCATCACTATAGTCGTATTTTATCCTTCATTATATCTAACTTTATTTTTTGTATACATACAGGGTTTTGTTTTTTTTTTCCTAAAAACTTTCAGGATACACTTTGTTCATCAAAAAATACCCTAAATCTAGCACAGGGCTTTGTTCTACTCTCCAGCCTGAGCAAATTCTCTCCTATTTCTTTTTCCAACCAACATATCTTATCAATTCCTTTTTTAGAGTTTTTTTGTTTTTACTTTTCATCTTTACAGTGATATTCCATCCCTTCATCATGTTTACTCTAATTCTTCTATATATATATAAGTTTTTCTTTCTTTAAAATTTTGGGAGGTAGTCTCTTCTAAGAGACCAAAATATACCCCAAATCAACTGGGTAGCTCTGTTCTATTCACCAGTCTAATATATATACATATATATATATATATGTATATACTTTTTTCATTTTGTTTTATGCCTTTTCATTTCCCCCTGATTTGGGGTCTCTTCTGATTTGGTTAGTGTACACTTTTCTGGGGTCTTTGCCACCCTTTTAGTATTTTATTCTCTCATTCATATATTCGAATCTGGACAAGGTGGAAAAACTCACCAAAAAAAAAGAGAACAGGAGGCAATATCAAAGGCTAGGGGCCTAATCAATAGGGACATTGGTAATATGTCAGATCTAGAGTTTAGAATGACAATTCTCAGGGTGTTAGCTGGGCTCGAAAACGGCATGGAAAAATTTTAGAGAAACCCTGTCTGGAGAATTAAAGCCCTTTTGGAGAAATAAAAGAACTAAAATCTAACCAAGCTGAAATCAAAAAAGTTATTAATGAGGTGCAATCAAAAATGCAGGCTCTTAAAAAAAAAAATGCAGGCTCTTACTGCTAAGATAAATGAGGCAAAAGAGAGAATTAGTGATACAGAAGTCCAGATGAGAGAATAAAGAAGCTGAGCAAAATAGAGACAAAAAACTAGTGGACTATTAAGGGAGAATTCAACAGATAAGTGATACCATAAGACAAAACAAAATTAAAATAATTGGGATTCCAGAAGAAGAAGAAAGAGGGGCAGAGGGTATATTGGGGCAAATTATAGTAAAGCATTTCCAAATATAGCAAAGGGAACAAGCATTAAAATCCAGGAGACACCAAGATCCCCCTCAAAATCAATAAAAATAGGTCCATACTCCATCATCTAATACTAAAACTTACAAGTCTTAGTGGCAAAGAGAAAATCCTAAAGGCAGCTTGGGACAAGAAGTTTGTAACAGGGGCGCCTGGGTAGCTCAGTGGGTTAAAGCCTCTGCCTTCAGCTCAGGTCATGATCCCAGGGTTCTGGGATAGAGCCCCACATCGGGCTCTCTGCTCAGCAGGGAGCCTGCTTCTCTTTCTCTCTCTGTGTGTGTGTGTGTGTGTGTGTGTGTGTGCCTCTATGCCTACTTGTGATCTCTGTCTATCAAATAAATTTTTAAAAAGTCTAAAAAAAAAGAAGTCTGTAATATACAATGGTAAAAATATTAGATTGGCAGCAGACTTATTCACAGAGACCTGGCATGCCAGGAAGAACTGGCATGATATATTCAGGGCACTAAACGAGAAAAACATGCAGCCAAGAATACTTTATCCAGCTAGGTTATCACTGAAAATAGAAGGAGAGATAAAAAGCTTCCAGGGAAAACAAAAACTAAAAGAATTTGTAAACACCAAACCAACCCTACAGGAAATATTGAAAGGGGTCCTCTAAGCAAAGAGAGAGCCTAAAAGTAGTAGATCAGAAAGGAACAGAGACAATATAAAATTATAGTCACCTCACAGGCAATACAATGGCTCTAAATAATATCTCTCAATAGTTATATAATATCTCTCAATAGTTACCCTGAATGTAAATGGGCTAAATGCCCCAATCAAAAGACACAGGGTATCAGAATGGATAAAAAAAATAAAACCCATCAATATGTGTCTACAAAAAACTCATTTTATTTTTTTAAATATTTTTATTTATGTATTTATTTGATAGACAGAGAGACATCACAAGTAGGCGGAGAGGCAGGCAGAGAGAGGAGGAAGCAGGCTCACTGATGAGCAGAGAGCCCGATGCGGGACTCGCTCCCAGGACCCTGAGATTCATGACCTGAGCTGAAGGCAGAGGCTTAAACCACTGAGACACCCAGGTGCCCCCCAAAAAACTCATTTTAGACCCAAAGACACTTCCAGAATTAAAGTGAGAGGGTGGAAAACAATTTACCATGCTAATGGACATGAAAAGAAAGCTAGGGTGGCAATCATTATAACAGATAAACTAGATTTTAAGCCAAAGACTATAATAAGAGATGAAAAAGGACACTACATCATACTCAAAGGGTCTGTCCAACAAGAAGGTCTAACAATTTTAAATATCTATGCCCCAACAGGGGAGCAGCGAACTATATAAACTGATTAATAACAAAATCAAAGAAACACATCAACAATAATACAATAATGGCAGAGGACTTTAACATTCACCTCACTGAAATGGAGAGACCATCCAAGCAAAAGATCAACAAGGAAATTAAATGACACACTGGACACTGGACCAGATGGACATCACAGATATATTCAGAACATTCCATCCCAAAGCAACAGAATACACATTCTTCTCTAGAGCACACGGAACATTCTCCAGAATAGATGACATCCTGGGTCACAAATCAGGTCTCAACTGGTACCAAAAGACTGGGATCATTCCCTGCATATTTTCAGAACAGTGCTCTGAAGCTAGACTCAATCACAAGAGGAAAGTTGGAAAGAACTCAAATACATGGAGGCTAAAGAGCATCCTACTAAAGTATGAATGGGTCAAACAGGAAATTAAAGAAGAACTGAAAAAATTCATGGAAACAAATGAAAATGAAAACACAACTATTCGGGCGCCTGGGTGGCTCAGTGGGTTAAGCCGCTGCCTTCGGCTCAGGTCATGATCTCAGGGTCCTGGGATCGAGTCCCGCATCGGGCTCTCTGCTCAGCAGGGAGCCTGCTTCCTCCTCTCTCTCTGCCTGCCTCTCTGCCTACTTGTGATCTCTCTCTGTCAAATAAATAAATAAAATCTTTAAAAAAAAAGAAAACACAACTATTCAAAATCTGTGGGATACAGCAAAGGCAGTCCTGAGAGAAAAGTATATAGTGATACAAGCCTTTCTCAAGAAACAAGAAAGGTCTCAAATACACATGAAATACACCCATGAAAGAAATTGAGAGAGACACAAAGAAATGGAAAAATGTTCCACACTCATGGATTGGAAGAATAAATATTGTGAAAATGTCTATGCTACCTAACACAATCTACACCCTTAATGCAATCCCTATCAAAATACCATCCATTTTTTCAAAGAAATGAAACAAATAATCCTAAAATTTATATGGAACCAGAAAAGTCCCCAGATAGCCAGAGGAATGTTTAAAAAGAAAGCCAAAGTTGGCAGCATCACAATTCCAGATTTCAAGCTCTATTACAAAGCTGTCATCATCAAGACAGTATGGTACTGGCACAAAAACAGACACATAGATCAATGGAACAGAATAGAGAACCCAGAAATATACCCTCAACTCTATGGTCATCTAATCTTTCACAAAGCAGGAAAGAATATCCAATGGAAAAAAGAAAGTCTCTTCAACAAATGGTGTTGGGAAAATTGGACAATCACATGCAGAAAAATGAAACCTTACACCACACACAAAAATAAGACTCAAAATGGATGAAGGACCTCAATGTGAGAAAGGAATCCATCAAATCCTTGACGAGAACACAGGCAGCAACCTCTTCAACCTCAGCCACAGCAACTTCTTCCTAGAAACATCGCCAAAGGCAAGGGAAACAAGGACAAAAATGAACTACTAGGACTTCATCAAGATCAAAAGCTTTTGCACAGCAAAGGAAACAGTCAACAAAACCAAAAGACAGAGGCCAAAGCCTCTGCCTTTGGCTCAGGTCGTGATCCCAGGGTCCTGGGATCAAGCCCTACATTGGGCTATCTGCTCAGCAGGGAGCCTGCTTCTTCCTATCCCTTGCCTGCCTCTCTACCTACTTATGATCTCTGTCTGTCAAATAAATAAATAAAATCTTTAAAAAAAAAACTTATTAAACTCAACACCTAAAGAACAAAGAATCCAATCAAGAAATAGGCAGAGGACATGAACAGACATTTCTGCAAAGACATCCAGATGGCCAACAGACACACGAAAAAGTGCTCCACATTACTCAGCATTAGGGAAATACAAATCAAAACCACAATGAGATACCACCTCACACCAGTCAGGACAGCTAAAATTAACAAGTCAGGAAACGACAGATGCTGGCAAGGATATGGAGAAAGGGGAACCCTCCTACACCATTGGTGGGAATGCAAGCTGGTGCAGCCACTCTGGAAAATGGCATGAGGTTCCTCAAAAAGTTGAAAATGTAGCTATCCTATGACCCAGCAATTGCATTACTGAGTATTTACCCTAAAGATACAAATGTAGAGATCCAAAGGGCACATGCACCCAAATGTTTATAGCAGCAATGCCCACAATAGCCAAATTAGGGAAAGAACCTAGATTTCCATCAACAGATGAATGGATAAAGATGTGGTATATTTATACAATGGAATACTATGCAGCCATCAAAAGAAATGAAATCTTGCCATTTGCAATGACATGGATGGAATTAGAGGACATGATGCTGAGTGAAATAAATCAATCAGAGAAAGACAATTATCATACGATCTCCCTGATACAAGAAATTTGAGAGGCAAAGTGGGGGGTTTGGGGGGTAGGGAAGGAAAAAATGAAACAAGATGGGAATAGGAGAGAAACCCTAATTAATTAAGACTCTTAATCTCACAAAACAAACTGAGGGTTGCCAGGGGGAGGGGGGTATGGAGAGGGTGGTTAGGTTATGGACACCAGGGAGGCTATATGCTATAGTGAGTGCTGTGAAGTGTGCCAGCCTGACGACTCACAGACCTGTACCCCTGGGGCAAATAATACATTATATGTTTAAAAAAAAAAAAAAAGGCGAAGTAAAAAGAGTTCTTTCCTTACTGAGTCATTTCCAACAAACAGAATGCAGTGACTTCCAGGGCTAGTTAAAAAAAGGTGACACAAGGGGCGCCTGGGTGGCTCAGTGGGTTGAGCCGCTGCCTTCGGCTCGGGTCATGATCTCAGGGTCCTGGGATTGAGTCCCGCATCGGGCTCTCTGCTCAGCAGGGAGCCTGCTTCCTCCTCTCTCTTTTCTCTCTCTGCCTGCCTCTCTGCCTACTTGTAACCTCTCTCTGTCAAATAAAAATAAATAAATAATCTAAAAAAAAAAAAAAAAGGTGATACAACTTCATTGTGGCTCTCTTTTTTCTTAGGATGCTTACCCTTGGAAACTAGTCACCACATTGTAAGGAAACAAGAAAGTGGAAGCAAGTAAGGGCCATGTCAAGAAGTTCTGGCCAAGAATCCAACTAACATTTCAGGCAACAGTGAGCATCAACTGGCAGACATGCATATGAACAAGCCCACAGGTGATTCCAGGTCCTAGCTTTCAAGTTCGAAAGGTGATGCTAAGTGTTGCTGAGTAGAACAGGACCACACTGTCTCTACTCAGTCCTGCTCCATCGCACTTGCATAACAAAACAAATTTTATTATTTTTTTAAGTCACTAAATTTTGTCATAGTTAGTTACTCATTAATGGAAAAGCAGAACAGGCACTGTAACCAGAAGACCCAGTTTCTTCCTTCAAAGAGTAGTACAGACCAGTGAAAAGGAGGCAGTATGACCAACTAGAAAAAACATGGACTTTGGAATCAGGTTGTCCACAGTCCCAATCCTCTCTGCTTATTGTTAACCACCTCCCAACCTCTGCTTCTGCATCTGGAAAAGCACAGCAATAATACTTACCCTCTAAGGATTGCTATATACCCCAGTAAACCATCTCTCTGCCTCCAGTATTATCTCTCTCCTATTTATTCTGGGCACTGAAGACCCAGTAATCTGTCTGAAATGCAAATTTGATCCTAGCTTCTTTTCCCCTGTCTTCCCATTTCCCACTCTTGACATTAAATTCCTAAGCTCCTCAAGCTTACTTTCAAGGCCCTTTGTGACCTGGTCTTCCTTCACCACCTCTCCTCCATCCCGAGCCTTCCACAACCCTATACTTTGTGGTATTTGCTCTGTGAACTTTTCCTATTTCTCTTCTGACATTTTCAGAAAAGGTATAAAGGATAGGGTAGGTCTTAACCATGAAGTTCTTAAAAAGGTGACACAGGGGTTTCACACAAAATTTCACATAAAGCTACCTAAGCATTCCCTTTATACAACCATCCTTCCCCTGAAGGTTTTCCATTCTGAGCAGCAAGCAAAATCATTCTCTCTTTCTCCATACAGCAGTCTTACAATCAGGTAACTCCACAGTCCATTCTGTCCCATTCCCCAAAGGGACTACTCCTGATCTCTAGACTTCCATGGAAGCCCAATAGCCAGCCAAGACCTGAGCCAAGGTTCAGGTTCCTAGACTTCTCTCATTTCCTCAGAAGGGAAACATACACCGAACTTCCTGGGAAAAGCAGCCTTGGCTCCCTCTCGGCTGCTTTCCTTTTAAAACAAAAACAAAAACCCCACACAACTACAATGAGATATCCCCTTACACTTGTCAAGATGGCTAAAATCAAAAGCACAAGAAATAGAAAGTATTGGTGAGGATGTAAACAAAAAGGAACGCACTTTTGGTGGGAACCCAAACTGGAGCCAAACTGTAGTAAGTAGTGTGGAGGTTCCTCAAAAAAATCAAAAATAGAATTACCATAAGATCCAGTCATTCCACCACTGGATATTTACCCAAAGAAAGCAAAAACACAAATTCCGATAGATATATGTACTCCTATGTTCATTGCAGCATTGTTTACAATAGCCAAAATATGGAAACAACCCAAAAGTCCATCCATAAATGAATCAATAAAGAAGATGCGGTATACATACAATAGGCTATGACTCAGCCATTAAAAAGAGTAAGATCTTGCCATTTGAAACAACATGAAAGGACCTACAGGGTATAATGCTAAGTGAAGTAAGACAGAGAAACACAAATACCATATGATTTCGTTCACATGTGGAATTTAAGAAACAAAGGAACAAAAACAAAAAGAAACAAACAACAACAACAAAAAAACCAACCCAGACTCTTAAATATGGAAAACAATTTGTTGCCAGAAGACAGTTGAATGAGGGAGGGGTAAAATAAAGGGAATTAAGAATGTAAGTATCTTGATGAGCACTGAGTGATACACAAAACTGCTGAGTCATTATACTATATACCTGAAACTAATATACCAATGTGTGCTAATTGTACTTCAAAAAACAAAACAGCAGGGCACCTGGATTGCTCAGATGGTTGAGTGTCTGCCTTCGGCTCAGGTCATGATCCCGGGGTCCTGGGATCAAGTCCCACATCAGGCTCCCTGCTCAGTGGGGAGCCTGCTTCTCCCTCTCTCTGTCTCTCATGAATAATTAACATCTTTTAAAAAAACCAACATATTACTAGATTATGCAAAACCCCTAATAAGCAAGATTGACTCCCTCTACCTTAAAGTCAAGGCTGTAAGAGGAATTGTCCATATTCATACATTCTTAATATTTTGCTCCTAATACACTTGACTCTATCATTCTGTTTTTCAACTTCAGACCTTAGGAAACACTGTCCTACCTGAAACACCCTCCTCTCCCCCTTATCATCCCCATTCCCTTTACCTGCCTAACTTTTAATCATCCTTCAGTCCTGAACTTAGAGGATACTTCCTCCTGACTCTGGGCTCGATCTCACAACCCTGAAATCATGACCTGAGCCAAAATCAGGAGTCAGACACTCAACGGACCAAGCTTCCCAGGCATCCCAGTAACAATCCTGTTCTGATGTGAATACTATGTCTCTTGGTTCAGAGGATGGCAACCCTAAGTTCTCAATAAATACCTGAAATGACGTATATAAAGTAGCTAACACAGAACCTGATACTTAATGCCCAATTCCCCCCTTCACATTTCCTTTCCTTCTCCTAATGCCCTCCACGTTATTCCTATGTTCCACAAGTAAGTGACACCATATGATAACTGACTTTCTCTGCTGCAAGGCTTTAGAGTTTTGTTTTATCTTGTAAGTGACTCAGCAATAATAATGGGATTCTAAGCAGGTGAATTATAATTCATGTAGATTTGTGTTACAGAATGCTCACTCAGGAACAAAAGTAGAGAAAGAATGTCTGGCATTAAAGAAACCAATCTGGGGCTAATTGCATTGGTCCAAGGCAATATATGCACATGCCTGAAGGAAGGTATTTGTAGTGATGAGGAAAGAGAAAACAGTTTTGAAAGGTAATTTTAGAAAACAAATTACTGCTTCTGACAGGGTGTAAAGGACAGAACAGTGAAAATCTGGGACAGTTCTCAAATTCCCTGCTTTGGTTGATTTGGTAGGTAAGAATATCATCACAACCAAAGTAGGGAGGGGAAGAAACATCAAGGTAGAGAGGAGGGAAACACTAAAGAAATGATAGTTTTGAAGTGCTGATGGGACATTCAAGTAGAAATATTCAACCAGCTTTTAAAAATAGACCTAAGTAGTGTGCTCCTTCTTTTTCTATTCCACAGAGGATATTTCTTCATTCCTAAAGAAGGGTAAACCTGGGGTGGAGATCAACTTTACCACATCTCCAGCTGGACTTCTGTCATCACCACTAAGCAGCCACAATAAAACAGTGCCTCTCCCTCTGATTGGCTGGAGGAGGAGACAAACTCCCTCAGTCTATACTAGGCACCACCCAACCTGGCTTTCCACAAATAAATACAGATGCCAGTGGAAATATAAGCTGATCTTCACTGATAAAGAATTCTTCAACACCATCCCAATCTTTCTCTAAAAGCTATACACAGCTTTACCTATTAACTGGGACACAATCCAAGTTCTTCTGCCTCTTATCTAGGATTTGCATATATTCCCATCAATGATCTCCCCTCATTATGTCATTAACTCTCCTTGTAGAAAATAATACTGTTTTTCAGCATCCCCATTCCATTTTCCCTTCCTAACTACAACCAGACTTTTCAGATACCCCATACCCTATGTAACCCATGTACTTAGGATAAAACTGATTCAAGGTCTACCTGAGGTAGACCTGGGTTGACTTAAGCTAGCAAACAGGTTCTATTCCCCTGGCCACAGTCACTGGTGTATTGCTGATCATGTGACTTAAACAGTTTAATTAGAATAATTCTCAGGACTCTAGCTCAGAATATCCAGATGGAAGTTCTTTTTCCCATAAGAATAAACAAGGAAACATATATACTTGATTACTACTGGCAGCTCCCTACATTGTGAGGAAATGAGCCTAACATCACAGGAAACAAAACAGAATCATTAAGTCATCAGATCACCCAAACCTAAAATCTGTCCTGCTTCTGGATTTTTCTGGTCATTGTGTCAATACATTTTCTTATTAATGTTTCAGCATGTGTGTGAGCCAGATTTTCTACTATTTATTCCCCCGAGTCATATGAACTATTTCAGAACCTGGTATTAAAATGTGAAATGAGCTGAAGGAGAGAAGCATGGTGCAGGGCACATCTCAGGCTGAGGAGCTGCCCATCCTGATAATAAGGTTGAAAAACTGTTGGCCAGTCTGTTAGCTCTTGTGATGGGAAAGGAACAGCCTGTCTTCTTTGCAAACATTGCTTTCTCCAAAAGGGCACTCCATCTTCTCTCATTAGACCCCCTATAATATCACCTGAGTCAATTTGATGATTGGACCAATTCTTTGAACTGGCACCTCTCAACAAAAATTTTAAAGACTGTTGGCACCAACTGCTTGTGCACTGTACCCTTAGGACACGGAGTACTTAGCAATTTGCATCCTCAGCTTTGAGATTTAGCTGCCATAAGTGACAGATTTCATTTATCCTCCAGTTGCATATCTTTACCACTATGTATATATCTATCTATACCCACAGCCATAACCATAGCCATACCTATACTTATACTTATATCCATGCTTATGACTATATTTATTTACCTACATGCAGACCTGTATCTATGCATATGTCTGAGTTTAAGTCTGTACATCTACCTGCACACACACTATGCTGTTGTAACATTCGGGTTGTTATAGCAAGTAAATGACTTAACATATGTAGGTGCTCAGTGAATAGTAACTGAGTGAATGAAAGGTGCCTCTGACATTTTAAGTTCTCAATAAAGGCTAGGCATTATTATTTGTATTCATTGTTAATAAAGCTAGTAACAACTGAGAATCCCAACTCAAGCTTGCTTATCAATAAGGAAATGTACTATCTCAAGAGATAATTTTAAGACCAGAAGTAAAAACAGACTCTAGGTAGAGTAAAATTAAAGGTTAAGGGATATCATCAAGATGCTTTCCCCCTCTTCACTCCGCCATCCTCATGTGGGTTCATCCCAAACTGATTGCCTTGCAGTTGCAAGACGATTGTGGATAGCAGTTAGGGCTCTGTGCATCCTTGTTCATAAGCATTTGAAGAGAAGAAGAGAGTATTTCTCCCCAGCCTAGGAATTAAGTCTTTCCTTTTTCTTGGCCCTTCTTTTGGCCCTTCTCTTCACTTCCCTATGTGGCAAGCTGCCAGAAGTGCTCCATCCAATTTAAGAATAAAGACATTTTAAAGACAGACTAACAGCTCCCAGAATATCTGGGAAGCTTAGGACAGCTAAGAAAACGGCCCAAGACCAAAGCATAAAACTAGGCTTACAAGGAAGCTGTGACCACCGAGCACTAGACCCTGTACCCTGAACAGAACCAACACGGAAGGCCGGAGAAAGGATTCACATGCTTAGTAATGCCAGGAGCATACAACTATACCTTAGCTGCAAGGGAGGCTGAGAAAGCAGATTATCTGGCAATTTGGAATTTCACAGTGGGAAGTGTGTTCTGAACTCTCACCTACATACATAAAGCAGAAAATCCATAGACACAGAAAGAGATTCAGATAGTTGGCAACCACTAAGGTCCACTGCAGACAGAGCTATTATAGGAGCTTCTGCCAGCTCAGCCACCCACATGGTGGCTTTTCCCGGGGAAAAGAGACTTCATGAACAAAACTGAAAAGGCTTGCTCACCAAATTCTGTAATACTCCGGGATTCAAGCAAAAGTGAAAGAAAAGTTCCCCATTGCATTTGGCGGCAGACTGCTGCCCTATGGGTTCCCAGTCCAACAGAGGCAGACAGCATTACTGGAAGACCTCCAGTTTGTTTTCGTGGTACGAAGATCTGGACTCAAGAGACACTGAATTAATCTCTGTGAGTGGAAAGGATGGTGTAGAGCTGTCAAGGCAAGCATGATTCAGCTGGCGGCAAAAGCAGTGACAGCAGCTCATCCAGCAATGGTGACAGGGAACAATAATCAGAACAGATTCCCTGGAGCATAGACAATATCCCTTGAGGACTCTAAGGTTAGGCAGGAAAGGAAATTTTACAAGAGACTAGAATTCCTTAAAATGAAGAGGGAATTTGAAATGAGCAAGACTTAGGTGTTCGTGTTAAAATCTTGTGTCTCGGAGACATGTGGATCACACATGTGATGGAAGAAACATCTGACATCTTATTTCCTGGAACTGGAGCTCTGAGAAGGAGGAAAAGGGAGCACTTTTGCTAACTAGTTTCCTTTTTCCTCCTACTGAACACGTGAGGCAGGTTTCCTGGAATCCTCTGCCACCCAATTTTTTCAAGGTTGTTTTCTTCTAGACATTCCAATCTCAGCAGTTAAGACACATTCTCAGAGAAGTCTGATTTGATACCTCAATGTATAATTGCTGCACTTCCCCCAGCCCAAACGCTCTGATGATATTATTCTCTTTTATGTTCTTCAAAGAATATAAATCTAGCTAAATTCTTAAAACTTATTTCTTATTATGTTTATTGTCTGTGCCCACACAAACATTCACCAGAATGTGAACTCCAGGAGAAAGTGGCTTTGCAGAGATTGTTCCTGATGAATTCCTGTAGCCTTAGGACAACAACAATGGTAGGCACATATGGTAGGCATTCAACAAATACTTGTTCAATGAGTATGAGTATCTGACTCCCCACAGAGTTGAGGCTATTTAATACCACATAAAAATTAAAACTTTATATCTATAAATCTTTATTTCAAGTCAAACAACTCAGTCTCTCATTATTACATAGTCTCTATATAAAACCCTCCCTACTTTTTCTGTCTGGGGCACTCCTTTTCCCAACTACACTTCTCACCACCTCCCCCAACCCTCCCCTCCCAGACATATACTTCATCTGGTTGACTCCTTCCCAATCCCTCTGGTTTACCCAGTCTTTCGACAAGGAAAATGAAAGAAGTGAAACACAGGAATCAATACCAAAGAGCAAATCAGAAAGACAGGAGAGAAGCTGAGGACTGAACAGGCACAGAACATCAGTTTATCAAGATCAATGATTTTGAGTCGACGCTAAGATGCATAAATTTTACTAGAATTAGGTAATGAGCAAAGAGACAGAAAAAAAGAAATGAAACTAAGCTAGCTACAATAGTGTTAAATGGGATGAAGAACCCAGGAGCAGAAGCTTCTGAAACTAAACCCAAAGACCTTGTTTTCAACCAATGTCTTGGCAAGCGTGGTTCTTAGAGGGTCAAGGCTCCACGCACCACAATGACAGAGGATGTATGGTAGAATAGAAATGTGAACATGGACTTTGGAGACAGATAGAACTGAGCATGAGTCCCAACCTTGCCAAACAAGCTAACCTCTCAGAGAATAACTTTCCATATAAAAAGGACAAGCTAATCAGCCTCTCAGAGATGCAATCTGTAAAGTATCAATTATAATCACAGTACCTGTTTCATGGGATTACTGAGGATTAAATAAATTAATGCACATAAAATCAGTAGTGCAGTTCTCTACCCATAGTTAACTGCTGTTCATTCATTCAGCAAATATCTATATGTGATGTTATTAATATTGTCTATCATTTTAAGCTATCTAGTTGGCTCAAGAGATAATAATAGCTATTATTCATTTTACCAGGCACCGTACTAAGCACTTAAGAAGCATGATGACTTTCTATTTTTCACAAGAACACTCTTAGGAAAAACTATTATTGTTGCACATGACAGATGAAGAAAATTTGGAAGTAATCCAAACAAAAGACCAGACATAGCCCAGATGATTTCAGCCCTGAAAAGGGTGAAGAGGTGTGATGTTCACCTAAAAAAATTAGTACGAATGAGCACAAATCCTGGTGCTGATGTATTAGACTTGCTAATTCTTCCAGAGCTTTACTTTTCCTCCGAAAACTATAGTTTTCTTAGGACGATCTCTTATACACTGAGATGCTGAGACCTGGCGCCCGAACTTCAGAAAACAGAATTTTTTTTCCCATGTTTATACAAGGAGTTGGAGCATATCTCAAATTTAATTAAGACAAAGACTTAAATGTACAATAATATCCATCCATTGGTCTGTTTAATTTCAGTAGTTTAGGTTTTTCTTTTTTTTCCATTTTATTTTTGCTCAGCCTAATGCCTTTTATAGATCTTATCATTGCTAACCAGTCTGTGATATTCATTCCGTTATCCACTTCAGATTTCAAATGATACACATAAATTTATAAGACACTAGATCTTAAGTGGACCTTTGAAATCACTTATCTAGTCCAACAGTTTAGAAATTATTGTGAACAAATGAAAGAATCTTTTCTCTTAACCAGAGCAGCTTCATTTTGTTTCATAGAGCAAGTGTTACTTCTTTGAAACCAAATTCCACTGAGAATATGTATGTAATTTTTGTTTGTTTACATTAAGCCACCAAGCTGATCAAAAAAAAAACACACAAAACAAAACTTTATTCACAACTTTTCATTCATTTATTCATTCAGTTTGACCTCACATATGCCAGAGTTTCTGCCAACCAGTGAAGAAGAAAATAACATGATCTCTGCCTCAAGAAACATGTGTTCTAGTCAAGAAGGCAGACACACAAGGACAACCACATCTAATATGAGGATGGCTACAGCAGAAGCTTATAGAAGGAACGGTGAAGATATGGTTGAAAGGGATTAAGACAAAAATGGAGGTCACCTAGAGCTGGGACTCAAAATGGGATGAGAGAAGTAGGATAACTCCCAGGCAAAAGTGACAACAAATACTAGCAGGAGAGAAAATGAAGAGTTCAGAATGGGAAATAATTGATATGGCTGTTCAGTGAGTTTCATTGCATGTGATAGGTACTCAATAAATAGCTGGTTAGTTGATTAATTAATTAAACTAGAGGAAATAGACTATAAAACTAGATAAAAGTCAGTTCATGAAGGGTCTCACAGGCTGACTCAAAGAATTCAATTTTGTTTTCTAAACTAGGAGTTGAAAAAACAAATGTCTAAAGGGATTTATAGGAAATATGAATAAGTGAGTCAGGCATAAAAAAATAGTTAGGGGCGCCTGGGTGGCTCAGTGGGTTAAGCCGCTGCCTTCCGCCCGGGTCGTGATCTCAGGGTCCTGGGATCGAGTCCCGCATCGGGCTCTCTGCTCAGCGGGGAGCCTGCTTCCCCCTCTCTCTCTCTGTCTGCCTCTCCATCTACTTGTGATTTCTGTCAAATAAATAAATAAAATCTTAAAAAAAAATAGTAATTATGGGGACTATACGTGACTATACTTGAAGTACTTGCTTTATTCAGGTACAATGTAAGGTACAGTCAGCACATCAATGTCTATAGGATCCCGACCTTTATGCTGCACACATAAATAAGTGTGCTATATAATGTGATGACTGCTTCCATTCACATATCAAATACAAAAGGATCATTGAGGAGGGGATTTCCTTTTATCAAATAGACATTACTGGTGAGACTGCATCTGAGACAATTTGAGGAAGGAGTAGGAGCTCATCTTTCTACTTCCAGCTACATACCTTTCAACCCATTGAGGCTAGTCTCCTTAATGAAGAGACAACACCCTACACTCTACTATGTCCTCTCTCAAGTCTTTGACCCTCCCTGGTGTGACCTTTATTTACTCAATTCCGACCAACAATTAAAGGCCCAATGTAGGCCTTCTCATGCATAAAATCCAAGAAAACTTCCCAGGTATCCAACGTACTTGAGAATGTACCAGAGATAAGACTCAGCTGAGAGGCTTAAAGACATTAGGACATAAGAATGTAGAAGTGCTCAGTGGGGGGTGCCTGGGTGGCTCGGTCAGTTGGTTGGGCAACTGCCTCGGGCTCAGGTCATGATCACCGAGTCCTGGGATCAAGTCCAACATCAGGCCACCAGCTCCACTGGGGCGGGAGGGGGGGATGCTTCTCCCTCTCTCTGACCTTCTCCCCCTCTCGTGCTCACTCTCAAATAAATAAATAAAATCTTTAAAAAAAAAATGTGCTCAGAAAAGGGTGTCTTATTATGTGATGAGCAGCTTACTTGTTGAGTACTCCAGGATTCATTAGCTTTGTGATTATAGGCAGATTTTTAAGCTTCTGTTTTCCTCAGTAGTCTTAGCTTTAAAATAGAGGCTTATCTCCATGATCTCTTTAGTTTCTTTCAGTTCTAAAGCTGTAATTAAGATCTAGTGATTTTGTGAGGGAATTTGATCTGTTACATTTCCCTCAAGATTTCCACATATGCTTTTGAAATTTTCCTTACGTAATTTGGTGAGTGGAATTCACGAATGTATCAATGGTAGGGATCCTGAACAGTGTCTTCTCTGTACCATTATATATGCCATATAATTCCTACCACAGATCAAGGAGATTGCAAAGCTCATAGGTTAATTGCAATAAAGTTGGCTGTCAGTATTCCCCTGTTACTTTGATCACCACCTGTTATTTTAAGTATAGGTCACTTGTGGTTCTTCTCTGGACCCTTACAATTTCATGACAGTGAGAAAATAGGAGTAAGCAGATTACAGAGCCTGAACATGAAATCACAGAAACACCACCTATGGAAAACAACATACACAAATTAGGAAAGCCATGAAAGTATACCAAAATAATAACTGAACAGGAGTTGTTTTTTATATTAATTTAGGCATTATAAATCACTGAGAAGGAATTGTTTGTATTTTATCTGCTTTTAAACTTCATAAACTGAATATGAAGTTTAAAAAACCAGGCCTCCTTCTAACTTGCTGTAGTAGTTAACACTTTTATTTATAGGAAGAACCAACTCTGGCTAGGTTTAAACAAAAACCAAATCTATTGAAAGTACACTAGGGTATCTCATGAACTCCAAGTAAAAGTGAAGAATGGGGAATGACCAGATCAACTCCAGTGACCCACTTTTTTGACCCACTTACCACAAAATTTCCTCTATCTGACTTCACTTTTTTGACCCACTTACCACAAAATTTCCTTTATCTGACTTCACCTCAAGTGACTTCCAGTCTGTATCTTCCTCCCACCTCTTTTAATTCCTAGGAGACAGCATCCTTTGGATATGATTTAAGTCAAATGTCCTCCTTAAGAACAATTAACTATGACAAAAAACATTTGTTATCAGACTAACATATTAGGGGCCCAGCCTTATAGCAGACAGACCAGTTCCAGAGAAGGGGCAAATGTGGGACTCCAGGAAGCCACCTCAAGAGATGTCTGCCTATGTACATATTTTTTTCTGCTGGGTTTTTGTTTTTGTTTTTGTTTTTTTTAAAGATTTTATTTATTTGACACAGAGAGAGAAATCACAAGTAGGCAGAGAGGCAGGCAGAGAGAGAGAGAGGAGGAAGCAGGCTCCCTGCGGAGCAGAGAGCCCGATGTGGGGCTGATCCCAGTGGGATCATGACCTGAGCCGAAGGCAGAGGCTTCAACTCACTGAGCCACCCAGGCGCCCCCTGGTTTTGTTTTTTTATACCATTCTTCCCTCTCTTCCTAAACCTTTCACCCTCCATTACCAATATCTATATTTCATTGTATAAAATTGTTCCTAGAGTGGGCTCAAAACATCCTAGTCGATGTATATATTTTATATAAAATTAAAATAAACAAAGGACTGAAAAATGGTCTGTTACTCTACAAATTAAAATGTACACAATTTCATTTGATTGTGTGTACTATATAGAGTCATCCAAAATTAACTAAAATATTGCATAGAGACTAGCCATTACATATGCTCTGTCAAAATGTAACTTTCACTCTGACAACCACAGGATATACTTTCTTGATTATTAAAGACATTCAGGAACCCAAAAGTAAACCCATACATACATGGTCAACTAATTTATGACAAACCAAGAATATAAAATGGGGAAAGGATGGTCTCTTCAATAAATGGTGTTGGAAAAACTGGACAACCATATGTACAAAAATAAAACTATGGTGTATCTTTACACCATACACAAAAATTAACTCAGGAGAGATTAAAGACTTGAATGTAAAACCTGAAACCATAAAACTCCTCAAAGAAAACATAGGTGGGAAACTCCTTGACATGAGTCTTGGCAATGATTTTTTTGGATCCAGCCTCAAAAGCAAAGGCAACAGAAGCAAGATCAAACAAGTGGGATTATATCAAACTAAAAACCTTCTGCAGAGCAAAGTAAATTATCTATAAAATGAAAAGGCAACCTACTGAATGGGAGAAAATATTTGCAAATCATGTGGGAACTGATAAGGTATTAACATCCAAAATATATAAAGACCTCACACAATTCAGTAACAACAATTGGGCAGAGGATCTAAACAGACATTTTTCCAAAGACGACATATGGATGGCCAACAGGCATATGGAAAAATACTCAACGGTATCTTCAGAGAAATGCAAATCAAAACCACAATGACTGCAGGGGTTGGGGGGGATGGGTTAAATAGGTGATGGGGATTAAGGAGTATACTTGTGATGAGCTCCAGGTGTTACATTGAAGTATTGAATCACTGTATTATATAACTGAAACTAATATTACAGTACATGTTAACTAACTGGAGTTTAAATAAAAACTTAAATTAAAAAAAAAACACACACAATGAGATTATCACCTCACACTTGTCAGACTGGTTATTATCCAAAAGACAAGAAATAGGGGTGCCTGGCTGCTCAGTCACTAGGGAATACAACTCTTGATTTTGGAGTTGTGAGTTCGAACCCCACACTGGACATAGAGATTACTTAAAAAAAGTTAAATTAAATTAAACTATACTCATGTATCATTTTTTAAAAAAGATAAGAAATAACAAGTGTTGGTGAGGATGTGGAGAAAGGGAACTTTCACGTACTGTTGGTGAGAATGCAGCCACTATGGAAAACAGTATGTAGGTTCCTAAAAAAATTAAAAATAGAATTACCATATAATCCAAAAATTCCACTTCTGGGTATTTATCCAAAGAAAACAAAAACACTAACTCAAATTGGTGGCAGATTCATAATTCTCAGACCAGAGCTCTTCTGCTACTGGAAATTTTTTTTTCATTAAAAAAAGTTCTTTCATTCTGGAAAACAGTATGGAGGTTCCTCATGAATGGAAAACAGAACTACCCTACCACTCAGCAATTGCACCACTAGGTATTTACCCGAATAATACAAAAATACAGATTCAAAGGGGTATGCAAACCCTAATATTTATGGCAGCATTAACAATAGCTAAATTATGGAAAGATGTCGGGGTGCCCGGGACCCGGAACGGAAGTATAAGCCAAGATGGCGGCTGGTGACATGCCAATACGAGCGGTTTAGGAGACAAATAAGTGTCGTCCATTAAGGAAATCGCTCTCATTGGCTTGAAAAGAGTGTGCTCACTGCGTGATCCCTGCATGCCCCCATAAGCTTCAATATACTGTCCACGCGCTTTTCACATGTACCTCTCCCTGATTGGTTCGCACAGCCTTTATTACTAGGGTGCTCGCTGAAGGCGGGGGATTTTCCTCCAGAGAGTGTAGAAGAAGGTACGCTGAAATAAAGAGCTCTTAACATCAGTGTGTCGTGCTTCTCTGCGGGCGGAGAACACGCAATAGAAAGAGTCCGAATGTTCATCAACGGATGAATGGATAAAGAAGATGTGGTGTATACACACACACACACACACACACACAGGAATACTACTCAACTATCAACAAGAATGAAATCTTGCCATTTGCAAACAAATGGATGGAACTAGGTAGTAATATTCTAAGCGAAGTCAGAGAAAGAAAAATACGCTATGATTTTACTCATATATGGAATTTAACAAGAGAGATGAACATATGAGAAGGAAAAAAAGAGGGAAGCAAATCATAAGAGACTTTTAAAGATAGAGAACAAATTGAGTGTTGCTGGAGGGAGGTAGAAGGGATGGGCAAGATGGGGAATGGGTATTAAGGAGGGCACTTGTGATGAGCAGTGGGTGTGTATGTAGTGATGTATCACTTACTTCTATTCCAGAAACCAATATTGCACTATATGTTAACTAACTAGAATGTAAATAAAAATTTGAAACAAACAACAAAAAACAAAAACATACCATATACACACTCCCATGCTCACTGCACCATTATTTACAATAGCCAAGATTTGGAAACACATTTAAATGTCTATTAATAGATGAATGGTTAGGGGTGCCTGGGTGAGTCAGTGGGTTAAAGCCTCTGCCTTTGGATCAGGTCATGATCCCAGGGTCCTGGGATCAGATCCCGCATCCAGCTCTCTGCTCAGTGGGGAGCCTGCTTCCCCCTCTCTCTCTGCCTGCCTCTCTGCCTACTTGCGATCTTTGTCTGTCAAATAAATAAATAAATAAAATCTTTTTAAAAAATAGATGAATGGATAAAGAAGATGAGAGAGCGATAATAGGTAGATAGATATAACAGAATATTACACAGCCATAAAAAAAGAATGAGATCTTGTCATTTGTGACAACATGGATTGACCTAGAAAGCATTATGCTAAGTGAAATAAGTCAAAGAAAGACAAATATCATATGATTTCAACTTATATATGGAATTTAAAAAAACAAAACAACAAGCTCATAGATACAGAGAACAGATTCATGGTTACCAGAGGTGGAGGTGAGCAAAATGCATAAACAGGTTGAAAGGTACAAACTTCTAGTTCAAAAATAAGTAAATCACAAGGATATAATGTAAAGGATGGCAATTATAGTTAATAATACTGTATTGATTGAATATCTGAAAATTGCAAGAAAGTAAATATCAATGTCCTCATGACATGAAAAAACTTCTGGAACTATGTATGGTGACAGATGTTAACTAGATTTATTGTAGCGACCATTTTCTCAATATATACAAATGTCAAATAACTATGTTGCACACTTAAAGCTAATGTAATGTAATATGTAAATTATACCTCAACTTTGAAAATCTTTCAATAGTCTGCAAGATAAAGAATACATATAGTCTCTATATCTTGTGTGTTCCTTTCAATAATTTGTGTGGGAAGTTCTTGGACAATTTCAGCTTTCCTAGATCCTTCCTCTTCCTAACTGTGGTATTTGTACACTTTTGTCTCTTGAAAGTTTAATTTACCTTGGCTTTGGATTGATTTTGGATTTTGGATTTTCTCATTGTAAGTATCTTTTGCTACCATCTGCAGCCCTGCCCACAGGTGAAGGAAATACTCCAAGGCAAATCTTTTTCCTTTCTTTTCTCTCTATACCCTTATTCACTTACAGAACTCATGGATACAACTGCCACTTCAAGGTCAAGACTGCCAACTCTGAACAGAAAACTCATGTTCTAGTCTACTGTTTCCACAGAATTCCCTTTTTATGTCTCAATCACACAAGAAGGGCAATACCATCAATAAAAAGCATTATTATGCCACAAACCAGATTCTTTTCCTATGCTCATTTTGAAATCACAGCTATCAATTTTTCCCAGTCTTCGTAATGTTCCAAAGCCTAGAAATCATGGGATAATCTTTAAATCAAGATGCACAATTCTAATGATAAGCAACCCTGTGAACTGGTCTAAATTTTGGTACTTCACTATCAAAAAAGAGTTTTCCCGATAACTTTACAGGTCTTCAGATGTCCAAGTCTAACAAGCCTCATGTATCATTTGAGATAAAACTGCTCCCTGGACTGTAAAAACACAAAACCCCTCAATAATTTCAATTATCTTTCCATGATAGGGCGAATAAGATTAAGTGCAGTGTTCTATCTTCCCTCTCTTAGAATCGATTGTCATCCCTTAAAGCGCTACTAATTCTAGAAAACAATCTATAACCT